>NC_040082.1:57479547-58679547 GCF_003369695.1 Bos indicus x Bos taurus
GTAAGGGGTCAGTGACAGTCTGTGTGACCAGCATTTACCATGAGGAAGAATTCAGTAAATGAAAGAAGGCAGAACAAAGAGGGAAAGGAGGAGAGGGAGAGAAAGAAGGATGGGGGAAGAAGAAAGAGAAGCAGAGGGAATCACAGACACAGAGCTTCGGGAAGAGACAGGCAGAGCCCAGAACCAGAGAGAAACACAGGGAGCTGGAGTCCAGGAGTCCTGAGGGGAGACGTGGGGCAGAGGGGCTTCCTCTCCTAGTGGGTCCCTAAATCACTGCCTGGGCCTTATGCTGGGAGCTGAGCTTAATGTTCACCTCAGATTCCCCACCGCCTTAAGGGTAATGATTGTGCCACAGTCCTAACAGGGTCCTCTCACACAGCAAGCGGAGTGCCAACAGAGGAGGGGGCAGTGCCTGGCGAGTGGCCCTGCCCCAGGACTCTGCCGTCCCCTGCGGTGACCAAGGGCCACACACGTGCAGGCACAGGCCTGGGCTCCAGGGCTAGTCACCCGCAACACTGTCATGGTTCTCACAAGTGCAGAGTGAAAGACAGATGAAGACCCCGTCTGAGAGAAATGGTCAACATCACTTCAAAGAGTAAAAAGTGCTTCTGGGAAAAGAAATCGGGAGACCTGGTGGAGAATGACCCAGAGAGTAGTCAGGGAAGGCCTCACTGAGGAAGGCATGTTTGAGCTGAAACCCAGTGAGAAATCTAAGAACTGAGCCTCAAGATAAATGGTCTTCACTCACTGGCCGTCCCAGGACCTGGGCCTGACATGCAAGCGCACACACGCGCACACACACACATGCGCACACACACACACACACACGCACACACACACACCACAAAGGGAAGTCAAAGAGATACCTGCAGAACCTGATCCACACACACACACCACGAAGAAAAGTCAAAGAAATCTGCAGGAACTGCCCAAATAAAACAGGCCGGAGATGAACTAGACAGCCAGTTCTTCACAATTTAGTCACCACCTGCCCCCCAGGCAGGAGAGGCTGCCAGCCCTCAGGGTCACCCTCCGTGGTGAGGAGGGGGCCACAGACAAATGGCCCAGATAGAAATTTCTCCACTGCATGCTATTTTCCTTCCTAATGCTAGCCCCTTCGCTCACTGAATCACCCAGGCTTCCTCTGACAGCTGCAGGGGTTTGGGGAGACTCACACTTTCTAGCCCCACAGACCCCCAACCCACCTCCACCTTGCCCCAAGGCCAACAGGACTATAATCTACAGACCAAAAAAAAAAAAAAAAATGCTTAGGGGTGGGGGCCCAGGGGAAGCCAGGGAAAGAGTTCAAGGCAAGATGCCTCCCCTTGACCCTGAGCACAGTTGAGTTGAAATTGCTCTCTTCAGGTCAAAGCTGCCAAAACAAAATGAAAGGTGTAAAAGCAAAGTGAGAAGGTCACAGGGGATGGGTCTCTCTCTCTCTCTCTGGAACCCTGGGGTGGTGGATGGTGTGAAAAGGACTTGACTGAAGAGCACTTTCCAATCATTTCAATGACAGATGCTCCTCAAAGGTAACAAAAGAGTGTGGGAAAGGCGGATATGGGACGTTTTGCAGACAGTGTCCTCCTTCAGTAAACATGTATTTTTACACATATGAAGCAAGCCAAAGCCTTGACTTTCTCTCCCTACCTGCTCTTCCTGCAGCTTTCCCCATCTCAGTAAATATTTAATTTACCCAATAGCTCCGGCCAAAAATCTTAGGCTCGGTCTTGGCGTCTCTCTTGATTTCCCACCCCGTATCTGATGCTCCAGCAGCAAATCATATTGGTTTATATTCAAATATACCCAGAATCTGGTCTGTTGTCACCGCCTCCAGCCCCCCCACCACCACCCAAGCCACCTATCATCTCTTTCCTCTGAATTGCTGCAGCGGCTTCCATCGCTCCTGTGGCCTCTCTAGTCCACTGACCCTTTGTGTAGTGGCCAGAGGGAACTGACTGAGGAGACTCACCAGCTGGGTGGCCTCGGACAGGTGATTCCACTGCTCTGCACTTCAGTCTGCCTCTAAACAAGACAGAAAATAATCAGACCTGCCTCATGAGACTGCTGTGAAGAGTAAATGAAATAAGAGTGTCTGGCACACAGTAAGGCTTAGTAGTACGATCTATCATTTCCCTCATCATGCTGTATGGTAACTAGTTTTCTAAGAGTCATCTCTTTCCGCTACACTGGGTATTACGGGAAGTCATGGAACGTACCTACCACCCAGCACAAAGCCAGAAGTCAGTCCTCTGCTCAGATCCTCCCTGGTGGCTTCCCGTTCATTAAAACAGTATCTAAAAGCCTCACTCTGGCCCTGAAGGCTTCACATGATCTGTCCCTGACTGTATCTGCTCCAACACCCCTCCCTTATTCACTTCCTTCCTGCCACATGGCCTTCCTTCACAATAAGCATGCTCTGCCTCAGGGCGTTTGCACTTGCCGGTCCCTTGTCCAAAAAGCCTTTTGCCCAGACATCTATATAGCTCATTCCCTCACATTATTCAGGTCCTGGCCTAATTATCACCTCCTCAGAAAGGCCTCAGCAGACCTCCCTGCCCAAAATAGTCCCCCCTTCAATCTCCTGCCTCCCCTTAACCTATTTTGTATTTCACCACTACCTGCTCTTGTATTACATATGCATACGTTGTTCCCTTGTTTGTCTTCTCTCTTGCCCACTAGACTGTAAGCTCTATGAGGACAAGGAGGGTGTCCTTTTCACCACTATATTCCAAACGCCCAGGAAAGTGCCTGGCTCATGGTAGGAACTTGATAAAAACATGCTGGATGGATGGATGAATGACTGAATGAATACATGAACTGACTGAGCACTGAAGCACCCTAACACTGTGACAGGCACTTTACACACTGCACATCCTTTTGTTCAGTCGTCAAATCATTGTATTACTAAGTGGAGCTTCCATTTTAAAGCCAAAGGTAACTTGGCCGAGCACTGAACGTTCCACAGCAGGGTGAGCCCCAAGCAGAAGGGGCCCCAGATGCTGCTCCCCCTGCCGATGCTCACTCTTGCTTGGTGTTCCTGGCCTACTGGACCTTCCAGGTCAACTGAGACATTTTTTTCTCCACGCAGCCTCTTCTGCCCAGGTGGGCCAGGCGCCCCTCTGGCACCCGGGCGAGTCTGCCTGGCTTCCTATTCAATAGTCTTACTTCCAACAGTTGGGTGGCCTTGGGTAGGTGACTTCACTCCTCTGTACTTCAGTTCCTGCATCCAAAAAGTGCAGGAAAAAAAAAAGTTCCAGCCCCGTGAGACTGTTGTGAAGATTAGACGAAATAAGTAATGATCTCCAAAAATTGTCTGGCATATACGTCCTAATACCATGTTCCATCTGTGTTTTTGCTTGCCATTCTGTGTTGTAATTGGTTATTTAATATGCCATCATCTCCTCCTACTAGTTGGACGTTACTGGAAGGCGTGAAGCCTCTCTGACACCCAGCACAGTGCACGGCACATGGGAGGCTCATGATTACTGTTCGCTAAGTCAACAGCAGTAATAGTGAAAGCTTACATTTAGTTTGTCCCTTTTATGGGCCAGGCCAGGTGCCAAACACTTAAAATGGATTCATTCATTTGAGCCTCATAACAAACTCACACGGCACTATAAATGTTGCCATTTTACAGATTAGGAAACTGAGGCGTTCAGCAAATTGACATTCAAGTGATAAAAGCTAGCATTCAACGTGGAAGGAAGGAAGGAAACCAAACTTGACCTTACTACTGACTTAGCCAACCCCAGGCTCCAGGGGATTAGTGTACATTTGTGTGTAAAAGAGAAGGAGAGAGCTAATAACCTTGCAAATCTCCCACCCAGTCCCCAGCCTCGCTCTGGCTCCAGCCTAAATAATGTAACGGCAGCTAATTGTTTCCTGCTGCCCAGATGCTATCGCTTTGGCAGCCAAGCACCCGGCTTGGGTGGGGGTGCAGAGCCAGAGGACTGTCACTGTTCACCTCTGGGTGAGGGTTGAGGGGCCGATGGGGACACAAGGCCCCTGGGACTCCTCGTATCGCTACTTCCCTCTACAACAAATTCCCGTGGAAGAATGTGTACACCAAAGCCACCTGATGAATAAATCATCCAGCCCGGAGGAGCCCCATCCAGAGAGCAGCCCCGATCCCTGACGGTTTCAAAATTGGGAAAGAGAGAAAAAAATTCCATCTCTGAACACCATGTTGGGGGAAGTTTCCACTTGCCCTGTGTTTCAACCCCCTTCGGGGACTGTCGGAAGCGCGCGCCTGAGCGCTGCCAGCACCCAGCACACAGAGCAGTTTGGACTTGTCCGAGGCTGGAAAGAAACTCTCATGGGTTGATCTGGTCTTTCAAAAGTGGTCCTGCTAGCTTGGGAAACGGGTGCCAAGAAAAGGACGAAAGATACACAGTTTGAAAGCCACAGCGGGCTCACTGGGCGGAGGCAGGAAGGAGGGAGTAGTTGGTCCAAAGAATATGGGCTCAGGGGTTGGCACAGCTTTACCACCCACTGACTGGGAAATCGGAACGAACTTCTGTCCTTCCTTTGTCTTGATTTTCTCACCTGTAAAGTGGGGATCATAATTTTCACCTTACACAGTTGTTGGGATTAAGAGGGACGGCACCTGTAAAATGCCAAGGACAGAGGACAAGGTAGGGGCACTGTCATATGTTAGTTCATTTCCCCAGAGGGAGAGGCACGCCCAGCCAGGAGGTCCAGGGCCGAACTGAGGACCGCCACCCACACAAGGGGTCCCCGTTCCTGTTGCAAGCACACTGGTTCAGGCGCCATGGCTGTAAGGTACCTGCCGAGCCTACTTCTATGAGCACGTGCTTACTTTCAGAGGCCTTTAAGATTCGTAACACGTGTTTCACACATGCCTCCATACACTGAGCACAGCGCTCAGGGCTTCTCTTCAATAATTAATTCATCCAACAAATACTTACTGAGCACTGACTGCTTGTCAGGCCAGGATCTGGGATGAGCAAGACAGGCTTGAGGTTCACCCTTGGGAAGCCCAGCCACCTAGGTGGAGGGGGCGTGGTGCCAGTTCTACTGGTGAGTCTCCTGATTACAGGTAAAAGCAGAGATGATGTGGAATGAACAGACTATTGTTGAAATGAAGGAAAGGTAACACACTGAAGCACCCACGATGCTCTAGAAGATGAAGCACCTTGTAGTCCTGGGCTCTCAGAGCAGCTGGCAGAAAAGAAGGCCCCTCCATGCAGGCAAGACTGCTGGATTTTAAGACGCCAGGTGCCCCTCATATGGGGACTGCTGGAAGAGCCTGGATTTGAACACTGGTTTTTCTTGACTCCCAAGCTACTATTCCTTCCTCTGTGTCACATAGTATGTCCCCATCCCCTGAGGATTTCAGACCACCTGCAGAAAGTCTCACTGGAGGGAATTTAGGATCAAAGGTCAAGGGGCCTTGAGGGCCAAAACAGCACATCCAGTCTTGGTTTTTGAGCAGGACAAATGACAGGTTAGGAGCTGTATTTGACAGAGAAGCACTGTCTGGGGGAGGGAGGGAGGGGCAACAACCCCAGAAAGAATATAGTGTCAGCTCTCATAGCGGAGCCCTGGGCTCGCTCCAGCCCTACTGTCATCAGGCTGTGCTGCAGACCAACCTCAGAGAGGTGCAATCGAAGCCCCATGGCTGGTGCAAGGGATTCAAACTCACAGCCCAACTCCTGATCACTGCCTCGCCCTTCTCTGTGAGATGTCAGGACCTAGTGAAAAAGCTGTGGAAAAGGAGAGGCCGGAGGTCAATGGAAGAGACCTGCAGAGATATGTCCAGAAGTCTGTGCCTCCCCAAGCCTGCTCCAGGGCAACATCTCTGTCCCTGACAGCGGTTTCACCTTTCCACATGCAAAGTCCCCTCCTGGAAAATCCAGCCCCTCCTCATGGTCTCTTGAAAGCGGACCCATTTGTCCCAACGTCCACTCCTTCTCCTGACCTCCCACTGCTCTTGCTGCCTCTGATGCCCCCCACCCCCACCTGACCTCACACTGGAAGCCAAGATCTGAAGCTGGATCTGTCATATTTTGGCTGCGCAACCAGGGCCTAGTTTCTGCTTCAGTTTCCTTGTCTGTCGTGAGGATGTCATAGACCTACCTCACTGGAATCCTGTAAGAACTAAATGAAAGGCGACAAGGAATATGCCCATGTTCTAAAGGTGAAAGGGGGACGTTTCTTTGTGACGAGACTCTTCCTTAATTGTGCCACATCGCCCCACTAGATCTTGAGATTATGAACTGAGGTTATCTGTTTGTCCTCTGAGGCAGACTCCACCCTGCACCCATCACCCTGAGGTCTCCGCTCAGGGCGTCTTGCTGGAGAAAGGTCCTGGGAACCAGAGGAGCCAGTGTGGCCAAGGGGCTGAGCTGCCTGGCTCCTCACCCCTGCCAACCCTTTCCTGAGTCTGCGTGGCCCTCTGGCTTCCCAGGCAGCTGCAGCCGCACACAGTTCACCTCCTTCCCGTGTAACCCACTGCAGGATTAGCCAGCCAGGAGGTCATAAAATGCAAAGAGGAAGTGGGAGCATCCCACAATTGTAAGAACCCGGACTCCAAGGGAAGTAACCTGTCTGTTGGTCTGTCTGCTTCTGGGGAAGTGGGCCATAAATCCTGGTCTTAAGGGTTGGTGAAAGGATACGAGCTATTTATAAAAAAGAAAGAAAGAAAAGTCTGGGGCTTTTGAACTCTTTAAATAGGCAATAGCCTTCTCACAGGTAATTGGGGTTTTGGTAGCAAGGGCTCAAATTGCTTCAGCAAACAAAGCTGCTAGCACCCAGCTGGGAGAGGGAGGTGAGGAGTGTGCGCTGGGAGCCCCTACAAGCCCAGCCCGTCCTCCTGTTCTGCCTGCATCCCTGACCCGGGCTGGTCACTGAGCACACACAGGTCACCTCTTGCCCAGGCTGTTCCCTTCCTTCAAAGAGTAGGAGAGGCAGCTATGTGAGTGATGGTAAGTGTTCCACCAGGTCTGCATCAAATGCTATTTCATCTACCTTGAATAGTCTCCTCTCTGGTTCTTAAATGTCACCGCCTCCAAGAATCCGTCCCTGACCATACTGGCATCTTTCATCATGTTAGTTGGTTTTATTTTCTTCAAGGAACTTTTGGCCATTTGTGAGCTGGGCTTTATGCCCAAATCCCTCCCAGATCCTTAGCGCTAGCACCCTGCTTGGCATGTGGAAAGCACTCCCTTGAATATCTGTTGCATGGATGAATAATTTAACACAAGAACCACACAGAGGAGGGACCTTGACTATGTTGTGAGGGCCGGAAGGTGAGACTGGACCAGGGAAAGTGTCAGAGAGAAGGTAGCATATGAGAGTACCCCGTGGGAAGAGCAGCCCCCAGGACTGCGGGCCAGGGGACGCTTATATGTCTTAGTGCCTGGTATGTTTCAGAGAGCAGGAGTAACATGGGGCAGCCAGAGTACATGGGCAGGAGGTAAGGCTGGAGAGAAGGGCTCAAGCAGGTTACAAAAGCTCTGAAGCTGAGCTACAAATACCTTTGATTGGAAAAAACTGCATTTCACCAGGTGTTTTCAGGGAGGAAGGGAAGGATGGAGAGTGACAACACACAGGGCACTTTTAGAGAAGTGACACTGTCCTGTACGATACTGTGACTGTGGCTGTATGTCTTTATGCATGTGTGCTAAGTCGCTTTGGTTGTGTCTCACTCTGCTCGACCCTATGGACCGTAGCCTGCCAGGTTACTCTGTTCATGAGATTCTCCAGGCAAGAATCCTGGAGGGGGTTGCCATGCCCTCTTCCAGGGGATCTTCCCAAACCAGGGATTGAACCTATGTCTCTTAAGTCTCCTGCGTTGGCAGGCAGGTTCTTCACCACAAGCGCCACTTGGGGAAGCCCCGTATGCCATTATATATTTGTATAACAGAGTGAACCCTAATGTAAACTATGGACTTTAGCTAATAATAATGTATCAATATTGGTTCATCAATTGTAACAAATGCACCACACTAATATAAAATGTGAATAATAGGAAAAATTGGGGGGAGGTAGGGGTAACATGTGAACTCTGTAGTTTCTGCTCATTTATCTGTATACCTAAAACTTCTTTTAAAAAATGAAGTCTTGGGATTTCCTGGTAGTCCAGTGACTAAGACTCTGAGCTCCCAAAGCAGGGAGCCTGAGTTCAATTCCTGGTCAGGGAACTAGATTCCACATGCTGCAACTAAGACCCACCACAGTTAAATAAATAAATATTAAAAAAAATAATAAAGTCTTTTAAGTGAAAAAAAGAAAACAACATACCAAGTGTCCACCAATTGTAACAGAACAAATCAGTCATAAAAATTATGTCCTGGTTGAGAACAATCTCTAAGAGAAAGGTAAGTCTTAACCAGTGAGGATGGCATGACCCCACTCTTGTGACTCCTCATGGCTGGATTTTGGCTGGACATCTGGGGTGATATCCAAGGCCAGGTGGCATCCTCACTGTTGCCAGGAGATGCGTAGAGACTTTTCATTATACACTCTGGCATTTACAATTTTTGTACCACTTAGCACTTGGATAAGTAACACCTATCCAAAGAAGACATAAATTTAAAAATTTATTTGTAAATTTAAAACCTTTTGTCCTTCAGGTCTAGCTTACATAAGCACAAAGGAAAAGAAAGCAAAACACATTAGCACAGTTCCTGTCTTTCAGGAGTTGACGGTACCCCAGCATCTCTGCCTAACACTTTTTACACTTGTGACTATGAGTTATGCTTAAGTATTTGCTATGATTCATCCTCCCCATTAAAGGGTCAACTCCTTAAAGGTATGGGTATTATCTGTCATATATATTGTTCTATCTCTGGTGCCTGCTAAAAAGATCTTTTAATAACTATGACATATTGACAGCTTAAATTCAGTCTCTTCCACAAAGCCTGCCTGCTTGCCCCCATGGAAATCTCTCTTGAATGTTAATGTCTTTCTAGTTTTTTCTTTGATTCATTCAACAAATACTTATCGTGTGCCTATCGTGTCAGACACTTCGCAGTTCTATCTTGCAGTACAATCTTTTGCTCTTATTTCTTTTCCCTTCCATGTGACTGCTGACTAAGTGCAAGGATTATATATTATCTTTGTATCTCCTTGTACAATCTAGAACTATTCACATAGTACATGCCCAGTGAGGGAATTCACTCAATCCATGCTCTAAACGAGTCAAGTAAACAACTGACATGGAAGTGGCCACTGATTTTCCATCTGATCCTCATGGAAAGCCACAGAGACCAGCACCATTTTGCAAATGAGGAAACTGAGGCTAGAGACATGCAAACATTTGCTTGGGGTTCCACAACCAGTAAAAAGCAGAGTCCAGGTTTTAACCCAGACTGACCTACCCTGGGAAACTGGTATAATGTAGGGCAAGAACCATGTTACCCTTCTGTATAGGAGAGTCAGACCTCATCTCTGAGATGGCCTTGAGGGCCACAGAATGGGAAATGGCTCTGCTGATTTCACAGTTAAGTCTGACTGTAGACCCTGGCAGGGATGAATTTTAAAAGGGTCACTTTAATGACATTCACTGAATGGCAATGGTTTGGTCTAAAGCACCAGAGAAGGGCCAGGCCAAGGCCCCCTAGCATTCAAGTGATAATCCTACCAGATAATCCAGAACCCCTCCCGGCCTACAGAGACGCAGCAGATGTGGACCAGGCTATAGTCAGAGCAGCAGGACTCTGTGAGCCCGAGGCATGGAACCCCTCACAGCCTGGTCAGGAGTAAGCACACAGAAGCAAATGCCATAGAGAAATATGAGTGAGGCACTGGTTTAGTGGTTAGGACCATGGGATAAAGCTAAATCCCTCACCTCAATGTCTAATTAAATGAAAACCAGGGGGTTTTTTTGTTGCTTTTTTTTTTTTTTTAAGCCAACAAACAGAAATTTGCCAAGAACATCCAGAAAGCCTGGTGTGTAGGTCCACTTGCTGAGTATCACAGGGGACTCTTGGTCTCCACGTGCAGGTCCTGGGTGAAGCACCGAGCATCTTTCATCCCAGGCTACCCTACAGCCTGATGAGCAAGCTGCTCTCCCCATTTATAGATGAAGGAACAGGCTCCCACCAGAATCTCACAGGTGCAGAGTTGTGGAGCAGGTGCTCAAACAGTTCTGTCTCACCCCAACCACCAGCCTCAGACTCCTCGACTCGCCAAGGTGCTCCCTGGTCAGTCGCCATGCCAGTCACCATGTCTATCTCACTGAATCCTTGCAGCCACCCAAAGCCTAGTGTTGTTATCAGGGCCAGGGCAAGGGTAAGCTGAGTGCCTTTACCTTAACTAAAAACAGGATCAGTATTACTGATTTTTCCTTTTGCTTTAGGTTCCAATATGGTTCTGCATGACCCTTCCTTATTTAAATTTTTGACAATGTGCTCATTGTGGATTTTTGACACTGATTTTGACTCTCAAAAATTATCACATGAGATTATTATTTGTCTTGATCTCTGAGCTTTTGGCAGGGGTGGGGTGGGGGATATGAGTCATCACTTAAATTCTGTTCTCAAGGCAAGTGCCACAGCCACCTCACCTTGGTCCTGGCCCTGAATTAAACCCACTTTCCAGATGAGGAAACTGGTACATGGGGGAGGGGTTATTTGTCTTGTTACAGAGCTGAGATGTTAATTGCTGGAGCGGAAATTAGACCCAAGCAGTGCATGGTCTTCAACTACTGCACTCAGTTCTTGGGGATCTGGGTCTTGTAATCAGAATACTTTTACCTCCCCTTTGATTCTCTCATTCTTCTGCAGTTTTTAGGCATCGGACTGCCCTCTCCATACCCTTCAATTCCCCCTCACCCTCACTCCAATATGGGCCTTCCTCACCCAAGGACCATGCCACAAACCCCATCTGTCTTTCCACACCATCCCCCACCCTGGAACGTTTCCTGACTTCCTGAGTCTCCCAAACGGATGTGGCTTCTCCATCCTCTGTACCAAAGGCCCTCTGTGTATCTTCACCACGGCACGTACTCTGCCCTTTCCCGCAGTAGGTCATCTCTTACTCATCTTCCCCGATGACCTCTGTTATCATCAGCTCCCCGAGGTGGGAGCTGCAGGAGGAAGCACGTTTCATCCACTCATGTTTAAATGCTCTCAGGACCTCCGGCTTTCCTCATAATAAACACTTCGGAAAAAAATTTTTAAATACCATGTTAATGACGGTCATGAGCGCAGGTCGACTGCCTTCAAATCCTGACTGCTGCTCACGAGCTGTGTGACTTGGGCTGTTTCCTCAAGTGCAAAGAGGAGGTAATACTGGCAGCTTAATGTACATTTCTAGTACACTTCTTGACTCATAGGACATTGTCACAGGATGTTAGCTGCCATTAGTACGGGCTCAATAGAGGCAGCAACTGTGATTAGGTACACAAATGCTGGTCATTTACAGGATGGCTCAGGGAGGCAGGAGACAGAAGATTAGTCAAGTAGGTGCTAAGTCAGAGTGTGGCTCTGAGGAAAGAGGGAAGGATACAAGGCACATACTGGGGGTAAATGCACACAAGGAAGGCAGAGGGTATGCCAGGGTGAGCTGAAGGTATTGCTGGCGGGTGGTGTTTGGGGGCACCCAGTGGCTCCTGGAACCTGCTGACACCATTTCTGCATTATGAAAACTGCAGGCCAACCCCTCCTGACTAAATGGTGCTGGAGTTTCAGACACGCAGTACCAGGAAGCCCTGAACAGATAGTTAACTAAACAACACAGAGAAAGGCATGGGGATGGGGGGCATCTCCTCACGGCTGGGAGACACGGAAACTTCCAGCTTCTTCACAGACGAAAGAGCCCGTGGGAAAACAGGCTGCATCCTCCTCTTCCAGCCCGGGAAGTGCTAGTTTCTTTTCACAGGGTGAGGCTGGGGGGAGGGGTCCTGAGGGAGACCAACGGCAGAGCTATGGGGCTGCTCCCCCTCCACAGGCTGGGGCATTTGGTCAAGTGGCCGGAAGGAAGGTCCATTAGAAGGCCATAAAGGGGGCGAGCCTCCTGACCCAAGGGTCTCTGGTCATGTTGTGGCCAAAGGGCCAGGCTCAGGGTGAACAAAGGGACCTTCCTTGGTAGGAAGCCGCCCAGAGGCTCAATCAATTGCCTCATTCTCTCCTGCCTCTCGATGGGCCAGTGGCCCCTCAGCTCACTGAGCTGCAGGCTCCTTCCTCACCACAGAACCAGGGGTGGGGGTGGGGGGCTCCTGATAGATAAGGGGACAGCTCCCAACTATGGAAGACTCTGGAAATAAAAGGAGTTACCTCCCAGAGGTGACGGGGTGACTTGAGGGGGGCCAAAAGGCTGGCTCCATTTGGTGCCTGAAATTCCCACCCTTAACTACTGCTGGGGGTCCCAGGCCCTGGGAGGTGTCATTATCACCTACTGGCATCTTAAGTAAGTTTTAATGTTCTGGGAGGGGCCGTGGAGGTCAGGCTGGGAGCCGAGGCTGTAAGGGAGGCCCAAGGAAGGGGCTCCAGACTGAATCTCCCTGGGGGGTGGTGAGAAAGGAAGGAGGTCTTAGGCTGAAGGGGACTCCGAGGAGTTGTGAGGACAAACGCTGCCTATTTCAGATTCCTGAGCACATCCTGTCTCCACGAGACTTCCTTAGGCTCTTTGTGCCTGGGCTTCTCAGCCAAGATATCCCAGCAAAACTCCTGAAAATCCGCTCACGGTAAACCACCACCTCCCTGACTTGGGTCCACAGCCCCAGACTTCTGACAAACAAAATAAAACACATGCAGTTTCTCTTGAGCTATGCAGAGCCCGGGAAGGGACATGACCACGGGATGCAATGTGCCCAGTGCTGTGCTTAGTTGCTCAGTCATGTCCAGCTCTTTGCCACCCCATGGACTGTAGCCCATCAGGCTCCTCTGTCCATGGGATTCTCCAGGCAAGAGTACTGCAGTGGGTTGCCATGCCCTCCTCCAGGGGATCTTCCCAACCCAGAGATCAAATCCAGGTCTCCTGCATTACAGGCGGATTCTTTACCATCTGAGCCACCAGGGAAGCCCTCAGCGTGTCCAAGGCAGGCACTATACACACCTGACTATGACATGAAAATTGCTGACATTTTATTCCTGCCAAACTGGTTTTCTGTGCCCGATGGGTATCAGGCTGGGTCTCCCCTGAGAAGAGGCCCAACTAGAGGGCCCTTTCCGAATAGCCTGTGGGAAGGATGAGGCTGGTGGGTCTTGAGTGATCAGTGTTGCCATTAGTCACTCAGCAGGTAGGAATCTAGACCACCTTGAGCAACAATGACATTCTGGCTGTGGCACCAAATAGCTGTGTGACCCTGGGCAAGTGACTTGATCACTCTGGGCCTCTGTTTCCTTTGCTGGAAAATGGGACTGATCATAGCAACCACCTCATAACATTTCTGAGAGGACAAATGCTACCTGCTTTTTGGAGATCAACATACCTTCTGGTCTAGGAAGCCCAGCAGGCCCTAGGTTATCTGCCAGCCTGCCATGGCAGCCTGCTCTGTTCTTCCAGCTTGGACCTCGGGCTCTCTGACGTTGTCTAGGTCCTCAGCACTCTGAGCCATTCCACTCAGCACCCATTGTACCAGCTTCCCGGAAAATCTTCTCTTTGGGTAACTCTTTCCAGTTTTAACTTTTAACTTAACACCAGCCCTTTCTAAATCGGGCTCCTGATTTAACCCCCTGCAACAGCTCTTCTTTCCTTTCACAGCACTTGGCCCCATCCATCATCAGACACCAATTTGGGTGATCTCATTGTTGAAGGCCAGCTCCTCCCAGCAGGCTGCAGACTCTCAGAAGGCAGAGGCCCTTATTCACTGTGTGGTCCCAGTGCCTAGCACATAGCTAGTGCTCAAATAAATCTTGGCTGAATGGAAAAAAAAAAAAAAAAATGAGATGACGCAAGTGAAAAATATCCAGCACAGTTCCAGACCGTTAACAGCATCAGCCACTGTGGCCGCTGCTCTGTGCTGTGTCTCAAGACCCTTCAAGGGGAAAAATGAAGGAGATGGGCCACTCCCTGAAAGATGATTACAGAGCAGCCAGGATGACATGATTGGCATCAACAGGGAACAATAAGGGACAGTATTGAATTAAATGTTCCATGGTGGGGTGAAACTGCCTCAGAAGCTCAGAGGAAAAAAAAAAAGGAGATAATGAGAGCAGAGAAAAACCATATCAGAAAAAGAAAGAATCAAAGCTGAGGGGAAAGTGAAATTGGAATAGCAAGAGAGAGAGAGTAGGGTAGAATTCCAGGTGGGAGGAAGGTCATCCTTGTACCAGCTACCATTTTCCACTAGAAGGAGCAGCAATAATCATTATCATCATCATTTCCAACGGACCAGGTATTATATCAAGACTTTTTAAAAATTATTTTGTTTAATCTTCAAAACAACCCTAAGAAAGTTCTTTTATTCTCATCATTTTAGAGAACATCTCTCCCCACATACATGCTGACCATCTGAGAGGGAAGGAAGTTAAGGCTAGGAGAGTGTTCTGTAATCTGCATGGGAGCTCACAGTTAGCAAGCATAGGACCTGAGACTTCCACTCAGACCACTTTCAGACTGAGTGAGACTGGAGGAAGGCTGGGCAGCAGCATTTACAGTGGATGTGACCTTAAACCTTGAGTGGGGATGATACACTGAAAGCTGACAGGGACGGCAGACTTGGTCCAGTCTATCAATGGTACAGAAGGGAGAGAGAATGTTGCAGAGTCGACAGGCTGAGTCCATGAGCAGGGGTGGCCATGGCGGACATAAAGAGGAAGGGGTGGGTGAATGTAGGAGAGATTTTAAAGAAGGATTAGTCAGGGCCTGGAAGCTGAGTAGCTATAAGTGTTGGATGTCAAAATGTATTGTTTAAAGAGAACTCTGCCGTTTGAAGGCGTAATATGGCTCCATCTCCCATCTTTTCAACTTAGGGAGTTTCTTTTAACAATCTGCACCAGAGTTCAGGAACCACTTATTTTCTCCAGCATTTTAGAGAGATCTTTCCCTGGGTCCAGCGATGTTACCAGTACTGGCTCTCAACACACCTCAGCTGCTAGAGAACATTTCTTCCCACTTCCATGTTTAGCAACATCATGTTGGCTGCTTCCAAGTATTTACACCGTGGCAACTGGAAAATGCTACAAATCAGTGTTTCTATTTCCACAGGGAGCTGGTTATTAAACATTTAAAAGCACAAGTGTGCCTGGATCCAACTGAAATGTCTTCCACTGAACATCAGGAGTATTTTCTCCCTTCCGCCTGTAAATAAAGGGTAAATATTATGCCTGAGTAGACTCATAAAAGGGTTCAGTGGAACCCCATGTGAGCAAGGTAATGGCAGCAGCTACCATTCATTAAAGACCACGTCTGTGCCAGAATCTGGAGTAAGACTGCTGTGTGTATCGTCTCATTTAATCATCCCACAGTGCGGTAAGGTAGGCCCTACTGCCACATCCCCCTCACAGATGAGACACCAAGGCTCAGACAGATCAAGGTCACTTGTTCACAGTTACCCATGGAGTAAATGACAGGGCTGGGATTCAATCTGGGTGTGTCTGTCCCCACATCCCTGGCAACTGACACGGAGGCTGTTTCTCTCCAGAAGATGTTCATAGCCTCCTCTCCTGACTAGTCCCTCTTTTCCTAGCAGTACTGACCTCTACCTCGGCGAGCCAGTTCTCATTTGTAAACACCAGAAACCAATTCTGGTTGTTTTGGCAGGAGAGGGATTTATTTAGATGTTATGAGGTAGCTCACGAAATTGCCAGAAACAATTGCTTGGAAAACAAGCAGGAATCCAGGTAGACCAGTCATCCACCAGGTGAGGACACCAATGCTCTTACTACATCAATGGACAGTTTGCTGCTATTGGAAAATGGATGCAGCTGCCACTACCTGGGATGAATCCTCTTTTCCAGCTTCTCTGCATTGCCTGTTCTGGATCCCAAGCCCCAGTGGGAACATGGGATTGGCAGCACATCACTCACTTGGCCCCACCCTCACCTCCGGGGGGTGGAGCGGGCTTCTGGAGTAGAAGGCAGATCCTACCATCAGGATTCTTACAATGCAGGATTCCATAGGAGGGGGTTCAGATGCTGGGTAGCCACAGGGAGCTCTATCACTTTTACACACTGCTGCTGCTAAGTCGCTTCAGTTGTGTCCGACTCTGTGCGACCCTAGAGACAGCAGCCCACCAGGCTCCCCCATCCCTGGGATTCTCCAGGCAAGAACACTGGAGTGAGTTGCCATTTCCTTCTCCAATGCATGAAAGTGAAAAGTGAAAGTGAAGTCGCTCAGTCATGTCCGACTCCTAGCGACCCCGATTTCCCCCAATTTCTCGACTACATATGACTTCTCTGTGCTTCTCGGAGACATATGGAATATCACTCATCACTTTTCTTATTTTGATTCATATATTTCTTTCCTCACCATAAATTAAGACGCATTTAATTACAAATTATGGGAAAACACAACTCAAACAGTAAGGAGGATATATAGGCTAATGTAGCTAAAAATGTCATGGAGTATTTGCCTTCAGGTGAGGTTTGATCCAGCATTTCAAGTGACATCATGAAGGACTTCACATCTTTTTGTCTCTGCTCTGCCTCCACAGTGTCACCTTCACCCTCCCATAGTAGCCAAATGGTCAACACAGTTTCAAACCATATGTCTTTATATCTCCCATTCTAGAAGAAGGAAGAGGGTCTTCCTAGTGGTTCCTACACAGGTTGAGATTGCTTCTACACTTCTGGCTGAACTAAGGACACATGCCCCTCTCCAAACAATGACCATGGTCATGGGATAGGATACACTGATTCAGACCAATCAGGATCTATGGCCACTGGACGGTACCATTCCTCCCTAGAGCAGTACCACTGTCAGTGCCCAGTTGGGTTATTTGAAGTGTCATCTGTCTCCCAGGAATCTCTGAGGGCTTAGTGTCCTCAAATGCACTTTTAATCTAAAGGTGATGGTGTGAATCAGCAAGGTGGGTGTGGGGGCGGGGGTATCAGTGCTGGTTTTGAACAATGCCCCTCTCTGAAAATTCCTACTTACTGAGCATGACTCATTCTGTCTTTTTAGAACAGGCTTCCAGTTTCCTTTGGGTATCTGGAGCTTCATAGCACAGGTTTTGAGGGAAAATATGGTAATGATAATAGAGAGAGAGAGGGAGAGAGCAGGGGTAGGGTGGGGATGTACAGGAGAGGAAATTTATGAACATCAGTAGCTCCTCTTTTTTCCTCCAGTTCAAATGCACTTAAAATAGAGATCTCCAAACAATCTCAAAGTCACTCAAACCAGGCCCTCATTTCAGGATTGTTGTTTAGTTGCTAAGTCATGTCTGACTCTTTGAGACCCTATAGACTGCAGCACGCCAGGCTTCTCTGTTCTTCCCTGTCTCTCAGAGTTTGCTCAAACTCATGTCCATTGAGTCAGTGATGTCGTTCAACCATCTCATCCTCTGTTGTCCCTTTCTCCTCTTGACCTTGATTGCTCCTGGCATCAGAGTCTTTTCCAGTGAGTCGGCTCTTAGCATCAGGTGGCCAAAGTATTGGTGCTTCCGCTTGAAGCATCAGTCCTTCCAATGAATATTCAGGACTGATTACCTTTAGGAGTAACTGGTTTGATCTCCTTGTAGTCCAGGGGACTCTCAAGAGTCTTCTTCAACAATGCAGTTTGAAAGCATCAATTCTTCACCACATAGCCTTCTTTATGGTCCAGCTCTCACATCCATATATGACTACTGGAAAAACCATAGCTTTGACTAGACAGACCTTTGTTGGCAAAGTGCTCTCTGCTTTTTTATACTCTGTCTAGGTTTGTCATAGCTTTTCTTCCAAGGAGCAAGGGTCTTTTAATTTCATGGCTGCAGTCACCATCTGCAATGATTTTGAAGCCCAAGAAAATAAAGTCTGTCACTGTTTCCATTGTTTCCCCATCTATTTGCCAAGTAATGGGACCTTATGTCATGATCTTAAGTTTTCTGAATGTTGAGTTTTAAGCCAGCTTTTTCACTTTTTTTTCACCTTCAAGAGGCTCTTTAGTTCTTCTTTGCTTTCTGCCATTAAAGTGGTATCATCTGTGTATCTGAGGTTGTTGATATTTTTCCTGGAAATCCTGATTCTAGCTTATGAGTCATACAGCCCAGCATTTTGCGTGATGTACTCTGCATATAAGTTAAATAAGCAGGGTGACAATATACAACCCTGACATACTCCTTTCCCAATTTTGGACCGGTCCATTGTTCCATGTCTGGTTCTAACTGTTGCTTCTTGTCTATCCCAAATACATCATTATCCTTAAAGAATCTTTACCTCACAACTGATTTGTTCAGAGAACATTTAACACAAAGCACTCAGGGACATCTGGGCTATGTTTTCTAGAAAGGTTTTCTCTTGTAACCAACCCACCACATATTCCCATCCTTTTTTTTTTTCCTAAAAAGACATTATTTTTTTAGAGCAGTTTTAGGTTAATTGAAGAACTGAATAGAAAATATAGAAAAAGTCCATATGTCCTATTCTCTGTCTCCTACATCATGTCCCTATTATTAACATCCTACATTAGTGTGGTGCATTGGTTACAACTGATGAACCAATGTTGATACATTATTACTAACTAATGTCCATAGCTTATATTAAGGTTCACTCTTTATGTTGTACATACAATGGGTTTTGACAAATGCATTAATGTCAGGAATCCACCACTACAGTATATACAGGATAGTTTCACTGCCCTAAAAACTTCTGTGCTCCACCAATTCATCCATCCCTCTCTCTCGCTAGAACTCTGGCACCCACTGACTAATCCTGTACTGCCTCTGTAGTCTTACCTTTTACAGAATGTCATATAGTTGGAATTATACAGCAAGTAGCCTTCTCAGATCTGCTTCTTTCACTTAGTGATACGCATTTAAGTCTCTTCCATGTATTTTCTTGGCATGACAGCCTCTTTTTTTAAATTAGTGAATAATATTCTACTGTCTGGATGTACCACAGTTTGTCTGTCTATTCACTGAGGGAAGGACATCTCGGTTGCTTACATCTTTTGGCAATTATGAATAAAACTGCTACCAACATCCATGTGCAGGTTTTTGTGTGGACATGTTTTTAACTCATTTGGATAGATACCAAGAAGCACAACTGCTAGGTCATATGGTAAGAGTATATTTGGCTTTGTAAGAAACTGCCTTTCAAAGTCACTGTAACTTTTTGCACCCCTCCAGCAATTGAATGAAAGTTCCTGTTGCTCCACATCTTTGTCAGTGTTCAATCTTGTCAGTTCCCTCAGAGACATCCTGACTATCTCCTAGACAGATTTTATCTTGGAATAAGCCCACCTTATGCCCTCATTCTATTTTTTATTTTTTAAAAATTGTGCTTTTTTAAGTCTTTTTATTTAGGGGTAGTTTCTTATGCAGCATTAGGTAGTTAAGAGCCACACACCAGCCTTAGCCATCAGCCAGCACCACCGTGCCAGACATGTGAAGTCAGCCATGTTGGATCCCCCAGCCTTCAGACAGCTGCAGCTCCAGCTGACATGTGACTACACTGGCATAAGAAACCCCAAGTGTATACTGCCCAGTCAAGACTTCCCTGAATTCTGACCTACAGAGACAGTTTATTTCCTGGATCTTATTATGACTGTACAATAGAAGTTCAGGACTCCTAGGTTCTTTCCATTTAATAGAATTAAGAGAAAAAAGAGACAATTCTGTGCTCTAATCTCAGCTTAGCTGTTTGCTGGCTACATATCAGTAGACAAGGCATACTGCTTTTTGGAAACTCATTTTCCTGAGTTATGAAATACAGCATCACCAGCTCTGCCCACCAGTTATAGCTGACATGAAAATAAATGTGGCCATGTTTTGTAGAGTGTCATTTATTGAACAAAACTTCAAGTATCATATTAATGGAGGGAACCAGTAGTAAAAATTTCAAAATCATGTCTATCTGACTTGGGATCTTTATATAGGATTTCCTCTCCATCCAAATTGCAGAGTCACCATCCAAATTCTATGTAAGCTTTCCTTAAGCTGAGACTGTATCCTCTGGGCACATTTCTAATGGCCTAATTGGAGAGGTCTGCCAAAAAATTTAACATTTGCAATATAATCCACAATGTGCGTAATCTACTTGAACACACTGCCCTTAACAAAACAAAACGTCCATATAATTCCTAACCACCCAGACTGGGTCTCCCTTAGACCAGTAAAAACTAAAATGCTAACCACAGTGATAAAATTTATTGGGCACTTATTACGTGCTGAGCACTATACTAGGTACTTTATATACATTATCTCAATTAATTCTTTCCCAATCCCAGGAGTAAATATTACCACCTTCGTTCACTGATTTAAAAAAAAAAAAAAAAAGATATTAACTTCCAGGTAAAAATGAAGGACTAAATACACCCAAATTTTTGTGTTTACTCCCATCTAAAACTCCATTAAAAGTGTTAATTGATTTTTTTTTAAGTCAAGCAATGTCTGACACATAGTACAGAGCTCATAAATATTTGCTGAATAAATGAATAAAGTAATGAGTGAAAAAATTAATAAACCTACAAGGCAAATAAAACAGACACTGAGCTCACACCAAAAAAATTTTGGAAGCTGAAATGAATATGAATGGACTTTGCAGACCTGAGAAATCTGAATCCTAAATTAGCTGTGAGGAAAGCCAAGGAATAGTCAGATTACAGCTCAGACTTTCCCCAAGGGCTCAGGATGGGAGCACTAGCTATCTCCTAAAGTAGGGGTGGGGTGGAGCTAAAAACAGGAGACTGGTTGGTTTAAATGATAGTTTAAGAAGCTGGTGGATCCCAGATCCCATCACCCACTCTAATCAGCCGTGTGACTCCCTCTTTCCCACTTGGGCACAAGCCTAAGCTTTATTCTCAGGAGAAAGTGGAACAGGAGGAATCTGGGTTAGAGAAAACCCTACAACTGAGAGTGAAGGTATTAATATCATGGGAAAACAGAAGGGCTGGGTGAGAGTGACATACTGAATGGAGTCCCCAACCCTCCTTACTACTGTGGTTCCCAGAAAGCTGGCAGTCAGTCTTGTACTCTCCTAACAGAAGAAAAGAAAGCCTTTCTCTGGGAATGTGACTAGCCCAAGAAGAAAGATTTAAAATACTAAAACCAGGAGTTTCCCAATGAAGGAGCCAGCCAGGTCAGTCTATGGCAAAGATCACAATCATTCACAGCTTCCAAAAAATACGTCATTCTTAAATACGAACAAACAAGGATCACTATACATTTGAGGAAAGCCAAATGAAAGGTAGAGACCAAAGTAAATATAAGAAAAGTATTTTGGAGGAAGTAGAAAAAGTACATGAAGTACATGGAGAGGAAATCTCTTTTAAAAACCATCATTACTAGAATTCTCTGGTGGTATAGTGGATAGGAATCCGCCTGCCAATGCAGGGAACATGGATTCAATCCCTGGTCTGGGAAGATTCTACATGCTGCAGAGCAACTAAACCTGTGAGCCACAACCACTGAGCCTGTGCTCTGGAGCCCTTGAGTCTCAACTCCTGAGCCTGTGGGCTATAACTACTGAAGCCTGAATGCCTAGAGCCTGTGCTCCACAACATGAGAAGCCTACACATCGCAACAAAGACCCAGTGCAGCCAGCTCAGTTCAGTCCTTTAGTCGTGTCCGACTCCCTGCGACCCCATGGACGGCAGCACACCAGGCCTCCCTGTCCATCACCAACTCCCAGAGTTTTCTCAAACTCATGTCCATTGAGTCGGTGATGCCAGCCAACCATCTCATCCTCTGTCGTCCCCTTCTCCTCCTGCCTTCAATCTTCTCCAGCATCAGGGTCTTTTCCAATGAGTCAGTTCTTCGCATCAGGTGGCCAAAGTATTAGAGTTTCAGCTTCAGCATCAGTCCTTCCAATGAATATTTGGAACCGATTTCCTTTAGGATGGACCGATTGGATCTCTGTTCAGTCCAAGGGATTCTCAAGAGTCTTCTCCAACACCACAGTTCAAAAGCATCAATTCTTCAGCACTCAGCTTTCTTTATAGTCCAACTCTCACATTCGTACATGACTACTGGAAAAACCAGTAGATGGACCTTTATTGGCAAAATAATGTCTCTGCTTTTTAATAGGCTGCCAAAAATAAAATAAAATTTAAAATATATAATTACTCTTTCCAGGATGTTAGATATTATGCATTCATGAAAAAAGAAAAGTCATGTCTGACTCTCTGCGACCCTGTGCACTGTAGCCCATCAGGCTCCTCCGTCCATGGGATTCTCCTGGCAAGAATACTGGAGTGGGTTGCCATTCCTTCTCCAGAAAAAAAATATATATATATATATATCAAGAAAATAAAAAAGAACTCCTGGAAATTGCAAATAGACAGCTTAAATTGAAAAGCCAGGAGAACTGTTAGAAGATAAAACTGAGGAACTCTCCCAGAACAAAGAATAAAAACCAGAGAGGTAGAACCTAAGAGAGAAAGGGAAAGAAAAGCAGAGGACCTATCTAGGAGGTTAATCTTCTGTTAAATGAAGGAGAATCAAACATTAAAGAAATGAATCAGTAAGGGTTTGAACAGAAAAAGAGAACCACCACAACTAATTCAGGATAAGGGATTTCTTGCAGGGGTTAGGCCCTCCATCATTGTGGAGTTGGTGGACAGGAATCTATGAAGACTGCTGCCTTTACAAACTAGTACTGAGCCTAAAGTCTCTATAGACTGGCAGTTGGGAAGGAAACCTGAGTGTGGATAAGAGCAAAGATAAGGTGGAACCCAAAAGGGCAAACTGGAACCCATGTCTTTCTTTCACTCCCTCCAACCTGAATGCCACTGATGACCTATAGGAGAACCTGGCACCCTTTCACCATCACAGAGCTACACATGCACTGGCCAAAGAAGCTGTAGAGGCTGAAGGAACAGGTATGGTGGGGGTTAATGGAACTGCAAGTCCAGGCGCTGCTCCAAACCGATCAGGTGAGCTGAGGGACACCTCAGTGCCTGACATCAGACACCACAGTTCACAACAAACAAATATGGCTGCTGCTTGATTTTCACCTTCCAAATCTGCTACAAAATGTCCTTTGTGGCCAGCATTAGCCTGATACCAGATAGAGAAGGGGGTCCCGGGAGATGTGATTCCAGCTTAGCTAAGATGACACAGCACGAAGTAAGCATTTATCAGAATGGACATTTTTAATTAAAAGAGTCCACAGAGTGCCCTGAATATGAAAATGCACTCACATCAACTCATGCCACTGTGAAATTTCTAAAACCTGGAGACAGAGGGAAAACAAGATTCCAGAAAGAAAAAAATAGGTTTCAGATGAAGAATCACAATGACATCAGGTCACAAAAAAGCATCTCAGAAAATCAGAAAAGACAAGCTATGTCCAAAATTCTGAAGAGAAATGATTTCCAAGCTAGAATTCTCCACCCAAATTACCACTTAGAGGTAAGGGTAGTATAAGGGCCTTTCAGACATGTGCAGTCTGAGGAAGCTGCTGAACAATGTGATCTACCAGGAGACAGGAGATTCTGGCAAAGGTGGATCCAAAGCAGCAGAGGGCAGTGACAGGAGCCCCGGAAGACAGTGTAGGGGGACCTCAACCCACAGTTGTGCCTGAGACCCAGAGAAAACCAGGCCAGGCCCGATGGTCAGAGGATCTCCAGAGATTCACTGAGGTGAAGTTGACAGAATGTCCCATGTATTTTAATATACTGAAGTTCAGTTCAGTTCAGTTCAGTCGCTCAGCCATGTTCGACTTTTTGTAACCCCATGAATATACTGATAGGGGACTCACAATTAGGGATTTTTTGGGTAGAGTTTATGATAATCGTGCAAATACTTAGGAAAAAAACAAAATCAGGGCAAACATGACCTTCAGGGGAAACAACAATTATAGAAGAAAGGAAAAATGTTCCTAGAATACACATGGCTCAGCTTTGAAAAGCATGTGACAGTCATGATAGTATGAAAGATGAATACTGATCTAATAAATATTAGATGTAACTATACTGGGAGACAGGAAGGGGCATGGGGAGTTATACATGGTGGGAGAGGATGAAGATGCTAAAGGATCAATCCTCATGTCCCAATCTAGAATTCTCAGTTGATTATTTGACCCAATTTTATACCACGTGAAAGTACTGCCAAACAGACAAATACATACAGTTTATAGTATGATACACATGATCCTGTTTCAAAGTGGGAAGCCAAAGATAATGCCTAAAACTGAAAAAGCAGGAAGTATCAATCTAACTATGTTATTTAGATATGCAGAGGTAATTACAAAAAAAAAAAAAAATAGCTAAAGGACTTCAAAGTAGTCATCTCTAGGGAGGAGAAAATAGGCTTAAGGGAGACCTGCCATTTTAAAATAAGGTTTACAGAGTTCAGTTAAGTTCAGTTCACTTGCTCAGTCATGTCCAACTCTTTGTGACCCCATGGACTACAGCATGCCAGGCCTCCCTGTCCATCACCAACTCCCGGAGGTTACTCAAACTCATGTCCATTGAGTCTGTGATGCCATGCAACCACCTCATCCTCTGTCGTCCCCTTCTCCTCCCACCTTCAATCTTTCCCACCATCAGGGTCTTTTCCAATGAGTCAGTTTTTCGCATCAGGTGGCCAAAGTATTGGGGTTTTAGCTTCAGCATCATTCCTTCCAATGAATATTCAAGACTGATTTCCTGTTGGATCTCCGTGTAGTCCAAGGGACTCTCAAGAGTCTTCTCCAACACCACAGTTCAAAAGCAGTTGCTCAGTCGTGTCCGACTCTTTGCGACTCCATGGACTGTTGCCTACCAGGCTCCTCCATCCATGGAATTTTCCAGGCAAGAATACTGGAGTGGGTTGCCATTTCCTTCTACTGGTAAAACCATAGTTTTGACTATACAGGCCTTTGTCAGCAAAGTAATGTCTCTGCTTTTTAATATGCTGTCTAGGTTTGTCATAGCTTTTCATCCAAGAAGTAAGGGTCTTTTAATTTTATGGCTGCAGTCACCATCTGCACTGATTTTGAAACTGAAAATACAGTCTGTCACTGTTTCCATTGTTTCCCCATCTGTTTGCCATGAAGTGATGGGACCAGATGCTATGATCTTTGTTTTTTGAATGTTGAGTTTTAAGCCAGCTTTTTCACTCTCCTCTTTCACTTTCATCAACAGGCTCTTTAGTTCCTCTTCACTTTCTCCCATAAGGGTGATGTCATCTGCACATCTGAGGTTATTGATATTTCTCCCAGAAATCTTGATTCCAGCCTGGGCTTCATCCAGCCCAGCATTTCTCATGATGTACTCTTGCATATAAGTTAAATATATAGGGTGACAATTTGGTATCAGTCCATTGCTCCTTGCCCGGTTCTAACTGTTGCTTCTTGACCTGCATACAGATTTCTCAGGAGGCAGGTAAGGTGGTCTGGTATTCCCATCTCTTTAGGAATTTTCCAGTTTGTTGTGATCCACACAGTCAAAGGTTTGGGTGTAGCCAATAAAGCAGAAATAGATGTTTTTCTGGAACTCTCTTGCTTTTTCTATGATCCAACGGATGTTGGCAATTTGATCTCTGGTTCCTCTGCCTTTTCTAAATACAGCTTGAACATCTGGAAATTCTCAGTTCATGTACTGTTGAAACCTAGCTTGGAGGATTTTGAGCATTACTTTGTTAGTGTGTGAGATGAGTGCAATTGTGTGGTAGTTTGAACATTTTTGGCATTGCCTTTCTTTGGGATTGGGATGAAAACTGACCTTTTCCAGTCTTGTTGCCACTGCTGCGTTTTCCAAATTTGCAGGCATACTGAGTACAGCACTGTCACAGCATCATCTTTTAGGATTTGAAATAGCTCAGCTGGAATTCCATCACCTCCACTAGTTTTGTTCAGAGTTTATAGAAGTACTTGACTGTAAACTATTAATATGTACAGGTAGTACTTTGACTTTAAAAAAACTAACTAACACATAAAGGTATAACTACTGCTATGGTCTGAAGGCTTGTGTCCACCTAAATTCACACGCTGAAATCTTAATATCCAATGTGATGGTATTAGGAGGTGGGGCCTTTGGGAGGTGACTAGGTCATGAGATTTGGAGCCCTCATGAATGGGATTAGGGCCCTTTTAAGAGACCCCAGGAGTTCTCTAGGCCCTTCTGCTATATGAGGACACAGTGAGAGGTCTTTAATCCTGAAGAGGGTCTCCATTAGAACTTGACCATGTTGGCATGCTGATCTCAGACTTCCAGCCTCCACAACTTTGAGAAATAAATTTCTGTTGTTTATAAGCCACCCAGTCTGTGGGATTTTGTTATAGCACCCTGAACAGACTAAGATAACCATCAGCTCTTAAGCAACAAAAGAGGGAAAGGAAGGATAAAGGGGCATAAGAAAAGGAAACAGGAAGGAAGAGATAAAGAAAAGGAAAGTTGAAATAATTAACTTGCCTAGGCCAAGTTCATAATGCTAGTAAATGACAGAGCTGAGTTTTGATCCCAGTTTCATCTGACTCCACACAACTTTCTATAAATCACAACACAACCAGACACTGACCCCCTCAAAGTTTTCATTTGGTCTGGAGTGGACCCGAATGTCTGGTGGGTGACACTGCACCTTGCAGAGAGAGGGGCCCAGGGCACAGTTAGTGAGAGGCTGTTAGGGGACAGAGGGAGAGGTGGTAGGGTAAGTGAACAGAGAAACATGAGGTGTCTGTTGAACTGAGCAAGGCACTGGGGGAACTGGGAGGGACAGCTCCAGTGCGGGTTTGTGAGAGGATTTGGAGCACAGGCAAACAGGAGCCCCTGGGAGACAGACGTTCAGGCTCCCAGTGGAGATACTGTTGGGAGGGGAGGAAGGAAGGGCGGCTGAGGAGGGAAAAGGATGCTCCCTGGACAGGAATGGGAACACAGCCCAGGACAAAGCCTGTTCAGCAGGGCAGCTGCAGGTTTACATTCCTGAACGAAAACTCTTTCCAGACAAAGCAAATAGCAGGAGCTCAGGGACACATGAATGCAAGAACAAAAGGGAGGGGTTCTTCAGTGGTTCAGATTCACCTTCCTGAACTCTAAGTAGTGGGAAAGTGTATGCCTTTGAGGCTTTCATTAGACAAAGAAGGCTTGAATACCAGATTTTGCACCAAGACCTAGATGGGATGGTGTGCTGGACACGTTCAATACCAGATCTTAAGAGCAGAAAGTTAAATTTTTAAGAAATTTATAAGACAGTTATTTTTTGAAGAACAGGGTGTAATTAATTTATTAAAATTGGCCACACCATGATCCCAGTTGCCCTAACAGGAACTGAATTGTACCCTTGGCAGTGAAAGTGTGGAGTCCTAACCCACTGGACTGTGGGGGGAGTTCCCAGTCAATTGTTATTGTGTTGGTAGCTTGAAATTTGCTATGATGGGAGTATTAGCACCCTGGAAATCAGTGCAAGCTATGAATTAGGGCTTTGCTTTAATTTCACAAAGCCAGCTACTGAACACTTATCAGCACTCCTCTGCCAACATGTGTTAAAAGAGGGGAATATAGACATCAACTGAGGGAAGGGAAGGCACAGTGACAGTGTCAATGATAAGAGCTAATATTTACAGTAAGTACCGTATGCCATATGCTATTATTAGACGCTTTTGTATGTTGTCTCACGAAATCTTATAAAAGTCTGATGAGGTAGATTTTTATTTTTACCCATTGTTATACATGTTTGGGGTTCAGGTCCAAAGAGATTAGGTAGTTTGCTCAAAGATACCAGCCAGTAAAAAGTAGAATCAAGCCTCCTATTTTAAGTCCAAGATCTCATTGCTACCCCAGGGTAGGAATATTGCAAAGAGGCTAAGTATCAGGATGCCGGAACCCACCACTTCTGACATTCACTCACTGCGTGACCTGGAGTGAGATTATTTTGTCATTCTTTGCCTTGGCTGCTTCATCTGTAAACCAGAGTGAATAATAAGGTCTTCCACACAAAACAGCACTTCACACAGAAGCTGGTACTAACAACAGAGTTAGTTATTATTACCTTAATTGTTGACAAAATTTGATGGTTTCTCTCATACTCCACATTTCATGAAACTATTTGACTCAAAAAAAAAAAAAAAAGTACCTGGTCTCTGGAGAATACAGAAGCAAGGTTTGTTGATTGCCTACAGGGAGAAGTGGGGACAGATGTGGGAAGGAGGCTGAATCAGCCAAGGTACCCAGGAAACAGAAACCACATGAGTTATTTGATCAGAGAAAATTTAATATAAAGAATTGTTAATGTGATATAAAACTATTTACCAGGTGACTGAAAGGTAAACACCCCAAGGTCTCATGGCGGTAACAACCATAGAAAGGGTAACCCCTCCTTCCAGTGAATATGGGGGGGATGCCAAGGGAGGAGTTTGTGAATATGGCGGGGGTGGGGAGGGCAATGAATAGGGCTTCCCTGATAGCTCAGCTGGTAAAGAATCTGTCTGCAATACAGGTGACCCCGGTTTGATTCCTGAGTGGGAAGATCCCTTGGAAAAGGGAAAGGCTACCCACTCCAGTATTCTGGCCTGGAGAATTCCATGGACTGTACAGTCCATGAGGTCACAAAGAGTCAGACACGACTGAGTGACTTTCACTTTCAAGGGAAAAGCTGGAATTAAGTGTATGATTCAAGCTTGTAAGTTGGGGAGAGGACCCATCACGTGTCAGGACACAGACCTCTGAGGAGGAAGCAGCAATGGCTAGTGCTGTGTCTTCCAGGGAGGTACAAGGAGGCTGATATTAGAAAAGTCACAAGATTGGAATCAGCTATTTCTTCAGGAAGGCAGGATGAAAAAGCAATTATGATGGGGTGGGGCGATTGTTCACAGCGCAGGAAGCAGAAAAGAAGCCCACAGGAGGGGCAAGTTTCTTCTGCCTCCTCTGGCTTTAGAATCTCCCTGACACTGTTATTGGGAAGGTCTTGCATAAGGCAGCTTACAAAGCAGAAACGTACTATGCAGAGCCCCAGCATCCAAAAGCTGAGTATAAAAGAATGGGTCTGGAGCTGAGAGACAACAATGTAGAGCTGGTACAGAGGCTCTAAAGTGGATAGTTGGGTGACCTATGGAATTTCGGTCCCTAGAATATATAAATTTTAAATTTAAAAGAAAATTTAACATCTGTCACTGAGCGTGGCTGTGATATATGCTTGGCACAAAATTAGTGCTTAATACATTTATTGAGTGAATGGGTAAATGCTGCTGCTAAGTCGCTTCAGTCGTGTCCGACTCTGTGCGACCCCACAGACGGCAGCCCACCAGGCTCCCCCGTCCCTGGGATTCTCCAGGCAAGAACACTGGAGTGGGTTGCCATTTCCTTCTCCAATGCATAAAAGTGAAAAGTGAAAGTGAAGTCACTCAGTCGTGTCCAACTCTTCACGACTCCATGGACTGCAGCTGACCAGGCTCCTCCGTCCATGGGATTTTCCAGGCAAGAGTACAGAGTGGGATGCCAAATGGGTAAATGGGAAGAAGCAATTCCTAACTGCATGCAGTTACAATCGTTTTGTCCAAAACTACTCCATGCATTGTCCTGGAGGTCAAGGAGACAGTGGGAAGCACATAGTCCCTGCGTCCATGGTGAGGGTACGGAATAAATCTAACAATTAGACAAATGAGTTAAACACACAACATGAAGGGAACAAATGTGGTAAGAGCATGGTTAATGCAGGGGTGTGGATGGTGGGCATCTTAGATAGGATACCAAGGTCCTCTCTGCGATCATAACATTTAACTGAGGCCTGTGCATGCATGCACGTGTACTAAGTTACTTCAGTTGTGTCCAACTCTTTATGACCCTATGGACTATAGCCCGTCATGCTCCTCTGCCCATGGGCTTCTCCAGGCAGGAATACTGGAGTGGGTTGCCACACCCTCCTTCGGGGGTTCTTTCTGACCCAGGGATGGAACCCACATCTCTTACATCTCCTGCATCGGCTGGTGGGTTTCTTTACCACTAGCACCACCTGGGAAGCCCAAATTGAGGCCTAATGGATGGCAAAGGAACAGCCTCCCAAGATCTGGGGGCAGAACGTCATAGGCAGAGGGGAAAGCGGTTGCAAAGACCAGGACACAGGACAGAGCTTGCTGCACTTCAGACAGTTACTGATGACCTGGTGACAGTGTGCTGAGTGAGAGGGATGCTAGGGGCTGGGTCAGTTGGGCTTTGTAGGCTACTGGGGGAGGGGGGCAGTATATTTTAATCTAAATGTGGTTAAAAATAAACATTGTAGGGGCTTCCCTGGTTGGTGGTCCAGTGGTTAAGAATCCTCTTGCCAAAGGAGGAGACACAGGTTCAATCTCTGGTCTGGGAAGATCCCACATCCTGCAGACAACTAAAGCCCGTGCACTGTATCTACCGAGCCTGTGCTCTAGAGCCCAGGACTGCAACTGGGCTGCATGTGCCCATGCAGCTGAAGCCCATGGGCCCTAGCGCCTGTGCTCCGCAACAAGAGAGGCCACCACAATGAGAAGCCTGAGCACTGTAACCAAGAGCAGTCCCCGCTCACCGCAACTAAAGAAAAGCCCAAGCAGCAACAAAGACCCAGTGCACCCAAAAATAAATAAATAAAAACTTTAAACGAAAGAAAGAAATCTAGCTATTAAAAAAGATTGTAGTATTTTCAATACAAGTGGTCATCAAATTTTAATTTCTCAAAGGTCACTCTGGCTCCTGGTACTGAAGGATCCCAGTGGATCAAGGCTGAAAAGAAGGACTATATTCGTTTCCCAAGGTGGACACAACAAATTAACACAAACCACATGGCTTCAAACAACAGAAATGTATTTGCACAGCTCTGGGGGGCAGATGTTCAAAACTAAGGCATCAGGAGGGCGGTACCCCCTCTTAGGCTTCAGGACAGTCTTGTCTCTTTCATCTTCTGTGGCCCCTTGGCTGTGACACACAGCTTCAGTCTCTGCTTCTGCCTCCCATGGTCTCCTCTCTGTCTCTTCTGACCAGTGAGTTTACATTTCTCCTTTTCTTGTAAGAGCACCTGTTATTGGATTTAGGGCCCATCCTGTTAATCCAGAATGATCTCATCTTGAGATTCTTCAGTTCAGTTCAGTTCAGTTCAGTCGCTCAGTCATGTCCGACTCTTTGCAACCCCATGAATCACAGCACGCCAGGCCTCCCTGTCCATCACCAACTCCCGGAGTTCACTCAGACTCACGTCCATCGAGTCAGTGATGCCATCTAGCCACCTCATCCTCTGTCGTCCCCTTCTCCTCCTGCCCCCAATCCCTCCCAGCATCAGAGCCTTTTCCAATGAGTCAATTCTTCGCATGAGGTGGCCAAAGTACTGGAGTTTCAGCTTCAGCATCATTCCTTCCAAAGAAATCCAGGGCTGATCTCCTTCAGAATGGACTGGTTGGATCTCCTTGCAGTCCAAGGGACTCTCAAGAGTCTTCTCCCAACACCACAGTTCAAAGGCATCAATTCTTTGGCGCTCAGCCTTCTTCACAGTCCAACTCTCACATCCATACATGACCACAGGAAAAACCATAGCCGTGACTAGATGGACCTTTGTTGGCAAAGTAATGTCTCTGCTTTTCATTATGCTATCTAGGTTGGTCATAACTTTCCTTCCAAGGTGTAAGCGTCTTTTAATTTCATGGCTGCAATCACCATCTGCAGTGATTTTGGAGCTCAAGAAAAGAAAGTCTGACACTTTCCACTGTTTCCCCATCTATTTCCCATGAAGTGATGGGACCGGATGCCATGATCTTCGTTTTCTGAATGTTGAGCTTTAAGCCAACTTTTTCACTCTCCACTTTCACTTTCATCAAGAGGCTTTTTAGTTCCTCTTCAATTTCTGCCATAAGGGTGGTGTCATCTGCATATCTGAGGTTATTGACATTCTTAACTTGCCTTAAACCTGCAGAGATCTATTTTTCTTTTCTTTTTTAAAATATCATTAATATTATGATGACCAGAATGTTGGAGTGAGTAGCCGTTCCCTTCTCGAGGGGATCTTCCCAGCCCAGGGATCGAACCCAGGTCTCCCACATTGCAGGCAGATTCTTTACCAGCTGGGCTACAAAAGAAACCCAAGAATACTGGAGTGGGTAGCTAATCCCTTCTCCAGGGGATCTTAATGACCCAGGAATCAAACCAGGGTCTCCTGCATTGCAGGGGGATTCTTAACCAGCTGAGATACCAGGGAAGCCCTATTATTAGTATTACGATGACCATAAATTTTTTTTTTTTTTGCACTGGGTCTTCGTTGCTGCACTCAGGCTTTCTCTAGTTGCAGAGAGCAGGAGTTACTCTTCATTGCAGTGCACAGCCTTCTCTTGTTCCAAAGCACCGGTTTCAGGTGCTCGGGTTCAGTAATTGCATCATGCAGGCTCTAGTGCATGTCAGCTTCAGCAGTTGCAGCACTTGGGCTCAGCAGTTGCGGCTCATGGGCTTTAAAGCTTGGGGTCAGTAGTAGTGGCACATGGGCTTAGTTGCTCCACAGCATGCGGAAAGTGAACCCACACTCCCTGCAGATTCTCATCTGCTGCACCACCAGGGAAGTCCAAGATCTGTTTTTCAAATTAGGCAACAATCACAGGTTAGGGGTTATATCTTTTGGGGGCTACCGTTCAACCGACCAGAGAGATCCGTGAGGAGATTCGGTGGGAATGCAGGTGAGAGACGATGATGGATTAGAGAGGTAAACTGGTGATGGGGAAAGGTGGGTAGGTTGGATGGAGGGTGTGTTAGTCAGGGTTCTCCAGAGAAACAGAACCAAACGGATATATATATATATATATAAGGATATATATATACACACACACAGAAAGGAATATATATACATACTGTAAGGAACTTGTTCATGTGATTATGGAGACTGGGAAGTCCCCAGATCTGCTGTCACCTTGCTGGAGAACCAGGAGAGCCAAGATATAGTTCCAGTCTAACTCTGAAGGCCCAAGAATCAGGAGAACTGATGCTGTAAACTCCATTTCCAAAGCTAGCAGGCTGGAGACGCCAGAAGAGCCCCTGTTTTCTTCTCAGAAAGAAAGTGGTGGCCCTGCTCCTGCAGCCGGGCAGAGGGCGTCCCTTCCCACCCAGTCTTTTCTGTTCTAGTCAAGTCCGCAATTTATTGGATGAGGCTCACTCACATTAGGGAAGGTAATCTGCTTTACTCAGTTTATTGATTCAAATGCTCATCTCGGCCAGAAACACCCTCACAGACACACCCTGGATAACAGGTGGCCAGTATCTGGGCATTCTGTGGCCCAGTCGAGTGGACACATAAAACCGAGCAACACAGGTGGAGGGAGAGTAAGGGAGGAAGGGAAGGAGGGGTCTCACGTTCCAGGAAGAGATATTATACTGCATAGCCTAGTTCAGGACCAGATGGCAAAGGTGAAGAGGGTAGAACTGGGAGAGGCCAGAGGTTGGTGGATGCTACCCTATGGAGGGGAAAACTGAGTCACTGTCTCAGCACTGAGACTCTCTTGCAGCCTCTGTCTTCCGCTATCTCTAGAAAAGTTATTTCCCTGCTGGCTCCTGGGGCAAACAGCTCCCGTCAGGAAGGAATTCTCTGGCGGTAAAGGTGTCATCACCAAGCAGATGCATTGGTGCAGAGCTGGAGTTACACTGGGCACCATCTTTGGACAGCAAGATGGAATCTTTGAAAACCTTCCCTCCGCATCTCCAGCACACGCAGTACCGCTCAGGTTTATAGAATTAATACTAAGCTATTGTGCTGCACCAATCCTGCAGTGTTCTGATTCCAATCTGAGTGGATGATCCCCTCACCCACTTGCAGTTTCTGTGGGTCAAGAATCCAGAAGCAGCTGAAACTGCGTGGTTCTGACTCAGAGTCTCTCATGAGGTTATAGTCAAGATGTTGCCTGGGGCCGCGACAGTCCTCTGACAGCCTGACAGGATGCAGGCTATTCTGCCAAGATGATACCCTCACACGGCTGTTATCAAAAGTTCCCAGTTTCTTGGCAGCTGTTCGAAGGAGACCTAAGTTCCTCACCATGTGAGCCTCTTTCTAGGGCGGTTTGAGTGTCCTCACAACATGGCAGCTGGCTCCCCCTAGAAAAACTGATTCCAGAAAGAGCAAGGAGGAAGCTCAGTGCCTTTAGTGATCTGCATTAGATGTCACCCACCCCATCATTTTGGCCACATTCTGTCACAAGTAAATCACTAAGTACAACCAAACTCAACGGGTATGGAATTCAGCTCTAAATCTTTTTTTCAAATTTTTGTTTATTTATTTTTAATTATTTTTGGCTGTGCTGGGTCTTTGTTGTTGCACTCAGATTGAGTTGCTCTGCGGCATGTGGGATCTTCCCAGACCATGGATCAAATCTGTGTCCCATGCAGATTGCAAGGCAGATTCTTAACCCCTGGACCATGAGGGAAGGCCTCAGCTCTACTTCTTAAAGAGAGTAACATGATATAACTTGTGGACATATTGCAAATGTCCAGGTATCTCAGGAGCTTGCCTCTGACACCAAGCAGGCTCTGAGAAATGGTTATTGTACAGTGAGGGATGTATCTTTTATAACTCACTTAATGTGGAAAACTATTGAGCCACTGATTGGGATAATATCTCTCCTCTTTCCTCTGAGCTGGGTGGCAAGAACATCAATAGCAACAGTATCAATAAAACATCAACAGGAAAAATGGCACCTTATATTTGCTGAGCAAACGTGAGAATGTTGGCATCTCAAGAGCAGGAGCATCGCCTGTTTAGTTCTCCACTATATTTCCAGCACCTAGAAGCAGGTGCTCAATATTTAGAATTGAATGAAGGTATTTCTTATTCTAATGTCACAAGAAATTTATGTGGTAGACACTGTTATTGTTCCCATTCTACAGATGGGAAAATGGAGATACAGGGAGATTGAGTGATTTGCCAAAGCAACGTGGAGTGATAGAGTGATAGAATACCACTATTGGTAGAGTGGTGGAACCCAGACAATCTGACTCCAAACATCACCGCTACCCTCACTGGCCATAGAGAAATTAAATGATAACTTGTAATTACTGAACGAGTACTGGTAACAATGCGTTGGCTTGCACTAATGGAAGGAAGATGAGGCCTGAATTAAAACAAAACACTGGATAATCCAAAAACCATTTTCATTTGGCTCAGCAATACAGCCAGAGACACACTCCCAGAGGAGCAGCTATATTCAAACCATCTGGAGTTTACCCTAATCTGGATCCAGGGCTGACATTCTCTGCAAAGGATCCTCAAAGGGTCCAGATTTTGCCCTCCCAGCTGCCTGGAGCTAGGGCATCCCTCAGATCCCCCCAAAAAACAATGTCCACCCACATCTCTGGAAGATATGTTCCTATATGTTAGTCTCTTCTTCCTGAAGTCTCACTTATAACACTTGTTTTGCAAATAGTGTATTTCTTCCTGTTGTACCTCAAGGATGAAAGCATATATCTCAATTTGAAAAAACTACCTATGATGCTCCCTGGGAAACTCCACGCAAGGATCTCAACACAGGCTTGAAGGGCAGGCTGAGAGCTGCTCAGGTCTCAGGATGAGATCCCAGCTCATATTCTGACTTATTAACTATATCCAACTCTGCTGGTTTCTCAGAGGCCTTCCTGCCAACTGTAGCAACCACAGGCGGATACCACTGCAAACACAGCCCACATGTGGAAGCATGAGCTAGCGAAGAGAGATGCTTGTAAGGCCAGCTTCAGTTTGAGGTAGAGTACAGATTTCAAGTGGAAACCTGGACCTGTATGGTTTCAGCTCAGCTCTGGTCCCGACTCAATAAACCACAAGCAAGCCACTCACTCTTTCTGGATTCAGTTTCCTTCTCAAGACCTCAGAGATACATGCAGGGCTTTCCTTCTCTGAGGTATGGGGTGAATATACTAAAGGGAGCTCAGTCCAATGTGGGTTCAGGTAAAGCTGAACTCTGAGAAAACTGGCCCTGAGAATCTCGTGGGTTGAGTATGATTTGAAGACGTTAGTTTAAAAGAACTATTTTTTTTCCCTAAATTTAAATTAGTTGCTAACAGTAATGAAAGGAAGAGAGGAAAGGGAGAGGGAAAAGAGGGAGGGAGAGGTGAAGAAAGAAAGAAGGCTTTATATTTTTAAAAGTTCAGATATCCAGGAACTGGAAACTCTAACAACATCAGAGGGGTTGCAATCCCACAGGAAACAATGAACCAGAGCTGAGTAACAGCTGGCACTGATTTTAGACAAGGTGGTATCTTCTCTGACCCATTTGCCACAGTCTCCACCACTCTCTATTGTTTAACCCTGTTCCATGTTAATCATTATGAAAACATCATTTAAGTATTTTGTTTGCTTTTTCAGTATATTACAGCACTCATGTTGAAATGACAAGATTTCCTTTGTGTAAAATTTGGCCTTGTTCATAACAAAAGCTGAGTTTAGGGTGTGCCCTTGCTTTGCAGATAACTTGGGCTTGGTCTGCTAGCTGGGTAATCCCGACTTCTATAAACTTTTGGGTTTGGGCTCCTATCGTGGCTCATGTGGTAGCTGACCAGCCTAGAGAAGTGTCAGAACACTGCGAGAAAAGAGGGTACAGAGAAAATGTGGGGTTCCTATTCCACCTATCCTTAATCCATAATCAAATGAGACATGGCCTCAAGGGGATAGGGAGAGGGGTGGGTAGGAGTCCAGTCTTCCTTAAGAATTAGATCCTTCCATCCCAGCTCTATGCAACACTAAAGTTTCCACCTGGTGCAGACAAACCTTAGCTGGCAAGCTGGTCACCCATTCGAAAATAAAGTTTTACTGGAGTCCAGCTATGCCCATTTGTTTGCATGTTATCTATGACTGCTGTCACCCTCTGAAGGCAGCAGTGACTCAACAGAGACCATGTAGCAAGCCTGAAATACTTGCTATCAGCCCTTTATAGAAAAAGTTGCCAATTCCTGTTCTAGCAACTTGAAGTTGCAAGGAACAGAGATCCATTCAGGTTAGCTCAAGCAAAGGATGTTTGTGGTCAAGACATATCAGGGAATGTGCTAGATGCCAGGGAAAGAAACCACAGAGAAATCAGGCCTCGGGGGAACAAAGACTATAGCTGCAGATATTTCTCGTGGGATTACTGCTTCTCTGTTTCTCCCCTGGTCTCTCTCCACTGCTACTTTCCTCAACTTCCCTCGCCTGCCCCCAGCTTGCACAAGGCCCCTCAGGGCTACCCATGCCCCTTCCATATCACACAATCCCAAACAGCCTTTCAGCATTGACCTCCATTGCAAATGGCCGCTGCTTCTGAGGTTCCCAATTCTGAACTCCCAGGGGAAGAATGTGATTGGCCCAGACCACCTTTTCAAGTCTACGATTCTTGGCGATTCCTAGCCAGCCTGTGACTGTCCCCTCCCCTCAGTCAGGAGGCCACCCTTGGATCCATATCAGTGACTAGGGGCTTAGTCACATGAAGCAAAAAAATGCTGTCCCCTCAGCAGGGACACCAGGCACAGAGCCCTTCTTTAGAAGAGAAAGCCACAGGGCAGGAGCCCAGACTTAGCGAACTCAACTTGTGACGGACCTGTTTTTTTCTTAAAGCCAAAGAGAATTCATCCAGCTCTCTTATTCACATTTATCAAAAAAGCCAACCTCTGAATGATCAACATGTGCCCTGGGAGAAAGGAACAGATCCCCCTTAGAGTTTGCAGATGGCTATTTTGTGAGCAGAGGACCAACCCCAACTGAAGGAGAGACGAGCAGATCAAGTGTGGCAACTGGTAGAACTTCAGAAACTACTGTCTTGTCCTACCTGGACCAGCAAGAGAAGCAGCAGAAAGAAATCTAGCCTGGCAGACCTTGTCCTGGCTTTGCCACAAACAAACTGAGTGCAGATGCTCATGGTACTTCGTCTTGACCCCAAACCAGGCCTGTTTCCCACCTATCAACTGATGGGCCTGAATCAGACCAGTGGTTCTCAAACTGCCCCCAGTCTAGCCAAGATCAGGCTGTGCCCCTGCTACCACCACTTTTCTGCCTCTTGCCACCACAAGACTATTCTCCCAAAGAGTCCTGGACTCCAGAAATACCCAGCTGCTTCCCAGCCTGCTGGAAAATGTTGACTTTCTGTTTCTCCCTTGGCCAAAGTCTGTGGGTAGCGTGGCTCCCCGACACGTAGGCCACACAATCAGCTCTCACAACCCACTTCCTCAAGGTGATCCCATGCTGTTCTGCTGTCCATGATAAACAGCTCCAGACTGGGCAGCCCAAACCCAGGGGAAACCAGCCTGCTGTGGATCTGGAAAGTTCCCCACAGGCAGATAGATGGCAGCTGCTTCTCTGGCCCAGGCTGAGGCCAAGCCACAAGCTGGGAGGACAGGCCTCCGACCTGTGATGCAAATTGCTCCCGTAGAGCCTGGCCAGGTCAGAAGGGGGCCCCCCACCCCGAGGAGCTGGAGCTCTGAGTGACAGCTGAGTGGGGAGATGGCCTTCATCACCCTAAGTCAGTAAGAGGTTTCTTAAACAGGTGGCTCGAATTTCCTTGAAAACCCAGAATAATCCCCCATTTGAAGTGTGCGCGAATCTTGTTGTCACCACCTAGTATTAATGGGCAAGCACCGCAGAAGGAAAACGGGGTTTTCGGCTGCATTTTTGCACACTGACTTGCCTGACAAGCTCAATAAAAGCTTAAACAAATATTAAAAAAACACACAGAAAGTCAGGCTGGTTTAAATTAACTTCCCAAGCACTTCACCTACTGTAGGAAGAAATTATAATAAAATGTCAGAGCAAAAATAAACCGCGAATGGAAATAAAAATAAAACATAAAATGCCCTCTTACAACTCTGCTCAGTACGATTTAGTTCCTAACAACATATCATTGTACATGAAGTTTTCATAGTCCTAAAGTGTATTTGGGCATTAGGAATGTTGACTCTGAAAAATTCATCTTTTACACGCTGGGAAACCATCCCTTTCCCAGAAGTCTTATGGATAGAAACCATTAAAAAAAAAAAAGTTCTCTGTTAACCCTGAAGTCATAATTCTCCCAAATAGACTATATCACTGGACAAATGACCCCAAATTCCATTTCCCCTAGGCATTCGCATGCTCAGTCTGCAACCGGGGCTCCACAAACGCCCTTTTCGTCAGTGCTGGGGAATGAAGGAGTTGGAGGTGCAATTATGGCAGGTTCCACTCTGGGTTTCCTGAAGGCTCACCCAGTGCAGAGGTTTTTTTCATTTTGTTTTTTATTTATTTATTGTTGGCGGTGCTGGGTCTTTGCTGCTGCACGGGTTTTCTCTAGTTGTGGCGAGCAGAGACTACTCTCTAGCTGGTGTGCGGGCTTCTCATTGCAGTGGCTTCTCTTGTTGTAGAGCATGGGCTCTATGGGCAGACTTCCATAGTTGCGGCACTTGGGCTCAGCAGTTGCGACTCCCGGGCTCTAGAACACAGGCTTACTATTGTGTCTCATGGGCTTAGTTGCTCTGCAGCATGTGCGATCTTCCGGGATTGGGCATTGAACTTGCGTCTCCTACACTGGCAGGCAGATTCTTTATCACTGAGCCATCAGGGAAGCCCCCAGCATGGAGTTTTAAACAGGTGAGACATTTTGTAAGCCTTGGATACCCGGGCTGTGACCTGTTCCACCCTCCAACCTCAGTGCTTACAACTGGGCCAGATACACTAAAAGATTAAACAGCAGAGGTGCTTGGTGCTGTTTCCAAGGTGGAATAAAGAGAAAGAAAGAAGGCTGGAAAAGGAGAAAGGAAGGAAAGAGGTAAGGGAGGAGGGAAGAGGGAAAGGAAGGGAGAGAAGTAGAGAGGGAGGGGAGGAAAGGAGTGAGTTGGGGAGAGAAGAAAGGCAGGCAAGGGAGCACCTCCCGCTTAGTTCCTCTTGTAAAAGTTCTCCCACCAGGCTGGGGACTCCTTCTCAGGTTTGTTCAGCCTAGCTGACAGACCTTCACTTTCCAACCAAAGAGAATGTGAGGGTTGAGAATAACCTTATGTGCCTACATACCCCTCCTTCCTCCGCCAGGTTTCTGTCACACCTCAAAGATGATTTTCTGGCAAAGGGTTTTCCTGGCAGGGCCTGGATAGAACAGCCTGGTACTGCCCTCGGTGTCTGGCTCCCACAAGCCTTTCTGGGGGTTGGAGGGGAATGCAAACCTCCCCTTCCTCTGGGGTCTGTGGAGAACTCCCACAAAGCACTCCTCCACCAGACAGGGGAACCAGAGGAAGCCTAGGACGGCAATGGACAGGACGCAGGAATCCACAGGACACACTTAGGTATATATACGTGTATGTCCGTAAGTGGTGTCTCCATATGTAGACACATGTACAGATGCATGGACAGCTCTCCTGCTGAGTCAGTGACGACCTTCCCAAAAGGCTGGGAGTCAACCCACCACCTGGCAGAGTGTAGCTAGCCATGCCAGGGATGTCAGGCCTGGCTGTCCCTCCAGAGAGGAGTGGTGGCCGTGCAGGGCCACACACGTACGAAGCATGATCAGGTCCAGTCCAGAGGGCGAACACAGACTGAAGAATGCAACTATTTCTCTAATCTGCTTGTGCTGATTGTGCCAGAAACAAATACCAGCAGGCCTGGAAAAAATGTTGCTGTTCATTTGCCTCGGCTCTGAGCCATCCACCCCAAAGTGGAGGAAAAAGCAGAGGAACAGATTCTGGGGCTGTTTTGTCTGGCTCGCTGGACCCTCTGCCCTCTTCACCTCTAGGAGGGAAGGATGGGGGACTATTTAGAGCCCCCCATATGGAGAACCTCAAACAGTCCCTTCAGTTTCCCACAAACAAGCTTCAGAAGCGGAAGCTGGCCCTGGCTCCCTAGGGCAGAAACTGAGAGCTCAGCTCTGAAACACTTCCTTTGCTTGGTAACAATGCGCGGAGGAATTTCCACAAATCCCCTTAGCTGTCATGGCTTCCGCTCCTCAACTTGGGAAAAGACAGCCTGGGACATTCCAGGCCCCCACCCCCACCCTGTTTATCTGTTTGGCTCCTAGATGGGGCTTGGAGAGCAAGATACATTTCTCTTCCCTATTTTCCCTCCTGGAGATGAGAATCATCCAGGTCTGACCAGGCTATGGGAAGAGGCCTGGCAAGCTCAGCAGTATCACCAAGAGGCTGGTCTCTCACTTCAGAGAAGGTGGGAGTTTAAAGGCAGGGACTGGGAGGACCCACATGGTAGAACCAACCAGTCTGTGTGTGTCTGGGCTCTACCACTTCCTAGCTGTATTATACTGGGTGCTTACCTGAGCTCCTATCTCACTAGGTGGTCGTGGGAGGGGGGGATGTCCCATGATGTAGCTTTCTAAAGCACTCAGCACAGCTAGCACATGGCAGTTCAGTTCAGTTCAGTTGCTCAGTCGTGTCCGACTCTTTGTGACCCCATGAATCACAGCACACCAGGCCTCCCTGTCCATCACCAACTCCCGGAGTTCACCCAGACTCATGTCCATCGAGTCAGTGACGCCATCCAGCCATCTCATCCTCTGTCGTCCCCTTCTCCTCCTGCCCACAATCCCTCCCAGCATCAGAGTTTTTTCCGATAAGTCAATTCTTCGCATGAGGTGGCCAAAGTACTGGAGTTTCAGCTTCAGCATCATTCCTTCCAAAGAAATCCCAGGGCTGATCTCCTTCAGAATGGACTGGTTGGATCTCCTTGCAGTCCAAGGGACTCTCAAGAGTCTTCTCCAACACCACAGTTCAAAAGCATCAGTTCTTTGGCGCTCAGCCTTCTTCACAGTCCAATTCTCACATGCATACATAGCACATGGCAAGAACTTGATAAATGTGATCTGTAGCAGCCAACCCAAAGGTCTGCTACCTTAAGACTTCCCTGCCTTGCAACAGCAGAAATTCTATGTCCCCCAGTTCCTGTGTGTGATCCCCCACCCCATGTGCATGGACTGCAGTCACCATGTGGGGTCTGCGCTGCTCTTCCCTTTCGTCTCACAAAGCCCCTTGGGGAAAATGCCCCAAATCCACATGGACGCCCATGTCTGCAGGGCTTCTCGTAGGTGCTTCTGTGCCTTCCCACCCATCTCAGGGACCAGGTGGAGTGCTGGGTTCTGAGCAGAGGCCAGGAGGTCCCTGCTAAGCTCTGGACCTTACTGGACCACCAGGTCACCAGAGCACTGTGCTCACACCCAGAACTGCACAGTTTCTGGTCTAACCTCAGGTCTTAATTTCTAAAGTATCCTGGGAGGAATTATCTACCTTAGTGGAGCCTCAGTTTCTTCATCTGGAAAATGGTAATATGGACTGAACTGTGCTCCCCCAAATTCATATCTCAAAGTCTAAAACCCCCAAGGTATTTGGAGATAGGGCCTATCAGGAGGTAATAAAGGTTAAATGAGTACACAAGGGTAGGGCCCTACTCTGACAGAATTAGTGTCCTTATTAGAAGACAAAGGGATGTCAGAGCTTGCTCTCTCTCTCTGCATGTACAGAGAAGAGACCATATGAGCATATAGTATCTAGGAATAAATCTAGAAAAGATACATAAATCTTTTGCAGAAAATGATCAAACTTTAAACGTTATTTTAAAAGACCTACAGAGATGGAGAGAAATACAATGTTTTTAGATAAGAAAACTTTGAATCATAGTCCTATTAATTCTAGCCAAACTCATCTTTAGCTTTAATGTAATGCCTACAAAAAAAGTCCCACAGGTATTTTCCAAGGACTTGAAAGCTGTTTCAAAAATGTATATGGTAGAACAACTATTTAAGCTGTCCAAGAAAGTTAAGACTTCTGAACGAGTTCGGCAGGGGCACTCAACCAAATACCATAACTTACTGTTAAAGCTGAATTAATAAAGACAGTGTTTATTGGAACAAGGACAGAAGATGGACCAATAGAACGTAATAGAGAACCTCGAACCATATTCATGTATATGTGGAAGTCTGACTTATGACCAAGTGGACATTTCAGATAGTGATTAAAGCCTGAACTATTAAAGAAATGGTGTTGAGACAATCGGTAAATTAAACAGAAATAGGTGAAAATGCATACGTGTCTCACATCTTACATCGAAAAACTAAAAGGCCCATTTGTTAAATATGAAATATACAAGTATAAAATCTTTATAAGGTCACTAAAAATATTTTTATATCCTCAAGGATATAATCAAGAAGAGAAAGCCTAAACGATAAAGGAAACAACTGACAAATTCAATGACATTTTTAAAAGAAAGTACAAAAAGACTACTTTGTGAAAAAAGATTGGGGCATATTTCACTAACAAAGGATTAATACAGAGACTATATAAAGTACTTTTATAAAAAATAAAATGGTAAAATAAATTACAAACATAAGCAAAAGTCTTAAGAAAGCATTTCACAGAAGAAGAAACACAAATGGCTCATCATATGAAAAGATGCTCAATCTCATTAGTCCTCAGAGAAATGCACACTGAAACTGTGATGAGCTACCCTTTCACATCTAGGCTTCCGTACCTATTCCTTCTCACCTTCCAGATGCATCATAACTAGAAAATCAGCCAAGGGGCTTCTCTGGTGGTTTAGTGGCTAAGACTCTGCACTCTCAATAAGGAGACCCAGGTTTGATCCTGAGTCAGGGAACCAGATTCCACATGCCATCACCAAGAGTTTGCATGCCACAGCTGAAAATCCACACGCCGCAATGAAGATCTAAGACACAGCACGTTGCAAAGACTCAGTACAGCCAAACAAATAAATATTTTCTCTTAAAAAAAAAAAAAAAACAGAAAGAAAGTCTGCCAACCCAGGACTTGGAGATGTGAAGCAACAGGAAGTGCTACTGGTGGTACCATAAATTGGTACAACCACTTTGAAAAAAGCTTGCCCTTACCTAATAAAGACAAGTATGCTCACTTTCTATCATGCAGCAATTCCACCCCTGTGTTACGCACCCCAGATAAACTCCTACCCAAGAGTTCCAGGCAACATGCACAACAGATGTTCACTGCAAGGTTGTTTAGCAGAGACAAGACCCAAGGGAGGAAAAGAGGCTCCTGGGGTTCAAAACCTAAGATGGCATTCACTCCAAAGGCTGTTGCAGGTCAATGCCTCTGATAACTACACTCTTGGTGTCTGCAGTGGGTTGAATGGTAGCCCCCCAAAAGGGGGACTGAAACCTCTGAATGTGGCCATATTTGGAAAAAAATGGTCTTTGAAGATGTAATTAAGTTAAAGATCTAGAAAGAAGATCATTTTGGATAATCTGAGCGGGCCCTTACTCAGAGACAAATGTCCATTTATATAAATTTCAAAAACAGGCAAAGGAAATAATGTATTGTTTAGGTTTTCATGTGCAGGTAGTAAAGCTATAAAAAATAGCAAGTGACTAACACAAAATGGTGATTACGATTATTTCTGAGAGGGAAGAGAGACTAAGGGCTTGTAAGGTTGTGGGGTTTAAGCTGGATACTAGATACAATGGTATTTCTTATTACATGTCCCTTTTATGGACTTTTTAATATCTTTGATTTTCAGTAAAAATGAACTAACAAAGAAAGTACAGGCTTATGGACATGAACCTTTTCGGTACGCTGAATGTCTCTCCTTAGATGAAAGATGCCACAGGACAGGGACTAATCAGGTCATAAGTCATTCAGTCAGTCACCCAACACAGGCGCCAAGCTCCAAGAGGGGCTGATACTGTGCTAGCCTCTTAGCTGCAAAGTGAAGGCACAGGTTGGCAGGTAGAAGTCTTAGGAGCTGAGAGAAGAGACAACACACACTGACTTATCTACAAAATTAATTTGCAAACTGAAATGTGTTTAAGGGTTGCGACTTACAGTGTTTTCTGTTACCCCAAATTCTGAAAGCTTTCAGTGTTTGATAAAGGAATAAATCTGCTGATTGGATAAATTCCATCCACTTAAAAATGGAAGACTGAACACATGCACTTAATTAACATCCCAAAGCTCACTAACAAAAGATGAAGGAACTTTTCTTTTTTTTAAAGAAAGATATAAACCCAGAAGGACAACATGAATAGAAGAGACAGCAGCAGAAAAAGCAAAACAAAGCAAAAACCCAGCAACAAGAAAAAGAAAGCTGGAAAGCAGATGGATGAGTGGTCTTCCATTTGGCAGGACCACAAAGCCGGCTCCTAAGCCAGAGCAGGGCAGGCTGAGAGGTCACATGATTTGCACACAGATCCCTGCAAGGGATACAGGGTTGAGAACACCAAGTATCCATAGAAGTGGGAGCAAAGGTGGAGCCTGGACTGTGTAAGTTGAAGCCAGACTCCTGTCCCCATTCCGTGCAGTCCAGGTTTGCCTCTTCCCCAGGCTGGTGGACTGGGGAGGTTTACTCCCTGAAGACTGATTCACGGAGGGTCTCTTTCCTGAGGGCAGCAGCTCAGTCAACAACAGTGGGATGAAACGTGAATGTTTGCCTATGGTGCATGGAGATATGCCTGCCCTCTGCTCCCATGGGTTCCTGCATAGGTAAGGCAGAAGGTTGGCAGCCAGGGGAGCTAAGAGTGGTGATCAGTACCTTGAATAACTCAGTATGTGCCAGTCTTCATCACTGTGCCGTCACTGAGTCTCTCTGTAATGTCACTGTGTCTCTCTCCCCTAGTCCCACAGTGCAGTGGCGGGACTGGAACCCAGCACCCACCCAAGTTTTCTAAATCCACGTTCTTTCACATTTTTCTGCTGGTTCCCCCAACTCAGATAGATACTCCCCTCTGACCCCACAGCCCCACCCCACTGTTCCCAACTCCAATATACTGGTGAAAAGACTTAGCTGGCATCCTGTCAGACGCGTCGAGGGCCTGGCTACCCTTCCCTGCCCTTAGTAAGATCAGCCCTCACAGCCCCACACCCATGGTTCTCTGTCCACAGTGGACTCCTCAGGATTTTCTGAGAGTCTGGAGGAGATCTGCAGAGTCCCCAAGGGTCCGGGGCCCTGTAATGAGAGATGACAACAGAGGCAGAATCTGGCCCTCCAGGGGGCCTACTTGAGAGCTTCCTGGTCAGACTCACAGACTGTGGGTGAATGGGTGTCTTTCCCCGCCTACCCCTGCAAGTGAGAGAGGGGCTAAATAAGTGCTTAGAGACCATCACGTGCAGGGAAAGAGGAGAAGCAGCAGCTTCTGCGTCTTCCAAACCTGTCTCCGTGCTGATGCCGCCCCATTGCTGCCTAAACTGGCCAAGATAAATGGTAAATCATGTCTGTCTAAGAGCCTTCTGAGACAGGTGGCAACAAAACCGTTTCCACACACAAAACACAGTGGCTCCTAGACTATGTGGAGGCCACAGATCAAGAGTACAGCCTTGAATGGGAAGCCCTAGATGTGAAGCACCCAGGCACAGCTCACCTGTCTCAAAGGGCTGGGACTGTTTGGCTTTATCTCTCTGTTCATAGATCTGCCTGAGTGGTCTGCTCCAGGGAAGAGATCCCATAACGAGTCAGGAGAAAGAGCAGAAACACTCACAAGAAACCCAAGAGGAATTCTGAAAAGATCCTCCACACCCACTCCCTCCCTGCTCCAACCCCAATTGTCATCCGCTCAAGCCACAAAGCCTTCCGTCCCTGGGGAGCCCCCAGTGCCATTCTTGCCTGCGGGTACCACACAGTCAGGACAAGAAAGCATTCCTTTTGGTGGGGTGAGGAGGAAGCGGGCCCAGCCCTGCCAGGCAGGAGGGGAAGAAGGATTCCATTCCCATTGTTCTCACTCAGACCGCCCAACAATGGGAGAAGGAGCAGGAGGAAGGAGGTGCCCTGGGAGTCTGTCTGACCTGCCAGAGCAGCAATAACAGGGCATTCCAACCTCACGGCTGTCGTCGGCTCCCTCCTCCCTCCCCTAGGTTCTCCCACACCACCTCTTTTTCCTCCTCTCCCCACCCCACCCCCCAAAGTGCCTACTATCTACAGGACGCTCAGGGCAGGGGCCCGGCCCTGGTGCCTGTCACCTGTTGCCAGCCCCTGCTTGCCTGGTAACCTCTCTCTGCAACATTCCTTCTCAAAGACCTGCAGCCTCAACCCACAGAGCTAAAATCCAAACCTCTCCCTAGTCTGTAGACCTCACACCATAATCCCAGGGCCACAACCACGTGGGGTAGAGACTGCTGATCAAAATCAGTTCCTTGCATTGTAGTCATCACTTTTTAACGAATACGTGCCAGGTACTGGGGACACACAGTGAAACAAAGATTCCCGTCCTTATTACGCTTATGCCCTTGTCTTCTGCTCTCACCTGTGTGCCAGGTCTATGTGACAAAAAAATACTTCCTTGGCAATCTGGCCAGGATGTGGCAGTGTGGTGCAGTGGTTAAGGGTAGGGTTTTTGAAGCAAACTAGACCTGAGTTCAAGGCCTGTTGCTACCCATGTGCAAACTGTATAACCCTAAGAGAATTTTCCTTAGCCTTCTACGTCTCAATTTCCTCATTTGGAAAGTAGAGTTTTAGTATGAAGATAAGCATTATTGTTGAAAATAACATTTAGTTATCACAGAGGTTGTTGTGAGGCTCAAATGAGAAGACACATATCAAAGGCTTGGCCCAGTGTGGGGCATGTAATAAATAAATGATCAGTTTAACATCAGGTGATCTCATGGGATCCTTGCTCCATGGGGAAGCTGTGCTGGGGAAGGACTCTTTACTCTGGTTTCCTACGTACTTGCTAAAGGTCCACTTGCCCTGACTGCTCCCTTTTCTGCAGCATCTTATCGTGAGCCAGCCCCCCCTCCCCAGATATTCACTGGGCTGTTTATTTTCCATTTGTCCATATGCTCACCGCAAACACCAAGGAGCCTCTGGGTGAGGCTTACACTGAGGAGCTATAATCGCTACCTTGCAGCCAATGCATGGAGCCAGGAGACAGGATCCAAGTGCAAACAAATTCACCATATGGTTCAGATTTCTGAGGTCCTTGAGAAGCACACCCAGGAAGGTTTTTAATTATGTCATTGGGCCACTGGAGAGAAATGAGCACCCTCTGAGAAGATCTTTTCTGAGCTACCAAACCGGAAGATGACTTAGTCTCATCAGCTATCTCCTTCCATGTTGGAACAAAAAGGCAGGTCCCATCCTCCCGAGGACATTCCTTCCCAACTGGGTGAACACAGGGAGGTTTGAAATCATTCACTGAACACAGCAGGGGCAGGACCAGAGTAGGGACCGGTGACCATACTGTCACAAATAAATCTTGCCCACAAATGATATCCACCTCTTCATATTTGTAATTGGGGAGGGAAAACCATTCTCCTGTTTCTTTGCATGCATGCTCAGTCGTGTCTAACTCCGGCAACTCCATGGACTATGGCCCGCCAGTCTCCTCTGTCCACAGAGTTTTCCAGGCAAGAATACTAGAGTGGGTTGCCATTTCCTTCTCCAGGGGATCTTCCTGATCCAGTAATCAAACCTGCATCTCCAGCATTTCCTGTATTGGCAGGTGGGTTCTTTACCACTGAGCCACCTGGGAAGGCCAAACCATTCTCCAGGAAGATATAAAACAAGATCCTGGAACTTCCCTGATGGTCCAGTGATTAAGAATCTGCCTTGCAATGCAGGGTCTGTGGGTTGGATTTGGTCGAGGAACTAAGATCCCACATGCCTCAGCATAACTAAGCCCAGTGCTACAACTACTGAGCCCCTGTGCCACAATCAGAGAGAAGCCTACATGCTGCAATAAAAATCCTACATGCTGCAACTAAGACCTGATGCAGCCAAATAAATAAATATTTAAAAATAAAACAAGGCCCTGAGCTCATAAACCCCAACTTCTTCATTTGGGGGCAATTTACACAGATATTGAAAGATTCGAGGACACATCTGAGGAAAGTGTGATATAACCCTATTGTCTTAGACAAATGTGCTTTCTGAGTCCTTCTCACTATAAACTTGATTTAATGGAGCCTCACACTGCACACAGCCTTCTGCTAAGTGTTACCACATTTGCTTGCCTGTTATCAGTGGGTCTCAGACACCTAAGTAGATTCCACTGAGCTCCTCGGCTTCTAGACACACAGGTACAAGAGGAAGTGTGCACAACCAACAAGTCCTTCTTGATCTGAAGATTTGGGGTGAGCCAAGGGAAATAACGCTGGGAGATAATGAAGGACAGTGAAGCCAGATGTCGCAGAGAGTCAGACATAACTGAGCAACTGAACAACAACAAAGGGATCCCAGGATCCATGTGGGATTTCTCAGTGTGTGAGGGGGTGGAGGCGAGCTAGGGGTAAAGGCTTGTCCTTTTGTGTACACTAGTCCATTGGAATAGGGAACTGGTGTCAGCTTAGAAAACCCTAAGGCGACAGGCCTGAAATGAAGACATAAGTGACAGGAGGAACAGGACTCACTGTTTACTAAGTGTGACATCCCTCAGGGCCTGCCTGGCAGAATGGATAACAAATAGAAGACCTTGTATCTGTCAGAGTTCTGGTAGGAAATAAGTGGTCCACTCCAACTGGATGAATGAGAAGTTTCATAAAATTTACAAATTTCATAAAATTTACAAACCTGAAGGAAAGAAACAAGGGACAGTGCAGTGCTCTGAGGTGAGCCACAGTGGGTGAGCCTGAGGGGCCAGAAGAGGGGAGTGTCCACCAAGGCAATCCAGTTCATCCTTTCCCCTCCTTCTAGCCTCTAGCTGGTGCTTCTCCTTGGCTGAACCCACTCAGAAATCACAAACCAGGGGGAAATGAGCCCAAGGTGCAGTCCAGCCCAGTCCACACACACACACGCCCCACCTGGGTCACACAGCAAGTAGAGAAGGGAGACTCTGGCTTTGGAGGGCAAGCAGACATCCAGCCCAGCCCTCAGTATGGATTTGCTGGTTGACCGAGTAACCAGCCTCTGACCAAGGATGAAGCTACAAAGGAAAGAGGCCTCTTGGTGCTCTTTTGTGTATCACTGTGTGGGGATAAAGTCAACGCACTGAGCACTTACCAAGCATGGTATTAAGGGCATTACATAAATGGTCTTACTCAGTCTTTACAACAGCCTCAGGAGGGGGTGCTGCTATGAGCCCCATTTTACAGAGAATAAAACTGAGTTTCAAAAGGGTTATGTAATTGGCTCGAGACCCACACTTATTAAATGGATTCAAATTACATCTTATTCCTTTATTTTTATTTCTCCACTTTTCATTATGAACATTTTTAAATATAGAGGAAAAAAAGAAAGAATAAAACAGTGAACATCCTTATATCAACTGCCCAGATTCAACAACTGTAAGTACTTTGCCATATTTGCTTTATCTATACATATAAATATGTAGACTTTTACTTAGGAAAAATATAAAATAATTTGCAAATATGTCTTCACACATCTTCAAAAATATTGACATTCTCTTCCTACTCACTCTACTACTGTCACACCAAAGAATATTAACACCAATTTTCTAATAACAAACAAACCAGTTGGGAGTCAAACTTTTCTGGTATTTCCTAAAACATCTTTTAACTTATTTGACTCAGGAGCCAATTAAAGGTCATACACTGCATGCAGTTGTTATGTATTTTTGTTTTCTTTTGTTTTGGTTTAACATATTTTAAGACCCTTTTAATCTAGAACGGTCCTCCCAACTATCAGCTTTGTGATGAGGCCAGGCCTGCTGTCTTATGGAATACTCTGTACTCTTGATTTGTCTGATTGTTTCCCCATGGTGTTATTTAACTTGTTTCTGTATTCCTTTTATTTCTGTAAACTGAAGTGGAGGCTGGATTAGATTCGAGCTAAACATTTTGAGTAAGAATATTTTACAAGTGATGCTGGTCCCTTCTACTGCATCTCCTTAGGGGGCCAAGACTCTCAGAGCCTGCACTTTGACCTGCCAATCAATTTCTCAGCCAGGTGGGGGTTGCGGGGGTAGGGAGGTGGGGGGGGGGTGCTGGAGAAAGCTTGCTGACCATTAGAAAAATCCAGCCCGAGGAATTCCTTACTGATGGCTGTCAGTGGGTTGGAAAAATGGAAAAATCCATGAGAAAGAATAGGATAAGAGAGAGGAGGGACAGACGGCCCTGCCTTCAGGGAGCCTTTGGTCTTCTCTAAGCAGCTGTGTAATAGCTCTAGGACTCGAACGAAAAGGACAGATTGCCACACACACAGATGTGTGCCTCATTCACAGGCGAGCTGCCCCCACTCCCAGCATGACCCAATCACAACCAAGGGTGTCTGCCTTTTTGTTCCATATATTTATTTATGTATTGTTTTCTGCTTTTACATCCACAATCAAATCTGAAATATGAGGTAACTCTTCAAGGATTCAGCAAAATTATCATTAACTCCTTAGATCTACATAGATTAAAAATTAAAGAAAAGAGTGATTTGGTAAAACTGTTCAGAATCCTCACTTGGTTGCCACTCTTCATTTTTTTCAAAAGTATTAATTCCTTGTTGTTGTTGTTTTTAATTGAAGTTGATTTACAATGTTGTAAAATATCTATGTTATATATTGTGGTTATGTAATTGTTAATCTCAAACTCCTGATTTATCCCTCCTCCCCTTCCCTTTCTCCTTTGGTAACCATAGGTTTTTCAATGTCTGCGAGGCTGTTTTTGTTTTCTAAACAAGTTCATTTGCGTTATTTTGTAAGATTCCACATATAAGTGATATCATATGATATTTATCTTTCTTTGTCTGACTTACTTCACTGAGTATGATAATCTCTAGGGAAAGAAGAGAGTGAAAAAACTGGCTCAAGACTCAACATTAAAAAAACTAAGATCGTGGCATCCAGTCCCATCACTTCATAGCAAACAGAAGGGGAAAAGTGGAAGCAGTGACAGATTTTACTTTCTTGGGCTCCAAAATCACTGTGGATGGTGACTTCAGGTATGAAATTCAAAGATGTTTGTTCCTTGGAAGGAAAGTTATGACAAACCTAGACAGCATATTAAAAAGCAGAAGACATTACTTTGCCGACAAAGGTCCATCTAGTCAAAGCTATGGCTTTTCCAGTAGTCACGTAGGGATGTGAGAGTTGGACCATAAAGAAGGCTGAGCACTGAAGAACTGATGTTTTTGAACTATGGTGCTGGAGAAGACTCTTCAGAGTCCCTTGGACGGCAAGGAGATGTAACCAGTCAATCCTAAAGGAAATCAACCCTGAATATTCATTGAAAGGACTGTTGCTGAAGCTGAAGCTCCAATAATTTGGTCACCTGATGCCAAAAGCTGACTCACTGAAAAAGACTCTGATGCTGGGAAAGACTGAAGGCCAAAGGAGAAGGGGGCAGAGATGATAAGATGGTTAGAGAGCATCACTTAATAGACACGAATTTGAGCAGATTCCAGGAGACAGTGGAAGACAGAGGAGCCTGGCATGCTGTAGTCCATGGGGTTGCAAAAAGACGGACATAAATTAGTGACTGAACAACAACAAAATATTCCATTGTATATACATGTACCACATCTTCTTTATCCATTCCTCTGTTGATGGACACTCAGATCACTGACATGTCTTGGCTATTGTAAATAGTACTGTTATGAATATTGAGATGCATGTATCTTTTTGAATTAGAATTTTTGTTTTTTCCATATATATGCTCAGAGCAGGATTGTTGGATCATAAAGTAACTGTGTTTTTAGTTTTTGTTTTTTTTTTAAGGAGCCTCCATATTGTTCTCCACAGTGGCTGCACCAATTTACATCCCCACCAACAGCGTAGGAGGATTCCCTTTTCTCCACACTATTTTCAGTATTTACTATTTGCAGACTGAATATTTGTTATTTCTTATGTGGTCCCTTTTGCCAGTCAAGTTATGTGGGGTTTTGTACTGTTTTATTTTGGTTCAGGAGTGTTTGGTTACAAGCAATAAAAATCCACTTCAGGTAATTTACCCTGGAGAGAAAATGGCAACCCACACCAGTATTCTTGCCTGAGAAATCCCATGGACAGAGGATCCTGGCAGGTTATATATAGTTCACGGGGTCGCACAGAGCAGGATACAGTTTAGCAACTAAACAACAACAACAGTTAACTTAAGTAAAAAATGTTATACCACGAGTAAATGGGTATCTTTAAAAACAGACAGACTCACAGGAATCCCAAACCAAGAGCTGTCCTACTCCTCTCAAACTACACCCAGATGAATACTCAGACGTGCTCTGGGGGTTCTGGCCAGCACACAGTCCTGCATGGGTCCTAAAAACTTAGGACTTTCTCCTTTGGCCATTAGATTAAGATCCACCCTGGTCCCAATGGATTTCTGCCTCCCAGGAATTCAGCATTATAACTGAGAAGTAGGTTAGTTTCTGCTGGTTGCTGAAATTGAGGACTTGTCAATTCAGTAAAGCTGAGAAAGCCAGCATGTGGAGAGGGAACAGAGAGGCTGACAAAGAGAGGCCAGAGTTGTGTCTCAGGGTCCCTGAGAAAGGAGAGAGGCATCCCCCAGGCTTCTCCACCAGACAGCTCAGTTCCTTTTACACTCATGAATCATGAAGTCGCTCAGTCGTGTCCAATTCTTTGCGATCCCATGGACTGTAGCCTATCAGGCTCCTTTTGGCTTAAGCCAATTTGTAATGAGTCTGTGTAACCTGCCAGTAAATCAATATGACCAAGCAGCAGCATACCGGGGGAGGGTAGAGGAGCAGGCTGCCCCATGGGAAGGAATAGTTTTAACATTGGCATTGTTTAGAACTGCTGGTGAATGGTGAGTAGTCCTTTGCTTCCACTTCCTTCTTGACTTTTCATCCTCTTCAGACAACGTGCCCCTTCAGTGCCTGCGCCGGCCGCTGCTCCCAACCACCCTACTCTTCAGACACCGCAGAGACTCAGTCAGTGAGAATCAGATTGGAAGGGGTTTGGAAATGTTTCTTAAAGACTATGTTCCCCTTGTTTTCCCAACCCTGATACAAATGTCCTCCTGCAAGGAGTCCCCGTAAGAATTCACAAGGGGCATGAAGTTTTCCCTCTTGCCAGCCTGTAGGGAGGCAGGGGACAAGTTCAGCCCGTGGGAAACTCAGCCCTAGATGTCGGTGGGTCTGAGCCTGAGTCTTCGGCCCATCCCCAGCTCCAGCTAAGCACCTCCCCGGAGGCCACATTAGTACCTAATATGGATTTCCACATGCCAGGAAGATGCCTGGTGTCATCCTCCTCCTCTTTCTGTGGACACTCCCTCTTCTGTTTACCCAGTGAGATCCAGCTCTTAAGAGGAAGTGAGGGTCAAAGATGGGAGCCCAGAAGGCTTCCTGGTAAAGAAGGTAAACTTGTACATAAGACCTCAAGACCCAACCCAACTATTACTACATCCTCCAGAAACATCCCAAGAATGCCTGTCTCCTCCCAGGCCTGTGTGAGCTTCCCCCTGCAAGGCCGAGATCAATGTTATCTCAGGGAAGCCGCACTGCCCAGTGGTTAAGAATGTGGTCTCTGTAACCCAATGAATTCCAGCTTTACTGTTTCATTGTAGACAGGTTAAGTGATCTTACTGAGCCTCATTTTTTTTCTTTAACTTTTAATTTTGTATTGGGGTATAGACACTTAACAAACAATATTGTGATAGTTTCAGGTGAACAGTGAAGGGACTCAGCTATACATATACATATATCCATTCTCCTCCAAACTCCCCTCCCATCCAGGTTGCCACATAACATGGAGCAGAGCTCCATGTGCTATACAGTAGGTCCTCGTCAGCTATCCACTTTAAATATAGCATGTCCATATCAAACTCCCTAACTATCCCTTCTCCCCATCCTTCCCCCTGGCAACCAGAAGCTCCTTCTCAGTCTGTGAGTCTGTTTCTGTTTTGTAAGTCCATTTGAATCCTTTCTTTTTAGACTTCACATGTAAGGGAGGTCATACGATATTTCTCCTTCTCTGACTCACTTCACTCAGTATGACAATCTCTAGGTCCACCCATGTTGCCACAAATGGCATTATTTCATTATTTTTAATGGCCAAGTAATATTCCATTGTGTACATACAGCACATCTTTCTTTATCCATTCCTTTGTCGATGGACATTTAGGTTGCTTTCATGTCTTGGCTACTGTAAACAGTGCTGCAATGAACACTGGGGTGCATGAATCCTCTCAGATCATATTTTTCTCCAGATATATGCCCAGGAGTGGAATTGCAGGGTCATACAGTAGCTCTATTTTTAGTTTTTGAAGGAACATCCTTACGGTTCTCCATGGTAGTTATACCAGTTTACATTCTCACCAACAGTATAGAAGGTTTCCCTTCTCTCCACACCCTCTCCAGCATTTATTGTTTGTGGATTTCTTTTTTTATAATAGCCATTCTGAGCCTGAATTTTTTAAAAACAAGTTTAAGTTCAGTTCAGTTCAGTCACTCAGTTGTGTCCTACTCTTTGCGACCCCATGAACCGCAGCACGCCAGGCCTCCCTGTCCATCACCAACTCCCGGAGTTTACCCAAACTCATATCCATTGAGTCAGTGATGCCATCCAACCATCTCATCCTCTGTCGTCCCCTTCTCCTCCTGCCTTCAATCCCAGCATCAGGGTCTTTTCCAATGAGTCAGCTCTTCGCATCAGGTGGCCAAAGTATTGGAGTTTCAGCTTCAACATCAGTCCTTCCAATGAACACCCAGGACTGATCTCTCCTTTAGGATGGGCTGGTTGGATCTCCTTGCAGTCCAAGGGACTCTAAAGAGTCTTCTCCAACACCATAGTTCAAAAGCATCAATTCTTTGGCACTCAGCTTTCTTTATAGTCCAAATCTCACATCTATACATGACTACTGGAAAAACCATAGCCTTGACTAGATGGACCTTTGTTGACAAAGTAATGTCTCTGCTTTTGAATATGCTATCTAGGTTGGTCATAACTTTCCTTCCAAGGAGTAAGCGCCTTTTAATTTCATGGCTGCAGTCACCATCTGCAGTGATCTTGGAGCCCAGAAAAATAAAGTCTCTCACTGTTTCCACTGTTTCCCCATCTATTTGCCATGAAGTGATGGGACTGGATGCCATGATCTTCGTTTTCTGAATGTTGAGCTTTAAGCCAACTTTTTCACTCTCCTCTTTCACTTTCATCAAGAGGCTCTTTAGTTCTTCTTCACTTTCTGCCATAAGGGTGGTGTCATCTGCATATCTGAGGTTATTGATATTTCTCCCGCCAATCTTGATTCCAGCTTGTGCTTCATCCAGCCCAGTGTTTCTCATGATATACTTACTCTGCATGTAAGTTAAATAAGCAGGGTGACAATATATACCCTTGATGTACTCCTTTTCCTATTTGGAACCAGTGTGTTGTTCCATGAACTGTTCTAACTGTTGCTTCCTGACCTGCATACAGGTTTCTCAAGAGGCAGATGAGGTGATCTGGTATTCCCATCTCTTTCAGAATTTTCAGCAGTTTATTGTGATCCACATAGTCAAAGGCTTTGGCATAGTCAACAAAGCAGAACAAGTTTAGTGAAATATAATTTACACATAAAATTCATCATTTAATGATTGTACAATTTAATAATTTTTAGAAAATTTACTGAGTTATGCAACCATCACCATAATTGAGTTTTAGGATATTTCTGTGACCTCATAAGGTCCCTTGTGCCCTATTACAGTTAATCCTTATTTCAACCCTCAGCCACAGGCAACCATCAATCTACAAAAAAGATTTGCCTTTTTTTGTACTTTTTATATAAATGAAATCATATGTGTGCCTTGTTGTGTCTGGTTTCTTTCACTGAGGATAATTTTTTGAGGTTTATCTATATTATAACCTGTATCAGTACTTCATTCCTTTTTGTTGCCAAACAATATTCTACTGTATATATGTGTGTGTGTGTGTGTGTGTGTGTGTGTGTGTGTGTGTGTGTGTGTGTGTATTATACATTCATCTGGCTTCCAAGGTGGCACTAATGGTAAAGAACCTGATGGCCAATGCCAATGCAGGAGATGTAAGAGACACAGGTTCAATCCCTGGGTTTGAAAGATCCTCTGGAGAAGGAAATGGCAACCCACTCCAGTATTCTTGCCTGGAAAATCCCATGGACAGAGGAACATGGTGGACCACAGTCCATAGGGTCAAAAAGAGTTGGATACGATTGAAGCAACTTAGCAGGCAAGGATGTATACATTCATCAACTGATAGATATTTGAGTTTTACTGAGAGATATTTCCAGTTTGTTGCTATTATAAATAGTGCTGCTATGAAATGTTTCCATCTAATTTTTGTGTAGATATCTGGTCTCAATTTTCTTGGGTATATACCTAGGCATGATATTGCTAGGTTGTATGGTAAATCGATATCTAACTCTTCAAGAATCTGCCACACAAATTTCCAAAGTGGTTCAGGCTTGATTTTATTATTGGAAACTCAGTATACTGAGTTTCTACCTTGTCTGGGTGCAGTGAGTCAATGAACGAATGAGTCATCGTTTGTAAGCACTTAGCCTGGGGCCTGGAGAGCAGTAAGTGCTCAGGAAATGCTGGTATAATTAGCTCCTGATTACTTGACTAGTTCTCCCTTTAAGGCGGGGAATGTGTCTGATTTGAGTCTTTATCCTCAGACCTAGCAGAGTGTCTGCTGTCCCCGAGGCATGAAGTGTCATGGGGATCCAGAGGGAGGGTCCCTCTGAGCGTGTGTGACAGGACTTACTGGAGGCAGCAGCCGCTGAGTTGAACCTTGAAGCCTGCCTTCTGCAGGCACAGGCTTGATCCCTGAAGAGAAACTCTTCACATCTCAGGGAAAGCATCTAAAACACCTCACCTTGGACTGAATCCTGGGGCCCTGTTTTCCTTCTGGCTCAGAAGAAGAATGGTGGGGGTACTTTCTTCCTCCTTTCTCCACTGTCCAGCAAAGATGGGAGGACTTCCAAGGGTATGCAGCCTGACAACTCTCTCCAGCATCAAATCTTTTTCTCCATCCTCTGCCCTTGACCACTGAGAGTAGGAGCAGGCTCTGGGGTCCCCTTTCAGAGGGCTGGGCCTCACAGACCTTGGAATTCAATGCTCCCTCCCTCCTTAGAATACCCTTCTGGCAGCTTCCCACCCATCCTTAAAACCCCAGGTCCCAGCCTCTGTACCACTCATTGCCTTCTGGTGAACTCCCCCACACCCACTCTGTTCCCCAGGTTCTCATGCCAGGCCTGTGTGCATGAGAGAGAGCTGGTATATGTGTGTGTGTCGGGGCGGAGTGGGGGAGCAGGGCAGTGGTGGCCAGTAAGCCAGGAGAATCCGGTTTCATTGGGGTGCTTACTCTCTGCCTACAAGAGCCCCTCCTGTGCCCCTCACAAGAGCTAGAGGTAGAGCAGATTTGTGAGCATTAATCTGCACCCCTCAATCCACGCCCTGGGCAGCCTCCAGCCTGATTTACCTGAGGTTTTGGTTCTAATGCATTGCAGAAGTTCTCCACTGCTGGAGCCACAGCAGTCACACCTGCCACTCACCTCCACCTCTCACAACTGCCGGCAGCCCCTAGGCAGCTCTGGCTGGGGAGAGGGGGAAGGGGAGGGAATACTTCCCATCCCAGAGGGCAATTTCAAAATCAATGCACTTCGGACCCAACAACAAGCCAACTGCAGGTTCAGGAAATCAGTGTAATGTATGCAATTAATTAAAGGGTAAGACTCAAGGCAGACTAAATACTGGAAATCAGGAACCGGAGTCCAAGTCCCTTCTTGATCGGAAGGGGGAACTTCCCGATTTGATTGCAGAAAGCAATTTACTTCAATTAGCAGTGACATAAACAGGGTGATTGCTTAATAGGGGTGCCAAATCTCTAAAAAATAAACAGCCTGAATTGCATCCCTTACCATGACATTAGTGGAATGGGATACCTTTTCCCCAGACAGGTTGGATTAACCCTTTAGGAGCCACCCTACTCTCAAGCAGGGAGCTGCATGGCTCCGGCAAGGTCTTTACATGGTGGTCCTAAACATTTGTTGTGCATTTAATACGTGTGAATCAATTTGTGTGTTGCTTTCATGTCTGTTAATCCCCTCAGTAATCTTTTACTATGCCCATTTTAACAGATGAGGAGAACGAAGCTCAGAAAGTTCAAGGGGGTGAGCTTTTCAAATACAAATCCAGTGAGGTCATTTCTCTGCTTAACTTAAAACCATCCCATGGCCTCCAAATTCCTGATTATGGCCTGAAAGCCCCAGAGGGAAGTGTCACAGTTGGATCTCCTGCCTGCTTCTCCCACTTACTCACTATACCATACATTCTATGGCCACTGTTTATTCCTGAAACATATCAAAATCATTCCCACCTCAAGGTCTTTGCACCTGCCATTCCCTCTGTGTGGAATGTTCTTCCATTTCTGGACAGAACTGACTTCTCTCATCTAGATCTCTGGTCAAATAGCACCTCCTCAGAGAGGCCTACCTCATGGTCCCCACTCCCTTTGGCTTTTGACCTGACACTGAGAACTACCAAAATTATCTTGTGTGTTCACTGTTAATGTTTCTTGTTTGCTTCCTCCCCGACTCCCACCCTCCAGCCCCAACCCCAGGCACCATGGGATTAGAGATTCTGTCTGTCTTACTCACTGCACAGGCTTGAACACACAGGAAACAGACAAGTGATCTGCTTAATAAAGGAAGTGTTGGGACTTTTCTGCTGGTCCAGTGGCTAGGACTCTGCACTCCCAATACAGGAGGCCCAGATTTGATCCCCAGTCAGGGACCTAGATCCCACATGCTGCGACTAAGAGTTCTCACGCCACCACTAGAGACTCTGCATGCTGCAACAAAGACTTGGCACAGTCAAATAAAATACATTTAAAATAAGTAAATAAAGGAAGTGCTATCCTTGTTTTTATAGAGAGAAAGAAACTGAGGTTCAGAGAAGTTAAGCCACTTCATACACTGTCAGAGGAGAAGGAAATGGCAACTTTCTTGTCTGGGAAATCCCATGGACAGAGGAGCCTGGCAGGCTACAGTCCATGGGGTTGCAAAAGAGTCGGACACGACTGAGTGACTAAACCACCATACACTGTCAAACAGCAGGTAAATGGCAGAGATGGGGTTCAGACAGCTTCCTCCCATGTAGCTACACAGCCCTTTTGATTTTTTTTGAGAAGCCTCCCTTCTCCCCCATCCACCTTGCCCCCTACACCTTCTCACCGTACCCACTGACCCTCAAGAAGCAGGCATCCATCCAACCAGCTGGGAGAGAATTAAAACCACAGCCCCAGAGCAAAATCTCTTCTTGCCGAACCTCCGTTCATCACGGGTGTAATTGGTCCTGTTAAGCCTTAGCTGGGCGAGGTCATCATTCCAAGAATGCAAATTCTGGAAGTTAAAGACCTTAAGACCTTCTTCCTCTGGCTCTCCACCTGGAAGGATTTAGGTGATGAACTGGGCTCCAGTGTAAAGCTGTTTGAAGGCACTTAAGCTGTCCAGGGATTCCTGCCCCATTCACTGCTCATTCCACTTTTGGGTCCAACCTCCTCACACTGCTGGTTGAGTGGGGGCTGCCTGGCTTATCCTGAGCTGATTAAAGGGGAAAGAGAAGTCTGGGGAAGCCAAGATCAGTGGCAAGAGAAGTGGCCAGGAGAAAATCAGAGAAAGGGTGAAAGTTATGAAAAGTCAGATGTTAAGAGCTCGAGGTGTGGGTTGCAGGGAAGTGGAACTCTGAGCTTCCTCCCGGGCCAGGCAGATGGGGTGGGAGCTGAAAGCAAAGCTCTTCCCCTGCCTCTGACTAGGCCTCACTGTCTTCCTCTGGCAACTCACATCATCACCCTCGGGTCAAGTGTGGTTGTCATCACTGTCCCAGCTTCTCTGTCCATTGCCTGTGTGACCCTGAGCAGAACTTTAAGCTCTCTGACATCACTTCCCAGTTGATAAGGAGATCACAATACTCAGCCAGTCTAAAGACTGGGTTTCAACAACTTTAAATAAGGAAATGAATGGGAAATGTAAAGTATAAAGAACAGCAAGGGGATGTACTCTCTTTGTAGCTTAAGTAGGCAAGAGACTCTAACATTTACTAAATATCTACTGCCAAAGGTAGTTTTTTAACGCTCCATGGTGAGAGGAAACCGAGGCTCACAGAGCAGCTTTCCTCCAGCTACTGAGCACTGAAGCCTAGGCGCTGATCACTGGTTCTGCTGCAGGCATCCAGCTGGGATGTGACACTGCAGCACAGATCTGATCCAATCAGACAAAATCCTGCGCAGAGGGCAGCAGCCAAGGTGCAGCCTCTGAATGTGGGTGAAAAGCACTGCGGGGTAAGGAGGCACAGGGTACAAGATACAGATGCAGAGGGGGCAGGGTCAGATCATGGGGCTTCCCAGGCCGTGGAAAGGGCTTTCATTATTTGGTTCCAAATTGCAGTAAGAAAGCAATGGGAAAAAAAAACAAAATCAACATCTTTAAATGTGACCCTGGCAGTGTGTGAAGATGGCAGTGTCAGCAGTTGGGGCCAGGATGGGGTGGGAGGAGTGATGGAACTTGAAGGAAAAGGATGGATGGATTTGAACTTAAGAGATATTCTGGAGGTGGAACCCAGAGGGCCTGTTGGATGTGGGCAGGGATGACCAAGAGAGAGCACCAGAGGGTGAACATATTTTACGAAGGAGTAAAGCAAAAATTCAGAGCTGCCTTCTTGTTAGGGACACTTAAAAAGTTTCAGAAGACCCCAAATCTAGTGGATAAACATGGAAAAATTCTTGAAAAACACGTCTCGCGTATGCCCTCAGGAAACAGGGACGTATGGCGCCTCTCACCCCATTGGCTAGAGCCATCTGCTCCTTTCTTTAATTAAGCTCTTCTCTGAGCCCCTTCACTGTTAATTATTCCCAGCTCCTGGGTGGGACAGGACCTTTTCTTATGAGATTCCAGGCCAGCACAGCCTTCAGAAATGCCTTAGCATGGCTTTACTTAGGCTCTGGCGCCAGCTTCGGGCCTCGGAGCCTCAAATTCCCACATGACCTGGAGAAGGAAGACTGAGTCCCATTTAAGGTCATAAAATGCTTTCCAAGGGGCTCAAATGTCACCTCCTCCATGAGGCCTGCCTGACAGTTCTGAAATAAAAATTCCACCTCCTGGGTGGACCTGTCTTACAGGTGTGTAAGAGACTGTGTAGAGACTGTCTTACAGAGTGAAATAAGTCAGAAAAACAAATATTGTATATTCATGCATATATGTGGAATCTAGAAAAATTTTTCAGATGAATCTATTTGCAAAGCAGAAATAGAGACACAGACATAGAGAATCAAAGTATGGATACCAAGGTGGGAAAGAGGGGGAGGGACGAATTGTGAGATTGGACTTGACACATATACAGTATTATGTATAAAATAGGTAACTAATGAGAACCTATCCAACCAGTCCATTCTGAAGGAGATCAGCCCTGGGATTTCTTTGGAGGGAATGATGCTAAAGCTGAAACTCCAGTACTTTGGCCACCTCATGCGAAGAGTTGACTCAATGGAGAAGACCGTGATGCTGGGAGGGATTGGGGGCAGGAGGAGAAGGGGACGACAGAGGATGAGATGGCTGGATGGCATCACTGACTCGATGGATGTGAGTTTGAGTGAACTCCCGGAGTTGGTGATGGACAGGGAGGCCTGGTGTGCTGCGATTCATGGGGTCGCAAGGAGTCGGACACGACTGAGCAACTGAACTGAACTGAACAGTATAGCACAGTGAACTCTATTCAGTGCTCTATGGTAAAAAAAGAGGGAATACCTGTATACTTAAAGTAGATTCACTTTACCGTATAGCAGAAACTAACACAACAGGGTAAAGCAACTAATCTTCAAAAAAAAAAAAAAAAAATCAGTATCAAAAAAAGCAAAAGAATTTCATCTCTCTGTTATTCTCTATGTCTGTACATAGGAGCTTTTTAAAAAGTTCATAGTGATTATGATAATTTATCATTATCAATGACTCATTTGTTTACCCTTTGCTATTCTTTCTCCACCAGTCTGTGCCCTCCTACAGGGTCACTCAACCAGGTCTTTGAAAGTCCCCACCACGCCTTCCTTCTTGTGGGCTCTCTCGGGCCCCACAGCTCTGACTGCCACTGCCAACTCCTGTCCCCAGGAGCTGTGTTCCCAGGAGGGAACTGCTGAGAGCACCAAGTCACTGAGGTCAAAGAGGTTACTAATAACAGAAAGAAAAGCCAGCCTTCACTTGTTAAATGATGGTACTCGAAGGATTACTGCAGATACGTGTTTTTCAAACAAGAACCATGAATACTGGCCACAGGCCAGGCACAGTGCTCTGAGCTGGGACACAGTGGAGAAGACCAACCGGTCCCAGCCCCTCTTGGAGCTCACAATCTCATGGGCTCCTCAGGCTTTCCCAAGAACCACTGGTCTCCCAGGACAGATGTCCACGACCAGGGAATCCAGCTTTTCCCCTCCCCTCCCCTTCACCCTGAATGTGGCAGTTTTCAAGTTCCCCAAGGGAGGAATCAGTGCAGGAAACCCCACCTCCACTGACTTCAGGCTAAGAGGACACCAGGAATGAAGCCTTCAAGTGTTCATATCCCAGCTGTGTGGCTCATTAACTACATAACCTTGAGCACATAACTTCTGTAAACCTCATTTCTTCCCCTGCAAATTGAAATCAAGCATCCCCACTCCAAAGAGTGGTTATGAAGATTAAGTGAGATGATGATGATGATAATTGCTAACATTTTTGGAGTTCTTTACTAGTGCCAGACACTGTGCTGAGAGCTTTGTCTGAATTATCACATTTAATCTTCCCAACAACCCCATAAGGAGCGCTGTTATCATCCCTGCTTTTAGAGCTGAGGACAGATTACATCATTGTCCGGTATCACCTAGCCAGCAAGTGGCAGAGCTGGGATGGAGATCAAGCCATTTTAACTACCGTCTACACTACAAGCCATGGCCTTATATGGCCTCCCTGTGCAGTCACACCAGGCAAAGAACAGGCTTGGTGCCTGGTATGAAGTTAAAGAAAGGAAGAAAAGAGGAATGAAGTTAGTGCTCAATAAATGTTACTCTTGTTAAACAACTGGAGGATCCAATATAAGGTTGCCCCAGCTCTGACACTTCTATGGGACTGGTCTGTGATCTCCCAGCAGTCATGCTCTCCCTGACCTGTTCCTGTTCCAAGTCCCCAATCTTCCTCCTTATAAAAGCTTGGTGGCCGGACCTTCCCTGTCATCTCCCTGGCAGCGTAATCACTATGGGACACACCCAGTGCCTCAGCCTTGTCTTCAGATCCAGACCTGAGCCTCCTTGAAGAAGCTGAGCGGCCAGGTTGTGTCAAGGGACTAATTTTTGCTCTCCTTGTCCCCTTAACACTACCTGCAGGTACTGGCCTGAATGAAAACAGCAGGGGCCTGGGAGGTAGCTCTGGGTACCACTGGGACAAGCACGACTCAGGTCCAAAGAAAATGATAGTATGAGATCATTCATTATAATATTTAGCTCCCAGAAGAAACCACTGCAAGCCCCATCCAAACCACAGACAGCTTTGGCAGCCCAGTATCCTCTTACGGTTACATAAGCTTTGCAGGGAAATAAATACCAACTCATCTCCGAGGAATTTTAAGGGCTAATAAACCTTAACCAGTCTGTGCAGACAGGGCTCCCTTTCGAGGGAGGGACTGTGGTTTTAGGGAAGAAGGATTGAGAGGGAGTTGGGATAGGGTTTAGAGGAGACCCCATGGGCCTGGCTGGCTGCAGGGCCATTCCTCAGAGAGCACCTCATTCACAGGGGCAGACATCCCCAAGGTCAGCCACATCCGTGGCCACCACTCCCTGTATACAATCGGAATCCACTCTTCAGTTGCCCTTTACAGGTAGTAAGCTCTCCATCATTTGAATATGTTCAAGCATATTCAAATACACATTCAAACACGAACTGCCTAACTGACTCTAAGGGACCTTTCAGTTTCTGGATTTTATTATTATATTATGGTTTTCAGGTATAAGAAATTGCCCTTGGCATCAACAAAAGGCAAGATAATATGGGAGAAAGAATTTGCATTCAGAAACTGAAGACCTGTAATTTTACACTAACTGGGTGACCTTGGGCAAGTTGCTTCACCTTTTTGAGCCTCAGTAAAATAGAAATAACAATTACTCTCTTCTGCCTGCCCCACCTGGTTGCTGGAAGAGGCAGGTAAAATTGCAGTGTGTGAAAAATGCACAGTGAGATGCTGCAGACACACCAGGCATTAAGCAGAGACAGTGGCTTTCTGCCCAGGGTGATAGGAAAAGCACTAAAAGCCCAGCCTGACCATCACCCCGCACATGTTGAAGGCACATTCTCTCACTGTCCTGTGTTTTCTGAGAGAAGCAAATCAAGTGTGTCTGTAGCTTCTGGAGCTAGATTCCCTGGTTCTGAGTCCTGGATCTGCCACTCACTAGCTGTGTATCCTCAGTCAACTCAACTCATTTGAACTCTCTGTGCCTCACTTTTCTAATTTTAAATGGGTATAATAATAGTACTTAACCTCAGGCTTTCCTGGTGGTCTAGTGGTAAAAAATCCACCTGCCAAGGCAGGGGACATTGTGTTCGATCCCTGGTCTGAGAACATTGCACATGCCTCAGAGCAACTCGGAGAAGGCAATGGCACCCCACTCCAGTACTCTTGCCCGGAAAATCCCATGGACAGAGGAGCCTGGAAGGCTGCAGTCAATGGGATCGCTGAGGGCTGGACATGACTGAACGACTTCACTTTCACTTTTCACTTTCCTGCATCGGAGAAGGAAATGGCAACCCACTCCAGTGTTCTTGCCTGGAGAATCCCAGGGACAGAGGAGCCTAGTGGGCTGCCGTCTATGGGGTCGCACAGAGTTGGACACAACTGAAGCGACTTAGCAGCAGCAGCAGCAGAGCAACTAAGCCCATCACCACAACTACTGAGCCTGTGCTCTAGAACCTGGGAGCCACAACTACTAAGCCCATGTGCTGCAACTACTGAAGTCCATGTGCCCTAGAGTCCATGCTGCTCAACAAAAGAAGCCACTTCAATGAAAAGCTTGTGTACTGCAATGAAGAGTAGCCCCTGATTGCAACTAGATAAAGCCCATGCAAAGCAACAAAGACCCAGAGCAGCCAAAAATAAAAATAAGTAAATCTTAAAAAAAAAAAAAAACCTGTCCTCAACAGGTCTTAGGAAAATTAAGTATAAAATAGATATTAAGTGCTTAGAACAGTAAAAGTACTTTATAAGGATTTACTGTTGGTGTTATTAATACCTTAACCAGCTAAAGTAAGTTAATTTCTATCAGCCACTGTCATTGAACAGGAAGAAGAATCCTCACACTGCTGCTGCTAAGTCGCTTCAGTTGTGTCCGACCCCATAGACGGCAGCCCACCAGGCTCCCCCGTCCCTGGGATTCTCCAGGCAAGAACACTGGAGTGGGTTGCCATTTCCTTCTCCAATGCAGGAAAATGAAAAGTGAAGTCGCTCAGTCGTGTCCGACTCTTCGCAACCCCATGGACTGCAGCCCACCAGGCTCCTCCGTCCATGGGATTTTCCAGGCAAGAGTACTGGAGTGGGGTGCCATTGCCTTCTCCGATCCTCTTACTAGATGGTTAAATTTAGAAAGGGGTGACAGAGACAACTGTGCTGTGCTTAGTCGCTCAGTCGTGACCGACTCTTTTCAACCCCATGGACTGTAGCCCACTAGGCTCCTCTGTCCATGGGGATTCTCCAAGCAAGAATACTAGAGTCGGTTGCCATACCCTCCTCCAGGGGATCTTCCCAACCCAGGGGTCAAACTGGGGTCTCCTGCACTGCAGACGGGTTCTTTACTGTCTGAGCCACCAGGGAAGCCCAAGAATACTGGAGTATGTAGCCTAGCCCTTCTCCAGGGGAACTTACCAAGCCACGTATCAAACCGGGGTCTCCTGCCTTGCATGCAGACTCTTTACCAGCTGAGCTTACCAGGGAAGCCCTGGACAAAGACAACTACCACTCTTTAATCAGCAATTAAAATGTACCAGGCACTTTACAAACATTATCTAATCTCCAAGACAAGTGGTAGCATTATTGTTCCCATTATATAGCAGAGGAGACCAAACCTCAGCAAGGTCATGTGACTTAGCCAAGATGACAGAGCAGATAAGTGATAGTGTCAGGGCTTGAATTCAGGTATTCTGGTGCTGAGGTCAAATCTTTTAGGCTGATTTCAGGCTTGGGTGTCATCCTGGCCTCTGGGCTTGGAGTCTCTGTAGTGAGGGGCTATCGGAAACAGGAAGATCACGTGTCATGGACACAGTGGGTGGCCTGCAGACCACCGGGCAGTCCCAGGCCATTCTCAGGGGTCCTGGTGTCTCTGGTTTCCACAAAGGAGGAAAAGGGCCTCCTTTAAGGGCCAGAAAGGACCGCAAGGTGTTGGGGAACAAACGTCACGTCTGAGGGCAGTGTCAAGTGCAAGAAAAGGCTGAGTCCCACCCCAGCTTCAGTGGCCTTTGTCCCCATGTCTGTGGACGGAAGCTGGGAAACATCTCTCCCCCACCACCCACCCAGAGGAATGGGTCTGGGTAGGCAGACCAAATGCTAGGAGGCAACTCTGCCTTCTCAAGTCAGATCAAGTCTGGGGAGAGCTAATAAGTAACCGGGCTCAGTGAGATTCAATCTGCATCACCAGGGCAACCACAAGGTTTAGTAACACAGAGACCCAAGGGCTGGAACAGCCCCCCAGCCCCAGAGCTGGCAGCCCACATTCCCAGAGTGCCAGGACCAAGGTGCGTGGACTCCATCACTCTCTCCCCAGAAGCAAGGGAGGCCCTGCCAGGTCCTCCAGCAGAGATCTGATTCCCCCCACATTAAAAGCAACAACTTATGTCTCTGCCCCAAAGTTCTTACTGGTCAACTGTACCCAAAAGAGAAAAAGAACTTGTTCAAGCCTCACTCCCCAGTCTCTGGGCCTCCCCAAACATCTACAGGCTGAGAGTGTCCTGGAAAGATGGAGGCTGCCCACTTTGTGCCAAGCCTGTGCTAAGTGCTGCCAGGCTTCCAGAGATCTGAATGCCAAAGGGCAGAACAGGAGACGGGTACAGCCGAGAGGGGACAGGGGAGGATGAAAGCCTTGGGAGGCCTTGGGGGAGGCCCTTTGAGAACCTCAAAGAGACATGGCTGTGTAATCCTGCCCACCTCCTCATCTGCCACCAGGCCCTGAGTTGGTAGTTTGGGTCTCCCTCCCCAACCTGGGGAAGTGTTCCATGTAGCTGACCAAGAGGCCGTCTGGCTGGCTGTGTCAGGCCCTATCGGCCCACCCTGCTTCCAGCAAGGCGCTCTTCCCACAGAGCCTCACCCACGTGGCAGGCAGGCAGCTGGCAGCTTGTTTTATGAACATCCAAAATCCAAGGGGAACCACAAAACCACGCTGGGCTGCAGACAACCTTTGGAGAAGGAGGCTGCCGCTGGGCTCTGCCCCATACAGGGCATTGGTGGGATCCACTTCCTGTTCACCAGGCGCCTTGGCGGGCCAAGTCTCAGCATCCAGCCCTGTGAGCTGGTATACCTGCTTTCTCACCAGGTAGCAATAGCATAGTAATGAAAGTCGCTCAGTCATGTCCGACTCTTTACAATCCCATGGACTATATAGTCCATGTAATTCTCCAGGCCAGAATACTGGAGTGGGTAGCCGTTCCTTTCTCCATGGGATCTTCCCAACCCAGGGGTCAAACCCAGGTCTCCTGCACTGCAGGCAGATTTTTTACCAGCTGAGCCACGAGGGAAGCCTTCTTACTGGGAAGACTTGAGAATCAGAAACAGTGGAGGGCAGCAGAGGTGGGTGGCCCATGACATAGCTCAGAGGGTCAATAACCAAAGGAGACCACCTGGAACCTTCTCAACTATCTGGAGCCTTTTCATTGCCTGTTACTGAGGAAAGGAGTCTGGGGACTCCGGTGGCTAAAGGATGGTATGGAGGAGGAACAGGGGCAATGGTACAGAATTTCCTAAAACTGGTATTTTCTACTGAACAATAAATATGTTGAGGATACTTTTCTGTGTCAGGAGATGTAACTGCACTGTATCCATTTTGTACCTTTTAATACAAAACAATACATACTTTCAGGTGGCTTTTTCAAGCTGTTCAATTTAGAGGGTATAGAGATGGATGAACCAAAAAAGTGTTACGGCTTCTCACCCCTCTTGCTCGATTGTAGTCACAACAGTGTCACAGGTCTTAAGACTGTAAGGTCTTGTTGTTGTGTTGTTCAGTCACTAAGTCGTGTCTGACTCTTTGTGACCCCATGGATTGCAGCATGCCAGGCTCCTCTGTTGTGAGGTCTTAGCTAAGGGCGACCTTCTCCTGAGTGCCTCTCCCTAACCACTTCTCACTGGTCCTCTCTCCTCACTTGTCTTTACCTCTGTAAGGTTTTCTTTTTCCTTTCAATTACTTTATCACAATATTAACTAGACATTTTTTTGATTGTGTATGGACTTTGTCCTCCATTAGATTATCAGCTCTATGAGCTCAGGTGTATTCTAAGCACCTTGCATAATTTTAGTTGAGTTCTTAATAATGAGCACTTTCTCATAATGAGCACATATTGAGTATTTAACTCATATTTGTTGAATGAATGAATGAATACTAAGTTGAGAACGAGATGCCAAGAGACATAAGGTGTGCTCCCTACTTTTAGTCTTACTATTGGGGGAGTAAAAAAGATGGCTGTGTGGAAAAAGGTAAGCAATTAATGAGAGCATTTAACAAACCAACAGTCTTGGAATAATTCAGGAATACATAACCAAAAGAATGGGCTTCCCTGGTGGCTCAGATGGTAAAGAATTGGCCCGCAATGCAGAAGGATACAGGTTCGATTCCTGGGTCCAAGAATGGCTACCCACTCCAGTACTCTTGCCTGGAGAATTCCAAGGACAGAAGAGCCTGACAGTGTACAGTCTATGGGGTCTCAAAGAGTCGGACACGACTGAGCACTTTTCTTTTTTTTTTTTTAATTTAATTTTATTTTTAAACTTTACATAATTGTATTAGTTTTGCCAAATATCAAAATGAATCCACCACAGGTATACATGTGTTCCCCATCCTGAACCCTCCTCCCTCCTCCCTCCCCATACCATCCCTCTGGAATATATCTACCTAAAGAAACTAAAGACCTATATATAGAAAACTATAAAACACTGGTGAAAGAAATCAAAGAGGACACTAATAGATGGAGAAATATACCATGTTCATGGGTTGGAAGAATCAATATAGTGAAAATGAGTATACTACCCAAAGCAATTTATAGATTCAATGCAATCCCTATCAAGCTACCAACAGTATTCTTCACAGAGCTAGAACAAATAATTTCACAATTTGTATGGAAATACAAAAAACCTCGAATAGCCAAAGCGATCTTGAGAAAGAAGAATGGAACTGGAGGAATCAACCTACCTGACTTCAGGCTCTACTACAAAGCCACAGTTATCAAGACAGTATGGTACTGGCACAAAGACAGAAATATAGATCAATGGAATAAAATAGAAAGCCCAGAGATAAATCCACACACATATGGACACCTTATCTTTGACAAAGGAGGCAAGAATATACAATGGATTAAAGACAATCTCTTTAACAAGTGGTGCTGGGAAATCTGGTCAACCACTTGTAAAAGAATGAAACTAGACCACTTTTTAACACCATACACAAAAATAAACTCAAAATGGATTAAAGATCTAAACGTAACACCAGAAACTATAAAACTCCTAGAGGAGAACATAGGCAAAACACTCTCTGACATACATCACAGCAGGATCCTCTATGACCCACCTCCCAGAATATTGGAAATAAAATTAAAAATAAACAAATGGGACCTAATTAACCTTAAAAGCTTCTGCACATCAAAGGAAACTATTAGCAAGGTGAAAAGACAGCCTTCAGAATGGGAGAAAATAATAGCAAATGAAGCAACTGACAAACAACTAATCTCAAAAATATACAAGCAACTCCTACAGCTCAATTCCAGGAAAATAAACGACCCAATCAAAAAATGGGCCAAAGAACTAAATCGACTGAGCACTTTTCAAACAAAAGAATGAAACTCAGCTAAATCTCACACTTTATATAATAATTTAAAATGTATCACTGATCTAAATGCAAAATATACAACTTTTAGAAAGAAACATGGGAGAAATTTTCAAGAGCTAGAGTTAGTAGAGTTCTTAGACCTGATACCAAATCACAATCCATAAAGGCAAACAACTGATAAACTGGACTTCACCAAAACTTAAAATTTTTGATCTGTGAATGACTCTGTTAAGAAGATGAAAAGACGAAAAGAAAATAAAAGAAGATGAACAGACAAGCCACATATTGGGGAAAAAATATCTGCAAATCACATTCCCAACAAAGGACCTATATCGAGAATATAAAAAGAACTCTTTAAATAAACTCAACAGTAAGCAGATAAAGGATCCAATTAGAAAACAGGCAAAAGTTTTTGACACTTTACCAAAGATTATGCGGATGGAAATAAGCACATGAAAATGTGTTCGATTGGAAAATGCAAATTAAAATCACAAAGATAACCACAAAGGTAACTAAACACAGCTAAAATATACATACCAACTCTACCAAGTGCTGGTGAGGATGCGGAACTCTCATACGCCAGTGGTGGAAGGTAAAATGGTCCAGTCACTCTGGAAAAAGAGCTCAGCAGTTTCTTATAAGATTAAACACACTTACCCTATAACCCAGCAATTACTCTCCCAGGCATTTATCCTGGAGAAATCAAAAACACTTAAGTTCACACAAGAATCTATATATAAATGTTCAAAGCAGCTCTATTTGTAATTGCCAAGAAGTGGCAACAACCAAGATGTCCTTCAACAGGTGACCAGAAAAACATCCCGTGATACTGCACACAACAGCACAGAAGCCAGCAGGGAAAGGAACAGATTCAACACTGTGAGGCGATCTCCAGCACTCCACGCTGAATTCAAAAAGCTAAGCTCAAGAGGCTACACACTATTCTCAAAATGGCACAACTACAGAGATGGAGAATACATCAGTGGTTGCCAGGGCTAGGGATGGGGAAAGGGTGTGACCATAAAGGAATAGCAAGTGTTGCTTTGTGTTATGGGACAGCTTTGTATCTTGATCATAGTGGTGGTCACACAAATTTCTAAAGGTGACAAAAACTTAATAGAACCACACACATACACAAAGTGTACACACACATATACAAAAGTGCAGGTAAAAAAAACTGGTGAAACTTGAACAAAATCCATAGCCTAGTTAATGGTACTACACCAACATCAATTTCCTGGTTTGTCAATGTACCATAGCTTCGTAAGATGCTACCACTGGGGAAGTTCACTGAATGGTACAGCAATGGACTGGACTGCTCTGTGCTATTTTTGCAACTTCAAGTCTATAATAATTTCAAAATAAAAACTTCAGAAAATAATAAGTAAGGTCAATATTGGTTAAAGCTCCAAATGTGAAGAATGAATGTGAAAAGCTGTTCAGCTCCAGGGGAGGTATGGTGTTGGCAGTGGTTAAGAAAAGGTTCAAGCAATCTGGTATTTAGCAAGCCCCAACCCTGTGATGCATGCCAGGCATCATGCCAGACAGTGGGTTAATTTCAAGACCCTAGTCCTATATGGTAGAGATCACCATAACAATGTAACCAATTAAACTCCAATAAAAGAAAATATTTTTTAAAAGACCCTGGCCCTATTCTCAAGAGACTCTGAACAAAGAGGATAGGGAGATGGGGTCGGATGGGGAGGAAGTGCCTGTTGGTAATGGTAGGAGCTGGCAGACCCATCATAAGCTGGATCTTGGCCAGGACCCCATTTATTATGTGGACACCTATAGCCTCACCTCAAAGGGAAACTATCAGGACACTTCAGGTGTCAGTGCAGACCCTGTCTCTAACAGTCCTCAGATATCTAGGTATTCCCATTTCCCCAGTGCAGTGACCTCTCTGAAGGAAGGATGGGGGTATTACATGTCACAGTATTACAGGTTCTTTTTTCTGGAGACCAAGTCACCTCTTTAGTCAGGGGCTTTCAGGTCTAAATACTGGCTTAGGTCTGGAAACAGGGCAAAAGATTGTGTCTTTTTATTGGACCCCAGTCTCTAATTCATCTCCCTTTGATCTCTTTGGTTGGTACAAGCTAGATAGCACCCTTATCAACTATTGAGCTATTTGCCCCAGAAACATTGTGATATACCAACCCCCTCCATAACTTTCTGTCAGGCACCCTTTGCTGCCACTTCAGTTTTCCCAGCTGTCATGATCATTGTGGTCCCCTGGCTTCTGGAGTTTAAAGCACTGTCTCTGACCTCTATTATTTGGGAGATTCCATCACTACCATAGTTATTAGAGAGACAAAGTCTCAGAGAGTCGCTTTACCCTTAGTCCTGGCCTGTAAAGGAAAGCCATCACTGAACTCTGAGTGATGCTGGGGTTCCTCTCAACAGCATATCCTTTTCACACCTTGGCAACTGCTGTGTCCTCTGAGCCCTCCTGTGGAAGATGAGGCGGCAGGTGTTCTGGCTGTACTGAGTCAGTCTATGTCAGCATACCTACTCCCTGGAGTCCTTTCACCCCTTCCTCCATCATTTGCCATGGCAATTCTGGCAATGTCAACTTTGCTTAGCAAGGGGTGGTCACTTTCTCTATGCCTCTGGAAGCATTCTAGAAGTGAGTCAGTACCATCTCCTAGGGTCCTGTGTCTCAGGAGAGCACACTAAAGTCAAACTCTTTCCTGCTCAGTGTTACATTCTGTTCCTTTGATTGACACCCTCAGATCCAGGCCCATGCATGCTCCCCTGGCCAGTTCCATCCTGCAACCCTGTGGGATGGGCCCTTTCCTCCCACATCCAGCCATAGTATCCCTCACTGGGTTATGCTGCGACTTAACTGTAATTTCAGGCCTAATGGCCAGGAAGGAAGGGGAGGACAAATCCTAGAGGCACCTGCTGCCTTCAGGAGAGAGATCCTTGCACTGCTGCCCAGTACAATGCTAGCCTTACTAGGGAGGGCTGGGCCACTTCTGCAGGCTCCGAAGGTTCAGCAGAACTGGAGAACTCACAACCTTCTGGGCCCCCACATGGGATGTCTGTATCCCACTTGTCAGGGTTCTAGGGTCTCGACTTCAGCATGATAGAAGTGGTTGGTTGGGCATTTCACTTTCTTTGAAGTTTAGCCACTGAACTAAACTGACTAAAGTTTGGGTCTTTGCCCTCTGTTGGAGATTATAACATCTTTGTATAAAAGAGAGAGGCACTTGAGCTTTCACATCTGCCTTTCAGTGCCTGTTACTGATAACAGTTGTCCATCATCTTTCTGTACAGCATCAGTGGGGCTGAGTAACAGCCATCCAGTCCCTTCATCCATATAGCTCCATGAAATCCCAACACCTCCATGGCTGCTGGTACGTCCTCCACTTTACCTGCAGGTGAGTTAACAGTGGGCACCATCTCATCCCAGGGACAGCCTGGCTCCACCTCCACTCATTGTCAGCCCTGGGATCAGAGAGGCTGCTCCAAACCCCAACTTATCGTGTGTTTTGCTGGACCATCCCCTGGACACACTGTCACAGGTGAGGTTCTTCCGAAGCAGACACAGATGTGGAGTTTGGAGTGCAAGATGTTTCTTAGTGGTCAGCATCTACAAAAGGAAGGAGGCAGAAGCAGAACCAGCAGAGGAGAAGAAGTCAAGCTGCAGTGCAGGCCTGTCCAGTGCAAGGCCAACCTGGCAGAAAGCTCTGGAGCCAATGGTGCACCAGATTCATCCCTGTCAGGCTGGAGGGGTCAGGCCTTTAGATCCTCACTTCCCTGGGCCACCAGATGTAGGCCACCCCGAGGAGGGCATGGCCTGGGGTGGGACAGTTCCCAGCAGCAGAGGTAGATTCTGAGGGAGTGAGGAGCTGGGAGCTGCCTGCTGACAGCCCTGACGCTGGACAGCAAGCAAGTCCTGCCTTGAAGGGAGACCTAAGGAATGAAGGAGAACTCCAATCCATTTTAAATGATGAGATACTTCTTCCCCCAGATTTGAAGCATGGAATTTCAACAGAAAATAAAAGAAGGGAGAGACTTGCCCAAAGGGAGAAAGTCTAGCGCTTTCCCAGAACAAGAGAGGGAGAGACTTGCATGGAGAAGCTCCACGGGGGATGGTGTCCCCTGAGCCTGGGAACGTGGTTGCCTTTAAGGAGTAGGCATGCTTGACACTTGCTATCTATTAGTTTTACTTTTTGGAAAAGTAGCTGAGACTATTGGTCCTGAACAAACCCCTCAGAGATCATATTCAGAAAGAGGCCTTTCAATAGTTCCAGGGGTGAGGGTGGGGGCCAGGGTCTGTAACACTAGCAAAGTTCTTGTGAGAGATATCTTTTAAAAATTGTACCAGCCACATGAAAAGATGCTCAACATCACTAATTACTAGAGAAACACAAATCAAAACTACAATGAGGTATCACCTCACACTGGACAGAATGGACATCAAAAAGTCAAAAAATAATACATGCTGGAGAGGATGTGGAGAAACGGAACCCTCCTACACTGTTGGTGGGAATGGAAATTGGTGCAACCACTATGGAAAACAGTATGGAGGTTCCTTTAAAAAGTAAAAATACAGTTACCATATGATCCAGCAATCCCACTCCTGGGCACATGTCCAGAGAAAAGATACATGCACCCCTACGTTCACAGCAGCACTGTTTACAATAGCCAAGACATGGCAACGACCTCAATGCCCACTGCCAGAGGAATGGATCATGACAATGTGGTACATATACACGAAGGATTCTACTCAGCCATAGAAAGAATAAAATAATGACATTTACAGCAACATGGATGGACCCAGAGATTATCATATCAAGTAATACAAAATCAGAACAGACAAATACCATATATGACTTATATGTAGAATCTAAAATATGACTTATGGGACTTTCCTGGAAGTCCAGTAATTGAGATTCTGACTTCCACTGAGTTCAAGCTGGATTTAGAAAAGCCAGAGGAACCAAAGATCAAATTGCCAACATCCGTTGGATCATTGAAAAAGCAAGAGAGTTCCAGAAAAACATCTACTTCTGCTTTATTGACTACACCAAAGCCTTTGACTGTGTGGATCACAACAAACTGTGGAAAATTCTTAAAGAGATGGGAATACCAAAACACCTGACCTGCCTCCTGAGAAACCTATATGCAGGTCAAGAAGCAACAGTTAGAACTGGACGTGGAACAACACACTGGTTCCAAATAGAGAAACAGAGTATGTCAAGGCCGTATATTGTCACTCTGCTTATTTAACTTATATGCGGAGTACATCATGAGAAACGCTGGACTGGATGAAGCCCAGGCTGGAATCAAGATTGCCAGGAGAAATATCAATAACCTCGGATATGCAGATGACACCACCCTTATGGCAAAGAACACTGAAGAACTAAAGAGCCTCCTGATTAAAGTGAAAGAGGAGAGTGAAAAAGTTGGCTTAAAAGTCAACATACAGAAACCTAAGATCATGGCATCTGGTCCCATCACTTCATGGCAAATAGATGGAGAAGAGTGGAAACAGTGTCAGACTTTATTTTTCTGGGCTCCAAAATCACTGCAGATGGTGACTGCAGCTATGAAATTAAAAGACGCTTGCTCCTTGGAAGAAAAGTTGTGACCAACCTAGACAGCATATTCAAAAGCAGAGATATTACTTTGCCAACAAAGGTCCGTTTAGTCAAAGGTATGGTTTTTCCAGTAATATGGATGTGAGAGTTCGACTATAAAGAAAGCTGAGTGCTGAAGAATTGATGCTTTTGAACTGTGGTGTTGGAGAAGACTCTCTTGAGAGTCCCTTGGACTGCATGTAGATCCAACCAGTCCATCCTAAAGGAAATCAGCCCTGAATATTCATTGAAAGGACTGATGCTGAAGCTGAAACTCCAATACTTTGGCCACCTGATGTGAAGAACTGACTCACTGGAAAACACCCTGATGCTGGGAAAGATTGAAGGTGGGAGGAGAAGGGGACCACAGAGGATGAGATGGCTGGATGGCATCACCACTCAATGGACATCAGTTTGAGTAACCTCTGGGAGTTGGTAATGGACAGGGAGGCCTGGCATGCTGCAGTCCATGGGGTCGCAAAGAGTTGGACACAACTGAGCGACTGAACTGAACTGAAGCACTAGAGCCCTGAGAGAGAAGTAAAGCTCCCTTGATTTGAGAAGTGACTAACACAGAAAGGGATTTTTTTCTTTTCAATGTTCTTTCAGTTCCACTTGAATACAGGTAACTCAAAGCCCCCTTAGAACCCCTTTCCCTGCTTACGATACCCTTCCCGAGATAACCATGGTCAGTGCTGATCTTTCCAAATCTCCCTCTATGCTTATACCTATCTATATGTGTACAGATGGAAATAATTTTTGTGGAAGTGTTTTTTAAAACATATGTCTCCCTGCAATTTGCATTTTTCACACATCAACTGTCTTGGAAATCTTTGCCCAGCAGCAGTGTGGTGGCTTTATAATGCAGAGATTTCACAAGGTTGAAGGCAAGCTCTGGGATCTCCCTTCCCAGTGTGTTTCAGGTTAGGCTGGGACAGGGAAGTTTCATTCAGATTTGGAGGGCAGATGTCACATAGTGACCATATTCTTTTTAACTCTCAAAAGGTGAGAGCAGGGTTTTGGGTCAGGCATATTGCCATTGATCTGTTGACCTACAGCTGCTCTGCCCTCTCCGTGTCTGGCTCTGGGATGAAGGGCATCAGCTTCTCCTGAAAGAGAAGCTGGAGGTAGGGAGACTGATTTCAGTGAAATCCCGCTGGTCCTTGCCATCCCCCCACTCCCCACCCCCACCAGCCTCCGCACTTTATTTACATTGCTCCTGGACTCTACCTGCCTGCCTGGTGGGCTTCAAGCTCCTGCATCAGATGAAGAGACTGCAGCCTTACAAAGACTGTTCAACCATCTCTCCCAATAGTATAAAGTCAAATCTCATCTCCCATCTCCCTCTCTCTCTCTCATATGCATGCGCGCGCGCACACACACACACACAGGGTACTTCCTGGTGGTTCCACTTCTCTAACAAAACTGCTGAGAACACACGACTACTTCATTCTTCTTAACTATTATGGAAATGCCAGCATTATTCAACTCTTTCCCTGCTGAAGGACCTTTAGGAGGTTCTACTTCGTCACTCTTATAAATCATGCTGTAAGAAGCACCCTTTTGGAGACTTTCCAGGCAGTTCACTGGTTAAGACTCCATACTTCCACTGCAGGGGGCATGGGTTCAATCCCTGGTTGGGGAACTAAGGTCCCGCATGCTTCAAAGTGAAGCCCTCCCCCCCCAAAAAAAATCACCCTTTCTCATGCCCCCTTTTTAAAATTACACCTGTGCTTATTTTTTAGGACAGAGATATGAAACTGATGACTCCAAAAGTTGACACATTTTACACTGCAGAGAGGCATCCTTTGCCTGGAACCAGAATAGGCAAGGAACATTCACAGGGTAATGTTAGTCTCCTCCCCAATAAGGATATAAAAGCATTTAGCAGCCACTGATCAGTCAAGGTGAAGCACTTTCCTGGGGTTCAGCAGTGTGGGTGGCACTAACACACACTGACATGGGGACCTGCAAGCCATGCAGTGAGCCTGGCAGAGCATTAAGGTACATCGCAAGTGTGGGAGATGGGGCTGCTGCTGCTGTTTGTTGTTTAGTTGCTAAGTCGTGTCGGACTCTTTGTGACCCCATGGGCTGTAGCCCGCCAGGCTCCCCTGTCCACGGGGTTTCCCAGGCAAGAATACCAGAATGGGTTGCCATTTCCTTCTCCAGGGGATCTTCCCAACCCAGGGATCGAACTCATGTCTTCTTTACCATTGAGCCACCAGGGAAGCCCCAGGAGGAGGGGCTACTGGTCTCCATTCTTTACTGTCCTACAGCTGCACTCCTTCTGAGGAGGTCTAGGAGGGGTGGGAGGGCAGAGTGTGTTTTTCCACCCTTGACTGTGGGCCCTGTGACTTAGATTAGCCAATTAAACAGTCCAGATGTGAAGTGAGAAGAAATCTGAAATATGGTTGTGCATAACTTGCTTTACATCCATGAAAACAATGTGCCTCAGGGACCTGCCAATCCAAGGAGGAAGGCAGACACATGGTGCAGACCTGGACTCAACCCACAGCCTGGAGCGAGACCCAGAGAGCCTGGCTTAGATCAGATGAACCCAGTGGCAAAGAGACAGCTCAGCATCACACTTTGCATCAGACTTTGTGAGCCTCCTTCAATTTGGAACAGGTCCTCGGCCTTTACAACCTAGATGCTTTTGAAGATTACTGGTCAGTTATTAGGGGGAATGTCTTTCAGTGTGGTTCTTACGATTAGATTCTGGTTACATGTCTTTAGCAAGAATACAGAGAAGTAAAGCTGACTGATATCCTATCAGTGGCACATGATTTCCGTCTATCCCATTGCCGGTAATGCTTTGATCATTTGATTAATGTGATGTCTGCCAGACTTCACTGTAAAATTACTCTGTTCCCTTTTGAAATTGAAAATGTCTTATGGGGAGAATACTTAAAACTATGTAAGTATTCATTTATAATTTATATTAACATGGAGTCAGGGTCTCCTAATTCATTCTGGGTTATAACTGATCACTGTCACTATTTATGTTGCTGTTTAAATGGTCCTAGATTTGGCCAACAGAAGCCCCTTCAAACTGGCTTCTTTGTCCATGTAACATTTCCCCATGATTTTTTGAGCATCTACTTGTTTTCTGGCACAAAAAGATGTTCTAGGCTGTTCTTGTACTTTCTGTGCCCTAATCCAGGAATCAGCCATTTCTCCAAGGAGTCCTAGTTTCTGCTGGTGGGAAATGATGTGAGCCAAAATGTGAGTGCTAGGTGTGGTCATTGCTATTGAAGTGTCACTGTCCCCAGGCCCTCAGTGGTCAGAGACAGTGGACATTTACATCTGTCTGTCTGTCTATCTATCTACCCTACCTACCTATCTATGTACTGAAAGTCATGAGTTCTGACAGATATCTCCAATTCTAGTCTAATACCACAGGGTTCACTTAAGTTTTATCCCTTCCATAACTGTTACTCTTTTCTCTGACACTGTGAAGCCTGACTCTCATTAGTCCTAATAAACCTGCTTATTTGATCACTCTGATGTTACCAATCTGTTATCACCATCCTTTCCCCCAGAGGCCCTTCTTACCCTCTGACTCTCATGCTGGGACAACCCACGGGGGCAAGTTCCTCACTCTATTTGGACTCTGATACCCCATAACAGGGCGTATACCTATTATGTATGTCTAGACCTCCCCCTAGGCACCCTCCTCTCCCACCCAGGTCTGTCTTCTGATCTTCCTATATGAAGTTGCTCCCTGTACCACTTGGACACCTTATTCATTTTGCCTCTTCCTTGGATACCTTATCATCCTTTTGGGTTCGGACTCAAGTCAGGCAGTCTTTATGAATAGACACCCTCCTTTCAGGCCCTGACTTCATTCTGGACCACAGGAACTCTCTGCAGACACACAATCATCAACCTTCCTCCGTCCTATCTAATGGCTTTGTGGGGAAAAAACAACTTATTCATGAAAGGATGAATTCATGAATTCATGAAAGGATGAATGGAAGGACCCTCTGCCCCTCTGGCTGCTTGGTGAAGAACAAACTGTAGGGAGGCATGAGTGAAAGGAAGGAGATGGTAGAGAGGCTGTTGTAACAATGCAAATGAGATAACAGAGACTTAGTAGCAATGGGGATGGGGCTGCTGCTGCTGAGTCACTCAGTCATGTCCGACTCTGTGCAAGCCTATGGAGTGTAGCCTGCCAGGCTCCTCTGTCCATGGGATTCTCCAGGCAAGAATACTGGAGTGGATTGCCATGCCCTCCTCCAGGGGATCTTCTCAACCCAGGGATCGAACCCACGTCTCTATGTCTCCTGCATTGGCAGGCAGGTTCTTTACCACTACTGCCACCCGGGGATGGGGAGAAATGGTCATATTCCAGATGTATTCTAAAAGTGAAGTCAGTAAGATGTACTGATGAAATAACCTGGGCATTCAACCAAGGATCAATTATTTTTCATATTGCTTACTAAAGGCCCTCTGGTTTCAAGAAGTAGAAACCCATTCAAACTAACTGAAGCAAAGAAGATGAATTTAAGGATTCACGTATATCTCTCAGAACCAAAGGCAGGAGGAGAATCCAGGTCTCATGAGGGGCAGGAATCAGAACCTGGAGAATGAGTGGGATTCAGGACAGGCACCTTCCTCTCTCTTTGATTCTGTGGCCTCTTGTCTGTGCTGCTCTCTGCACATCTGCTCCATTCTCCTCTCTTGGCAGACCTCCTCCCTCTGTTCTCCATGCACAGAAGGTGGCAATGATGATTCACAGCTCCTGTTTTACATGCCCCTTTCAAGACTACAGGAAACCAACTACTGTCTGATTCCCAGCCCCCAAATACCCATGAGAGATAAGCTGAGGAGTCAAGCATCAATCAGCAACTTACCTCTTACAGCCAGGGGAATAGAGTCCCCTAGAATAAACTTGGCGCCCAGACCTACCTCTGATGAGGGAGGGGGCACTTCTCAGGGACTAGGGGTCAATGGGCAGGTCAGACACACTTTCAAAGTGTCACCTATTCATCTATTAAATGCAGAGGAGCCAGTAGCTCTTGTGCAGCACACAGAAACAGACAAGACAAAAGCCACATCTTTAAGCCAAGAATCTCGGAAGAAAACAGATATGAAACAGTAAGAAAATGATTCCAGACAGCCAGGGTCATATGGCAGGTGTTCCGAGAAGCACTGGTGGCCTTCAGAAATGGAAAAACCCCACACATCACCAGGTTCTGTCAACAGTATCTAAGTTTCCAAAACAGAGGATGGTGGGGGAAGCTGGGGGGAGGGGAATCTTTGGTTACTTTGCAGTAGACATGAGCAGCCCAGCAGAAGTCCCATTAGTTGGGCCGTCCTTGATTCAGCGGGCACTGGGCCTCTTCAGGGCTCCGGACCCCCTCAGCACTGATTTATGGCTTGTGCAGTCAGCAAATTTATACCCTCTGTGGCTTTGTTTTTATAGCATTGCTCCTCCAAGAGCTGGTTTCATACCTCAGACATATAAATCTGTTAGGGGGTGGTATATAGCACAAGAGGTCTTTCCCAAGTGGGCAAGATTTTGTTCTCATCTATAGAGTCTTTCAGAGCCCTTCTAACCTGACCCTTCCACCCCTCATCCCAAGCATTTCGGTTGTTCACTGGAAAAGCCAACCCAATCTACAGTTCCAGAGTAGCTGGAAGATGGGGCCTAGCTCCTTCTTGAAGCGCTTAAAAGCTCACTAAGCCATTCAATTGTTGTTAGTTCACAACCTGGGAGAGTTAACTCAAATTCCTGCTGGAGTTAATCCTACCATCTCTAAGACCTTGGCTAAAGGGGCTACATGACAACGAAACAGAGGTGGAATCTTGTTCCAACTAATTCCAGTTGTCATTCAAATCTCACACGGCTAGGATCATATTTGCAGTCTAAAGCAATATGGTACTAGGGCAAAGAAAGAAGTGTCAGGCAAATTCTTGAAATTCCTGTTCATTTCCCCTCACCTCTTCCTTCTGGAGTGTTGTTTTGGTGGGAGGAGAGCTAAAGTGTTTGATGTAGGGGTAGATGAGGGGACAGTTGAAGGATATTTACTTCTTGCAACTGAACAGACCCTCTCTTTCCTCCAAGCCAAGTAGCATAACACCAACACCTTCTTCAGGAGAGAGATGCTTCTGTCAGAGGCATAGGGAAGCTGGTGCTCGTTTGTTTGTGGAAGAGAACTTGTTGGGCCAGAACAATAAAGCACTGTGACCTTCGGTCTACAATGATGATGAAAATTATTCTGTCCTGCAGGCTCCCTTTCCGACTCAGGGACCACGGATTTTGCTCACAAGGAAATACTAAGATAATATGAGTTCCTTGTTTTCCTCTACGTATTTCATTCTAGGTCAGCACTTTCCAGAGAGGGTTCCATGCAACAGGAGTTTCATAAAATGCTCATCAAAAAATAAGTTTGGCAAAAAGACAACCTACTGAGTGGGAAAAAAATATCTGCAAATGATATGACCAATAAGGGATTGATATCCAACATATATAAGCAGCTCATACAACTCAACAGCAAGAAAACAAATAACCCAATTAAAAAGCAAGTGGAAGAACTGAATAGACATTTTTCCAAACAGGAAATGCAGATGGCCGACAGGCATCTGAAAAGATGATCAACATGGCTAACCATAAGGGAAATGCAAATCAAAACCACAGTGAGATGTCACCTCACATGTGTCAGAACAGCTGTCATCAGAAAGAACACAAATAAAAAATGTTGGCAAGCATGTGAAGAAAAGGGAACCACTGTGCACTGTTTGTGAGAACATAAAGTGGTACAGTCATTGTGGAAAACAGTACGGAGGCTTCTTAAAAAATTTAAGAGAGAACTACCACAGTACCCAGCAATTCCACTCCTGAGTATATATGTGAAAAAAACAAAAACACTAATTCAAAAATATACATGTACCCCAATATTCGCAAGAGTATTATTTATAATTGCCAAGATATGGGAGCAACCTGAGTATCCATCAACAGATGAATGGATAAAGAAGATTTGGTTTATATATAGAATAGAATACTACTCAGCCATAAAAAAAAGAACAAAATATGCCATTTTCAGCAACATGGATGGACTTGGAGGGTATTATGCTAAGTGAAATAAGTCAGATGAGAAAGACAAACACCGTATGATATCACTAATATGAGGAATCTAAAAAATACAAAAAACTAGTGAATATAACAAAAAGAAGGAGACTCACAGATACAGAGAACAAATGGTGGTAGTGGTTTCCAGTGAGGAGAGGGGAGGGGGAAGGGGCGTTACAGGGATAGGGGAAAAGATTTACAAACTATTATGTATAAAATAACTATAAGGATATAGAGGACAATACAAGGAATAAAGTCAATATTTTATAATAACTCTAAATGGAGGATAACCTTTAAAAACTGTGAATGACTGTATCATGCATCTGTAACATAGAATACTACACAGCGACTATACTTCAATTTAAAAAAATCCGTTTGACTAATACTACTATTTATGATGGTCCCTCCTGGAATTAATACAATAGTGCGTGCAGTGCAAGAGCTGAGAGGTCCAGGGGTTAAGAAGCCTGGTTCCCTCTGCTGAGCCATTTCCCCAACCTCTCTGACCTGGAACACACACCTCCTGCCACTGCTCCTTCTTTATTAACAATCAGCATAAGGACACATTTCAGGAAGTGGCACTCCCTGCTGACTTGTCCAGCTGGGATTGAATTTGGAAGTCAAAAGGCATCATAAAATACTGACCTACTTGGTTCCATCTATGAACCAGGAACATTTTGGTTCTGAAAATACACCCTCTTCTATGAAGGCGGCCTCTGCATCTCAAAATAGATGAACGTGGAAATATTTAAAAAATTAAATGATTAAAAAAAGTTTTAATCAACATAAGCCTATCTATCTAATGTGGAAGTTGAACTTGACAAGCCAAGCAACATCAACATCAAATGAACATGTGGTAGATCCACAGAAGAACAAAAAATCTAAAATTGGAAACATCTCAAATTCAACATCTACCATGACCTTCTTTATCAGCTCAATTCACTTTGATTTATTCAAGAACTTAAGTTCTTTAAGCTTCATTTCACCTGTCCACCCTCCAGGGTGGTCAAGAGGCTCATAATGGAGTGTATGGCTACATTCTTATTGTACTGCAAGGCTCTGGACACCATGCGTCAAACGCGACTTGACGTCTTGGATTTCCCTGAGGTTCTGTGGCCAAGAACAAAATCACTGATGCATAGGAGGGAACTAACTCATCAAAACGAGACTGAAAAGGAGGTGGTCAAAAATGATTTCACAATCCTTGACAAACATCTACTTGAAGGACATAAAGGAAAAGACTGAAGAAGTTAGAAATGATCATTTCTCTGGAGAAAACGACTGGTGTGAAGAGGCATCTCTCGCTGCCATTGGCCATTAAGATGTAGCCATGAAGCTGGAGTTGGGAAAATGAACAGAATGGAGAGGAAGGAAAAGAGGGGCCCATCCTTTCTTGCCCAAAGGATTGTGGGGAGAAGACGTCAAGCAGAAGCATCAAGAGGTGCTTGATGTAGGCATGTAAGTCTCAGTTTTCTCTCGGAGAGGAGGTAGGAGCTAGACTGGGTGGGGAAAGCACATTGAGCAGGGGAGGTTCTTGCCCTACTTCTGATGCAGCTTCTAGAAGTTTCCAATACAGATAAGTGAGCCAAACAGCATGGCCAGAGGAGAGGGTCTGGCAGGCTGTCAGAGCTTCCTCAGCTCCTACAAGGGGACAAAGTCAGTAAAGAGCCAGGGGCTGAGGGTGGAACTCTTCCCCAGGGCCAGATGGAAAACCTGGTGGAGAATCTACCGAAGGTGACACAGGCAAGCAGGGATGTCCTACCAGCCGCTATCTGAGCTGAGCAGGAATGAACTCAACACACAGCAGACACCAAGGTGACCCAGCGAGAGGACTCTCAATCAGTCCTGTGTGACACCAGCCAGTTCACACCCACGGGCAGGCACAGGACAGAAGGAACCCTGAGTCTACACCGTGAATTCCCCTAAGACCCTCCCTGCACATCTTCCTGGACCAGGGAAAAGAGACTGAGTGAAACCTCAAGAGACTGTTTAAAAGTTCAGACTCCATCATAAGCTGCACTGGCTTTTTTTTTTTCTGCCACCCAGCAGGCAGGTGTAGGGCAGGGGCTTCTACCAGTTATAGCCTTAAATATAGAAGTTGTACTTCCTCCCATTATTTTGCAGTAACCCTAAACAGGGTGTAGTCTATAAAAATACTGACTCATGCTACACACCTGCAACTAATATGTTGTCAATCAACTATACTTTGACTAAAAATTTTTTTAAATAAAGTATATTTTACTATCAAAAAGAAGCTACACTTTCTCTGCATAACTGAAAGTGGTGTGAACAAAATTTGTCTCTACTACAAACTAAGGGAGGTGTTTCTTCAAGGTTCTTCTAGAAATAGTTCATCATTCACTTTAAAAAAATACTTCTATTTCACAACAAACTGCCCAAGGATGGGTGACACTGCCAGGTGGGCAGTGCTTCTCCACAGGGCCTAAGGGAGAAGGAAGCAGAGGGACAGGTGTGAAACACTGCCTGCACTGAGCTCCATGCCCTGCAGTTCCCATCTCTCTCTGAGGCCACCTACTCTCCTGTAACATCAGCTCGACCTCAGAGGGCTCTTCTGAGGGATCAGTGAGATAAAGATTAGAAGCACTTGGGACACAGCCTGACCTCTATGCTCTGCAGTTATTTCTGCTCATGGGTAAGCAAGGATTTTTACTATTATTATTTCCATGTCTCTCTGCTGCTGCATTTTAAGGCACAGTGCTAACAAGTGACTTAAAAAAAAAAAAAAACAGAGGAACTTTTATGTCTAAAATGAATGTAGTTCATTCACAGTCATCTCCACAGGACTGAGACCCACACAATTAATTATGTCACAGCCAAGCCTGTGCCCCAGGATGGCATGAGGCTCTGCCAGGAAGGTGGCTGTGCATCCTCCAACACTTCATCCCCAGGGCCCCCACAGGGCCTGTGACATCGTGGGGGCAACACGGAAGCTCCCCAGTAGAGTCCTGCCCTGTGTGCCACGTTCGTTGGTTCAGGTTCTGACCAGCAGCTCTGGAGCAGCTGTTGTTGGTGCTGTTCAGTCTCTAAGTCATGTTCGACTCTGCCAGATTATAGCAAGCCAGGCTCCTCTGTCCTCCACTATCTCCCAGAGTTTGCTCAAACTCATGTCCACTGAGTCAGCGATGCCATCCAACTATCTCCTGGTGCAGTTTTGGTAGTGATGAATCTTCACCTTTGAGGATGAGCTTTAGTTTTGGAAACTGTGGGGTGTCTGGAGCCCAGTGGCAAATAACAAGTGGGGTAGGGGTTGTCAAAGAATGCTGAGCAAAACCATTTTTTGATCAAGCGAGCTAGGAAGCTGTTTGCAACATGGTGCCTGGTGAATGGGGAGCACTGGGAAGAGAACGTGCAGATATGTGTACACCGCTGGAGGCAGTGTGACTGGAGCTGAGGCCAGATTAGTTCTGTGGCCTTAGCTCAGGGAGGATGAGGGCGGGGGGTTAGGGAGGCATTGTTGAAGCTGCTACTGTGGAAAATTCTAGTTGCTTTATTAATATTTTAAACAAAAGAATATGTCATCATTCAGTAATGGGTATATGGGACATTTTTATATGACTGGACTCTCTCAGAAAGGATACGTCTGGGCTGGTGAGCGGGCCACTGGACTAGAGGGTCCAGGCATAGACTCTTCCCATAGGGTACTTGGTGCCTCTTAGAGCTTATCCTGTTTGCATGTTATTGCCTAATAGACAGCTAGCAACGACAAAGCAGAAGGAGGAGGGAGCAGCGTTCCTTTCCTCTACAATAAATATTTAACGAATTTTCTCTACAAAACAAAACCAAAAAAGTAAACCATAAAGGGATTAATAGGAAGGTAATAACCCCGTCGGGAACCGTTAACACATCCCAGGGTTGTTCGCCCCGCTGGGCCAAGAAGGACATTTCACTTCTCCAAACTGTTTAAGTTTGTGGTTGGAGAAAATATATACCCCTGACTTAAACCCACACAGTTTGCAATAAAGATAACCGATTTTACGATACTCATCCTGTAAGTGGATTTTGAAAGGAGGCCCTCTACCAGCTCCTGCCCTCCCTCTCATCTGGGCCTTTCGGCCACTCGGCCACCTCCTTTAGGGCAGGAGGGCTGGAGGAGGAGAAGCATCAGGCCGCATCCTCACCCACCCCATGAAGGCAAAAAACTGACCATAACCAGGAATGAAAGCCAGGCTTTGGGATTATTTGTAATTATTCCTAGGCTACCTGCAATTTTCTGTTTGCCACTGCTGGTCCTGGGATGAAGTGAATTGGCTTTACCTGAGCTGTTGGATCCCCAAGTTTCCCCCATGGTGGATTCTCTATCCTAAAGGAATGACCATGTGATAACGTACCACAAAGGAACCAGGGAGAGGACTTGTGTCCCTGACATCGCCAGGTCCTTTCCTCTGTCTTCACGAAACAGCTGTCAGCACTGGTTTGGGCTCTACTCCTTCTCTAGGTTCAAGGTGAGGTTCCAAACGATGGGGCCTGTGGTGGAACACACTGCCCAGCCTCTGCCAACCACTGTGCCAGGCTCTCTGGGCCAAAGGGCAGGCATCTGGGATGGGAAAATGGCTCTGAGGAGCCAGAGCCAACGCGCCACAGGGGCCCTGCCAGGGACCCACAGACTGAAACAGGCACTCTGAACTGAGAACCCCGAGGATGAGGGTCCAGGCAACCACCCCACGCTTCCCAGGAGTCAAAGGCGAGCAGAGGAGATCCAAGAGACAGAGTCCTGGGCTCAGTCCTGATTGCAGTCCATTCCCATCTCTACCCCTAGACATCACAGTATGTGATCCATACTAAGTTATTTTATTCCCCTGCTAAGCCAGAGTGTGTGCCGGAGTTTTCTACCTCTTTGGTCATGTCGGGACCAAGACCATCCCAACATGCTAGTGTACAAAGTCCAGGAGACAAAGCTTGGATTCAAAGCTGGAAAAGCAGTGGGAGTGATCCTGACCAGAGAGTATCTCTGAATTAAACCCTAGACTAACCCATCAAAGGCATCATCGCCAACATCTTCTTATCTTCTTTTTGCGGTGAAGTGGGAATACTAGATGGAAAAAGCCTGAAAAGCCTCTTAACAAGAGGGCATTAAATAGAGGTTTTACTCCCCTGATCTGGCTGCCTGTATCCCACTCCCTCCTCATTACTGAATGGGCTTTTCAGCCCAGCTGGTGGGCTCAGAGTTCAGGACTAGTCTCACAATTCCAGTGAAGTGTAAAATATTCTCTTACTAGGAACTGCAGAGCCTTCTGAAAACTCATCTAAGTCAGTAATGAGCCTGAAGACAGTGCAGGATTAACAAAATTTTCTCACTGACACCATGAAACCCTCTCCCTCAAAGGCAGGTCACGGGCAGCAGAGCTATTTGATAAGACCCAGAATCAGAGTCCTTATATGCCATATCTGACCCTCAGCCCCTCAAACCATCTCCCTGTTTCCTTGATGGTGCCAGAGGGATAGGACACTTGTGGGCACATCCCCAAATTGAACTCTCAAGTAGAAAGAAGAATGAAAGTCTAAAAAGATGCTCAATACCATTAATAGTAAAAACAAGATACAATTTTTCACCCACCAGATGGACAAAGAAGAAAACAACTGATGATATTCAATGCTAAGTAAGTTCGGAGAAATGAACATTCTTGTTCCTTGCTGAGGAGAGTGCATGAGGTTACAGCTTTGTTGAAGGCAATTTTGCTCTAGTTATCCAGATCAGAAATGTGCGAGCGCTTTGAGCGAACAATCCCCTTCTACAAATTAACCTACATAAACGTGTAACCAATCCCAAAAGGGGACCCCAAGAATTCCCCGCCCTCTGCACAGGCACAGAGGCCATTCCCACATCAAGAGCTAGAGCTTGTTTCCTGCCCCCTTGCATCTGGGCTTGCCCTGTGACTGGAGGTGACCAACAGAATGTGGCAGAAGTGACATTCTGGAACCCAGTCCCATGCTGTGAGAAACCCAAGCCACATGTAGAGACCACTTAGAGGAGAGCCAAGGTGCTCCTGACGCCAGCCTAGCTCAGTTCCCAGCCATCAGCCTACACCAGCAGCCAGCCATGTGAGTGACACCACTTCAGACCCCCCACCTTGACAATACCACCTAAGGTAAAAAACCACTCAATCCATAGAAACTTGAGGAAATAAGAAGCTATTTTAAGCCACTAAGTTTTAAGGGCTCTGTTTCTCAGCAATAGATTAAAAAACCCCCAAAATCCCAATATTCATTGCCATACAGAAACACTGGAGACAACTTACAGGTCATCAGTAGAAGAACGGTTACCTAAGTGACGGTCCAGCACAACAGGAATGCTCCGTGGCCACAGAGAAGACTGAAGCCAACCTGAAAGCAGGGACGGGGGAGTCCCCCGGAGACAGGCTACTGAAAAGTGCAAAGTTCTGAACGATTATCTATGCCTAGTATAATTTTACGTAAGGTATGTATTATTTGGGTGAGTGCCTACACACCACTATTAACAGTCGTGCCTTCAGAGGAAGAAAGATGGGTTTGGGGTCAGAGAAGGATATAGAAATTTCTACCTTTTATTTCTGAGTTGTTTGTTTCTTACAATGAGCATGTACTCATGTATTAGTGTTACAATCTAATAAAAGACGATAAACAGATTCCTAGGTCTTTTCAACACAGTATACTGGCTTCCTGAAAGGTTAGGAAATGCCCAGTTTCATGCTAGCCGTCATTTCACTGAGCACCTACGTTAAACCAGGAAACCCATGTATTATTTACAATTCTCACAACAACCCATGTGGGTAGGCATTATTTTTCCTATTTCAGATAATGTGGACCCTCGGGTTCAGAATGGACACACAGCTTTCCAAGTGTCACTCCACTGAGTGGTAGAACCACTATTTGAACTCAGGTGGGTCCCACTCCAAAGCCTGGGTGCCCTTTCAGGGAAAACCGGGGCCCTGCCTGACGGAGCTGAAGGTCTGACTGGGGAAGAGGACCCACCCAGCTGAGAGGTGCTGCTGCTGACAGTGCCTGCGCCCACTGCCCTGGGTTCCCATTCCAGCTTCACTGCTGACGAGCTGTGAGGCTATGGACAAGTGACAGCCTCCTGTATCTTATTCAACCATCAAGTAAGCCCTTACTGAGTACCTCCTGGGTGCTGGACACTGTCATGCCAGCTCTCCAGCACCTCAGAAGGGGAAAACCCTGCCCTCACAGAGCTTATGATATAATATGGGAGCCAGATATGAAACAAGTAACCAAATAAGCACATGGTGGATCACAGAGGGTGATAAAAAAACTACGAAAGGAGAATACAAAAAATGCCTCAGTTTTCATGTCTGTAAAATGGGATACCAATGGTGCTAACTTCATGGGACTCTCGTGCTGAGTCTGTAAAATATTTCACGTGAGATGCTTAGTACTAAGTTGAGGACAGAGTGAATTCTGGTAAATGGGAATTATGATAAGGGATGATGATGATAAACCGTGTGCCTGAAAGCTCTATGCGCAGCTAAACTGTGTACCTGAAGGCTGTGATACAGAATTTTTTTTAAAGGGTGCACAACAAATATCAGTTAACTGAATGTAACAAAGAGGTAACCTACCTAGGCTAGAGCAGTCAAGGGGTCCTGCCCAGAAGAGGAATCACACAAGCCAGTGTTCAAAGCTGGAACAAGCTTTGTTTACAGGACAAGGGACTCCACCCTGCCCAGCGGCTGTGAAGTAGCCAAAGAGCAGACAGAGGCCAGGCAGCCTGCCCACTTGGGGCTAACATGGTTAGTCAGGGCCTTATCACAGGGCCTGCCGAGAAACCAGACTGCAACAGGCCTGTTGCTGCCACCACGGAGAGGGCAGTGCGGGTGGGGGCAGGAAGGCCTGGGGGAGCACCGGGCTATTTGTTATGGGGTGAAGAGGAAGCTATAAGTGGTCCTCTGTCCTCCATTAACAGCAGGATGGAGTCAGGCTGGAGCCGCCGGCTGCGGAATCAGCCTTGTTTTTTAAACACACATGGCTGGTCCAGGCCTTTTAACCCCCAAACACCCCAGGGTTCCTGCAGGAAGAAAACAGTAGCCTTTGGTCTAAAAACTCCACAGCTGGGGTGTAGCTTAGGGCATTTCTGTTCAGCTTAGAAATAAACAGAAGATAAGACTATTGTGATTAAAAAAAAAAAAAAAAAACTGTACTTTATAATGGATTATTCAAAGTCAGGGAGTCTGGGCTGGTTATAATTCTTTATACTGTAGACTCCTCACTGTATATCCTGAAGCTGAGAGTGAATAATAAAAGTAGATTACTCCTGTCTGTGAAGAAATACAAACTATTTACTTCTGTCTCATCTGCCCTTTCAAGGGGAGGGGACAGGTATCCCACCCGCCATCCAGAGTCACCGGGAAGCTCGAGGTCTAGAAGCATTTAGGCGCTGCTCCTCTGGGTCTCATGTTCCTCTGAGACTTCTCCACCACACTCTTTGCTAAAGGGAGGGAGTGATTAGATCAGTGATGCTTCATGTTCTAGAGAAGTCCACACACCTTAGCACACTCAAGGAGGCCAGAGACCCCTCCCCAGAAAATCCCCACCACACAGAACTGTGCAGCATCAGGAATTCAAGGCTCCGCCTCAGACCCCAAGCATTTTGGCTCCAAGGACCCCAGATTCTGTCCTTCCCAGATCAGACTGACTGGTAAACTTCCTCCCAGCTCTCATTTTACAACTGCTTTGGTTCCATTCTCTACATGGGATAATCTTTAGCAATCAGAGGCTAATTACACAAAGAATTTCAGGGTTCAGAAACACCCAGTTGAGTGGGGAAGCTCAAGTTGTCAGTATGAGAACTGTTACAAGCGGGGAGAAGAGGGCATTCAAGCAAGACCCTGGACACCAACGCTGAACCCCAACTCTTACCCATGATGTTGGGAGGGGTCCTTAGGACACTCAAGGCCCAACATGACTGCCATCTGTCTCATGAGACCAACTGCTTGGCTGAGGAGGTACTGATGAGAAAGCCGGGGATCCCCAGTCCCCAGCACCACCATCCCCTCCTAGGGCCTCAACCTCACACTCCACAACGGGGTTCACAAGGTCACACTGCTGAGAAGGGAAGCCCTGCCTGACAGTCCAGTCCAGAAAGGTAGGGGCTCCCAGACCTCAGGGAAAGGGCAGAAAGTGAACACTTCATATTCGCCATAACTTGCATGCAGCCTTGACAAAAAACAAAGATCTGGCTGCATTGCACCCTGACCCAACAGAGCACCAATAGGCGCTGTCTTTCCCAGAGCCTTCCATTTTCATCCACTAAATTGGGGTTCTAAGCAATGCCCCCAACCTGTACATAAGAAACCTCCCAGACCTTCCAGAAAGCAATCTGCAAAGCAAAACCACCACCCTAAAGGCAGTCCCCTCAGAAACCAGGGTGATCAGGACAAAGGAACTCCTGTGAGGCAGGAAGATTAGCATCCACAAGCCTTTGGTTGGACTCAGTGGGAGCAAGCCAGTCCCAAGATGCGGGAATGATTACTAACAGACCATGTCCCAACCTTACACGTGTTCCACATCCACAAACTGGAAAAAATTAAATATGAATTAAATATTAAATTAAATTAAATATGAAATTAATTATAAATTAAATATGAAACAGGAAACGAAGATAAAAAGCTATGCACACAAATACACACACACACAGTCTTCTAGTTAGCAGGGGAGGAAAGCCAGTGGTGGTGATTTTTAATTAGAAAGGAGGACTAATAGCTGCCTCCCAAGGCCAAGGCCTTCATCTGGGAAGCATAGGCCAACATTAACCCTTGTAGCCCCAGTGTAGGTGCTGTGTTATCAGTGGTCCCACTCTAGAGAAAGCTCCTCAGGGTTTTCTAAGCCTGGCTTGTTAGCTATAGAATCTTTAAGAGAGAGGAGGGAAGGCATGATGGGAGAAGCAAAGGGTCAGGAGAGAAGTGAGTCAATCCCTCCACCAGGATGGTGTGAGGGTGAAATCACCCGAGCCTAACAGAAATGGGCTCAACTTCCAGCTCTTCTGTTTACAGCGTGTGACCAGGGACTGCTTGCTTACTCCATCTTCTGGTCTTAATTTTCCTTGTTTGTGAGACGGAGATGACAGTATGAATTTGACAAAGTTGTGAAGATTAAATGAGATAATGTGTGAAAAGCACTTGTTTGTCTGGAATATTAAAAGGACTCAAACATGAGTCCTTTATAGTAGTGACAGCTACTATTAAATTAGCTGAATTACTACCCTTTAGTCTCCTCCATTGGAGAAGGAAATGGCAACCCACTCCAGTATTCTTGCCTAGAGAATCCCCTGGACAGAGGAGCCTGGTGGGCTGCTGTCCATAGGGTTGCACAGAGTCGGACGTGACTGAAGCGACTTAGCATGCACTGGAGGAGGAAATGGCAACCCACTCCAGTATTCTTGCCTGGAGAATCCCAGGGATGGAGGAGCCTGGTGTGCTGCTGTCTGTGGGGTCTCACAGAGTCAGACACGACTGAAGCGACTTAGCAGCAACAGCAGCAATCTCCTCCATGTGTCTGAGGCAGCCATATGCTACCATGAAACACAAGAGGATAAACTCCCTCCTGAAAGACTGAGTTCACAGTGTGTGGGAGGTGAGGGGAGAGTGAGTAGGCACTCCTTCCATTAAAGAGGGGATCGCCTCCTCCCCTCAACCCTCACCGAAGGTATAAATTGACAGCCTGGAGGAGGCTGTCCTTTAGGGAATCCCTCCACCCGCAAAGCAAGAAACAGGAGCTAAAGCTCCTCTTCCTCCAGCCCCTTCCCCCCATCACTTGACTGAGTGGCATTTGACTCAATCACAAGCAACAATGTAGGTCCATTGGTTTTCCCCCTTTCTCTTCCCAAGACTATGTGAGCAAAACCAGGCAGAGGGTAATGGGCTTGGTTCTTTCTAAAGCAAAAGTGACCATTTACAAGTAATCACTATGGTCCTGAAAGAACTATTCAGATCTAAAAGAACATTTAAACAGCTAGTGCATAGAACAGTGCTAGGTACACAGCAGGTGCTCAATAAATATCTGCTGAACAACCAAATGGATAAAAGTGATCTGTCCCCACAGTGGCTACTCTTGAGGCACCCACACTCCAGTGAAAGGCACAGGTGGAAAGAAATTCCCCCTTCACTGAGTTTCCAGGTATGGGTGCGTGCTCAGTCGCTCGGTCAGGTCCGACTCTTCGAAACCCCAAGGACTGTAGCCCATCAGGCTCCTCTGCCCATGGGATTTCCTAAGCAAGAATACTGGAGTGGGTTGCCATTTCCTCCTCCTGGGACAGGATCTTCCTGATCCAGGGACTGAAGCTATATCTCCTTTGTCTCTCCACTGGCAGGCAGATTCTTTATAACTGAGCCACCTGGGAAGTGCAAGGTCACAAAAAAGCAGTTAAACTCCAGCCTCCAAACTCATTTCTAATTCTATAAAATCAGCTTTGGAAAGAAGTGAGTTCTCATCTCTCCTTTCTCTTTAATCCCTTCACCTGTTACCCACACACTTTTACTAAGATATTGAACCCAAAAACCTGACACCACATAGTAGGTTTGCATTAAACACTTGTGGAATAAAAAGTAATTTAAAAATGCATTTACTGACATCAGGAGCCATATGCTGGCCCTATGCAATTGTCAGAGTAAGATGGCAGCAGAGCCTGGAGCAAGCCAGCCATGTGAGATTTCTTTCATCAGCATCTCCTACCAGATATTAATAGGATATGTATGCCTAAATGAAAGCACAAATCCAGACCTGCTTCAGGAGGGCAGCATGCTCGCTCACTCCACTGACTCAAGCCACATGTTTTAGAAAAGAACACTCTACATTATTTATTAGCAGTAGAACAGTGCCAATAATTCATATTTTGTGAGCATTTATATGCCCGGCCTCAAGCTGGTTGATTTACATCCAATGTATCCTTTCATTCTCACAAGAATGAAAGTAGGTTATGTTATTCCCATTACAGAGATCAACTGAGGCCGAGAGAAGTGAAATAATGTGCCGGAGGCCACACAGCCAGTCTGTGAGACCCCAGAGGGCCTTCCTACCCTACTTCTCAGCACATCTCTCCAACCCCTGCCAGCTTCCAAGCCCACCCAACTGCGCCCATTCCTCAAACATCTTGGACCTGTGTTCAAGCACTTTCCTTGGCCTGGAAAGCCCTTCCTGACACAAGACTATACTCAAATCCTGCTCCTTTCTGGAGCCTCCCTGGCCACACTCCCTTCGGCCCTGCCCCCCACAGCCCAGGAAGAGCACCCCCGCTCTGCTCTATGTCCTGAGCATCATGCCACAAGCCCAAGACAATCCAAGCACCGGTCCGGAGCCAGTGCCACTGCACCTCCAGCACCTAGCACGGTCACCTGCCTGCCCCCAAGCACGAGCACAGCACAAGTCCTGCAATGAAGTGAAATCACGCACGTCCTTCCCCAAATATCAAAAGAGAGAAACAATCCCCAACCCTGACCCAGGGACATGCCCTTCTGGTCCCTTCTCGGCTCTCTGGGAAGGGACTGAACAACGGGGTATGGGTGGAGCCAAAAGAAAAAAAGAATTGTGCAGACTGCTCCCCAGACAGGGCCGGGCAGGGGTCCAGGCCCAGGGAGCGCCGGTGGCACCCCTCTCCCTCCCGCAGCAGGTGCCGGGGGGCAGGTGCCACTCAGGCTGAGGTGGCTCGAGGCCATTTGGGCTCTGGACAGTGGCGCCCCAACCCCTCAGCCAGAGCCGCAGCAGCAGCCCTCCTGCTCCTGCAGGACACTCCCTGGCCTCCCCTCTGGGGCTCTCCATGACCTCATTGCTTTTATCCCAAGGAAGTCAGCAGAGCAATCTACTTCCTGGGCTTGTCTTCAAGGCCAAGGGCTTTCTCCCTGTCAGAACAAGAGGCCATTCCTCAGAAGTCCCAGCTTTTCCTCTCTCTCTTATCAAAAAACTCTGAGCAGAAAGGAGCTGGTTGGGGGTGGTGGGGGTGGGGGGCGCATCTTCCCACTGAGACACCTGTAAAGGGCTGGACCCAGGACCTGGGAGGGAGGCACAGGGCTCCTCTTCCATGGAAGAGCCAGGGGGCTTGCTCGCTGTCTTCCAGCAACACAACAGACTAAAAGAACTATAGGAAATTCCTTCCAACCCCCACATTTTATGTTCTTTCTGGAGGCTAGTCAGAGACATCTAGAGTTTCAGTTCAGTTCAGTTGCTCAGTCGTATCCGACTCTTTGCGACCCCATGAATTGCAGCACACCAGGCCTCCCTGTCCATCACCAACTCCCAGAGTTCACTCAAACTCATGTCTATCGAGTCGGTGATGCCATCCAGCCATCTCATCCTCTGTCCCCTTCTCCTCCTGTCCACAATCCCTCCCAGCATCAGAGTCTTTTCCAATGAGTCAACTCTTCGCATGAGGTGGCCAAGTACTGGAGTTTCAGCTTTAGCATCATTCCTTTCAAAGGACACCCAGGACTGATCTTTAGAATGGACTGGTTGGATCTCCTTGCAGTCCAAGGGACTCTCAAGAGTCTTCTCCAACACCACACTTCAAAAGCATCAATTCTTCGGTGATCAGCTTTCTTCACAGTCCAACTCTCACATCCATACATGACCACAGGAAAAACCATAGCCTTGACTAGATGGACCTTTGTTGCCAAAGTAATGTCTCTGCTTTTGAATATGCTATCTAGGTTGGTCACAACTTTCCTTCCAAGGAGTAAGCATCTTTAATTTCATGGCTGCAATCAGCATCTGCAGTGATTTGGGAGCCCAAAAAAATAAAGTCTGACACTGTTTCCACTGTTTCCCCATCTATTTCCCATGAAGTGATGGGACCAGATGCCATGATCTTCATTTTCTGAATGTTGAGTTTTAAGCCAACTTTTTCACTCTCCACTTTCACTTTCATCAAGAGGCTTTTTAATTCTTCTTCACTTTCTGCCATAAGGGTGGTGTCATCTGCATATCTGAGGTTATTGATACTTCTCCCAGCCGTCTTGATTCCAGCTTGTGCTTCTTCCAGTCCAGCGTTTCTCATGATGTACTCTGCATATAAGTTAAATAAGCAGGGTGACAATATACAGCCTTGACGTACTCCTTTTCCTATTTGGAACCAGTCTGTTGTTCCATGTCCAGTTCTAACTGTTGCTTCCTGACCTACATACAAATCTCTCAAGAGGCAGGTCAGGTGGTCTGGTATTCCCATCTCTTTCAGAATTTTCCACAGTTTATTGTGATCCACACAGTCAAAGGCTTTGGCATAGTCAATAAAGCAGAAAGAGATGTTTTTCTGGAACTCTCTTGCTTTTTCCATGATCCAGTGGATGTTGGCAACTTGATCTCTGGTTCCTCTGCCTTTTCTAAAACCAGCTTGAACATCTGGAAGTTCACGGTTCACATATTGCTGAAGCCTGGCTTGGAGAATTTTGAGCACTACTTTACTAGCGTGTGAGATGAGTGCAATTGTGCAGTAGTTTGAGCATTCTTTGGCATTGCCTTTCTTTGGGATTGGAATGAAAACTGACCTTTTCCAGTCCTGTGGCCACTGCTGAGCTTTCCAAATTTGCTGGCATATTGAGTGCAGCACTTGCACAGCATCATCTTTCAGGATTTGAAATAGCTCACCTGGAATTCCATCACCTCCACTAGCTTTGTTCGTAGTGATGCTTTCTAAGGCCCACTTGACCTCAGTTTAGGTGGCTACAATTTATTGTCCAAACCAAGATACTTTTTTAAATAAAAGGCATCAAACAGGCATAAACTGGGCCTACCCCCTGGCAAACTGGGATGTCTGGTCCTTTTATCGATATGGCTGAGGGCAGGCAACACTTCCCCAGAATTCAGGTTTGCCTAACTCCAGACCTGGAAACACTGTTCAAACTTTTCCAAAAGAAATAGCCACTTCTCATAAAGATTTTGGCCAACCACTTCTCTGAATACCATAATAAGATACATAATAAATTATGATGTAATCTGGCCTTTGCCTAAAGTCCTCTGGTTTCTTCTGTAGATGCTCTACACAGAGGTGCATGTCAAGGGCATTCTCTGAGCAGGACTGCTGCTGCTGCTGCTGCTAAGTCATTTCAATCATGTCCGACTCTGTGTGACCCCATGGACAACAGCCCACCAAGCTCCTCTGTCCACGGAATTCTCTAGACAGGAGTACTGGAGTGGGCTGCCATTTCCTTCTCCGCTGAGCAGGGCAGAACACCCACAAAGGAGAAGACTGATGACACTAAGTGGCCTGTGCCACTGAAGTCACTGTCAGTACTGTCCCTTTGAGGGATATGGGCGTCAGGAGAGGGGAGAGACAGGGCCTTTAACCAACTTTCCCACGTGGAGAAGGGGAGGGAGACTAGCCACTGATGACCAGGTAGAGTCCTTTTGGGTATCGCCCTTTGGGGTGCACCAACATGCTCCAGGGAAGTGGGAGTTGGAATAAGGGGGTGGTACTTAACTGTCCTCCCCCCGAGCAGAATATGGGCCTAGCTCCTGGCTCCCCTTTTCTCCGTCCCCCGGCTCTACTGTGGGAGCTCACTGCAGCCCAGGGTTCAGTATCAGGACCCAGGGGGCTCAGGGCAGCCTGCCTTGATGAGCCCAAGCAGACACAGGGCACCCCTTCTGGCTCCCCTATTAGGTGAGGGAAACTCTGGGGTGCAATTCAGCAACCTCTCCCTTGTATTCCTGTATCCCCTCTGTCATGTGGGGACATCAGGAACAATGACCACCAAGAATCCTTGACCTCCCAGGATAGTCACCTCAGATACAAGTGTGTGTGAAACTGAAAATCAAAGAATCAGATGCTGTGGTAGAGTCCCTGCAGGGGAGCCTGTTTCCCCACATTCAGTCAGTTTTGCCACACCCCTGTAGCACCTGTACTCTTATATTCTACGCAGTCCACCAAAGCAAGTCCATTTTTAAACTGAAATACACAGTTGAGTCTTATACCAAACATAAACATCTATGAAATAATATTTTATAAGTATGTTTTTACATGGATAAGATACAAGCATTTAATGTGTATATGTATATATTTTAACACATGACTACTAAATTTAAAAAAATCTTTATGTATCTCTTGAAGTCATCTCACAATTTGGGAAACACAGATGAAAGGGCTCAGGGGTCTGAGCTCAGGTCACCAGCAGGAGAGGAGAGTGGAGCGGAGATGAGGGATTTATTCTCCAGGCTTCCTCCCTGTAGAGTCCTCTTGAGCTGGCCAGGCCCTCCCTCAAAGCCACAGCTCCTGGCAGGGATCCCCTGCACATACTACCCTTATCGGGGCCTGGTACCTGTTCCCTCTTTGCTCCTTGAGGTGCCAGAGTGCTTGGGAAGGCTGACACTCTCTGTTTGTTCCTCAAAGTGTTGAAAACTCACACTGTTGAAAACTCAGTTCAGTTCAGTTCAGTTCAGTCACCCTGTTGTGTCTGACTCTTTGCGACCCCGTGGACTGCAGCCCACCAGGCCTCCCTGACCATTACCAACTTGAGTTGACTCAAACTCATGTCCATTGAGTCAGTGATGCCATCCAACCATCTCATCCTCTGTCATCCCCTTCTCTTCCGCCTTTAGTCTTTCCCAGCATCAGGGTCTTTTTCAATGAGTCAGTTCTTCACATCAAGTGGCAAAAGTATTGAAGCTTCAGCTTCAGCATCAGTCCTTCCAATGACTATTCAGGACTGATTTTCTTTAGGATGGACCGGTTGGATCTCTTTGCAGTCCAAGAGACTCTCAAGAGTCTTCTCCAACACCACAGTTCAAAAGTATCAATTCTTTGGCACTCAGCTTTCTTTATAGTCCAACTCTCACATCCATATGTGACTACTGGTAAAAACATAGCTTTGACTAGATGGACCTTACTTGGCAAAACAATGTCTCTGCTTTTTAATATGCTGTCTAGGTTGGTCATAACTTTTCTTCCAAGGAGCAAGCGTCTTTTAATTTCATGGCTGCAGTGAGCATCTGCAGTGATTTTCAGTTCAGTTCAGTTCAGTCACTTAGTCGTGTCCAACTCTTTGCGACCCCATGAATCACAGCACCCCAGGCCTCCCTGTCCAGCACCAACTCCCGGAGTTCACCCAGACTCACGTCCATTGAGTCAGTGATGCCATCCAGCCATCTCATCCTCTGTCGTCCCCTTCTCCTCCTGCCTCCAATCCCTCCCAGCATCAGAGTCTTTTCCAATGAGTCAACTCTTCACATGAGGTGGCCAAAGTACTGGAGTTTCAGCTTTAGCATCATTCCTTCCAAAGAAATCCCAGGGCTGATATCCTTCAGAATCGACTGCTTGGATCTCCTTGCAGTCCAAGGGACTCTCAAGAGTCTTCTCCAACACCACACTTCAAAAGCATCAATTCTTCGGTGATCAGCCTTCTTCACAGTCCAACTCTCACATCCATACATGACCACAGGAAAAACCATGGCCTTGACTAGATGGACCTTTGTTGGCAAAGTAATGTCTCTGCTTTTCAATATGCTATCTAGGTTGGTCATAACTTTCCTTCCAAGGAGTAAGCGTCTTTTAATTTCATGGCTGCAGTCACCATCTGCACTGATTTTGGAGCCCAAAAAAATAAAGTCTAACACTGTTTCCACTGTTTCCCCATCTATTTCCCATGAAGTGATGCAGTGATTTTGGAGCCCCCCCAAATAAAGTCTCTCATTGTTTCCACTGTTTCCTCATCTATTTGCCATGAAGCGATGGGACCAGATGCCATGATCTTAGATTTCTGAATGTTGAGTTTTAAGCCAACTTTTTCACTCTCCTCATTCACTTTCATTAAGAGGCTCTTTAGTTCTTTGCTTTCTGCCATAAGGGTGGTGTCATCTGCATATCTGAGGTTATTGATATCTCTCCTGGAAATCTTGATTCCAGCTTGTACTTCATCCAGCCTGGCATTTCTCATGATGTACTCTGCATATAACTTAAATAAGCAAGGTGACAATATACAGCCTTGATGTACTCCTTTCCTAATTTGGAAACAGTCTGTTGTTCCAAGTCCAGTTCTAACTGTTGCTTCTTGATCTGCATACAGATTTCTCAGGAGGCAGGTCAGGTGGTCTGGTATTCCCATCTCTTTAAGAAAACTGACCCTTTGTTATACCCTTTGCAAACTATCCGGCTGAATGCACCATCTACATCCTGTCCGAACCTGACTCATTTGTGTAAACATCCTCATATAAAACCTCTCATACAAAATATAAAACTATGACAAAGGCCCCAAAAAATGATGAAAAAAGCTTAGAAACAGACAGCTTATAAAAAAAAATACAAAATACTGAATAAATGGTGGGCAAGTATCCAAAGTATTTAATGTATTTATATACATTAAAAAGTCTAAGGACCATGATACACCTTTCAAATCAGCAGAGAGTAAACCAAAAGAGCCTCCCTAAGGCTGATCAGGCTGTGGAAAAAACGGCACCCCATCCTTTGCTGGTAGCAAAGAATGGTGTATAAGAGCGATTCAACAAAATGCTTAGATCCGTGAACCAGGTAACCAACTCCTAGGAATTCATTGAGGAAATACATCATAAAAATGATAAAAGGAAAACTGCACAGAGATCCTCCTTTGGACTTTATCAGATAACAAAAATTAAAAAGTGTGTGGATTCCCAAAAGAGTAGATTGGCTAAGTAAATTATGCTCCATCTCTTCCATGAAATATTATGCAGTCTTTAAAATCATAAAGACTTCTGCTGCTGCTAAGTCACTTCAGTCATGTCCGACTTTGTGCGACCCCACAGATGGCAGCCCACCAGGCTCCCCCGTCCCGGGGATTCTCTAGGCAAGAACATTGGAGTGGGTTGCCATTTCCTTCTCCAATGCATGAAAGTGAAAAGTGAAAGTGAAGTCGCTCAGCCGTGTCCGACCTTCAGTGACCCCATGGGCTGCAGCCCTCCAGGCTCCTCCGTCCATGGGATTTTCCAGGCAAGAGTACTGGAGTGGGGTGCCACTGCCTTCTCCGAAAGACTTCATAGAAATGTTTATAATGCATATAAAGCCAAGCAAAAAAAAAAAAAAGAAATAATACAGATACTGTGATTAACATCATGTATGAATACCCAAGAACAAAGACTGGAAGTACTTATTAGATTCAAGTGGTGAGATTATGAACATATTTTTTTCCTACAAATATTTTCTTTACTATTATAGTATATTTAATACACTGCTAGCACAATATTATTTTGACAATCACATGTAAAAAGGAACAATTTTAATTTCCAAAGTAGCAAATACCTTATGGTTAATAACTGTAGTTAGTCTCCTACCTTCTCTAAATTCCTGGTTCTTTTAACTGCTGGAAACAGAACACCATGATGTGGTGAGTGGAGCATGGACTTTCAGGTAGAGCTGAGCTCCTGGATTTAAGAGCTGTGAAGCCCTCGGTAAATTATGTAACTTCTCTGAGCTCCGGTTTCCTCATTAAAATACAGGATGATAATGTCTACCTACCCTCCAGGGATTTTAAAGGCAAGTGCCTAGTGCAGGAGAAGTGTTCAGCAAATAATTGCTACCAAGCCAGACAATCCACTGGTGCTTATTTCTACAAGTCCATTTCGGCTGACACTGTTTGCTACTCCACTTCCAATGTATACATGTCTTTCCCCCCAAACTGGACGGTGAATTCCTTAAGGGGCACCTCCTCTGGAGTTAGCCCTAGGATGAAGCCCACAGGACATACTCCATAAATATTAGGTGAATGATGGATAGATATCCATTGAGCCCACTGTTAATAGTTTGAATGGGGCAAAAATAAAGGCTGGAAACATCTGAACATTCAGGAAGAGGTTGATGAAATCTATGATCTCCCACAAGAAAAGATTCAGGATGAGAAATAATGACACTACGCTCCCTCCAAAGGCTCTCCAGCTCATTCCAAGAATGGAACAAACACAGGACCCGGAATGAAGCCTCCCCTCCCCGGACCCCACCCAAGGACCTTGCCTGGAAGGAGAAAAGTCTGAGTCGTGGGTCCACTGCTGAGGTGGGTCCACTGCTGAGGAAGGGCTGTCAGCCCCATGTGGTGCTTCTAGCCCATTTCTGAAAACTTGAGGGATTACTGGTGAACAAGGAGAAAATGAAGGGAGAGAAAATGTTAACCTTTCATCACACTCCATCTTCAGCTCCAAAGATGTCCTCAAGTCCTTACTTTGAAAACTGGTCATGAAAAGGAAAGAATCTAGCATTACCCCATCTTTTCAGAAGGCACTGTATTTCAGGGTAATCAGATAGTCCCACGCAACGAGGGAGAGCTTTTCTTTACAGAGTCTAGGTAATAAATGTAGAAGGAACAAAAAAAAAAATCAGGAAATCACCTTTTGCAACACCAATGACATAGTTGGTTCAGGTAGGGATGGTCAATGGACGCACAGGTTTGGGGGGGACTAGACAGCATTCAACATGGGACCCAAGTCTCAACTCACAAACTGTTTGCTGGCAGCAAACTCCCACTGTGCCCTGGTCTTTACTCCTAGTTAGACCTCCCATCTTTCAAAAAGCCAACAGGAGGGCAAAGCAATTTTTTAAATATATATATCATCCTCTTTTCATTAAAAGCAAACCTCCAGGATGAATCCCTTTCTGGACCTCCACAGAATCCAGCTCAGAGTAGAAGGGAGAAGGGTGGTTCTAGACACACCCAGTGCCTGATGAAAGAAGAGAAAGAGACTCAGAGCTGGAGGCCAGAGAAGCCCTGCCTGGAGTGTCCACCACTGCTGGGCACCGATTTTGTGAGGTCAGCATCGTTCTCCACTCACAGAGAGGGAAACAGTCTCAGAGACTGTTAACTAACTTGCCCAGAGCCACTCAGCTGATGTGCAATAGACTTTAAACAGGCATTTCAGAAAGCAGAGCCTGAGTTCACCAGCTGTGGAAGCTAATCTGCCTCTGCCCTAAAAAGACTGCAGGGCTGTCATCTCTACGTACATCAGCCCCACCCCCACCCCTGCCACAGGGCTCAAGGCGGGTTGGTCAGTTTAGAAGCACTGACCCCACACTTCCCAGGAACTCTAAACTGGGTTAGGCTCTTGCAAGGCTCAGAGGCAGGAACCCGGCCTCTGTCCTAAAGGCACTTAAATCCCTTTGTGGAGACAACACTGAGAAACGTGAAGGAGTAACCAACCTCACGCAAGGTTCCTTCCCCAACACCAGCTTTTGCACTTGCTTCCTCTTGCTACTGTGCATGTGATGAAGTATTTAGAGGATCTTTATCTCAGCAGTTGATGGCTATGGGCTCCTTAAGCTCAGGATCTTGTCTTATCTCTATACACTTAACACCTGCAATGCTGGGAGGTGTGGGCAATACTGAATGTGATGGGACAGAGTGTGACAGATATGCAGAGACGGTCCCAATTCCCCACCTTATCTGTCCTGTTTGGGTCTTACTCCCCCCATCCCAATCATTCCAGAATCCCTCCAAGGAGCCAGGTTCCCTGGATTTTCTCCCCAGATGGAGGGGGGTGCTGTCACTTCTGCCAGAGCCACAATCAGATGCTAAGGACCTCGCAGAAATCTTTTCTGACTGAAGGTCAACCCCAGGCACCAAGCTTTGCGGACTGTTCTGTCCTTAAGTAGGTGGGTACCTTTTCAGTGCTGATCCTCATTTTCCCCAGCCCTTGGCTGCTAGGCCATCCAATTCTCCTTGAGGGATGGGAACTCACCAGGCAGATGGGATCAGCTACCTCCCATCCAGCCCTGAGACCCAGGAAAGGGGGCAGAGAGAGCAACACTCCCACCCCAATTGGGAGAAAGCCTTGTCTGTGTGCAGAGCAACGCTGTTAAGACCATTTCCTGGGTCAGGCCTGCCCACCTCAGCATGTTCTCTGGGATCTGGTGGGAGAAGAGTGACACACAGCTTCTCGGTGCTCAGGCTCCAAGGACGTGGGCTCCCCAAGTGCCCCTAAGCAGGCAAATAACCAGCCCAAACCTGGAGCCATTGGCTCTCTGTTGGAGGCGGTGGGTAGGCAAATGAAAATCTCAGCAACAACAGCTTCTCCTAAGAAAACCTCCCTCCCTCAACGTCCGCACCTCTGTAGGCTGGCATTTCATTCAGTGCCACATTTTCCTCCCTCCTTCCCAGTATGGCACTGCAAACACACAGTCTCCAGGCTCCCACGTGGCTGTAATGATTCCAGTTTTCCTCACCATAGGCTATTCACTGACACAGTTTCTAGATCCTACAATACACACATACTGCCAAGTACATTCTTGCCTTCCAAAGCCTTTTTTCATTTTGGTCCATCACGTCAAAATTATTAGTGTTATTGGCCAAATTTCAAGGCAAAAGAAAATCTGGAAAAGCACAAACCTGGAATTCTGTCCTTGCTGGTATTTAAAGTCATACTCCAACTTTTTGAAACACATACTCAAATTTGAGATGGAACAACTCTGACGTTATGTATTTATACTCAAAGATATTCGAACTAAGAGATTCAGTTCAAAATAGTAAACACTTGACGCTGCATCCTAGCCCAAGATGCCAACACTCAGTGAAGCCTCATTAGTCCTGCTTCCTGTTGTGACAAATTCATATAAAACCCTTCTGACAGGGCTGCTTCCAGGACCTGCCCCCACCCTGCCCTGCTCCCAACACCAGTTTTTTTGCAAAGCTAGTTGTTTAAATACCACTGAACAAGGGCACTTTTCACAACTTCATTTTGCCCTGTTAACTATAATTGTTCTGTCTCTAAACCCTCCTAGCCAGAAAGCTTTTGTGAATGCTTCCTAATGTGCTGCATGACGGTTTGGGGCAAGTTCTGGCTTCTGACCAGGGCTGGAACTTCAGCTATGGCTTTGGGCAAGCAACTCAACATTTCTCGGCCTGAGGTTCCTCTCCTGGAAACTAGAGATGCTAACAGGCCTCAGGCTCCATACGTGGTTCACTACCAGTTTTGTTCTGCTCTTGTCCTGACTTGGCCGTTTTCCCTGCTTGCAATCCCATGCTGCCGAGGTCACAGATGGGGAATACGTGTGGGCGACAAGTAGGCAGGTGGTCTGCATGACCTTGAGGGCCAAGTTCCCCGGTGACCCAAGGGATGCTATTTTAGCATCACGACCCCCAGTCTGGAACAGACCCTAGGAAGGGACCGTAGGAAGGGAAGGAAGACTCCTCCTGTTCTTTCAAGCTCTTAAAGGTCTCCATTTCACTGCCCTTAGCAAACCCCCACCCTACAAGCCACATCATCCTGGATTACCCTTGGTTTCCACAGTTAACACCTGCCTGCACTGGGGAGGGCCTGCTTTGCCCTTGACCTCCTCCTGCAGGGTCACCCTGTGTTTTCTTCAAGGTGCCTTGAGCACAGTCCACCCGGTGAGGGTCCAGCTCTCTCTGAGAAACCAAAGTCTCTTTCCCTTCAAAGCAGAGGTAGAAGATGCTGAGCTCAGCTGGGCAGATTCAAGCCAGCCAACCGCTTGCCCTTTCAGCCCAAATCCCAATATTTGGGATGTTTCCACAACATTGCCTGAGTGGGGGAGAAGAGGGATGGGAATTGGGCCACAATATAAATATTCAATAACAGGAGATGATTAAAGTAAATTATGAAACAATCAGGTGATGGAATACGACCCACATTTAAAATGATACGACGCCAGGCAATGAAAAGAGATGCTCAGGATAGGCTAAAACTAAAAGCAAGCTAAAAAGAGTTCAACCTGCAGAGTCAAGCAGGTTGAAAGTTGTTCAAAAACCTTTCCCATGCCTGTGTGTTTATGCATCCCACATCTAGATACATATGAAAGAACCAAAAATACACTGGAAAAAGATGCACCAAAATGTACTCAGGGCAGTCACTGTGTGGTAGAATTGGGGGAAATAATTTTCTTCCTCTTTTTGCTTATCAACAGTATTTTCAATTACGGTCATGCATTACTTTTGGTAAGAGGAGGAAATTAACTTCAAAAGAACGTTTAGAATTGCCTCACCTCTAGTCTCTGGGGCTGAGAGAAGAGACGAAGCCTGGGCGGAGCTCCCCAAACATGCCTTCCTCTCCAGCGTGTGTCACTGGCGTTCCTTCCCAGGGACAGAGAATGAGTTTCTCGACAGCAGAGCTGGCCCATCTCAGGGCCAGGATGGTGCTGGCAGGAGTCACTTTCTAACACGTCCCGACATGTGTTTCCAGTAACGCTGTTTGTGGCCGCTTTCTTCTCTTATCGCTCCTCCCGTGACCTTTACTGGTTACAGACTTACTGGCTGGAGCCAGGTGGATTTGTTTGATTTTTGTTGATGGTTATTAGGAAGAGGAAGTGCCAGAAGGGATTACCTCAAGTTTAAACCTATTTCCAGCAGAGTCCCGGGCCTTTAATTACACATCTCAGGTCTGTTTGGTAAAGAGGTGTTCAAAGATGTGCTTTTTATCTCCCTCGGAATCTCCTGTGGCTGGCAGCGCTCCATGTGCGCCTGGTGTTCCTGTAAACTTCAGCCACGGGCTCCTGCGGAGAGGAGGGCGGCGGTGGATGATGGAGGCCAGTGAGAGACATTTTTAAAATCTCTGTACCTGGGACTCCTTGGTCAGGCCGTGCCATTTTGGGGCACAGTCAGCAGAGGAACTGTACCCCTGGAGAACTAGAATTTTGTTGGCGGAATTAGACCTATGGCAGCTTCCGGAGAAGAACCCCGACTCAGCTACTGCTGAACTACAAGGATGAGGACAGTCAGAATGCAAAATGCCCAGGCCCAGTCCAAAAGCAGACTTCTTTTTTCTTCGTTTTCTTGCAGATTCGTTTTCACATCTTGACACTGAAATATTAACAGCCTGTCTGACCCTGGGCAGGCTGTAACCGTCTGGAAGGTACCACATCAGCTGTGGCGCAAAGACCAACGTCACTTCCGGTACAGGTGCGTCTAGTCTGAAAGACCGGAACCAACTGGTCCCCAAAAAGAACCTTTCCCACTATGACTTCTCCAGGCCGGTGAAAGAAGATAAGACTCCCAGAATCTACCACCGTCCACCCACTGCAGGCCCTCTTTTGTTTTACTTGCCCGTTGAAGGGATTGCCAGATGACAAAATTGCTAAAAATCCAAGACCGGGAAGTTTAACACATAAACTGCAACTTTATTGGGGGGCGGGGGGGAGGGCGGGTGGAAATGGGGATGCTCCATTACTGAGGGTCTTAGCACACTTTTGGCACAACAGTCAAGTCAGGAAATGAAGAATTACTCTTTAGCTTCTTGTATTAAAGACACAACACTGTAGGTCAAATGCACACAGAATTTCAGAAATAGGACTGCAAAATTCCCTTTAATTTACGGCCCAGAGGGTTGGAATTTGGGGAGGGACATTTGGTTAGAATGGAAATGGGAACAAATGGGGTTTGGTTAGAGGCCTCTTTCATTCGAGGCTGGGACCCCTTACCACCCAAATTCTGCCCCTGGCAAGGCTATTTCTTCCATAATCCCCAGGATCCCAACAGTTTCCTTTCAGCAGGAGCACACAGCATTGAGTACAGATTCTTGCCTCAGTCTCTGGAATCCTGCAACCCCCTCAAGGCAAGCTACGTATAATATGCTTTTTCTTGGCACCGCAGCCTCATTAGAGCAGTGAAAACAGGCCCTGAAAGACAGAAGAGCGTCTTCCCTGGCGTCAACCCAGCCACTTCTGAGGCTCCCAGCACCATGCTCCATGAGGTGGGCCTGGCCAGGAAAGGCTGCCTGGGGTGGGAGTGGAAAGGCTATTTTAGTTCAGTGGAAAGTTTAGTTTAGTGGAAAGGCTAGTTTAGTTTAGCAATTCTGCAGCAACAGAGACACACAGCTTTGACATCTTACATCAGGATTGTTTCAAGTATAGTACCCATACCCTGCTGCTGCTGCTAAGTCACTTCAGTCGCATCCGACTCTGTGCGACCCCATAGACGGCAGCCCACTAGGCTCCTCTGTCCCTGGGATTCTCCAGGCAAGAATACTGGAGTGGGTTGCCATTTCCTTCTCCAATGCATGAAAGTGAAAAGTGAAAGTGAAGTCTCTCAGTCGCCCCCGACTCTTAGCGACACCAAGGACTTCAGCCTACCAGGCTCCTCTGTCCATGGGATTTTCCAGGCAAGAGTACTGGAGTGGGGTGCCATTGCCTTCTCCGGACCCATACCCTAAGGGTACCTCAAATGATGTTAAGTGGGGCATAACATGTTTCATTTTAATGGTTATGTATTTATTTTAGTGTGAATCTGAGAAAAATGAAATTAGTACATCAACGGTTATTTCATGAATGTTGCTTAGAATGAGGCTAAGTGATAACAAAGTAATAATAAAAAAATTAAACTAAATACTAATTTAACAATATAGGTGATATAGAAATAGGACAAAAATCCCATGAAGCTGATGTTTAAATGACCAAAGTTTGGGACCATTCCGTGCCAGCTGACAAATTAACCAAAGTATATGAAAAGCTCAGACTAGAAACAGCTTTCCGTGATGCTAAGAGCTATGGAATCAGAAAGCCAAGGTTCAGATGCTAGCTCTATCGTTACGTTAGCTCTGTGACCTTGGACTAATTCCAACTCTTTAAGCAACAGTTTCTTCATCTGTAAAACAGAAATGAACATTCCTTTCTCATTAGATTGTTCTGAGCATTAAATGAGGTGAAATTAGTAAAGTCTTTAGCACAGCGCCTGGCATATAGCAAGAACTTCAAAAGTAGGAGTAAGTATTATAAATGTAAAGTACTCATTGCTAAAGCAGGCTACTCATCAATTTGTCCTGAAGAGTTCCTTCCAGGAAGATGCAACACAAATAGTACAGGAACGTTTAGCCCTTTGGGTCATGGATCTGCTCCCAGAGAAATATGCATGCAGACAGACATGCAAATGCCCAAACTGTATAAATTCTAAGGTATTCACGCTGACACCTCCTTTAGCCGTTTCCTGAGCTGACTGCAGACCTGGTCAGCTGAGATGGAGAGCTGGATTACAAGAGCTACCTCCACTACTTCTGCCCCAGGGAGGCCTGGCATCATCCCATTTTGGTTCTCTCTGACTGCCTCTTAACACAAAGGCTACCACAGGTTTACTCTCTGCATGGGCAGAATGCAAATAAGATCTCAAGGACCTACACACCCCTCTACACTCAGTAACTGGCTTGTTCTCCCCACCCTATCTCAGTGCAGTACAGCCTGGCCTTGCAATTTTTAACTTGGTGCTAATGGAGCTGGGTAAACTCAAGAGACCAGCAAATGTACATGGAAAACCAGGGGCCCTGATAAGCTGCTGATATGGTGTGCCTGTGCTTCCGCCAGTTCTATTTAAACACTGATAGACCCCTGCGCAAACAAGAAACCCTTTGTGCTCTGAGCATCTGCAACTGCCATCCAGAGTCCGTTCTGGACATGGCCAAGGCTCAGAGTAGGCAGAGTGGGGGTGGGAGAGAGGCAAAGCTTTCCTGCTGTTTATCAGACAAGTGCACACGGGGAGGACCCAGCTGATCTTCAATCCTAGGGCTCCAAATCTTTCTCTCTGCCGCCTGCCCCTCTCACAGCCATCTCTGAACAACTGAGATTGAGAAAATGTTTTCTAGAAAATTCACTGCAGATCCTTCAAGCAGGACATATGATGAGCTAGTTCAAGCCATGACCTATCCACATCACGCCAGTGGGTAAGAGATGACTGACTTATCTCACAAAGAAGCAAGGAGTGGGAAGCTGGTGAGTTTCCCCAAGTGCCCTAATATCAATCAAAAAAGGAGTCAAGGTTAAGCCCAGAGAAACTCCAAGAAAGTCAGATGCTATGGAGCTAAAGGACAGCAGCTGTTTCTCATAGCTGTTTGAATTTTGGTTTATTTAGCAAAAAAAGTTTGTAAATTCACATTTGGAGTTTGAATTTCTTTCTTGAATATTAAGACAATAAGAGCCTCACTCCTCAAAGTAGGGTTCTTCTGGATGGGTGGTTTGGGCATCATCTGGGAGCTTGTTATAAATGCAGAAGCTTGAGCCTCAGACCCAAACTTCTAAGTCAGAATCTGCACTTTAACAAGATCCCCAGGCAATGCATATGCAAGTTACAGTTTGATAAGCATTGGTTAGAGTATTTATAAAGCTCTTGGAAAAGTCTATTAAAGGAAAATAAAATATTATGGATTGTTTCTTTTCAAGTTTGCAACAGATTTTAACCTAAATATCAGTATAAAAAATAAAAGTTCAATGTAAAAGAATGAGACTAATAACAGAAGACCTGTTGATATAATTTGTTTTCAGTAATCAGTTCTCAAATCTATATGAAGACATTTGCTGTTGTTCAGTCATTAAGTTGTGTCTGACTGTTCACGACTCCATGAACTACATACAATTTCTCACAAATAGCTCAATATATATATCAGTTGGGCAGCTTCAAACACCCTTCTCTGACATGAAAACAGGATTATTCTTAGCAGTCCAAAGATTATATGCTCTTCCCATGAAGGTTCACACCTCTACACATTTGGATTAGTGGCATTTTAAGAAGCTAAAAATGTACTTCAGATTTAGTATTAATGACAGAAGGCAAATTTTACAAAATCAGATTGGAAATGTTTCCATAATCAACATGGATTACTTTCAGAAAAAACGAAGCAGAGGAGGTTGAAGATGTATTGATTAGTGGCCAAGAGTGGCTGGGTTTGATGTGGAATCTAAATTTTAAAAAATGATACAAATGAACTTATTTAAAAAACAGAAATAGACTCAAGACATAATAAACGAATTTATGGTTACCAAAGGGGAAAGAGGGGAAGAAGGGATAAATTAGGAATTTGGGATTAACATATACACACTGCTATATATAAATAGATAAACAACGAGGACCTACGTATATAGCACATGGAACTACACTCAATATTTTGTAGTAACCTATAAGGGAAAAGAATTTGAAAAAGAATATATACGTAATATATATTATATGTTATACATATATAGAATATATACACAAAACTGAATCACTTTGCTGTACACCTGAAACTAATACAACATTGTAAACCAACTATACTTCAACAAACAAGAACAAAGAACTTGTAAGCCAAAAAAAAGAGTGCCTAGGTTTGGATCCTTGCTTTGTTTGCTGTGTGACATTACCTAAGTTATTCAACTTCTCTGAGCCACCTCCCTCAGCGTAAAATGGGGATAATAAAACTTTTACTACTGAATTATTGTAGGATTAAAAGATTATTATGCATGAAAAGTACTATAACAGCACTTAGATACACAAAGTGCTGAATAAATGTAAGCCATTAAGAAGAAATTAGTATTGAAATACGGTCTTAAGACGTCCTTCTGTGTGATCTGAGAGACAAAGTGAAGGGCTTGTCCTGTCTCTGCCTGGTATTAGCTCTAAGAGCCTACAGGAATCACTTCACTTGAGTAGTAACTAGAAAGACCCACGTCATTGGTTAGGTCTGCCTCACTGGCTTAGACGGGGGATTACAGACTCCTGTGAAATGAGGTGGGGAGCCTGAGGCCAAGGTCAGCCACTGTTACTGTACCTTCAGGCCAGAATCCACTCCCACTCCAGCAAAGGGGAGTTGGCTGGAGTGCCTGGGGGCAATGGAACAGTAAGTGTAGGTCATGAAAGGGCAAGAGAATAAAAAGAGGGAATGGGGCAGGTGCGCTCCCAGGACAGGTGCTGCATCTTTGTCAGCAGTTCACACTCTTAACACCACCAATCCAATCAACCTTGGCCTCACCGCTCTGGAGCTCTAGTCTGTTAACCTCCCTGGTTAAAAAGGGCCTCTGTTTTTTAAAGTATAAAGTGAGGATAATAGTACTACCCACCTCAAAGATCTGGGATGATTAAATGAGGTAATGTGTATAAAGAATGAAGCAGGGTACTTAAATGGTAAATGCTCCATAAATAGTACCCATGACTGTGTATCTACAATAGGCATCTGTAACATAGCAATCTTACAGTAGGTTCTATCCTTGGGGCCAAGGAGTTGGATGTGAATATTGGGTGAACAAAGAACTGGAAATGTTTTGGTCACACTATGAGTGAAAGACTAAGATTATGGGAAGTCTTTGTTATAATTGTTGCAAAATCCTAGTCAGTCTCCTTAGGAATGAAGCAGTGGAAAGAAGAGGCATTAGAAATTGGCTTTAAAGACACTACGTTTTAGGATTTATCAGAACTAGCTGAAAAGCAGGAAAAGGCAAGATAATCTCCACTGCAGCAAGACTGTAAAAAAAAAATTTTTTTTAATTGCTAACAAGCAGAATGGCTTAATAAGAGACCTCATCTCACCAGACTATCCTGGTGGCTAGTACTACACTATGTGAAAATGACAAAGCCACAAAAACAAGGCTGAAAAACAAAAACCAAAACCAAACAGTTGCTTTTAGGGGGGAGTGGGATTAGAGTTGAATTTTCGATTTGTTGATTATTTTTGCAAAATCAGGGTATCTTCTGAAGCCCTGTAAGATCAAGGCGGGGAAATGTATGATGGGCTGATAGTTTCAGGCACAGTGAGAGATGATGTGCTGCAGGGGGGTGGGGGGGTACTGAGGTGTGCAGTTGTTTTCAAGCCCTTTTTTTTTAAGCTATGCAACATTTTTGTAAACAAAATCTTATTGAGATCCCATCTATAAAGCAGATAGAATACTGCTTTTATTGAATAAATTCATTTATAGGTTCAGTTTCTCCTTATTCCACTTAGGTGTAAATGAGAGCACAAATGTGTATTGGTTGCATACACATTTCAACAGACATTTTATTTGATTTTTTAATGGTTAAAGATATTTTTAGAAGATAAAATTCCAAATAAAAACACAGAATCCTAGTATTTGTTGGAAGATGGTTCAGGAACATCGAGAGGATTGTGAAGATAAGGGCTAGGCAACTGCCAGGAGCTTTTCCATCAGGACCACGTCTTCCAGAGATGCATGCCTAAGTCATTTGTGTCCATGCAGAGAGGGGAGGAACAGTGAGCAGACGACACCCCAATGTCTTCTGTTTAATGACCAAACTAACACAGAGGGGCATGGAGAGGAGATGAGCCCATAAAGGCCTCATCTGTGCAAAGTTCCCCAGGTCCTACATGAAAGGAGTAAACAGTCAGGCATGTGGGGTGGGAGTGGATTGGCTGGAAGCATCTACCTGGGGACATTCAGGGATGCTAACTGGTGGGATTCAGGAAAGAAAATAAAGTATGTGATCTTGTTGGGTGGGGGCTCAGCAGGAAGGTGAAGAAGGCAGAGAGTAACTAGACACCATGGCCCAGGAAAGATGAGGAGGAAGGCAAGGAGATGGCTCTCACTACAGTGGGAGAGAAGAGACTTGTAGGGTTTGGGACAGGCAAAGGTAAAGCCAGGGAGAGGGATCCACAAAGACTGGGAACCTTGTTAGGGGGAGGTGCAGAGCGGCAGGTAAAGATCTGGTGAAGGGCGGGGAAAGTAGCAAAGAATTTAAGGCAAGTGCAGAAAGAAGTAAGGCGAAGGATAAGGAGTTCAAAGGATGCTTTGAAGACTTAAATCCACACAAAGATAGTGTATGGCAAATCTTGTCACATAATACAAATGGCCCGAGAAAAAAGGAGGCCAGAATTTCAGCCCACAGAACTCAGGAAAGGAAATGAGAATCAGAGTTTATTGGATTTATAGTGTTTTGATGTGACTGAGTGTTGAAAAATCGTTTGCCAAGGGGAGGGAGACTTTGGTGGCTTGGCAGTAAGGAACACGCAATGATCCCTTTTATAGTAATCTGTGAGGATCAAATGAACATGGATATAAATATAAGGGCCTACAGAAACACATGATGGTATTACCAGAGAAGCAAGGGTAAGTCATACTCTCATCTGGGCAGCAGGAGTCTAGGCAGAAAAGAGCAATCTGATTTATCAGGGATGGTCTAATGACAGCCTTGACAAAGTGAAGGAATGAGGAAAGGCAGAATTTATGAAAGCTATGTGGTCCTCAAAAGGAAATGAATGCCCAGGTTTGAACAACAGGTTTGGGCTTTTAATGTCCTGCCCTTGGATCCAGTGCTGTACCTAGCTGGGGAGCTGTAAAGAGCTGTCTTCTGGTGACTGGCTCTTTAACTACATTATCTTGTTTAGAACTAAAGTGGCCTTGTGAGAAAAGATTCTGGAACACAGATTAGGAAACCAAACTTTGAATAGGGCAAGCGAATGACCTAAGACCACACAGCTGGCAAGTGGGGAGCAAGTGGACTCATGAGCGCTTCTCCCCTGGCAGTGGTTTTCCAGGTCCCGCTTCACAAGAGCCCGGAGATGCTTTCCCGCCCATCCTTCTTGGCTCCTCAGGTGGTAAGAGCCTCTCTCTGCTTGGAGGGTATTTGGCTTGAAGAAGATCTTTAGCGCTCATCTGGTGAAAACTATAGGGCTTCCTTGGTGGCTCAGAGGTTAAAGCGTCTGCCTGTAATGTGGGAGACCTGGATTCGATCCCTGGGTCGGGAAGGTCCCCTGGAGAAGGAAATGGCAACCCACTCCAGTATTCTTCCCTGGAGAATCCCATGGACGGAGGAGCTTGGTGGGCTGCAGCCCATGGGGTCGCAAAGAGTCAGACACAACTGAGCTACTTCACTCACTTAGTGCTCCTCTGGTGAAAACTAAGTTAGAAGCAGGTCATCATAGCTTGAAAAGTATAGTAAACTTCTTATACCTCTATGCAAATAAGGCAGAGAAGATGCTGGTGTATCATGGTTTCTTGCACAGGAAAGCACTTTGTCTTATGTGCTGCCTTCTCCCTCACCAGAACCTCCTTGTGCCCAGGGGCTCCCTTGCACAAATTATGGGTACACCATAGCCAACACAAGATCATACACATCATAGCCAACTAAGAGAAATGAGTATTTATCAAATGATGGCCTGAAACATCTGTATTCAAGAAGCCAGAGCATTTCCATTATACATCAGTCCCAGCAATCTACCGTACAGCATAGTGCCCATAGTTAGCAACACTACTGTGTACTTTAAAATCTGCTAAGAGGGTAGATCTTATGTTAAGTGTTATCATCCAAAAAAAAAAAAAAAAAGATAATAAAGAGGCAGGAAGAAACTTCTGGAGGTGATGGATATGTTCATGGCACAGATTGTGGTGGTAACAGTTTCATAGATGTAAACCATTCTCCAAACTCATCAAGTTGTATACATTTAATATGTACTGCTTTTTGTATGTCAATCATATCTCGATAAAGTTGTTTATAAGAAATACAAATTTAAAATCCGGATCAAAAATACATATAATATATAGAAACCATATTTCTCAGAAGGTGGACTTTATCACTTCTAACACACAGGTGATTATCTAAATTTCATCTGTGAGTCTTTGCAAGGGGAATAAAATACGCAGATGGAGGTGAAGCCAAAGCCACTTGGTATGTGAGGACACAGGAAAGTGTCTTGGCTTCCCTTCGGGTATCTGATGTCACCAAAGCAGCGCTCTAGAAGGCCAGCCTGGGTAAACTCATGACCTCTGCTTTGCCCTTGTGTTCCTAAAAGTTTTATGGGAAGTTCACTAATAAACTAAGAGTGTAAATGCTTCATCATCAAATTAAAAAATAATAAACTGCTACTGAAGCTGACTTGCACTACATATTTTCTGCACAACACAAATACACCCAGCAATAAATAAAAGGCAGTAAAAGTATCCATGACTTGCTAATAAAACTTGATATGTTTTTAATGACAATTTTTAGTATACTGTTTTTGGATGGATCTGGCACTATTTGAAAATAAGCACCCAACAAGGACACAATTGAGATTGGCACCAAAGTAAAAACACAATAATTTGTCCTAGGTACAGTGTGTATACTCAGAGAATTTAAATGTCTCCCCCTAAAAGATCAAATTGCACTTTAAAATGGTCAACATACTTCAACCAGTGAGCAACTTGTATAAAAATGCCACCATAAAACACATTAGTCTTTTTTTTTTTCCTTAAACTACAGCCTAATGAATTTAGTTCATCACACGCTTACATAAATCCTACAGTGGAGGGGGGGAAAGAGTCTTTGAAATTTCAAACATTTTCTTCTCCCTTTCTTTCTCTTTTAAAGAAAACCTCTCAAGAAGGTATCCAACCACTTCTTGGAGACATAATCATATGTAAAAAAAAAAAAAAAAAAACTCGAATAAGAGAGAAATTTTTTAAAAAAATTTTAGTCACTCTTTAAATTTATTCTTCAATTTAGACCAATCCTCTTTTATAGGGGGCTCCCAGCAACTAGTTGGCAATCTTATCCTGTGAGTCTGAAGGATTAAAGCAGAAGCAAAGAACAAAAGGAATGGATTTGCTACACTCTTCCGCAGGTCTCCTCTCTTAACAAATCAGACTTCATTTCCTCCAGGGCCCTCCCTACCCACCTAATCTTTTCTTTCTTTCTTCCTCCCATGGTCCTTTAGGAAAAGGAGTCTTAAAGGTAACATCATGGAATGCCATCTTAACTAAAATCCTTCAGAATATGCAAAGGTTGAAAATGAATTTGGCAACTAGAGTGTGCTTTTTTGAGTCCTCATTTTGGGATTCTGACAAAGTACAATTTTTTGATTACTGGATCTTAAACTGTAGCAGCAGGTAAAAAGCCACCCAACTTAGGTTTCCCAGAAGTTTGAACACACTCCCTTCCTTCTTGCAGGCTATTTAGGACAGTGTTCACAGAAGGTCACGACATTAAAGACAGCATAGCCTGGGAACAGCAGACGTGACATCTGTCGAACTTACTCTTCCATCTGTCACGGACATGGGCCACATAAAAACCTCTAGAGCTCTCAGGGACTTTCAGGGGCCTGCTAATCCATTCCTCTTCCTTTACCCTTAAGCCATTCCAGAGAAGGATTGACCCTATTTTTTAAGACCTCCAAGGAAGAGTCTATGATCACTCTTAGACAGCCAAATATTCAGAAATTATTTTCCCTATGGCTTTTCCCCATGGATCTGCCAACACATTCCTTCCAATAGTGCTGCCATAAAAAGAAGAAAATATGGTAGCCATGGGCTTTGAGAAGACCTACATGAAGACAAAATAACTCTTAATTTTACTGAACAGTCAGTGCCATGAAAATACCCTAATGAAAAATTAACTCATAATTTTAAGTGTAGGTATACATGCTCTGGGCTTCCCTGGTGGCTCAGAAGTGAAGAATCTCCTGGAGAAGGAATAGCAACCCACTCCAGTATTCCTGCCTGAAGAATCCCATGCACAGAGGAGCCCGGGGGCTACAGTTCGTAGGGTCATGAAAGAGTCAGACATGACTGAACGACTAAACAACAACAATGCATGCTTTTCAGGTTTCTTCCATGAAAAGTAGAGGTTTGAGATGAGTACTTACCCATTATCCTTATTCGGAAGCTCTGTGGAACTGCAGCAAGAACCAAGCCTGACCATTGTAAATTCCACAGATGAGGATTAGAAAAACAAGTTTTAATACCTAAATCTAGAGAACTGCTAAATCACAGAAGCATTTAAGGACAAAAATAATTGGGAGACCTACATACAGATTAAAATGTATCTCACAAATATAGCCACAGGGAAAACAAATACAACTATCCCAAAAAGGGCTTTTCTCATACACATGACCACGGTTACAGGGACCCAGGGTTAGACACTCACTGAGCCAAACCCACACCCCCAAAAAAGAGACAGCTACTTTTGCTTCTGTAGCCCACCAGTAATCACTTTTTAAAAGAACTACACACACAGTACCAAATGATGCTAGTAATAAAAGGATTGGTGAAAATATTCATCTATCCAGTGGCTCACTTAGTAATTTATTGGCAATCCTAGTTAAAAAGCAAACTGGAAAAAAAAAAAATAACCCATGAGTATAAAACCCCTCAATGTCAATCGATAATCAGAGGAAAAAAACCAACATACTAAAATGACCAGAATGACATCTAAACCCAGTGACTGCCACATACAACCTAAGAAATGTTCTGTCAAAATAAAATGTGGAATCAGGAAGCAGATGGCAAAATTCTTTCTAAAATCTCACTTAAGGGGACATTTTAGGTATTTCGGACTCTTGTGCAAATGAAAAGAAGAATGTTTCATCAAGTGTAACTCTAGCCGAGTTATGATAATAGGTTGCTCCAATCCTCTTTCCTTGGCTCAGGAAGTAACTGGCTTAAATGGAGGAAGCAGCTCTCAGTAGGGGATGTGAATGCAAACCCTAACTAGCAAGGTGAAAAATCAGTGCAGCGCGGGATGAATTTCAGAAGAGAGGCTGGGTTTGAGTCAGAAGGCAGCACTCCCTTAGTTCTATAGTTTAGTTGATAATACTTTATGGCAAGAAATCAACTTCCCTATATCTGAGTTTTTTGTTTTGTTTTTTTAGGTTTTTGACCCACTGGTGAACCTTCCAGATAACTAATGAACAACAATGAATACGGACCTCTCAGCAGTTCCGCACTAATCTTTGTATAAGATTTAGGGAAACCGCTTTTCTCCGTTTTGTTGTCTATAAACCTGCAATCACATAAGGATGGGAAAAAGTCTGTGAAATATTTCATTTCTCACATAACTGGTAAAAACGAATCACTTGTAGAGCGGAATAAACACAACGCAGGGTTGGGAGATGTCTGTTTCACAAAACTACATCCCAGTTTCTGACCTGGATGAAATCCTGCATAAACATAAGATGATTCTCATTATTTAACACATTCTATATTCAGGTTTAATAGGTTTGCCTTTAAGTTTACATCTTACAAATCTGCCAACTGAATTAAAACTCTCAAAATCAGAATGCAATGCTTTTTGGTAAATAAAACATACTTTTAAGCAAAAAGAGGCATCAAAACAAAACTGAAGTAATGTGTCTATACTACAAGTGACAAAATCTGAGACTAACTGGAGAGCTGAGGGGACCAAAATGCCACGAAGCAGACGGGACGATTTCAAATTTCTAGACAGAGAAACTGTCTCAGGAGGACAGCTCTCCACTTAGGTTGTCCAAAGAGCAGGTTTTCTACAGGTTATAAAGCTGTACTTAAGAAAGGAACTGGGTTATCAAAGAACCCCTTTTTAGAATACAAAATCAGTTTCTGTAACTCCTTTCCTCCTGAAAGTCTTTTATTCTCGACCTGAACTTACCCTTCCCTTAAAGAATTTCGGTGTCTTTCTTTGAGATGTCCTGCATTTCAGCAGCAGAACATAGAGTCAATACTCAGAAGTTCCCTGTCAAACAGCACTTTTTGTGGGTGCTCTAAATGGGGACAACCACACAGTATAGAAAAGTTACACCTCCAGTACTTACCTTTAGTACTGGTGGTGCACCAAATGCTCTCACTTATCTCACCTTATCATCCTTAGAGACTGTAACTGCTATTTAGGCTTAATAATGTGCAAAGCAAGAATTTTTTTAAACACACAAACCATCTACAGAAACATATTTGCATTTTGCTACACCTCTCACCATCCCTCAAATTATCTTCAGAAAGCCTGAAAAGGTGAAAATCTAACTAGCTAAAAAACATCAGCCTAACTTGAAAATTATTAAGCTACATCTTATATTCATACATGGTTTTCCTGTATTCATAATTAAGGTTTCACAAAAAAACAGATTCAGGTAGGCAGTAGGACCCATATTACTTTTTCATAAATTATTCTCTCGTATTTTACATAAACGTACAGTTCTGTGTCTACCCTTGGCATGTTTTAAGTTAAAATTTGATTATCGGTGTTTACTAGTATTAGGAACAGGTGATTTTTCAGTATGGACTATCCAACCCCTCAATAAGGTCAGACATCCGTAAGAGGTGGTAGAGTTGGACTCAAAGCTGAGGCCAGCACTCCATTTGTTGGGTGTATTTTTCCTGATTCTTACCTAGAACCCTGACACCTCAGGCAACCGCTTACTTCATTTGGCCCTGAAATTCCCTTTCAGGAGTTCTTTCTACCTTTAAATATAGTGTAAGAATATAATGAAGGCCAAAAGAAATTTCATTTGGGTTACTAATAACCCACAGCGGGACACAGCTCAAGTCAGATAACTTTGTTTGCATCATTCCAATTGGCAACAGTAAGTCAGAGACAAGAGGGACCTCTGAAGTCATAGATGAGCCCCAGCTGTCCCTCAGCCCAAGGTCAGAGCCAATTTATTCCATAACCTTGTGCAAATAACAGTGGTTCCTCAGTATTCTCTCTCAAATAATTTAAACACTTCTCCTTTATCTGAAAGGGTTATTCTTAATAATGAACCCACCAAAGGGAGAGAGAAAAATAAAAAGTAATACTGCAGAACAAACATTTCCACCCTAACAGTGAGGACCCCAGGTAACTTATATATCTGCAAAGACTTGAATTTTTAGAACATTTAAGAGAGAAATCACCATCCTAATTAATTTTAAAGCATACCAACCTTAGGTTTACATATAACAAAGTCTTAAGGACTTTGCAGAAATATGCAGAAATAAGAATTCCAAATATTTCAGCCCTCAAATACAAAGTCAAATAAGGCATAAGACCTAAAGAGTAAACACAAAGCAAAACTACAATGTTTTAGTTAATGTGATCTAGGGCCCGTCTATTTTGTCCTGTAAGATAATTTAAATAGCTCTCTCTGTTGCAATGTCCAAATTTATTCAGACTGTTAGAACATGATAGGCTATAAACGCCTCCAAAGTCTATGGTTGGTACAATCTAATTCAAAATATTAAAAAAATCTTCAGAGACTTTCAAGACTGTATCCATTGTAAAATATAACTTGTAAACAAGAACATGATGTTATATTACTTACTGTAATCAATAAATGAGTTAGAATAAGTAGTCTTTGAAACACTGTTCCAGGAGGCACTCAGTTTTCCTGTTTGGCTTTCAAATAATGCACACTTCTATGCATTACCTACTGATACCCCTGAACATTCACTTCCTAAGCTGATCCTGGATGTTCACATGCAGCAAATAAATGAACATTTGCAGCTATCATACCATGCTAGTGCTGGTTTGTGTAGTTATTTAACCATCTTGCTACATTTTTTCTTTATATATTAAGTGGAGGGGGAAAAAACCAAACAGCTGATATTATAAAAACTACTGGTCTCTAAATTTAACACAACTGAGACAAGAAGAGAAAATCAGGAGGAAGGAGAAAGCTTTAGCTTCACCTGGGCACTTGCTCACAGGACTTAAACCAGCTGATTGTGTTCAACTGAGAAAAAGGGCAAATGCAGAGAACATGCAGAAAACATTAGAAATAAATTATCTAAGATTATGTCTAAAAATGAAGCATAATTGGAATTCCAGAATGACTTGCAATCTCTACAACTCCTCCCTTATTTTAGCCCATCGTCTTTTGAAGAACTAATACATTTTTAGAAATATACTGAATATGATATGAAAGTAACATCCCGTGCTAAAAAAGAAAAAAACTGGTCCAAGAGCAGTTTTTGTATTTATTGAATGATTGTGTATGTATCTATATGAATGAAGATTAGAAAAAACTGCCTTGGCAATTAATAAGTGCAAACCAAGAAATTAAATAGTAATCCACAGCAAAAGTTGCTACACAAGAGACGTTTATTAATGTTCTGTTGTATTTACAGCTTTAACATAGCAAACCAGGGTGAATTACCACTTGGCAGAAAGCACGTCACTCTACATTTATAACACATTGGTCTCTGCTAACACATTGTAAAAGCAAGTAGTACAGTATGTTAGGGATCATCTCAAAAGTTCCACGCTAATTCTTTCTTTGCTCCTAGTACCTAATCCCCTCTCTACTCCTAGCCCCTGGCCTAATCATCAGGAGACAAAAGAAAAAGAAAAAAGGGGGCAGGGATTCCAATCATATAGAAAGTGTCGAGAATTGCAATTTATTAGTCATTATGCTGCATTTGTCCTTGTCCTTTCTATTTTACACAATGACAACACCTTTACAATCCCTTAGGTACACAACACAGAATAAGGTACTGCAAAATTAGAATACAGACTATAAGAAATTAATACTTATTTTTTACCAATTAAGAACATATTCTTGACCACACTTTAAATGTATTTTGCACTATGATTTTGCTTCCAGGTGTTCACAGTACAATTAAATAAATTTCTAGATTAATTTTAACAGCAAAATGGATTATGTGCAGAAATGCAGTCATAACAAGTTTTTACTTTTGAGAAAACCCCCTTTTTAAATGGCCAGCATTATACATATCTTACACTAAAATATTTAATTCCAAATTCATTTTGAGATGGAGGATGAATAAAAGCAAGATTGCCCCCTACTGACTACAGGGACAAGGCTCATGCTATTTAAAATGACTACAAACAATAGATAAGGCATTATTAATACATCACAGACTTGACTGCGAGAGCTTTTTCAAACATTAACCACTAATGATTCAATGATTACAGAATTTTGCATTAACTATTAAAATTTTACACCTAGGAACAAATAGAGAGAAATGATCTTTGTCAACAGTACTTTATTTTTTTAAAGCAGGTGATGATTCCTCTGTGTTCCGCATCTTGATTCACTTCCTGCAGGTGTTCTCTTGCTTCTTGGGAGAGAATTCATAAATGCAGGAAGGCCTTCGCCAGAAAACATCTGCCAGAGAAGGATATTGAATATTGGAACTCTGGTTAGGTTGTTATTTTGGCTAAAAGAAGGATGTAGTCACAAAAGAAGGCAGGATGTTTGGAGACATGAGTACATTTTAACATAGCTTTAAGATTACTATACACTGACATCATAATATTCAAAAAACATTACATTTTTGGTTCTTAAAGTTATCAAGGTCTCCAGAACTAGGAAAGACTTCAATGCTTTCTCTAAATCCCATGAGGTCAGGGATCTCTCTCTCTCTCTAAACCTAACACACGAACAGAATTCAAGGAGCACTGCATCCCACACTTAACACCAATGGCAATGACTGAAACTTGGGGACAAAGAGACAGCAGAATCCAAATGCGTAGGTAATTTTCCAAACACACTTGAAGCTGTTTACCCTGCCAGATCTCACATGAAAGATTTCCAATAAGGATGCCAGTGATGTCATGCTATCCTTGGAGCACAGCAAAGTTAGAAAACAGCTGTAAACTCATAGGAACCACAGGTACTTCTTCCCAATAATTAGGGGAAAAAAAGTTACTGTATTTTGGGAGAGGTATCTCTGGTAGACAAAAAAAGTGTGTGCAGCCCCTATTCTATAAAGCAATTTATATGACTGACATAAATACTCTCAAAACAATGTCCATCTATTTATTATAAATGCAATTTGCATATAACACTTTGATGAATTTTTGTATTGGCATATAAACTGGTTTGGTTCTCATGGAAAAAATACAAATAACTCCCTGTATTAGTGTCAAAAAAAATACTCTAAAGAGATACATTATTGATGTATGGCAAAACCAATACAATATTGTAAAGTAAAAAAATAATAATAATAATAAAATTTAAAAAAAAGAGAGATACATTAACACTTAACAAAAGCTTATTGAGAAACTATGTCATGGTACCCTACACCAAGTGAAAGTTGGATGGGCTCATACCTAGGCCCTTCCATCTTTCAAAATTACTGCAAAAGCCACAAGCAGCCCTTTTATAGACCGATTAGACTACTGCATACATCTTTAAAAAGTTGACAAGATGCAGAGAAGCTACAACTCTGGAAGAAATCAACATATTCTTTTTGAACATTAATATTTTCCCAAACTCCAAATTCACTTGGTGTTTTGATCTGAAGCAAACCAATGATAGTGATATAAGAGCAACTCTTCTTTAGGGAGATTTCAGAATGTGCAAGGACAAAGACACAAGAATATAAGGATTCCTGAAGCCAAGTAGAACCAAAAATAAAATCTGTCTGGTAGGCATAAGACAAATAGAGATTTCTGCAATGAGGCTAGTTAGACTCATTACAAGCCTAAGTAAATTCACTTTTATCAGTTACCATTAATAAATAAAAATTGATATAATAATTACTATTAGGTCAAAACACTAGAGTTTTGCAAGAATATGAGATACAGTCCAGATAACTACCAGGCCACTTAGTTCACGCTATGTGCATGGAGATAAGTTAGTTTTAGCAGATCCCTCAAAGTCAGAGCCACCCAAAAGACACTAAAAAATCCATTAAGAGGTCCTACCTACTGTATAGCAAAAGGAACACTATTCAACATTCTGTAATATCCTATATGGGAAAATAATCTGAAAAATAATAGATATATGTGTATGTATAACTGAAAACAACACAACACTGTATATCAACTATTCTCCAGTATTAAAAAAAAATCCATTAAAAGGTCCTAGATAGGTCTACTGATGGGTGATCTCATTCATCAAACAAACTCCAAATGAAAAAGATTGCTATAGAGGCATTCACTGCTCTCTACAACTCAGGCCTGTTGAGATCAATTTGATTCACAGGTTGCTAAAAAAACAATGATGGAATGTAAACTGGAAAAGAGACAGGTTTTAGGGACTTTGAATATCACCACTAAGCTTTAGATTGGATCACTTAAGAAACAAGGGAATCCAACAGCCTACACAATTTCTTCTTGGACCCTGTGTGATTTTTTTTTTAAAGCAAAAATTCCACTGGCAATATTTTCTACTGTCTTGCTACTTTACACAGCCCAAATAAGTCAAACTAACCTGAGGTGAATTGGAAATAAAGATGTATTAAGGAGGAGGGGGAATATTATAGAAAAAAAGAAAATGAAAACATTTATCATCATATGCAAAAAAGGTAAGATATCTGATGCCTAGAATGTATAACTCACCAGATCACAGCAATTGCTATCTAATTATGAAGGGCCCCATCTCATTAATGCTATCAGGGCTTATACACTTTCTTCCCCTCCTATTTCAGAAGTAGTGAAGGTAACATATTTAAGATCCATTATACTTTGTATATATAAGTACTTTTGGAGTAGTGTTAGATATCAGGCTAACTGTGTTACCACCTTATAGTTACTATGTATAGCTAACTCCTCAATTATCTGGCGGTATCAGAGGAAGTGAAACTTGATGAAAATTTACTTTCCAGTTAACTGGTAAATAAGATAAAGTATGGACACTTTATATTTTTGACCATTTCAGATAAAGATGTTTCTAAAAGGGATATGTTTCTTTTCATACAACATAGAAGGAACATATTGTTTTTCCTGCTTCCTCATAGTCACACACCTCTTGATGCCACTGTGCCTCGCTCTAGCAGTGTCTTTTGGCTTTTCTTGCTGTGAGGCAGGAAACCAGATTTCCTGTATATGCTTAAATGAGCTCCAGAAGGGAACCCAAGAGCCACCCTATGACAGTAGTATATGAGCTTTAGTGTTCAGCTCTTATAATACCTACTATGGCTGGTAAGAAAGAAGATCTTTTGAGGGTATTTCCAGGTTTGTGTGTGTGTATCCCATATTTTGGGCAGCCTTGTGTGTGTGTGTGTGTGTGTGTGTGTGTACACTGTATTTTGGGCCGTCTAAATAGAAAAGTCACTATTCTTATACATTTTTCTAGTACAATGCCAGACCTTAGCATGGGAATTGAATTATTTTTATCTACAGCAAAGTTATTTTAGCAATTTCCTATCTGTGGCTTTCTGGCAAAAGTAAGCCCACAGCTAGCTTTTAACTAGTGATACCTCCAGTAAAGAAAGTAGAGGTCTCAGTGAAAGAAAATCTTCATATCTTACACAATGGTTTTCTACCACATCTTCAAGCTAAACTAAATTTCCTCTGAACTAGAGAAAGAAAACATTCTATTTTTGGTTCTGGATGAACAGTTCCTACCTGTGTCAATGAATAAAGGAAATTCAGTCCCATGGGATATTATAACTTTGTGGATTCCTTCTGAGGATACTGAAAATTAGTAAGGAAGTCATTAAAATTCTAAATGCTGCTCTAAGTCTCTAAACCCCTAATTTAGAGCTCTGAGTCCTCTAGGCATGTCAGGGATGATTTCAAATCAACTAGGATATCAAAGTCAGACAGGAAAGCAACGAAACCCCATTATGCCCTCGACTGAAACACCTCTAAGTTTCCGACAACTCCTAAAGCACTGTAATGGTTCTGACTCCCAAACACAGAGCACCAGGTCTATAATACCCCTTCACAGCTCCAACGCCATTACTGCTTAACTAAGGGCTGCCTGCTTCAAATCATAACTCTAAAGGCACGTTGTTTTACATTTAGAATATACCCATAAAACATTTCAGAAATTTTAGGAAGTCAAAACAATAACAACAAATTTTACAACAGGAAAACTGCCAAGTTCAGGCTTTCTCTCAACTTCCATTGTCACATCAACCTGTCCTGTATTAGATGCAAGATAAAGAAGGTATGCATCCCCTAAGGAAGCCAGAAGTTGCCTTCAACCAGATGAATGAAGTGACCAGACAGAGGTGTGGCCTCAGTCATTTAGAAATTCAAAGCCACCAATACACCAGACCTACAGAATCTGTGAAGGAAGGAAGGCAGAGAGGGAGGGAGCGATCTGTCCTCTCAGGGTATTGTGGGCACCAGTGGATGAGGGGAACTGTGGAGGTGGGTTCAGAAGCTCATCATCAGGAGAACTGTGACTACACCAAAGACTTAACTTTGAACCTATGGTAGGTAAGAGTTAAAGCTAAGGATCAGAAGTAACTATAAATTATAATCAGACACACAGAAGGAGAAAGAAGATGACAATGGTAACTACATAAACTACTAAAACCACACAAAACATCTGACAAGCCTCTTAAAGTTAGGATGTAACAGAAACATCACAGGGGTTAGGGCCCAGGTGAGCGTGTCAATGTCCATCTGCACCCAGCCTGTGTAACCCAATTCAAATTCAGGACACACCACCTCTCACGACATTTTAAACATGTAATAAAACATTCCTTTTCTTGGGGAAAAAAAAAACCAAAACAGTCATAAATGTAAGTGGTAATCTTAAAGACTAAACTGTCTCGCAAATAAAAGTACACACTCTTTTGAAGAAACTGACTTTAACCAAAAGAACATAGGTTCTTTACATGCTTTAACTTTATAAAAATGCCTTATGAATATACTCTACCACGCATGTATCTGAGCTTATCTGTCACTAATAACCTTTTGTTGTTTATACAAGCACATTGTACATGTATATGCACAAATACATGTATAATGCTTAATTCAGTATCTGACATATTGAAAAGTTGGCATGCTTGAAAAATTTTTATTTCACTTATGAAGTTATCGTATTATTCTGTTGCTTAAAGACTTTCAACACCCTCTCACAACCTGGCAAATTAAATATGATAGATATTTTCTTTTCTAGAAGCATATAGTCTGAGACAACCATGAAATCTTCAAAACTGAGAATGCTACTCTGCATCCTAAGACCACAACAAATCTTCAAAATTGAAAACTCCACTCTTAGCATATGATTACTTACAAAAACTATGAAATAACCCAACAGCAAATACAGGCTCACATGGAATCAGCCTTGTGTTGAGCCAATATGTGACTGGGTTTAAAGGGCTGCTCTGTGAGTTCCACTGCAAATGAGCTTAGTGCTCAAGATATTTGAGAATGCTCTCAGCTTGACTTTTCAGCCTTAATCCTCAACACTCCTTTATGTTACAAACTGCTTCTTTTGAGCCAGCTGCATACTTCCCTACCTCTCTTCCTCTTCAACACTGCCTCAGGTGACTCTAAAAGGCTTCCCCACCCAACGTTTTCCTATTATACTTTCTAGGTTTATCTCAAGGTTTATCTCAACTGTTACAACCTTCACAAATCCTTGCCTATGTCTCAACTAGCCTGGCTCTACCTGTCCTCAACAGTCTTAAGGAACAAAGAATCAGTTCCAAGGAGGCCCATCAGACCTTGTTACTAGAGACCTCTCTCTGGTGTACTCTTTCTCAAGATTCCCTGTCTCCTCCTTTTTGCAGCTGGTGATGCAAGATGGAGCCAGCCTCTGGGGAAACCCATGGGGGAACCAAACAGCCTTGGCAAGGCTTAGTCCTCCTGTTCTAGGCAGGGAAAAGGCCCTTTTCTCCCCTTCCTTTCTTTCCTTGGGTTTGACCCTCCCATCAGAATGGTAACATCAGGATGTGAACCTGAAGAAAATGCCCAGGAAAGTCCCTCATTGATTTTAGGAGATGGAAGCCTTGGTAGGCTTGTCAGTAGCCAAAAGGAGTTCCTCAAGTACTGTGGACTCTCCCAGCTCTGGATTTAGGGGCCCCACCAAACAGAGCTTAGTGATTAGGCCTGAAAGGTTCCTTCTCACTACTTACCTCTGGAACTAGTACAACCCAAACAGTGGCTTCAGGATTCATGATTCAAAGATTAAGGACCCTGAGTCCTAGTCAAATCTCTTCTGCATTGTCCAAACATGAGATAATGTCTCCTCTGGTAGTTTTTAAGATAGTTTTTTAAGATAGTTTTTTCATAGAAACACTCCTTACTAAACTAGAAACTAAAAGGCAAAGACTATGCCTTCCTTACTGTCTCTATATCCCCTACCACAGGTTGTTAATATTCTACTCTAAATGTGAACAGTAATCTACCCATGCATCACATGATTACACTGGGACTGGAATAAAGTTTTTTTCTTTAATACCTTTAATAAATAAAGAGAACTCTGGTCCTGGGGAGATTTGAGAAATTTTCTGGCATCTTCCGAACTTTTGCATAATTGATAAATCCTCTGAGAAACAGGAGAAAGCCTAATTTAAAAAAGAAAAGTCAAGAATGAGTTTATAATTCGCATATTAAGCCCAGTCCCCAGAAATATCCCTCCTGATACCAAATACTTCATTTTTCTGTTATCAGAAAAGCAATCAAAACATAATTTCCTCTAAAAATTTCAAAGGATTTGATTTTACACCAAGTTTTCTATTTCTCAATGAGAACATACAATCTCAAGAGCCAAAAAAAAGTCTCTTTTGCGCATTCATAATCTAATTTGTGTAAAAGAAAACAAAAAATAAGATGGGGCCAAACATTTACATCATTTACTTTTGGAAGTCTCACTGAGAAGCATCATCAAAACCTACTCTCCCTACCCACCCTAGGATCTTAGTTCCTCAACCAGGGACCAAGCCTAAGCAGTGAAAGTGCAGAGTCCTAACCAATGGACAGCCAGGAGTGCCAAAACCTTCTGAGCTCCCAAAAAGTATTCCAAGATAATTAACACGAAAAACAGAGAGGTTATAAACAGTGTTTTTCTCAAATAAAAAAATGTCATCCTTTCTTGTTATGGCTTCTTTTTTTTTCTGTCAACAGTACACAATGCTGTCCACTAGATGTCAGGCTGTCCTTACCTTTACAAGAATTCTGTCTCAACTCTAAATTCTATTTCTCTATTCTTAATTTAGGAGTCAGCAGGGAAGATGATGAGCTCCCTCCAGTGGTAGCTCACACACTGCTGGCCCTCCTCCTCCAGAGATGGCCCCTGGTCTTAAGACACATTTTTTTCAAATGGCTTTACAGAGCTATAATTTACATATCACAAAGCTTACCCATTTAATGTGTACAATTCACTGGCTTTTAGTAGTTAAAACTATAATCCAATTTCAGAATTCTTTATCGTCCCTAAAATTATCTGTACCCATTAGGTAGCCACTCCCCATTTCCTACCCTCCTCCCATCTCACCGGCTCTGAGCAATAACTTTCTTTTGGATATATTTTAAAATATACTCAAGCAGTGGAAGATGCTTTGCACTCAGTCAGAAATGATTTCTGGCAGCAACCAAGAGTCATCAGCACTGAGCACAGTGAAAACTACCCTGTTTGGCATCAAAATCATCGACAATACAACCTAACTCCAGTCAAAGGATGGGTGCCATGTGGGAATATAGGTCAGTTTTGCTAGATATTTCAATTTTAAAAAGGTAAAAAAATTCAGATATTTTATGTGAAAGTTCTTGGTTTTTATATGATGTGTGTGTTAAGTGTGTGTGTTAAATCACTCCAGTCTTGCCTAACTCTGCAACCCTATGCACTGCAGCCCATCAGGCTCCTCTGTGCATGGGATTTTCTAGGCAAGAATACTAGAGTGGGTTGCCATGCCCTCCTCCAGGAGATTTTCCTGACCAGGGATCGAACCCACATCTCATGTCTTCTGCATTGACAGGCAGGTTTTTTTTACCACTTGTGCCACCAGGGAAGCCCATTTATAATGACAACTAAAAAAATAACTTCTGAAAGTAACTATGGAACATACAAGTCACAACTACAGGCTAGATGTAGCTTATGAGCTACCAGCTCATAGACCTGGTCTTTGCAGGAAACCATCCCCCCTTAAAAAAAAAACCAAAAACAGTAACAACAACAACAACAAAAGATTCTCTCTGCAAGGAGTTCCAAAAATGACTCAAACATTGGATCCAAATGTATGAAGTACATCTGAAGTCTCACCATTTTCTGCTTACCACTAAGCAGTAAGACAGCAAGAATGATCAATTACAAAGTACTATAAACTCATCTCCCATGAAACTTTAATATAGGAAGGAAATCAGCCTATTAGATTTTTTAAAATTATCTATGTTGTCAACAATCAACCTAAAATTATGCTTAATGGCTCTTCTTTGGCTTATTCAGGATTTGCTTAGACTTTAGGCTTGGGAGAAGATGAGGAGTCAGACTTTCTCTTAAAGATACAGTCTGGAGAATAAGCAAGTCAAGGAACTACTTCTCTAAAGTGACTCCCCTGTAGGTTGTTTTTTTAAATTATTAAGTTTCTCAGTAATCAAGACAAGAAGTAAAAATCACTATGTCTCTTTCCTTGGAATGCTGTGACTAAGAGTAGAATAAAATGATGCTACTGGGGAGGTAGGGGATGGCATCATGAATGACTTGTATTCTCTAAGTAAAATTTAGAGTCATCAGTGCATGACTCTGTTACCCAAGGCAAAGCAGGTAGGCCCTGAATATATGAAGCAGCTTTTGGTCATGGGCTCTACACTGTGCTAGCCAGACCCATTAGCAACCCTGGGAACCAAAGATCCAAACTGAGGAGATAACAAAAAGACCTGAGACAGAAGAAATGTTAGGATAGGAGAAAATGACGCCACAGAAGCAGAGTGAGACAATTATACCACCCTTAACAGCCACAAGATGCCCCTTCTATTTTCTTGTAGAATGATAGCAATGATGATGGTCTGCTATTGTATCATACAAATTTTCTCTACAAAGAATGAGGAAGCCAACAGTATTCACCACACTGCTCATTTCTTTAAGATGTCTTGGAAAAAAGTTACACTAATAAGTACAATCTTAAGACCAACTACCTGAAATGGCCGGTATGTTTAAAAAAAAAAAAAAATCTTATTCTCATCAAGAGCAAACTAAAGAATTCTGGACAGCCAATGGTGGTTCTTCCAGAAGTTATGCAAGACAATATATTTTCTGTTTTCTACTGATATATTCAACTGAAGATAGGCCACATACACTCATGAGTAGTTCAGTAGGTAACAGTATACCTATAAGCAGTTTGGGGTTGAGCTTGTGAACCCTTTGAGGCAATAACCCACAAGGCGGGAAAAAATCTAAGGACTATAAAAAGTCATCTTATTGGTACACCCCTCTGGCTACATGGAAAATGTGACAAGTGTGTATGGATGGGTTAGGAAAAATTTACCACCACTAAGAGACATTCTATAAATATGTATGTTACTCTGATGGTGATAACAGCCTAACCTTTGACATATTTTTAAAATTATACTTATTATCACTAATATATTACTGTATAGTAGTAAGTGAGATGAAGGTTTACTAAAAGTAATTTTACTTCTAAAATTTAACATAATCTTTTCTCTCCTTTGTCTTTTTTAAAAGCACTTACCTAGAACAAGGAACACCCACCAGAGCCAGTACTGACCATCAAAATATCCAGGGAAGTAAGTGGAAAACTGAAAAATAAAGCAAAATACTTTAGAGAACCTCTGCAGATATTATTTCACATTTTAGCTTAAGAGTTTACAAAACACAAGATTTTACCTTGTACACAAATGCTGTTGCTCATTTAGTCTTACAAAAACTTCTAAAAATTTAGTCAAAGTATTTTATATAGTACAGATTTGAAATGATTACAATATTTGCTAATAAACTTCCTTTCGTGGAAAAGCAATCTTGAAATATGGTAGCTTTCAGCTTTACATACACCTTGTTTTGAAAGTGCTCAAACCTGTTTGTTTTTTTAAAAATATTTTTCCTCTTTTAGAAATATGTCTTTTTTAAAAAGAAATTTTATTTATTTTTGGCCTTGCGGGGTCTTCGCTGCTGTGCAGGCTTTCCTCTAGTTGTGAGAGCTGGGGCTGCTCTCCAGTTTCAGCACACGGGCTTCTCACTGTTGCGGCTTCTCTTGTTGCAAAGCACAGGCTCGAGAGCACGCAGGCTTCAGTAGTTGGTGGCCTGTGGGCTCAGTAGTTGAGTCTCCCTGGCTCTAGAGCACACGCTTATTAGTTGTGGCACATGGGCTTAGTTGCTCTGTGGCATGTGGGATCTTCCTGGATCAGGGATCAAACCTGTGTCTTCTGCATTGGCACACGGATTCTTTACCACTGAGCCACCAGGAAAGCCCCAGAAATATGTCTTGATGATACTTTCATTTTGCTTACACAGTGCCAAACTCAACTATATTTGGCCTCCTTTCTAATGATCCCTGATTTTGTTCCTGCCCTTTCAGCCATGCCTTGACCTTGGAAGCTTTACCATGTACATGATGATAATCCCATTCCTTTGCCAGGGACTATATAGGACATGATACTATTGTGGCCAGTGGGAACTAAGAGCTGCGAGGAAAGCTTCTTAGCTCTTAAAAAGAAAGGGAGAGGAAATAGTTTCCTTTCTTCTGCTGAGCACTGTTGTGTTTCTGACGAGATGCCTGAAACTGCCATGGCCAGCTATACCAATAGGTTGAGCCACCTGTCGGCTGTCCTTGATATCAGTGAAACATTTAACTGACCTCCATGTCAGGACTTATTTTCACTGGAAATAAAATTTCCCCAATGTTTTCTAAGCCATTTTTGAGCTACATGTTCTGTTACTCCAAAGACCATCCTAATTGATAAAAGCTGATTAATTCTTTTAAAAATTTAGTAAAAATAAAAAGATTGGTAACTACTTTGATCTTGCTTTCTGTTGAAGACTAGAGCTTAGCACAGTTTGAGCATTCAAATAGTTTTACTTCTTGATTAATAAGATTTAGAGAAGGAATGAAAAACTTCTTTATGGCTTGAGTTCATAACCTAAAGACCATGTTTTAGGAGAGTATATGTTAGTTGTCTAGGAGAAAAGCCCATAATTTTTATCAGATTCTCAAAGGAACTTGGAATTCTAAAAATGTTAAAGGCCATAGAATAAATAACTTTGAAAAACTCTATGGCTCAGTCAACACCCATTAGTTTAATAATGCCAGTTTATGATAAACACCTTGCTTTTATATTATAAAGCTAACAATGGCAGTAAACTTATCTCAAATCAGAGGACACTTTAAGAAACTAGATCTTTTACAACTTTAAACTACTTCATGCAATTCTAACTAACTGGTAACTCCTACATCACTTAAGATCTCTCTCTTATTTACTTTAGAGATAAGGGCCCCTAATGGAGTAGGGCTTGTTGAACAGTTCTGGCTCTCCAAATATCCTGGCATAACCAATGATGCTACTTACAACCAATCTTGGAAGAGAGGAAGGTTGAGAGGGAGGAAGGAGGGAGAAAAGAATAGAGGGGAAGAGAGAAGAAGGACTCAAACTTCAGCAGCATGAATGAGAGAAATGTCTGCTTTTGATGAGATACCAGAAAGTTAATAGACCCTTATTATAAAAACAACTAATTTCAGAACAAATACATGTAGTATCACATTATAAACATTAAAAACAGAGAAAGCAGCTGAACAAGGATAGATATCCTAGGGCCACCGATATTTTGCAGATTTGACTACAAAACTTGTGTGCATGAACCAACTACAACTGATCTAGGTTCAATTTTCTGAAACCAAAGACAAACAAAAAATCATTTTAAATGTTGAGATAATTCCGAAGTCAAATATTCAAAATTATTCCACTCGTTCTTCTCCAGAGACTATCACTGCTGGTGTACAACTTAACTTACCCTCACAATCAGGATCCACTTAATTAGAGAGAGACCAAATCCTGAAATGGCCCCATACCTTCCTGCAGCTGAAGTGGTCAGGCAAAAAGACAGGAAGAACCCAATCCAGTTAAAGAGGAATGCCACTGTAAAAGCCAAGAGAAGAAAAGAGGCAGGTCAGACACATCCTGTTATCCAAGAAGCAAGAGTTCTAAGGGTGCACTCTGGATTTACTTCTGCTTAAATGGCTTTCTCAAGGATAAACGAGCTGAGCCCACCCTCCACAATTCTTACCTCACCTCCCCAAAATGGCCATCCTCTGTCTTCCTCCCAAAAGCAAACAAGAAAGCACAGTCTCTAAATATCAGGTGTTTTATTATTACATCTACTGCTATACACTTTAAGAAATAACTTAATATCACCAAACTTCATACTTATGACTTGCACCCTTTACTGTATGTGTTATACCTGAGTAATTAAACATTATTTGAACATTAAATTAATGCCCCTAAATACTCTGATTCAAGTCATTCATCCTCTTGCTTCTGTAAACTTTGACAGCTTACATAATTCGTTACCTTTAAAAGCACTACATTTCCTTCATATCTTTTTAATACAGCAAATAGAATTTCTGAAATGGTTGCTCACTCCCAAGTCAGGCATATGGAAAGTTAAATGCAAAATAACATCAAGGGGGAAAAATCAGGCTGACTTTGATGTGTTAGAAAATAGAAGCATGCAAAACAGAATTCATCAGACAAAGGCATTTAATTCCTATTTTACTGGTCAAGAATGAGTAGGAGGAATGCTTAAGGGGTTCTGAAGATCAGAAAAATGAAGCTCAGCTCAAGAAAAATGTAGCATCCCCCATAACTGCTTTAAGTATATTTTCCATAGATATTCACAGAAATTGAAGACAGAGACAGGAAAGATGAAAGTGTACTGTGCTTTGAATGTGTCAGTAAAAGGCATCAAATACATATAATTATTAAAATATTATCTTAATTAGTTCTTTTAATTCAGTCATATTCACTCAGAATCTAAAGCACTCTGGTTTGCGGGAAGGGGCTCTGCTGTGTGTATATACTTACTGAAGAAAGTTAACATGAAAATCCCATCGTTTCCTATCCTCATCTGGTCAGGATCATCAAACTCCTCCCGACCTGCAAACTCCTCATCCTAAATGAAAAGAAAAGGTAAGTTCACAATAAATTATTTCAAGGCAAAGGAAAGACATCAAAAAAAATTGAGAAAGGGACAAAAGTGACTTCCAAGGGTAAAACGTACTGCTTTGGCTCAATTTAAAACTAAGAGCATTAAGCTTTAGTATATGTTAAATTTTTCATTGGTCTTCTAATATAAAATTTTTTTCTGAAATGAAAGGAATTTTTCACTTTCTAACCCAAGTTCTTTAACAATATATTTCAAAAATTATAAAGTTCACAAAGAACTATTCACTCTTCCTTATTCATACACACACACATATATATAAAAACATAAAGAAATATACGTATAAAGAAAAAGAAAATTCTCTTACACATTTGGCTTTAATGCTAGAATATCAGTAATCCAGGGCCTGTTTAGCCCAGAATATTAGTAATCCTGGACCTATTGAGAAAATACCATTGATTAGCTCAAGAGTTTTATGAAACTGACTTGGTGGGGGCAGATGGAAGAAGATACTGTGATCACATATGAAGAGTCTAACAGTGTTGCCCATGCTCAACTCCAGAACTATTTATACCAGTATACAGGTCTGAAACAACCTCACTTCCAATCTTACTGGCAGAGAGAATCCTTTCCATCCTAACCAGAAAACATAGTGTTGCAAGTCTAGAAGGAACATGATCTTGACCAACACTGACACCAACATATGTAGCCTACCTTTTTCTTTTCTTTTTAATTTTTAAAATTTATTTATTTATGGCTGTGCTTGGCCTTCGATGTTATACACGTGCTTTTCTCTAGTTGTGGGGAGCGAGGGCTACTGTTCATTGAGATGCATGTGTTTCTCACTGCAGTGGCTTCTCGTTTCTTCTCTTGAGCACGAACTTCAGTGTGCGTGGGCTTCAACAACTGTCTTAGTTTGCCTGCACGATATGGGATCTTCCCAGACCAGGGGTTGAACCTGTGTACTCTGCACTGGGACGTGGATTTTTAGCCACTGGACCACCAGGAAAGTCCCCTACCTTTTCAACTAATTGTAGGTATGTGCTGAAATATTGAAAAAAAAAAAATGAATACACACTTAAAGTGGTAGACTTGTACACAGTCCAATGAGGGTTCCTCAAATGAAAAATAAACAAACAAATAAAGAAAACTTTAAGGAGAACCAAAACTTGCCCTACACAGAAAAGGGACTGGGACATTCCTAATAAGCTGTTAACTCATTCCCCTGAAGAGGGGAACCAAAGAAGAAGTGGAAGTAGCAGCTTCATCTAATTTACTATCTTTCCTCTAATGTTTGAAATTTATACAAGAATGGGTTCTTTCATATTTTTAAAAATAAGAAATACTTAGTATTCTGAATTCATAATAGCAGGAAGAACAGGCTTTGCCAAAATAGAAAGTAACTGTTTTGTGGGCGTCCCTGGTGGCTCAGTGGTAAAGAATCTGCCTGCCAATCCAGGGGACATGGGTTCTGGTCCTGATCTGGGAAGATCCCACATGCTGCAGAGCAACTAAGCCCATGAGCCCAAACTATTGAGTCTATGCTCCAGAGCCCAGGTGCTGCAACTACTGAGCTCATGAGCCACAACTACCGAAGCCCATGTGTTCTAGAGCCCATGCTCTGCAACAAGAGAAGCCACTGCAATGAGAAGCCTGTGCACTGCTATAGAGAGCAGCCCCCACTCACAACTAGAGACAAGCCGGCACAGCAACGAGGACCAAGCACAGCCAAAAATAAAGATAAATAAAATACAAAAAGAGAAAGTGTTTTGTGCATAACTATTCAAAATAAACTACCAAAATACATGGAAGTAATGCCTAGTAATACTATAAATGTTTTCTAACCATTCTTTCTATCTTGGTATCTCTAGTCCCAAAATTCCTCCTAAAATTGTCACCAGGTTAATGTTTCTAAAACACCATACTTGTCTTATCATACCCACACTTAAAAACTTTGAAGAATTCAGTGTGACCTACATGTAAGTCTAAATGTCTCAGCCTAGCATTCAGAAGATTCTATGACCTACAGTTCTGGCCAAACTCTTTGCTGAAGCAACACCAATCACTACAACCACAGAAACTGCCCTGTACTTGGCTGAATCACATCTGCTTTCCGAGCTTTCCCCTCTGGAATGTTCTTCTCCATCAAAACTCAGGGCCCACTTCAAATCCCATCTTCCCCATGATCACAAGGTTAAAGTCACAATTCTTAATGCTCACTGCTCTTGTGCTGCCCCTTAGATAATAGGTCTTTGTGGGCCTGTTCCCCAGCTGGACTTTAAGCTCTTGTATGGCAGGAGCATTGCCTTATACAAAGCCTTCTATCTATCCACTGCAAAATACATAGCAAATTATATATAAAAGTGTTTCATACATATTTGTTGAATAACAAAACCCCTTAAGAAGTTCTTAAATGTGTATATTTGTCAAATAAAACAGAGTTCTGTGATTAAGCCGCACTAATCTCCTGGTCTATTTCTATGGGACAGTTATCATAATTCAAGAGATCTAGAGAGTAGATACAAGGACTTTGGAGTCTAAAATGTCTGGGCTTGACTAACCTATGCTACTTATTAGCTATATGACTTTGGGCAATTTTTAATCTCTCTGGGTCTCAATTTTTGCATCTGTAAAATGGAGATAATATAATCTCTACCTTGCAAGGTTACTGTGAGGACTGAAAATAATATATACTATATACATAAGCACGAAACACAGTGTCAACCATGTTGTTTGCTTCCAATACATGTTAACTATATAAACACTGTTTTCTCTTTAGACAATGAGCTCCATGAGAGTTCTTCTTCCTTGCGCCTGTAAGAAGTGAATGCATGTCACCATGCAGAATCAGCGTAGACTACGCTCATCAACTGTAACTTCTGCCAATCAGTGGTTTTAGGAGTGTTACCCCTCATGGAAGATGTGACCTGCAAACAGTCTACCATCCTAAGGCCTGAACTTCTGGGCCTTGTGTCACTGCACTGCCCAGACTGAACTTATATTCTTATTCTTATATTTTACTCTAGCTTCCTGCCAGGCCTAGGGTCTGGAGCCCTGACTGCCCCATTTCCAGGGACTGGATGCCACTCTCCTTTCTCTCAGTATCAGGCCCAAGGTCCCACTTGTACCAGCTTCAACCTGAATGAATATGTGTGATACCACAATTGTATCACTTATAGGTCTGACATTATGAATCATGAGTGCCCAAAATTCTCCACTGGTTTTCATGACATCCCACCCCCACTCCCAAGAAGTAACATCAGGCCAGACAGAATCTGAATTCATTATGCCTCCACAGATGGCATCATCTGGATTGCTGGTGGCACAGGGTTCAACCAGATGATTGTTAGAGCCCCTCTGAGTTTAATATTATGAAGCTGCACTTATTTATTCTCTCCACAAATTCCTAAGCAGCTATCTACTTAACACCAAAATATTAAGTGTGCAGAATCAAGGCAAAATTGGTATATTCCTATATCAGCTCTGCTCCAAGATGTTTCAGCCATGAAAGGAGACTTGAGAAAGTGAAGGTAGTAGTAGAGATACAGGGGAAATGAGCTGGTTTGACTAGTGATTTTTCTGCTCTTTTATACTGTTTACCTCCATCATCTTCAGGAAAAGATAAGAGTCTATTATCCCAAAAGAAAAACGTATCTGATTTTAAAGATTAGTTGTACTTTTACTAATCAATTTAATCTAAGTAATATCACAAAGTTGATAACGCAAAGAACTTAATTCCCATAAACTAGTACCAAATAACAAGGTCTAAATTGGACTTACTCTTCCAGGAACCAAAGGGATAGTGGCTTCAGCTTTGGTTCTCTCAGCTTCATCATAACTGGGCAGTGTGGTAGCCACATTGTAAGATGGGGGCTTTGGAAACCCAGACTCGTCTTTGTAGTCAAAATATGCTGCAAAATAAAAAGAAGTCGCAATTACCCAGTGATTAGCTGAAATGAGGAAAAAGGATTTCTGCTAACTCTGGCAAACAAAAACCAACCATTCCTCTAAAATTTTGCTGTTCTTTTAGTCGCTAAGTCTGACCCTGCGACCCCATGGACTGTAGCCCACTAGGCTCCTCTGTCCATGGGATTTCCCAGGCAAGAATACTGGAGTGGGTTGCCATTTCCTTCTCCAGGGGATCTTCCTGACCCAGGGATCAAACCCATATCTTCAGAATTGGTAGGTGGGTTCTTTACCACTGAGCCACCAGAGAAGCCCTCCTCAAACATTATATATAGAATAACTGAATCAAAAGATGCTTAAAGATGAACATGGGATTGGGAATAATTTTTAAACTTATTGGCTTTTCAATTATTTAAATTCCAGATTCACTTTACTTTCCCTGCCAAGTGCTTTTGAACACTTTTTCTGGCTCATTATGTGGTGGCTTCTCAGGTGGCATTAGTGGTAAAAGAACTTGCCTGCTAATACAGGAGACATAAGAGACATGGGTTTGATCCCTGGGTGGGGAAGATCCCCTGTAGGAGGGCACAGCAACCCACTCCAGTATTCTTGCCTAGAGAATCCCATGGACAGAGGAGCCTGTTGGGCCACAGTCCATGGGGTCCCAAAGAGTTGGATATGACTGAAGCAACTCAGCACATATGTGGTGTGTTCACAAAAACATACAATATTAATAATAGCATAAGGTAAAGTTTAAGCTAAAAATAATTCACCTGTGTGTTTGGAAATCTGTACCATGGTTTTCTCCCACTTATAAACATCAAAATAAACTTGAAAACAAGGTTAAAATTAGTATTTCATAGATTTTTGCACTTTGATTCTTTCACACTATTTTTACCATGGATTGTTTCCTATGACATGCCTAAGGTAATCACAGGTTCAGTTAGAGAATCGTTACTGAGTGAAATCTTGCCTCACCTCTTTTTAAATTTACATCTTTATTCTCACTGACTTCTATTATAATAGATTCAATATGTATTATTAGAACAGATCTATTTACAAATGGATTAAATTTTCTACACAATTTTTTTAAAACTTAAGAATTTTGAAAAAATTTCTATGCTTCAAGATTAACATTTTTTCTCCACCTTGCTTAACTATAATTAACTTCCAATTTTACTGTAGTATATTACTGAAATTATCAATCAATAGAATTCACCTCATTAACCAAAAATAAGGAGAAAAATTTATTGTCTTCACATGGGCAGAAGAAAGGATTGATAAAATCCTTTCTTTATCTTAATTGATAAAATAAAACCTAAAACTGATTCCTTAATCTTTTCACAAATCTCTAAGAAAAATCGAGAGTAAGTATCATAATTAATGGTAAGTTATTAAAAGCTTTCTCCCCTAAGATTAGAAAATCAGACAAAAATGGCCCACTATTACCACTTCAATTCAAACATTATCTTAGAAGTACTATCAGGTTGGTGCAAAAGTAATTGCAGTTTTCCATGGTTGGACTTTGCTGTTTGATACTGGAAAGTGAAAGTCGTTCAGCCGTGTCCAATTCTTTGCAAACCCATGGACTATATATAGTCCATGGAATTCTCCAGGCCAGAATACTAGAGTGGGTAGCCCTTCCCTTCTCCAGGAGACATTCCCAACCCAGGGACTGAACCCAGCTCTCCCGCAATGCAGGCGGATTCTTTACCAGCTGAGTCACAAGGAAAGCCCTTGATACTGGAATACATTCTTAAATAAATGTAGTCATGTTATACATCATTTTACTGTGCATTTCTCGCTTTGTTTTTTTGCTAATGATTTATTACTTGCTGTGTATTTTATATTCATTTTAGACTATGGAAATGATTTTAGACAAAAAGCAAATTCGAGCGATTTTCTTACTCAAGTCGTAAAGCAGCAGAGACAACTCATGATATCAACAGTGCATTCAGCCCAGGAACTGCTAATGAACATACAATATGGTGGTGGTTCAAGAAGTTTTGCAAAGGAGATGAGAGCCTAGAAGATGAGAGCAGTGGATGGCCGTCGGAAGTTGGCAATGACCAACTGAGAGGATCATCAAAGCTGATCCTCTTAAAACTACACGAGAAGTTGCACAAGAACTCAACATCCACCATTCTACAGTTGTTCAGCATTTGAAGCAAATTAGAAAGGTGAGAAAACTCGGTGAGTGAGTGCCTCATGAGTGGACCGCAAATCAAAAATTGTCATTTTGAAGTGTCGTCTTCTCTTACTGTACACAACAACAAATCATTTCTCAATAAGATTGTGATGTGCCATGAAAAGTAGATTTTATATGACAACCAGCAATGACCACCTCAGTGGCTGGACCAAGAATAAGCTCCAAAGCACTTCCGAAAGCCAAAACTGCACCAAAAAAAGCTCATGGTTACCGTTTGGTGTCTGCTGCCTGTCCAAACCAATACAGCTTTCTGAATTTCGGCAAAACCAATACATCTGGAGAAGTATGCTCAGCAAATGGATGAGATGCACCGAAAACTGCAAGGGCTGCAGCCAGCACTGGCCAACAGAAAGGGCTCAATCCTTCACAGGAATGCCCAACTGCACATCACAAAACCAACACTTCAAAAGCTGAATGAGCTGGGCTACGAAGCTTTGCCTCATCCGCCATATTCACCTGACCTCTTGCCAAGCGACTATGACTTCTTCAAGCATCGTGACAATTTTTTGCAGGGAAAATGCTTCCACAATCAGTAGGAGGCAGAAAATGGTTTCCAAGATTTCACCGAATACCAAGGCAAGGATTTTTATGCTACAGGAATAAACAAACTTCTCTTGGCAAAAATGTGTTGATTGTAATGGTTCCTATTTTGATTAAGAAAGATGTGCTTGAGCCTAGTTATAATGATTTAAAATTCACGGTCTGAAATTGCAACTACGTTTGCACCAACCGAAGAATTGATGCTTTTGAACTGTGGTGTTGGAGAAGACTCTTGAGAGTCCCCTGGACTGCAAGGAGATCCACAGTCCATTCTAAAGGAAATCAGCCCTGGATGTTGTTTGGAAGGAATGACGCTAAAGCTGAAACTCCAGTACTTTGGCCACCTCATGCGAAGAGTTGACTCATTGAAAAAAGACTCTAATGCTGGGAGGGATTGGGGGCAGGAGGAAAAGGGGACGACAGAGGATGAGATGGCTGGATGGTATCACCGACTCGATGGACGTGCGTTTGAGTGAACTCCGGGAGTTGGTGATGGACAGGGAGGCCTGGCGTGCTGTGATTCATGGGGTCACAAAGAGTCGGACACAACTGAGTAACTGAACTGAACTGAACTGAATACTAGTTGATGCAGTATGGCAAGAAAAGAGAATACAAGACAAAAGGATTGGAAAAGAATAAGTCTTAAGTCTATCCTTAATCATGGAAGACATAATTACATATGTAGAAAATCCAAGAGTATCTACAAACAAATGATTAGAATTAATATATGAATTTAGGAAAGTCTCTGAACACAGTTAATATAAACCATCAATTATATTTTCATATATCAGTAACAAACAGAAAATAAAATTATACATGGACCGTTTACAACAGCACCAAAACAAACCAAATACCTATGAATAAATCTAATTAAAAAGATGCAAGAAAAAAATATGTAAGAAACAAGATGCAAGGTCTCTATATTGAAACTCACAAAATATTATTCAGAGAAATTAAAGAAAATCTTAATAAATGGGAGGGATTTAACACAGACTGGAAGACATAATATGATAAAGATGCTGCTGCTGCTGCTAAGTCGCTTCAGTCGTGTCTGACTCTGTGTGACCCCATAGACGGCAGCCCGCCAGGTTCCACCGTCCCTGGGATTCTCCAGGCAAGAACACTGGAGTGGGTTGCCATTTCCTTCTCCAATGCATGAAGTGAAAAGTGAAAGTGAAGTCGCTCAGTCGTGTCCGACTCTTAGCGACCCCATGGACTGCAGCCTACCAGGCTCCTCCGTCCGTGGGATTTTCCAGGCAAGAGTACTGGAGTGGGGTGCCATTGCCTTCTCCGGATAAAGATGCTAATTATCTTCAAATTAATAAACAGATTCAGTGCAATCCCAACTAAACTTCCAGCAGAGTTTTTGTTTATTTCTTCCCATTTTATGGAAACTGGCAAGCTGATTCTAAACTGTAAATGAAAGCCAAGAAGTACCAAAGCAATCTTGAACAACAAAAAGATTAAAGGACCTAATTACCAGATATCAAGATTATAAAGCTCTGGAATTAAGACTGGAGTATAGGCACAAACAGACCAAAGAAAGTACTGAGTCCAGAAAACAGATACTCATACACATATATGGTCACCTGATTCATGACAAAGGTGCCACTGCAGTACAGTGGAGGAAAAATGGTCTTTTCAATAAGTGGTGTGGGACCAAATGGATATCTGTAAGGGAAAACAATCCTGACCACTACCTCATACTATACAGAAAAAAACAACTCCAGATGGCATGCAGACCTACCTAAATGAGAAAAATAAAATATCAAAGCTTTTAGAATAAAATAAGGAAAATGTATTATTGAAACTAAAGCTGCCACCTAATCCAATTCAAGAAACTTATTTTTCTCTATGTCAAAATAACTACTTTAACAGATGCACACATATACATGCATATATAATTTCCTTAAAATTTTTTTACTTTTAATTAAATCACACTAAAAATCATATTACAAGTTGATAGGTACAGTCTGAATTGCCCATAGCCACAGTAATTCTGAATATGTGAACAAAACTGATACCTACCACTTTAAGGAAAGCTTGTTTTGGCCACACCACACAGTTTGCAGGACCTCAGTTCTTCAATTAGGGACTGAACCCAGGCCATGGCAGTGAAAGCCTGGAATCCTAACCAATAGGCCACCAGGGAACTCTCCTTACTATCTTAAGTTGAGGGAAATCAAGAATATTTATATTTCCCTATTTCAAAGGATTTTTTAAAAATGGGATCCATCGATATAGACACCTCACATAAAATTTTAAGTTTCCATGAAAAGTTTAATGACAATGTTTTCTAATTTAGTACATTCAAAACAAAAATCCAGTATTTGTTTACCACAATTTACATACCACAAATTAAAACAGGTAAACTGAATATACAGAACAGTGATTTTTGACTTTTTCCCCCTACCAACATGTGTGCACCACTCTATTTCTAACCATCAGTCACGTACTTGCCACTCTGTCACAGTTCTGTTTCAGAGAATATGGAAGAGGTTCCATCAAAACTGCTCAGTTTTCAGCAATTAAAGCAGAACTGGTATCACAAAGATCTAATTACCAAAAGTCCTAAACTATCACAATTTTCTTTCTTCTCCCCCATCTCTTCTAAACATGTGTGTGAAAATTATAAAGATAATCTGGCATAGGATGGAAAGAAAAAAATTAATTAAGGAGGGTCTGAACTATGAGGAAGAAAATGGGAGACTTCTAGCTTTTTTTAATTAAGGATTTATCAGCCTTTTATTTATTATAAAAGAAATCGAACATATTATATTCCAGGTCATAGGTACTAGAATCAAAGAGCAGAACAACTAACAAGAAAACTATAAAAAGAACAAGAGAAAAAAACGTGATCACTTGGTTTCTGAATTCTATCCTTATATTAAGAGTGTTGAAATGAAATTAAGTTCCATAAAAGTCACATTGGAATGGGGCCTTTATCTGTTTTTCAGAACAGTAACATGAGTTTTTTTCACCTCAGGCTACACACTACAAATAATGTTAAAGACTTCTTACAGAAAGCTGAAGCAAATACCAACACCAACAAATACTTAGTAGCCAAAAGTCTCTGGCTAATGCATTTCAAGAGCTCAGCAGTCATCTCACCCTGTTACCTACCTGCACTCTCTGCAGAGATGCTGCTGTAAGGTGGAGGAGCATCCCCTGCAGCCTGTTCAGGTTCTCCAGGCTCTTCTTCATTCTGCAACTAAATAAAAATTTCACATTTTAATGCAAGCATAAGGGCAATTAGAGAAAAACCTGAAAACTGGAATAGCTTTTCTGGAAAGCTATTTGGCAGTGGGTTTCAAAAGTGTTAAAATGTGCAGATCCTTTACGAAGTAGTCTACTCCCAGGATTTATCCTAAGGAAATAATCAGAAAGAGGCAAATAAGGTAGCAAATAAATGCTATTCAGGAACAACCTAAATACCAATCACAGGGGACTTGTTAAATAAATTACAGTTCACCTCACAAAGGATTACTAAGTAACCACAAAAATGAAAATGAAGAAAATTCGATGACTTGAACAGAAAGATTTGTGTTGTACTGTTATATTAAAAAGTTAAATTTATCAAATCATGCTGCTGCTGCTGCTATGGCACTCAGTCGTATCCGACTCTGTGTGACCCCATAGACGGCAGCCCACCAGGCTCCCCCGTCCCTGGGATTCTCCAGGCAAGAGGAGTGGGTTGCCACTGCCTTCTCCTATCAAACCATATGAATCACATAAGTTGGTTTTGAAAGACAGTTACGTGATGGAAAGCAGGTCTATGAATAGACATCTACAGTTTACATTGTTTATCTCAGGAGATGCATCAGAGGAGATTTTTTTTCCTTGTGTATACGTATGTTCTAATGTTTTGTAATGAACATCTATCACTTGTATAATTTTTCCAGTTAGAATAATAAAAATCTGTTAAGACAAAGACAAATCACAGTAAAACCAAGGTTTACTCAGTTTGCACAGATTGTATCTTAAATAATTGAGATATTTTCAAAAACATAAAATTCTACATACAATCTCTGTCAATACATCTTCCTCTTCTGTATCAGTAACTTTCTCACTGGCCAAATCTATAGCTCCAGTTACTTTACATAGCTGACACTGAAAGTGTCTTTCTGCCACTACCAATCTACCCAACTCATCTTCATAAACAAAGACGAGTGATTTAATTTTCCACTGTGACAACAGAATACAGCTCATTTAAAAGATGAACTGGCTAAGAGTCAGTCTACTGGTGGGCAGATGAGAATATGCTTCAGAGGTGATGGAAGTACTGTTTCCTGATCTGGGTGTTGGTTTTGTGGATGTCAACTCCATTCATGTTTAGTAAATGCTACGTAAATATATGCGATTTATTCAGTTTTCTGTGTCTATATTTTATAAAAGAATTTTAAAGAAAAAATTAAAAACATAAAAAAAAAAGATTAACTGGTAGAGAACGGGAGTCAATCTATAAAGTACTAACATAGTATTTATCAGTGTAACTGACCTGGGGGTCTGGGTACCAGATGTATACCATCAAGCTATATAAAGCTGGACTTGCCTGGTGGTACAGTGGATAGGAATCCGCCTGCCAATTCAGGGAACACGAGTTCAATCCCTAGACTGGGAAGATTCCACATGCAGCAGACAACTGAGACCGTGTGCCACAACGACTGAAGCCTGCACTCCTAGAGCCTGTGTTCTGTAGCAGGAGAAACCACAAGAAGAAGCCCCCACAAGCTGCAAATAAAGCCAGCATGCAGCAACAAAGACCAAGTGCAGCCAAAAAGAAAATAATAAATAAAATTATTTTTTAAATGGCCCATATCTTTTAAATTAAAAAAAAAGACATATAGAGCCAACTGAGCCAATGATAAAATACAAATCCTTCTAAACCAACTGCTGCAAAGAACTCTATCTTGAATTGAAACCTAAGAAGAGAAAGGCTGACCTGTCCTCACATGAAGCAGGTATTAAATCTGAAAGATCTCAGTCTCCAATTCCCACGCTGTTCAAAATTAGAAGCAAACAAAACCTTTCTGATTAATACTGCAAAGCATGTGTGCGTTTTAAGTTGCTTCAGTCATGTCTGACTCTTTGTGACCCCACGGACTGTCGCCCACCATGTTCCTTAGTCCACATGATTTCTCAAGCAAGAATACTGGAGTGGGTTGTCATTTTCTCCTCCAGGGGATTTTCCTGACTCAGGGATCAAACCTGAGTCTCCTCTGTTGGCAGACAGGTTCTTTACCACTAGCGTTACCTGGGAGGGTAATATTGCAAAGCATTCAATTTCAAGTGAATTCTGCCAAATTTTCATCAACATCTACCATTTGGGCACATTTTTTTTTTTTAACACTAGCTATCTAACATTAAACTTAAGGCATTCCCAAAATAATTGCATTGTAATGTAAGATGAATTTTCTTTTCAGAAGTGGTGCATGCATGTATGCTCAATCTATGTGACTTTCTGTAACCCTATGGACTGTAGATTGCCAGGCTCCTCTGTCCATGGGATTCTATAGGCAAGAATACTGGAGTGTGTTGCCATTTCCTTCTCCAGGGGATCTTCCCAATCCAGGGATCAAACCCGCATCTCCTGCATTGACAGGGAGATTCTTTACCACTGAGCCACCTGGGAAGCCCTTCAGAAGAAGGGCTTCTGGGCAAAATAGCTACAGTAAATCCAAATGTTTCTGGGAGACCAAATCAGTAAATTATTCAAATAGAGTTCCTGGGGCCAGGTTCACTTGGAACAGTTTTAACGCCTGCATACCTCCAGACGAAGCATTCTCAGTTTACTCCCAACCTACCACTCTTGTGCACTGCAGAAAGTGCAAAAAACCCCAGCAAAAACAAAGCTGCAAAAAGCAGCAAAAGTCAGCAGCAAAAGCAAAGGCAAATAAGAGTTTTACGAATGTCGCCTTAATTTACTATAGCCAGTCATGTTCTTTATTTAAACCTAGCTTCTCATTTTTTATTTGATTTTTTTTCTATTTCTTGAGGTTGGTCAAATAATCCCGTTACCTCTGCATAATTAAGATTTTAGAAAGAAAGCATGACAATTCTAAGAAATACAGAATTCTAAGAAATAAGGAGTTTTAACACCTGTATCTGCAAGCTACGTTGCTTGTCTCCTAGCAACCTGGAAATGTGAAATTTGATCATCCCACACCAGGGTAACAGATAACAGAGCAAAGAAATTCCAAATGAGTCAGAAACCCCCATTTTCTCTTTAATGAGGAAAAAAGAAAACATTTCCAGGTAAAATTTTTTACTCCATTAAAATTCAACACTTTTGAATCATTAATTAATAAATAGTAAGTAATTATTAGTAACCAATCATACTAATATTATTTCTAGCTGAAAAAACAACCAACAAAAAGACACCTACTACGATTAAGGAGGCTTGCCGTATTAGGAAGATCTCAGGACCTCACTGTAGGGTTTGCAACTCTGACTTCCTTTCTATAATGCTGGTGATAAATTTAGGCTCCATCAAGAAAGGTGTTTAAAATAAAACACTACAATGTTGGAGAGAAAGAGGCAATCACCTTCAAGAAGTATTCAGTGACCACCAGAGTGTGAATAAAAACATGCTATACAACAGAATCCCTAGGTGTACATCTTTTTACACTTTGGGGGTATCTACTGCCATTAATTTGGTTCTGCCAGCCAAACAAGCCAGACACTCACTAACAGGGATTGTGGGGGGACTGGAAAATACTGCACTAGAGCCCAGGGATGGGGGAGCCTGGTGGGCTGCCGTCTATGGGGTCGCACAGAGTCGGACACGACTGAAGCGACTTAGCAGCAGCAGTAGCAGCAGCAGCAGAGCTCATAAGGCTGTGAGACTGGTTACATGGTTTCATAATGTATTCTTAAGGTTCTTCTTTTCCATCCTTGGAAACCTTTCCTATGCAGTCCTCCCTAACATATCCCTGGGGCTCGGGGATCCTCAGGCTCTCCCAGGGCTCTCTAAGAGAATAAGTGTCATTGTCAGTTTGAGGCTGCCACTGGAAAGATGCCCAGTCTCTTCTAGCAACTGGGTCAGTGGAAGCCTGATTACAACCTACCTGTTGCAGATTTCCTTTGTAGGGATTATGGACAGACAAGTTTGAAAAGTGGTGGGACTTCTGCCCTCTCCCTGCACTATGCTCCTGCAGGCTGCTGCCGCTAAGTCGTCTCAGTCATGTCCGACTTTGTGCGACCCCATAGACAGCAGCCCACCAGGCTCCCCCATCCCTGGGATTCTCCAGGCAAGAACACTGGAGTGGGTTGCCATTTCCTTCCCCAATGCATGAAAGTGAAGAGTGAAAGTGAAGTTGCTCAGTCGTGCCCGACTCTTAGCGACCCCATGGACTGCAGCCTACCAGGCTCCTCCGTCCATGAGATTTTCCAGGCAAGAGTACTGGAGTGGGGTGCCATCGCCTTCTCCATGCTCCCGCAGGGGAGGGTGGTTAATTGTATAATTGTGACAGTTAATAAATACCTTTGGGGCTCTGGATTCTTTTCTGTCACATAATTTTTTTTAAACAATTCTCATCAATTTTACTTATCTCCAAATAAGATTTAAACTGTGGTTTTCCCTTGGTTACACGATTACCTATACATGCCATATAAAGTACTGAGTACAAAACTGCATCTTCACTGCTGATCAAGGAATAACTGAATCATGTGAAACTTCAGATGGTCTTTCTCTTCACCACACTCCTGACAGTGCCCTCACTCCTATTTCCTGATTACTTGCATTCCTCCTTATACCATGAGCAGAATCTGTTATGGCTCCCCAGAAGATCCCTAAAACTCTTCCACATCCCCACTTTATATGGTACAATCTTCTAGGTACTTCTTAGCCTTGATTGTTGTTCACTCATTAAGTCGTGTCCGACTCTTCAAGACCCCGTGGGCTGTAGCACGCCAGGCTTCTCTGTTCTCCAGTACCTTTCAGAGTTTGCTCAAATTCATGTCCATTGAGTCGGTGATGCTATCTAACCATCCTCTGCAACCCCCTTCTCCTTTTACCTTCAATCTCTCAGTTTAAAAAAAAACAAAACAAAAAAACACCTACCAACAGGTGCTGAAATGTTTTGTCCTGTATATTAAGCCTATGAAATACAGCACAACTAAAACAAAGGATGTTTTTTCTTGTTACTACCTTCCTCTGTATCCTAGCCACACTGTTCCTATCAGAAATAAATACATGGTGTTTTAAACAACAGAATCTCCCATAAAGAAATCATACATAACTCAAGTTCTAACAGAAGCATACTTCAATTAACAAGTTTAAAGACACAAACCCTACAAGTTTAAATTATTTGAGCTCCTGCCATAGTAAAAAGGTTTCTCGCTACCCTCCCAAAAGCAGTTCTGAAGCAAGTGTTGGTAGCTCACTCATGTCCGCCTCTTTACAACCCCATGGTCTGTCCATGGAATTCTCCAGGCAAGAATATTGGAGTTGGTTGCCATTTCCTTCTCTAGGGGACCTTCTCAACCCAGAGATCAAAACCAGGTCTCTTGCATTGCAAGCAGATTCTTTATCAACTGAGTCATCGGGAAATCCCAGTAGTTTTAAAGATGAGCTTCAATTTAGAAATGAGCTGTTTTTAAGCAACAGAAGAGCAAGGACTCAGATTAGGCCAAACTAAGGTCAACATTTACAACTGTACAGGATGGCAGTACCTAAAGGCACATAAAGTCATTCTTGGATTCTCTCTACTAAGAATGGAAGAACAATTTAAAAAAAAATTCTACTAAACATCAAAGAGAAGATCAACCCCAAAACTCATAAATCCATGAGAAGAGCTATCAAAGTATACCTCATAATTCACACAAACATAACAAGTATGTGGAAAATAATGCTGAACTTATCCTATAAATCCATAAAGTTACAGTATTTTCATGACTCATTTTTTTCTTGGGTGAATCCTATTTAAACAGCAAGAAAATTCTGATAAGTTTAGATACCTCCTTTAAGTAGTAACAGTCTCAGAAAATCCTTAACTTTAGCTTTAAATGCTATTTACACTTCTAATTTTAGCGTTAATTTCTAAAACATTTACCTTAAAATGCAATATTTTAAACCTCTAATGATCAACCCACTATTTTTGCATACTCTTTAAATCCCAACAAATGAGACAGTATATTTACCAGAAAGTAAAAGCACATTTCTCTAGGTAAACCACTGGGGGTGCTATTTTACTCTGTTGTTCAGAAACAGTCAAAGTTTGTGAGAACTAAAAATTTTCTATTGTATATGGACTAGTTTTTTTTTTTTTAATTGAAGTATAATTGACATTCAACATCATATATTAGTTTCAGGTACACTTTATAGTAATTCAATATTCATATACATTTCAAAATGATCACTGATATCTAGTTACCATCTGTCACCATTCAAAGTTGTTATACTACTACTGACTGTATTCCCTATGCTATATATCATTATATCCCCATGACTTGAACTCTGTACCCCTTAATCGTCTTCATCTAATCACCTGCCCCCCAATCCACCTCCCCTTTGGCAACCACCAGTTTGCAAATCTTATATTTGTATATAATATACTGACTATAAATTATTCCACCACCACCAAATTCTATCCATTCAAGAATAGTTTTCTACTAACTTACTATTAACTAGGGGATGATATTTATATAAGGTAATTTTGACAACAAAATTCAATAATTAAAAGACCATCTAATTTTAAAAGACATTTCTCTGAAGAAGATATATAGCCAGTATACATGAGATGTTCAACATTATTAGTCATCAAGAAATGCAAATGAAAGCCACAAGATATCACACTGCACCCAAGCATATGGCCATAAACAAAAGGGAAAAAAAATCAAAATCAAGTGGTGCTGAATATGCACAGAAATTAAACACTCATACACAAGATGGAAAATAGTTTGGTTGTTTCTCAAAATAAAGTTAAACACAGAATTAAAAAAGGATCCAGCAAATTCCACTCCAAAACATATATTCAAGAGAACTGAAAATATATCTTCACAGAAAAACTTGTATATAAATGTTCATAGCAGCATTATTTATAATAGTCAAATTGTTCATCAAATGATGAATGGATAAATAAAATCTGGTATATCCATTCAAAACGAAGGGCTTACCTGGTAGCTCAGATGGTAAAGAATCTGCCTGCAATGCAAGACACCCAGGTTCAATCCCTGGGTTGGGAAGATCCTTGTAGAAGGAAATGGCAAACCATTCCAAAATTCTTGCCTGGAAAATGCCATGGACAGAGTAGACTGGCAGGGGGTGGGGGCTACAGACTATGGGGTTGCAAAGAGTCGGACACGACTGAGAGACTAACCACACACTTTCAAAAGGATGGACAGAAATAAATAATCCTAACCAAAAAAAAAAAAACCAAGAAACAAAAACGATGAAGCACTGATACATTCTAAACCTGAGTGAACTTTGAAAACATTATGCTAAGAAAAAGGAGCCAATCACAAAACACCACATAGTGTATGACTTCATTTATATAATTTCTCCAGAAAAGGCAAATATAATAGAGACAGAAAGGCTGGCAGATGCCAAGTGCTAGGGAATGGACAAGTGTGGAGTTACTGACTGCTAGTACTATGTTTTTTTGGGGGGTGATTCAAATGTTCTGGAATTAGACAGCAGTAACAGTGGCAAAACCTGTGAATACGGTAAAAACCACTGACCTGTACACTGTAAAAAGATGAACTATATGGCATGTGGATTACAACTCAAAAAAAGGAAGAGTATTTTCTAATATTAAAACTGCAAACCTGTATAATGTATAATTTATTTAAAAGGACACTGAAAATCAACTATTCCAAATGAGTACTTCCTTGCTAAATCAATGTCTATGTCCCTTAATGGGAGGGGGTGGGTCCTGATCCCATCAATATCTTCAGAGTTTAACACAGTACACCTATAAGTGAATGGATAAAAATAATAAAGGAAAATAACACATTGAGTTGCAAACTAATCACACTTTTAAAAAATCCCCTAAAATTTTTTTTCCCTGAAAAGAAAAATATTAGGATTAGGTAATTAAAAGAGAGTTTGACCAACAATGTCTTTTAAGAGCAAAGAATAAACATTATTTTTTTCTATTGTTTACCTGAAGATAATTTAAAAAACAAATCACCACCAGATCTAGACTATCCGTAACATATTTAATGGCAGAGGGAAAAGACAAAATGCAAATCCTCTTACTAGGAAGATAAAAACACAATTAAAAAATCAAAATTCACCAAAGCAAAGGAAAAGCAGAGTAATTAGGATAATGCTTTAAATAAGACAATGGCAATAACAGATGAAAAGAATACCACAGTAAATTTCCTTAGAACGGCCACCAGTTTGTAAAGCTTTCTATTTAAAGATTTTTGTGGTTATCACCATTAACATGTATAAAAACAACTGATGTCTCGTACACAGGGTTATTGTTACCATCTTTCTAAATTCCATATATATGCGTTAGTATACTGTATTGGTGTTTTTCTTTCTGGCTTACTTCACTCTGTATAATAGGTTCCAGTTGGGGCTGGTGCACTGGGACGACCCAGAGGGAGGGTATGGGGAGGGAGGAGGGTTCAGGATGGGGAACACAGGTATACCTGTGGCGGATTCATTTCGATATTTGGCAAAACTAATACAATATTGTAAAGTTTAAAAATAAAATAAAATAAAATAAAAAAAATCCACAACTAATGTAAGTATATGATGCTATCATATACTTATATACATTAGCGTGAAATTATACATATATATATGTGTATGTGTAAACTATAAAATAACATTAAAGAAAAAACATAAAATAAAGCAAACAATGATTTGTATTTCAAAAAAAAAACAACTGATGAATACAATTTGGTTTGGAAAGAGAGAAAATATTCCAAGTCAATATTTACGTTAGTCCTTAGAAATGAGAGCAAATGCTACGAACTATGGTCATCAATTCGATGGCTTTTCTTCTATTTTTCACCTGAGGTCCAAGTAACACGTGAAGGCATACCATGGAGAGAGAAAAGAGGAAGGCAAGATGGTAGCCACTCATCTCCAACTTCAACTTTTTAACAATTCTTTTCTTTAATTAATTTAGCTGCAGCACACAGGATCTTCGCTGCAGAGCACAGACTCTCTCTAGTTGTGGCGCATAGGTTTCAGAGCCTGCCTGCTCAGCAGTTGTTGGGCACAGGTCTAGGTGCTCTGCATAATGTGGGATCTTAGTTCACTGACCAGGGATCGAACCAAGTCCCCTGCATTACAAGGTAGATTCCCAAACACAGGACCACCCGGAAGTCCCTTCAACTTTCTTAAGAAGCCAAGGCACTAGGAGAAATAACTCCTCATTCATTTAGGCACTAAACTGGCCAACTATGGCTAGGATAGTGGCACTGTGAGATTTCTGGGTGGCACCAGAAAACTGCCATCAACCTGTCCACCTCTGGGATCCATATCTTCTCTGTGCGCTGTCATGTTCCAACTCTTTGCAACCCCATGCACTGCAGCCCACCAGGTTCCTCTGTGGGATTCTCCAAGCAAATATACTAATATGGGTTGCCGTTTCCTACTCCAGGGGATCTTCCTCACCCTGGGATGAAACAGATCTTATGTCTCCTGCATTGGCAGGCAGGTTCTTTACCACCAGCACCACCTGGGAAATACATTGTGAGATTTTTGGGTGGCACCAGAAAACTGCCATCAACCTGCCAACCCCTGGGATCCACATCTTACATCCAACTGAAATATTTTCACCACTGATGGCTTCATCAAGACCCTGTCAAGTAAATGGTGTCCAATGTTTCCGGTCACCTAGCTTAGGCAAAGTCTACAGCTAAGAAGGAGCCTTCCGGGTTAGCGATAAGTGCCCCCCACTCCTTATCACTCTTCATGATTTTATAAAGATTGGGGAAATACGGAACAATCACACAGCTTTCAATTAGTTAAGCCCCTCTACCTCTGAACATAACATCCTTTAAGAAGTGGCATTCAATTATGTCTTGAGTCTTACCTCTTCTCCACTTTTTAGTTCCATATGGAAACTCGGTTCTTAGTTCAGAGCTCCAGAACCTATTTGGAGAAGGAATTAAAAGTCCCAGCAAAGATAAGTTGAATTGGAGACTAAGCTCCTGGCCTGTTGTCCTTGCCTTTGACAGGACGGTTCATCTTTTGGTTACAGAATAAACAATATGAAAATAGGAATTAGACAAGAGTCATTTTAAGATGGGCTTCCCTGGTGGCTCAGACAGTGAAGAATCCACCTGCAATGCGGGAGAGCTGAGTTGGATCCCCGGATTGGGAAGATCCCCTGGAGGAGGGCATGGCAACCCACTCCAGTATTCCTGCCTGGAGAATCTCCATGGACAGAGGAGCCTGGCGGGCTATAGCCCATGGGGTCGCAAACAGTAGGAGACGACTGAGCAACCAAGCACACATTTTAAAATAATTTATATAAAATCTAGTCCGTGAATGGTAAATATTCTTTTGTGTTTTTAAAATCCTCATGTTGTCTTCTCTCTAAAATACCATCATGAAATAAAAAATGAACTCTTAATCATTCATCATTTAATGTATTAAGCAATGCTTTATGAAAAAAACTTTGTCCCAACAGAATATGGATTATAACTGGCATCTATTTAGATTTCAAGAACAATTTTAAAAAATTATTTGTTCCTATTTATAAACTCACAACAGAAATGAAAGGATTCTGGACTTGGCATACAGAACATTTCTGGTCTCCATTAAGATTTTATACACACACATATATATAACCAGAACTCTCAAACTTGGAACATAAAGTTGTAGAACCACTTTAGAAAACTGTTTAGCAATATCTACTAAAGATGAATTTATATATACTCTACGACCTAGCAATTCTACTCTAGTTATATACCCCAACAGAAACACATACATTCACCAAAAGATGTTACCAGGGTATTCAAAGAAACACTATTCATAATACTGGAGACTACTCAAATGCCCATTAACATCAGAATGGGTTACTAAATCATGTTAACTTCACACCATGGAATATCACACAGTCACATAAATAAACAAACTATAACAACATATAATATCACAGGTGAATATCATAATTATGTTGAGCAAGAGAAACCAGACACAGAGCTTTTATTGTGTGACTACACTTTATATAATAAAGATCAAAACCAGGCAAATCTAATCTGCCAGTTGAGTCGTTACCCTGGGTAGGGGCCCAACTGGAAGGGCACTTGAAATGAGCTTTTGGAGTGCTGGTAATGCTGCTGCTTGAACTGGGTACTAGCTAATGCGAGTGTTTAGCTTGTGAAAGTTCACTGAGCTACAATACACACTTATGATTTGTGCATGTTTCTGCAGATAAATCACACTAACAATTCCAGAAAGGTTGAGAAAAGGAGACTAGCAGAGGATTTATGAAACTGAGTCCCCCTAAAACTGAGTGCCTCTGCTCAGTTTATGATTAATCTCTCTCCTAAACTTTATCTATTCCTCTCAGAATTGAGGGCTATCAAAAAAAGGGGGGGGAATGGAACAAAGCGGGACCCTGTGGGGCCTTTCTAGATATAAAAGCCCCTCTCTACATCCTGTTTCTTATTTGTAGAAAGGTTTCAGTCTCCCAGATCTTCCCGAAGTTCCAAAGACCAGACTCAAGCATTTAATGATTAGGAGAATAGTCAAAGGACTCCTAGTTCCTCCTGAAGGAATATAGATAACAATCTGATGCATACCTTTGAGCTGTTCTGCAGAAACTAGTAGAGTTTAGTGACTATGACATTAGAGTTTGTGGTAGTAGACCCCAAACCAGTTGGAACAAGAAGGTTGAGATTCCCAAAATATCACTGCTACCTCACGACCAACCAATCAGAAGGAGATCCAGGATCTCATCACATACATATCCAACCACCCTCCTACCCAACACCTATCTTTAAAAAGCCTTGCCTGAAAGCCATCAGGGAGTTTGGATCTTTTGAGCATGAGCTACCCAGTTCTCCTCGCTTAAAACCTGTAAATAAACCTTTATTTTTCTGTAAACACCTGCTGTCAGAACCTCACTTTCTGCACCACAGGAACATGCACCCTTGCTTGATTAACAGTTAATAGAGTAGACTGTCAGCCCTCTGCAGACTGGGACCTTTGCATGGTTCACTACTGTATTCACCCCAGCACTTAACAGGGAGTGGCAACAGCATGGATACTTTATTAGCACATGCTGACTAAATCAGGCACGGAGGTGTAGCTTTAACAGAAACCTACCTAAAGAAATGACAGCTAATCTTAATGCCATTTTAACTTACTAGTTTGTTTAAAAGTATTCATGCTGCTGCTGCTGCTAAGTCGCTTCAGTCGTGTCCGACTCTGTGCAACCCCATACACGGCAGCCCACCAGGCTCCCCCGTCCCTGGGATACTCCAGGCAAGAACACTGGAGTGGGTTGCCATTTCCTTCTCCAATGCATGAAAGTGAAAAGTGAAAGTGAAGTCGCTCAGTCGTGTCCGACTCTTAGCGACCCCATGGACTGCAGCCTACTAGGCTCCTCCGTCCATGGGATTTTCCAGGCAAGAGTACTGGAGTGGGGTGCCATCGCCTTCTCTGAAAAGTATTCATATTACTTTACAAATCACCAAATAAATACAAAGCCAGGTATTAAGCCATATGGGGCTTCCCAGGTGGCTCAGCAGTAAAAAATCCACCTGCAATGCAGGAGACACAGGTTTGATCCCTGGGTCAGGAAGATCCCCTGGAGGAGGGCATGGCAACCCACTCCAGTGTTCTTGCCTGGAGAATTCCATGGACAGAGGAGCCTGGCAGGTTATGGTCCACAGGGTCGCAAAGAGTCATACATGACTGAAGCAACTTACCATGCATGCAACAAAAATAGAAACAAAGGAGAAATAACCTCTCCAATCTTTGGAAATAAAATATTTACCATAGTGTATTGGGTACAACTAGGTATTCAATAAACATTTGTGGTACATATGAAGGAAAACTGGTAATTAATCACACTGTAATTCCTGGAAAGTCTTCTGTTCTAAAAACCACCAATTGGTATATCAAAAAATGGAATTAAATTAAAATGGAGTCTAAATTAAAGAGTATAGTCAAATATACAAACCCTGAAAGTGACAGACATGTCCAGAATCCAGAGACTCATGCTAACTGCAGCCTTCCTGGCTCTGCTGGCCTCATGAGCTACCAGAGTTCTCTCAGTTATGCTTGCTTACTATCAGATGACACTTAGAGTAGAGCACAATGGGGCAGAGATTATGGATGGGAAAAGAGTTTGCTGTAATTTAGGCCTCGTCTGGAGTTTCCCTTCTCTTGGAAGAACAATGAGAACCAAGAGGGAAATGCATTAAGCATTTCATATCTTTCCTTTTACCTCATCACAGAATGTTCTACTATGCAAGTGTGTAACTGCTTGCATTTTATAATCAACATCATTCAAAGACTTTATCAGGCCATGACTGATGCTTTTGACCTCATTAAACCAAAAACTTATCAAAGAAATGATAATCAAAAGAAGTAATTACAATCATAAGGTTCCAGTTAAAAATTGAACACATAGGTCTGTCTCTTATCCCTTCAAAAAAAGTGCAAGTGTTAGTCGCTCAGTCATGTCTAACTCTGCGACCCCATGGATTGTAGCTCGCCAGGCTCTTCTGTCCATTGGATTCTCCAGGCAAGAATACTTAAGTGGGTTGCCATTTCTTTCTCCAGGGGATCCTCCCGACCCAGGGATCAAACCTGCATCTCCTGCACTGCAGGCAGGTTCTTTACCATCTGAGCCACCAAAGAAGCCCCTTTATCCCTTCCAAAACCCTCTCAAATGCAAATGTTAGTCATTTTTTAATTTCTTTTTTGCCTCAAATTTAACAAAACTTTACTAACAGGAGAGGAAGCAGCAATAAAATCATGCAAGTTAGAAGCAGGATAGGTGAGAACTTACACAGCAGACCCAAGAAACCTGAATCCTAAACCAGGAAGCAGGAAAGCAACCTCTCTTGCACTGTACCCTCTCAAGGCTTAAGAACTGGTGGCAGCAGGTACCAGAGAAAGTAAGAGTGAAAATGAGATTTAAAAGCAGAAAGAGAAGTTGGAGACCCAGTTAAACACACCCAGCTCCCAGAATCCCCATTAAGAGACTGGAGGTTTACTCTCTGGAGAGTGTGAGGCAGTAGAAGTCTGGACCAGAGACACCAGAGATTTGGATAAAGAATGGACTGTCGGAAAGTAGTGATTAAGTGAGAGACTTAGTTACTAAACCTTGGAATCTCCTAGTCTACCTCTGCCAATCAGCTCTTAGAATAGTAGCAGCCAGGCCTAAGCTCTGGGGAGAGACAGAAGAGAGACAGAAAAACACTGTCACTTAAAGAAACAATCTAGTTAGATTAAAAGGTAATAAGGCCTGTCAAGAAGCTCCATCACTCATAGTGAGCTTCCAAATTGCTCTACCAACTGTGTACTTTTAACCAAGCAGGCAAAGATCACCTACTTCTAACTCAAAGATCATAAAATACCAAAGCAAGGAGAATAAACGCAACACAGACGAAAGAATTATGCAGGAAAGCATAAACTTTAAAAAGAAAAACATTTCAATAATTTCAGAGAAACAAGAGAAAAAAATTAAAACCATAAAACATGGACAGTGTGCTACTAAAGGAAAGATTCTAACATTTACTGAGCATCTACTATATGTTGAACTCCATTCTCTGTCCTCAGACAGTCGTGTCCGACTCTTTGTGATCCCATGGGCTGTGGCCCGGCAGGCTTCTCTGTCCATGGGATTCTCCAGGCAAGAATACTGGAGTGAGCTGCCATTTCCTGCTACTAAAAAAAAGGGGGAGGGGGCAATTAAAGAGTTTTGAAAATTTTTTAAAAATATTAAAATTTTATCTAAGAGTTATAAAATTGAGACTATCCCATAGAAAGCTGAGAAAAAAGTGAAAAATATGAGATTAAAAAAATTTTAAGAATCAGTATAAAAGAGTCAAGATCCAAAGAGAGAAAGGGTGGTGGGGGGAGCACAGCAAAAAAAGTCAACCAAATACTTTTTAAAATTTCCCAGAACTGAAGGACATCAGCTTTTAGACCAAAAGGGCTCACTGAGTGCCTGGCAAGACGGACGTAAACAGATCTATACCAAGGTACACAGTGAGATTTAACAACACTGGGAACAAAAGGAGTTCCTAAAGGCTTCCAGAAAAACAGAAAGTAGGTCACATTTAAAGAATCAGATGTCACAACTGGCTTCAGTCTTCCTAATAGTGGAACCCAGAAGGCAATGGAACAAATGGCTTCAAAATTCTAAAGGAAACTATTTTCAACCTAAAAGCCTAGAAATCAAGTAAGGGTACAGACTAAAAAAAAAAAGTCTTAGATGTTCAAAGTCTCAACAACAACAAAAAAGTTTAACTCACACATTCTTTCTCAGAAAAGTACTAGAGGGTGTCTTCTATAGAAATGAGACAATAAATCAAGAAAAAAAAAAGTGTGAATCAAGGCAGGGGACTTCAATTCTAAAAATTGGAAAAGGAAGTCTTAGGATGACAACTGAACAGCAGACCTTGAAAGCAGTCTTATAGTACAGGTCAAAAAAACAGGAAAGAGGGACTTCCCTTGCAATCCAGTAGTTAAGACTCCATGCTTCCACCGCACAGGCCTGGATCTGATCCCTAGTTGGGGAACTAATACCCACATGCAGCCAAAAACAACCCAAAAAAGAGCCACACATCCCCCACCCAACAATGAAATCAATAAAATACCTGATGTTTGAACATATCAAAAAATTAAGATTAAGTGAGAGTCTGAGGATGATTCATGCCATAAGCAATTTATGATATATACCCAGAAAATTAGGCAAACAAAAAAAATTGTGGTTAACTTTAGGGAAAATAAGGTACTGTTAAGCAAGTAAAACTAATCACAGCATACAATATATCTCAGCTGTAAACATTATTATTTTAAATTACTGTAAATACTGAATATTGATCTAACTACAATATGGATATAACTATACTAGAAAGATGGACCTTTGTTGGCAAAGTAAAGTCTCTGCTTTTGAATATGCTATCTAGGTTGGTCATAACTTTCCTTCCAAGGAGTAAGCGTCTTTTAATTTCATGGCTGCAGTCACCATCTGCAGTTTGGAAGGAATGATGTTAAAGCTAAACTCCAGTACTTTGGCCACCTCATGCGTAGAGCTGACTCACTGGAAAAGACTCTGATGCTGGGCGGGATTGGGGGCAGGAGGAGAAGGGGACGACAGAGGATGAGATGGCTGGATGGCATCACTGACTCGATGGACATGAGTCTGAGTGAACTCCGGGAGTTGGTGATGGACAGGGAGGCCTGGTGTGCTTCGATTCATGGGGTCGGCAAAGAGTCGGACATGACTGAGTGACTGAACTGAACTGAACTGATACTAGAAAGGTACAGAGACAGGAAATGGAAGCATACGCAGTTGTGGTAAACCAGAGCTAAACCCTTAAATCTCCTAGTGGTCAATTTTTAAAATGCTGAAAACTGAAATCAAGAAGTAATATCTTATGGTTTTTACCTTCACAAATAATAACAAAACAGCAAAAGAAAGAGCTAAGAAACAGGCAAAAGTAAGCAGGAGACTGCTGTCTTTGGTAACAAGCCTGTAATATCTGATTCTAACCTATATGTAAGAATAACTGTATGTAAGATACGAAAACAAAATATTTAGGTTGGTGCAAATGTAACTGCAGGGCTACATTCTTGCCTGGAAAAACCTATGGACAAGGGAGCCTGGTGTGCTACAATCCACAGGGTCACAAAGAACTAGACACAACTGAGCACATACACACAAACGTAATTGCAGGTTGGGACTGTAGGAATTTTAAATTATTGTAACCAAGTTCTATATAGTTATATGTCATTATAACTATGACAAACCTAGACAGCATATTAAAAAGCAGAGACATTACTTTGCCAACAAAGATCCATCTAATCAAAGCTATGGTTTTTCCAGTAGTCATGTATGGATGTGAGAGTTGGACTATAAAGAAAGCTGAGCGCTGCAGAATTGATGCTTTTGAACTGTGGTGTTGGAGAAGACTCTTGAGAGTCCCTTGGACTGCAAGGAGATCAAACCAGTCAATCCTAAAGGAAATCAGTCCTGAATATTCATTGGAAGGACTAATGCTGAAGCCAAAACTCCAATACTTTGGCCACCTGATGTGAAGAACTGACTCACTGGAAAAGACCCTGATGCTGAGAAAGACTGAAGGCAGGAGAAGAAGGGGATGACAGAGGATGAGATGGTTGGATGGTATCACCAACTCAATGGACATGAGTTTGAGCAAGCCGGGAGTTGGTGATGGACAGGGAAGCCTGGCATTCGGCAGTCCACGGGGTCATAAAGAGTTGGACATGACTGAGCGACTGAACTGAACTGATAACTAAGTTCAAACACACCTTTATTAATCAAAATAGGAACCATTATAATCAGCACATTTTTGTCAACGAAAAATAAGTTTGTTTATTCATGTAGCATAAAAATCTGTGCTTTGGGATTTGGCAAACTCTCGGAATGCATTTTCTACCTCCTGCTGTTTGTAGAAGCATTTTTCTCTGCAAAAAAGTTGTCAAGATGCTTGAAGAAGTGGGAGTCAGCTGACAAGAGGTCAGGTGAATATGGCAGATGAGGCAAAATTTCATAGCCCAATTCATTCATTAGGAGCATTGGCTGTGTGACATGCAGTCAGGCGTTGTCATGCGGTAAAACTGGGCCCTTACTGGGCCCAGCATCTGTTGACCAATGCTGGTTGCAGGCATTGTACTTTTTGGGGCATTTCATCGATTTGCTAAGCATACTTCTCAGATGTAATCATTTTGCTGGGATTCAGAAAGCTATAATGGATCACACCAGCAGCAGACCACCAAATAGTGACCATGACCTTCTTGGGGTACAAGTTTGGCTTTGGGAAATGCTTTGAAACTTCTTCTAGGTCCAACCACTGAGCTGTTTATCACTGGTTGCATAAAATCCCTTTTTGTCACAAGTCACAATCTGATAGCGAAATGGTTTGCTGTTGTTGTGTACAATAAGAGAAGACAATACTTCAAAAGGACGATTTTTTTATTTGCAATCAGCTCATGAGGCACCCACTTATCAAGCTTTTTCACCTTCCCAATTGGCTTCAAACGTTGAAGAACCATAGAATGGTCAACACTGAGCTCTTCGGCAACTTCTCGTGTAGTTGAAAGAGGATCAGTTTCACTGCTTGCTCTCAGTTGGTCGTTGTCAACTTCCGATGGCTGGAAACTATGCTCCTCATCTTCAAGGCTCTCATCTCCTTTGCAAAACTTCTTGAACTACCACTGCACTGCACATTCATCATCAGTTTCTGGGTCAAACATGTTGCTGATGTTGTGAGTTGTCTCCAATACTTTATGACTCATTTTGAACTCAAATAAGAAAATAGCTCGAATTTGCATTTTGTCTAACATCATTTTCCTAGTCTAAAATAAATACAAAATAAACAGCAAGCAGTATCATTAGCAAAAAAATATAAAGTGCAAAATGTACATTAAAATGATTTATAACAATCACATTTAAGAATGTATTCCAATAACAAACAGCAAAGTCCAACAATGCAAAATTACAATTACTTTTGTATCAACCTAATAAACAGAAAAAAGGTTTAAAATGTGGTTACAAAATGTGTCATGAAAGGGGAATCTAGTATTCATGGGAAACTAACCAGAGAGAGGGGAGGAACTCAAACTCCCCTTAGGACAGACTACCTAAACTGAGAGGGGCACTGGGAAGAAGGCAGCATTCCAGGTAGAGGAAGAGGAGGGTTCCTGGCCAGAAAAGGTGATAGGTGATTTTTCTAGCAAGTGAAACAAGTTCCCCAGGGAAACAACAAATCATGAGAGTCCATCTCTACCCGCTTCTCCCAAGTCCTGGTCTCCCCACCTACCTCTTACCCGTCCTTCAAGGCCAAGCTCAAGCTCCATCTTCTCAGAAGCTTCCTGCAAGTCTCTGGAAGAGATGATCTCTTCCATCTCAAAATGATGCCATTTATCCACTATCTTATTCTCTTAATTAATGTAATTAATATTACATACCATAATACATTCTCAGGGATTGAAGTCATTCAACAGGTATTTAATGAATAGTTACTATATACAAAAAACTGTGCTGGTCACTAAGAGTAAGGGAAGGATGAAAAGGAAGGAAAGAAAACAAAAAAAGCAGGAGTCTTCAGGTGCAATGAACACAGACTGTGGTTTCTAACATCATTCTCCAATAAAAGGAACCAGGGTTCTTTGAAGAAACAGCTGATCCCAGGATGGTTCAGGAACTATACATGGTAAGTCTGGTGCCAAAAAGTTAAGAAGTGCTTTAAAAACCACAAAGATGGAGCTCTGTCAAAGGGATACAAGTACCAACTGAAGGAGATCCTAATGGCAAAAGCTAGAACAACCTAACAAAATAGTGCTGGCTTATAATTCAAATAACATTAATGAGCCCATACCAGTATTAATGAATAAATAAAGTAATGAAGAAGAGACAAATGTCCCATGCAGAAAAATTCCAAATAACTTAATGTAGACACATTACCCTCAATGAGGTGGTGGAACTTCACTCCCCAATCCTTAAGTATAAGCTGTACATAGTGAACACAGTGATTCCTTCCAAAAAGCACAGTACAAAAGGGGAGGGGAAAGGTGGAGTCATTTTATGTAGAGAGATTTGACAAACACTACTTTAACCAGGTGATCAAGGTCAACATCAACCATGATAAGTTGTTGATATTATGTTGACAGTATGCATTCTTGATATGATGTGATGAAAACAGCAGTTTACCTCTGTGTGGCTTCCTCCCCAAATCTAATCATGAGAAAAGCATCTAACAAATCCCAAAGAAAGGACATCCTACAAATAACTGACTAATACTTCTTAAAAATGTCAAGGTCATCAAAAACAAGGAAAACTTGAGAAACTGTCACAACCAAGAGAAGTCTATGGAGATATGACGACCTAATGTAATGTGGAATCTGTACAGACTCCTGAAACAGAAAAAAAGACATAGATAAAAATTGAAAATCTTAATAAAGTATGGACTTTAGTTAATAATTGGAGAAGGAAATGGCAGCCCATTCCAGTATTCTTGCCTGGAAAATCCCATGGACCGTGGAGACTGGTAGGTTACCATCCATGGGGTCGCAAAGAGTCGGACATGACTGAGCAACTTCACTTTCACTTACACTTAGTTAATAATAACATATCAATATTGGTTCATTGCTGCTGCTGCTGCTGCTAAGTCGCTTCAGTCGTGTCCGACTCTGTGCGACCCCATAGACAGCAGCCCACCAGGCTCCCCTGTTCCTGGGATTCTCCAGGCAAGAACACTGAAGTGAGTTGCCATTTCCTTCTCCAATGCATGAAAGTGAAAAGTGAAAGTGAAGTCACTCAGTCGTGTCCGACTCTTAGCGACCCCATGGACTGCAGCCTACCAGGCTCCTCCGTCCATGGGATTTTCCAGGCAAGAGTGCTGGAGTGGGGTGCCATTGCCTTCTCCAATTGGTTCATTAATTGTCAACAAATGTACCATACTAAAATGTTAGTGGGAAAACTGGGTCTGGTGTATACAGAAACTATACTACCTTCAATGTTTCTGAAAATCTAAAAATGTTACAAAAAGTAAAGTTTATTTAATATTTTTTTTTTAAGGAAAGGAAAAAAGCCTAAAGAACACACCCCAAAGGTGCAAAGCAGTCAGGCCTCTGGGGAAAAGAATGGGAGGGAAGTCAAGCTTTCCTTTACAAGTTACTATTTGACTCTAGAATATGAAGAATGTATCTGTGTGCTATTCTGTAACAAGAAATGTGCAACGTTATTGCCACATTTAAGTACTGAATGACAAATAAAATGAAATTGTTATTAAACAGAAACCACTCCTTAAACCTTTGTACTTTATTTATTTGGCTGCATCAGGTCTTAGTTGCAGGAAGAAGTATCCTCGCTGCATTATGGGAGATCTTTCGTTGTAGCTAAGGGCTCTAGTTGTAGCCTGCAGGCTCAGGAATTTCGGTGTGCAGGCTAATCCTACAGCATGTAGGATCTTAGTTTCCCAACCAAGGATCCAACACGCGCCCCCGGAATTGAAAGGCAGATTCTCAACCACTGGACCACCAGGGAAGTCCCATCAACCTTTATGTTTCTATTCATAAACTATCCAATCTCCAGAAAGACCTCCAAATCACATTTAAGCCACTGATTAACTACCAACTGATAATACTGCAATACACAAATTTAAAAGAAAAACTGTCAAAGATTATACTAAACTGCTAGGGGAAAATATATAATACAGTAAGAAAATATTTCACTAGAAATGTTCTTAAATTTGATCAATACTGAGAGCTAGTATCTAAAACTTTAAATTGTGGTACTCAAAAAAAAAATGAGTCAGTCTAATTGTAACAGCAGGACGTGCAAAGTGAAGTCTGTTAAGAGTTGGTGAAGGCAACAACATACACTATACATCTATCTACACAGCCATGAGAAGCAATTAATTACAATTGGACTGTGTAAAATTCAACAGATTCAATACATGATATTCACCAACTGCCTGGTATACTGGCAAAAGTAACCTGAGAATAAGGATGAGATCACCAAGTTGATTCTTTGCATCAATCTCTAATTAAAGTGTTAAAAGTTGTTTTATCTAAATGAGCATTATCCATTACTACAAGAATATGGTTCCACTAAACAGTTATACTGTTCAAAGATAATATAAGAATAAATTATTAAGAAACTGAAGTAATCATTTTAAAGCCCTAAGAACAAGTAAATCAGAGAATGGCACTTGAATTTCTCTAAGTCTTTCCTCTTTTAATTAGCAAAATACAATATTACTCTCATGGTAGGGTTATTTTATAATCTAATTTAATGTAGAGTAATGTTATATTGGTGATGTTCAGGATAATGTAATTTGAAGTTATATGCAGGGAAACCAATGGGTGGCATCAGTTTAGACAATGCCAGATTTTCCTAGAGTACTTCACTGAGAGTTAGATACAATGGAGAGTTGAAGATCTGCAGCTCCTGTCACTCACAAATCCTGGTTCTGCATTCATGACAAATTATACAAAAGTGCTTTCATGATGTACTTCCTCATGTGATAATATATGCTTAAAATATCATACCATTGCCTTTTAGAGTTACACACAGAAATATTTATGGATGAAATGACGTGATTTCTAGAATTTGCTACAAAATAATAGACAGTATAAATGAAAAAGTTAACTATTTGTTGATTGTTGAAGCTGAGTGATGGGTGCATAAGTTTTATTACACTAAATTTTTGTATATGCTTGAAATTTTACAAAGTAAAAAGTTGACAATATAAATAAATACTAACAAATTACTCTTAGAAGCAACCCAAGTGCTCATCAACTATTGGGTTAAGAAGACGTGAGATACAAACACACACACACACCCCCCACACCTTCTTAATATATACACACAACGGAATATTATTCCACCACAAAAAAGAATGCAATACTGCCATCTGCAGCAAGTAGGTGAACCTAGAGAATAATATGCTTAGTGAAGTCAGTCAGATAAAGACAAATACTGTATACCACTTACATGTGGAATCTGAAAAATAATAAAAAGAATGTAAATGCCAACGAACAGACTCACAGATTTAGAAAACAAACTTGTAGTTACCAAAGGGGAAAGGGAAGCAACCACAAACTAGGGGTGTGAGATTAATAGATACAAACTACTATATGTAAAATAAATAAGCAACAAGAATATACATATACAGGGAATTATACTCATTATCTTGTAATAACCTATAATGGACTATAATCTGAGAAAATACCAAACCACTATGCTATACACCTTAAACTAACACAGTATTGTAAACCAATTACAATTTTAATAAAGAAAGAAATTACGCCTACAACTCAGTAACAAAAAGCAAACAATTAAAAAATTTGAATGTTTGAATTTGCCCAATTCAAAAATTGGCACAGGATCTGAATACACATCTCTCCAATATGTACAAATGGCCAAGAAGCACATAAAAGATGTTCAGTTTCACTGATCATTAGGGACATGCAAACCAAAATCATTATGAGATGCCACTTCACACCCAGGCTTTATCAAAAACAAAAACAAAACACAAACGGAAAGCATACGTGTTGATGAGGATGTGACAAAACTGGAATTCTTATGCATTGCTGGTGGGAATATAAAACAGTGCATTGCTATGGAAAACAGTATGGCAGTTTCTCAAATAATTAAAAACAGCAATACCATAGTGAAAGTGAAAGTCACTCAGTCGAGCCCGGCTCTTTGTGACCCCATGGACTGTACAGTCCATGGAATTCTCCAGGCCAGAATACTGGAGAGGGTAGCCTTTCCCTTCTCCAGCAGATCTTCCCAACCCAGGGATCGAACCCAGGTCTCCCGCGTTGCAGACAGATTCTTTACCATCTGAGCCACCAAGGAAGTCCAAGTAAAGTGGAGTGGTAACCTATCCCTTCTCCAGGGGACCTTCTTGAAGCAGGGAACAAACTGGGGTATCCTGCATTGCAGGTGGATTCTTTACCAGCCAAGCTACCAAGGAAGCAATACCATGTAATACCAACAATTCCACTTCTGCATATATATCTAAAAGAACTCAAAGCTTGGACTCTTTTGAAACTTATTTACCCATTATTCACAGCAGCATTATTCACAATGGCTAAAATGTATTGACAGATGAAATAAAATATAGTATACACATACAATGGATATTATTTAGCTTTAAAATGAAATGAAATTCTGACACATGACACAATGTGGATGGACCTTGAGGACATTATGCTAAGTGATATAAGCCTGTCACAAAAGGATAAATACTGTATTACTCCACCTATATGAGGTACTCAGAGTAATCAAATTCACTGATAGAAAGCAGAATGGTGGCTGTCAGGGGGTTGGGGAGGGGGAAATAAGACAGTTACTGTTTAAGGGGGTAAGGATTTTCTGGAAATGGATGCTGGTGAAATTAAGGCTGCACAACTAAGTGAGTATACGAAACAAAATAAAAATTAAAAAAAGAGCCACAGAGGCGCCATTCACTCCTTCCTCCAGAATCATGACATCATTTTACACTTGAACATGCAAAATGTTTGGCCTGCCCGAGATGAAATTCTTTCCCTCATTTCTCAAAACCTTCCTTCACGATCCTGAAAGAACGTACCCAAAGCCGATCTACAACGCCAGCAGACTACAATACAGACTTATTAGTGATGCCATAAGCAACTCACTTATTTAGCAGGCAGAGAGTCATCTAAAACAAACATTCTGCAGCCTGTTTTTAAGCAGATCCAGCAGTGTCATCATTGCCTACTTTCACTGGTTTTAAATCCAAATATCTCTAAACATATCAGGAAGTAAGTATTTGGGAAGATGCACGATATAGCCCACGATTTACTACAGTGAGGCAAACGCAGCTTGGAATGGATGAACAGGGTAAATGGCCTCAGAGAGGGCAGCACACAACAAGGTTTTCAACACTAGGCCTCCCTAGAGCTTTCTGAAAGCGCGTCAGAAGGTATGGCCACACAAGCTCATGTTTCAAATCGCAAAAAGAGAAAAAAATAAAGCCACAGGAAATTTATGAGCCCCAGCTATCTGTGTGGTCTGGGGTGATGCTAAATTCCAATTAGGGACATACTGCTCTACCAATCAAAAGACCATAAAGGCAAAACAATTGGTTGCAATTATGAATGAATCATAGTTTTCTCCTACATTTACTTCATTAGAAGACCAGCTCAATTTGACTAACCATATCAAATAGAAGTCAGAGGTCCCTTTGTGACACCCCAAAAGTACCATGCTATCAGGCTGCCTAGACAATTTAATAACATTCCATAATTCGAAAGCCTTTTAAATATGTATATTCTCTGACCAAGCATTTCCACCCACTAGAAATTTATACTAAGGAAATAGTTGAAGATGTATGTAAAAGAAACTTTAGTGATTGAAAAAAATTATAAACACCCTTAGAGACCAACAATAGGCAACTGATTAAATTACGGTCTAGCCATACAATTGCATGCTATGCAGATGTTAAAATATGAACCCATCTCATTATACAGCTATAGTGTCTGCCTTTCTACACACAGGTGCTCAATACACACACATGCAAACTTGAGAAGGCAAATGTGTTTCAGAACATGTGGGTATGTAAACACACATGTACACATATGCACAAAGTGTGTGAAAGTATCATCAGAGGCCCATAAAACTGCCATGTATGTACAAAGATGTGCCTGTGTACGTATGTATGGGTGTATAAGACAATACAAATGTATATGTATATATCTGCTAACGTACATGCTTATATTTGGGCCATAAGCCTGTGTTTAAGTAGTTGAGTGTGTATTTACCCTTGTAATCACTGCTTAGAAGCAGTGACCTTGAGCAAGTTACCGAGCCTCCAGAGAGTCTTGACTTCGTCATTTAACGTCATCTATACAACATCAAACACTGTCTCAAAGGGGTTCTGTGAGGATTAAGTGAAATAATGGATGTAAAGTACTTAGTACCATGACTGGCACAGAGTAAATGCTCAATCAATATTAACTTTCCTTATCTGGACACATACACTGATCTACCCTTGTGTATATTTACACAGCTGTAAGTACACAAAGATACACAAAATATTAACTTTGGTTATCTATAGGTGATAGGTTTTTGGTGTGGGGTTTTGGTTTTGGGGTGGTTTTTTTTTTGGCTTTCGTATTTTGCGTATTTTCTAGGAATGTCAGTTCTTTTTTTCATTCTATTTTTGAAGATTTCTTCAAAACAATGATTTTTTTTTTAAGTAAAAAAGATGGCCTGTCCTTAAGATACCTCAATTTTGCATATTTAAAGCTATTAACCACTACACCAAGAAATACGTAATTTTAATACTTCACCATTTTTTGCTTCTAGCAGTATGTCAACATTACCTAATAGCTCAAGAAGATGGCAGTAAAAAGAAAAGCCTCAGCTTTTTGCTTGTTTGCTTTATCCTAGGCAGGATGAAAGAATGAACTAGATCACAATATGCGATACATGTGACCTGTGAACACCTCGGTGACAGTTAAGTGATACCTGTCATTTGTATTTTACTAAAGCAGAGAGGAACCCAGGGCCTTGCCCAAGGTCATACAAAAAAGCACGTAGCCCAGGCTGTGAGAGAATTAAGGACTAGACTGCACTGCCACAATTTGAGCGTGCTTATGAAACCAAAAAGCTAAATTCTTAAAATTAGTCATATGAGGAGTCAGGCTGTAGGAGGGAGGAAATTACAACACTGAGCTGATGATAGCAAAAAAACCCAGCAACTGGCCCCACCAGGATTAATCTACATGTTTTAATCATATTGGTTTTCCTCACTTATAAAACATAAAACTGTAGATCATCTATGATAGGACATTTAATTTCATAAAAGCACAATTCCATTTATATGCAAATTAAACTGAAAGCATCTGAAAAAACTGCACGCAGATACCTGCGATTCCAGTCAACATCAGTTAGCCACCTGGATCAATTCCCACAATTACGATGCGTTAAATACCTCTAAAAACCCTGCAAAATGTCTCCCTCGAATTTCCGAGGGAAATCAGGCTACAGACAGGCGAGTAAAACAAGCAGCTTTTTTTCCCTAGGGCTTCAATTAAGAAATTATACCCGAGATAATAATCCACCCATCCCCTATACATTTTCTCCCCAGCTATGCTATTCAATTTCTTTAAACGTCATTTCCAAGCTTGGAAAACACACAGCCGGGCACACGCCCTGCAGCCTGCAATGTTACGTAGTTCGACATTTTAGGGGCATCACTAGTTAAACATCGCGTTTTCCAAATCTATTGCGAACTGGGACTTGTCCCTCGTATCATTTTGTCTTTAAATGCAAGCGAGGGGAATGGGTTTTGACGAGCAGACTAGGCTCTGAAACCCTGAGTAATCGCATCTCACTGCGGAGAGCTGTCGGCAGCAGCAGCAGCGATTTTAATCTTCTCTCCACGTAATTTCCTTTACATTTCACGTTTTTGGCTTGGTGTTTTTTTTTTTTTTCCCCCTTTTCCAGTGACATCAAATTCAACGTGGAAAAAGGCAAACTGAATGCCCTCAGGTCAAAGCCTCCGGAGGGTGTCGGGTTCTGACTCGGCGACCCGCCCGCCGTGGGAAATGCGGAAAACACTGCAGGGCGGAGGTTTTTCCACCGTCCGACTCCCGCCCCGCGTCGCGGAGGGACGGTCCCGGCCCGCGGCCGCCTCGAATCCGAGCCCGGGGCCCGCCCGGCCGGCCCAGGCCCAGCGCGGCCTGGCAAGCCGCGGAGTCGAGTTGGCTACAGGCGGGGCCGGAGAGGAGGCCTTAAGCGGCCAGCGGGCAGGGCCGGGCCGGGGTCGGGGGTGGGGGTGGGGGGGGCACTTGGGCGCTGCTCACCTGCTGGTACCGGTTGCCGCAGGCTGGCTCCACCGCCGCCAGAGCCGCCAACGCCAACGCCATGGCGCAGCCGGCTGCAGGGAAGGAGGGCGAGCGAGCGAGCTGAAGGGGCGCGGGCGCTGCGGCCTGGGGGCGTCGGGAGGCCGACTGGGACGCGCCTCGGGTGGGTCTCGGTGGCCGCCGCCGCTACCAGGCCAGCCGCTCTCCTCGGGTAGTGAGCGCCGCCGCCGCCGCTGAGGCTCAGACGCGGCCCCTGGGGAGGAGGCGGGGACAACGACGACGACGCTGCGCCGCCGCCCCGCCCCCGACTCGCGCAGCCCGGCCCGTCAGGCCCGGCCTCGCCCGGCGGTGCAGCTGCCAGCCGTGGGCTCCGCCCGTCGTTCCGCTCCCCGAGGCTGAGGCGTCGGAGTCGGTTCCTTCCAAAACAGGTTGCAGGTCACCGCAGAGAGGGCGACGCTGATGATGGGTGCCTGGTTCTAAGCACCAAGCTTTCTCTGCGTGCTACTTTGAACCCTCCTCACACACCCCAGACAGAAGCCACAGCCCCATTTTAGAGGTCGTTGGTGCCCAGGGAGATTGATAGTCTCCCACAGCAGCCATCTGACCCCTAGTATCTATCTGGCTGCAGTATCTCAGTTCTTATCCACTTCCTTCTTGTCTGCCATCCTCCGTAGACTAGTGGTCAGTTCACTACAGGGCAGAGGCTAAATCCGGTTCAATGACTGTGGAAAGCATGTGTATTTCACCTTTCTGTGTCTATAAATTGTTTTATTTGGAACACAGCCGCTCCAGTTTGTTTACTATGGCCTGCAAATCCTAAATTACTTATTATCTGGCCCTTTATCGAAAAAGTTTGCTGACCCTAAATCCTGGAAAACTTCTTGACCCCTGGGTGATCATAATAGCATCCCCTATTTTTATGTAGTCCTTTAGTGTTTTAACAGCCTCTGTGGATATAGACACGATGTTTTCTGAACCAAAGCTCTCTGAGGTGGTGTCATGAAAGGCAAAACTTCAAAGATATAGACTTGTGAAGAGCTTTCCAGGAGGAACATATATGCAAAGACGGTGAGGAAAGTGAGAGGTTGCCTTGTGGAAGAACGGAAAGGAGGCAGCAGAAGGGCCGTATAGGAGATACAGTTATTGATGTTTCACAGATGGGGGGAGTTATGCTTGAAGACATTAGATATTTTATGCAAGAACGCAGAGCTGGTAAGGGGTAAAGTTGGGTTATAAACTCATCAAGCTAGCTTTCTTAACCATTATCATACAATCAAATTATAAACTTTGAAAAGATGACACTATTTATCTTTGAAATATTTTGGTATCTCACATAGCATCTAGCACAGTATAGTTATTGATCCTGGAACAGGCATTTGAGGTCTGCTGTTTCTATCATATCCAGCCACCTGGATTGCTTCTACCCACATGGCCAACACAGAAAAATACTTGATCTCTGAAGCTTGTTGTTATTCCAATTTCTTCTTGATTGCCCTTCCAAGTTGGCAGTCTAGAGTTGGCACTACTATCACTATTGTTTTATCTTCCAATATTCAAATTTAGGTAACTACATGTTTTAAACCACAACTGTGTGTTTTGAGCCTACCCTGAGGTCTCTGTTTGTAGGAGCCAGTCATAATCAACAAAAATTCTGTATATTTCTTATCCTCACTTCCAATTCTGTGTGTGTGCGTGTGCACATGTGAGTTGTTTGTGTGCTCAGTCGTGTCTGACTCTTGCTACTCCCATGGAATGTAGCCCACCAGGCTCCTCTGTCCATGGGATTTACCAGGCCAACAATACTGGAGTGGGTTGCCATTCTCTTCTTCTGCAGGGGATCTTCCCAACCCAGGGATTGAACCTGCGTCTCTTGCGCCTCTTGCCAGTATCCAAACTCCAAGAAGTCAGTTCCTATTTCCAAGCACTGGTCTCACAAATTTTCACTGTGGGAGAGTGAAAAAATCCAGCAAAATGCCAATCTGAGTGTTTCCAAGTGGTCTGCTCCTTAGTCTGTCCCACAAATATTCTTTTTTATCTGGAAAAACAACTTTCAAATGTAATGATGTACAGTGAATCAATCCAAACATAATCCTACCTTGTGGTCTTATATAAGGGGGAAAAAAAGTCTAATTTGAAATTTAAAAAAAATCTCATCAATGGAAAGTAGAAATCCAGACTTCTTTGCCCAGATTTTCTAAATTTACATGTAAGAAGGAATAAAAAAAGAAGATGTCTGTGCTGAAACATATGGCTATTGGAACAACAGCTGCCATCTTCATGCGTGTCTGCAGCACTTTTGTGGCTTTTGTGGAAAAGAAGTTGCTGTCCTTCTCATCTATCTCTTTCCTAAATTACTTTCTCCTTCAACAGCTATTAATATATACTCCCTGCATGTGGACATACATATTTATCATAAGGTAAATACTGGGTTTTCTCACAGGAATATTTTCTCTCAAAAGAAAAAAAAAAAAAAGTTGATATTCAGCTTCCAATCTCCCTTTCCTACTCTTTTTCTCATATCCTGAACCAAGATGTTTTGTGTTAACCATTAAGATATTTTTTTTTTCCTCTGAGTTCCCCCAAAGCCCTTTGTGAGTAAACTGGGAACCCCCTGGAGATCCAGGGGTTAGGACTCAATGCTCTCACTGCCAAGGACCCAGGTTTGATCCCTGGAACTAAACTCCCATAAAAGGAGCACAGTGTGGCAAAAAAAAAAAAAAAAAAGAAGAAGCCTTTTGTAAGTAAACTGAGGTGATGTGTGTTGATTCAATGGCTGGGTGAGCTGGGGAATTGAGAAATTGAGTCACCGCGGTAGAAGGTCTGCAGTTGGCAGGCAAACTGTACAGTGAAGGGAAAACTCTGAATTTCTGACTCACCGATCCATGCCTGCTGCCAGCCGAGCAGACAGAAAAGATAATCCAAGGCTGTAAAAATTGCACTCTTTGGCTTTATCTCGAGGTGTTGTCAAGAGAGTTTCCACACAGAAAGTTATTAATTTCATATTGCTGCACTTAGAAGCTTATTTCCCCACAGAATAGCAGTAATACTTTCCATGTGCAATACTTTTTATGTGAACTGCTGGCTCTGAATCATCCATCCTGAGAGAGAAAAGAAAGATTATGGACAAGTAAGAACACAGCTCATGTCTGTTTCCCTACCCCAGTTGGACAGGGAGGCCTGGTGTGCTGTGGTTCATGGGGTCGCAGAGTCGGACACAACTGAGCGACTGAACTGAACCCCAATTTGAACAAAAATTTCCACGATATAGTCTTCTGTCTTTCACCTGAGACCTGTCCAAGGCAGTACTGAGCTCAATGAGTAACCAAGAAGGGTTTGTTAAATTTTAAACAAAGTCTCACTGGTCTAATATCTCATTTCAGGCCTTGAATATCTCCAGTTAATCTTTTCAGGGCTCCAGCTGGACAATGCATTGCCATTTCTACTGACTTACTATTTCTTTTAATTCTCACTACATCACTATGAGTTTCCTTAAGGGCAAAGGTATTGTCTTGCTATTGCAAATAAAGAAATTATTCACTGATAATTACTACTGCTTGTGGAGCACCTCCTGGGTTTTGGACCTTTTCATACATCATCTCTGATGTATGAAACATCAACAATCATCAACATTCATAGCTAGATCAGATCAGATCAGATCAGTCGCTCAGTCGTGTCCAACTCTTTGCGATCCCATGAATCGCAGCACACCAGGCCTCCCTGTCCATCACCAACTCCTGGAATTCACCCAGACTCACATCCATCGAGTCAGTGATGCCATCCAGCCATCTGATCCTCTGTCGTCCCCTTCTCCTCCTGCCCCCAATCCCTCCCAACATCAGAGACTTTTCCAATGAGTCAACTCTTCGCATGAGGTGGCCAAAGTACTGGAGTTTCAGCTTTAGCATCATTCCTTCCAAAGAAATCCCAGGGCTGATCTCCTTCAGAATGGACTGGTTGGATCTCCTTGCAGTCCAAGGGACTCTCAAGAGTCTTCTCCAACACCACAGTTCAAAAGCATCAATTCTTCAGCGCTCAGCCTTCTTCACAGTCCAACTCTCACATCCATACATGACCACAGGAAAAACCATAGCCTTGACTAGACGGACCTTTGTTGGCAAAGTAATGTCTCTGCTTTTGAATATGCTATGTAAGTTGGTCATAACTTTCCTTCCAAGGGGTAAGCATCTTTTAATTTCATGGCTGCAGTCACCATCTGCAGTGATTTTGGAGCCCAGAAAAATAAAGTCTGACACTGTTTCCACTGTTTCCCCATCTATTTCCCATGAAGTGATGGGACCAGATGCCATGATCTTCGTTTTCTGAATGTTGAGCTTTAAGCCAACTTTTTCACTCTCCACTTTCACTTTCATCAAGAGGCTTTTGAGTTCCTCTTCACTTTCTGCCATAAGGGTGGTGTCATCTGCATATCTGAGGTTATTGATATTTCTCCCGGCAATCTTGATTCCAGCTTGTGTTTCTTCCAGTCCAGCGTTTCTCATGATGTACTCTGCATATAAGTTAAATAAACAGGGTGACAATATATAGCCTTGACGTACTCCTTTTCCTATTTGGAACCAGTCTGTTGTTCCATGTCCAGTCTTAACTGTTGCTGCCTGACCTGCATATAAATTTCTCAAGAGGCAGATCAGGCGGTCTGGTATTCTCATCTCTTTCAGAATTTTCCACAGTTTATTGTGATCCACACAGTCAAAGGCTTTGGCATAGTCAATAAAGCAGAAATCGATGTTTTTCTGGAACTCTCTTGCTTTTTCCATGATCCAGCGGATGTTGGCAATTTGATCTCTGCTTCCTCTGCCTTTTCTAAAACCAACTTGAACATCAGGAAGTTCACGGTTCACGTATTGCTGAAGCCTGGCTTGGAGAATTTTGAGCATTACTTTACTAGCATGTGAGATGAGTGCAATTGTGCGGTAGTTTGAGCGCTCTTTGGCATTGCCTTTCTTTGGGATTGGAATGAAAACGGACTTTTCCAGTCCTGTGGCCACTGCTGAGTTTTCCAAATTTGCTGGCATATTGAGTGCAGCACTTTCACAGCATCATCTTCCGGGATTTGAAATAGCTCACCTGGAATTCCATCACCTCCACTAGCTTTGTTCGTAGTGACGCTTTCTAAGGCCCACTTGACTTCACATTCCAGGATGTCTGGCTCTAGGTCAGTGATCACACCATGGCGATTATCAGGGTCGTGAAGATCTTTTTTGTACAGTTCTTCTGTGTATTCTTGCCACCTCTTCTTAATATCTTCTGCTTCTGTTAGGTCCATAACCCTCAGCAAATGAAGAGATTTAAGAAATGTACATCACTTGCTCAGCTAAGGTGTTGTGGAACCAAAATGCAAACTGAGGTCTGTCTGACAACTAAACTTGAGCACTGCTCTGTGTGTGGAGGGAAATACAGGACCCAGAAGAACCTTGGAGTCTTCACAATGAGATAGAGAGGGTAGGAAACACATATTCAAGACATATTTTTAAATATAAAAATCTCAAGTTGTGTTGGCCTATATTAAACAATGCCAAGAGTTGGGGAAGAGAAGTGTGTAACCAGGTGTGATAATAAGGTAAGGATTGAGGAGAAAGGTTTTGGAATGAGAATAAGGAATGAGAATAAGGATTAGTCATGATGGGAAGAGGGAAAGGCATAGCAAGTCATGAATATGCTAATACAAAAGCTTAGGAACAGGAGTACACAAAATAATAGTAATATGGGCTAATAAATATTTGGGGCTTTGTGACAAGTTTTCTGTCACAGCTACTCCACTTTGCCATTGTATCATGAACACAGTCATAGACAATACTGGACAAATTGGTGTGGCTACATTCCAATAAAGCTTTGTTGACGGACATCGAAATTTGAATTTCTTATTATTTTCACATGAAATACAAGATATTCTTCTTTTGCTTTTTTTTCAACTATTTAAAAATGTAAAACCTATTCTTAATGCAAGTCATATAAAAGCAGGTGGTGGACTGGATTTAACAATCAGGCAGTTGTCCAATCCCTAGCTTACAGTAGAACAAAAAAAAGTTTCTGTGCTAAGAACTTGAGTAGGAAGTTTAAAATCACAGAGTAATGCAGAAGACCTAATGGGGAAGAAAGGGAAAGAGTGAAGAGGATGGGAATTCATAAAAAGCTTTTAAAAAGTAAATGTCTTATGCAAAAAAGTAAGTCAGAAGAAAAGGGTTAGTCAAGTAGGAATCTAACATGAGATATACTCCTGATTCCTTAGTTTACCTTCCGGCCACTAGAATGCAACTGGTTGATTCATTCAACAAATATTAATTTAGCACTAATATGGGCAACTACTGAGGCTTTCTGCCTAGAACTTGAAACTATAAAAGAATAGTTTTTAATTTATTCTCTAAAATGATATTAAGAAATGCTGCTGCTGCTGCTTCTAAGTCGTTTCAATCGTGTCCTACTCTGCGCGACCCCACAGACAGCAGCCCACTAGACTCCTCTGTCCCTGGGATTCTCCAGACAAGAATACCTAAGTGGGTTGCCATTTCCTTCTCCAATACCTGAAAGTGAAAAGTGAAAGTGAAGGTGCTCAGTCGTGTCCAACTCTTAGCAACCCCATGGACCCGTAGCCTACCAGGCTTCTCCATCCCTGGGATTCTCCAGGCAAGAATACTGGCATGGGTTGCCATTTCCTTTTCCATAAGAAATGCTAAGAGTGGTTATTTACTTATTTTAGTTAACAGCTAATAAGTTTTGGTATGTTCTGGCTTTATTTTCGTTCATCTCTAAGGATTTTCTAATTTCTCTTGTGATTTCTTGGACTCATTGGTTACTTAGAAATGTGTGGTTTAATTCCTTATAATTGTTCATTTCCCAAATTTCTTTCTGTTATTGATTGCTGATTTCACTCCACTGTAGTTGAAGAATATACTTTACCTTATTTCTGTCCTTTTAAATGTATTGAGATTTGCTTAATGCTGTGGCACATGGTCTATCCTGGAGAATGTTCCATGTTTATTTGAATGTATATTCTGCTGGTGGTGGGGGGAGTGTTCTACAGGTGTCAGGTCTAGTTGGCTTACAGTTAATTCAGACCCTCTATTTCCATGTTAATCTTCTGCCTAGTTGTTCTAGCTATTATTAGAAGTGGATTACTGAAGTTTTCAAATATTATTGCTGAATTGTCTCTCTTTTCAGTTGTGTCAGTTTTGCTTCGTATATTTTAGTGCCTTATTGTTAGGTACATAAATATTTACAGTATTCACTTATTTTTTACAGTCTTGATCTAAAAAGGATTTAAGTGGTTATGGTATAGCAAGAACTCATAGATTAGAGTAGATGAGAAAGAAAAAGCAAGACAAGAGTAGCAACATGAAATAGAATTTGCCTTCTTGTTCTCTGATGTCTCTGTGTGAACAGAGCCTGATGCATAGTAGGCCCTTGTAGGATTGAAATAACATCAAGAACGAGGATGTCCCAAAAATGAAGTAATACACATTTTATAGGTGAACCATTAATTTGGCATCCAATTATAGTGAAGATTTCATTGGTTATACAATTGATAGTAAACCTGAGATAAACAAACAAAAGATATTGAAACCAATGGAAAAATTCTCCCAAGAGCCTTCACTAATATTTAATTACAAAGATGCTAAACTGGTCTACCCCTCTGTCCTGAACAGAATATATGCTTTAAGTTTGGGGAATCCTCCCTGCTATGAATGATGCTACAGCTGGTCCATGTATTTACTGTCATACTCGACTGTGCAAATTGTGCACTGCCCCACTTCAGGAATGGCCATCCCATTGTATTCTATGCAATTGACACCCTCACCCTGCATTTGGGCAATATACAGTCTGTGCAACCATAGGAGGTGACCCCACAAAATCTTTGAGTGATCCCTCCCCTGGCAAATGGCTCACAATTTATTTAGGGGCATTGTGGGTGGCAAAGGAATGAGGAACAGCAAAGCGTCCACAAGGAAATCAAGTGACTGATCCTCATCTTACAATGTACCAATGAATTGCATGAACTAGTTCCTTGAAGAAGAGAATAAGGTGATTAGGGAAATGCTTAAATCTCTAACCCTCAGGCTGATTGGGAGGGTAAGAAAAGGGCTTCTCACATTTCCCAGGCTAGTTGTTTCCTTACTGTGTTTAGGGAGTATCATAAGAAACACCATTACACAAGGGGAATACTAAAGCTCATATTTATGCCTGTGGTGTGTCAGGGGAGAAACAGTGTGTGCTAATTATGACAAAAAAGAGAAGCGACCTGCGGCGGCGGGGGAGAGGGGGTGGCCCTCTGGAAGACACTGATGTTGGTTTAAACTCAGCAGCAGCTTGTGGGCGTGCATGCTGGTTCCTATAGGTCTTGAGGAAACTTCCCAGGCAATTTAGAGCAGGCCTCAGGCAAAGTACAAGAGGGAATCTCTAGTTCTAAATTAGATTACGTACAGACCTGGGAATAATACCTTGGTTTTTAAGCAGTGTTGACATCCTGGCCAAATTATTCAGGAACTCCTCTCTAACATTATTCCTGTGTGGCTCTCGCCCACACCACCACATCTTCAGTAACAAAAGCCTGTAGATAGAACAAAGACAAGCCACCTTGTATGCCAAATTCCTTGCCTTGTGTCAGCAGTGCTCCAATAGGATGGTGGTACTAGGTGGGAAGATACGCTGGGAATACAGCCTTTCCGGAATTGATGATGACAAAATAGGTCACAAAACCTCAGATTTTGATTTTAAATGGTCTAACTGGCTGTCTACAGGTGGTGGAACAGAAGCTGTGCTGTTGACTCTCGAAACACCAAATATTCTCTTACCTAGTCTTTGCTTTACTTGTTAAGCCAGTGTCATTCCACTGGCAAATATGTTCAGTATACTCATCTGTAGGCCATCCAAAATACTAGCTTAAGTTCCCACTGCTGTTTGTCACCATAAAAAGTCTTCAGGCACACTTTTTATTGTCCACTGGGCTAACAAAACTCCCTGTGACGTCACTGTTCACATGAACATTGCTTTAATAACATTTATTGAGTATTGATTTTATGCTAGGGAGTATGTCAAGCATTTACATTTATTATCTTTTTTTTCCCTTCCTGACCTTCAACGTGGGATAGCTCCTCTAGGCCCTCTTGTGCCCGCGCAGCCACCGCTCCTTGGACATGGGGTTGGTCCTCCCGGCCTCCGCCCCTGGCCTTGGGTGTGGGGTTAGTTCTCCCAGCCGCTGCCCCTGGCCTCGGGCGTGGGGGCGTTGAGGGTCAGGAAGGGCAGCAGTGAGGAGATACCCCTCGTCCAAGGTAAGAGAAACCCAAGTAAGATGGTAGGTGTTGCAAGAGAGCATCAGAGGGCAGACACATTGAAACCATACTCACAGAAAACTAGTCAATCTAATCACACTAAGACCACAGCCTTGTCTAACTCAATGAAACTAAGCCATGCCCATGGGGCAACCCAGGACAGGCGGGTCATGGTGGAGAGATCTGACAGAATGTGGTCCACTGGAGAAGGGAATGGCAAACCACTTCAGTATTCTTGCCTTGAGAACCCCATGAACAGTATGAAAAGGCAAAATGATAGGATACTGAAAGAGGAACTCCCCAGGTCAGTAGGTGCCCAATATGCTACCGGAAATCAGTGGAGAAATAACTCCAGAAAGAAAGAAGGGATGGAGCCAAAGCAAAAACAATACCCAGCTGTGGATGTGACTGGTGATAGAAGCAAGGTCTGATGCTGTAAAGAGCAATATTGCATAGGAACCTGGAATGTCAGGTCCATGAATCAAGGCAAATTGGAAGTGGTCAAACAAGAGATGGCAAGAGTGAATGTCGACATTCTAGGAATCAGCGAACTCAAATGGCCTGGAATGGGTGGACTTAACTCAGATGACCATTATATCTACTACTGCGGGCAGGAATCCCTCAGAAGAAATGGAGTAGTCATCATGGTCAACAAAAGAGTCCGAAATGCAGTACTTGGATGCAATCTCAAAAACGACAGAATGATCTCTGTTCGTCTCCAAGGCAAACCATTCAATATTACAGTAATCCAAGTCTATGCCCCAACCAGTAATGCTGAAGAAGCTGAAGTTGAGCGGTTCTATGAAGACCTACAAGATCTTTTAGAACTAACACCCAAAAAAGATGTCCTTTTCATTTTAGGGAACTGGAATGCAAAAGTAGGAAGTCAAGAAACACCTGGAGTAACAGGCAAATTTGGCCTTGGAATACGGAATGAAGCAGGGCAAAGACTAATAGAGTTTTGCCAAGACAATGTACTGGTCATAGCAAACACCCTCTTCCAATAACACAAGAGAAGACTCTACACATGGACATCACCAGATGGTCAACACTGAAATCAGATTGATTATATTCTTTGCAGCCAAAGATGGAAAAGCTCTATACAGTCAACAAAAACAAGACTGGGAGCTGACTGTGGCTCAGATCATGAACTCCTTATTGCCAAATTCAGACTGAAATTGAAAAAAGTAGGGAAAACCACTAGACCATTCAGGTATGACCTAAATCAAATCCCTTATGATTATACAGTGGAAGTGAAAAATAGATTTAAGGGCCTAGATCTGATAGATAGAGTGCCTGATGAACTATGGACTGAGGTTCGTGACATTGTATAGGAGACAGGGATCAAGACCATCCCCATGGAAAAGAAATGCAAAAAAGCAAAATGGCTGTCTGGGGAGGCCTTACAAATAGCTGTGAAAAGAAGAGAAGCGAAAAGCAAAGGAGAAAAGGAAAGATATAAGCATCTGAATGCAGAGTTCCAAAGAATAGCAAGAAGAGATAAGAAAGCCTTCCTCAGCGATCAAGGCAAAGAAACAAAGGAAAACAACAGAATGGGAAAGACGAGAGATCTGTTCAAGAAAATTAGAGATACCAAGGGAACATTTCAGGCAAAGATGGGCTCGATAAAGGACAGAAATGGTATGGACCTAACAGAAGCAGAAGATATTAAGAAGAGGTGGCAAGAATACACAGAAGAACTGTACAAAAAAGATCTTCATGACCCAGATAATCACGATAGTGTGATCACTGACCTAGAGCCAGACATCCTGGAATGTGAAGTTAATGCCTTAGATGCCTTAGAAAGCATCACTACGAACAAAGCTAGTGGAGGTGATGGAATTCCAGGTGAGCTATTTCAAATCCTGAAAGATGATGCTGTGAAAGTGCTGCACTCAATATGCCAACAAATTTGGAAAACTCAGCAGTGGCCACAGGACTGGAAAAGGTCAGTTCATTCCAATCCCAAAGAAAGGCAATGCCAAAGAATGCTCAAACTGCCACACAATTGCATTCATCTCACATGCTAGTAAAGTAATGCTCAAAATTCTCCAAGCCAGGCTTCAGCAATATGTGAACCGTGAACTTCCTGATGTTCAAGCTGGTTTTAGAAAAGGCAGAGGAACCAGAGATCAAATTGCCAACATCCGCTGGATCATGGAAAAAGCAAGAGAGTTCCAGAAAAACATCTATTTCTACTTTATTGACTATGCCAAAGCCTTTGACTGTGTGGATCACAATAAACTGTGGAAAATTCTGAAAGAGATGAGAATAGCAGACCACCTGACCTGCCTCTTGAGAAATCTGTATGCAGGTCAGGAAGCAACAGTTAGAACTGGACATGGAACAACAGACTGGTTCCAAATAGGAAAAGGAGTACGTCAAGGCTATATATTGTCACCCTGTTTATTTAACTTATATGCAGAGTACATCATGAGAAACGCTGGACTGGAAGAAACACAAGCTGGAATCAAGATTGCTGGGAGAAATATCAATAACCTCAGATATGCAGATGACAGCACCCTTATGGCAGAAAGTGAAGAGGAACTCAAAAGCCTCTTGATGAAAGTGAAAGTGGAGAGTGAAAAAGTTGGCTTAAAGCTCAACATTCAGAAAACTAAGATCATGGCATCTGGTCCCATCACTTCATGGGAAATAGATGGGGAAACAGTGGAAACAGGGTCAGACTTTATTTTTTTGGGCTCCAAAATCACTGCAGATGGTGATTGCAGCCATGAAATTAAAAGATGCTTACTCCTTGGAAGGAAAGTTATGACCAACCTAGATAGCATATTCAAAAGCAGAGACATTACTTTGCCAACAAAGGTCCGTCTAGTCAAGGCTATGGTTTTTCCTGTGGTCATGTATGGATGTGAGAGTTGGACTGTGAAGAAGGCTGAACACCGAAGAATTGATGCTTTTGAACTGTGGTGTTGGAGAAGACTCTTGAGAGTCCCTTGGACTGCAAGGAGATCCAACCAGTCCATTCTGAAGATCAGCCCTGGGATTTCTTTGGAAGGAATGATGCTAAAGCTGAAACTCCAGTACTTTGGCCACCTCATGTGAAGAGCTGACTCATTGGAAAAGACTCTGATGCTGGGAGGGATTGTGGGCAGGAGGAGAAGGGGTCGACAGAGGATGAGATGGCTGGATGGCATCACCGACTGGATGGATGTGAGTCTGGGTGAATTCCGGGAGTTGGTGATGGACAGGGAGGCCTGGTGTGCTGCGATTCATGGGGTCGCTAAGGGTCAGACACGACTGAGCGACTGAACTGAACTGAACTGAACTGATTTTTTTTTCCACCTACAGTAAATACATGAGGTAGAGTCTATATCCATCTTTTCTATGGATGAGGGAACAAGTTGCCTGAAAATTATCTTGCCTGTGTGTGTGTCATAGAAGACTGGGGCTAAAAGGACTTTAGAAATCATTTGACTTGATGCTTCACTTTACAGATGAGGAAAGTGAGTTCAGAGAGGTTAAGTCCTATGCCCATAATCACATAGCCTGGAAGTGGCAGAGCTGATACCCGATACAAGATTCCTTCCATGTTGGAACTATACTATCTACCATTTGGGGTTAATACACATCACCTTGGCCTCTCTGTGAGTCTGAAGCCCAGTCTTTTGTGATTTGAGAATTTGTGCCATCTCCAAGTGTGCTGTCATCATGCAACCAAATATGATTCAAAACAAGGCTGGGGGCGGGTGGGGGTGGGGGGCGTTTTGTTCTCTCTGTGCATCAGATTGATGATGAAGTCAAACTTCATGACTCAGAATACGCAGAAGCTCTCCAGCCCTTAACAACTTTCCCCACAGGAAAACTGCCAGGTGCTTGGTTACCTTTTGAGTTCTTTGTGGGTGGCAGAGAACGCCTCTAAAAAATAGATTCGTCCTCAACTCTCCCAGAAGAGGCTTGCAGCCTAAAAATGTCACTCCCTTTTCCCTTCCAAACACAGACATCACTACCCCAGGTATAGCCCTTCCTTACTAACCCAGCAGCTGCCTAAACAGAAGCCTGCCTCCCACCTGGAGTCTAGATTTCCCTTATTGGGGAAGGGACAAAAATGTCTTGAAAGCAGGAGGAAACAATCTTTCACATGAATTTTGGCAAAAACTGCTCTTCTAAAACAGACAGATTTCAAGGAAAAAGGTGTGGGTCTCTGGCTTAGTCTTTTACCTCCTGAAGATCAACTAAAAGGGAAAATGTATGTAAAAGTGCTTTGTGAAGGCAATGGCACCCCACTCCAGTACTCTTGCCTGGAAAATGCCATGGATGGGGGAGCCTGGTGGGCTGTAGTCCATGGGGTCGCTAAGATTTCAGGCACGACTGAGTGACTTCACTTTCACTTTTCACTTTCATGCATTGGAGAAGGAAATGGCAACCCACTCCAGTGTTCTTGCCTGGAGAATCCCAGGGACAGAGGAGCCTAGTGGGCTGCCGTCTATGGGGTTGCACAGAGTCAGACACGACTGAAGCGACTTAGCAGCAGCAGCAGTAGCAGCAACCTGCAAATACCAGGGACTATCATGGGCCCCTGCCTGTGTTCCCCGCAACTTCAGATCTGCAGTGAGTGGAAGAAATGACTTCTCTAGCGATACCTCTGGTGAGACAGATTTTCCAGCCACAGAGACCCAGGGAGTTTCCCTGGCCTGTGCTTTCGATGGCTAACTCCTTGTGTGCTGAGATGAGATTAAGACCAATCATTGCAAAAAAGCAGTCCTGAGGCTGGCTGATGCCAGCTAAAACAGGGTGCAGGCGGCCGGAAGGAGTAAGAATGAATTTCAACCAACCAGCAGAACTGAGGAGACAGGGAGAGAGCCTTGCTCAGCTGTGGGCAGACCTCCCAACTGAGTCTCTGCTGCTGCGTTAACCTGGAACTGGTCTTAATACAAAGACGTGTTTGCTAGCTTCTTGCCAGAAGCATGTGATGCTTGAGCTCCATGGAACACCTTGTCATGTTAGAGCTGTTTTTGGTTCTTTTATTTTATTCATGTATTCATTTATTCAGTAAATAGGTTGTTAATTCTTACTTCATGGGCAGCTTTCTCTGTTTCAACAAACCCTTTCATTTCCTGCCCACATACAAAGCCCACATGCAGTGGGTATAGTTGAAGGTAAACAGGTTTTGTTTAAATAAAAAAGTAAAGATGTGCTCTGACCAGCACACCCAGTCCATGCCACCTTCCTGGCCCCCACACCATACACTAGAGGTCACTTGGGGGTATTTTCTGTGTTTGGGAACCACTCAGCTCCTGGAAAGCACAGGTTTCAGAATGCCATCATACTCTATTTTTTTTTTTACAGCATCATTACAGTATTTGTTGGGCACTCTTGTACATAGCTCCGTGGGAGATTCTGCAGGAATATAAAAGCAATAACAACAGCAGCAACACAAAGATATATCACCAAGAACAAGAAGTGTAGGGATTTCCCTGGCAGTCTAGTGGTTAAGACTTCGTCTTCCAATGCAAGGGGCATGGATTTGATCCCTGGTCAGGGAGCTAAGATCCCACATGCCTTGCGACCAAAAACCGAAACATAAAACAGAAGCAGTATGGTAGCAAAAGTCAAAACTTAAAAAAAACAAGAAGTTTAAGATATGGCTCCCTGAGCTTTAGGTACTTAGAATGGGATACTCAAAGGTAGACGAAATGCAGTGACTCATGCCACCATCTGCAGGCCCAGACAGTTAGTGACAATCAATTCCATCACTCCCACCAAGGTCAACACAACTCAGAATCCTCAACACAGTGCTCTGAAGATACAACCCATCCACCTCCTTTTTCCACCCCTGTGTTTCTGATCAAGTTCAACAAGAGTTCAGGAGAGGAAGAAATGATGGTATGTGCTAGAATGGTTGGGAAAGATACCACAGGGGAGGGAAATTTTAGCTGTACCCTGAAGGACTGATCCAATTTGAACAGACTGAGTAAAAGAAAAGAGAGAGGAAGGCTATATGCTGTATTGAAGTTCTTTGCATTTTTTAAAAATGTAGTCAAATCTGTGTCTCCTTAAAAAAAAAAAAACTTCTTGCTTTAATTTAGGAAGATCTTTCTCACCCCCAAGATCATGAATACACTCACCTATATTTTCTTCCAGTACCTTCATGGTTTTCTTTTTAACATAGACCTATCTGATCTAGTTTAATTTACCTGGGAACAAGGAATACGGTAGAAATTCAGTTATTGTTGTTGGTGGTGATTTTTAAATGGCAAGCTAAATCTCATACCATTTTTTTGAATAATCATTTAAAAATTCTCCTTGAGACTTCCCTGGCAGTTCAATGGTTAAGACTTCCAACTCAGGGGGCACAGGTACCATCCCTGGTCAGGGAACTAGATCCCAGGTGTTCTATGGTGTGGCCAAAAAATAAATAAAATTTGGAAAAAAAATGTTTTAAAACATCTCCTTTATACAAAATCCCATTATATACATACACTTATTTCTGAACCCCTGGTTCTTTTTTCAGTCATCTATTCAAATGCTTATTGTTAATCCTGCATTTCAGAAAACTCAGTTCACAAACTCAGCACACAAATTAGATAAACTAAGGAGATAGGATTCTTCAAGCTATAGATAGCAAGCTACCGTAATTATCCCTGAAATGATTCAATTTTTCAAAAGCTTAAATGTATACATCCCTTTTAAATGTAACAGCTTTATTAACATCCAACGCGCATACCATACACTTCATCCATTTAATATGTACAATTCAATGATTCTAAGGATATTTGCAGCATGAAACAATTTTACAACATTCTCAGATCTCTAGTCCTGTGCAACCATTATCTATTTGCTGTCTCTACGGATTTGCCTATTCTGGATATTTCATTACAAATGTAACCATACAAATGGAATCATACAGTAAAAGGCCCTTTATGTCTGGCATCTTTCACTTAGCATGTTTTCAAAGTTTATCCATATTTTAGCATATATTTCTACTTAGGTTTTTTAAATTGATATATTTATATAACATGAAGTTAACTTTTTAAAATGTACATTTCGTACCCTCACTATGTTCTGCAACCATCACAACTATCTAGTTCCAGAACATTTTCACCACCCCAAAAGGAAACCCTGTACTTAGTAAGCAGTCACTCCTCACTTCTCCCCCACCCCTCACAGCCTCCAGCAAACACTGATCAACTTTCCATCTCTATGGATCTGCCTAGTCTGGACATTTCATATAAATAGATCATAAATGTGACCTTTTGTGACTGGCTTCTTTCACTTAGCATGTTTTCAAAGTTCACTCATATCATAGCATGTGTATCCTTACTTCATCTCTTACTGTTAGTGAATATTCCATGGCATGGACATAACACAGTTGGTTTATCCATTCATCTGTTGATAGACATTTTGATCATCTTCACTTTTTGGCTATTAGGAATAATGTTGCTAAGGGATTCCCTGGTAGCTCAAAGGGTAAAGAGTCTGCCTGCAAGGCGGAAGGCCCAGATTCGATCCCTGGGTTAGGAAGATGACCTGGAGAAGGAAATGGCAACCCACTCCAATATTCTTGACTGGAAAATCCCATGGATGGAGGAGCCTGGCAGGTTACATACAGTCCATGGGGTCACAAAGAGTCGGACACGACTAAGTGACTTCACTTTCATTTTTTGTGTGTGAACTCTGCACTTCTTTTAAAAGGGGCATTATCTTCTGTATAAAGTCCTATTAAAGTGAAAGTGAAAGTCGCTCAGTCATGTTTGACTCCTTGTGACCCCATGGACTACACAATCCATGGAATTCTCCAGGCCAGAATCCTGGAGTGGGTAACCTTTCCCTTCTCAGGGAGATCTTCCCAACCCAGGGATCAAACCCAGGTCTCCTGCATTGCAGGCAAATTCTTTACCAGCTGAGCCACCGGGGAAGCCCAAGAATACTGGAGTGGGGAGCCTATCCTTTCTCCAGCAGATCTTCCCCACCCAGGAATCAAACTAGGATCTCCTGCATTGCAGGCAGACTCTTTACCAACTGAGCTATCAGGGAAGCCATATAAAGCCCTATACTTTCTTGTCATACTAATCCCATGCACCATCTTTTCAGGATATCAAAAAATTTATTTCCCCTGAGCCTTGTTTCTTTCCTTTGGCTTTCAGGTTCCCTGACTAGGGATCAAACCCAGGCACACTGCATGGAGGTGCAGAGGCCTAACCACTAAACCACCAGGGAATTCCCTAGCCTCATTTCTTTAAAGCCAAATATAATTTCATTAGCAGAGGCCTTGATCTTGTCAGTCTATGCTAATCTGAACCACCACTAAGCAAAGGAGATTTAAGAAAGTAATTAAGAAAACTGCAGTCTGGTGAAGGACATGGCTAGGTGGATTCAAAAGGATATGGTGATAAAGATGGGGATGATGCTGAAGTACAGTGTACAGACTTACTAACACTACTGCTTTTAAGTTCTTTTCTTTGCAGGAACAGGACCCAGGTACCTTCATTCACTTATTTATGTACTAGAGATTCAAATTTTAAACTAGCTTAAACATTCAATAGGTTTTGCCCATTAAACCTGCTACGAGCAGGATTGCCATAGAAAGTTTCGGGGAAAGAAATCAAACAAGCAAAACAAAGGTAGACACAGTTTATTAACAGAACCACTCTTCCGTTAGACTCTTAAGTGCGTAAAAACAAGGGCTGCATCTTTGTGGTGGGAGCACTATAAATGTACTATATTTGTTAAGAGATAAATGTACTATATTTGTTAAGAGATAAATGTACATTTATGAGCACCATAAATGTACTATATTTATTAAGAGAAAGAATGAGAGAAGGTGCATCTAGAAATAAGATTTCTAGCCTTTGTCCCATTCACTTACTCCCATCATGCTGTTTATGCTCCCCTGGAGACCCTGGCTTCACCCAACTCTAAGGGACAAATCATGGTCTCTCCAAGGCAGGCGAGATGCAGGATTATCTCTAGCATTTTCGGGAAGGGATGGGGCACCCATAGTAGAAAATCAAGCAACCCTGCTGACTCATATCTTTCAACTGCCAATTTTGAAAGGAGAGGGATTTTGTTGTTGTTGTTATCCTTTGCTGTTAGTACTGAGAAACAAAAATAAAAGCAAACAAGAGTTTAAATACTAAATCAAATCGACTTGACAAAATCCCAAAGGTGCCTCTGGAGGTGAACAGACCTAGCCTTGTAAGCTCCCAAACCTCCTCCCAGGGCTGCCTGACCCCTCGGTGCTGGCTAATTGTAGCTCTGGGAGAAGCAGGATAAACAGACCACTCAGTGCTGCTATATTAAGCAGCACTAAGTCCAGTTAGTCAGTGCTGGCAGCAGGCAGCGCAAGAAGCACCTTCATGGTCCAGACAGCCATGTACTCCACCAGACACACTGAAGAAAAGCTGCAGCAAAGTCCAAAAAGTCCCTTTCAGGAAATGCCTCTTTGCCCTTAGTGAAACCTTGGCAGTCTTGCCAGGCCAGAGGTGACATGTTGACCTGGAAGTGCCTGAAAAATCCCACAGTACCTCAAGTTGAAGCAGCAGTCACGCTGCATCAGTGGCTGGCTCCCTTGCATTACTGGCAATCAGTTCAGATGTCACCTCTTCAGAGGGGGCTACTCTGGTGCCTCACACATACCTGGAGACCCTAGAGATGAAATCGCTGGCTCAGCTCACACAGCACTCTAGTTGGATCTCCTTCCTGATCAAAGAAGCTCACTAAAGATGAGGGGTATGGCAGGGCCACTATCTGAAAGGGGGGTGTTGGCCCTTTTGATTAGTTGGTATTCAGGTTTTCTCTGGCTTTAGCTCCTATTGGCGTGAAACAATGGTGATTTTCACCCTGTCCTAAAACAAACAGAGCTGTGACTTATGTTTCCCAGTGTTCACTACTAATTTTATGCACCATCGGGTTTCGTGTTCTCTCATGTTTCCATTAAATCTAGATTCTCCCCCTGGGATGTTGGCACATTGTGCGGGGCACATTGTGGTGAGCACATCGTGATGGGCTGGCATGCTGGGTGTTGGGAAGAGGCTAGAACTAACTTCAGGAGAACTTGTCCCTCAGCGACATCCACCCATGAAATCTGCCCTCCTGACTCCCACCCTCACCCCCAGGGCAGCCATGGCTCACCAATCACAGCCAAGCCGGACACAGCCTCTAAGTTCTCCCCCATAAGATTAGGGCAGCCACCACCACTGAACTTAACTGGCACTTTTTGGCTGTCCTGCCTGATTTATTACAATAATTGGAAAAGAAATAAATAAATCTGTTCCCCAAACTGCATTCAGTTACACTGCTTCTCAGATTGTGTTCATTTGGATTGTTTTATGAATTTTCCCATTCTTTTAATCAAAGTGTTAGTCCCTCAGTCATGTCCGACTCTTTGTGACCCCATGGATTGTAGCCCATCAGGCTCCTCTGTCCATGAGATTCTCCAGGCAAGAATACTGGAGTGGGTTGCCATGCCCTCCTCCAGGGGCTTTTTCCAACCCAGGGATCAAACCCAGGTCTCCCAAATTGCAGGCAGATTCTTTACCGTCTGAGCGACCAGGGAAGGAGGAAGGACATCTGTCTGGAGAGATTTTTTAAAAATAAGTTTGAATATTTTTTAAGCATGGACAAGTGCAGAGGAGAAAACATTTAATGACCCCTATTCTCACTGTCTAGATCACTCCTGTTGATATTAGCTAATTATTATAATATTAGACTAGTAATACATGTATAAGGTTCAAGATTATAAATATTAAAGTATAAAATAATACAAAAGTATGAAAATATAAAATATAGAATAACAAGTGATAACTTCTGTTCAGCTTTTCTAATGGTAACAACTATTCAGTTCAGTTCAGTCGCTCAGTCATGTCCAACTCTTTGCAACCCCATGAATCCCAACACGCCAGGCCTCCCTGTCCATCACCAACTCCCAGAGTTCACTCAGACTCACGTCCATCGAGTCAGTGATGCCATCCAGCCATCTCATCCTCTGTCGTCCCCTTCTCCTCCTGCCCTCAATCCCTCCCAGCATCAGAGTCTTTTCCATTGAGTCAACTCTTCGCATGAGGTGGCCAAAGTATTGGAGTTTCAGCTTAGTATCATTCCTTCCAAAGAAATCCCAGGGCTGATCTCCTTCAGAATGGACTGGTTGGATCTCCTTGCAGTCCAAGGGACTCTCAAGAGTCTTCTCCAACACCACAGTTCAAAAGCATCAATTCTTCGGCGCTCAGCCTTCTTCACAGTCCAAAGCATCATTACAAACAAAGCTAGTGGTAACAACTATTAGCTATTAATAATTTTTATGAGTCCTTTCAGAAAAAGTATCTGTATGTATACACACATTTTTTTTAATTTACCAAAAAAAGGGAGAGAAATAATGCTCTATGTTATGTTCTGCACCTTTTTTTTTTTCCCTTCTTACTAAATAATACATCTTGGCATTCTTTCCTGATTCACCTCATTCGTTTTGCATATGGTTTTCCAACATATGGACATGTCATAATTTAATCAGTACCCTATTAATGGCAAAACATCTTTTAATGACTTCAGTGGGCCTCTTGGCAGTTGATAAAGCTATTCAGCAAAAAGAAAGGAGGGACGCTTATTTCATTCATTCACTCAAACTATAGATCCAAAGATTATTTCAGCCTGGTCCAAAACATCTGGCAGATACAACTACAAAGCAAAGCATCAGCAGAACTGGGGGTGGGGGAATGGTATGAAAAAAACCATCTGTAATGCACCAGAGTGAAGATGACTTGCAAAGATCACAAGCAGGAAACGGTGACAATCCTAGAAGACTCAGCCACCTGACGGGGCCAGGTGGGGTCACTCTGGGTGACATCAATGCAGCACTGCTTCACACAGACTTCTGACTAACATGTCTCAGAAGTCTCTGGCACTGAAAATGCTTTATTTTATTCATAATGAGTTATTCATGACAACTGCTGAGTCTACCGAGCCAGCTGTGCTTTCCTATCACCAAGGTGCCTTGATAGTATGGCAATCTATCTATTATCTATCTATCTACAGTTTTTAAATTCTCCAGGCAAAGAGACTTTTGCTTTGTCCAATTCTAATTCTGCCAGGGAGGTATTTGGGATTCTGCCAGTGATTTGGGGTGGTTGGTTCAGGTAAAACTGAAACTAACCTTATTTTACCACTTGCTAACTGTGTGTCCTGGGGCATGTCACCTAACTATCCTAAGCCTATGAAATGGAGATAATAATACCCAACCCATCAGTTCAGTTCAGTTCAGTTACTCAGTCGTGTCCGACTCTTTGCAACCCCGTGGACTGCAGCACACCAGGCTTCCCTGTCCATCACCAACTCCCGGAGCTTTCTCAAACTTATATCCATCGAATCAGTGATGCCATCCAACCATCCCATCCTCTGTTGTCCTCTTCTCCTCCTGCCTTCAGTCTTTCCCAGCATCAGGGTCTTTTCCAATGAGCTAGTTCTTCACATCAGGTGGCCAAAGTATTGGAGCTTCAGCTTCAGTCCTTCCAATGAATATTCAGGACTGATTTCCTTTAGGATGGACTGGTTTGATCTCCTTGCAGTCCAAGGGACTCTCAAGAGTCTTCTCCAACACCACAGTTCAAAAGAATCAATTCTTCGGCACTCAGCATTCTTTATGGTCCAACTCTCACATCCTCACATGACTACTAGAAAAACCATAGCTTTGACTAGAGGTTGTTGGAATGATCAACTGGGATGATTTATATCTATAGGAAAACACATGGTCTGCTCCCACTCATGTATTTAAACACACATCTAATATGTGAATCTGCAAAGAGAGATGTCTGGGAAGATGTTTACCAAAATGCTAATCTTGGTTTCTTCTGGGGTTGAGATTTCTTTTTCTTTCTTTTTAACATTTATTTATTTGGTTGCACCAGATTTTAGCTGCGGCATGTGGGATCTTTAGTAGCAGCATGTGAGATCTAGTTCCCTGACCAGAGATCAAACCCCAGCACCCTACATTGGGAGTGTGGAGTCTTAGCCACTTGACCAACAGGGAAGTCCTGGGATGGGATTTCTTAAGATTTTTTTCCCCTTATTTTTCTCCATACTGCTTGGGCCGCTTTGTTTTGGGGATTTAAGGGGCTTTTTTGGTGTGTGTTACTTTGTTTTTTACAACGATTAAGAATATTTATTAAAAAACATATCTCATAAAATGAGATAATGCATTTAAAAATCACATACAGTAAGTGCTTCTGCTGCTCCTGCTAAGTCACTTTAGTCGTGTCTGACTCTGTGTGACCCCATAGACGGCAACGCACCAGGCTCCCCTGTCTCTGGGATTCTCCAGGCAAGAACACTGGAGTGGGTTGCCATTTCCTTCTCCAATGCGTGAAAGTGAAGTCACTCAGTCATGTCCGACTCTTCGAGACCCCATGGACTGCAGCCTACCAGGCTCCTCCGTCCATGGGATTCTCCAGGCGAGAGTACTGGAGTGGGGTGCCGTCGCCTTCTCTGACAGTAAGTGCTTAATCAATGATAAATGTTTTACTGTGAAAATCTATCTTGAAAAGATAGCTTTTTCAATTCCAGAAAAATCACAATTTAACTATATTTAAATCTCAGAAAGCCTAATTTTTAGGAAATTAGGAATTAGTCAGTGCTGGGTTTAAATCTTAGTTCTATGTCTGTTTTTCCTCCTTTCAATCTTTTTAGATGATATATCTTAAGCAAAACACTTTGCCACTTATAACCTTGGTTTCTCCATCTGTGAAATAAAATGCTTTTCCCCTAATCCAATCACCCAAAATTCTACACAAACTTCAGAACATTTTGTGTTTCCATTTACCTTGAACACACAGAATACCTAGAGTAAGTGTGACTGTCACTCTTCAGAGCCTATAATAATAGAACCTTGCCATGCCAACACAGCTAATTCACTACATAATATCTACTTCCCTTTCTGTTTACCAACAGAACTTGGATTTTATCCAGGGCAGCAATGCGCCCAGTTAAAAATGCTCACCTCAGACTTCACTGGTGGTCTAGTGGTTGAGATTCCATCTGCCAATGCAAGGGACATGGGTTCAATCCCTGGTCCAGGAATATTCCACATGCTGTGGGAACTACGGCAAAGCACCACTACTACTGAAACCCGTGTGCCCTAGAGCCCGTGCTCTGCAACAAGAGAAGCGACCTCAATGAGAAGCCCATGCATGGCAACTAGAGAGTAGCCCCCACTCATTGAAACCAGAGAAAGCCTGTGCACAGCAATGAAGACCCAGCACAGCCAAAAAAACTCACTTCTCAGATTTCCTTGCAGTTAGGGGTAGCCATGTGACCCAGTTTGACCGAAGAGATATAAGCAGTACTCTTATGTTTCTTGTATATTACAAGGAACTTCTAAGAAAATTTGCATATACCTGATCAAAAGGGAGATACTCATCTGATATACATTCTCTGCCCTTGAATATTCCCTCTGTTCCCACCTAAAGCATGGAAATGACATTTAGAGGAGCAGTAGCCATCTTTCCAGCTACAAGAGCCACACATTAAGAATGACAGAGCCAGAAAGCAGAAAAAACCAGATCCTTGCTGACTTCATAGAGATGCTGTCCTAACCCTGGACCTCATACTCTAAATTTCATGTTGCATTAGAAAAACAAATCTTTAGTGGGTTAGGCCACCATTGTTGGGATTTAGGTATATGCAACCAAATGTAGTCTCAAGTAAATATACTATCTTATGGGGTTACTATGAGAAGTCAGACAAGATACTGTTTGTCAAGTACTCAGCCCAGTGCCTGAAACATGGGCATAACTTAATATTATTTGACAAGTTCCAATCTTCTTCCTAAAGAGAGGGAACTGGAAATCTTTCAGAGAGCATGAATTCATAACAGAAAGCTAAGAACTTTATTTGTTCATCTGTAAAGTTCTTAGTGGGCTTCCCTGGTGGCTCAGTGGTAAAGAATCCACCTGCCAAGCAGGAGATGAAAGTTCAGTCTCTGGGTTGGGAATATCCCCTGGAGAAGGAAATGGCAACCGACTCCCATCTTCTTGTCTGAGAAATCCCATGGAGAGAGGAGCCTGGCGTCGCAAAAGAGACAGACATGTTAGCGACTAAAACAAAGCTCTTAGAATGATGCCTGGCACGTAAGAAGCACTTTATAAATATTTGATCAAAAAATACAATCCTAAAAAATGAATACTGAACGCCTGCAATGTACCAGGCACTGTTCTAGACACTTGGAAATACAGACATGAAGACAACGTTCCTGCTGTTAAGGTATCTTCATTTTAGAAGGAGCAGCAGGAGAGGAACAATATAGAAGAAATGGTCATGAAAATAAAGAGGATGATGCGCTAGAGTTACCAGATCTCCTCAGGTGGCGTATACAGGGAAGGCCTCTTGCAGGTGGTGACCTTGGAAGTAAAATCTGATGTGTAAGGAGCCAACTCTTTGGAGATCTGGGAGGGGTGGGATGGGAAACATTGCTGATAGAGGGAGGTTTATCAAAAGAAAGCTCTGAGGTAGTTAGTTATGAGTCTGGCACTATGGAGAAAAAGTCAAATGAACTTATCTATGAAACAGATTCAGGCTCACATAGAGAACAGACAAGTGGCTGCGAAGGAGAGAGGGAGGGATGGAGCTGAAGACTGGTTATTAGCAGATACAAACGATTATACATAGAATGGGTAGACAACAAGATCTTACTGTATGGTACAGGGAATTATATTCAATATCCTGGGATAAACCATAACAGAAAAATAACATTAAGAAAAAAATGTACATATGTATAACTGACCCACTCTGCTGTAGAGCAGTAATTAACATAACACTGTAAATCAACTACATTGCAATAAAAAACAATAAAATTAAATTTTAAGAAAAAGTAGATTGAAGTATAACTTATTCAGATTCTTTTGGTAGTCAGAAGCCTACTGAGTTAGAAGGAGTGAAAAAAGTTGACATTTATGCTAAGAATCCAGGATGACAGGACCCAAGGATGAACATCCAGCTGGACCAAATCTGTACTGCATCCAGAGACTTAAACACTAGTAGGACTCCCCATGCTTCATCTACCTCTCTAACATGGACATGTGTTTCATTCTTATCTTCCTCCTGGAAGATCAGCTCCATCTGCTCTTCTGAACCATAGGGCAGAAAACCATGACCACTCATGTTAGATGGTATAGCTCCAATCACGAGCTCCTAGTCCAGCTTCCCAGGGAAGCTCACTGATTGACAGACTTGAGTCAGGTCCAGAAACAGCACCAGGGCTTCTAGGAGGCCACTGAACTGAGGTCAAGACAAAGGTAGTCACTTGGAAAAAGGGGAATCACTGTGAGCCAGGGACAAACCCAAGAGGCGTCTGCCTAACCTGTAGAGCAGCAGTGCCCAAGACAAATACAGTATCAGACACAAAGGTAAACCACACAGGCTATGTAACATTTTCTAGCAGACACATTAAAGAAGTACAAAGAAGCGGATGAGATTAATTTAAATAATATAATGACTTAATCCAACACACCCCAAATATGATTACTTTAACATACATAATACAAAGATATTTACATTCTTTTTAACATACTAAGTCTTTGAATCCAGGGCCTATTTTACAATTGAGGCACGTCTCAATTCACATCAGCCACAAGTGCTAAACAGCCACACCTGGCTGGTGGCTAGCACAGTGGACATGCAGGTCCAGATTTCTTGGCTGAGATCTGGTGGATGCTGCTACCCATGTCCATCCGGCAGGCCCAAGGCTATAATGATCAAGCACAATCTTCTCTTGCCTTCTGCGGTTGTCATGATTGCGTGTCTGCTCTTGAACTCAGATAAATGTGCAGGATTAATCATCACTGGCTTTTAGAGTGCACACAGCACAAGCACATTTTGCTGCCAAGTTGCAATTACAGAGTTCTTTCTCTGATGGATTCAGAGTTAATGTCTTTGCACTTCCTTTATTCCAGAAATGAAATTAAAGCCACTCAAACACACACACACAAAAGGCCCACAGCAACCTGCAGCTCCATCAGCAAATTGTTCAGCCTTGGTAGGAAGGTCATTAGATGGGTTTTAGATAGAACCCATAAAGCATTAGGAAAACAGATAAATGTCAAAATACTGGTTGCTCAGCTATACTTCAGCTCAGCCTACCCAAAGATAATAAATGTATCTCTCCAAAGGGGGTCTGCTTTCTCTTCGCTTTGCTGTATCTAGGTACTATAATAACCCTTTTTCATTACATACATGTCTCCCCCAAGTGTTAGGCAACACATATGTAAATAGGTCAGGTCTGTTTCATGTCACTTTGATAGGTTGGTTTCTCTTCTATCTGTAGATTTTTCAGGTGCATTTTGTTGAAAAGACCGGATGTGACTGATTTAGAAGTCTTTTATTTCTCTGTCTGGAGGCAATTTGTAATGGTGGCCTCATAATTTGGTAGCTACTACACATCAAGCTGACATGAACTTGGGCAAACTTCGGGAGATGGTGAGGGACAGGAAGGCCTGGTATGGTGCAGTCCACGGTGTTGCAAAGAGCTGGACATGACTGAGCAACTGAGAAACAACAATACATCGAGCACTTATCATACACCAGGCAACATGCTAAATGCTTACACGCACGATGTCGTTTAATTTTTGCAATGTCACCATACCTATGTAATATTATTAACACACCCCCACTTTCCAGCGAAGGAAAGTGAGGTTTGTGAAAGGCTAAGCATGTTATTTGAAGTGATATGGGTACAAAGTAACACAGCCAAGATTTGAACCCAAGTTACCTGACTCCAAGGCTGTAGCTGTTGATGTCTGAGCGTGAATTTGGCATGGTTTTTGAGATAAAAGTCCATCAGGTCTTGCTTTCAATGGCAAGCACTTTTTACCAAAAGGCATCTTTGAAGCAGGGTATTCAAGAAGAGAGGACAATTGGAATGGGGTCACCAGTGGACAGGGCTTGAAGGTAGTAAAAGGAAACTCCTCTCCTGTGGGAAAAATAAAGACAGATGTGCCAATGCCTTTGAGTGCATTGGGAGAGTGCAGTTCACCAATTCTGGCAAAGAAGAATTGAACTCCAAGCCTCCTCCAGGTTAAACCAGCTCTGACCTTACTCCCTACAGCCTCAAGCAAAGCCACGTGGCTCCCAGAGATGTAAAGATAATGGCTCTGCCAGGCCTCCCAGAAGACCAATTTGGATTAACTAGTTAATGGTTATACACTAGTTTGAATAGGTGAAGGGCCCAATAAAATCTCTACTCAGGCCTTTTTAGCACAGTACTGAGCCCCTGTTGATGACAAATATTAAAGTCAGATTAAGCTCTCTTTAGTTTATGGCTTAAATTGAACCATTTGGAAGTACTAGGCCAGACAAGCAAAACACAGTTGGCTGTTTAATGCCCACATTAAACAGCCAACTCAACTCTGAGAGACAACACCAGTAATGTTCTCAGATTCTGAATTTTTTTTAATTTATTTATTTATGGCTGTGCTGGGTCTTGTTGCTGCTCAGAATTCTCAAGTTGCAGCAAGTTGGCGGCTGCTCTTTGTTGTGGTACACAGGCGTCTCGTTGAGGTGGTTTCTCTTGTTGCAGATCATGGGCTTTAAGGCGTGTGGGCTTCAGTAGTTGCAGTTCCCAGGCTCTAGAGCACAGGCTCAATAATTGTGGTGAGTGGGCTTAGTTGTTCTTTGGCATGAGGGATCTTCCAGGTTCAACGATCTCTTGCATTGGCAGGCATATTCTTCACCACTGAGCCACCAGGGAAGCTCAGATCCTGAATTTAATGTTGGTAATTTTCAGTGGAGGGCAGGCAGCAGATCAACATCTGTCTGATAACTAAATACAAAGATTTGATGTTTATTCAAGCACCGACAATGTACCACACAATGGATTACATCTCTCTGATCAATATTTTGCCTGGACACTGGGAATGCTGCCACATCAGTCTGAACATGGATTTCTCCAACAGTATGTGCAAAACGAGCAGTAAAGCAAACCAGCAAACTATCAATCTTGCTTGAGAGCGAACTATCAATTTCATAGAGCAAAAGAGAAACCGAAAATCCAACAATTGCTCTCTTGAAAGGATGACCCTGGAAGATGGAAATCTTCATTTGCCAAACATAGGGTAAGTAACAGAATTTTTAAGAGCTATTTTGATAACAAATATAAATTGAAAAAATACAGAATATTTTCATTCTTTAAAAGGACCACATCTACTCAGATTTCCACAAGGCAAGAATAATAACTTCCAGTTAGAGATGGAAGTCACATGTCAATAACCTCTCCCTCCCACAAGTTTTTTTTTTTTAAGTGAAGGCAAGTTTATCTAGAGAGAGAAACATTTCATAGGCCAAATGTGGTCCATCTCAGAAGACAGGCGTGGCCCTCCAACTCTTACCTACAAAAATGTGAAATGTGCAAGTTTCTGTACAAATAACCAGGCAATTGTCCAGCTGGTCTCAAAAGCGGCTAGACCTTGTTAATCATCTAACACCTTACCTCATGTGAGATAAACACAAGAGAAGTCAATGTCAGGCTACAGTATTGTCTCAAACCATGTTTTATTCATTCATTTATTCTTTTACTCATTTAACTAAAATATATTGAGGGTCTACTGTATGCCAGTACTGTTCTAGACATCAGTGAAGAATGAACAAAACAAAGATCACTTGTCTTCCTGGAATTTACATTTTAGCAACTTCTTTCAGTTCACCAACAGAACCCAAGGACACTTCAGTTTGTAGTTTAACAAAATGAAATAGCCCTTTAGGTAGTATTCAGATTTTTTTACATTGATATGTCCTTTCAGCAAATATTTACTAGGTTACTGGGCTACTCTGGAGCAATACAAATGTGAATGAAGGTAGCACTCTCTGTCTAGATGGGAATGTCAGCATTTATAGAAAAAAAATTAAGGAATGAAACACCATGAACTAAGCAGAAAGAATGCTGTGGTAAAATCAGAGAAGAATATTCAGCTTCATGGAGGCGGTAACTAGGTGGCATTTGAATTAGGATTTAAAGGATGAGTATGATTTGCACATGTAAAATGAGAGGAGAGGTCAGCATATTAGGATGAAGGGCAGTCTGTAATTGACCAAAAGTAACTGACCTTATTTCCTAATATACATTGTGGTAAAACAAAGTCCAAAAGCTGCTACAAACTGAATGTTTCTGTCCCCCAAATTCATATGTTGAAGCTCTAATCCCCAATGAGATGGGGGCTCTGGGAAGTAATGAGGTCCCGTGAGTGGAGACCTCATGATGGGATCAGTGCCCTTATAGGAAGAATCCTGAAAGGTATTATTCTCTGCTGTATGAGAAGACAGCAAGAAGGCACCATCTATAAGCCAAGACGAGAGCCCTCACCAGAACCAAATCATGCTGGAACTCTGGTCTCAGACTTACAGCCTCCAGAACTGAGAAATCTTTGTTGTTTAAGCCACCCAGCCTATGGCCTCTTGTTCAGTTTGACTAAGCAGCTATATAGCAGTCTAAACTGACTAAGACAAAACCAAAGATTTCAAAGAAGTTTTAAACTTCTTTATCCAAATGAAGTTTTAGAGCATCTGGTACCCTCAATTCAACTAAACACTCAAGGTCTACCTACAATGAAGTCAAAGAGTGGAAAATTGATTTCGTCTCATATGCCCACTGTGAAACTGGCTGCTAGAAGTGTTATGTTATAAATAATCCTAAGGCTTTATTAAGGTTCAGCAGGAAAGGTCCTGTGATTGATTAGTGATGTCTGCCTCAGGCACAGGATTCAGACATGGCTGTTGACTTGCTTGCCATCCCCGGGTTCAGGTCACACACCTGAATTACCCAGTGAGGAAAGCTCTTGATAGAGGTTTTGAAGCTGTTTTAGCATCAGAACTCTTTGTGAAGATGAAATCTTACTCAATGTTCCAATTTTTTTAATCGTTTTTTTTTTTTTGACTGCACCTCACAGCATGTGAAATCTTAGTTCCCCAGCCAGGGGTCAAACCTGTGCCCCGTGAAAACAAGAAGTCTTAACCACTTAACCAGCCTTAACTACCACCAGCCAGCGAAGTCTCGACATTCCAATATTTTGGAGTGGGGCTGCCCTCCCTGAAACAGGGAAGGGAGTAGTCTAGAGCCCCACCCACTTGCCCTCCTCGTCACTCATCAGAGAGGTACTAGGAGCACAGCCTGAACCATCACCACTTTATGAGACTGTGGCTTTCTGTGTTACCAGAGAGCATTTAGCAATTTGTTCATATTAAATTCCACAAGAGGGATGATCATCACCATTTTATAGATGCTGAGATTCAAAGAGGTGAAGGGCTAAGCCCCAGGATCCTCCCTCTTATTTAGGCTGGGGTCTCAAATGTCTCTCACTCTGCGGCTCCATTAGAGCTTGTCTTCTGAAGAAGAGAGCTGAGTTGAACCGAAATAAATGTAAGGAAAAGGGGGGATGATCCTGCCCCTCTGTGTCAAATTCTGTCTCACTCTACCTTCACCTGTGTATCAATTCCACAAGCCCCTTCATCAGTGACACATTAGAGGTTTGCAATCCGGAGCCACTCGGGCTCTAGCATGACTCACATTTCCTCCTCACTGCAAGAGCTGAGGCAACTCGCACAACCTTCCTCCCCTCTCCTTGGCTATTCAAGAGAACCTGTCATCTCTACCCAGAGGAGAGCGTGGGGTGGAGCTGCAAAGGGCTGACACGGTGGTCAAGGTGAGTCCCCGAGTAAGGCGTTGACAAATGACAGCTCGTTTGTTATCTCACCATGCTCACGCATCATCCCCACAACACTTCCAGCCTGGGCCTCAGCGGGACCTTCCCTCCCACCTCTTCTCCCCTCCTACCTCTTCTCCCCTCACCCACGCTGGCCTCTCTGTAACCCCTTCCATTTTCTGCACTGCAAGCTGAGATCTTTTAATAACATATGTCTGACTGGGTCACTCCTTTGCTCAAAACCCTTTAACAGCTTCCTGTTGTCCTTGGTACCTGATGGAAAGAGTACTTACTTGTGAGAGTGTGTGGAAGTGTGCGTGTGTGAGTGTATACACACACACTCCTGCAAGGGAAGATGGTTTATGGTACTTAAACTGAGACATTACAACAGTATAGGCTCCATTTGATGCACAGCAGGGTATACGTCTTGTTCATGTATATTAATGTAGGTCCTGACTCACTCCACCAAGGGACTGGAATGGCTGGGTGTTCAGTGTGCTTCCTGGGCAGGCAACAATGGGAAGCATTCTCAGCTATGCTTTGAAAACATCAATCCTGTTATAGAAACCAACTACAATGCAAAATAATAATAAATGAGTATTTTATTATCCCAAAAACTTGGACAGTAAACTAAGAAATGACCTGCCTGAAGAGGTGCTCTGTCACAACCTCCAGAAGATTTCTGGATCAATGAAAGAGTATTCTGAGGAGCACTGGGAGAAATTGAGTCATTACCTAAAGCAGTCACGTTCCTGCTCCAGCCCTCCTCTTCACGTTACTCAGGGACACTTGTTTATTTTTAGAGATCTTCATCATTTTCAATTACACAGGAACTATACCACTGGGGAGCGGGAAATTTCTCCTTCTACCCCTCTTGAATTCTTGTGGCTGGACTAAAAATAAAATTCACAAGAGAGATTATGGGAGAAGAAGAAACAAATTTCAATTCATGCACATGGAGGTCCCATAGAATTGGGACCTAAGAAGTGGCCAAAGCAGGCAGCTTTTATAGGTTTTAGACAAACAATAATGTGCAAGGAACTGACAGGACAAAGAAAGTAGGTTTGGGGTGATCAATTAGTGAAGAATCTAAAAAGCCAGTTTGGACTTGGGGCAGTAAAGGAGTCACAGGTTTGTATATACAGGCTTCTTAGCCTGACCTTCTATCTTTGGTGATAAGGGTGTCCTTCTACCTCCAGATGCAGGGAGGGCACCTTTCACGTGAGATGGATTTCCTGCTTCCAGGGAGACAAAACAGGAAAGTTAGGGTGTCCCTCTTGCATTGAAAATGAAAGTCGCTCAGTTGTGTCTGACTCTTGGTGACCCCATGAACTATACAGTCCATGGAATTCTCCAGGCCAGAATACTGGAGTGGGTAGCCTTTTCCTTCTCCAGGGGATCTTCCCAACCCAGGGATCAAACCCAGGTCTCCTGCATTGCAGGCAAATTCTTTACCAGCTGAGCCACAAGGGAAGCCCAAGAATACTAGAGTGGGTAGCCTATCCGTTCTCTAGTAGATCTTCCTGACCCAGGAATTGAACCAGGGTCTCCTGCATTGCGGGTGGATTCTTTACCAACTAAGCTATCATGGAAGCCCCTCTTGCACAGACTGCTTCTAAAGTAATTTTAATTCAAAAGAATCAATATGCCATAGAGGTACATTTGGGGGTGACCTTCTCTGGATTGCAACAACATGAATATATTTTTTGCTAAAAAAAATGTTAAACAATATCCACTCTCTACTCAGAAGTACCCACAGTAGCCAGTTTGGTATTTTGTGTCTTTTGTTTTATGGGGAAGTTGTTTTTGCTGTTTTCCTACAGGGGATGTATTCTCGGTACTCTACAACCTGCTTTTCTCATTTGACATTTTTGTTTTGGCCTATTTCCCTTTCCAGGTATGCAGATCTACATTGTTCTCTGTAATCACCACATTCTGATTCCACTGAATGGGTGTACTGTACTTTATGAATGGGTTTTCCTCTGAATGAACATTTAGGCTGTTTCTGATTTTTTGTTATTACACCCAATGCTGTATGTGAAAACTATGCACAGGTAAAGACAAATTCTCTAAAACAGAGAAGAGGAATTTTTGAGGTAAAGCATATATATACACATTTAAAATTTTAGGAGATACTCCCAAATTACCCTCCAAAAAGAAAGTTCAGGGATCTCCACTAGGCAGTGACATGGTTATACAGGACTGCTGTGTTCATACTCTTGGAGATTGTGTGGCCTAAAACTGATATAATGTTCACAAGCAAAAAGAGGCAAGCAAATTCATAGACTAATACAAACTCTAAAAAATAAAGCACCATTTTCACTGTCATTAGGGATTGGGGGCAGAGAATGGGGAGCATAAAGGATTTGTCAGAAGAACAATCCCTTCCTCACCTTTTCCTCCACCAGGCTCTGCTCCTCTTCCTTCCCATTACCTGGTTGAATAAACCAATATGAAGGGAGAGGGAGAGGGGGGCTTCAGACAGGGCAATTGAGAGCAAAAATTGGTATGTGCTGTAACACTGACTTTGGGGCTTCCCTGGTGGCTCAGTGGTAAAGATTCTGCTTGCCAATGCAGGAGAAGCAGGTTTGACCCCTGGGTCAGGAAGATTTCCTGGAGAAGGAAAAGACAATCTACTCCCATATTCTTGCTTGGAGAGTTCCATGGACAGAGGAGCCTGGCATGTTGCAGTCCATAGCGTCACAAAGAGTTGGACATGACTGAACAACTATACAACTAACACTGCTTTCAAGAGGCTGCCATCACCAGACTCTGTGAGCAAACTGCCAGTGGCTGATTGTACTGACCCAGATGGAAGTTTGCATGCCTTGAGCATCTCTCTGGAGACGCTCTGCTCCTCAGCTTGTGATGTAATAAAATCATGAGTATCCTGATTTCCCCAAGTCTTCTAGCCTTCAGACATTATCTCTTCCTTCAATAACCAATAAAAATGGCTGCTTTCCCCATTTCACATCCTGTGGCAAAGACACCTCCCTTCTCAGGATCTCTATGAGTTCCAGGGTTGCTTATGTGTCCCTGGTTACTTCCTGTCCCTGTCCTGTTCCTGAATCTGCTCCTGGCCTCTCAGCTCTCATACCTCTCTCCATGCTCATCACTGCTGCTATTCCTTCTTTAGTTTTCCCAAATACCAAGTTCTTCTGCAGTTTGTGGGTAAAGGAGAAGGGTCACAACACAATGTCAAACAGAAAACATTACAACAAAGACCACCAGGCACCACTCTTCTGAACAACTCCTTGACCACTGTTCCCTGGGGGAGCTGCTGACTGAACTTCTCAGGCCCTGGCCTCATGCCAACTTGCCAGGTCACCTCCTCTCTCCGAAGGCCCTCTGCCATGTCCCCAGATTTCTTTCAATTTCACCATCCAGCTGTTGAGAACAGCTTCTCAACTCCTACTGCTTTCTTATTCAGCCGCATAGTTGACCTCTCCTGGTCTTGTGGAGTGCTTGACAGGCCCTATCTGCTCACATCCAGGCTCTGCTACCTCTGCCTATTTGGCCCTCGGCACGGTACTCAGCCTCTCTCAGCTCCAGTATGTGACAGGGATTGCACCAAAATGTATTTGAAACGCTTAGCACAGTCCCTGGATGTGCATCTGGGCATCCATCATGACACCATCTCTCATGCTGGGAAATGATGCATTGAGGCCTTTACCTCTCAGAAGAGCTGTTACTGCCCTGAGTTCTGTCACCACCCTGGGACATGTGCTGTGCTGTGCTTAGTCACTCAGTTGTGTCTGACTCTTTGTGACCCCATGGACTGTAGCCTGCCGAGCTCCTCTGTCCATGGGGACTCTCCAGGCAAGAATACTGGAGTGGGTTGCCATGCCCTCCTCCAGGGGAACTTCCCAACCCAGGGATCAACTAGCAGCTGGCTTTTTAAATATTACTTTCTTTCCTATTAGTTGTAGAAAAGCTTCCTTCAGTTTAACTTCTTAAAGATCTTACTTGCGAAATGTACTAGTTCTCAGGGGTTTCATGAAGAATGGTAAAAGAGGTACTTGAGCAACTTAAATGCTCTTCTTTCAGGCCACAAGGCAGAGATTCAGTACAACCTTCCCCCTCTTTGCCCTCTGCTATCCACCCCTTCACAGATGGCACCTGCACCCAGCCAGGAGTTCAAGGCAGATACCTGGGAAGTCCATCCGTGAGTTCACCTTTCCCTTATCTCCTCTCCCCACCCCCACCAAATCCCCAGCAAGCCCTGTTGGGGCTTCTCTATACATACCCCTCCCCCAGGCCAGCCCCATGCACTGAGGCCACTGCAGCCAATCCTTGCTGGACCCCTGGCTTCTGCTCTTGCCTTCCTGCATTCCATTGTCTAGCAGGCTAGCAAAGCCATTTGAAAATCTAAGTCAGATCACTTCCCTCTCTTACTTAAAACCCATCAGAGCTTCCTGTTGCCTTCAGAGTACAATCCAGGCTCTGGGGAAAGGCTGTGATCCCGCAGCTGCCTCTCAAGCTCCATCCCCCGCTGCTCTCACAACTCACTTCCTTTCTCCTCCTCTAAAACCCTGGAACATTCCTCATACCCTGTGACAACTCCACGTATCTTTCTCAGCTTGACAATTTCTGCTTAGAAAGACCTTCCCTGACCACCCACTCTAGCTCAGCTGACCCCCTCCAACTGCTCTGTATCATCTTGCCCGTTTACCACCTTCCAAGCCTCTCTGTACTCATTTGTTACTGTCTTCCCCCTAGAAAACTGTGAGCTCCCTGAGGGCAGGTGCTATGTCTTGTTCACTGTTTTGCCCCCTTCCCCTGGCACAGTAGGTACAAAATATATATTTATTGAATGAATGAACAAACATGGATGGATGGATCAACCAGGAAAATGAGGAGGAAATTTCCAGGAGAATGTGTGGTCTATGGACACACTCCAAGGGTGGGGTCCCCAGGGAGCTCTCTCTCCACACGGGAGCCTGGTTCCTCCCTGTGAGACAGGTGTAGATGGGAGCCAGGAGTGACAGCCCTGAAGTCTTGGGGGCCTCCGGCGGCTTCCGGAGAAGGCAGAGGGAACGGCTCCCCATCACTCAGAAACGCCTCGACTGCCTCAGGGAAAGGGCAGAGCTGCTGTCTCCAGTGCTGATTACCACACATCGGCTGCCTTCCTCCACCCACCAGAGAGCCCACTGAGTTGCCATAGCAACAGAGGACTGTGCCAGAGTCCAAACAGGGATGTCTGCGTCTCCCAGCATGTCTTCTAAGGAGGGCGAGAAGGCGGGGCCGGGGGTGGCGGTGGGGTTGGACCACAGTCGTGCCCTGGTTCTGCCTCTGGTCTGTCCTGGTCTCTAAGCAAATCACCTCCTCTGCCCCTTACCCCCACCTCCCCTCAGAGCCTCCTCCTCTGTGTGTTCTCTCTTCTGCAGGGGAAGGAGAAGGGAGGGATGGCCTCATCTTTGTATCCCATCCAGGCCCACATATTGGCCAGAAGAACAAAGGACAAAGGCTCTGTGAGGGCTCACGGCTCTCAAGACTGCTTTAAAAACGTTTTCTTTTTAAACACCACTTTGTTGGTCTAACTGGTCACCTCCTGGAGTTTTTGAGGCTTTGTTGGCGCCTTTTTGGTATCCCTAAAGGAGCAAAACCTCGCTTTTACTCCCCAGAAGCTAAATGGCCTTTGGAGAAGCTGCTGAGCAGCAGTTTGTGTCACGTGTCAAAAGGATGACAATAGTATCTACCACTCGTTGAATGTGTGAATACATCTCTTCTCTCAATCCTCACAACTGCCCTGGAGAAAAGGTGCTATAGTCTCTCTTTACATGTAAGGAAACTGAGGCTCCCTTGTTCCTGGAGTCACACTGCTGCTAAAAGGCCAAATGGTCATCTGACCACTGCCCTTTCGGATGCTGAAACCCAAGTCGTGGCCACTACTCTATACTGGGAGGTACCAACAGCTCCAGGAAATGACCACAGTGAGTTCCACCGGCCCCAGCCAACCCCCTTGGGTCCTCACGTGGCCCCATCCTGGCCCCAGCACTCAGCACTTGTTGGCTCAGGCCCCAAGTCACATCACCCCCACAGGGATCTTGACGGCAACTCGCTCAGAGTGGGAACAAAGGCAGCTTTTTTAGCCCCTTCTTTAGAAACCTTGACTCCAAGCCACAGAAGCAGCCCCTCAGATTGGCTGCTACCATGGCAACTGGCTGCTGATCTCTGTCCAATTATGTCAGCCCAGAACTGCAGTGCCTCCGTGTCCATTTCCTGTCCAGCTCCCCAGCCTGCTAGCCCAGCCCCTCTGACCTCCAGGCAGCTTTGAATGCCTACGCTTTCTAATTACAGCTGCCTTTCAGTTCCCTTGTCCCGGTGGAAACCTTTGTAATCTGCATTAAAGGACTCCTCCTCCCAAGAGCCCATTTTTCATATTTGGCCTCTGGCTCTTTATCTGTGGTCTATGAAGCACTGATTGTATTACCCAGCCTGGCCCCCAGCATATGCACTCAGTCGATGCTCAGAGAGCTTGGACACAAATTTCAACTGAATTGTCTGGCACCAAGATCTTTCTGCTGCAATCGTGATCTTGTATGGGTTTACAGTGGCTTGATTTCAAGTCTGATTTCTTCATTCATTCATTCAATGAGCCATGAACACCTACTACATTCTAAGCAATAGGGTTACCATATTAAACAAGACAGAATTGAACTTTACATTTTTCCCAGGGGAGAGGGATGATAAAGCAAACAAATAAACAAATAAAATTTGTGGAAGCAGGAGCTGTGATGCAGGAGCTAAGGGGCTCCAATCCTAGGCTGGACGTTTCCCTTTGTCCTCATCTAAGCTCCCAACTTGTGGAGGGAGGGGCCCTCCAGAGGAGGGGGTGGGCAGATGGTATTTGGTGTCCAGTGGGCACTTCTGGATGGAAGTGGCAAAGACCAACCTCAGGGAGAGGGGTTCTTTAGGTAGTGACACAGCTGCAGATCTGAGGCCTGGCAGTTACCAGGACTCCATTCTCACTCTGTGTCCTCTCAGGACATCAGCATCTTTCCTTCTCATTGCTGTGGCTTTTCCCACAAGTCAGGAAGTGTGGCTGCTGACATACCTATGAGTTTTACTTTTCACAGTCTCAGTCATGGAAGACAGCCTGACCTCAAGCACTCTTCCATTTCAAGACCAAAACACCAAGAGCAGAGACTCATTGCCCCAGGTGAGAGGTTCCCAGGCCTGGTCTAACCAGAGAAAGCCAAGGATGGGATCAGAGTATGACAAGGGGACTCCTAAGTTCCAGTTTAGTGCTCTGTGGTTGGGGGAAGGCAGACCATTCCAGGGTCTTCTAAACCACTCTTACAAAGTGAGACCCACCACAGTGTGTGCCCCGCTCCACTCCCTCACCCTCACCTCACCCCACCCCATTTCATATTCTAATGGCCTCATCTCTGTTTCAGAGAGGAAGCTTTGTGGGTTGTGCCCCAGTTCAGTCCCAGCTCTTAAGGCAACCCTCTGATCTGGGGGCTTCTCTGCCCGCCTCACCTGCGTCGCCCTCATGTGGAGTCCCACACACTTCATGCATGAGAGTAAGTCACCATCAACACTGGCAGGGACAGCAAGTATTACTGAAGGTCAGAGGGTAACAGAGACCAAACACCCCACTGCTCAGAATAAGAGCAACCTGTGGTTTGATTCTCATCATCTTCTATCCTTAGAGCTCAGTCTGAGGGTCTTATCTGGTTCCCCTCCCTCCTGACCTCACATCGCACACTGAGCTCACAGTAGGCACCTGCAATTTCCTTATTACTTTCTACTGCAGAGGCGTTCAGCTATCTGCTTCCACTCAAATCAGGTTCCCAAGCCAACCCTGGATATCCTAAGAACACACTAAGGTAATTTGTTCAACTAAAAAATCTCCATGCTGAGCCTACCTAGGACAGGAGAAGCTTTGGAACTGCAGTTACTGGTTTAACTTATCCACTCTCAAATGCTTAGGGCTCTCATCCCCAAGGACCAGAGCAAGGACAGGAGGTGGGGGCAGAGGAGTTCACCTGCAGACTCTGATTTGACCTTAGGATAAGGCCTGTCCTCCTCAGTGCTGAGCTCTTGTAAGGCTGACTGGGAAAACTTACATACGGTATATTCCACTAGGCCTTCTTTGAGGTGACATCTTAAAAAAGATGCACACCATGAGAGTTGTGAGTTAAATTTTATTTGGGGACAAAATGAGGACTGCAGCTGTGGAGCAGTTTCTCAGAGCTATCTGAGGTGCATCTCCCAGGCTGCAATCCTCATTTTGTCCCAGATAAAACTTAACTCACAACTCTCATGGTGTGCGTCTTTTTAAGGTGACAGAGGTTAGATGGGGTCATGTGCTTGGATGCCTGAGACTTCAGGGATGGGCTAGCAGGTCACACGCTACTCAACACCCAGAGGGGGACACAGAGGAAGGACCAGTGGCTCCCAGACTGCAGAAGTTGGGGTCGCCTTAGCAAGGGACACAAGATTGCATTCAGGGAAGAGAAACAGTAACATGGCTCTGTTACCAGGGTTATTGCCCCAGAATCATACCCCCCTTCCTCTTATCTAAGGTTCAGGAGGAAGCTACAAAGAGGAAAAAAACAACTGGTTAGAACCAACTAAGCCCAAGATGGCAGAAGACTTGACTTTCAGTAGTCCTTGAGCCTCTATATTCTCATTTTAATACATTAGCATGCTAAATGACATATCTGTCAGTACCACAACAGTCGACAATTGCCATGACAACAACTGAAAAGCCCGTAGAGGGCTGAAAAGGAGAGCTGCCTTCTGGATCCAAACCACACTCCTGTTCTCAGATAACTCATGAATATTCCCCACTCTTTTTAATTCCCTCCCTTTTACCTCGACCCTCCCATATTTGGTGGCTCCACCAGAAATGGGGTGGAAGTTGATTTGTGAGCTACGTTCCTGCTTTTCCATTCTTTGGCTGCTGAATAAAGCTAGAGCTGCTCCAGTCTCAGCATCAGTTTCATTATCAGCTACATGTATCTGATCAGAAAAAGAACCTCCTGGACAGGACAAAGGGTCTTGGTCTGGGCTAGGACCCCAGCACGAGTCCAGTCGACCAACGCAGTAACAGATCCTCTCTCCCACTATCAGTAAGACTGCCAGCTGAAAAAGTTCAAATCCATGCCTGAGTTTCCAGGGCCTGCACTTTTCACCCTCAGTGCCATGGGGCTCAGTAAATGCTGGCCGACTTGCCTCCTCTGCAGCTCTCTTTTGGATTTGTGAAGATTCAAAGATGACAGTCATCTGGGAAGATGTGCCTTACATGTTTCCAGCTGCCTGAAGCTGTTTCTGTGAATAATCAAAGACTTCCCTGTGACCTCAAAAAATCTGTGCAGAGGTAGACTGCCCACAAAGGGCCCTCGTGCTCAAGTGCCTTGACTTAGAGGCTATTTTTAATCTTCTGGAAGGATGAGGGGCAGGGATGGGGAAACCAGTTGCCCATGCCACTTTTCTCCTGTACTCCCCCCTGGAGAGTTCATATGAGGAGTTACCAAGATCCTGGTGCTCATTCTGTAGAAGGCTGCTTCCTTCTCATCAGCTCAGTTTCCTAGAGTCTAGTTTTATTATGGACCCCTCCAGACTTTGTGGCCTGAGCAGACTGAAGGAGGTTTCTGGAAATGCATCTGACTTTGAATCCAGGGGCTAGAGACATGGCCTTGAGATCACTTTCCCTCCTTACAAGAGGGAAGAGCAGGTTAGTGGAAGGGGCAGAAAGCAGGCAACTTGGGTGATCTGTCCTAGCTCTGAGGAAGTCTGATGGTGAGCAGGTCATCGGCATCTCAGGATCTTGCTTTGTTCATCTGTCATAAGCATGGCTTGAGAGTTTTCTAAATCATAGACACTCATCTCCACCTTCATACTTTTTGTCACACCTGTGTATCTCCCGTCCTATTATATACTTAATCTCTTTATTTCTGAATAATAACTTGGCTCCACGCTAAGCAATACATCCATGAAACCACATGTTTATGGTGCCAGTTTTATTTTTTTGACTATGTGCTAAAACAAATATTTATTTTTAATCACACTCACCTGTAAAATCCCTGAAACCATCCTGAGTACCAAACACATGGAACACCCTTCAGAAACACTGGATTAGAGCATCACTTTGGTTCCTGATATCTTCATCCCTATCGTGAAATTCTAATAATCCCACAAAGGAAAAGCAATTTCAGAAAGAGAAAATATATTATTCCTGAGCCAACAGTCAGCATGATGCTTGAAACAAAATTGCTGTTGTTTTGACAGCTTCTCTTCTCCTATCATGGTTTATAGCACCCAACTCTTAACTCTAACTTCCTGAGTCTGAGAGTATACTGGGCCCTGGCCTCTACACTTCTCTTGGAGTTCCACGTGGTTTACTGAAGGCCTCAGTGCCAAACAGCCCCAGGCCTGCCCCTGTGTCAGGCGGTGGGATTGCTGTGGCCCAGAGGGAAGGGGCTAACTCTCCCACTCCCAAGGGGCTTAAGGGTTGGCCTTTCATCCTGATCAAGCGATCCCAAGGTTAGAGCAAGTGTTTGGTGGGTTGGCAGCCTCATCTGACTTCCTTCACACCCTCAGTGCTTCCTGGAACACTGGATGACATAGTCAAGGGGATCCTTGGCTGGGAACTCTCTTCTCTGGTAAGAAATTGGCAAGTGTGGGAGAGGAGAGCTAGGCAGCCAAGATGCGGAATACAAGATGCTTCCCTGGTGAGAGGAGTTGTCTCTGACACCTGCACAGAGAAACAAAAGCTGAGCAGATCATCAGCCAAATCACCCAGGATGATCTTTTTGCCACCTTGCTGCTGCTGCTTCTGCTAAGTCGCTTCAGTCGTGTCCAACTCGGTGCGACTCCATGGACTGCAGCCCACCAGGCTCCTCCGTCCATGGGATTTGCCAGGCAAGAGTACTGGAGTGGGATGCCATTGCCTTTGCCACCTTAGGGGTTCTCAAATGTGGCTGATCATCAGAATTACTTGAAGGATTTTTTAAAAATAAAGTAAAAATGAAGTTCAATGCTGTTACATAACAATTATCCTCCTAGGTGTTTACTCATGACAAAAACATATTTATAGCAGCTTTATACATAATAGACAAAAACAACCCTAAAAGTCGCCTCAGTAGGTGAAGAGAGACACAAATCAAGGCACTGCCTGCCATATGGTGGATACTCATGCATGCACACCTGCTCGGTCGTGTCCAACACTTTGCTACCCTGTGGACTGTAGCCCGCCAGGCTCCCCTGTCCATGGGATTTCCCAGGCAAGAATACTAGAGTGGGTTGCCATTTCCTCCTCCAGGGGATCTTCCTGACCCAGAGATTGAACCAACATCTCCTGTGTCTCCTGCATTGAGGTGGATTCTGTACTGCTGAACCATGGGGGAAGCCCCATGGTAGATACTACTCAGCAACAAAAAGTAATCAACTGTTGATGTGATCCATGCAATAGCATGAATGGATCTGAAAAATACTGAAAAGTAAAAGAAACTGGATACAAAAAAGTGAATACTGTATGATTCTGTTGATATTCAAGAACAGGCAAAACTCACCTTTGGTAATAGAAATCAGAACACCGGAATCTATGCAGGGTGGGGATTGATTTAACTTTCTAGGATCATGGAAGGACTTCCCTGTAGCTCAAGTGATAAAAGAATCTGCCTGCAATGCAGAAGACCAGGGTTCAATCCCTGGGTTGGGAAGATCCTCTGGGAAAGGGAATGACAATCCACTCCAGTATTCTTGCCTGGAGAATTCCATGGACAGAGAAGCCCGGCGGGCTACAGTTCGTGGGGTCTCAAAGAGTCGGACACAACTGAGTGACTAACACACACACAGGACCATGGAAATGTTCAATATCTACACATTTGCCAAAACCCATCCAATTATACTCTGAAGATCTGTGTATTTCACTGTAGATAAATTTTAGCTTAATTTCAAAACAAAACTAAAAAATATATCCCCCGACCCCATCCCATTATCACTGAATCAGAATCTCCAGAAGTAGAATTTGGAAATTTATATTTTTAAAAACATCCCTAGGTGATTCTGCTACACAGCCAGACTTGGGAATCTTTGGCTTCACAAGCTTTGGTTGACTCTCTCGTTGTTTACCAGATTTAAGGAAGTTCTACTGCTGCTACTATAAAGACTAGCTACAGTAACAGCTATTGCTTATTGAGCACATATTATGCTCTCAAATTCTTCCAAAAATCTAGTAAAGCAGGCATCATTTTACAGATTAAAAAAAAAAAAAAAACTGAGAGCAAGAAACTTGTTCAAATCATACAGCTGATAAGTAGTAAAACCACTTAGCCCAAGTCTTCTTTACTACAAATACCTCATTCTTTCCACCATTCATTCATTCATTCAAACAATCACAAACAAATTAGTATGGTGTGCCTTCCCAGAGCCAGCCCATCTGCTAGGCATGATGTGGTACCCAACCTCCCTGAGAAGTCTCTAAGAAGGAGTGATGGGTGAGTGAGACGAAATCTGTAAGGCAGCATTTCCCTTTGCTCTGAAGACTTAAGGAGGAAAAGCGATCCCAGGCCTCTTTTGATTTTAATTATTTAGGTGGTTTGGGGAAAGGTAGGAGGTTTATGGCTATATAAGCGGAGCTAAAGGAAGCCTCTGTTGCTTACTTTGGGAACTTTCCAGAAGCTAACACCAATCGCCAGTCACGTTAAAAATGGGTTAAAATCATTATCGGATTATGAATAATTCACAAGGCACCCCCTGTTACCCATTACATTTTGTTCTACATAATTGCCTTCTGGAAATCTGCTCCCAGTGAAGGGAATTGGGAGTATGCATGAAATTGAATATTTCTTCCTTTGACAAGTAAATTTAAGCCAAATCGTGAATCAGTTTCAGTCCACTGCTGCCTACCTCCTCTGAGTTGATAAGACTGGTCTTGTACTCCTGCAAAATAACTGAGCAAGGAGAAGAGTCCAGCTTCCCTGAAAGGAGAGTCAGCTTCAGCTCCTGTTCACATCAGGCAGTGTCCCAAGGGTTCTAAATATTGCATAGGATTCAGGGTGGGATGGGGAGCTGGAGGAGGGATGTCTGGGGAGAATCAGAGCTAAACCACAAAATGAACTCTGGATGGTATGATTCAAGGATGAGAATAACTGAGGTAATAATCTTTTTTTTTAAATTGATGTAATTCATCCTTTTAGAGTATACAAGACATTGTACTCTGGCCTCTGGCAACCATTAATCCACTTTCTGTCTCTATAGATTTGCCCGTTTCAGGCATTTCATATAAATGGAATCACGTAACATGTGGCCTTTAGTGACAAGCTCCTTTAACTTAGCATAATACTTTCAGAGTTCAGCCATGTTGTAGCATGTATCAGTACTTCATTCCTTTTTATTGCTGAATAGTATTTCATTGTATGGATATACTATTTTTTTTTTATCCATTCATCACAATAGAAATTGGTTTGTTTCTCCTTTTTGGCTATTATGAATAATGCTACTATGAACAGTCATGCACGCGTTTTTGTGCAAGACTTATGTTTTCAGTTCTCTTCAGTAGATATATAGGAGTAGAACTGCTGGCTCATGAGGTAACATATGTTCAGTTTTTTGAGGACGTGTCAAATTTTTCCACTGTGGCTGCACCATTTTACATTATCTGCCCCCTCCTCCCCCCCAGCAATGTACAAGGGTTCTGCCCTTTTCTAGCACTACCTTTCTTTTTCTAGCAATACCCTTACATTATCTTTCTGGTCAAAAGTTATCTGTTCCAAGTACTAGTCACAGCTCATCTAAAAACCTAACCTACATTACTGGTTTAATGTGTCATCTCTCTGGATAACATTCACAATTTAAGAAAAGTTTCCCAGAGATACAATAATACATTATTCAGGACACATCCAAATTCAAAACATCTGAAGCAGAAAGATGATTTATTTACTTGTATAGCTGGGAAGATAGTGAGGCAGCTTACAGACTCTAAGGGAGCGTTACAGGAACCAAAGCTTCAGCTTCAAGGTGAATCAGTCAATCTCTCTCTCTCTAATAACCTAACAGAAAGGTTATTCCCACCCCCAGCTTTCTAAGTCTCCCTCTTACTTCTTTGGTTCCCTCCTTCCATGATTCTCTCTCCATATCTCGACTCTGTAGCCTCAGCCTGGTCTCGTTCCACACCAGGTTCTTTCCGTGTGCAAGAATGATGGCTGCCAGCAACTCAGACTTCCATCCTCCCAGCTTAGCAGCCCCAGGGACAGTTTAGATCTAGGGACAGGGACTCTCTCCTAGCATCATGTGTATTATTTCCATCTGGATCAGTCATGTGTCCAGGAAAATGAAATCTAATATTTGGCCTACACTTGCTTCACACCTACATCTGTGGCCAGTTCAGAAGGGGAATAGGGAAATAGATGAATAGGGTAGGAGGTGAGAGGGACATGCTGGGCAACCAAAAATAATCACTGCCAAAGACCTTCATTCAAAGGGGAGGTGCTAGTGTTAGACATTTCTGGCATCATGGAAATTCCAAGATCATAGGCAAATAGGTCATCGTTGGGGAGGAAGGACCTGACAACAACCCCAAAGCTTATTCTGTGTCAAGAGCCAGCCCTAGTCTGGACAGTCTCCTGGGGTAACAGAGGACACTGCGTTCCTGGAAAGCCAACAGGCACTTTTCAAATTACAGGGCAATACATATCACTGCAGCCCACGCGGAGACTGGGGCAGACCCACCACTTAACCTGATTACTGCCTCCTTGGTTATTTCATTCTGTTGTAATTTTACTTTTTCCAAATGAGTGGAATGGAATCTTTTTTAGAAAATGGAGGAACAACTTCAGTAATTGAAAACATTTTCTATTTTACCCTCGGTGGGTTCCAAAATCTGAAAAAAACTCTCAAGGGACTTCCAAAACCTCTCAAATAAAGTTAAATGGCTATTAGGGCCTACACGTTCAAAAGAGAAAATGAGCTGAATCCTTAGATGTGAAAATTGGAAGACCCTGTGGGGACCACCTAGTCCCCCTACTCATTTTACTCGGGGCCCAATTGAGGCCCAGAGCTTGTAAGAGGCCTGTCTGGTCATACAGATAAGAAGCAGCAGAGCTACTAAAACCAGCGCTCCCCCCGCCCATGCCCCTTCTTTATCAGGCCTCCTCTTGTCTGCAACTCTCCCTTATGAGCACAAACTTTAAAAAAAAAAAAAAAAAAATTAGCATTTCCCCAGTCAGATCAGATCAGTTGCTCAGTCGTGTTCAACTATTTTCGACCCCATGAATTGCAGCACACCAGGCATCCCTGTCCATCACCAACTCCTGGAGTTCTCTGAGACTCATGTCCATCGAGTCAGTGATGCCATCCAGCCATCTCATCCTCTGTCGTCCCCTTCTCCTCTTGCCCCCAATCCCTCCCAGCATCAGAGTCTTTTCCAATGAGTCAACTCTTCGCATGAGGTGGCCAAAGTACATAAGAATCTGCCGGCTAATGCAGGGGACAAGGGTCTGATCGCTGGTCCAGGAAGATTCAACATGCCTTGGAGCAACTAAGCCCCTGCCACAACTACTGAGCCCCTGCACACTAGGGCCTGTGCCCCCCAACAAGAGAAGCCACTGCAAGGAGAAGCCCATGCACCACATCTAAGGAAAGCCCTTGTTGCAATGAAAGACCCAGCAAAACTACCAAAAAAATGGCTCCAGATACATAATAAAGGCATAAGAAGGAGGTGCTGAATGGTTGCAAAGAATTTCCAGTTTTAATTCTTTCTTTGGGCATTGCAGGAATCCAATCTATGCCTGGAGGAGGCTTCTTGCTGAAATAAGCACTGCGGGTGCCATTTTCCAGCTGTGAGTCACAAACAGCACAGGAAGCATCTTAATGAGGTTTTTCTGAGTGAGAAGAGAGTTCTTAAGGGCGAGGAGAGGAAAGAGGTGCAGACATTTTTGAAACTGCAATAAACAGCTGAAATGAACAGAATCCACTTGAGTACTAACCACGTGTAATGTCCTATGGGCAGAACAGAGACATTTCAGACACAATTCTCTCCTTGCACATTTAGAATCCAGTCCCCCAGGAGAGGAGACATGCTTCTGGGACACGTTTTGCAGTGTGTGTGTGTGGGTGTGTGTGTGTACATGTGGGCACACATGTGAATTTGTAAGAGCCCTTTATGCTAAGAGCTCTTAGTTCCTGTCTATCTCATAAGCTGCAAATATTTCTCTCCTGCTTTCATTTGTCTTTTGATTTGTTTTTCTCTTCTGAACTATTTCATTTTCATATGTGATCATATCCATCAATCATTTCTTTTGTGTGGTCTAAGTTTTTGTGTGATGACTCAATATCCTTCTCTACTTCAGTATTCATCAGAATTTTTTCCTAATACTTTTGTACAGTTAAATATTTAAACTATGTGGAATTTCTTTGGGTGTAAAATGTGAGGTAGGGATCTAATCTTTTACTGGGTTTTTTCCCCCTCAAAATAATTAATCAGTTATCACAATAACACTTGTTGACTAATTCCCTTCATACCCAGTAATGTTTTAGAGAGTTACAGGCTGGGAGGATATATACTTCCTTGCTGTTGCTATTGAAAAATACATGCGCAAATTTATGACCCTCTTCCCTTCAAAAGATAGAATTCTCCTCCTCTTGAGTGTCAACTGCATTTGTTAACTTTTAATTGAATAAAGTGTTTTTTAAATTTTCAGTCCCACTTATTTAAGACTCTGACCCCTGAAGCCCTTGGAGAAGCACTGTCTCTATGCAAACCATCACAGGAGGCCAAGAGTTCTTCTCAGCCCCAGAGTAGAGTGCTTCCCAGGGTTTGGGGGTATAATTGGCTGCCCCTGACTACTACTGGATCTTCATATAGATTTGCTTTTCCCTGAATCTTGCAAAGTGCCTCTTGAATTGTTTCATCAGTGTCTTGCTATAAGCCCCCTCTCTTAGGGTGCTCAGGTCCAGGTCAAAGGAGTGGACAGGAGGCACAAGCCCTTCTATTTACTTACAGACACTTATTCTCCCTTCACAGAGCTAATGTCCCACATAAATGGATGGAGACCTATAGGGACTACTGGGGGTGTGGATTATCAGCATGAATAGAAGCTAAGCACAGTGCTCTGCCAGCCCCATTCCTAACCTAACCTGAGAGCCATCTGGTCTCTCTCTTTGAGTTAGCATTTGTCTTGTCCTTGTTCCAAGTATCCTTGGAGTATCCAAGTATCCAAGTATCCCAAGAGTCCTTGGGAACCCAACAGCTCTCTCTCCCTGCCCCAAAGGAACATGACCTGGCTGTGCTTTTGCATTATAGATGATCCAGCATTCTTAGGGAAGCAGTGCCTTCTGCACTTTAGATCTAGGAAGGAGTAAGTTGTAGAGAGGATTCTCTTTCCTCTAACCTTCAACTTGGCATTCATTGATAGCAAGTTTTTGTTGTCAAGGGTGGAGAGGGAGCTGCTTAGGGTGACAATCTGACAGCCTAAAAATCATGCATATCAGTCTTTTAACAAGCAATTCCATAGTTAAAGAGACGGAGCCAAAACAACAAAAGAATTTAAGTTTTCAGTCCCACTTATTCAAGACTCTGACCCCCAAAGCCCTTGGAGAAGCATCATCTCTCTGTAAACCATCACTGGAGGCCAAGAGTTCTTCTCAGCCCCAGGGCAGTGTTTCCTGAATTGAACAAAGAATGTTCAAACTACCGTACAATTGCACTCATCTCACACACTAGCAAAGTAATGCTCAAAATTCTCCAAGCCAGGCTACAACAGTACGTGAACCGTGAACTTCCAGATGTTCAAGCTGGATTTAGAAAAGGCAGAGGAACCAGACATCAAACTGCCAACATCCACTGGATCAAAGAAAAAGCAAGAGAGTTCCAGAAAAAAATCTACTTCTGCTTTATTGACTACACCAAAGCCTTTGACTGTGTTCAGTTCAGTTCAATTCAGTCACTCAGTCATGTCCGACTCTTTGCGACCCCATGAATCGCAGCACGCCAGGCCTCCCTGTCCATCACCAACTCCCGGAGTTCACCCAGACTCACGTCCATCGAGTCAGTGATGCCATCCAGCCATCTCATCCTCTGTCGTCCCCTTCTCCTCCTGCCCTCAATCTTTCCCAGCATCAGGGTCTTTTCCAATGAGTCAGCTCTTCGCGTCAGGTGGCCAAAGTATTGGAGTTTCAGCTTCAACATCAATCCCTCCAAGGAACACCCAGTACTGATCTCCTTTAGGATGGACTGGTTGGATCTCCTCGCAGTCCAAGGGACTCTCAAGAGTCTTCTCCAACACCACAGTTCAAGAGCATCAATTCTTCGGCGCTCAGCTTTCTTTATAGTCAAACTCTCATATGCATACATGATCACTGGAAAAACCATAGCCTTGACTAGATGGACCTTTGTTGGCAAAGTAATGTCTCTGCTTTTGAATATGCTATCTAGGTTGGTCATAACTTTCCTTCCAAGGAGTAAGTGTCTTTTAATTTCATGGCTGCAATCACCATCTGCAGTGATTTTGGAGCCCAGAAAAATAAAGTCAGCCACTGTTTCCCCATCTGTTTGCCATGAAGTGATGGGACCAGATGCCATGATCTTAGTTTTCTGAATGTTGAGCTTTAAGCCAACTTTTTCACTCTCCTCTTTTACTTTCATCAAGAGGCTCTTCAGTTCTTCTTCACTTTCTGCCATAAGGGTGGTGTCATCTGCATATCTGAGGTTATTGATATTTCTCCTGGCAACAGATTTCTCTCAACCTGCGTACAGATTTCTCTTTGACTGTGTGGATCACAACAAACTGTGGAAAATTCTAGAAGAGATGGGAATACCAGACCACCTGACTTGCCTCCTGAGAAATCTGTACGCAGATTGTCAAGAAGCAACAATTAGAACCAGACATGGAACAACAGACTGGTTCCAAAATGGGAAAGGAGTACATCAAGGCTGTATATTGTCACACTGCTTATTTAACTTATATGCAGAGTACATCATGAGAAATGCTGGGCTGGATAAAGCACTAGCTGGAATCAAGATTGCCAGGAGAAATATCAATAACCTCAGATACATGGATGACAACCACCCTTATGGTAGAAAGCGAAGAAAAACTAAAGAGCTTCTTGATGAAAGTGAAAGAGGAGAGTAAAAAAGTTGTCTTAAAACAACATTCAAAAACAAAGATCATGGCATCCAGTCCCATCACTTCATGACAAATAGATGGCGAAACAATGGAAACAATGAGAGACTTTATTTTGGGGGGCTCCAAAATCACTGCAGATGGTGACCACAGCCATGAAATTAAAAGACGCTTGCTCCTTGGAAGAAAAGCTATCACCAACCTAGCTGCTGCTGCTGCTGCTGCTGCTGCTAAGTCGCTTCAGTCCTGTCCGACCCCATAAACGTGAGACCCCATAAACGGCAGCCCACCAGGCTCCCCCAACCCTGGGATTCTCCAGGCAAGTACACTGGAGTGGGTTGCCATTTCCTTCTCCAATGTATGAAAGCGAAAAGTGAAAGTGAAGTCGCTCAGTTGTGTCCAACTCTTAGTGACCCCACGGACTACAGCCCACCAGACTCTTCTGTCCATGGGATTTTCCAGGCAAGAGTACTGGAGTGGGGTGCCACTGCCTTCTCCAACCTAGACAGCATATTAAAAAAGTAGAGACAGTACTTTGCTGACAAAGGTCCGTCTAGTCAAAGCTATGGTTTTTCCAGTAGTCATATACAGATGTGAAAGTTGGACCATAAAGAAAGCTGGGCGCCAAAGAATTGATGCTTTCGAATTGTGGTGTTGGAGAAGACTCTTAAGAGTCCCTTGGACTGCAAGGAGATCCAACCAGTCCATCCTAAAGGAAATCAGTCCTGAATATTCACTGGAAGGACTGATGCTGAAGTATACTTTGGCCACCTGATGCGAAGAACTGACTCATCAGAAAAGACCCTGATGCTGGGTAAGACTGAAGACAGGAGAAGAAGGGGACGACAGAGGATGAGATGGTTGGATGGCATCACTGACTTGATGGACATGAGTTTGAACAAGCTCTGGAAGTTGGTGATGGACAGGGAAGCTTGGTGTGCTGCAGTCCATTGGGTCACAAAGAGTCGGACACGACTGAGTGACTGAACTGAACTGAACTGATAGGTTATTAGAAGATACTGGGTGTAATTCACTGTGCTATGGGGCTTCTCTTGTGGCTTAGTGGTAAAGAATCTGCCTGAGCAGGAGACGGAGGTTTGATTCCTGGGTCAGGAAGATACCCTGGTGAAGGAAACGGCAATCCACTCCAGCATTCTTGCCTGGGAAATCCCATGGACAGAGGAACCTGGCAGGCTATAGTTCATGGGATCACAAAAGAGTCAGACATGATTTGGCAAATAAAGCAAACCAAAATGAAAAGCCCTGTGCTATACAGTAAATCCTTATTGCTTATCTATTTTATGTACAGTAGTTTTCATCTGTTAAGAACCAGACATCCTGGAATGTGAAGTCAAGTGGGCCTTATAAAGTATCACTATGAACAAAGCTAGTGGAGGTGATGGAATTCCAGTTGAGCTATTTCAAATCCTGAAAGATGATGCTGTGAAAGTGCTGCACTCAATATGCCAGCAAATTTGGAAAACTCAGCAGTGGCCACAGGACTGGAAAAGGTCAGTTTTCATTCCAATACCAAAGAAAGGCAATGCCAAAGAATGCTCAAACTACCGCACAATTGCACTCATCTCACATGCTAGTAAAGTAATGCTCAAAATTCTCCAAGCCAGGCTTCAGCAATACGTGAACCGTGAACTTCCTGATGTGCAAGCTGGTTTTAGAAAAGGCAGAGGAACCAGAGATCAAATTGCCAACATCCGCTGGATCATAGAAAAAGCAAGAGAGTTCCAGAAAAACATCTATTTCTGCTTTATTGACTATGCCAAAGCCTTTGACTGTGTGGATCACAATAAACTGTGGAATATTCTGAAAGAGATGGGAATAGCAGACCACCTGACCTGCCTCTTGAGAAATCTGTATGCAGGTCAGGAAGCAACAGTTAGAACTGGACATGGAACAACAGACTGGTTCCAAATAGGAAAAGGAGTACGTCAAGGCTATATATTGTCATCCTGCTTATTTAACTTACATGCAGAGTACATCATGAGAAACGCTAGGCTGGAAGAAGCACAAGCTGGAATCAAGATTGCTGGGAGAAATATCAGTAACCTCAGATATGCAGATGACACCCCCTTGTGACAGAAAGTGAAGAGGAACTCAAAAGCCTCTTGATGAAAGTGAAAGTGGAGAGTGAAAAAGTTGGCTTAAAGCTCAACATTCAGAAAACGAAGATCATGGCATCCGGTCCCATCACTTCATGGGAAATAGATGGAGAAACAGTGGAAACAGTGTCAGACTTTATTTTTATGGGCTCCAAAATCACTGCAGATGGTGACTGCAGCAATGAAATTAAAAGACGCTTACTCCTTGGAAGGAAAGTTATGACTAACCTAGATAGCATATTCAAAAACAGAGACATTACTTGCCAACAAAGGTCCGTCTAGTCAAGGCTATGGTTTTTCCAGTCGTTATGTATGGATGTGACAGTTGGACTGTGAAGAAGGCTGAGCGCTGAAGAATTGATGCTTTTGAACTGTGGTGTTGGAGAAGACTCTTGAGAGTCCTTGGACTGCAAGGAGATCCAACCAGTCCATTCTGAAGGAGATCAGCCCTGGGATTTCTTTAGAAGAAATGATGCTAAAGCTGAAACTCCAGTACTTTGGCCACCTCATGAGAAGAGTTGACTCATTGGAAAAGACTCTGATGCTGGGAGGGATTGGGGGCAGGAGGAGAAGGGGACGACAGAGGATGAGATGGCTGGATGGCATCACTGACTCGATGGATGTGAGTCTGAGTGAACTCCGGGAGTTGGTGATGGACAGGGAGGCCTGGCGTGCTGCGATTCATAGGGTCGCAAAGGGTCAGACACGACTGAGCGACTGAACTGAACTGAACTGAATCCCATACTCCTAATCTGTCCCTTCCCCACCTGCATTTCCCCTTTGGTGACCATAAGTTTGCTTTCAATGTCTGTGAGTCTGTTTCCATTTTGTATACAGACTCATCTGTATTGTTTTTTTAGGTTCCACATATAGGTGATATCATATAGTATTTGTCTTTGTCTGACTTATTTCACTAAGCAAGTATTCTCTAGGTTGAAGATGCCCTTTATAACATAGTTTACAACAGTGAAAAATTGCCAAGAGCCTAAATGCTCAAAAGTAAGGGGATTTCCACACCTATGGTCAATTTATCTTAAACCAAGGAGGCAAGAATATACAACGGGGAAAAGACAGTCTCTTCAGCAAGTAGTGTTAGGAAAGCTGGGCAGCCACATGCAAGTCAACTGAGAACATACTCTTACACCATACACAAAAATAAACTCAAAATGGCTTAAGGACTTAAATAAGAGACACAACATCATAAAACTTGTAGAAAAGAACATAAGCAAAACATTCTCTGAGGTAAATCATACCAATGTTTTCTTAGGTCAGTCTCCCAAGGCAATAGAAATAAAAGCAAAAATAATGTGGGACCTAATCAAACTTTGAAACTTTTGCACAGCAAAGGAAACCATAAATGAAATGAAAAGACAACCCACAGAACAGAGGAAAATATTTGCAAATGATGGGACTGACAAGGGGCTTCACTTCCAAAATATAAGGACAGTTCACACCAAATATAAAAAAAAACAAAAAACCCAAACAAAAAAATGAGCAAAAGACCTAAACAGACCTTTCTTCAAAGAAGACATACAGATGGCCAATAGATCTATGAGAAGATGCTCATCATGTCTTATTATTGCTGCTGCTGCTAAGTCGCTTCAGTTGTGTCCGACTCTGTGAGACCCCATAGACGGCAGCACACCAGGCTCCACCGTCCCTGGGATTCTCCGGGCAAGAACACTGGAGTGGGTTGCCATTTCCTTCTCCAATGCATGAAAGTGAAAAGTGAAAGTGAAGTCGCTCAGTCGTGTCCGACTCTTAGCGACCCCATGGACTGCAGCCTACCAGGCTCCTCTGTCCATGGGATTCTCCAGGCAAGAGTACTGGAGTGGGGTGCCATACCACCTTGCACCGTCACTGGAGAAACAGCAGTGCCATGTCCACGACCCTACTCTAAGAAGTTACTCATGCCAGAGGCTTCCCTTGGGCCAGATTTGGGTTTTAAACCTACTTTTCATTAGATCACCGACCAGTAGTCCCTGTGGGCCTTAGTCTCTCCGGCTAAGAAATTTACAAAGAATTTACCTTAAAGGTTTGTGTGAGGATTAAATGAAACAAAATGTGTAAAGTTCTTAGTGCACAGGACCCAGTAAAGGCTCAATAAATACTGGCTGTTATTTATTATGCTTTACGTAGGTATCCTTACTTATTGTCCCTGTTCTTTTCTTTCTTTGCTGTGGTGGTAAAATATACATAAAATCTATCATTTTAATCATTTTAGAGTAATTAGTTCAGTGGCAATAAGTACAGTCACACTGGTGGGCAAGTATCACCAGAATCCTTATGCAGAACTTTTTCCACCTTTCCAAACTGAAATTTCATACCCACTAAAAATAACTTTCTAATTCTCCCTTCCTCTGGTCCCTGGCAACCACCATACTACTTTCTATCTATGGATACTACTTTCTATCTATGGATTTACAAGTCTAAGTACCTAATAGAAATGGAATTATATATTTATCTTTTTGTCACTGGCTTATTTCACTTAGCATAATATCTTCAAGGTTCATCCATGTTGTAGCATGTGTCAGAATTTCCTTCCTTTTCAAGACTGAATAATATTCCATTATATGTATATACCACATTTTGTTTATCCATGGACAGCTGGGTAGTTTCTACCTTTTGACCATGGTGAATAATGCTGCTACAAACATGGGTGTCTAACCATCATTTCAAATCCTTGCATTTAACTCTTTGGGACATACACCAAAGGGTGGAATTGCTAGTCCATACAGTGATACCATTTTTAATTTTTCTGAGGAACTGCCATACTGCATTCCCATAGCAATGCACCATTTTACACTCCCACCACAAGAGTTCTAATTTCTTCCCATTCTCACCGAAACTTACTACAGTTTTTTTTGTTAAAGTAACCATCCTAACGGGTGTGAGCTGGTATTTCACTGTGAGTTTGATTTGCATTTCCCTACTGGTTAGTGATGTTGATCATCTTTCATGTGCTTATTGGCTATTTGTGTATCTTCCATGGAGAAATGTGCATCTAAGTCCTTTGCTCACTTTTTAATTTGAGCTGTTTGTATTGATGTTGAGTATAGCAAGGTGTCTTACATGAGTTTATTCCTTTCTTCCCAAAATGCTGCCAGAGCCTCCTCTTAATGCCCCAAGGCACCTCAGACTGATAAATGAAATCTGCAACAGCAGCTAGAAACATGAAATAAACAAATGCAGAAAGGAGGGAAGGGAAGGCCAGCTAAGAAGATAAACAAACCAGCTCTAATTCTCTCCAGCCAGTCCTTACTAAATTAGCCACAAAATGTCAGCACCTCAGATTCAAATGTGAAGTGATTTATATAAATTTCACCTTTGAACTTGACAAGAGGAATGAGTCTTTGCACATTAGGAGCACCCTCCCTCCTCTCCCCACAATGGAACAGCAGCAGCAAGCACCAGAAAACACGAGAAAAAGAGTGAGGAGCCTGGAAAGATGTTAGGTCCTGTAAAGCAGCTTTCAGGGTGCAGAAACACATCTGGGGGATGAAACAGAAAGAGTGATTGCTCCCCCATCATGTTCTCCAGAGACGGAATCTTAGAACACAGCGTAGAAAGGTAATGTTAATAAGGCAAGTGAAGCCATGATGAAAAGTTGTATAGGGAAGACAAGTGAGAATAAAATCAGGAGATCCCCTAAAATGACAGCCATCCACGAGACACTTTTTAAGCATACTTGCTCTTCTGATAGTAACCCCAGCCCTGCCCAGGTTCCTTCCTCTAGAATTTGAATAAGACTATAACTCTACACTAAGAATCACTAAATGCAGGCTCCCAGGCACCGTATTCAGAGATGCATCCTTTGTGGGTCCAAGTGGGGCCTGGGGATCTGTATTTTAGCTCCGCTGTCCACGATGAAAGCTGTGTCGATGGCTAGAGACCATATCTTGAACCCTTCTGGATACTCTCAGTGGCAGAGATTCCCCTGGGCTATACCCAGTCTGTGGGACAGCCATCATAGTCTCTATTCCCCTTTTCCTCCCCAAATACTGGGAATGATTCCTGAGATGATGAACAGAAAAATTAGGGGACAATGACTTATTATCCCATGACCCAGGATTCTTCCTTCCACAAAAGAATTTTCTAAGACATGTTTTCACTTTTCAGGTACTTGTAAGTGTTTGTTTGCCAGATTAAGAGTGTAAGTGAGAGAGTTATTTCCTAGGCAGGTTGATACGGAGTCTAGGGGTCCCCAAGGAGAGAAGGGTCTGGAATTCTCAAGGAGGAAGAAAGGACAAACTTTATTCTTTCTCCACATTCTTTAGGATTATATAACAATAATGTATCCTGCCTAAGGACAGTCTTTGGATTCAACCTTCTGTTATCTTAAAATGTTAATTATGGGAGTAGACCTGGTCTTTACAAGGATGTATCTTGCCTGAGGACAGTGTTATCTTAAAATGTAAATTATGGGAGTGGGTCTGATGAGGTCTTTACAACCTCCAGACATTCTTTGGATTATATAACCTCATTGTTAACACTAGCAAGGGGGTACTCCTTCTACCCCCTTCTGATGCCTATGTCAGAAGCTTTCTCTATCTCCTTTATACTTTAATAAAACTTTATTTCACAAAAGCTCTGAGCCATCAAGCCTTGTCTCTGGCCCCGGATTGAATTCTTCTCCTCCGGGGGCCAAGAATCCCGGTGTATTCGCGTGATTCAACAACAACCTTTCCTAAGAACTTTGGCAGATGGCATTCAGGGGAGAGATGGAGAGCATTTAAGATCCATGGCAAACTGAACCTCAATGAATAATGAAGATAATATGAGAATCACAAGCCAAAGGTACAGAGACAGAGAATAGGATTTTGTTTGCACGCTTGTCAAGAACACATCCGTTTGTAATTGTAATAATAATGACTCTTGAGCCAGGCCCTATGCTAAGTACTTTACTTGATTTAAACATATATTTATATAAGTAAATATGAACAAAAGAAAAACTGAGGCTGTATTTACAGATGAGTACAAGTCAGTTAAGCAACGTAGTCTTGTGTTTTAGCACGAGTTCTAGACAGCCTCAGGTTCAAGTCCTGGCTCTGTCATTCATTAACTGTATGACCTTAGCAAGGAAGGTCTCCAGGTCTGAGTGGGTACATCTGAGAAATAAGGCCGCATGTACATCACAGGACTTTTCATCCAATTAAAGAAAATGATATGTGCAGAGCTCTTAGCATAGTGGTAAAACCAGCTTATGAGTATTTTTAACGGTTGCTATTATCATTGTTGCTGCCTGAGTAGAGTTTGAGTCCCCTATACTAAAGGAGGGCAAGAGTTGAGTCTATAGCCAGTTCTGACTTCACACATTCCCACCAAGATGCAAAGGAATACAGGGGACACTACCAGGCCAGTGTTGTCACCAAGGTGTACCCAGAGCTGGAAACAACCTATCACCAGTTATTCATGCCGGATAACTCCCCCTGCACAGAGAGTGCATCCTAGAAACTGCAGAGATCCATAAGGTAGACGTGAGGTCACTTCAAGAATGAAAGGAAGTATAAGAGAACCCAGTACTGAGCAAATATTCAACCATTATTAGACATTGTTATATCTCTAATAACATTGTTATTAACCTGGGCAAGGCTGGAGTTACTATCAGAAGAGTAAGTATGCTTAATTTATAAGATATCTGCTATGGTGTCTCTAAAAACACGACCTCATTAATAGTAATTCGCATTGAGCACCTACCCCAAGAGCCATCTCCTGGGTCTGCATGCCAAATACCTTCCCCTTTTCCTGATGAGAGCGTCTTTTCTCTGGGGAGCTTCCTCCCTCCATCCTAGTAGGTAGACCATCCTGTGGCTCTAGTAGGGCTGCCCATCACAGTGCTCTATTCCAGCTTCTGACAGTCATTACTAAATCACTCCAGGGCTTCCCTGGTGGCTCAGTGGTAAAGAATCTGTCTTTCAATGCAGGAGACACAGGTTCAATCGCTGATCCAGGAAGATCCCACATGCCAAGGAGCAACTAAGCCTGTGCACCACAATTACCGAGCGGGTGCTCTAGAGCCTGGGAGCCACAACTACTGAGCCCATGTGCTGCAACTGCCGAAGCCTGTGCACCTAGAGCCTGTGCTCCCCAACATGAGAACCCACCACAAGGAGAAGCCCGTGCACAACTAGAGAGCAGCCCCTGCTCGCTCCAAGTAAAGTCCACGCAGCAATGAAGATCCAGCACAGCCAAAAGTAAACAAATAAAATTATTTTTAAAAAATCAAAACATAATAGTTCCTGGCTAACCAGCCAGAGGTCACCAAGCAGCGAGGTAGGGCATCCAGAGGACCTCAGGAAGGACTGCAGCTCTTCTGTGTGAGTTTTGGGTTCCAGCTGAAGGATTCCAAGCAGAGTCGAGGAGAAGCGAGAATCAGTTCTGGACTGGTTGCTGTTTTGGTCTCAGGATTAAGAAAAGCAGGGGTTAACTAGGGATGGAGTGCTGTCATGAGGTGAGGGCTCAGAGCAGTTAGTTATTCTCAGTAAGAGATGAGAATAACAAAGCAGGCCTTTGCTTTTGCCTTTTGTCAGAAGTCAGAAAGCAGCAGTCATCCCAAGAGAGGTCCTTGCGGCATGTCACAGCTGCTGCCCGACTGTGGGAGAAACAAAAAGCTGTGGCTCTGCAGCTGACTTCATCTTCCCCGTCCTCCCAGCCGACTTTTTTACTTCACAGTCCAAGCTGATCTTCACCATCAGCCCCAACTGTGACTTTGTACAAAGACACCCATCCTCAAAACATTTGACTGTCATTTGCTAGAAAATTGCCCTAATGAGAATTCAATCCTCTGATGACTATGATGTGAAGGAAACCCCTGGTTGCAAAGCTCAAGCTGCTGTGATAAGGTAGAACTCTGCCACACCAACAAGGGTTGCAGCTGGATCGTCCGAGGCAGAGCCTCAGGGGAGGCCCCGCTACAAGCTGCTGGGGCCGAGCTGCCCATCACCGCCTGGCCTCTCCCAGCCTCCCAGAGGACTGACTGTTTAAGCTATTATTTCCATTCCAGGAACTATCCCAGTCTTTTTCCAGTAATCTTTATTATACCAAGCCACTGAGTTACTGTTTCTTGCCACCCTAGAACCCTAAGTGGCCTATCTCTGTAAGCCCTGTGTTGGCTGCTGGGGATAGAGAGGAATAAGATGCAGGCCTACCTGGATGTGCTCACTGACTTCTTGTGACTAAAGGGAGTGATTATTCTCATGACAAAAAAAGATTCTTCCCTTTGCAAAATAATTCACTTCTGGGTCTTCCCATCCCTTATTTTGTAAACTTCATGATGGCTTACTCTATCCCCAGTGCCTGGCCCACAAGAAGCCCTCAGTGGATTCACTGAAAGAATGATGGATGATGTGATCATCTCCATTTCTAAAGATAAGGAAAAAGAAGCTTATAACTCATTTGGTGGTGGTTTAGTCACTAAGTCATGTCCTACTCTTGGGACCCCATGGACTGTAGCCCGCCAGGCTCCTCTGTCCATGGGATTTTCCAGGCAAGAATATTGGAGTGGATTGCCATTTCCTTCTCCAGGGGATCTTCCTGATCCAGGAATCGAACCTGGGTCTCCTGCATTGTGGGCAGATCCTTTACCAACTGAGCTATGAGGGAAGTAGATGCTATCAATAAGTGGCAGAGCAGAAATTCAAAACCAGATCAGCTTGTGTCTTCCCTCCACTACACCACACTATGTTTCCCTTATCCACCCAAAAATGGAGCTCTCCCCTTCTTAGATAGGAGACATTCCAAGATCCCAAGGAAATATTCTAATTTCAAAACATCATGCCATGACTTAGCAGGTCCTCTAAGAGCTAAGCAGGATTACCATATGACCCAGCAATCCACTCCTAGGTATATACCCAAAGACCTGACAACACCTACCCAAATGAGCACATGTACACACATGTTCACGGCTGCACTATAGCCACAAGAAGGAAACAGCCCAAATATCCACCAATGGATGGATGGGTAAACAAACTGGCAGATGCATGCAATGGAATCTGTTATTCAGCCATAAAGAGAAATGAAGCACTGACATGTTACAACGTGAATAAAGCTTGAACATATACGGTACAGGAAAGACACCACACAGCAAAGGTCACATACTGTATGATTTCATTTATATGAAATAGCCAGAGTACATAAATTCACAGAGATAGAACACAAGAGTTGGGGGTTTTCAGCGTTGAGGGGAGGAGGAAATGGAGAAAAACTGCTTCATGGGTAGGGAGTTTCCTTTCGAGGGGATGAAAATGTTTTGGAACTAAATAGAGGTGATGATTACATAACAAGATGAGTGTTCTGAATGCCACTGAATTGTTCACTTTAACACGGTTAATTTTGTTATGTGAATTTTACCTCAATTTTTAAAAAAATCATATTCCAGGAGCTCTGAGGGCACTCAGGAACACCAAATGTTTCCCATGGCACTTAAGCTTGCTGCTGTTCATGTGCTGGAGAAGTCCTCTTTTGGAGGAAGTTTGGTCAAACAGCTGGAGTACAGACAGCCTCAATTCAAACCCCAGATCAACTACTTATGTCATGAACTTGGGTGAATTTCTAAACCTCTGGATGCTGGTTTTTTCATCAGTAAAACTGCTACCTCGTAGGGTTGTTTTAAGGACTAAGTGAGATAATAATGCATGCAAAGCACTTGAACAATTCCTAGGACATGATAAATGCCCAGTAAATATCAGCTGCTATAATGATGATGATGGTCTGCTAAAGTGAGTTCACTGCTTCCAACCCCTCCATTTTCCAAAGTTTTCATCATATTTGCTCTCTAATACATTTTATGCTACAGAGATGTTTCTGCCAGGAAAGGAACTATTCTCCTCAGAGCAGACTGACTCCCAGCGAAGAGATCTCCAGCAATGAAATTCCAAAAATGTTCTGGAGGACCCTTCCCTCCTGGAAGTGAGCCCGACACAGAATCATTAGAGTGGTCCCTGTGCCCTCTGGCTGCCTGGGTAATTTAGTGCATTTATTGCTAGCTCTATTTCTCGGTGATTTGCTACGTGGGATGACAATGCTCCCCTCCTAGCACCAGGCTATTTCCTGTGCTCTGTGATGTGGCGATTTGGAGCTGTGGGAGACATCCCACGTAGCTGGTTGGCCAACTTCAGATATCCACCCTGGTCCAGATGGGTCACTAGGCTCAAAAAACATCCTGTCCACACCCTAATTATATCAAACCTGTGCCTCTCATCAATGCCTTAGGGCATACATTTGATTTTTTAAAAATAATCATTTGAAAAATGAAGCTACTTAGCAGCAGCAGCAACAATATATAAAAGAATATGCCATGAAAAGGAAGCCTCTTCTGCTCCCTGCCCTTCAGCCTCTCAGCCTTTCAGTTTTTCTCCTCCAAAATCATCATGACTGTTTCCTGTATACCCTTCCAGAGACAGGTTGCTCATACAAGAACATATATTTATTCCTCCTTCTATGACGCCCACGCATACTCTAGCACAAATGATACCATACAAGGAGTTGCCATCTTGTTTTCTTTTTTGAATACCATAACATTTATTAAGGAAATTAAATTCTTTTTTCAAAAGGCAAAAAAAAAAATCTTCCCAGAAATACAACTACAGGTCTGAATGGCCTCTCTGAGGAATCCTTGCAAATATTTAAGTGATACACTAATCATCACATCTTGTTTTCTTTTTAAAAATTAGCTATCACGGTAGTATTCATATTAGTTCATGGAACTCCATCTCTTTTTAATGGCTGCAATGTATTCCATCTAACAGGTATCCAAAGATTTATCCAGCCAGTTCACGACTGATTGATATTTAGGCTGTTTCCAGTATTTTCCTTTAACAAGCAGGCTACAATGAATGCCTTCCTAGAAGGAAATGAGAATTCAACTTCCTTCTGTTGAGGTGTGGCTTCCTCCTCTTCCCTTAGAACTTTGCTTATACAGTTGCCTATGGAGAAGGCAGTGGCAACCCACTCCAGTGTTCTTGCCTGGAGAATCCCAGCGGCGGGGGAGCCTGGTGGGCTGCCCTCTATGGGGTCACACAGAGTCGGACACGACTGAAGCGACTTAGCAGCAGCAGCATACAGACAGGACACGTTCATTACTTTGTCCTGTGTCCTGTACTGACTGTTAGGACACCCTGAATGTCTTGTATACAGCTTTTTTCAATAAATTACCAAAATACGTCACAGCTATTTTTCCTCCACAGTAATTGGTGCTTGAATCACTTAAATGGCAACACCAGCTGAAAAACGTATCTCCACAAATAAAGATTCAGGCAACCTCTTATGATCTCCTGCAGGTTTAGCGGAAGGAAATAAAACGGGTCACTGAGAATTAAATGTATTTATTTGCACATTCAGGAAAGGAAAACACTGTTCTTTGGCCATAGTCCCATGCCGTGAACAGTAACCACCGTTAATAAGAAACAACTGATTTTTTTCCCCTGAAAACCAGCCAATCAGCGACACCCTCACTTCAGTAACTATGCTTCTGCACGTGAGCAAATCCAGGCCGGCCCAAGCCTCCAAAAGCCAGCCAATCAGTGACAGTGTCCATGCTCCTAGACGACAGCCAATCAGCAAGCGTCTCACTCCCAGGACCTTTCTGGAAAACCAGCCAGCCAAAGGCAGCCTTGCTCCACGGATACATTAACACAGCTGAAAAGTCCTTACCTCCTGAAATCCTTTCTCTTCTGAAAATCCACTAGACCCCGCTCCCGGGCTTCCCAGACGCTTTCATAAAATCAGCTCCGGCTTTGCTGGGGGGACTTTGCCTTAAAAGTGCAGTTCCCACTTTTAGGCAAACAGGAAGTTCACCTTAAAAAAACAAACCAGACGTTAAATCCAATGTATGTTAGTTTGCAGTTTTGCAGCCCTTTTAACGGTTGGACCCAGCTGTTTATAGTGAGAGTTTGAACCTGTGAATGACGGATGTACTCTCTCACAGCTGTGAGATTATCAATCTCTGATTCTTGCAGTGGTTTTTATTACTTTTTTCAACCTTCCAGAAATATTTTTTTTTTTCTTGAGGTGTAAGAGACATATAACAACAGTTTCTGGTGAGCAACATAATATTTTCTATTTATAAATATTGCAAAATGATCACAAGTCTAGTCAACAACTGTCAACATATAGTTAGAAAATTTTCTTTGAGATGAGGACTTTTCAGATTTACTCTTAGCAACTTTCAAATATGCGATAAAGTTTAAAGGCATCAGGCTTTACATTACATCTCCATGACTTACTTACTTTATTGTTAGAAACTTGTACTTTTTGGCCCTTTTCACCCATTTCTCTTAATCCTTACTCCTTCACCTGTGGCAACCACCAATCTGTGCTCTGTGTCTGTGAGCCTGGTTTTTTGTTGTTTTAAATATGTGTCGTGGGCTATTTTGTCTTTGTTTTATTTCAGTTAGCATAATGCCCTCAAGGCCCATCCATTTTGTTGCCAATGGCAAGATTTCATTCTTTTTATGACTGAATAGTGTTCCATTGTGTAATCTATGCTGCATCATCTTTATTCATCCATTGATGGACACACAGGTTGTTTCTGTATCTTGCCTATTGTAAGTAATGCTGCAGTGAACACAGGGTTGCATACATCTGTTCAAATTAGTGTTTTCATTTTCTTCAAATAAATACCTTGGAGTAGAATTGTGGGATCATATGGCAGTTCTGTTTTTTATTTTTTGAGGAATTTCCATACTGATTTCCATAATCGTTGCACCAATTTACATTACCACAAACAGTGCATGAGGATTCCCTTTTCTCCACATTCTCGGTAACATTTGTTGTTTCCCACAATAATAGTCATTCTGACAGGTGTGAGATGATACCTCATTGTGGTTTTGATTTGCATTTCCTGATGATTTAGTGGTATTGAGTATCTTTTCATGTACCTATTGGCGATCTGTATATCTTATTTATAAAAAATCTATTCAGATCCTCTACCCATTTTTAAAAGGGGATTGTTTCAGGCTTTTTTGCTATTTAGTTGTATGAGTTCCTTATATATTTTGAATATTAACACATCATCAGATATCTATTTTGTGTATATGGTGGTGGTGGTGATGGTTTAGTTCCTAAGTCATGTCTGACCATTTGCAACCCCTTGGACTGTAACCTACCAAGCTCCTCTGTCCATGGGATTTCCCAGGAAAGAATACTGGAGTAGTTGCCAGTTTCCTTCTCCAGGGGGCCTTCCCAGCCCGGGGATCAAACTGGCATCTCGATATCTCCTGCACTGGCAGGAAGGTTCTTTACCACTAGCACCACCTGGGAAGCCCTCTTTTATGGCAGAGCCAAAAGCAAAGAATCACAGTGCAGAAATTATTTTTGTTTTGTGCAATATTTTTCTCATGAGAAAAGCTTGTATATAAGGCAATTGCAAGTAGAATTGCCTTCCAGATGAGACTTCAAAAACAGTAGCAATTTTTTGCAGACAGTCTTACTGAGTTGAGTTGGTCACACACACAGACACACACACTAAAACCAAAGGGACACAGGAAATTTTTGGAGGTGATGGATAAATGTATTAATTGTGATGACTGTTCCCCAGGGAATACATATGCCTATACATACTCATCAAATATATACATTAAATATGTAGTTTTTGCATATATATTAAAAAGTTAATAATACAAACCAAAACCACAATGATCTAGAAGTAATCTAAGTGCCTACTGATAGATGAATGGATAAAGAAGTGGTATATATGTATATATAATGGATATTATTCAAACATAAGAAAAGAATGAAATCTTGCCATTGGTGACCATATGGATGGACCTGGAGGGCATTATGCTACTTCAGACTGAGAAAAACAAATACTATATGATTTCAATTATATGTAGAATTGGAATCTAAAAGCAAAAGAAATGAACACACTTAGCAAAACAAACAGAGTCATAGACACAAAGAACAAAAGGTGGTTGCCAGAGGGGAGAGAGGTGAAAGAATGAGAGATATAGGTGAGGAAGATTAAGAGGTATAACTTCCAGTTACAAAATAAGAATCATGGATATGAAATGTACAGTGTGAGAAATATAATCAATAATAATGTAATGTCTTTATATGGTGACAGATGGTAACTAGAGTTATTGTGGTGATCATTTTGTAACATACAGAAGTATCAAATCACATTGTTGTGTACCAGGAGCTAACACCGTGTTGTAGATCAATTGTACTTCAAACAAACATGTGCACACTACTATATATAAAACAGAATCAACAGGGACCTACTGTATAGCACATGGAACTCTACTCAATACTCTATAATTACCTATATGGGAAAATAATCTGAAAAAGAATGAATATATGTATATGTATAACTGAACCACTATTCTCTACAACTGAAACTAACACAACATTGTAAATCATACACCTGAAACTAACAGCATTGTAAACCAACTACACTCCAGTATAAAAGAAAGGGAAGGACTTCCCTGGTGGTCCAGTGGTTAAGACCCCATGCTTCTACTGCAGGGGGCATGAGTCCTATCGCAGGTCAGGGAACTGAGATACCCATAAGCTGCACAGCCAAAACATGAATTAATTTAATTTTAAAAACTTTTAAAAATTCAAACTATCTTCCCTCTAACAAAAAATAAATTACATGTGAGTGACAAGCAATTCCAAGATCATTGCTAATTTAGTAAACACATCATTTTTATCATGAAGCTGTGATTCACCAAAATACATATTTCTATTGACACAACAACAATTTTATCTTCAATGCTGGATATTTTAACTAAATTTATAATTGTGTTTACATTACACTGAGCATGATTTCTCCTTAGCGAAAGTCCAATGGCCAAGGACAAGTTAACTTGGTTGTGACCACTACGGAAATCACATTAGAATGTAAATAGGACTTCCCTGGTGGTCCAGTGGTTAAGAATCTGCCTGCCAATCCCACATGCTGCAGGGCAACCAAGCCTGCTTTCTGCAGCAACTGAAGCCAGACCACCTAGAGCCCATGCTCCACAAGAGAAGCTGATGCACCACTATGAAAGAGTAGCCCCTGGTTGCTGCAACTAGAGAAAGCCAGAGCGCAGCAATGAAGACCCAGGACAGCCAAAAATAATATGTAAAATTTTATAAATGTAAATGAAACATGCCTAGACCATCACTTTTGGGAATTTTATAAGAAAATCCTGCAAAGCAATGACATATTAAGATCCAAATCACTGGGGAAATATAAAGAAAGAAAGAGGACTCTAATTTAGACGCAATTTATTTCAGATAAACAAAAAATATGCTTTTAGAGACACTTATCTGGTGGTACAGGAGGTAAGAATCCGCCTACCAATGCAGGGGACATGAGTTCGATCTCTGGTCCAGGATTCCACATACCAAGAAAACACTAAAGCCACAACTACAGAGCTCACATGCTGTACCTGCCAAAGCCCATCAGTTAGAGTCTGTGCTCTGCAATAAGAGAACCCACTACAAGGAGAAGCCCGTGCATCACAACTAGAAAGCAGCCCCACTCCCTGCTCCTACGGAAAGCCCCACGCAGCAACAAAGACAGCGCAGCCGGTAAAAAAAAGCTTTTAGAGTAAGTATATCTCATGGAGGATTTTCTTTTATCTCAAAGTATATATGCATAAGAAAGTAGAAATGATTCAAATTTAATTGGGTATCCTGTTTATATTTCTTAAATCTGGAAACACTATTCCTTCAGCCTCTGTGGCTTCCTGTTTCTGGTCATCTCTGTCTATAATGCCACCCTCCTCCTCTTCAGTGACCAAATCCTAACTGTTTTTCAATGCCCATCTCAAAACTCTAGTAATAATAACAACGATCCCTTAGTGACAGCTAACTCAGTGCGAGGCACTGTTCTAAGTGCCTTACATGTATTAAATCATTTATTCCTCCCTGAGGTAACTACTCTTGGCAATCATAGTACATACCATAAGGTAGGTGTTATTTTTCCTATTTTATGGATGAAGCAATTAAGCAGAAAGAAATTAAGTGACTTCCCAGAAGTTACAATCAGTAAGTGGTAGAGCTGGGAATCAAAGTCAAACAGTGGCTCTGGCCTGCATTCCTGGACATGCCCCAGGTCTCTCCAGCTTTGATCTATGCGGCTCTCTTGGGACTCTGAGCTGCTTTCTCATCTAATATCTGAACCACATGATCATGCAGCTTATTATACTGTCATCCCCTTGTGAAGGAGCCTGAAATTACTAAACTTGTCCACATTTCTCCACTTAAAAGGAATTCTGCAATAGCCAAGAGGTAGGAGCAACCTAGTGTACCTGGAGAGATTAAAAGATATGTATGTATATATGTGTATATACACAACACACACACACAATGGAATAATTTTCAACCTTTAAACAGAAGGACATTCTGACACATGCTACAATGTGGATGGAACTTGAGAACATATGCTAAGTGAAATAAGTCAGTTGCAAAAAGTCAAATGCCATATAATTCTTTGTATGTGAGGGAACAAGAGTAAATGAATTGGTAGAGACAGAAAGTAGTGGCTGCATGGGCTCAGGGCAGGAGGAAATGGGGAGCTGTTGTCTAATGGGTATGCAGTTTCAGTTTTGCAAGATGAAAGAGCTGTAGAGACGAGTTGTAAAACATGAGTGTACTAACCATACCGAGCTGAACACTTAAAAATGATTAAGATGGTAAATGTTATGCTGCTTTTACCATAAATAATTTTTTTAAAAACAGAGAAAAAAGAATTTTGCATTTGCCTTCTTAGTCACTCCCTTCTCACCTGCTCTCGAGGAAGCCAGTTTTTGGCAGTATCATATCTGGGTTTTTGGAATGAGAGAGAGAGGAAAAGAGAACAACTGGGAAGCCAAACTCTGGTATCTGCATCAAAAAAGACAGAGAAATTTACTGTAAGGTAAAGGAGAATGGACATTAAGTTGAAGGAAGGGTGAGGCAGTCACCTGCTTTGGCTGGTTATGTGTGATGGGGTGTTGGGGCAGATTTTTTCAGTTAAGAATTTAGAACAAGCAGTGGAAAAAGGTTTTCTGGTTAGCAGTAAAAGGAATGAGGCAAGGAGAATTTTAAAAGGTGCTCTGAGTTCTGATTTGGATTGTCTTTGATATTCCTCTAGAGACCTTAACAACAATTCTAATTGCTTTTGGTCACCAGACTGTTTCTCTGTATATAACTCTGGTGCAAGAACAACAACAATAATAATATGGGATTAAACTATGTAAAATGGACAGTATTTGGTTTCTAACCCATAAAAATGACAATTTTTGTATGATTCAACCTAATAAGTGATATTTATGGAGCAGCTGCCATGTTCAGGCATAGTTCCAAATGCTTTACATGTGACAATCTATTTTAAACCTCATGACAACCCTATGAAGAAGTTTCCCTACTTCACAGTTGAGGAAACTGAGGCACAGAGATTAAGAAAACATCCCAGCTAATAAGTGGTTGATCTAGTATCTGAACCCACTGGGCTCCACAGCCAATGTTCTGAAACATGTGGGGCTTTGATTTATATGCAAGGTACTGAGCTAGGTGGTATGGGAAATGCAAAGATCAGTGAGAAAGTAGTGAGATCAGAAAGAAAGTGAGAAAGAGCTATAGGAAATGGAGATTAAGACATGGCCTCAGATAATGAGAAGACAGCAAGTAACAGCAGAAGCCTGTGAAGCAGGGGATTCACAAACACAGCAGAAGGCAGCACAATGTGGGAAAGTATGGCCTGAGGAATGGAGAGTCATTGGTGGGTCAGACGATGCACCTCCAGGCACGGGGGAGAGAAAACAGGGGTTGGTTGATCTCTTGCTCAACATTTATCCCACCTATGGAATTTTCCTGAGTGTGTTAGATATCTACTGCAGCATAACAAATTACTTTATAATGCAGCAGTTTTAAACAACAAATGTTTATTTCCGTACAGCTTGGGTCAGGAATTCAGGATTGACTTAGCTGAGTGATTCTGGTTCAGGATCTCTCATGAGACTTCATTCAATATACTACTGATCAAAGTGGTGCACTTGTTACAAGTGATGAACCTACACATTATAATCACCCAAAGTCCAGTTTACATCAGAGTTCACTCTTGTACATTACAAGGGTTTAGACAAAAGTACAATGAAGGACATGTATCCATCACTACAGTGTCATATAGAATAGTTTCACTACCCTATAATCTCTGTACTCCACCCATTCATCCCAGCCTCCCTGTTGTTTCCATTGTTTCCTGTTAATTCATGGAAAACATCTTTTTTACTGTCTCTGTACTTCTGCCTTTTCCAGAAAGTCATATGGTTGGAATATTAAAATGTGCAAAAATCCTCAACAAAATTTTAGCAAACAGAATCCAACAGCATATTAAAAAGATCATACATCATGACCAAATGGGCTTTATCCCAGGGATGCAAGCAAGGATTCTTCAATATTTGCAAATCAAGCAATGTGATACACCACATTAACAAACTGAAAGATAAAAACCATATGATTATCTCAATAGATGCTGAGAAAGCCTTTGACAAAATTCAACACCATTCATGATAAAAGCTTTCCAGAAAGCAGGTACAGAAGGAACATACCTCAACATAATAAAAGCCATATATGATAAACCCACAGCAAACATTATCCTTAATGGTGAAAAATTGAAAGCATTTCCCCTAAAGTCAGGAACAAGACAAGGGTGCCCACTCTCACCACTACTATTCAACACAGTTTTGGAAGTTTTAGCCACAGCAATCAGAAAAGAAAAAGAAATAAAAGGAATATTATAATACATAGTCTTTTCAATAACACACATTTTAAGTTTCCTCCAGGTCTCATGACTTGATAGCACATTTCTTTTTAGCCCTTATTGTAATTATTGTTTTCAGCCACTAAGTTTTGGGGTAATCTGTTATGCAGCAATAGATACCTCAATATTCTTCCAGAGTATCCCATAACTAACCTCAGGGGAAAAAAGATGTTTATTTTTGTATTCAGTTATTCACCCAACTTAAACCCAACAGAGTGTATTTGGCTTCGGATATGGTTAGATCTAGACAGCTCAACTGATGTCAACAGGGCTTTGTGTCTGTTTTCTATTGTTTCCACATCCCTCACTGACAGCTCTAAACTTTCCTGGATTTTATTAGAAGAAAGATTCATACAGAAGAAAAGTATCTTCTTTCTTCTGACCTGAGTCATCTGCTATAACAGTGAGTCATGTTTTTGATCTTAAGTCACAGAAAACTCTACCAGCAGTGGCTTAAATAAATATCCCACAGGGATATTTATTATTTCCTTAGAAGAAGTCAGGAGTAGGAGGTCTGCTGCTGCTGCTGCTAAGTCGCTTCAGTCGTGTCCGACTCTGTGCAACCCCACAAACGGCAGCCCACCAGGCTCCTCCGTCCCTGGGATTCTCCAGGCAAGAACACTGGAGTGGGTTACCATTTCCTTCTCCAATGCAGGAAAGTGAAAAGTGAAAGTGAAGTCCTCAGTCATGTCCGACGCTTAGCGACCCCATGGACTGCAGCCCACCAGGCTCCTCCATCCATGGGAGTTTCCAGTCAAGAGCACTGGAGTGGGGTGCCATTGCCTTCTCCGGTAGGAGGTCTGCTGCTGCTGCTAAGTTACTTCAGTCGTGTCCAACTTTGTGCGACCCCACAGACGGCAGCCTACCAGGTTCCCCCATCCCTGTGATTCTCCAGGCAAGAATACTGGAGTGGGTTGCCATTTCCTTCTTAATGCATGAAAGTGAAAAGTGAAAGTGAAAGTGAAGTCGCTCAGTCGTGTCCAACTCTTAGCGACCCCATGGACTGCAGCCCACCAGGCTCCTCCATCCATGGGATTTTCCAGGCAAGAGTATTGGAGTGGGGTGCCACTGCCTTCTCCTAGCACTTGTCAAATATCAAAGACTTAAGTTCTTTCTATCCTCCAGTCTAGTTTCATGCTCGTTGCCTCACAGTTATAATATAGCTTCCCCTGCTCCAGGCATCACAACTGCCTTCATGACAGGAAGGAATGACAAGGAACAAAGATTATATAGATGAACTCACAAACAAAAAAATTGGGGTAAGGGGCGTACTCACAATTCTTTTAATTAGACAACTTTAGTTCTAAAACAAGAGGATGGGAGGATGAGTATAGGTAACAGTATAAACCCAGGCATGGAGTGGGAGGAGTCCGAGGAGGGCAGAAGGTTAGATTAGAGAGTATTTAATTGCACTCATCTCACACGCTAGTAAAGTAATGCTCAAAATTCTCCAAGCCAGGCTTCAGCAATATGTGAACTGTGAACTTCCAGATGTTCAAGCTGATTTTAGAAAAGCCAGAGGAACCAGAGATCAAATTACCAACATCCACTGGATCATAGAAAAAGGAAGAGAGTTCCAGAAAAACATCTATTTCTGCTTTATTGACTATACCAAAGACTTTGACTGTGTGGATCACAATAAACTGTGGAATATTCTGAAAGAGATGGGAATACCAGACCACCTGACCTGCCTCTTGAGAAATCTGTATGCAGGTCAGGAAGCAACAGTTAGAACTGGACGTGGAACAACAGACTGGTTCCAAATAGGAAAAGGAGTACATCAAGGCTATATATTGTCACCCTGTTTATTTAACTTATATGCAGAGTACATCATGAGAAACGCTAGGCTGGAAGAAGCACAAGCTGGAATCAAGATTGCCAGGAGTAATATCAGTAACCTCAGATATGCAGATGACATCACCCTTATGGCAGAAAGTGAAGAGGAACTAAAAAGTCTCTTGATGAAAGTGAAGGAGATTAAAAAAGTTGGTTTAGAGCTCAACGTTCATAAAATGAAGATCATGGCATCCGGTCCCATCACTTCATGGGAAATAGATGGGGAACCAGTGGAAACAGTGGCTGACTTTATTTTTGGGGGCTCTGAAATCACTGCAGATGGTGATTGTAGCCATGAAATTAAAAGACGCTTACTCCTTGGAAGGAAAGTTATGACCAACCTAGATGGCACATTGAAAAGCAGAGACATTACTTTGCCAACAAAGGTCCGTCTAGTCAAGGCTATGGTTTTTCCAGTAGTCATGTATGGATGTGAGAGTTGGACGGTGATGAAAGCTGAGCGCTGAAGGATTGATGCTTTTGAACTATGGTGTTGGAGAAGACTCTTGAGAGTCCCTTGGACTGCAAGGAGATCCAACCAGTCCATCCTAAAGGAGATCAGACCTGGGTGTTTATTGGAAGGACTGATGTTGAAGCTGAAACTCCAATACTTTGGCCACCTCATGAGAAGAGTTGACTCACTGGAAAAGACCCTAATGCTGGGAAAGATTGGGGCAGGAGGAGAAGGGGACGACAGAGGATGAGATGGCTGGATGGCATCACCAACTCGATGGACATGGGTTTGGGTAGACTCCGGGAGTTGGTGATGGACAGGGAGGCCTGGCATGCTGCGATTCATGGGGTTGCACAGAGTCGGACACGACTGATGTGACTTAGCAGCAGCAGCAAAGAGTCGGACACGACTGAGCGACTGAACTGAACTGAAGGAGGGGAGGAGGAAATAAAAGGGTATCATGGATCTATGATAACATAGTCAGCCATCGGTTTCCCAGGGGATTGCTTCAAGGACCCCCACAAATACCAAAATCCACACCAGCTCAAGTCTCTTACATAAAATGACACAGTATTTGCATATAACCTATATACAACCTCCTGTATATTTTAATCACCTCTAGATTATTTATAATCCCTAAGACAACCTAAATATTATGTAAACAGTTGCCGGGCACACAGCAAAACAAGTTTTGCTTTTTAAGGAACTTTAAAAATTGTTTTTCAAATATTTTCTATCCAAGTTTGGTTGAATTTGTGCATGTGGAACAATGGACATGGAGGGCTCACTGTATTTCATTTAATGCTCACAATAGCCACATGAGGTCAGTATCACTTAATTTCCACTCAATCCCCAAGTTCCAGAGAAGAAAATTAAGAACTGGGGAAGGGGAGTCATTGGCTTGAGTCACTCACTCAAGAAGTGGATATTGGCAAGAACAGAATTCAAACCCAGGCGTTTCTGATTAGTTCCCATGCGGACTCCAGAGTCTCCAGAGTTAACAGATACCAGCACTGGTTCCCTACAGAAAGCTTAGTCACTAAGCTGTGTCTGACTCTTATGATCCCATGGGCTATAGCCCGCCAGGCTCCTCTATTCACGGGATTCTCCAGGCAAGAATACTAGAGTGGGTTGCCATTTCCTTCTCCAGGGGATCTTCCTGATCCAGGGATCAAACCTAGGTCTTCTGCATTGCAAGTCCTTAAAGATAAGGACTGATTAAGGCCCAATTAAGGTCACTTCCTAGACCTTTCTGAAGGCAACTGACCAGCTGCTGACTAGCAGCCTATTATCTGAAGTATTTGGAATAGGGTGGGAACCTCACTGAGAAACATCTGCAATCCTCAGTCTGAGATGAGATTTCTAACTAAATTAAAAAAATAAATAAAGCAAAACAAACAAACAAAAAACCCTACACCAACAGTGAAGCCAAAGAACAAGTACCCAGAACTTGTGTTCGCTGCACAGTCCCAGCTCATCAGGGTCTCACCAGAAGATGGAGCCGCAGTGGGGCCCAAAAGGAAAGGGCGAGCCGAGTCAGGGGAACTGCAAGACATGGGCGCCCAGCTGCCTTGGGATGGCCCGTTTGGTATGTTCTCATTTCTGTAAAATATAAGGATCTTAACGAAAATTCACTGAGGATGTAGTCTAAACTGTTAACATGATCTCAGGGTGGAGGAATAGAGGAGACCAAGAGTTTACGTTTTTCTCTAGTTTATACTGCTGCAAAGATTGATTTTTTTTTTCCCCCTAGAGGTAGAAAAAAATCCAATTATATTGAAAACAAAAAAAGCAGTACTATCTAGGTAAAGAAATGACATCTAAAAAAATAAAGGTCAGAGACAAGCTCAGCCCTAGAGAAAGAGATTCTACTCTTCCTTCCCGGCCTCACCCCCAAAACTGAAAACCTGGTCCCAGAACCCCCGCCCGGGGGACTGCATCCCTGGGAGCAACCTGGGACCCCCCTCCCGTCTCTCTCTCCCACCAAACCAGTCTCCGGGTCCCGTTTCCCACCCACCCTCTCCGCTGCCACCCAGGCCTACTCAGCCCCGGAACTCAAATGAGAGTGGGCGGCCCCTGGCCGGCGGGTCAGACGCTTCCGCGGAGCCGCGGCCCCTCAGAATCAGCCCCGACGACCGAGCGCGCCACCGCGTGACCTGCAGCCACATGACCCGCGCGGGGCGGGGCTGCCGGCGCAGTCGCTGCAGCCGCCGCGGGAGGCATCTGTGTAAGTGGGGAGCGGGGTCCGCAGGGACCCTCTTCGCGGGCGAGGTCCGGGTCCTGCCCAGCCTCCGGCACCCCGGGGCCGGGATTCCCAGCAATCTGCTTGGACCTCCTCCCTGGGAGGGCGATGGGATTGCCATTGGGGTGGGGGGGAAACCCCATGAATCGCAGACCCAGCCACCTCAGCCTCGGGCCTTTCCACTCTGATTTGACCGCAGCTGGGGGAGGAGTAGACGCCCTAATTCCTGAGCGATTGCCTTTACCCGGTGTTCTTTGGTGGAAACAGGATTCACAAAGCAAGGCCGGCCCGTAGGAACACTCCTCTCTGGTACTGAAAGAGAACACACCTCTCCAGCCCGTCACCTACTCTAGTGATCCAAGATGATCCCATGACCTGTTTAGTGAGGAGTTGTTCAAGGGTAGAGCATAGCATCTAGCCAGGTGAGGGTCGTCAAGAAAGGGAACACGGGCCTGGGTCGAGCTACAAGATACTAGCCAACATATTATGTTGAATACTATGTGCTTTACAGGCATTTTCTCATTTAATATTCACCATCATGAAATCTCTCAGGTAGGTGCTGTTGTCCCCATATTCAAGTTGAGAGAAAACAGGCTCAAAGAACTCGGATCCTTAACCAAGGTCCTGCAGTGATAAATAGAGGAACCGAGATTGGACCCCAGGTCTGTCCCGCAGCAGCGCCTCCTGCTGGGTGGTGGAGGCACTTGGCCCAGCTTTTTGATATTCCTGTGAACTGAAAAAGCCTTCCTCTTCCTGGCTCAGCCTAGAGAAAGGGGCTTACCCCTCCATCACAACCACCTCCACCCCTTTCTCCTTATGTCTTACTAATAATTGTTTCTGTCACCTGCCTCTGCAGGACACGATGAAGCTCATCATCCTGGACCACTATTCTCAGGCCAGTGAGTGGGCGGCCAAATACATCAGGAACCGCATCATCCAGTTTAACCCAGGGCCAGACAAGTACTTCACCCTGGGGCTCCCTACTGGTGCGTTGTGGGATGGGGAGAGTGGGCAAAGGCATTAGGGGCTCTCAAGGGTCCAGGTAGGTAGGCTCATTCAGACAAGGAACTGCAAGGAGGGCTCTAAGGTACTGCCCCTATGAATGAACAACTCCCCTGCGCCCTGGGCATACAAAACAGAGGACCTAGCTTCCTCTGGCGGAGAAGGCAATGGCACCCCACTCCAGTACTCTTGTCTGGAAAATCCCATGGATGGAGGAGCCTGGTGGGCTGCCGTCTATGGGGTCGCACAGAGTCGGACACGACTGAAGCAACTTAGCAGCAGCTAAGCTTCCTCTGGGGATTGTTTTGTTGCTGCCTGCTCCTGAAGAATCCTGGAGTAGAAGGGATCTTGGTTAGGCACGAAAAACTTTGATTTTTAGGCTATATTCTAAGTCAGCCCTGGGAGCCAAGTGTCCTTAACAGAATTAAGTCCAAATACCTTAAGACATACATTTTATGTAATGAAGTAATTTCTCTTCTCTGCACCTATAGTGCTAATAACTAAGCACCGTCTTTGGGAGAATTGAGTCACTCAAAGCAATTTCTGTAAGACTTAATTAAACATAGAACCTAAGTGAAAAACAGTCCCAATTTCTTTGGGGAAAAAATCAGAATGCTGCCTTTATTGGAGGATATTTTGATTCTAGCTCGTCAAGGCAAATGTTCTGATTTCAGAGATGGGGTGGATTTGCCTCAGTGGCCCATATACTATTGGTTGAGTCTTCAAGCTTTTTCTATATACAGCCAAATAATAAATATTTTACACTTCACTGGCCATATAACCAGTGATTGCAATCACTTAACTCTGTCCTTGTAGCTCAAAAACAGTCCTAGACAATACATAAATGAGCATGCTGTCTGCCAGTGAAACTTTACCAACACTGAAGTTTGAGCTTATATAATTTTCATATGTCACAATATTCTTTTGTTTTTTAAACTGTCCTTTAATTTATGAATGCTACAAAAACAGGCAGTATGCTAGATCTGGCCTGTGGGCTGAAGTTTCCCCATCTCTGCTCAAGAGGTTTGTGGGAAGAGTATATGCAGGTGCCTGTGAAACCACTAACATCTCAGACTAGGACGGTGCTGCACTAACATCCTGTTTTCTAACTGTACAGCCAGACTAGGCTGGAGTCTGGGCTTCTACTGAAACCCCTCCCCATTGCTGCGTCATTTGCAAAATAGATCCAGCGCCCTCAGAGTGGTATTAGGGCTGTCGAAGACCTGGCCCCTTCCTTACTATCACACTTGAACCAGCACAGCATTTCCATGTGGGTTCCTTGGAATACTCCTGTTAGATGAAGCACCAGTCCGGGTTTTGGGTGGAAGCTACCAAAACCTACTCTGGCTAATTTAAGAAGAAAAGGAATTTATTGACTAGATATTGGGGAGCTCAACAGGATCAAACCAGTCAATCCTAAAGGAAATCAACCCTGAATAGTCACTGAAGGACTGATGCTGAAGCTGAAGCTCCAGTACTTTGGCCATCTGATTCGAAGAGCTGACTCATTGGAAAAGACCCTGATGCTGGGAAAGATTGAAGGCAAAAGGAGAAGAGGGTGTCAGAGGATGAGATGGTTAGATAGCATCACTGACTCGATGGACATGAATTTGAGCAAACTTCAATAGATAGTGGAGGACAGAGGCGGCTGGTGTGCTACAGTCCATGGGGTCGTGAAGAGTCAGACACAACTTAGTGCCTGATCAACAACAACACACAGGATTGATGGGAAGGCTAGAAGTTTGGAAAATGTACATGACAAAATTCAGGGGGAGGACAGGGAAGCTGTGTAGCTCAGGCATAGCTAAGACCATGTCACAGAGACAAGCTGGTTATTTTGTGTGAATGGGGCTGCTGCCATTCATTCAGCAGATATTTTTCAAATACCTGCTATATGCCAAACTGTTTTCAATGCTAGAGATACAGCAATGAATAAAAAGAACACAAATTCCTGCCTTCCTAAAGCTTATAGTGGGAGAAACAGATCATAAACAAGTGAATTAGCAAAATACAGAGTAGACTGGATGGTGATAAGAGGGAAGGAGAAAATGAAGCAGGGCAAGTGATAGGGAATGTGGGAAGTTCCCTAAGGAAGGGGTGGGAGTTAGTGTTGGATATGGGGACAGGGAAAGTCTCTGAGTAAAGGCCCTAAAGAGGTGAGTTGGCTGTGCAGATACTGGTAGGGTAGCAATGTTGGCAAAGGGAACAAACCCCATGTGCAAAGGCCCTGAGGTGAAACTGCTTGAAGCAGGATTCCTGAGGCGGGCGGGAGGCAGCCAGGGGCCAGGTTATACAGAGCCTGTGTTAGGACTGGATATTATTCAGAAGCCATTAGTGGGTTATGAAAAGAATGACTTGGTTTGGGTGGGGCTTTTTTCTTTCCATCTTTTTATTTTTAGCAGTTTCACATATTCAAAAAAGCTGAAAGAATAGGTACCGTTTATCTGGATTCACCAGTTAACATTTTGCATATTTACTTTCATATCTTGTGGCTCATGTTCTGTCTATACACACACTCCTTATAAGCCACTTGAAAGGTCCAGAGATCCTCTAAGTCTTTTACCTCTAAGCCCTTTAGCACATAACTCCTCAGAATAAAGACATTCTCTTATATAACCACAATACTACTATCATACCTAGGGGAATTAAAAATCATTTCACAATATCATCTAATACAAACTATATTAATTTTCCCTCTAATTGTTCATTTATTATTTGTAGTTTTTAAAAAATTAATCCAATGTCCAGTCAGACTTCATGCATATCTAGTTTCTTAATCTACAGTAGTCCTCTTGCCTCTTTATGGGTTTATGACTTTTTAATGAGACTGCACTCAAGAGTTTGCTGCTCCAAGGGGAAGTCTCCCCAAACCCACAGGCTAGCCTGTACCACAGCTGACATTACGTGGTGTAATGTGTCCCCTCTTCTAGACAGTGAGCTCCTCCAGGGTGGCTGCTGAGTCTGTCACTTCTCCGCATGCCCATAATGTACCTCTCACATACTGGTTGCTCAGGGAATATCGTGTTGGCAATTAAGTCTGACATTCACTCAGGTGCTAATCACAGTCATTTCAATCGTCAGTGCTTTAAGTGCTAGGGATTCAGCAGTGAACAAGACAAACATAGCCCTGCCCTCCTGGAGCTTGCAGTCTAGGGGGAAAATAGGTTATTAAACCAGCAACTTAATGGATGGCAGTTGGGATTGAGCATTGGGTAGGACTTCAGATCTGACAGGTATTCCTAATGAAGCATCCCTGATTCATTCCTGGTTGCCCTCTGGGGCAATGAAGGGAATTCATTGCTGTGGCCTCTCTTGCAGGGAGCACCCCACTTGGCTGCTACAAGAAACTGATTGAATACTATAAGAATGGAGACCTGTCCTTCAAATATGTGAAGACTTTCAACATGGATGAGTATGTGGGTGAGTCTGTCTTTCATGGTCTTACCTGATTCCAGAAAAGTCATACTCCTCGCCTCACAGTATCAGCCAGGAGAGGATTGGGGACATCTCGGAACCAGTGACATTTGGTGGTAGGCTCAATTGGTGATACCACATCCTCCAGGCCTTGGTTTCTTCAGCTATGACACGAAGCTAATGAAGCTGACGTTTTGGGCTGTAAGCATTAAGTGATATAACAGATGTGGAAGCTTCTGTTCTATAGAAGCAGACACTTGATAAACTTTAGCATATTGCCCCCTCTGTCTCCTCCCCAACTCCATGCAATTTCTTTCTGGAACAAATGACTGCAAATGGGATCTGGGGTCCCATGGCTGGGGCATGTCCCCCCACTGTTTGTGTCTGGACTTTCTTCTGTTCATCTTCCAGTCCCCTTCCTGCCAAGTATACTGGGAGGGTAGCTGAGACTGGTGTCTTTAAAAGTGGCACCTTGGACTCCTGTCACCCTCTGTACCGCCTACCATCATCTTGTAATGGTTTCACTTGAAAGGTTTTTTTTTTTTAAATTGTGGTAAACTACACATAACATAAAACTTACCATCTTAACTGTCTTTCTGTGTACAGTTTGGCATTAAGTACTTTCACACTGTTGTGCAACCAATTTCCAGAACTCTCTTTATCTTGCAAAACTAAAACTCTAGCTATTAAACATCAACTACTCATTTCCCCACTCCCCCAATCCCTGCTGCTGCTGCTGCTGCTGCTAAGTTGCTTCAGTCATGTCCGACTCTGTGTGACCCCATAGATGGCAGCCCACCAGGCTCCCCCGTCCCTGGGAGTCTCCAGGCAAGAACACTGGAGTGGGTTGCCATCTCCTTCTCCAATGCATGAAAGTGAAAGGTGAAAGTGAAGTCGCTCAGTCATGTCCGACTCTTAGCAACCCCATGGACTGCAGTCTACCAGGCTCCTCCATCCATGGGATTCTCCAGGCAAGAATACTGGAGTAGATTGCCATTTCCTTCTCCATACCCAGCCCCTGAAACGCATTTTAAACATTCTTCTTGACTGAAAAACATGCTTTTTGGGAAGCCCTGAAATTAATTCTCGCCAGCCCCCTGGTGTTCAGGTTGGGGTTCAGGCTGAGCAGGGTGTAACTGGGAATGAATGGTGGGGTAGGAGGCATAGGGTAAGGGGTATGCTTGCTTCCTTCCCTAGATGGACCCAGTCGTTACCCCCCAGGAGGCTAGCCCACCTCTAGAGGCCCAGAATGACCCTAGCCTGCAGCCTCTGGCCATTCCCCTGTGAAAGGAGATCAGAATGAGGGCCTAGTCCCATGGTCATGAGCAGACAAGGATACCAGCTCAGCCTATCCTGAGTGGCTGGGGGTGGGAGGGCTGGGGCCCCAGCCTCCCTGATAGGCTCTTCCCTGAAAGTGTCTCTGGGGGTCAGGAGGTATCCTGGCATCTTTGGGAGGCGGACTCTGGCTCAGCCTGGTATGACTGAGTGCAGCCATGGCCCCACAGGCCTTCCTCGAGACCACCCAGAGAGCTACCACTCCTTCATGTGGAACAACTTCTTCAAGCACATTGACATCCACCCAGAAAACACTCACATCCTGGATGGGAATGCAGCTGACCTGCAGGCTGAGTGTGATGCCTTTGAAGAGAAGATCAAGGCTGCGGGCGGGATTGAGCTGTTTGTTGGAGGTGAGCTCGACACTGCAGCAGGTGTCCAGGGTGGCTGGAACACATGAGAAGGAGGACAAGACCCATGCCTGTCTCCCAAACAGCTTCCTGTCTATGCCAGTGGCAGGGGTCATTTGTTCGCCTGAGGTGGCAGGGAAGGCACAGAGCGGGAGCCCCTGCTGCTCAGAAACTGATCTGGGGCATCTCCTCTTCTTCAGTGTCTTATCTAAAGTGAGGTATTTGGATTTGGACTCAGATTCTCTCCGTTTCCTAGACAGAGTTTTATGGATCAGTCACGGGAACTGGCTGATCAGTTAAACATTAAAAATCAGACTCATGTAGTTCTAAAAGATTCTACCATCAACCCCTGCACACTATAAATAGCGACTGAACCCCAGAGAAGTTTTGTGACTTGCCCTGGGTCAGCCAGCCAGAGCAGCAGAGAGAGGGTGGGGACCTAGGGTCTCCCTACCCTGAGTTGCCCTCTTACACTTCCGTCTGTCATGGCCTCTGGAGTCACCTACAGATGGTGGAGGTGGGAGGCTGAAGTTGAAGTTTTTTACTGCTCCAGATTTAACCCTTCTTTACTTCCAAGTGGGGAGGAAGAGGCTAGGAATGCTCATGTTTTGAGATATTATAAACCTGGCGGCCCCTTTCCAGGCCTTGTATGTGTTTTATTCAGTGTGACTGTCCGAGCAGTGGGACCCATGACTAGTGGCAGACAAGAGAAAAGTTACACTTGGATGATCTGGGGGGCAGAAGCTTTTTGAATTGCTCTCTCCTTGGCTTTCTGAGGTGGTTAGCAAGTTAACAATGTGTGTGTATGCCTCAGCTAGAAACAAGCGGGGAAGATCAGATGCTTAAAGTGTTATCTTAACTGAATGAGGTAAGAGACACGGTTTTCAAGGATTTTTTTCAGACCCTAAGTGGGGAAGGAGGAATTGTCCATTCTTGAAGTCTTGGATCCCTGGTATCAACAGGGCTGCCCCATCTCTCTTGGGCAGGCATCGGCCCTGATGGACACATTGCCTTCAACGAGCCGGGCTCCAGTCTGGTATCTAGGACCCGTGTGAAGACGCTGGCCATGGACACCATCCTAGCCAATGCTAGGTTCTTCGATGGAGATCTTGCCAAGGTGCCCACTATGGCCCTGACGGTGGGCGTGGGCACTGTCATGGATGCTAGAGAGGTAAGGGTGCAAGGGATTCATAGGCCTTTCATTGGCCTGGGGTGGGGGGAGGGGGGGCGGAGCTAGACATGTCTTTTTGCTGCTAATTTTAACTATACAAGTACCACCTGAATTCACTTTTATTAAAAATGAAGACATTATAAATAAGGCTAAAGTCTCAACTGAGACCCTTCACTGTTCTCCTTCTCTGGAAGTAACCATTCTTCCCAGTGTGAGGTGAAACCTTTTGACAGTGACTGCCCAGAAAGCTGCAGGCTCCTAGTCTCTGCTTACCCAGCATCACTAATGTCAGAATATGAATTTGTACCTGCCCAGGTACTGAGGGGGCCCTCTGGTTCCCTGCAGTTGGTGGCGGTCAGTCACTGCTTGAAGGGAGCTCCCCCTGCAACTGCAAGATGCTTGTGCTTATAGCCCTGTGTGTAGAGATTCATAAATGTGGAGAAGTGTGATAGAAATAGTATCTTGACCTGAATTTAGTAAGTCTTCCCATAGAAATCTGGGTATCATTAGAATTTTTTGGTGGCTCCAGTTTCCTTACTTTCATTAGAAGCTTTTTCTCTTCATTTCTGATATATTCAGTGAGAAGCAGCTACAGAAATTTTAGCTTCAACTTTTCCTTGCCCAAGTCTGTAAACAAACATGTAAATCAGTGAAAAAGATTTCCTGTCTAAAATGAACTTTTGTGAAACGGCTGCAGATTTCTGTTGGGTAACCTTGAATCAGTACCTAGGGAGATCATTTTGCTGGTTTTGGTAAATAACTGTGGTTTGAGGGCTGTTCCTGTAGTGTGCAGAAAGGACCTGGGGCTGGAAATCTGGAAATTCTCTTTTTGAAAATGAATTCTGGCGTCCAAGTCACATTTCTCTTTGTGCCTCTGTTTTTTCATCTTTCAAGCAAGGAACAGTAGATCCTGCTCACAACTCCATGATACAAGTGAATTACAATGAAAGGGTATATGGAGAGCTATTTATAATCACTTTCCAACACTTGACATCTTGATATTTTAAGCGTTGAGGGGAGTCTGTGCCTGTTTTACTTAGACAAAAAGCATTACTCCAAGTCACACGAGCAGGTCTAATACTCTGAATTGAAAAGTGACCAGATTAAGGGGCAGCCTTATTTGGATTCAACCTTAGCAGCCACACAGATAACTCTCACCATTGCTTCCAAGGCCTCCGTGTAGACAGTGCCAATTGTGACCCCTCTTTTTCAGTTTGTCACTGAAAACTCACCCACCCTAGAAGCCCTGGGACCTAGCGTCAGAACAGTTGGGATAAGGTGTGGGCCTCGGTGTGCATGTGTGAACACGGCACATGTGTTCACAGGGCACTTTCACAGACATCATCAGAGGTGCCAGAAGGCACAATTACGTGGTGGTCAAGAGCACGGACTCTAGGTTAGAAACGACCTGGGGCAGGCTACTTAAACCCACATCACAGAACCTACTTCCTTATCCTAGAAGGTAGGGATAATGATGCTCCCCACTTCAGGCTACTTGTGTGATAAAGCGCATAGAGCATGGAGCACAGTGTGCCCCATGCTAACGACTTACAATGACATATAAAAACAGTGGTCCTTACGATCACTTTGGGTGGCCAGACTAGAATTCAGGTGTCTGGACTTCCAGTTTTGCTGCTCCTTCTCCTCCATCACAGGCTTGTCTTCTGATCCCCAGGTGATGATCCTCATCACAGGTGCTCACAAGGCGTTTGCTCTGTACAAGGCCATCGAGGAGGGAGTGAACCACATGTGGACCGTGTCTGCCTTCCAGCAGCATCCCCGCACAGTGTTTGTGTGCGACGAGGACGCTACCCTGGAGTTGAAAGTGAAGACTGTCAAGTATTTCAAAGGTGAGGGTGAGGTGGGTCAGAGAGTAGGTAGCCAACTTCAGACATGCCAGGAGTGAAGAGTGGATCTAGCTTGCATGCTCTGACCACTGTAATTCACAACTGTGATTTAAAAAAAAAAATCAAACCCTCCTCCCAGAATACAGTGTTTTCTTCCCATCCATGACTGTAAGGGTCCATTTTTGGAGACCTACTTGCTCTGAGGAGGGGAAAAGAATGAAATCAAAGTTGGAGTTCTAGGGCAATTTGGTAAACTCCTTGCAGTGATACTGAGCCTCAGGTTTTTTCTCTTTTCAGATCTCATACAGGCCTTTTCCTTCTAGTCAAGGCACTGAACTGTCATAAAGATATTTTTTCTTCTACTTAAAGAGGACACTCACTGCTTCAAACATGAAAATCCTCATTTACTGAGCAGGCGAATAGGAATTGGTTCTTTGGTGAACAAATGGCCAACTGTCCTAGAGACTGAATTTATAAAAGTCCCATGGATTCTAGCATTCAATAGGAATAACAAATTCTTTTCCTATTCTTAAGATGTTTATCATTTGGGCCCACAGAAAAATGATGATGAGTACCAGTTCTAGGACAAAATTTGAGAGCTCCTGGATGTTACTGTTGATAATGGAACTCTGCCTCTACCTGCATTAACAACTTTTGTTTTTAATTTTTTGTAGGTTTAATGCTTGTTCATAACAAATTGGTGGACCCCTTGTACAGTATCAAAGAGAAAGAAATAGAGAAAAGCCAGTCTTCTAAGAAACCATACAGTGATTAGCCTGTGCTAATCCTGGTATCAAGTACCTCATTGGGACAGGCGGATCGTTCTGGAAATTGTCTTTAGGATGACAGAATTGTATTTCTTTAATCTAGTATGGTTACTCCAGATAAGTGGACAAACTGTTCTTGGCTGTGCAGCATGGAGTTTGGTCATGGAGTTTAGCTACTTGTTTGTAACTTAATCAGAAAAAAAAAAAAAGGAATCACTCCATAATTCTGATGTCTGCCCCACTGACTAGGGGTTTTTAGCTTTTTGTTCTGTCTGACACTGTTCGTATGTATACTACATTCCCATCAGTAAGTTCTACCCTGTGCACTGATTCTCAACTGGGGACGAAGTTAAGGGCTTATATATATTGGATAGAACCTCTCTGGAGAGTCTTGAAAGTCCCTCTTGAACAGAGCTGCCCCTTATTTGAGAATCACTGTTTTAGATTAAGGAATAAACACTCTGTGTCTAAAATCAGTATGAGGAAGCAGTCCTTTTGGTCAATAACAGAGGCCATGCGAAGGAAACTATCCCTTACTTTCTTTTCCCCATTTTTTTTTTTCCTGCTCTTTCAGTTGGCCCTTCCTTGAACTCAGAGGACTCTGAGAGAGGATTTGGGTGGGTGGGGCTAGAGAGAAGGCTTTCTCTGATAAACTCAGAGCTTCAAGGGACCCAGCCACGTCAAACTCCCCTCCCACAGGGACCTTCCAGCACTGGGAGGCGGAAACATTTTTCCCACGGGAGTCCTGTGTTTTGTTCCAAAGTCTCACTGTGGAACCTCTCATACACATGAAGGAGGTCCACAGGGGCAACAGACACTGTCAAGTTCAAAGCTGTATTCAGCCAAGGTTATGGGGCCAGGGCAAGCAGCTCAGTTTAGAAACACACAAGTGACATGTTCTACACCCCTAAGAGCTGAGCACCAAAAATATACCAACTTTGGAAGTTGCCTAATATCCTTTCCCCACATAAAATACCCTATCCTTCTAACCCTCCTGGGCTCCTGTGGCATGGCCTCATGTTCCCAGAACATCAGGAAACATAATGCTTTTGCCCCTTCTCCTTCATTCCTTGTTCACAAAAAAAGTCTATTGCTCTGCTTTCCTCTAACTTCTACGCCTTGACGGTTTGAATGCTGCCTCCTCCTCCCTGTTTTTGTGCCAGTTGGAAGCTGCTGCCACCTCTTTCCTGGGAAAGATCTTTCAGAGCCTGGCTCAGGCCTCTCTTTAAGCACTGTGTTTGGTACCAGTGTTTTACCTTTAGCTTTTATACGTGATTGTACTGCCATTCTGTTTTAAGCTAATGGATCAATGAACTTGTTTACAATGTGATATTTTCTATTAAATCCAGTATTTTCAAGTAAAATGTGTCATTTGTGGATTTCCTCCCCCAGAGGTCAGAAGCTGGCCTGGGTTGATATTTCTATGTTTTGAGAACAGCTAGTGAGTAAAGCACCACACTCACTCCTCATAGCAGCTCAGCAGGAAGTCAGTCACAGCAACTGTTGGTCTCTTCTTCAAACACCAGAGAGGAAAATAACCAAAATAGTTCACAAAAATGAAGTGCCTGTGTGAAAAAATGGTAGGAATGAACAGATGAGCGATGAGCAATAAATGGTCAGCTTCTGGCTCTGCTTGACACCCAAATATATGGCTGTTAAATAGAATAAGGCAGACTTGTGACCAGGAGGGATGTATCAACTGCAAGGTACAGAAAACAGGTTTTAAGGTTTTTTTAGTTAAAAGTCAATACAATGGAACATCTTGGGTCAACATAACCAACTGAGGTATGAGTAAAAGTTGAAAGAAGGGTTTACTTTTTTAACAACTGTTATTAATATATGTGCCCATAGAAGTCACTTGTTTTAAATATAAACTCAATGATTTTTTATTAAGTCTGTGGAGTTGTACAGTTCCTCACCACAGCCCCTTCCATCACCCCCCACAGCTCCCTAATCCCACCCCAGCCCAGGTGACCACTCATCTGCTTTGTCTCTCTAGATTGACCTTTGTTGGACATTTCGTATATAAATGGAATCATACAGCGTGACATCTTTTGGGTCTGGCTTCTTTCACTAAGCATAGTATTTTGATGTTTATCCATATAACATGTAGCAAACTGTCCATTCCTTTTTATTGCTGAAGAGTATTGCATTGTATGGATATACCACATTTTGTTTATTTCGTAAAGAAGGGATTACATTATAAGTAGGCATGTTAATAGGAAAAAAATCTGAATGAAATGAGAAAGGATTTAGTGATGAATGCTAAACGGAGATGTCTGTATGAACTCAGGATCTTAAAAACATCTGTCATGGGAAAAAAGTCTAAAAGAGTGGGTCGATGTATATGTCCCCTTCATGGATCACAGCCTTGTCGTGGTGAAGGGGCTTGCATAATTCAGTGAAGCTATGAGCCATGCTGTGCAGGGCCACTCAAGACAGATGCGTCATAGTGAAGAGCTCAGACAAAACATGGTCCAGTGGAGTAGGAAACGGCAACCCACGCCATGGAGAAACCCAGGGACAGTATGAAAAGGCAAGAAGATATGACACCAGACGATGACCCTCCCACCCCAGGTCAGGAGGTGTCCAATATGCTACTGGGGAAGAGCAAAGAGCAATTATGAATAGCACCAAAAAGAATGAAATGGCTGGGCCAAAGCAGAAATGACACTATGTTGTGGATGTGTCTGGTGGTGAAAGTCAAGTCTTATGCTGTAAAGAACAATATTGCACGGGAACCTGGAATGTTAAGTCCATGAATCAAGGCAAACTGCATGTGATAAAGCAGGAGATGGCAAGACTGAATACTGACATCTTAGGAATCAGTGAACTGAAATGGATGGGAATGGGTGAATTTAATTCAGATGACCATTATATCTACTACTGTGGGCAAGAATCCCTTAGAAAAAATGGAATAGCCCTCATAGTCAACAGAAGAATCCAAAATGCAGTATTTGGGTGCAATCTCAAAAATGACAAAATGATACCAGTTAGTTTCCAAGGCAAACCATTCAAAATCCTAGTAATCTAAGTCTATGCCCCAACCACTGATGCAGAAGTTGAAGTTGACTGGTTCTCTGAAGACCTACAACACTTTCTAGAACTAACACCAAAAAAGATATTCTTTTCATCATGGGATTGGGATGCAAAAGTACGAAGTCAAGAGATACCCGGAATAACGATCAAGTTTAGCCTTAGAGTACAAATGAACCAGGGCAAAAGCTAACAGAGTTTTGTCAAGAGAACCCGATGGTCATAGCAAACACCCTTTTCCAACAACCCAAGAGACAGCTCTATACATGGACATCACCAGATGGTCAATACCAAAATCCGATTGATTATGTTCTTTGCAGCCAAAGATGGAGAAGTTCTATACAGTCAGCAAAAACAAAACCTGGAGCTGACTGTTGCTCAGATCATGAGACTTTATTGCAAAATGCAGGCTTAAACTGAAGAAAGTATGGAAAACCACTAGGGCATTCATGTATGACCTAAATAAAATCCCTTATGATTATACAGTGGAGGTGATGAATAGATTCAAGGGGTTAGATCTGGTAGAGTGCAAAGAACTATGGATGGAGGTTCATAACATTGTACAGGACGCAGGACCAAAACCACCCCAAAGAAAAAGAAATACAAGAAGGCAAAGTGGCTGATTAAGGAGGCTTTACAAATAGCTGAGGAAAGAAAAGTGAAAGGCAAGGGAGAAAGGGAAAGATATACCCAACTGAATGCAGAGTTCCAGGGAACAGCAAGAAGAGGTAAGAAGGTCTTTTTAAATGAGCAATGCAAAAAAAAAAAAAAGAGGAAAGTATCAGAATGGGAAGGACTGAAGATCTCTGTAAGAAAATTTGGAGATACCAAGGGAACATTTCATCAAGGATGGGCACGATAAAGGACATAAACAGAAGGACCTAACAGAAGCAGAAGAGATTAACAAGAGGTGACAAGAATACACAGAAAAACTGTACAAGAAAGGTTTTAATGACCCAAATTACCATGATGATGTGGTCACTAACCCAGAGCTGGACATCTTGGAGTGTGAAGTCAGGTGGGCCTTAGGAACCATTACTGTGAACAAAGCTAGTGGATGTGATGGAATTCCATCTGAGCTATTTAAAATCCTAAAAGATGATGCTATTAAGGTGCTGCAAATTTGGAAAGCTCAGCATTGGCCACAGGACTGGTAAAGGTCAGTTTTCATTTCAATCCCAAAGAAGGACAATGCCAAAGAATGTTCAAACTACCATACAGTTGCAGTCATTTGACATGCTAGCACTATGCTCCAAATCCTTCAAGCTAGGCTTCAACAGTATAACAGAACTTCCAGCTGTACAAGCTGGGTTTTGAAGAGGCAGTGGAACCAGAGGTCAAATTGCCAACGTTTGTTGGCTCATGGAGAAAGCAAGGGAATTCCAGAAAAATACCTACTTCTGCTTCATTACACTAAAGCTTTTGACTGTGTGGATCAGAACAAACTGTCGGAATCTCTTAAAGAGATGGGAATACCAGACCACCTGATCTGTCTCCTGAGAAACCTGTACACAGGTCAAGAAGCAACAGTTAGAAGCAGACATGAAACTGGTTCAAAATTGAAGAAGGAGTACATCAAGACTGTATATTCTCACCCTGCTTATTTAACTTATGAATCACAAACTGGAATCAAGACTGCTGGCAGAAATATCAACAACCTCAAATATGCAGATGATACTACTCTACTGACAGAAAGTGAAGAGGAATTAAAGAGCCTCTTGATGAAGGTCAAAGAGAAGATTGACAAAGTTGGCTTGAAACTCAACATTAAAAAAACTAAGGTCATGGCATCTTGATCCTATCACTTCATGGCAAATAGAAGGGGGAAAATTGGAAGCAATGATGGAATCTATTTTCTTGGGCTTCAAAATCACTGTGGACAATGACTGCAGCCATGAAATTAAAAGATGCTTGCTCCTTGGAAGGAAAGTTATGACAAACCTAGACAGCATACTAAAAAGCAAAAACATTACTTTGCTGACAAAGGTCCATATAGTCAAAGCTATGGTTTTTCCAGTAGTCATGTATGGATGTGAGAGCTGGACCACAAAGAAGGCTGAGTGCCAAAGAACCGATGCTTTGGAACTGTGGTGCTGGAAAAGATTCTTGAGTCCCCTGGACTGCAAGGATATCAAACCAATCAATCCTAAAGGAAATCAACCCTGACTATTCAATGGAAGGTCTGCTGCTGAAGCTGAAGCTCCAATGCTTTGGCCACCTGATGCGAAGAGCTGACTCACTGGAATAGACCCTGATGCTGAGAAAGAATCAAGACAAAAGAAGGGGCAGCAAAGGATGAGATGATTAAATAAAATCACTGACTCAATGGACATGAATTTGAGCAAACTCTGAGAAACAGCAGAAGACAGAGGAGCCTGGTGTGCTACAGTCCATGAGGTCACAAAAAGTCATGACTTAGTGACTGAACAACAACAAATATGTATATATAAAGCTGATTCACTTGCTGTACAGCAGATATTATACAGCTGTACAGCGCATTATAAATCAACTATAAACACCAGTAAAAATTTTAAAAATAGTAAGAATAAATTTTTTTTTAAAAAATCTGTCTTTCCAAGGCCTGTGTTTCCCAGCAGCAGTGTCATCATGCTTGAACCAGCTCTCATGCAGATCAGGTGGGATGTATACTCCTGGGCCAGACTGGGCCTCTGATGCTACTCAGGGCTTCTTGGAGAGAAGCAATCATTAATGTACGTTTTGGGCAGCGATCACAGTAGGCCTGGAATATTTTGTTGCCAGAAAACAAGGATGCTTTAAGAATGGCCATCACCAAAAAGTCTACAAACAATAAATGCTGGAGAGGTTATGGAGAAAAGGGAACCCTCCTGCATTGTTGGTGGGAATGTCGATTGGTACCATTATGGAGAACAGTGTAGAACTTCCTTAAAAAATTAAAACAGAATTACCATAAATTCCAGCAATCCCACTCCTGGGCATATATCCAGAGAAAACCGTAATTCAAAAAGATACATGCATCCCAATGTTCACTGCAGCACTATTTAACAACAGCCAAGACATGGGAGCAACCTAAATGTCCACTGACAGAGGAATGGATAAAGAAGGTGTGGTACATATATATAATGGAATATTACTCAGCCATAAGAAGAACAAAATAATGCCATTTGCAGCAACATGGATGGGCCTAGAGATTTTCATACTAGTGAAGGAAGTAAAAGAGAAAGACAAATATCATGATATCACTTATATGTGGAATCTAATTTTTTAAAATGACAAATAACTTATTTATAAAACAGAAACAAACTCAGAGATTTCAAAAACAAACTTATATTTACCCAAAGGGAAATGTTGGGGTTCTTGTTCAGTTACTAAGTTGCGTCCAACTCTTTGCAACCCCATGAACTGCAGCATGCCAGGCTTCCCCGTCCTTCACTATTTCCCAGTTTGCTCACTCACGTCCAGTGAGTCAGTGATGCCATCCAACCATCTCATCTTGTCACCCCCTTCTCCTCTTGCCCTCAATCTTTCCCAGCATCAAAGTCATGGTAGGGAGTTCTGACAAAATGTGGTCTACTGGACAATGAAACAGCAAACCACTTCAGTATTCTTGCCTCAAGAACCCCATGAACACAGTGAAAAGGGTCAGGGGATAAATTAGGAGCCTTGAATTAATATACACACACTACTATATACAACATAGATAACCAACAAGGACATACTATATAGCACAGGGAAATCTACTGACTATTCTGTAATAACTTATATGGGAAAAGAATCTGAAAAAGAATGAATACATGTACAACTGAATTACTTTGCTGCACATCTGAAACTAGCATAACATTGTAAGTAAACTGTACTCCAATAAAGTTTTTTTAAAAATAAATAATACAGCTAAGTAGAAAAAGGTGAATCTATAAAACCCTTAGTGTGATACACAAAAAGGAAAAGATAGTATATATATAATTTGTATTTCAGGGGTTGGATGGAATGTGCTTAAAATTTCATTTAGTAAAAAGCAGCAGCATGCCAACAAATGGGTGTCATGCCTCCTATTAAATACATGTTTAGAAACTGCAGATGGATACAAGAGACTAGCCCACTATCTACACCCAACCCTGGTCGATATATCCATGGCTTACTCCCTTACTTCTTCAGGCCTTTTGCTCAAATGTCATTTATCAGAGATATCTTCCCTGACCCTCCAGTGTAAAGTAGCAATCCTGATTCCCTATGCCTCTCTGGGATACTTTCTGATGCCTCTTTCCTGGGAACTAACATCCTTACTGTGATGAGATGCTAGTGAAAGGTGCAGAAGTTTCCAATAAATAGACTGACAGAATCTTCGATTATGAAATAATGGAAAAATAAAACAACTCAGTAATTTGGACCTCAAGAGTACCCTTAACAACTATTTTCCACTAGTCCTTTCAGTCTCCTTAAAGAGACCTAATTCATAATGTCTCAGGCCTCTAATCCCTCTTCCTCCAGCTTTTCTCTGACCTTGAAAATAGAAGCAAGTGGTAAAGAACTTCCACAGGTTCCCACCACCACATACACCCACCTGCTAGCCTTGCCCTCAGTTTGCCCTCTTCCTGTGGTTTGTCCCTTGTCCAATCCCTCTATTTGTACACTAGATCCCGTTTCTTGCCTCCTTGAGGGCATTGCTCCTGCAAGATTCTCCTTTCACACCGACAGCATCAAACTGTCCTTTTTTTTTCCCCCTGAATCACCCCTACAAGAATACAAAACAAGCTTTAAAAACAAAACTCTTTACCCTGTTTGTCTCCTCCTATAATAGCTTCATTGTGATTCCCTTTGCAATAAGAAAGTTCCTGGAATTATCTATACTCTGGCTTCAATCTCTCTCCAATTCTTTCTTTATTCTCATATTCCCATTATGCACATTACACACCTTTTGCAACTGCCTCACAGCTAAGAGTCGGACCTGACTGAGCGACTTCACTTTCACGCACTGGAGAAGGAAATGGCAACCCACTCCAGTGTTCTTGCCTGGAGAATCCCAGGGACAGGGGAGCCTGGTGGGCTGCCGTCTATGGGGTCCCACAGAGTCGGACTCGACTGAAGTGACTCAGCAGCAGCAGCAGCACAGTTCTTAGATACTCTGTACCTTTTCTGTATCTTTTGTCTTTCATTCCTTTTCCTCTTTAAATTTCAGTTTTTCTATTGACATATCTTCAAGTGCAAGGTTCCTTTTTCAGCAGTGTTAAGTCCACCCATGAACCCATCAAAAGCATTCATTTCTGATAGTTTTTATATCTAGCATTTCTTTTCCATTCTTTTTTGGAGTTTTCCATTTTTTGCTTTTATTCCTCATCTGTTCCTGCACGTTGTCCACTTTTTCTATCAGAGACTTTAGCATATTAATCTTAGTTGTTTTAAATTCCCATTCTGATAATTCTAAAATTTCTGCCACATCTGAGTTTGGTCCTGGTGCTTGCTTCATCTCTTCGGACACCAGCAATTTTCCTTGAGGGCAGTCTTCTGTCCTGGAAACAAAGCTCTGGGGTTATTTCAAAAGTTACTCCCTGCAGCCCACCCCCCACCCCCAGCCCCCCACCAGCCAACACCTGACAGAAGCAGATTCTTCTGCCATCCTCAGAGTGACAAGAGAATTGAGCTCCTGGCGGTAAAACCCACATATGGGTGGGTCCCCTTCAAGTGAGCTCCCAGGAGGTTTCTTTTTTTAAGTTGCAATAATTTATATGGTATGTGTTACAAATTGCTCCCCATAGTTTTAAACTCTCACTAATCCACACTCAGCCCCCTAGCAACTCATTTAAAGCCTAATTATTGCCTTTAGCAACTTCTACTTTGGGAAAGCAGACCTGTATTTTCTGCATTTTCCTGTCTTTCTAGTTTTTGTGGAAGTTTACCCTGTGACCTCAATTCTCTGGTGGAGCTAAGAAAAGTTGATTTTCAGTTTGTTCATTTTCTTTATTACTGTGAAGATACTCCATTCTTTCTCAAACACATTCCAGATTTTCATCCCCTCCATTAAAACAGCACTTGCCAAGGTCACCAATGGACCTCTAAATGGATTTCCAAGTCAATTCTCAGAGCTCATATTACTTGATTTATTTGCAGTATCTGACACAGCTGACCACTCTGTCCTTCACATCTGACGTAGCTTCCAGGACATCACACTCTGCTGATTTTCTTACTTCACTGGTCACTCTCAGGCTCCTTTGCTGGTTCCTCCTCATCACCCTGAATTCTTAGCATTTGGAGTGTCATAAGATGCAGTCTTTGGACCTCTTCTCTCTTAAAACTCACTCTCTCGGTAATTTCATCCAATCTTACAGCTCTAAATACCATCTATACATTGACTCCCATATTTACATCTCCAGCCTCCCATATTTATATCTCTCCCTTGAACAGCAGAATATCGAACTGCCCACCTAACATCTCCACTGAGATAACCATCAGACATAGCAAATTCATCTGCCCACAACTCAAGTCCTCTGGCAAACCTCAGCTACCTATAGGTTTCTCCATATCACCTATTTACAAAGACCTAGAAATCGACTCTGTTGTCTCATCTTCTCACATTCTATGTCCAATCTATCAGCAAATCCTGTTAGTTTTACCTTCAAGGAAGTACAGAATCCGAACATCTGTCAAGATTCCAAGTGCTGGTACACTGGTCCAAGGCACCTGCACTTCTCACCTGAGTTACTGCAGTCATTTCATAATTAATCTGTTTCTGCCCTTGCTCACCCTGTTCCTCAACACTAGACACTATCACACTTCAAAGTCCTCCAAGGGCTTCCATCTCAGAGTAGAAGCCAAAGTTCACCAGAGGCCCAAGCAGTCTGCAGCACCACCTAGTCCCATCTCACCTCTTAATACTCTCCCCTTCTCAGTCTGCCTAAGTCCTTGTTGGCTACCATGCCATTCTCGGAGTCCTCTAACATGCTCCTATCCCAAGGGCCTTTGCTTCTGCTGTTCTCTTTGCCTGGACTCTCTTCTCACATTGCCCACAAGGTTCACTTCCATCCTGCCAAGGCTTTGTTCAAGGGCAATGCTGATGAACTCCTCTCTACTCTTTAAAATTCCAACATCACTCAGCCTCCCCTAATAGCCACCCCTATTCCTTCTTCCAACTTTTCTCCATGGTGCTTATCTTCTGATAAATCATGTAATTTGCTTAGTGTCTGTTTCCTTCCACCAGAATTTAAGTTTTACAAGGGCAGGGAGATTTATATCTGCTTTAATCACGACTACATTCTCAGCCTCTAGAAAAAAGAGTAAGGCCTATTTTGAGGTGTTAATATATTCATTAAATGAGTGAACAAATACTAGGAAACACAACAAGTTTGTATTGGAATAGGATTGACATTAAGACAATCATCTCTTAAATTTATATGCATTTAGGTTATATTACGGAGAAGGCAATGGCACCCCACTCCAGTACTCTTGCCTGGAAAATCCCATGGATGGAGGAGCCTGGTGGGCTGCAGTCCATGGGGTCGCTAAGAGTCGGACATGACTGAGCGACTTCACTTTCACTTTTCACTTTCATGCATTGGAGAAGGAAATGGCAACCCACTCCAGTGTTCTTGCCTGGAGTATCCCAGGGACGGGGGAGCCTGGTGGGCTGCCGTCTATGGGGTCGCACAAGAGTCGGACACGACTGAAACGACTTAGCAGCAGCAGCGGGTTATATTAATATTAGTTTAGTTTGTTGATTCAATGAAGAAAATAAAAGAGTCAAGGAAAAGAAATAACCACGCTGACTTTGTACTTAACTTTGGCATCAGAATCTCACTAAGTTTTCAATGAGCGCGATACTCTTCAAAGCATCCTCTGGCTCAGAGAAATACAGTACTATTTGGAGTGGTAAATCTTCAGGCTACTTGAGTAATTATGCAGACACTAGACTATAGGTGCTCAAAGTTGATATTATAAACAGCTTTCTGACCACAACCTCTCAACCTGGCCTGCAGGCCAATGTTTACTTTTAATAAGCCAAAGTTCAGGGAACACACTACTTAGCTACTCTCACGATATGAGATGGCACCACAGTTTAAAATTCCTTGGTCTTACTTACTCATATATAATTTAATTTCTTCACTTCAGTGGTTTCAGGCAAGCACTACTATCAGGGGTGACACTTTAAGGTCACATCACAATTGGAGGTCAACTATGGTTCAAGTACAGTTTTAAATGGCCTTATAGTCTTTGGTAATACTGCTGTTCCTGCCTTGCTGGTATCATCAGATGTTATTCTACCTAACAAGGTGTATAACAAAGTGTAATGAAACACAATGAGAAAAATTAAAATCCCAGAAATACATCTGCTTCTACAACAAAATACTACCCCTGTCATAACCAGTTATTGCATTTATACCATGGGAACTACTGCCACCTGCTGGTGATGCTTATGACTTACTTTAGAAATTAATATGTGGTAGGCTTCCAAAATTCCAGTCCAAATTTTGAAATTCCCTTCTAAATCAGGCAACCACATGAAGGACTTTATGATTATCAGATTTGATTTTCTCTTAAAAATAAAAAGTAGGTATATTAATGAGTATCTAATGGAAATGAGAACCAAAAAGAAATAAAAGATAAAAATTAAAAAAAAATGAGAACCCTCTTCTACTAAAAAATGACCTTGCTGACAATACTATAGGTCTGGGAATATGGCTGCCAACTGTTTTCTCTCTCACCCATCTCCTCAACAGGAAGGTGGGCAGCCACTAGATGCTCACTCATTGAATTCAGTATTTAGCTGAGGTGGCAGGGTTCATCTTCTCACAGTAGTGCAGAGGCTCTGTGAGTCCAGATGACCCACAAGTCTGATCAACTTGTCCAATGTTTAATGATTTCCTCATGAAGCTGAGCATAAAAATGACCATAACAGGCACACAGAGTAAAACTCCAGAGATGGCCAGTGTCCTCAGAAAAAAATAGAAAAAGACCTCAATCAAAAAAGAATTTTACTGATTTTCTGAGCCTACCTGGAACAGGTAATTAGTCTTCGGGAAAAAATTTTTGGCTTCTGACCAATACAGGTGCATCAAGATACAATGTTTATGTAATAGTACTAATAAAAATGTGATAGCCAAGAGGAGTCTAAGGAGACATGATGACTAAAAGTAATATGTGGTATCCTGAATGGGATCCTGGAACAGAGAAAAGTCTCTAGGAAAAAAAAAACTAAGGAAATTAGAAGTAGAGAGACTAGTTACTAACACTGTTCATTAACTGTGACAAATGTATCATAGTGATATAAGATGTTAAGAATAAGGAAATGTTTCACCTTCCAGTGCAGGGTTTGCAAGCTCAACCCCTGGTTGGGAAGCTAAAATTCCACATGCCCTGAGGCCAAAAAACCAAAACATAAAACAGAAGGAATACTGTAACAAATTCAATAAAGACTTTAAAAATGGTCCACATTAAAAAAAAAAAAAAAGAGTAGGGAAATGGGTGTAGAGTAGATGGGAACTCTGTACTACCTCTGCAATTTTTCTGGAAATCAAAAACTATTGTAAAACAAAACGTTTACTTTAGAAAAAATGAATAAGACAAGATTTACCTTAAGTGACAAAAGCAGGCCCTTAAGGTGATTCAATCCCAAACTTTAAAAGTCACAAAAGCTTTATATTCACTTAAAAAGTTATTTAGCAGGTTGTTTTACCAGTTCTAGATCCAAATCTTTTCTACAAAATCAAGGGATGCACCCTCTTCAAACTTGCTTTAGCAATCTTCAAAGGGATCCTCCTCTGCTCTCTCATTCCCATCAAAAGGACTCATAAGGTCCATGTCAATTTATGGCAAATCTCAGCCCAATTGTAAAAAAGGCCTTCATCCTGAAACTAACACAACATTGTAAATCAACTATATCCCAATAAAAATTTTTTAAAAATTCAAAGGAACTTAACAACTCATAGAATGAAAATTTCCAAAAATTATATTCATTAGTAATCAATGTGTATGCAAAAAATTTTTAATTGTGTGCCATTTTGCCCTATCAGATTGGCAAATTATAAGTAAATTAAATACATAAATAAAAATAAGACTTTATAAGTCCTACTGTCTTTGTGAAAATTAAAGGGTGAAGATCTTGTACCTAAAGAAAAAACACTCAGTTGAACAAACAAGTCTTTGAGGCTAAGGACCTGTTGTGTTTTTTTTTTAAACCATAGAGAAAAATCCTGTCATTTCTTTCACGAAACTAAGACGTCTTTCCTACTTTCAATACATCATTAACATAATGTACAACAGCCCCAAATAACCCCTAGCAACATCAATTAGCCCATGAACCTAAGAGCTTCTGAGAGGCTACCAGTGAAAGGTATGAAATGAACTCCTACCCAATCATTGAGAAGAGCCACTATTCTCAAGTATGTACTATATATAATTAGTTGTTTTAATTTTCATTTCTTATCTTCAACTTATTTTTTAAGTTAACTTTTGTTCTTATATAAAATGTGCTGAACTGAAGTCCATGTAGATTAAACAAAATATGGGGCCCAAATTCTAAGTTTAGTCACAAGCTTAGGTAAAAGAGGAGACGCTGTTCCATGACTTTCTTCTGCTCACTTTAAGAATATGTGTTATACGCCATATAGTTTTTAAATGTGATAATTGCCTTGGTGACAGCAACTCTGCTCTGATTATAAGACAATTTTTAAATAATTTTTATTTTTTTAAGATTTAGCATCCTCATTGACAATCCAGAAACAGTCCGTGCTCTTTGGATACACACACATAAAATGGTTAAAAGTGATTCCCCAGTTTTCTATGACAAGGTAGAAAAAAGAACATGTTCACAGCTATAGCTGAATTCTTCTGTCCTTTTTACCCAAAATCTTATTTTGCTACCAACCCACTCACCAAACCATAAAGGAAGGCAATTTTTCAAAAAGCCAACAAAACCCAAGAACAGGGATCTAGGTATCAAGCCAAAATCATCCCCTGAAACAGTGCTGATGCCAAAAAAAAAAAAAAAAAACAAGAGAGGATAGGGAAACAAATTTCCATAGTGCATTAGAGAAGCCCTTTCAAAAAGAATTCAGAAACTTAGCACTGGAACTATGGTGGTGCAGTGTTCAAAATGCAGATAATTAAAGTTCAGCTTGGGAATATATTAGGTTTTCTCCTATCCCAGCAGGGGAAATAAAAATATGAGCTGTTGCAGCTAAAATTAAAATTGTCCTTACCAATGAAAGGTAGGGCAAGGGTCAACCGGAGAGAATGTAGAACAAAAGGTAGCAAAGACAAGTTGTTCTGAATCTAGGCTCTACTGCCTAGAAGAAACAGGGAAATTTAAAAGGTCTGAAATTCTTCTAAGCCACTGTCAATAAATTCTAGACTTGGCTCAAAACCAGTGGACTATAGACCACTGATAAATATATCAGGTGACCTACAGTGTTTACATACTAAAAAATATTTTTTAAATTATCTGTAAATTTCTATTCTGAAAAGCAGCAGATCAAAATGACACTGGGCCATCCATCAGTTAGAGAGTAAGGGGCTTCCTCCAAACAAAATGAGCAGAAATTCAGGTTGGAAAGAATGTAATATGGAGTAAGTAAGATCAGGCTCTCGGCACAATTTTAGTAAGGCTTCTACCCACCCCAGGTGTTAAGGAGTACTACTGACAGAGCTCCCACAGAATGTCTTAGAGGGATGCTTCTCAGAGATAAAAAGGTCTTTAACTCTTGACCCCTCTCTCTTTCCCTAAAGCTTGGAGAAGAAAATAAATATTTAACTTTTAACTATTCAAAGCTTCGGGCACATTGTAATATTTAATATTTTCTAGTTTTCATTTTCTGAACCTTTGGCTTAATACTTCCTCAATTATGCTGCAATGAAAAAATGTATACATGTGCCTTAATCAGTAGTAACACGTGAAAATAAAACCTTGTTCTTCCATATCTTCTACACAGGAAGACTGAATCAACGGCACCCTAAATATCCTGCAAAGTTACTCTGTATACTTGACAAAAGATTAGGGCAAACCATTCCACTTCCATATCTTGAGCAGTAGAAGTTAACTAGTCTTCAATCTCATCTTCCCAAATATCTCCATTAACATCCACAGCATGGAACAACCTGGACGCATAAAACAAGGTACATTTTAATATACCTGATAGAAACTGAATATAATTTCTTTCCTTTTTTTAAATATATTTTCTGCACTATTCTGATAGTATCTTTTCCTTTCCTTTAATTATTCTACTGGGAAGGCTGAAATGTGAATCCCTCCAAACAAGCTGCCTTAAAGTTTATAGGAACAACCCTTTCTTAAGGATCCAGACAACTCTCAAGGGCCAAGGAGAAACAAGAGTGGGAGACAGGTATCATAAAAACTAACACTCAATGTGTATAATATGTGGAATAAGTCAAGACTGAAAAATTCATGCAGTCAAGAAGCTGCATTCCTTCAAAACACTGTAACTTTACTACATACTAATCACCCCATCCTTTCCATCTTCACCTTGTACTCTCCAGCAGAATCCTCTCCAGAATTCTACTCTCTAGTAGAATGTTTTACAGTTGCCAATTTCTTTTCCTCCTCTTATGTTACTTAAAATTTGTATTTTCAATACTTTTATTTCCAGTGGTTCATAGGCACAGCTGGTTTCTTCAACTCATAGTTTCATAACGTCAAGAACTGATTGTAGGTACCCCACAGATGTCTATTAACAAGGATTATCAACTGATGTTGAAACTGAAGCTGGTGGAGAATAGGATATTCACACTGTGCCAAGGAATCCTCCCACAGATCACTCACTAACAACAAAAGAAAAACCTTACCTTTATACGGAACAAATGATAGAACTGATCATGCTAATAGTGAGAGCCTGACGTTATGGATCTGACGTGATACAACATGAAGTACACCACCTCTTGTTAAGTATTCCTGTCAAAAATGTTACTCTAAATCTAGCCAAACTCCATTCTACAGCTAACTTCCACTTTACAGAAAATAGAGAGCAAAGAGAAACAAACTAAAAGGCACCATGGAGAAACAAAACTTCAGGAGGTAAGGTTACATAGGACAACAGCCTGGACTCTTCAGAAGGTCGACATTCCGCTCAATACAGACAAACAAAAAGTGGGTAATACTTTGCTTTATTATGAAACAGAATCAAATAAAATAATTAAACTTGATTAGATCCTGGTATAATAAAACAGCTTTAAAAGATATTTTGGGGAATAGCTGATAAGTCTTAAATATTTTATTAGATGACAGTATGCCACTGTTAAATTTTTTGAGGTATTACTGTTATGTACAAAACTTTTCTTATCTTAGGAAAGATGTGTGGAAGTATATAGAGATGACTCATCATGTCTCCAACTTATGGTCAAGTAGTTAAGCAATAAATTTATAAAACAAATATGGTAAATATTATCAATTTTTCATTTTGGTGAAAGATACTATAGTCCTATCCTTTCAACTCTTCTGTACGTTTGAAATTTTTCACTAAAAAAGTTGAGGATGATAATAAATTAAAGAAAATCTTCAGATAGTATATTTTCATCATAAAACTCATTTTCAAGAAAATGCATATATGAGGAACATATATGAAAAAATATATGAAAGAAAAATATGAAAAATATATGAAAGAAAATATAAAAAATTTTCTAAATAAACAGAGCTAAAATTTACTGGGCTTGTGGTCTGCAAATCAAGTACCAAAAAACTGCTGAGAGTAGGAGTTCTGTGCATACGTACCGGTTAAAACATGGGGAAGCAGGATCAGTGAAATGTTTATAAGGGTTTGCTCTGGAAAGAGAACCCATGCAAATCCAGCAGAAATATTGCATACAGCCAGTACATGTCATCTTGTTACATCCATCTAATTTCTGGTGGGAAAGAGAGAAAAATATCAAGGCTGTAAAAGCAAAAGAGAAATGCACTTGACAAAATGATTTGGTGCAACCCTCTCCTTATCGTCTCCCTTTTCTGATGCAGGGTTGAGAAACACAGGTTAACACACACTGATAAACATTAATGCCTAAACTCTTTGGCATTACAAGTGAAATACAGGAAATACTTAGATACTAAGCAAAATCTCTTCTGATAAACAGTAAATACAAACCAAACATGTATATGTGAATTATGTAGTTAGATTGATTATGAAGATGTTTGGCTTTAATATGTGGGATTTAAACTTTTTACATAAATCTTAGTAAACATTTGGTACCCAAGTCTCCCATTTTATCAGAGCTGAGGCATGTCAAAGTGGTTAAATAGAAGGCCAGTTTCCTTAATGGAGTAATTGGGGCATCATCATCCAGGTTAGCTCAGATATAATGGATTGGAACAACAGAATCAAATGCAAAGACATGTATTTTGATTTTAAAACATATTAAGGTTTTGTCAAGAAGCAATAGATTTATCTATTTTGACTTATATCTGTATTTCATAAGCAGGAACTTGTTAAAAAGATGTGTTAAATTCCAGGATAAATAGTTTTGAGAAGTCAGCCTTTTTTAAAAAAAAAAATAATATAGATGAGTTGAGTTGACTATAGTTCTAACATGGCCTCCTCATAACTCATTCAATTTTGAGGTAGATACAAGCTGAGAAAAACCATCACTGTATGGAAGCACTGTATGAAAAGGGACATCTACATATATTTAATACCAATAACAATAATTAGTAGTAAATTTGAATCTTCCAAGAAGGTTTAATAAATACCAATATATGTTTTCTTAATTAGTTCAAAATTAAAAGGCTTCTTGAGGAAATCATAACATGCTTGCAAGTAGGGAGACCTCCAAGTCTGTCCCCAAACTTTACCTCAATGGGAGTTCCACAACATGGGCAGCTCTTTGAGTTCTTTTCTAGCCACTCCTTACTTTCCATCTCTTCCAGTGCCTTCTGAATCACCCTCTTACCATACCTCTGTTCCAAAAATCTTTTATTGGCCTCATCTGCTTGCAGGTACTCATTTCGTAAGTCCATTAATTTCTCTAGAAGGTGAAATGGAAAATTAACTTTTATACAACTTGTTAAGCTCATTAAAAACCATTAAAAATGATCGTAACCTTTGACCATTCAATAATGTTATTCCTTGGATTTTATCATAAGGAATTAATCCAAAGTAAAATTATATGCAAAGAGAAGCATATAACAATGGCAAACAAATTAAATGTCCAAGGGAATAATTATGTGTGGAACCACTTAATGACATAATATTTAGTTATTAAAACTTATAATTAGGATGGCTACAACTCAATTAAAATACTCATTACAGAAGCCAGCAAAAAATATATTTAGGTTGTAACTAGGTAAAAATTACACATGCATGAAAGACAAAGAACAGACAGGAATTCTCCAAGTAGAAAAGCTGGACTTCTTAAATGTGACAGAATAATAGCTTACCTTTTTCCTTTGATTTTAACTTATTAATGTTGATATTTTTGTGCAACTAGTACAACTAGTAGTACAGTTTAAAGGCTGACTTATCAAATGACACAGAGGTTGAAACAGACACTGATTTTCTACTAAGTCAGCATCATTCACCATTTAATAACAAGACCTGCCAAACTAAACAAAAGCACCTTTGATTTAAGGGCAAAGACCAATGGTTCAATTCTGCATATATAAGAAAAAAGCCAGTGAATAAAATTTACCACCAACAGATAAAGGAAAAGTCCTTTCTACCAACTTTTCTGCTTAATACTCATCAATCTGGTTTCTACTGCTTTATCACTTAACTCAAATGGAATGGGCAGCTATTTCCGAAGGCTTTATTTGTCAACAAAGGCTTTATTTGTCAACAAAGGCTTTTGCTCACAATTCTATTACCTTAACTTTTCAACACAATTAATTAAAGACCTCTCTCAACAATGTTCTGGCTCTTTTGTTATTTTACCTTCCTCATATTATTTAGAAGTAGACAACTTCTGGAGCAGAATTATAACTGGACTTTTCCTTCACCTATGAATTCTTTCCCTGTGTTGTTCATTCCCATGACTTTAACACTTCTACTGAGATGCAGCAGACATGTATTTTTAAATCCTGTCATTTGAATTTCCTCTACTAGTTCAAAGCATTTTTATATTCCGAGACATCCTAAGGACAGAGGTTCCTGCTCTAATGTTCTCAAAATAATAAAATTATTAGTGTATTATATATTTTGTATGGTAATATTTAACATATAGAGACTAAGAAAGAGATTCCCAATTTTGCTGAAATCCACAAGTCTATCTTTGATTTACTCCCCAAACATTGTGAAATACCTGGAAGGTATTTCAGCCTCTCAATGATAAGGATACCAAAGTCTCAAGTAAAGGCTTACATTATACTCTGGTGAGTTCTCCATCACATCTGCCCATAACCTCTACAAGACTCTGCAATAGGTGACTGGAAATACTCCATTTACTCATTCTCCTGTCAGGGTCCTTTCTTGGAGATGACACTCTGCTAACAATCAGTAACTATAGCAATATTGGCATTAATAGTTAACATTTTGTGGTTCGAAGACTTAAATCTAATGCATAACACCATAAAACTTTCAGAAGAGAACAGAGGCAAAACATTTTCTGACCAAGGTAATAGAAATAAACAAAAATACACAAATGGGACCTAATCAAACTTATAAGCTTTTGTTCAGCAGAGGAAACCATCACTAAAAAGAGATGGTTTGGGAGAAAGTATTTGCAAATGATGTAACTGACATGGGCTTAATTTCCAAAATATATCAACAGTTCATACAACAAAACAGTTCAACAACAAAAACAAACAACTCAATGGAAAAATGGAAAAATAACTATTAATAAATAGACATTTCTCCAAAGAAGACAAACAGATGGCCCAACAGGTACAGAAAAGATGTTCAATGCAATAAAGCCATCTGCAGTAACATCGATGCAGCTAGAGATTATCCTACTAGTAAAGTCATAAAGAAAAAGACAAATACCATGTGATACCACTTATACGTGGAATCCAAAATATGACACAAAGGAACCTATCTACAAAATAAGAACAGACTGGTAGTTGCCAAGGAAACCAGGAGTGGAATGGATTGGGGAGGTTGGGGTTACACAAACTGTTATATATGAATGGGGTCCTACTGTATAGCACAGGGAACTATGTTCAACATCCTGTGATAAATCATAATGGAAAAAATATAAATATAAAAAAGAATGTACATATATGTATAACTGAATCACACTGCTGTACAGAAAAAATTAGCACAAATTATACATCAATTATACTTTAATAATAAATAATATACAAATTTTTTAAAGTTACCATTTTGCATTTCACATGCAAAATGCCCATTCTCAAACTTCAGTGGAGAACCAGATTTTTCCTCCCACTCTGTCAAGGACCAATACTTTTGCAAAATATAATCAAATGAATTATTATAAAAATGCATAAAAAGACAAAAAATAATCCTAAATTTTTATTGTATTTGACTGACATAAAATTTAGTCAGTGGCCAGCAATAATGAAATTGCTGTAAAAGTTTTAAACCCTGACTCTCAATTTCTGTATTTACCCTGTCACTGACCAGTATAACAACTATAACAACTCTCAGCAGCACTACAATAGGTCATTTCAAACTTACGACAACCTTATGAAGTAGTTATTATCATCAGCCCTGTTAATTTGAGAAACACTAAGTCACCAAAGCCTAGTAAAATTGATGTCAAGGGCCTGATTTCTCAATCCTTATCTAAATCAGAAATGGCTAACAGGTTTCACTTCCTGAGCCTACCTCAATAGAGGGTAGCTTTCTAAAGTACTGTGTTGAGGAAGATTCTGAGACCTCCTGGGCTCACTGAGAAAGCACTTGATCAAACGTGTGCACCATGGAAACAACAGTGATAGCTCAGATGCTCTGCATTTGCCAGGATCTACATTATTCCATACTCATAGATAGAAATTACCCTGTCATTCCTTCCATGGAATGCTCCCCCTCCATATCTGCATGGTTTGTTTCCTTACTTCCTTCAAGTCTACTCAAACCACTTTGCCTCCACTGGGTTTTTCTAAATAAAGTCCCAAACGTCTTCCCCTTCAGAACACTTTATAGCTTGTCTCTGCTTTACCTTTTTTTTTTTCCTCTTCAGCATTTACCACTATCTAATATTCTTATTTATTTGGTTTGCCTATCTCTCCCATTAGAATGTAAGTTCCATGAGGGCATTTGGTCACTGCTATATTCCCAGAATGTAGGTAGTAACTGACATAAAAATATCTGTTGAACCAACAAAGAAGAATACAATTCTTCCAAATTAAGAATTGAAGTGATAAGTCTCTTTTCTAGGGGGTGGGGGAGGGCTGGGAGACTGAGTTCACACGGTTACAACCTACCTGCTGTCACCTTACATGGAGAGACCCCGTGGTAGGTCAGTCTGCACAGGGTACAGAAGGCGAAATTGCAGCTGGAGCAGATGCCCATGGTACAGCCAGGCTCCTGCATCACAGGCAGCTGGCAGGATGGGCGGGGGCAGTATACCACATCGGCCATCAGGTCCAAGGTGGACTGGAGGAGAAGGCGGTCATAACGGGCAAACAACTCTGCTTCCACTAGCTCTTTGACCTGGAGGGAAATATAAAACATCGTTAAGTTTGATGATTTCCCAACCAGTTCTGATCCTAAAGGAGATCTTTAGGAAGCAAGCATAAAAACCAGATGAATAGAAAATAATGATAACCCTGTATGCAAGACAGCAAAAGAGACACAGATGTATAGAACAGTCTTTTGGACTCTGTGGAAGAGGGTGAGGGTGAGATGATTTGGGAGAATGGCACTGAAACATGTATATTATCATATGTGAAACAAATAGCCAGTCCAGGTTCAATGCATGATACACAGTGCTCAGGGCTGGTGCACTGGGATGACCCACAGTGATGGGATGGGGAGGGAAGTGGGTGGGGGGTTCAGGATGGGGAACACATGTACACTTGTGGTAGATTCATGTCATGTGTGGCAAAACCAATACAATATTGTAAGGTAACTAGCCTCCAATTAAAATAAAGTTATATATATAAGAAACAAAACAAAACAAAATAAAACCCTCGATCTCACTTCAAAATCAAACCAAGTATGAGTGAGTGAATGAGTGAAAGTGGCTCAGTCATGTCTGACTCTTTGCGACCCCAAGGACTGTACAATCCATGGAATTCTCCAGGCCAGAACACTGGAGTGGGCAGCCTTTCCCTCCTCCAGGGGATCTTCCCAACCCAGGGATCAAACCCAGGTCTCTCGCATTGCAGGTGAATTCTTTACCAGGTGAGCCACAAGGGAAGCCCAAGAATACTGGAGTGGGTAGCCTATCCCTTTTCCAGAAGATCTTCATGACCCAGGAATCAAACCAGGGTCTCCTGCTTTGCAGGCAGATTCTTTACCAACTAAGCTAGTATGGGAAGTTTATATCTTGACTGAGATGGTGGTTACCTGGGTCTACCCATTTGTCAAAACTAAGCAAAATGTACACTTTAAATGAGTACATTTATGCCTCAAAGGAGCTGATTTTAAAAAAAAAAAAAAAGAAGAAGAAGAAGAAACAACCAAGCAGGCTATCTTTAAAGTCTGTAAACATTTGGTTAATCATCGCAAGGGATAAGCCCTCCAGATCCCAACCTCACACAGACTGGGTAGTAGTTCCCCCTCCTAGCAGATAATACAGAGTAAATCACCAGAATTATTTTTTTAATGCTCATCCTTGCCAAGGACCACCCATTCCAAAGCCAGCAAAGGGAGCATTTACATTTGTTTAAATAAAGATCATGGACACAATAAAACTGGTGGGCTGGCTCCAAGGTCTCAGACTGTCCTAATGAGCCCTATCAAGAAGTTCCTGAGAGAATGCCTCCCTTTGGAGAATTATGAGAGAATTAGGGAGCAGCTGTCGGAGGAGTGAAGAGTTACCTGACCAGGAGTGGCCACTGAAGGGCACTTGGGTTCTGGGCAGTTGAGGCATTGAACTTGGCCATCTCTGATCTGGATTTCAAAGTAGTCCTTGAGACAGGCTTTGCAGTACACATGCCTGCACTCCAAGAAGTACATGCACTCACTACCCAGTTTCTCACAGAAACAGATATTGCACAGGAACAATTTACTATTAAAGCATTTTATCTGCTGAGCTTGATCAAAGTCCAAGATTTCCTGGATCAGACTCGACAATGATTCCACATCCTGCACGGCTCTCTCGTCCACAACTTCCTCTTGGTCTATGTCAGATCCAGTGGCTCCTCCAAAATCTAGCTCTGTGTTGGAAGAAGCTTGAGCCATCCTTCTCTGAACCTTTTTCTGAGAACCCATCGTGAGTTCAAAAGGAGAGACAATATTCAGGTATGCTAAGGTCTCTTCCTTAAGAAACTGCATCCAGGCAAAGAGGACCACGCTGCCACGGTGTTCTTCCCACAGGTTGTCTAAGTGCTTGCAGAGAGCAGATAGCTAGGGGAAAAACACATGAGGATGCTGGTGAGTTTGGAAAGATGATGCTGTCAACTCCTAATTTCCCTTGAAATCTTTTTAATTTAGACCTTTATACTTCCTGTTAGGAAGCAGAAAGTATTCTTTTCACTTCTGTGATAAACTGTGCTGCACAATAGCATCAGTGTTCTTATCAAAGTACTTCTTAAACTATTCAGCAACACGAGCCACAGACACAAGGTCAGAAGCTAAAAGAAGTCCCATAAAACCAGAGAGACAATTAAGAGTCTACCAGACAGAGAACAAGGTTTACACATGGGCTACCGAAATGGAGGGCCTTTTCTGTTCTTTATTTTTCTTTACTTTAGTACTGCTATCTATCTCACGTAGGAGAAGAGATCTAGTTTTAAAATGAACTATTTCTATTCCTTTGGAGTACTAGCCCTGTTGGTACCCTACAATAAAGATTAGCAAAAAACAATTTAAAAATACCATCCAAGCTTTAAAATTAATTATTTCAACTGTATCAAGAAGCCAACTTAAGTGAAAAAAATCACTAACAGAATCTAATCTCAGAGTCCTTGTTATTCCAATTTATAAGCTGATTTTAACTAGGCAATCTGAGCTTACACCAGATCCAGGTTAATAGAGGAAAGCAGACTGATACTGAACCTGGACACGATTACAAGCCCTTAACATGATTTGACTGCCATAGGCAAAGCTCACATTTCCTAAGTTAGGCAACCAAAATTTAAACTATTTTGACTTTTCCTCCTTAAAACTGGTCTGTTCAATTTGAAAGGCAAATATAAGAAGATTTTTAAGTAGAGCTCAGGTTCATAAGCAGCTTTTCTTTTTAGGTAAACATCAAAGAATAAGCCTTCCAGATGCAAATAAATTTTGTAAATTTGACATTTGAAGTAAAAAAGAACCACATTCTCCTCCTTACACTGCATAGTGCTATTCACTAAACTCTATATGGGCACAAAATTAAACACTGACTGTTCAAGACTGGACAACAAATGCTTTTACACATTTGCATAAATGTGCTTTCATGATCAATAAGAAACTGGATGAAATCTTTAAAATGTAATAAATACTAAAAGGGAAGCTCTGAATGTTTGAGTCACCAAATCCAAGGAAGAAGTCATCCTCCTCCATCCTCTTTTCTTCTCGTCCCTTCTCTAAAGAGGTATCTGAGATGTACATACATGTGAGGAACGAGGGAAGCAGAAAGAGAAGAGCATGAAAGACACTGTGTGTATGTATATATTGGAAGAGAAATAGGGAAAATACTAGAAAACTAAACCCACTTCTATCTATCAATCAAATTCAGTGAGGAACAGGTCCATGAGTCAACTTCATTATCAACAGGAGCAATTCATAAAGCCAAGGAATCAGGGCCCAGTAACAAATAAGAATTGAAGGAAGAAGGAGCCTAAGAGACAGATTAAAATGCCAATTATATGGACAAAAATTTACTTGACAGAGAGTCCTACTGTAATTTTAGCTATGTAACATAAAATAATGAGCAACTCTCTTCTCTCTATACCCTAAAAGCCAGCATTAAGTAGATGCTATTTGGTTGGAATCTGCAACTGTACATGTGTACACATGCATAAACATAAAGTATCAAGAGCTCTGTGGAGAAATGGACTATAAATGTCTAGATAATTTAATCAACTCTCAGTGATCTAAATGTAAATAATCCACTGTCTTGCATGTGTTACCTCTGACAAAGATACTAAATGCAAGGTGAATCTCCTTTTTATTCTACATGTATTATTCTTTTTTTAAAATTTTAACTTTGTCTTTAAACTCTAAGTTCAATTTTACAAATGCACTCTCATCTAAGGATCAGCCTGGTGATGAATGAACAGTGGTGGGAATGAGAATTACATAGCCAAAAAAGAAAAACTGACAAGCTGTTCCTTGAGGTCAAGTAACTCTGACAGCTTTTGTCTTAATACATCAGCCTATCAATCTTCATCATGACTTCTAGAAAAGTAACTGCTATTGATCCATTATCTATTCCAGAATACATTATCTTAGCTTCAAGCCATATTTATGTCTCAATCAAGAGCTGACATTGTTACTAGAAAAGGATATACGACCCAGAGGATGAAAGCTCGTAATATAAGATCTCAAGCCTTAATGAGATATCTACAGGAATCATATGCATTTCTATTTGTGTGCATTCACATTATGTGAGCTCAGTCAACAACTGTTGCTAATATACAGACTTTTACAAAGGCGCTCTTATGTGTTCTTAAGGAATGTTTATTATAACTACATTAGCTCAATTTTAGTCCTAATTACAATTAAATCTTTCATTTAAGGAATGTATAAAAGTAATAAAAAGCAATACCAACATCTGAGGAAAATGAGGAGGACCTATAGTCTCCATTATAATACAGATTCAATAGGAAAATAGCAAGCAAAGGAGAGAAACAATATACTTGATTAAAAATTACTCCTACTTCAATTCAAAATGATTAATCATTCTAATTATTGCCATTCCTTTCTAAAACACCAAACATTTTCAACTTATTAGCATTACAATTCATGAAGGGGAAAAAATTACAACATCAAACCCATTTGTTCTTCATGCACTGAATTCAAGATCATCAAGGTAGTCTTCAATTAAAGATGATTTTTTAAGTTTCTAAAAATGGATAGAAATTAAGTTTCGGGTCTAACCTGAGTTGGTGACAGCCATTTGCCACTAAGTGTGAATGAAGGTGGGGAGGAGGATGGATAATCTGGTGGCAGTTCAAAGTTCAGCACAAGTGGAGGCAGAAAGCAAATGGTGTATTCAAAGCCACTATTCTGGAGACACTCATTTGAATTGCCTGAACCAAAAACAAAGATTAGAAAGGATCAGCTGGTCAACACTTGAGTGTCCATTACTGCTGAGCAGTGCTCAAGAAAAACGTAATGCTTTGGTTGAGGGGATAAAAACCCTCCCCCAAAGCACTTTCTGTTCCTAATTTTACTTTGGAGCCACCACCTTAAAAAAATCTTATAAGCCCTTAAAAAAATCTACTAAGCATCATGAAATTTAAAATGAAGATACACAACTTATTCTTGCTACACTTCTGAGTATAATTCCTAACACTAGTGAGCAAGTAATACACAATGTTTTCTTTTGTTGTTTTTTACAGTAGATAATTAAAGACACAATCTAGAGAAAAAGACATTATTTCTATCAAAAAGCCATGACCTACTTAGATAAGCATGTGCCAACTCCAATGAATCAGAGTTGGGAGAATTTATGCCAGTGCAATGATCTCAGGCTGAGGGCAAGCTACAACACATAACACCCTCACAATCAAAGTTTCATTTTCAGTTATCACACTTACTTTCTTTACTTAAAGCTGTTACACTAGAAACATATTGAGAAAGTATTCATAATGTCTTCTGTGAATACAGTATCAAAAGTACTAGTTTTTAAGTTTTTTCTGAAGCAAAAGATCACAGAGTAGTAGTGTCATGTGTTTATGGTGGTTGAAAAGATTCTAGAAACCAAATAGTATTAACAACAACCAAACCTTTCCAAGTGTTTTCACATTTATTATTTCATTTTCTATTTTATTACCCCTATTTAACAGCCAATGACTCATGGCTGATGAACTGCTAGTTAGATGATTAGGAAGCATGAAATATGCAGGATAATATTTGTGATCAAAAAGGCAGAATTAAATTGAAAATTGTTCACCCTTTATTTTCAATTAAAACAGAAACAGGCATTAAATCTGTAATACTACCATGTATCACTAATGCCTATAAACACAAGATGATAAATAACTTAGGGTACACTAAGAAATTGAGAAGAACCTTTATCGAGAAAAAATCTGTTTAAGAGAATATTAACTAACCGCTCACAAATATCTTGAAATTTTGTGGTAAGTCCAAATGGATCCTGGTTTCTCCACCTTGGACAGACTCTGCTTTTCTAAATTCATCTCCATCATAAATACTTGCCAGGGCCAGCAATTCATCCTCCTGAGCTTCTCGGTCTTCTGACGACATTTAATTTTCTGAGGAGCTGAAGATAATCATTCAAGTCAGTTAAGAACAGAAAAGGCACAGAGTCTTGAAAAGTCTAATGGCCCTCCCCGCAACAACCCCATTCCCCCCAGAAGAAAGTTCCTCAAAAACAACTGCAAAGAATTAATCAATATTCTCACTTTTCTATCTAACTAAAAGTGACAGGCATATCTAATATTCCAGTAGATCAACACAGTAACAGCCTTTTTCAAAAAGGACAGCTGTGGTTCTTATAATTGCTGACTTTTTCAGTTAGGTATGATATGTGTGGATCACAATAAACTGTGGAAAATTCTGAAAGAGATGGGAATACCAGATCACCTGACCTGACTCTTGAGAAACCTATATGCAGGTCAGGAAGCAACAGTTAGAACTGGACATGGAACAACAGACTGGTTCCAAATAGGAAAAGGCTGTATATTGTCAAGGCTGTATATTGTCATCCTGCTTACCTAACTTATATGCAGAGTACATCATGAGAAACGCTGGGCTGGAAGAAGCACAAGCTGGAATCAAGATTGCCAGGAGAAATATCAATAACCTCAGATATGCAGATGACACCACCCTTATGGCAGAAAGTAAAGAAGAACTAAAAGGCCTCTTGATGAAAGTGAAAGTGGAGAGTGAAAAAGTTGGCTTAAAGCTCAACATTCAGAAAACTATGATCATGGCATCCGGTCCCATCACTTCATGGCAAACAGATGGGGAAACAGTGGAAACAGTGTCAGACTTTATTTTTGGGGCTCCAAAATCACTGCAGATGGTGACTGCAGCCACGAAATTAAGACGCTTACTCCTTGGAAGGAAAGTTAGACAGCATATTAAAAAGCAGAGACTTTGCCAACAAAGGTCCGTCTAGTCAAGGCTATGGTTTTTCCAGTGGTCATGTATGGATGTGAGAGTTGGACTGTGAAGAAAGCTGAGCGCTGAAGAATTGATGCTTTTGAACTGTGGTGTTGGAGAAGACTCTTGAGAGTCCCTTGGACTGCGAGGAGATCCAATCAGTCCATTCTAAAGGAGATTAGTCCTCGGTGTTCATTGGAAGGACTGCTGCTAAAGCTGAAACTCCAATACTTTGGCCACCTCATGCAAAGAGTTGACTCATTGGAAAAGACCCTGATGCTGGGAGGGATTGGGGGCAGGAGGAGAAGGTGACGACAGAGGATGAGATGGCTGGATGGCATCACCAACTCAATGGACATGAGTTTGAGTGAACTCTGGGAGTTGGTGATGGACAGGGAGGCCTGGTGTGCTGCGATTCATGGGGTCACAAAGAGTCGGACACAAATGAGCAACTGAACTGAACTGAACTGAGAAAAGAAAGCACAATAAAAATTTTTTCAAGGACAATTCACAAACTACTTTGACTTGCTCTCTAAACTTAGAAAAGTGCCTTGCTCACAAAAGCAGTCAAAGTATATTTGATATACTTCTTAAAAATAAATGAATTTTTTAAATCCACAGGAATCTCTATGGCAGGTTTTCTCAGCCTCAGTGCTACTGACATTTTGGAACAGACAACTGTCGTGGGAGGCTGTCCTGTGCATTAGAGGACATGAATCTGCATGTCTGGCTTCAACTTACTAGATGCCAGCAGCATCCCTTTTCCTCAAGAGTTGTGACAATCACAAACATCTCCAAACATAACCAAATATCCACCACACCCCTGCCACTGGGGAGGGGGAAGAAAATTGCTCCTACTTGAGAACACCCTACTCTAGAGACTGTTACAAGGATGATAACATGTAAGACAGATAACTGAGGAAGCAGCAAAATAACATTAAAATTTTGAAATAATACCAAATCAATTTTAAGATTTATCATTATTCTAGGTAACACCAACAGTGAAAATATGCTATAATTAAACTGTACAAATGCTTTTTAATTACAGCAACTGAAAGATACACCACACTGTCAGATAATTCAAACATGCAAAAAATATGTAGTGAGAATCTGTGAAAATTAGTAAAACCACCACCAAAAATTACCATTCTATTGATTAAAATACTAGACTATAACTGTGCAAATATGCTCCCTCTTGGCTGAAATATTTTCTAAATTGGAATGCACCAAGAAAAGTTAGGACATGGTTTTTCATGTTATTAAAAAGTGACACTGCAAAACTCAAATTCATTTAAAATAATTCCATTTTCAAAAAGTACATTTTCTAGCAGATGATAATGGTTCTGCTTAAGCTGTGTCCCTACCTAAGACACAGTGATATATTCTATTTAAGGTCAGTTAGTACCTGTTAATAACAACTAGAAGAAAAGGATATCAGCACTGGAGTTTGTATTTCAGCCCCAAGTTTGGAACTCATGCAAATCTCATTTATTCTTAAGATGATGGAGATGAGACTGCTGAAGGTGGATAAAAGGCCAAGATGTAGAACACATACTAGATATACTAGAGAAACCCTGCCATCTGCAGAAAAAAAATACAAAAGATGGTGTTAGCACCCTCTCCAAATTTAAATTCTGAATTTCCATAACGATCACTTAAAATCAAGCACATCCTAACACACAGTCAATCCTAGTCTACAGCTGCATACTAATCACCTACGTCAGTCTAACTGAGCCATGTGGTTCAAAGGATATTTGCATGTTCCCAATAATCAGAGTGCCCTTCTTATCTGACTGCCTTCAGCCCTGGGAGGAGCTAAGAACACCAAGGTCATATGAGATGACAGCACAACATGCCCCCATAACAAACCGCTTCCTGCGGTTTTCTTGTTTTTGTTTTTCCTTTCCTCTTCCACTTCTTCTATTCCTTCATTTCCTACCCCTCCAGTTGGTCCTTTTGTCCACTAACGAATTAATCCTGCCAGGGACACTCAACATTAGGTTAATTTAAGGAAGGTAGCAGGGTATTTAAAAACAAAATAATAAAAGTGCTCACACACAAACATTTAAGTCCTATTCTAAATGCTTTACCAGGCTTCTTCAACAGGGAATAAAGGAGAAAGGGAGACTGGTCCATAGATGGGTTCTGGAGAATGCTATGAATACCTTAAAATATGCAAAAAATATAAAACAGTAATTTTAAAGCCATGTTTTCAGATGTGTGACTCCCAAATAAGCTAACAATGAAATTTAGATCAATTTACATGTATCGAGTAGGACTACTATGGACTACATATTAAGTCTTTTCACATCACCTTACAGAACTGTAAATGCTGTAATACACGGTGATAATGTAATTAAGCTTTTTGTTTCTTCCTGTTCAAACATTATAAATGAGGTGAAATCAATTTATACCCAGGCTGCACCCCAGAGCAATTCAGACATGGGTCATCCAAGTTCACCATGTTATTCTAATGTGCAGCCAAGATTAAGAAACTCTACTCCAAGCTGTTTCCCATTGGCAGCTCCTCATGACCCAACTAACCAGACCCCAGCTTCTGAAGCTGCCATAGGTCCCAGTCCCTTAATTAAAATTGCTGACATGAATTTCTTTTTCTATTCAGTCTTCAAGACCCATCTCCAAAACCCCCATTCCATGTAAAACTTCCAATTAGCATGTCTTTCTTTAAAAATTCAGAAAACCATTTTTTTATTGTAACTTTCCTATGACATTGTCACACCCCACCTTGCATTACAGTTTTTCCTCTGAACTTGCGCTTCCTCTCCTACAAGACTAAATTAGTTCCTTAAGGGCGACGATCAAGTGTCTTGCCTCTCTCTATATTGCTCTCAGAATCTAGCAGTGCTTTAGGTTAGACACTGGAAAAAGTGAGAACTGAACTGGGGTGAGATGTGGTTGCTGCAATGGCGGACTAGAATCAAGGTTCAGGGACTGCACTGCCACATCCCACCAGGAGCACGTTGGGTTGGTCGTCACAATAACAGCAAAAAGAGTGAACTCTTACCATGTGTCAGGCATTGTTGTAAGCCCTTTAAATGCACTAACCCGTTAGATTCCCACAACCCCATGAAGAAAGTCCTACTCCTATTTCCACTATACACAGAAAAAGGACATTTTAAGTCCACGCTGGCTCAAGGTCACAGAGCTAATATAAAAATAAAACGGGGTTCAGATCACCTTGTTTCTTCAGCTGTTAACACAGGAACAAGAATAAACCCCGGTGTCAGGAAAAGAGAGAATTCAAGTTTAATATGACTTTTAGGCAAACCGGAAACCGCTACAAAAGTGAGGGAAGCCCCTCCTCCGCCGGGTTTCCCTCGGGCCTGGGAAAATCCTACTCATTCTCCCAGGCCACACCATGAAGGTTTCACCCATGGCCGGGAGGCAGGGGGTCAGCACGCCGCTGCCGTGTCTCCACGGCTCACTGCGCGGCGTATGGAGTCGTCGTTTGTGCGACTCACCTACAGCTGGGTGGCAGGCCCGAGCCCTGCTACCTGCCCCAGCGCTTGGAAACGAAGGACGCTGCGCGCGTGTGAGCCCGCCCAGGGGTCCCGAAGGGGCAGGGCCTTTCTCCTCTGGGCACCCCGCGGACCTTACCGGGCCGGGTCCCGGGTCCGGGGAGTTAAAGCCTGCTAAGCAAGCAGTCCCGGCCCGGCCGCCCTTCTCTGCCTCGCGCGCCTGGAGCGCAGTTCCCACCGTACCTTCCGGTTGCCCCACCGCGCCGGGCTCGAAAGTTCCGCCCTCCAACCTAGCTCCGGGTCCCCTCACCTCCACTCGCTGGCCCCGCCTGGAGACGCCCGGCTCAACCGGCAGACCGCCTCTTCCGTCTTCGGAGCTGTCAGCTGAGCCGGGCGGATCTGGCTGGGAGGCCTCGGCGAAAGAAGGGCTCTGCGCAGACGCCGTGACCGCCGCGGCCTCTCGGCCGCCCCCCGCAGGTCAAACCGGCGCTGCAGCCGCGACCACCGTCACCGTACCGCTGCCCACCACACTTAAGTATGCCTGTGGAGACGATGACACAAATGCAGATTCTGGGGCCCCTGCTGGGAATGTGCCTCGGAATTAGAATTTCTACCAATCACTAGAGGTAAATCACGAGGCAGAAAACTACCTGGGGTACACCTGCTCCCCCAAGTAGAGAAGGCAAGCCTCTTCCTCCCGGGACTCCGGTCTCAGAAATGCTACCTATCTTTCTGGCACCTCCACTATGAAGGCATTCGCTCATTGGTCATATTGTAACAGTAATAACTACTGTTTATTAAGTGTTTATTAAGCGTAGGGATGCTTCAAGTTCTGTACTCATGGTTTTATGTAAATTTTCACTTCATTATAATCTTAAAATTTAGATACTATTTGTTATTCCTGCTTTAAAAGTGAAGAAATTGAGAAAGGTTCAAGAATTTACCAAAGCGTATAGGCTGAGTGGGAATTAAAATTACATGTCCCCTACCTCATGCCATATGCAAAAATTAACTCAAAATGTATCAAAGACCTAAATATAAGCAGTAAAACTAAAAAATCTCTTAGAAGAAAATGTTGGAGTAAATCATGAACTTGGATTATGCAATAGGTTCTTAGGAACAAAAGCACAAGAAATAAAAGAAAAATAGATTCATCAAAATTAAAAACTTCTGTACTTCAAAGGACATTATCAAGAAAAGACAACCCACAGAATAGGGGAACAAATTTGAAAATCATATGTCTGATAAAGGTTTAAAAGCCAGAATATATAAAGAACTCCTACAACTCAACAACAGAAAGACAAATAACTCAATTTAAAAATGGGCAAAGGATTTGAATAGACATTTCTCCAAAGAAGATATACAAATGTTTAGTAAGCATGTGAAAAAAAGGCTCGTCTAAATTAGTCATCAGTTCAGTTCAGTTGCTAAGTCATGTCCAACTCTTTGGGGCCCCATGAATTGCAGCATGCCAGGCCTCCCTGTCCATCACAAATTCCCAGAGTTCACTCAGACTCAAGTCCATCGAGTCAGTGATGCCATCCAGCCATCTCATCCTCTGTTGTCCCCTTCTCCTCCTGCCCACAATCCCTCCCAGCATCAGAGTCTTTTCCAGTGAGTCAACTCTTTGCATGAGGTGGCCAAAGTACTGGAGTTTCAGCTTCAGCATCATTCCTTCCAAAGAAATCCCAGGGCTGATCTCCTTCAGAATGGACTGGTTGGATCTCCTTGCAGTCCAAGGGACTCTCAAGAGTCTTCTCCAACACCACAGTTCAAAAGCATCAATTCTTCGGCGTTCAGCCTTCTTCACAGTCCAACTCTCACATCCCTACATGACCACAGGAAAAACCATAGCCTTGACTAGACGGACCTTTGTTGGCAAAGTAATGTCTCTGCTTTTCAATATGCTATCTAGGTTGGTCATAACTTTCCTTCCAAGGAGTAAGCGTCTTTTAATTTCATGGCTGTAGTCACCATCTGCAGTGATTTTGGAGCCCCAAAAAATAAAGTCTGACACTGTTTCCACTGTTTCCTCCATGTATTTCCCATGAACTGGTGGGACCAGATGCCATGATCATAGTTTTCTGAATGTTGAGCTTTAAGCCAACTTTTTCACTCTCCACTTTCACTTTCATCAAGAGGCTTTTGAGTTCCTCTTCACTTTCTGCCATAAGGGTGGTGTCATCTGCATATCTGAGGTTATTGATATTTCTCCCGGCAATCTTGATTCCAGCTTGTGCTTCTTCCAGTCCAGCGTTTCTAATGATGTACTCTGCATATAAGTTAGATAAGCAGGGTGATAATATACAGTCTTGATGTACTCCTTTTCCTTTTTGGAACCAGTCTGTTGTTCCATGTCCAGTTCTGACTGTTGCTTCTTGACCTGCATACAGATTTCTCAAGAGGCAGGTCGGGTGGTCTGGTATTCCCATCTCTTTCAGAATTTTCCACAGTTTATTGTGATGCACACAGTCAAAGGTTTTGGCATAGTTAATAAAGCAGAAATAGATGCTTTTCTGGAACTCTCTTGCTTTTTCCATGATCCAGCACATGTTGGCAATTTGATCTCTGGTTCCTCTGCCTTTTCTAAAACCAGCTTGAACATCAGGAAGTTCACAGTTCACATATTGCTGAAGCCTGGCTTGGAGAATTTTGAGCATTACTTTACTAGCATGTGAGATGAGTGCAATTGTGTGGTAGTTTGAGCATTCTTTGGCATTGCCTAGTCATCAGGGAAATACAAATCAAAACCACAATTAGAAGCCACTTCACACTCACTGCTGCTGCTGCTAAGTCACTTCAGTCGTGTCCGACTCTGTGCAACCCTAGTCACACTTACTAGAACCACTGTAATAAAAAGAAAAAAAAATTTTTTTAATCTCATGATACAGAGAACTGTTTGATGGTTGTCAGAGGCAAGAGGTGGCAAGTGGGTGAAGACACAAACTTCTAATTATAAAATAAATAGGTCATTGGGATGTTATGGAAACCATGGTGAATATAGTACATAATATTCTATATATGAAAGTTGCTGAGAATAAATCTTAAATGTTTTCATTACAAGAAAAAAATCTGTATGTATGTACTACACTCACTGTAGAAATCATTTCTCAATACATACATATATTGGATTATTATGTTATACACCTGAAACTAATATAATGTTGTATGCCAATTACATCTCAATAAAGAATTTTTAAAAAGAAGACAGATTATAACAAGTGTTGGTGAAGTGGCAAAGAAATTGGAATCCTCATATATTGATTCTGAGGATGTAAAATGGAGTAGCCACTCTGGAAAAAAGAGGTCTGCATTTTCATTTTGCACTGAGCTTCACAAATTACATTGCTGGTCCTGAATGCAGGAGAAAGGAAAAGTCAGGTGGGAAAAAATTGGGTACTGGAGGGGCTTCCTGACTGCCACAGAAGGGAAATTTTTGAAATGCAAATAATCAGTCCTAATCCTCTGTACTATAAATCTTGACTGTTACAGAGCACAAACCTAACTATCCCTGTAATGGACATCAAAACCAGAAATGTACTCCTTAAAAAGACAAAGGAAGGAAGAAGAATCTCTGGAGTCATCCACTAATATTGTTCATATTCAGCCAAAAGAAATAAAACCAAGAGTGAAACCCCACTGCAGAGTGCTTGGAGATGAGCCCATGAATGCAGCCGGAGATCTCCCAGCTGCTAAAAAGGAGGGAGACAAAGAACCAGGTCAGGAAATTCTCACAAAGTCAAAGTAAAAGGTGATTGTGACATCATGTCATGGCTTCATGTCAGAGGTCACAGGACAGAGGGAATAGAAGAATTTCAAAGCAGTGTTAAAAGTTTGGATGAAAGTTTAAAGTGAACTAAGCAGAGTCCACTTTGGAGGTCAGGTTTGGATAAAGAAGAGTTTTTTACTTAATTTTCTTTCTAGACTCTGTAAGATTTTTGTAGCTTTGGTTTTAATGTGCCTGGTTTTGCATCATTTAGTTTAAATTGAGCTTTCCCTACATGCCTAATCCTCTGCTGTGCTAAGCATTTTACATGCATTGTTTCATTTTAACACCCAGGACCCCATGACCAAAGTAATTGTATCTCCCCATTTTACAAATGAGGAAATTGAAGTGCTAAGGGGTGAAATGATTTTACCAGTGTTATTCAGTGGTGACCTATAGTATTAGGACCAGTTCCTCATCAGTCTGACCCTCTCATATAGCTTGTAAAAGAATTAGGGTTTGTTGAAACAGAAATACAGACAGAATAAAGCCGTTCTGGCTTTAAGAATTAAAAGAGAAGGCCCCAGGGAAGTCAGGATTACAGTTTATGATGTCATGATAGGTAGAATGAAAACACAAAGAGAGAGAAAGAGATTTAACTCCATACCCTGTCCTCATGAACACTAGATGATGATGGAGTCCAGGGCTAGGAGAGAATGGGTTGTGTGACCTAGACCAGAGGTCAACAACCTGCCATTGGGTAGAGAAGCAAAAGTGAGTCACAAAATATGTCTGGTCTTGCAGGGACCTGCAGGCCTTCCATCAGGACCTGCACTGGTTCATCCATCACTGGCATCCAATGGTGTCCACAACCTTTGCTGAGCTCACCCCACCTGCCCGGGGGGGCCAGACTCCTTTTCAACGGCCATCCCTCTCAAGCATTCCTGAAACAAGCCTTGACATATAGAGGGGCAGTGGTGTGGAAGGGAAAGTCTTGCCCCAACTCTGGGACAGGACTGGATAGTGGCAGGCCTCATCCCAGTACAGAAGTTTCACAGCTGATCTCCTGTCATTATATACTTCCTCACTCTGTGGATCTCAAAAAATTTACTACTATCACCTGGAAATCTGAAAAATTGGTGTTTCTTTAAAACAGGGGCTTCATACTCAAAAATAAAAATTGAGAGCTAAAAGCATAATTATAAATAATTAACAAGTAGAGCGCTATTCATGTCCCATGCGCTATTCTAAATGTTCTGCATGGAGTAAGCTAAACATGACAGTAACCCTATAACATATTACCATCATCATCCCTGTTTTAAAGCCAGGGAGACTGATCACAGACAAGTTAAGTGGCTTGCCATGGTCACACAGATAGGAAATTACAAAGCCAGGCTTTGAACCCAGGCAATTGGAGTCCTGAGCCATGTTATTAACCCTAATGCTATGCTTAAATCAGGTTAACACTTTGCCCAAGGAAAGTGCTCAGATCTGTAAGGAAAAATAGCCAGACTAACCAATGTGGCCAGCTTCCCTGGTCAGTACAGCTCAAACAATACCTCAGGTCATCCCAGGGTTATATAAAAACAGACTCCTAAAAAGGCTTGCGGTGGCTGACAGTATAAAAATGTTTTCTGTGCTTCTGATCCAAGGCAAAATTTGATTTACAATAATAGGCACAGAATGATCATGTTTATACTTGCAACCTGGCACTTTATTATTATTCCCCTGAATAACAGTGAAAAGAGTTTTGTAACCCCAAGGTAACATGGCACTGTAAGAAGGAAAGAGGGGTGAGATTTAGCAGCAGCTGCCATCATAAATCAGCATATGGCTGTTTCTCTCGGAGCTCCAGGCTCAACTCTTGGCTGTCACAAACTTATAAAGGGGAGCCCCATGAGAATTTATGTAACGATGGGAAGACTCATTTTCCTTCCTGCAAGAATCTTTCTGAAGCAAGGTGAGAATTAAGCTGATTGGATTCTATGTGAAGAAAGAAAACCAAACCAGTGGTTTAGAGGAAAGGAAAATATGGGTCAACTTTAGCTATTTAGCTACTTCCCTTGCCAAAAAAGCCTGACCTTGTAAATGGAGAAGAACATGCTGAATTCCACCCAATAAATGAGTGACCAGATGACCAAATTAATTAATGAATGTGATCCAGGCCTCCAAAGGGGTGGTTCTTTTAGTGTGAGAACAGTTACATCCTACAATCACCCAGAAATGCTGAATACATAACAAGGCCAATCAACAGAGTCAGCCGCTGAATATTCATGCACAGATGATGCTCCCAGTCAGTATGTTTGATTTTTGTGTTTACTGATAGATTTTCAAATTCATTGTGTAAACCAAAATTCTAAAAATAAAAAGAAGAGGAAAAAGGAAAACAGAGAAGAACTTGTGGTGAGGTCATACTTAACGTCTGGATAGGATTGCCAGATAAAAATACTTAAAGTTTTTTCACTATCTGAAATTCAAATTTAACAGTCACTCTATATTTTTTTTTAATTTATTTATTGGTTGTTCTGGGTCCACGTTGCTGCACGGGCTTTTCTCCAGTTGCGTCAAGTGGGGGCTACTCTCTCGTTGCGATGCTTGGGATTCTCATTGCGGTGGCCACCTTGTTGCTGAGCACGGCCTCTAGGGTGCTCGGGCTTCAGTAGCTGTGGCTCCCAGGCTCTAAAGCACAGGCTCAGTAGTTGTGGCACAGGGACTTAGTTGCTCCACGGCATGTGGAATCGTCCCAGATCAGGGATCGAACCCATGTCTCCTGCATTGGCAGGCAGATTCTTTACCACTGAGCCCCCAGGGACGCCCCCACCCTATACTTTTATTTGTTAAACCTGGCAACCTACTTCTGGGCTAAGAACCCTAATTAGAAGAGAGGGCTGAAGAGAATATTTGGTGGACATGCCCACACCTGGGAGTCAGAAGGAAGGCAAACCAAAGGGAGAATCTAAGAAGCAGGCAGAAGAGCCTGCAGAAATATGGAAGAACCAGTGTGCACAGAGCTTCTGCTGAGCACTGATACAGACATAGGAGAGAGGTGGGGACCAGGAGGATGCTTGGTGAGAAAGGCCTGATGGCTATAGAGTTCGCCCTTACTAGGCTGTTAGTGCTTCTAAGAAGCTCTGTGAGCCCGTGAGCTACAACTACTGAAGTTGTAGTTGCACATCTGAGAGCCTGTGCTCCGCAGCAAGAGAAGCCACCATTATGAGTAGCCTGCACATAGCAACAGAGACCCAACACAGCCAAAAATTTAAAAAAATAAATAAAAAGTTTAAGACGCTCTATGTCAGTGGTTCTCAATGAGGTTGGGCTGGAGAAGGGGTGTGTGGTAGAATGACCTATCAGTTCAGTTCAGTCGCTCAGTCATGTCCGACTCTTTGCGACCCCATGAATCGCAGCACACCAGGCCTCCCTGTCCATCACCAACTCCCAGAGTTCACTCAGATTCACATCCATCGAGTCAGTGATGCCATCCAGCCATCTCATCCTCTGTTGTTCCCTTCTCCTCCTGCCCACAATCCCTCCCAGCATCAGAGTCTTTTCCAGTGAGTCAACTCTTCGCATGAGGTGGCCAAAGTACTGGAGTTTCAGCTTCAGCATCATTCCTTCCAAAGAAATCCCAGGGCTGATCTCCTTCAGAATGGACTGGTTGGATCTCCTTGCAGTCCAAGGGACAAGAGTCTTCTCCAACACTACAGTTCAAAAGCATCAGTTCTTTGGCGCTCAGCCTTCTTCACAGTCCAACTCTCACATCCATACATGACCACAGGAAAAACCATAGCCTTGACTAGACGGACCTTTGTTGGCAAAGTAATGTCTCTGCTTTTGGATATGCTATCTAGGTTGGTATAACTTTTCTTCCAAGGAGTAAGCGTCTTTTAATTTCATGGCTGCAGTCACCATCTGTAGTGATTTTGGAGCCCCAAAAAATAAAGTCTGACACTGTTTCCACTGTTTCCCCATCTATTTCCCATGAAGTGGTGGGACCGGATGCCATGATCTTCGTTTTCTGAATGTTGAGCTTTAAGCTAACTTTTTCACTCTCCACTTTCACTTTCATCAAGAGGCTTTTGAGTTCCTCTTCACTTTCTGCCATAAGGGTGGTGTCATCTGCATATCTGAGGTTATTGATATTTCTCCCGGCAATCTTGATTCCAGCTTGTGCTTCTTCCAGTCCAGCGTTTCTCATGATGTACTCTGCATATAAGTTAGATAAGCAGGGTGATAATATACAGCCTTGATGTACTCCTTTTCCTTTTTGGAACCAGTCTGTTGTTCCATGTCCAGTTCTGACTGTTGCTTCCTGACCTGCATACAGATTTCTCAAGAGGAAGGTCAGGTGGTCTGGTATTCCCATCTCTTTCAGAATTTTCCACAGTTTATTGTGATGCACACAGTCAAAGGCTTTGGCATAGTCAATAAAGCAGAAATAGATGTTTTTCTGGAACTGTCTTGCTTTTTCCATGATCCAGCACATGTTGTCAATTTGATCTCTGGTTCCTCTGCCTTTTCTAAAACCAGCTTGAACATCAGGAAGTTCACAGTTCACGTATTGCTGAAGCCTGGCTTGGAGAATTTTGAGCATTACTTTACTAGCATGTGAGATGAGTGCAATTGTGTGGTAGTTTGAGCATTCTTTGGCATTGCCTTTCTTTGGATTGGAATGAAAACTGACCTTTTCCAGTCCTGTGGCCACTGCTGAGTTTTCCAAATTTGCTGGCATATTGAGTGCAGCACTTTCATAGCATCATCTTTCAGGATTTGAAAGAGCTCAACTGGAATTCCATCACTTCCACTAACTTTGTTCGTAGTGATGCTTTCTAAGGCCCACTTGACTTCACATTCCAGGATGACCTATAGTATATCAGAATTGAAGCCTACATGCTAGAGGTAGCCCTCTTCTCTTCTGAAGATTAGGGAGAGAGACATAAGTGTAACCCTTATTAACTCAGAATTTATGTGGTCTAGTTTTGGGGCTGTGTTGTGGTAACTAAAGCACAAAATAAATTATAAATCCTTTCTTGCACTTTTCTTGAAAGCCATGAAGGAGAGTCACAGTTTACAACTATCCATCAGAAAGTCCTTATCATCAACCTACTTTCTTCACAGCCTCGGCTGTTCTCTAAAGTACCCCCTCCACAATATCCTCAACCTTCACCAATTTCCCTCCCCCTCATCTATTTTCCCTTTTATTACACAGATCAATTAGGCCTCTCTTCCCAGCAAAAAGGTCTAATCGACTTACCCAACTTGGTCCCAAATGATCTGAAAGATGAAGCATTTTCAAAGAGAGAGAAATAGAGCTGGCAATTATAAAATTCTCTTTGGCAGTCCAGAAAAAAGAAAAGTATGAGTTGCCCTGTTCCTGGTATTTTGAAAAGCTTTTCAAGTGACTATGATACGTGGACCCTTTTGAGAGATACCACTCTTGATCAAGACACAAAACCTTTCCACTTCCTGAAAAGTCCTCTCTTGGCAAATTTCTCCCTGCCAAGTATTATTCTCTCTACAGTGGGCCCAGAAATCCACCCAGATGGGTGGGATTGGACATCTGTGATCTGCCCCCAACAGAGACCACAAACTGTGGGGCAGGAACAGGTGAGCCAGAACAAGTCCTTGAGTCTCCCAGTCAATGGCCCAGGCTAGAATGCCTCCAACTTCAATAAGATTTTGCTGGAAAAAAAAAAAAAAAAAGAGGCAACTCTTAGGTGGTCCAGTCACCTCCCCAACAAGAAAGGTTTTGAGAATGAAGCCTCCCAGCTTCATCAGTGTTGCTTTGGTGGTGCATTGATTTGGTGGTGGTTACAGCAGTGGCTAGGCAGATTCACAGGGAGCCCTGGGGGTGGGCAGCCAGCCCAGCAGGACCTTCCTAATGTGGGGAAATGATCTTAGCCTTCATCCAACTGGTCTGCAAGTCGCTTAAATGTCAGAGTCTCACCCTGCTGGTCTGAGCCCTCAAGATTCTTCAGGACATCAGGTATTTAAAGAGATCCTCTGATCCCTGACCCTTCCCACTTCAGTCTCCAACCTCTCCCTATAGAGATGGACCCAAGTGTGAGCAACCCAAAGGGTGGTGGTGAACAAGGCCTCCAAGCACCAAGCCCAAGCCTGACCTCTTTTTAAAAATATTTCAGACTTAGGGATTTGAAACAACTATTTGAAACAACTTCTGCTTCTTTGAATCTATTTTTAAGATTCAGGATGATGTAGGCTTTCCAAACAAATTCCAGTTTTACCCCTTGACATGTGGCTGCTAAAGATCAACTGACCCTGCAGCCAAAAAAGAGGAGGAAATATTACTAAACAGGGACCTCATTCCTAGAGACAATAGCCTTTAAAAGGTCTGGTGCTTCCTTTGCTGCCTTTGGATTCTTAAAGTGTTGTCTTAGCTTCCTGCCCCCAACATGAGTAAAACAAACAGAGAACAATAATAAACCACCTACGAAATCCAAAGGTTTTCATGACCTGAGTCCATTTTTTGCATCCATGGGTCCCAGTCAAGGCCACACACACACATAAACATGCCCTTTGAAGAATACTCAAATAAGGGACTTCCCTGGTGGTTCAGTGGTTAAGACTCTACTTTCAATGCAGAGGGCACAGGTTCGCTCCCTGGTTGAGGAACTAAGCAGCATTCCCCTGCCAAAAAAAACCTCAGGTAAAATCTTGAATTCTATCACCCCCCTCTGTGGGTGTTCAGCCACAGTTGGCTTCTCACTAGGAGAAATGATTATCACCTGGGTATAGGTCCTTCCGCTGTGCTGCACACAGCACAGTAACAGGGGTCTGGAGCTGTGCTGCTGCTGCTGCTGCGTCGCTTCAGTCGTGTCCGCCTCTGTGCGACCCCATAGACAGCAGCCCACCAGGCTCCTCTGTCCCCGGGATTCTCCAGGGAGGAATACTGGAGTGGGTTGCCATTTCCTTCTCCAATGCATGAAAGTGAAAAAGTGAAAGTGAAGTCGCTCAGTCGTGTCCAACTCTTAGTGACCCCATGGACTGCAGCCTACCAGGCTCCTGCATCCGTGGGATTTTCCAGGCAAGAGTCCTGGAGTGGGGTGCCATTGCCTTCTCCCTGGAGCTGTGGACATTTGTTAACTCCAGCCACCCACCTCCCTGCCTCTCTGCCTTTGGCCACCAGATGGCGGTCTGGAAACGTTCTCCGCACCAGAGCTTCCTGCACCAACGCTCCCCTGCATTACTCCTAGCTCTTTCCTCCCTCTTCTCTGTTCCTTTGATCCATTTCCCAGAGTGCAGCCTGTGGGGCTTTCTGGAAGGCAAATGTACATGATCCTGGGCAAGTTCAGATCAGATCAGATCAGTTGCTCAGTCGTGTCCGACTCTTTGCGACCCCATGAATCGCAGCACACCAGGCCTCCCTGTTCATCACCAACTCCCGAAGTTCACCCAGACTCATGTCCATCGAGTCAGTGATGCCATCCAGCCATCTCATCCTCTGTCGTCCCCTTCTCCTCCTGCCCACAATCCCTCCCAGCATCAGGGTCTTTTCCAATGAGTCAACTCTTCGCATAAGGTGGCCAAAGTACTGGAGTTTCAGCTTTAGCATCATTCCTTCCAAAGAAATCCCAGGGCTGATCTCCTTCAGAATGGACTGGTTGGATCTCCTTGCAGTCCAAGGGACAAGAGTCTTCTCCAACACTACAGTTCAAAAACATCAGTTCTTCGGCGCTCAGCCTTCTTCACAGTCCAACTCTCACATCCCTACATGACCACAGGAAAAACCACAGCCTTGACTAGATGGACCTTTGTTGGCAAAGTAATGTCTCTGCTTTTCAATATGCTATCCAGGTTGGTCATAACTTTTCTTCCAAGAAGTAAGCGTCTTTTAATTTCATGGCTGCAGTCACCATCTGTAGTGATTTTGGAGCCCCAAAAAATAAAGTCTGACACTGTTTCCACTGTTTCCCCATCTATTTCCCATGAAGTGGTGGGACCGGATGTCATGATCTTCGTTTTCTGAATGTTGAGCTTTAAGCTAACTTTTTCACTCTCCACTTTCACTTTCATCAAGAGGCTTTTGAGTTCCTCTTCACTTTCTGCCATAAGGGTGGTGTCATCTGCATATCTGAGGTTATTGAGATTTCTCCCGGCAATCTTGATTCCAGTTTGTGCTTCTTCCAGTCCAGCGTTTCTCATGATGTACTCTGCATATAAGTTAAATAATCAGGGTGACAATATACAGCCTTGATGAACTCCTTTTCCTCTTTGGAACCAGTCTGTTGTTCCATGTCCAGTTCTAACTGTTGCTTCCTGACCTGCATACAAATTTCCCTGGGCAAGTTACCCAACCTCAATGCTTAGCTTCTTCACCCATGGCCTGTTGTGAGGGTGGCATGGGATGATGTATGTAAAGCACTCAGCACAAGGCTTGGCAGGTAGCTCCTGTTTTCATCATGCAGCTCAGAGCCCTTCCAAAGCTCTCCAGGGCCTACAGGACAAGGTCCAAGTCCTTAGCATAGGGCCCCAGGCCCGCCACCATCCGGAGGCCCCCGCTGATATCCCCAGCCCAACTTCCTCTTCCTCTGTCCACAGACCCTCCTGTAGGACCATAAGGAGCCAGCTCACCCACCTCAGGCTTCTTCCATCCTGCTCCCTCCCCCTGCCTTGCCTCCCTGCTGCCCCCCCACCTCCTTTGTCTCACTCCTCCACATCCTTCCGGGTGCATCTAAGGGGCTTCCGGGAGGACCTGATTCCAGAGCCACTCCACTGGACCCACTTCTTTCATTTTCCCACCCTGACCTGAAACTACGAGTCCCTTAGGGGACACTGTGTCCTGCTCACTGCCTTGCACACAGCAGGATGAGTGAGGGTCAGGCAGTGGAGCCACTGTACAGGCTACCACCAGAGGACCTGGGGCCCACACTGGCTCTCTTTGCAGGACAGGTAGCCCTGGCCTGCGCTCAAGCTGAGGACACCCTGGGAAGTGAGACTTCCTGGTGGAGAAGACAGAGAAAAAAGTGAAGGGACAAATGCGAGACCATCTTTACCATTTGCACTCAGGGTGTAAAGCCTGGCAAATAATACCAGGTAAACTAGACCCTTGCAATGAGTGCTTTCTCTGTACCAGGCGCTGCACTGAGCCTTCACTTGTATTAGCTCACTGAATCCTTACCAGAAACTCAGGAGATGCAGGATAGCCATGCTTTACTAGAGAAGGAAACTGGGGCCCAAAGAGGTTATGTGACTTGTGCTATGTCTCGAAGCTAGTGAGTGCTCTGTCTGTCTCCAGAGCCAGGGAATACCCCCATTGAATTCAGACCCTGTGCTGTTGGGAATCTCCAGGGAGTAGAATATGAGGGGGTAGGGTGTGGAAAAGAAAGTACAGAGGGGAGCACAGGTGATGCTTAGGCCAAGGAGGTCCTCATCACGCCATCCAAATGGCCACGAGCCTCCAGGCCAGTGGCCCGACTGGAGTCACTTTTGTCCCAACAGGCACCTCCAGCCCTAAGGACCTACCTAGGCAAAGTTGGCCCTTAACTCCCATCACATCAAATGCTTTACAAACCTCTGGACTCAACCTCAAGGTAAAGTGCAAGACTGGACAATGGTGGGGCAGCAGCGGCAGGAGGAAATGAGAAGGAGCAAGCCACCTCAAGGCCACCCAAGCCAGTTGCCCCCTTGGCCCCCTCCTGGGTCTCATCTCTGTGACAGGACTCTTGGACAAGAACTGCAGTGGGGAGTGAAGAATTGGAGAAAGGGAGGGAAAGGGAGAGGAAAGTGTGGGAGAGGGAAAGGTATAAAAACCTCCAAGACCAAGGAGTGGGAGGCTGGGGGATTCCCCGGGATAGGCGCTCAAGCTGGACCAGATGTGGAGAACAATGGGCCGGGAGGCTGGGGAGCCACAAGGGAAGGGGGAGGGAGGCTGCACCGTCAGATCAGAGAGGTCATTGTGCTTCAGGAGCCAAGGCCATGGGCACCTTTACGGTCTGGTCTGTGTGGGCAAGAGACTGCCACGGCCAATGCAGGAGCCAGAGGCAGTCCCAAGACAGGCCAAACCATGCAGATCACAACCCCCACCTCCAATAACAATGTCATTGCTCATGACTCTGGGCCAGGCTTTCCACGCACATTCCATTTCATCTCCAAGATTTCCGCCTGAGAGGTCTACTGTTCTTATTCCCATCTGCACTCTCAAGATGAGGCCCAGAGAGGTTGAGTGACTTGTCCCACATGACCCAGCTGGGAGCCTTCAGGGTCAGAATTTGAACCCAGGCAGTTCAGCTCTGATGGCCACTCTCTTAATCAGCTCTGCTTCCCTTGAGACAAAAATGGGTGATGGGGGCAGAGTCAAGACTGAGAGGTAGACAAGGGCGGGAAAAGAGGAATGGGAGAGGAATAACGGGAGACGAAGGAAACAAGGAGAGACAAGGAAGGAAGAGAGGCCGAGGCGTGACTCGTCCAGCAGGGGCTCTGGCTCTCTGCTTACTTGGCCACAGCAGGGGCTCCCCTCCCCTCAGCGACCGCCTTGCCACATGGACAGCACCTTCCCATCCGGCCTGTCCCCGGCCGCATCCTCCTCAGCGGCAGTCCACTCAGCTTCACGGAAACTCTCTTTCTCTAATTGGCATAGAAACTCACAGCCCTCCCTTTTCCTGTAGGTGGGGTTTCCATAGGAAAAAGCTGCTTCTCTGTTTCCCTGGCCCAGCAACTGTTTGGAAGTCAGATCCCCACATCCTGCTTCACTGGGTCAAGTTCCTCTTGGACCGACTCTTGTCCATCACTGGCTCACGGGGACCCACAGTGCCCCTGTACCAGGGCTCCCCTGGCAATTTTACCTCATCGGTCCTTGCACCTCTCAAATCTCTTCTGATGAAAATGGCCTTTCCTTCTGTTAGTTCCATTATCTAATGATGGGACGAGGCTGTGCCAACAGGTCTGGGGGCAGGAGAACGGGGCTAATCAAGTCCCTCAGGAAACACTGGAGGACTCGCCCAGCCCCTGAAGAACTCTAGCGGTTTCTGGATCTAGCGCTCTCTGGCGGTAAGCATGATGCGATTTCTATCACTTCTGGGACTTTTGGGGCCCGGTGGCTACTTGTTCCTATCAGGGGATTGTCAGGAGGTGGCCACTCTCACTGTGAGATATCAGGTGGCAGAGGAGGTACCGTCTGGCACCGTGATAGGGAAGCTGCCTCAGGAACGGGGCCGGGAGGAGGAGCCTGGCCAAGCAGGGGCTGCCTTCCAGGTCCTACAGCTGCCCCAGGGACTCCCCATCCAGGTGGACTCTGAGGACGGCGTGCTCAGCACAGGGAGGCGGTTGGACCGGGAGCAGCTTTGCCGGCAGCAGGATCCCTGCCTGGTGTCCTTTGACGTGCTGGCCACAGGGGAGCGGGCGCTCATTCACGTGGAGATCCAGGTGCTGGACATCAATGACCACCAGCCGCAGTTTCCCAAAGGTGAGCAGGAGCTGGAAATCTCCGAGAGCGCCTCTCTGCGCACCCGGATCCCCCTGGACAGAGCTCTGGATCCAGACACTGGCCCCAACACCCTGCACTCCTACACTCTGTCTCCCAGCGAGCACTTCGCCCTGGATGTCATTGTGGGGCCCGATCAGACAAAACACGCAGAACTGGTGGTGGTGAAGGAGCTGGACAGGGAAATCCACTCATATTTTGATCTGGTGTTAACTGCCTATGACAGTGGGAATCCCCCTAAGTCAGGCACCAGCTTGGTCAAGGTCAGCGTCCTGGACTCCAATGACAATAGCCCTGTGTTTGCTGAGAGCTCACTGGCCCTAGAAATCCAAGAAGATGCTGCCCCTGGTACTCTCCTCATAAACCTGACTGCCACAGACCCTGACCAAGGCCCCAATGGGGAGGTGGAATACTTTCTCAGTAAGCACGTGCCTCTGGAGGTGCTGAACACCTTCAGTATTGATGCCAAGACGGGCCAGGTGACTCTGCTCCAGCACCTAGACTACGAGAAGAATCCGGCCTATGAAGTGGATGTTCAGGCAAGGGATCTGGGTCCCAATCCCATCCCAGCCCACTGCAAGATTCTCATCAAGGTTCTGGATGTCAATGACAACGCCCCAAGCATCCACATCACATGGGCCTCCCAACCATTGCTGGTGTCCGAAGCTCTTCCCAAAGACAGTTTCATTGCTCTCATCATGGCCAACGACCTGGACTCAGGAAACAATGGTCTGGTCCACTGTTGGCTGAGCCAAGAGCTGGGCCACTTCAGGCTGAAAAGGACCAATGGTAACACATACATGCTGCTAACCAACGCCACACTGGACAGAGAGCAGTGGCCCCAATATACCCTCACTCTGTTGGCCCAAGACCAAGGACCCCAGCCCTTATCAGACAAGAAACAGCTCAGCATTCAGATAAGTGATGCCAATGACAATGCACCTGTGTTTGAGAAAAGCAGGTACCAGGTCTCCACTCGGGAAAACAACCTACCCTCTCTTCACCTCATCACCATCAAGGCCCATGATGCAGACCTGGGTGTTAATGGGAAAATCTCATACCGAATCCAGGACTCCCCAGTTGCTCACTTGGTAGCTATTGACTCAGACACAGGTGAGGTCACCGCTCAGAGGTCACTGGACTATGAACAGATGGCCAGCTTTGAGTTCCTGGTGATTGCAGAGGACAGCGGGCAGCCCCAGCTCTCATCCAGTGTCTCTGTTTGGGTCAGCCTCCTAGATGCCAATGATAATGCCCCAGAGGTGATTCACCCCATACTGAGCAATGGGAGAGCCAGCCTCTCAGTGCTTGTAAATGCCTCCACAGGTCATTTGCTAGTGCCCATTGAGAATCCCAATGGCCTGGGCCCAGCAGGCACTGACATACCACTACAGGCCACCTCCAGCTCTCGGCCATTCCTTTTGGTGACTATCATAGCAAGAGATGCAGACTCAGGGGCAAATGGAGAGCTTCTCTACACCATTCGGAGCGGGAATGAAGCCGGTGTCTTCGTCCTAAGCCCCAACCTGGGGCAGCTGTTCATCAACGTCACCAATACCAGCAGCCTCACTGGGAGTGAGTGGGAGTTGGAGATTGTGGTGGAAGACCGAGGCAGCCCCTCCTTGCAGACCCGAGCCCTGCTGCAAGTCTTGTTTGTCACCAGTGTGGACCACTTGAGGGATTCAGCCCGTGAGCCAGGGGCCCTGAGCACATCAGTACTCACGGTGATTTGCCTGGTCGTACTGCTTGCTGTCTTTGGGTCGATCTTGGCTCTGATCACGTCTATCTGCCGGACGGAGAAAAAGGACAACAGGGCCTACAATTGTCGGGAGGCTGAGTCCACCTACCGTCACCAGCCCAAGAGGCCCCAGAAACAGATTCAGAAGGCAGACATCCAACTTGTGCCTATGCTCAGGGGCCAGGTGGATGAGCCTGGTGAAGTCGGGCAGCCCCCCAAGCATGTGGGCGAGGAAGCAATGATGGAAGCAGGTTGGGACTCCTGCCTGCAGGCCCCCTTTCATCTCACACCGACTCTGTACAGGACTCTGCGTAACCAAGGCAACCAGGGAACGCTGGCCGAGAGCCGAGAGGTGCTTCAGGACACTGTCAACCTCCTTTTCAACCATCCCAGGCAGAGGAACGCCTCCCGAGAGAACCTGCACCTTGCCGAGCCCCAGCCTGCTGTAGGCCAGCCCCGCTCAAGGCTCCTGAAGGCTGCGGGCAGCCCCACAGGAAGAGTGCCTGGAGACCAGGGCAGCGAGGAGGCCCCGCAGAGCCCGCCAGCCTCCTCTGCAACCCTGAGGCGGCAGCGGAATCTCAATGGTAAAGTAGCCCCTGAGAAAGAGTCAGGCCCCCGTCAGATCCTGCGGAGCCTGGTCCGGCTGTCTGTGGCCGCCTTTGCGGAGCGGAACCCTGTAGAGGAGCTCACCGTGGATTCGCCTCCTGTTCAGGTACCTCTCTCTCTGGTCACCCCTGGATCACCATGAACAGCATCAGACCCCATTACCCTCACATTCATTCCTTAGGCTCACCAAGCACCTTAGGATGCATTGGGTGCAGTGGTTCAGCTCTGGAGTCAGAAGAATTTAGCTGTGTGGTCCTGGACAAATGACTTGCTGTCTCTGAGCTTTAGTTTCCTTACCTATAAAGCAGGGATGGCAATAAGAGCATCTGCCTCACAGAATTGTCACTTAATTCCTATTGAGCACTTACTCAGAGCACCTGGCACAAGCAGACACACAGCAAAGGCAGTGAGCAACAGTACCTGCCTTCATCTCATTTGGGCAATTTTCCCTGTGAAGCAAGCTGGCATGGGCATTACTGCCCCCGGGTCTCAGGGGCTGCCTGAGACCCCAGAGCTTGCCGGCTAGGCCTGCTGGGTAGGGCAGTGGAAACAACCTTGGGACTTGGGAGTTAGGCAGATCTAGGTTCCAATTTTGGCACAGTCACTTTAGGAGCTGGGCAACATTATCTTATTTTCTTCATCTATAAGATGGGAGTTGTGATACCAGACTTACCTGTGTCTACCTCCCAGGGGGTTGAAGATTAAATGGGATGATGAATGGCTGTGTCCAGTGACCTAGGGTTTACTGGACACAAATGGGAAAGCTTTTTCTGGGATGGGGCCTGATCTCACATCCATATCGACTCCTCTGAACCCCAGATCATTTCCCTGTGCCCAAGGCACACTTCTGTCGTGAGCCAGGCCATCAGCTCATGTTTCCTGCAGAGCAAGGACACGGCTTCCTTCCCCCACCTCTTCCCCAGGAAGCCACCTGGAGGCGGCCCAGCTGCTCTTTCAGGAGTCCTGCCCTGGCTCTGTGCAGCCCCAGAAGCGTTGTCCAGAGCCATTCATTCATTCACCCATTCATTCATCAAATGTTTATTGAATAAGCTCTTTGTGTCAAATATGGTGCTGGTGGTTGCCAGAGACAGCAGAGAGCAGGCCCTGCGGGTGACCCTATTGAAAGAGAGAAGGGCACCCAGGTGAGTTCGACTTAAAGGTAAGAGGCAGCTTGCCTAATACTTGGTGTCTTTCCAGTAGCATAGAGCTGCTGTGGAGTCAGATCTGGGTTCAAATTCCATCCGGCCCTGCCTCTAATTGCTAGGTAGCCCCTGTGTGCCTCAGGTGCCACATCTGCAAAATGGGTATAATAGCATCCTTTTCCTTGGGTTACTGAAGAATGACATAAGATTAGATACCACTGGACAGTTAGTAAGTGGTTATCCTGAGATCTATTACTAAGTGATTTATAGACTTTCACGCATTTAATCCTCATATCCACAACCAACACATGACCTGGGTCTTGTTATCATCCCCTGTTTTACTGCTGAGGAAACTGAGCCTCAGGATTCCTTAAGGTCACACAGATGGGAGATGGAGCAGGGGAAGATTTAGGATTTGAACCTGAGTCTGACTCGAGTCTGACTCTAGCTGTGAAATGACCCTGAATGACGGCACATCACCTAGGAACTGGCACTCAGGGAGTGTCCCTGAAGTATCGGCTGTCACTCGAGAAAAGGGTGGCAGGTGCCTTAGGAGGGCTTCTGGGCCTGGGCCAGGAGGTGGGAACGGCCCCAAGGCGGGCAGTGGGGCCCTGACACTCCCAAGTCACAGTGAAACCCCAGTCCCAGCCACCTCCCCTTCCAGACCTCCTCTGAGGTCGGCCCTTTCTGTCACAGCTGTCCAAAGGGCAGAGGGATCTCCTCGGAGGGGAGGTGAGCTGGGCCCCGGAGGCAGACACAACATTTCTAGGAGTAACAGCCCAAACCCCTCGACTCTGCGGAGCATTTTAAACTTTAAAACCACCTAATTAATCCTGACAAGCCTGAGAAGAAGGCTGGGTAGTATTTTTAGATTCACCTTAGAGATGAGGAAACTGAGATCTGAGTACATCTAAAAACCTGCCTGTCATCACACAACAAACTAGAAATGACTTTGACTTGGCCTGTTGCCGCCCTCATAAGAGCCTGTGGGACTCTAGCCCTGAACATCTCACCCACCCCTGTCCCATTCACCAGCCTTTCTGAAACTCCACTGTCTCCTCTGGCCTTTCAGCTTGAGTACCTTCTGACTGAAACTCCTTTCACCCCTCACCCAGACTCTCACCCTCTCTCCACTTGCTAACCCTCTGTGGAAACTCCAGGTCTCAGTAGAGGGGCCTGTGATGCAGTATGAACTCAGAAAACATTTGTTGAAATAAGTGAATGACTTCCCTGTAGCCACACCCCACACACACACAACTCTTTCCTTGCTCTAAGTTGGGTGAGGGGCTTTCATCTGCTCCACTTGACCTCTATCCTTTCCCAACTCCGATGTAACCCCCCATAGTAGCCCACATGCCCTGTCTCCCCTGACTGTCCTCCCAGGCAGACTGAGAGTTCCCTGAGGGCAGCGACTGGGCCGTGATCTCATTCTTACTCCCATAGCAAGCACAGGCCCTGGCACAAGCAGGCCCTCATTAAATACTTGTCGAGTGAATGAAAAGATGAATAAATGATTCAGAACACCCTCTGTCTTCTTATAACATAGTTACATCTGACCCACCAACACTGGCTGAGTGTTTGAATACTGCTGAAGAGGGAGATATAACACTTTAAGATGATCCTTATTGAAGTAATAATACATTTATAGTCCGGAAATGCCTTTTCCACCCCCATCTCACAGTGTCCACCGGGAGGAGGTCTCATGGGGGCCCCCAGAGGGCCATTATTCTTTCTCTCAGACACCCAGGTCCCGGGAATCTGTAGTTGACACAAAGCCAAGCAGGGAACCTGCTTGCACACGTCCCTGCCTCCGTCACCATCTTCACCATCCCCCATCCGATCCACAAACATCTGAGGCTGGAGGAAAGACTATAAAAAGAAAGCGCCGGCATTGAGGGAAACATCCGGTAAGGAAGTGTGCTGGGTCGGAATTGTGTGGAGTCAACAGATTTTTCCTGTCTTGTAGCAAATCTCCCAGCTGCTGTCCCTGCTGCATCAGGGCCAATTCCAGCCCAAACCAAACCACCGGGGAAATAAGTACTTGGCCAAGCCCGGCAGCAGCAGGTAAGCAGCACGTAGCCCCAACTCTGGTTTCTCAAGCCCCCTCCCCACCAGCTTGCCCTCACCCTTGCAGCCTCTGTGCTGCAAGGAAGGGTGAGCACATTCCAGATGCTGCTCCCCTGGGAGACTGCAGTGACCAGCATCCATCCCCCCACCCAGACAGCTTGGTCCTGGAGCTACTACTGTATTAATAGTATTTACAGGACCCAGGGTCAATAAGGAAATGACTTCATCCCTGAGGCTCTATCTGTCCTCTGACTTCAGAGGGACTAGACTATGGACTTTAAATCTGTAACGTTCAGCCTTCGTGCTCTTGACACTTAAATATAATATGAAGGTTCCTGGCTAAGGATATGGGTATGTGGGTGTGTTTCTTTGGGCTGTCCTAGAATTAAAGAGACCTCAAGAGGACAACTAATTTAACTCCCTCTTGTTACAGATGGAGAAACTGAGGCTCTAAGTAGTTTGATCCTACCCAGCTACGTAAACTTGAGTAAGTCAGATCAAGCCTCAGGCCTGCAGTTTCTCATCTGTGAGATGGAGGTCGCCACTTCCTTGTAGTGATGGGGTAAGAATTTAGTGACCACAAGTGTTCTAAGCCTGTGGCCCAGTGCCTGGAACAAAGGAGGTATACAAACAATGCTAAGTCCTTTCCCCTTAAAGTGACTTTGTCAAATAACCAGTGAGTGGCAAAGCTGGGACTCGCTCTCAGGACACTGACTTCCAGTTCAGTGCTCTTGCTGTGACAACTTACAGTCATTTTGTTTGGTTGGTTTTTGGCGAAGATAGCTAGAAACACTGTACAGTGGGGGTGAGCACATATACTCCAGAGTCACCTCAGCCTGCCTTTGAAATCTGACTTCATCACTTAACCTGTGGGAACCTTGGGCAAGATGCATAATCTTTACAAGTCTTAGTTTTCTCATTTGTAAAATGAGGATGATAACAAGAGAAGCCCTTACAGAAGTGAAAGGTTTGATGAGAAGGGGAATATACCTTGCAAAGCATATATCTGACTCAGAGTAATTACTCAATAAACATTAGTTGTTGTCATTACTTGCAAACTTGCCACCTTCCTGCTGAAATGGCCATAGAGAAAAAGCAGCAAGGACCCCAGGCCTTAAAGGCTGTTGGGGAGCCTTCCCAGATGCTGGGATGAGAAGCCAGGCCTACCCACTGTGCTGAGGTAGTCCCAGGAACTGGCCTCCTCAGTGATAGAGAGGGGCCATGAGAGGGAGAGGCCAGGGAGACAGCAAGAGACTCCATAGTAGACTCTTAGTAGTTTTGGGATGCCTTACCTCAGCTGCATCCTCTATTGACCTGCTCTTCTGGTCTGGGACTTAGCCTCAAACAAGGAGGAGGGAACATTCAGTCATTCAGTCCACCAGGTATTTATTAAGCACCTACTATGTGCCAACCTCTGTTCAGAGCACTGGTGAGAGAGCAGGGAATGACACAGACAAAAATCCTTGCCCTTGGAGACCTCCCTGATGGTCCAGTGGCTCAGACTCCATATTTCCAATGCAGGGGTCTCAGGTTAGATCCCTAGTCAGGAAACTAGATGCCACATGCTGCAATTAAGACCTGGAATAGCCAAATAATAAAAATAAATACTAAGAAAAAAACCCTGCCACCACTGGAACTCATACTTGGCTGGAGGGATGGAGAGATGGAAGGGTGACTGCACTGGATCAACCAAGGTTTACTAAACTTCTACTCTGTACCAGGTAACGAGAAGGAATGGAGGGACAATGGTGAATAATATCTGTGCATTCACTTTTGTTTGCTGAGTGCTTAGAACACTGTGCTAAGGCCTTTACCTGTGACACCTCATTTTACCCCCACAATGCCCCGTGAGGTGGTTGTTATTTATTGCTTTCATTTTACAGATGAAGAAACAGACTCAGAGTAGGCAAGGGGGCTGGGATCAAGAAACCCAGGTTGGTCTGACTCTGAAGCCTGGGCTGGGAACCTAGTTCACTTTGCAGATGAATGAATGCTGGCATGAATAGCAGAATATTCATAAGCAGGAATGAATGAATCTGTGTGTGAATTTCCTCACTGGTGGAATGGGTTGGCTTCCTCTGCAGGAGTACAATCCCAGACACAGATGGCCCAGGAGCCAGGGCTGGTGGCCAGGCAGAACCAGACCAGGAGGAAGGACCCCTGGACCCTGAAGAGGACCTCTCTGTGAAGCAGCTGCTAGAAGAAGAGCTGTCGAACCTCCTGGACCCCCACACAGGTAGGGACTTCCCAGGGTCACCCTGACCCCACTTCTGCCCCTACAGTCCCTTCCTGTGCCCAGGCTTCAGAGGGCTGTTCCAATCCACTGCAGGGAAACACAGCTAGTCTATTTCTGGAGAAGACTATCAGCAACATTTATTACTTCCCCTGGAGCTTCAGGTCTTCATTTGTTTAAAGACCAGATTTGTCTTTGATTATGCATTTAAAAAGTCATCAAAGAATAGTGAACAATTACTGAGCTCTTGGTGTGTGCCAGGTACTAAGGAAGCCTCTTGGAAGGCATTATCTCAAGTTAAGCTTCCACACAGTCTTCTGAGGTAGACATTAGGAGTTCTAACTTAGAAATCAGCAAACTGAGGCTCAGAAAGGTAACACAGCCTTCCCAGAATCACCTAGCTCATCAGTGATGGAAGGGAAGTCAACCTGGGCCCACCTACCATTAGGGGACCTCTCTTTACCTCCTAAACCACTCATCTGCATTTCTTATTGTGTTTGAAGACCCCTTTACCAGGAGAACTCAAGAATCTGCTGGTCACCCCCCACCTCCCCCCAACACACATCAGTCAGCCTCTTTCAAGTAACACACACTAAGTCTGACCTATGCTGTGGTTTTCTGTTGCATAGTTAATAATCTATTTCTCATCTGGTCATATTCTGTATGCTGAAAGCATGGCAGGGATTTCCCTTTGCTTGGTTAAAAAAATATAGCTAACATTTATTGAGTGCTTTCTGTGTGCTAGTCCCTCTTCTAAGTGCCTCATGAGAAAATCTTCTGAGATTGGGACTATTCATTATCCCCATTTCATAAAGAAAAAAAAAAAAAAACTGAGGGACCAGGGTTTTAATAATTTTCCCAAGGTTGTGTAGCCTATGGTTATTAACCCAGGCAGTGTGGCTCTAAATTAAAATTAAGTAAAATGAAATCTAATTAAAATTAAGTAAAATGAAAAATTCAGTTCCTCAGTCATACCAGCCATGTTTCCAGTGCTACATGTGGCTAATGAATATTGCTTTGGACAGCACAAATACAGAGAACTTTATAGGACTGCATTGTCTAGAATGTAGAGCTATGAGGTCCATTCCAATAACCAATAGCCATGTGTGAAAATGGCTGGACCAGCTGAGATGTGATAGAAGTATAAAACACACTCCAGAGTCTGAAGACTTAGTATGAAAAAAGAATGTAAAACATATTAATAATTTTAAAAATATTGATTACATGATAAAATGATATTAAATATAAAAAACTTACATAAATTAATCTCACCTTTTCTTTTTACTTTTTAAATCTGGCTATTAGAAAATTTCAGATGACCTCAGTGCTGGTGTTATATCTCTATGTTCCAGCTTTGTGCTGGAACCTGTGGGCTTAGTTCCCATGTGGTCCTGATTCCTCATAGCACAGAGGGCAAGGAACACAGCAGGATGGTAACAAGTTGGAGAACGAATAGCACAGCAATGGTAGCAGAACCTGCACTGCCCATAGGGCTGGACCGTGATGGGGCTACTGGTGAATGGGCCTGACACTGGGGTCTCAGTTGCATCAGGTAAAAGCCCCACCAGAGGATGTGATGATGATCATATTTTACTGGCTGCATGAGCTCATTGCATCCTCATAGCCACCTACAAGATAAGTGCTACTATCTCACCACTTTATAAGAGAAAAAAAGAGCCTCAGAGAGATTAAGCAAGTTTTCCAAGTTGACACTGCTCATAAGATGCAAAGCTAGGAAACCAAACCCCGGTCTGCCCAGTGCCCACCTGCCTCGGAGTGAATTCACCATCATGTTTCAGCCATTCTCCTACACTCCACTGATTTTCTCATTGCAAGCTTCATTCCTTCTGAAGCCCTCTGACCCTTGTACAAGGAAAAGCCTGATTCTGTAACACCAAAAGAGTTCCAACCTTATTACCCCAGAGTCTCAGGGAACTAAGGTTTACATTTCCCAAATGTCCAGGGTTAATATTTATGTTCATTCAATCATTCAATAAACGTTCACTGAGCCCTGGGCGTGGCCTGGACTAGTCGGAAAGGGGCTGACCCTGCCTCACAGCCTGCATAGCCCCACACTGACAAGGCAAGACCAAGACTCATTTATCAATAGAAACAGCATTTAGCTGTATTTTGGAATAACTTTTCAAAATCACAAAAGTAATATTTGGTTAATAGAGACAAATGTAGATAAACAAAAAGGGAATAAATCATTTCTGCCCAGGGCAATTTCAGCAAACACTTTGACTTATCCCTTTCCAGTCTTTCACTCTATGCACAGATTTTAAACCCGCTCACCTTAAGCAAGTATTAAATACATGTTAAAGTAGATGTTGTGCTTTTTTTTTTTTCTTTAAAGATACAGATTCTTAACCACAAGGCCTATGCTTTGTCTCCTCAGCCCTGGCCTCTGTCACTGGGCCTGGGACTGGTTTCCTAAGACAGGATTTTCTGTTGAAGAGATGCTAAAAGGAGAAGTGTGATGGTGGGATTCGGGGTCAGGGGGACACTTTGTCACTGCCCCGTCCCTTTCCTGGGACAGCTCTTAGGCAGCCAGCCCCTTCACAGCGTTTCCCGCAGCTTGAGAGGCAAAGGTAGCGGTGTGGAGAGCGTGCGGTATTGAGAGCAGGTGACAGTACAGCCCTTAGCGGGCCAGGGAAGCCAGAACCACAGGTGAGCACCTAGCATCCAGGGAGAGAGGAAGGGCAAGTTCTCCAGACAGTGGGTCTCAGCGGTACAATCACAGGGGGCTTCCAATCATCAGACCCGGGGATCAAATCTGGGCTTGGGTGCCTAGTAGATGAATGACGGAACTTCCCGGAACTCGTTTCCTCATCCATAAAATACTCTTGACTTCAAAGGTGTGTGTGGAGGTTAAATGAGATAATTATGTAAATTGCTTGGCACAGAAATACTTAATAAGCGGTCACTATTATTAATATTATGAATTGGAAAGGAAGGCAGCAGCAAGCCAGGAACTACAGCATTGGCTAAAAAGGGGAATCCCTCCAGCGGCCCCATCCTCAACTAGTGGTGTCTGTCCTGAGGGAGTGAAAATCCTGGCTGTAGAGGGATGGATGGAGGCCACCTAAACCCGAAACACCCCCGGGGACTGGGAGATGCTTTAGAAAGAGGCCAATTTCTAATTCTAGGCCTTCCTCCTCCCGCGGCCGCGTCCCGACTCCAGCTCACGAGCGAACCTCAGTCGCTGCCTTCCTGCCCGGCGCGCTTCCTCGTCAGGGCCTTTTCCTTCCCGCCCCTCTCCGGCCGCCCCATCTGTCCGCCCCCCCATTTCCCTTCCCTCCTTTGTCTGGCGCCCCGCCCGCCTGCCCGGGGCTCCGCCCTCACCGCGTCCCCTTCGCCCCCTGCAGGCCTGGCCCTGGACCGGCTGAGCGTCCCCGACCCGGCCTGGATGGCAAGACTTTCTTTGCCCCTCTCCACCAACTACCGTGACAACGTGTTCTCCCCGGACGCTGCGACCTCGGAGGAGCCCAGGACCTTCCAGACGTTCGGCAAGGCGCCCGAGCTGAGCCCGACAGGCACGCGGCTGGCCAGCACCTTCCTGTCGGAGATGAGCTCGCTGCTGGAGATGCTGCTGGAGCAGCGCCCCGCCGTACCGGTGGAGGCCGCCTCCGAGGTGCTGCGGCGGCTCTCTGTCTGCGGGAGGACCCTCAGTCTAGACCTGGCCACCAGCGGGGCCGCGGGCTCCGAAGGCCTCACGGGCCTAGCTGGGAACAAGGGGGCCGAGAGCAGGACCAGCAGCGGCAGCAGCAGCAGCAGGGGCCAGTGGATCCAGGAACCGGGGACCCTGGGAGATGTTAGGAAGCCCAGGCCCTGAGGATTCTGGGACAGGAACTAGTGTCTCTAATCTTTGAACTCACTGACCAGAGGTGGGCTGAGAACTTTAGGGTGACGGATGCTGCCCCACAGAGGAGGCAGGAGCCCCAGGACAAAAAGCTGGCTGACCAAAGCAACCCCATGTTAAGTGCTGGCTCTACCTGTGGAGTTTTTGGAGGAGGGAGGCAGTTTGTGGCTAAGTGTTTGCTGGTAAAACACATGGAAGAAGAGCACAGAGGGTTCATCCTCTTTGCAAAAGAGATGCCAAGGAGCATCCCAAGCAGGAAGGAGGGCCTGGTTGCACCCTGGAGGGTTGGGGACTGGATCCTGGGGCACCAGGCAAAGCCCTCTGACCTACTAATAAAGGAAATGCAGTGGGTAGTTACCCTGTTTGCACCTGTCAGGAGGGACAGGGAGGAGGGAAGAGTAGGGTGAGGGTTCTTTGTCATCCAGTCGCTGGCTGGAGTGTCATTGTGGGCCTGGATGGGAGGGTGCACAGTGTTAGGTCAGTGGTGATGGACATAGGTACACTAGACCCTCACTCCCCCATTGCTACAGTATCAAATAATCCGCTTCCCAGGTGAAAATTAAAGCTAAGAAAAGCATGAGTATTTATAGAGTATTAACAGGGGCCTTTACAATAGGATTTAATTTCATTTCCTCACAACCCAAGGAAGGGAGGTGTTATTATCCCCATTTCACATACAAGGCCATGAGACTTGGGAGAGGCTGAGTGTCTTGCCCAAGATCAAGCAGAGAAAGGAGGCAGAGCCAGAAATTGGAACTAGGCTTGTCCAACACCAATATCCATGCTCTCGACTTTGGCCCTAGACTGCCAGCCAAGGAAAAGAAAGGAAGAGCTACCACAGGTGGGCTTTTGCCAGAAGTGGGCTTGCCTGAAATCCCCTGAGGAAAAATATTGAAAAGAATATTTCCAAAGCCTCTCAGGCTGCGCATCTCTGCTCTTCCGAGCGCAGAGTGAGGGAGACTTATCATGGACCTGATGCAGGCTGGGCCTCTGCAAACTCCTGTCCTTCCCTAGCAAGCAGCCCTTCAGGTGCAGAAGTCATCTTTCCAGACCCACTGATCGTGGGTAAATCTTCCTCTGTCACAGCAGTGAATTCAGGCCCTAGAGGACAGTGTGTGAACTGGGTCTATGAAATCAACACTGACAGCAGCAAACCTTCCAGGGGAGGAGGGGATGGAAAAAAACAGCAAATATTTTCCCAAGGTTCAGCCTTATAATTTTCCTGGAAGTTTCCAAGCAGTCTATTCAGCTTCTCAACAATGTGGAGGCTCTCCCTGATACTAAAGAAAAAATTTCTGTGCCTCTCCTTTCATCCTTTTCCGGAACTCAGAACACATGTTCACTGTTCGCTGAAAGGTGCCAATCATGCTCCCATCTAGGAATAATGAAAACCATCCATATAGTGATGGTTTTACTATGTAGTGATATAGTGAATCACTATATATAGCGAATTCACTATAGTGATATAGTGAATGTAGTGAGGCATCATTATTCCATTATCCCATTTTACAGGTGAACAAAATGGGGCCCCCAAAGTGCTTCTGGAGCTCAGGGAGCAGGGTCTCTTGGTCTCTGATATATCACTCCAGGGCAGAATAACGTCTTTACAAGATCTGTGATTTGCAAGTTGTTTGGTTCCCCCAGCCAATGAAAGAGGCTGGGGGACACCAAGCAGGTAGGGTCTCCAATCTGACCAGCAAGGCACCTGGCCCAAGGCAACACTTGAATACTTGTTGAATGGAAGAAAAAAATGAAACAGTGGGTACAGAAATGCTACAGGATTCCCTTTTCTCTATACTGGAGCCCCAGGTATAAGACTTCATTAGAAAAGAGAAAAAAAAAAGGTTCCATTACGTGAAAACAGACTGAAAACCATAGCACTGGAGTAGACAGTGCTGACCCCCAATCACTAGTGGATTTTCAGTGCAGAGCTGATGTTGGGCGATGGAGAGAAGAGAAGAGGAGATGACCTAAGGAAACTGGAACCATTGCTCACAATTGGATCACTGCCTCCCTCTAGTTCAAAAGACCTAAATCTGTAGTTCTAGGAACCCCTGCATACTTGGCAAAATTTTGTATACAGGCTTTTTTCCTAGGCAGAAGATACAGAGTTAGCAGATTTTCAAAGGAACATGTGACCTATAAAAAAGGTAAGCAGTGCTCCTCAAGTCACTAAACCTCCACAGACAGGCAGTTTTAATCACAAGGAGTCTGAACGCTTTATTGCCAAAGAAATGGCAAGACAGGAAGGACTGACTGGCCCAGAGCCACACAGCAGGTTTGTGGCAGAGCTAGCATCTACATCTGAAATTCAGATGATGTTCTTTCTGATATATCAAGGGTCCTTAACCTGGGGTTCCTGGTCGAGCTTTGGGATCTAAGGACCTGCTGAATAGCATGCAAAATTGGGAGGATGCATACTTTTCCATGAGGAGACAGTGCTTTCATCTGATTCTCAAAGGGGTCTGTGACCTAAATAAGATTAAGGACCACTGTGATCCTTGATTTCCCACAGAATCTGGAGAACTCGTAGGTAGAGCTGTTTCTGAGGCAACCGACCTTTGATCAGGGCTGGGGTGTATATTGGTGAGCCTTGGTGCTCTTGCCCAAACCTGGCACCCCCTCCAAGGGCTGATGCCAGCCCTTTCCCCCAAGAAAGTTGAGAGTGAGACAGTGTGTATGCTGACAGAACTGAGTGTGCTGAACGGAAAGGTTACAGAAACTTCTTGACATCAGCTGAGATGTCAGAGCTGAAGCTTTGGACATGCTCAAACATCTTCCACCAAGATGGGCTCTGTCCCCCGGGAGACTGAAGGAGCAGGCGAGCCAGCGAGCACTCTGTTAAATGTCGTCTTAATTTGGAAAGCGCAGGGGGACATTTTTTTATCAATAGTCAGCCATTCTCCAGCACTAGGAGCGCCACAACGCAGTGCTCACTTGGAGCCCGGGGGCAGTTTCGAGATTGACAGGCAGCCTCCCTGCCTGTCACCCAACTTCAGCTTGGCAGCTCACTGACCCTACCTCTCCTCTGACTGAAATGAGAGGGATATGGCAACTACCACCCTTGGGACTCTGGAGAGAACCGAATCCCCAACATAGCAAGACAGGAAGGGGAGAGGAAGAGTTTCCGCACAGGATCAGCCTGGCACACAGTGTGCACCCAGAAAATAGGTCAGTATCTTCCAGTCCCTGCTGAGTAAGTGGGTACAGTATAGTGGGTCAGGGGTGGGAGGCATGATCAGAAACATTCATTCAACAAACATTTTGTATTTATGAATAATTACTAAGGGTCAGAAGTAGCACTAGGAATGGCAGTGGCGGGAGGGGTACACAGACTCATTTAAATATTTTAAAGCAATTCCTATGTGTTGAGTAGTCTTGGCACTGGCTGATGTCAGGTGGAGAGAAGATAATGCATAGAATCACTCATTCACTGAATGAAATTTACTGAACATTTGCTAAATGCCTTGCACTGAAAATATAATGAACCAAACAGCGTCCGCAGTGTCAGTGGAAAGTTAAAGTGTTAGTCATGTCTGACTCTTTGTGACCCCATGGACTATAGCCCACCAGGCTCCTCTGACCATGGAATTCTCTAGGCAAGAATACTGGAGTGGGTAGCCATTCCCTTATCCAGGGGATCTTCCCAACCCAGAGATTGAACCCTGGTCTCCTGCCCTATGGGCGAATTCTTTACTGACTGAGCCACCAGGGAAGCCACAGTGGAAGGGCCCTCTGAAAACAGCATCTCCAGATAAGGAAACTGAGGCAGCAGAGCCTTGGCAAAGGGCTCACTGCTGACGGCACCAGGGCTCCAACGCTGGGTCATCTGGATCCAGGTTGGCCCTGCTAACAGGGCCACCTCCCTAGCCTCCCCTCACATTTCCTTTCAGGGCACTGACAATGAGTCATTAACAGCGGAATTTTAATGGCAAAAGCACAGCAGTTCCAGGGGCTGCGAGGAAGCCCATCCCCTGGGGCTGTACAGAGACCGCAGGGACTGAACAGCTAAGGATTTTTGGTCCCTTGACAACATTCGTCTCACGACTCTCCATCCTTCCTTCTCCACAACGGGAGCTTAAAAACATCCCCTCTCTGTATCTGGCATGCCAGATTGGATTAGCACTTAATTTGTAACAACCGAGGGGGAGGGAGAGCCCTACCTGGCCATCACTACAGGAGGCCCAAGGTCCCCAGACTGTCTGAACTGCCCCTTGGCCCCAGGCATGACCAGAGAAGCTGATAATCAGAGAACCCCCAGTGACAAAAGGAGGGGAAGAGGCTGGGGAGTGTGGCTCCACGGGAAGGCAGGAAGTGACACTTTACACAGGGGGTGCCCCAGGAAGGTTTACCAGCTATCTGAGGGGAGCTGGGCTCTGTGCCCAGCTCTATGAGGGGAGCACTCGGTTAACCAAGTTCTTTACTGCAGGACTTCTTGGAACCTTGAATATGCTGATGTATATTGTGAATCTATAAAAAGGGGATGTCTAGTGCAGCGTTTCCCAAACTTATCTGACCACAGACCTTTTTTTTTTTTTTTTGCAGAGATGAGTACGCTGCACAGCTTAAAACCCTGAGCTTTAACCAGTGAGTGTCTTGAGCCCTTACCTGCACAACGGGGCCTCATGCTAAGTGCTGAGGATACTGGAATCCAAAGAAAAAGTCCCTGCTTCCAAGGAGCTATCTGTGGGAGGAAGCCACAGGAGGGGACCAGGCGGGTGAGGCCCGTGTTCAGGGCAGCCCTGGAAAGGGAGTAGAGGGCAGGGGAGGCACGGGAGCTGGAGGAAGCTTAGGGCTCCAGTGGCGAGACCACTAGAAGTGGGAGGGGGTGCGGCCGGCAGAGAGAGAAATGTGGAGAACTCCCCTCCTCAGATCCTACCCACTTGGAGCTAGCCATGCTGGGTGGTCTTTCCCATTTGAACAGTTCCTAGGGGCTTGGTCCTCAGTCCTTCCCACCCCGCACCCTCAACCACATCTCTGCTATTGAACTTGGGCTAACATCCAGAAGCCGGGGAACAGCTATGCACAAATTCAGTAATTGGAGTCATTAGCGTTGACTCAGAAATCATTTTTTTCTATGTCTCTCTCTTGGAGAAGCTTTTAAGACCCTTTAAATTGGTTAATGGAGAGTTTAGATATGAGGATGGAGCCTCGGCTTTCAGCTTCCCCTGCCCGTCTCCCTGGCTTTCCCCAACATACTCAAGGGCAAGAGTGATGAGATAATCTCCAGTATCTCTTTTATTAAACTCCCATCCATTTCTGATACAAACCTTTCACAAACGAGGATCTCGAAATCTACACTCTCTGGTACCAAGACTCCGGGGCTCAATCTCCCTCCTGTCGGCAGGACGATAATAAGGCTTTCACATAAAACTGCAGTGACAACTGTACAAAAGAGCCCTGGGCCAGGGCTCAAGAGGCAGGATTCTAGTCCTGGCCTGATGACTCACAAACCCATGGAAACAGGGCATCACTCTGCCTCCTGGGGCCTGAGTGCGCACCAAGGTCCTTTCGCAGTGAAATGTCCCATCTCAGCCCTGGCGGGTAGGAGGGCAGACGCCGCTGCCCTTGGTCTACAGTTGAGGAAACAACACAGCGAGTCAGGCCACTGCTTCAAGGGGATGTGGCCAGAACCTGGGTCTTTATACACTTCCCTCTTCTTGACTGTGCTGGCCAGGTACTTAAGGTTCTTTGGGGAGGCAGGTGGATAACTGGCCTCTTCTTTGGGATTCAAGTTGTGGTATCTCTCTGAGAACTCGCAGGCTCCATCTTTAGGGCTGAGTGAAGTGTGAAGGCCTGAAAAAGTCAAACAGTTACATCAGGCCTTTGGACACTAAGCTCCTTCCTTCCAAATCAAAGGTGAAATGGAGACAATCATGGATCTAGTGGAAATGAACAAAAGCGGCATGATTCAGCGTTTCCTGAGCTGTAGGCGTTCACGGAAGCACCCCTTTGGATCTGTGCTCCTTTATGCAATGTCACAAGGTTTTTCTCGAACTGGATTCACTATTCTTTAATATCTGTGAGACTATAATATGCTAATCACATTTTATGATATAAACAATACAAATACTAAAATTAAAAAATATTAGCTTGAATGCTACCTAAAATCCTCTTGCGAACCACCAGAGGCACACACATCAGATGCTGGCAAAAAATTATGTAGTCTGAGCCTGAGGAAACTGAGGCCAGGCAAGGGGGAAGGGAAGTGATTTCTCAAAGACAAAGGCCAAGGCAAGGACCAGGGTCTCTGGCCCCTTCAGTATAAAGTTTTCCCCAGGTCAATGAAGGAATCTTTTATGCATAGATGAAATGACTGTGAATGCATCCACAGCTCATTTGTGGGCCTATGAGAAGTGATCGGAGTCATCTATTAGCCATGTACTTGAAATGGCTCAAAAACCTAAGCTCCCATGGAATTTCCACCCCAGAAAGGGATACTGACACCCTATTTTTGTTGCCATCTCACCTCCTTCCTGCCCGCCCCTCCCTCCAGCACCAGTGAGAGGTCCTGGTGACCGCATCTTATCTCACCTTAGCCAAAACCCAGTCTGACGAGACTCCTTTCCAAGGGGTAGGGGTGTTGGGGAATGGCCCTGCTGGGGGCTCCAGGGCTGGTTCGGAGATGCCCGCTTCTACAGAGGAGGCCAAGGTTCCCTGTGCTTGAGGCATGTGGCAGGCAAGAGGCTCCTGCCAGCAGGCTCCTGTTCAGGCTGCAGAGAGAGGGGCTGGAAAACGACTTCAGTCCTCTCACTGCTAGGTCGCTGGGCCCTGGGGCTGCGAGGAGAGGGGAGAGCAACTCTTACCCTGTGTTCTTGGACTTCTACTTTGGAGCAAGGGTTTCTTAAAGGACTTGGCTCCCCTGGCATTGTTCACCAGGTCAGCCAAATTGAGTCAGGGGTGAGCAGGGCTCCCAGAGCCCTAGACTGTAAGTCAGGGCCTGGAGGCAGCCTCAGGATAGTGTCCCTCCTGATGAGTCATCTGAGAGGCCATCACATATTCAACACCTACTATGCGCCAGGCTATGCTAAGCCCTTGGCTGTGATCTCATCTAATCCTCAATGAGTCTCCAGAGATTGATTCCAAGATGGCAGAGTAGAAGGACGTGCCCTCATCTCCTCCTGTGAAAGTACCAATAACTAGCTGTTGAACAATCATCAACAGGAGGACGCGGGAACCCACCAAGAAAAGATACCCCACATCCAAAGACAAAGGAGAAGCTGCAATGAGATGGCAGAAGGGGACACAATCACAATAAAATTAAATCCCATACCCTCCAGGTGGGTGGCCTACAAACTGGAAAATAACTGTATCACAGAAGTTCTCCCACTGTTGTGAAGGTTCTGAGCCCTACATCAGGCTTCCCAGCCCAGCGAACTGGCAAAGGGACTGGGGATCCCCAGGAAATCTGACTTTGAAGGCTGGCGGGATTTGATTACAGGACTTCCACAGGACTGAGGGAAACAGAGACTCCACTCTTAAAGGGCACAAACAACCTAATGAGTTTTCAGACGTGAAGAAACAGAGGTGCAAGAACATGCAGTCCAAGTTCAGTGACAGAGCAGGAGTTAAAACTCAGGTTTGATCTGTCAAACTCAAAAAGCTGGGCTCATACCCACCACGGGAGCAGGAAGTAACAGAGAGACAGAAGGCTACCGTCACCTGCTTCTCTGTCGCAGGGTACTAAGCTCAGGGAGGGACCTGATGACTGTGATTCTCGTCTGTACCTGCTGCCTCCGTGGAGAAGAGGGCCCGCAGCCTCTCCTGGGCGGGCGTGTTCCCCAGAGCTGCTGACTGCTGGTAACATCTCATGGCCTCTCCCAGACTCTTCTGTACCCCAAGGCCCTTCTCATAGCAAATTCCCAAGTGGTATCTGCTCTGTGAGTCCTAAAGGAAGAAACGGACAGACACACAGATGCACACACACGAAGGACTGAGAACTGAAATGCTGGGAGGAATGCAGGAGGAAGGCACAGCAGTCAGCAGGCTGGTGCTTCACCCCCGCAGGGTCAGGCCCAGCCCCGACTCCCTCACTGGACCAAGGGGTCTCAACTCTGAAGAGCCAGAGGCCCAGAACAGAGGAAACAGGGATCCCTCCACCCAGAGCGATTCCAGCCAGAGCAGTGTGGAAACTTGCTGAGGATGGTACTGAGAGTGTCCAGAAGCGAAGTCTGCGAGAGGCACTCAGTCCTGCTATGGGAGCACAAGGAGTCAGGCCCCTAGGTTTGCCTGAAAGAGCCAGGAGCTGTTTCTCCTGGTAGAGGGTAGAGGCTGGGCTTCTGCAAGCCCTATATGCCTTCCTGATCTCTGCCCAAATGGTTACAAAGCCTATGTTACTGAGAACGTGTTCCTCCTCCTTTGAAAGGTTAAAATGCTTTTATCCCTTTCCCTTTGGCTCTGGGTCCTCTCTCTCTCTCGCTGAGAACTAGCAGTATCAGGTAGGGATTAGGAACCCAGTCTGTACAGCCAGATGTCTGAATTCCAGTCTTGGCTTCGCCACTTCCCAGCTGTGTAACTTCAGACATGACAGTCTATGTCTCTGTGCCTGTCTCCTCATCTGTAAAGTGGGACTAAACAGCACCAACCTTATTAACCCTGTGGTTAAGATTAAATGTGTCTTTACATGGAAAGTGTCTAGATTAGTGTTATTGTTATCACACTTGTCATTGCCCACATTGTTAATCTCTCCCTCTCTGTAATAAATATTTCCATTATATTCACCCTCCCAATCATGGTTCCATTTCTCTTCTGCCCTCTAAAGTCAAATTTCTGGAAAGTTTCTGTAACATGTAGACCAGAGTCTATGTAATAAATATGGTAGACTCATGGCTACAGGCCAGGTTAGAACACAGTCAGGTCAAAATACCCATGCTGTTATGCACATACGTGTTATACAACATCCCTTTGTGTACTTTTCCACCTGGCCTACTGGGTGACTAACACAGGCCAGGGTGTCCCCAGGATTGTCCCTCATACGTCCCGAGGCCCACCAGCTCTAGGAAGGCTCTGCAGCTATTTCATGGAAAGGCAGGCACAGAGGCTAGTACTGTTTGATGACACTGGTCCCCTTTTGACGGCTACTACAAATACTTTGGGCTTCCCATGTAGCTCAGTGGTAAAGAATTTGTCTACCAATGCAGGAGAGGTGAGTTCAATCCCTGTGTTGGGAAGATCCCCTGGAGTAGAAAATGGCAACCCACTCCAGTTTTCTTGCCCGGAAAATCTCATGGACAGAGGAGTCTGGCAGGCAAGTCCATGAGGTCACAAAGAGTCAGACATGACTGAGCATGCATGCCACCACTGCAGATACTTTGGACAACACAGAGTGAACAGAGTGAAAAAGAAGTATTCTGATGCCCAAGAGTTCACTGAAGCCATCACCATGTTGGCCAGAAAGCAAAGAGGAGCATCAGCCCTTATGCAGGGAAATTCTAGTACATGGCTACTGCTGGCTTTAATTCAGGGCTCCTGGTCCTTCAAGATACAACTCAAAAAATATATACACTGGTCAGAGACACTTGAGGATACAGCAGACCCACAGATGTCTTTTCAGTGATTCACAGTGACATAAAGCTCTGAAATTTCCTGCATTAAAAATATCTGTTTAACTCAATATTTCCTGAACCTATCTGAACATTTTTTCCTTTTATTATTTATGCTAATGCTCTCTGGAACAGACTCTGGGTCATGCTACCTGGATGCCAATCCCTAATTCATAGACAACCAGACATCCTCTACCCCCCAAACTGCTCAATGTCTTCATCTCACGTGTCTTCTGACTTCCCTGGACTAAGTTCCTTGTGATGGTACACCTGTTATGTGTGTGCTTTACAAAATGCTTTCACACTTATTATCTCAGTTAGATTCTGATCCTTACGACAACCCTGTGAAGCGGTAGGCAGGTCAGGCAGGCATTATTACTCCAATCTTAGAGATGAGGAAAAACAAGTGACCAGCTCAGTAGTATGCTAGTAAATGTCTAACAACTAGCTCTCTAAGGAGAAAAGCCCTGCTATGTAGCATTTGGCAATTCTGTGGTGCTAATGCTCCTCCCACAGCTGATTTCAAGCTAATGACAATTCTTCTACGCTCTTGTGAGCTGACATCAGCACACCACTGCCCAAGGGGCACACAGTAAGTTAGCGAGAGTTAAGGCTTGAAGCCGGCCCAATGCTCCTATCAACCTTCTTCTAAGCATGGTACCCATTCCCAAATCCCTTCCTCTATCCGATTTGACCCCCATCATGCCTGGATATGGAGACCTCATACCCCATTGTTGGCTGCAAGCCAAAGATATTTCACAGCTCTCCGCTCGTCCACGTAGGGCTCCTTGGTGAAAAGCACCCCGAGGAAAGCTTGGGCCTGTGGTCAAGGAGGAAGGAAAAAGGTATCCTGGTTACTGCCTAGTTCCACATGCCCCAAGTACCCAGGAAAGACCCTACCAATGGCACTCACCTCTCGTAAGCCTGAGTCTGCAGCCCGCTTCAGCATGGACACTGCCCTCTGCCGCTCAGGGTCCCACGAGGAGCCTGGGTCTTGTAGCAGGCACCTTGCATAGCGGTACTGAGCCAGGTTGTGGCCCTGGCTGGCAGCCAATTGGTAATAAAAGGCTGCCTGGGGTGAAGGGAAAAGTAGCCAGTCAACTGAGAACTCTGTAGGCTGCCTTTTTTTGGAATGAAGTTTTAAAAAGTTATTTTAATTAAATAATATATAATCATTGTATCAATAGATTAGTCAGAAAATACAAATAAGTCAAAAATAGAAATAAAATTCCAAGAAATCCTACCTTCTGAAGATCGTTCTCAGTTAATATTTTAGTGTACAGCCTTCCCCCATATGCTATAATATTAACATATATATACACATTATATATGTATTCACACACACATATCTAAGTGTGTGTGTGTGTGTATGTAGGGATAGAGAGAACTACACTATTTTGTAACCTATTCTTTTTTCACTTAACACTACACCCTGGTGGTTCAGTGATAAAGAATCCACCTGCCAATGCAAGAAATATAGGTTCGATCCCTGGTCAGAGAAGATCCTACATGCTGCAGATCAACCAAGCCTATGTGCCACAACTATTGAGCCTGCACTCTATAGAGTCCTGGACCTGCAATTACTGAAGCCCATGCACCCTAGAGCCCATGTTCTGCAACAAGAGAAGCCACCACGATGGCTTTGTTGTACTGCAACAAAGAGCAGCCCCCGGTCTCTGCAACTAGAGACAAGCCCATGCAACAATGAAGACCCAACACAGACAAAAATAAAGAAATAAAATAAATAAAACTGTTTAAAAAGCTGTTAGTTTAAAAAAAGTAATACACCATGAATACCTTCCCCTATAAATAAATATAGCTATAGTACATCATTTTTAAGGCCAACATAGATGTTACTAACCAATTCTCTATTGAAGGAACTTCAAATTGCTTCCTTTTTTTGGGCCATCATATACAATTCTAAGAAATAACATTCTTATGTACAGCATCTTTGCCTACCCTACTTATTAGAATTAATTAATCCATTCATCAAGGTAACATTCTAGGTCATGAGGATATAGCTGCAAAGAAGAAAGACAAGGCCCCTGGCCTTCCTGTGTTTGGAGTTTAAATTCTGAGAAGCTGGAGACTTATTTATTTTTCCCTCCAGGCTTGGAGAGAGAAGCTGGACTTTCCCAAGCCCTGCCCCCTGCTCATTTCTGCAGGTCACTATGGGCAACGCAGCACAGCAATGGGCCTGGGGGCAGGAGGAGGTGCGGTACCTTGCTGGGGTCCCTGGGGGTGCCCCTGCCATGCTCGTGACACAAGCCCACGTTGTACTGTGCTTTGCTGTAGCCGCGGTCTGCTGCTTTCTGGAAATAAGAAAAGGCTGCCATGTAGTCCCCATTCTTCATGTTCTCTGTCCCTGTAAGAAAGCACAGGGTGTAAACACAGTTTCCTCTGTGAACTTCCCTACATCCTCAGTCAGATACCCAGAGGCTCCTTCCTTTCTTTTTTGTGCTAGACACTTTGCATGTATGTATTTCCATCCTCTGAGTATTTCCATCCTATACTCCATCCTTCTCTTGGGAACAGCATCCTAATTTCCCTTTGGGAACAGCCCTCCCCGCAGTGCTGTCAATCAGTGTGTGTCTGCTCTTCCCAACCAATGAGACCCTCTCTAAGGAATCTGAATCTGAATCTTGAATCTGATCTCTCCTGTTGCAACAGGATAGAGAACAGCCCCTGCAGGTTATTCTGATGGCAGCACTCTGCAGACACTGATGCTCAGTTACTACCCTCTAGATTTCTGGAGCCTCTCTGATTCCTGTCCTTTCTGATTCCTTGGCAGGAAGCTATAGATCCCAATAGATTCCTTTTGTGCTTAGGTTAGCCAAAGTGGGTTTAGGCTGCTTGTCACCAATGTAAGATAACTGATAGAGCTGATACTGTTAATCCTGCTTTATGAGAAAACTGTGAGAGATAATATAAGAGAGCCCAGCTCCAAAGCCCATGTTCTTTTTATCATCCGAACAAAAAGGAAAACAGGGAAGAGGCTGGGCACGGCCTACTCTCAACTCTAAGCCTGTTTTTCCTGCCTGGGATGCCTTTTTCTGCCTCCATCATCAGGCCGTCCCAACCTGCTTCTGCTCTAGAATCTTCAGACCACACTCAAGCTTTAAACACTCTTCTGGCACTTACTTCATATATAAGCCTTTTTCTAGGAACTAAACTGTTTCGAGAGTACAAGCCCTGTCTCCTCAATTAGACTGTAAAATCCCGGAGGCAGAAGCAGAAAAAGAATGTAGAAGAAATAACTCTGCATAGGGTGAAAGCTCTATACAGATGCAAAATATGATTATGGCTTACGCTCCCTTTGTGCTCTGCCACAGTGCTGAGCACTTGCTGAATAAATGAATATGTATATGAAGGAAGGAATGGGCAAGAAAATTCTCAGAAGACTGTCTGCCCATCAAAAATCACAAAAAGCTAATGAGGTGGAAGCTGGGTTCCATTCAGCTAGCAGTGAATGAGTCACCTCCTGACTGCCTGAAAACTCACTGTCAAGGGTTCACAGAGCCCTCTGTCCTTGAGGAGGAGACTCCAGAGGGCAAAGGATTCTACCCTGTCTCCATTCCCCACACTGGCTCCTCTGCCTCTAACCTAGACCAAGTCACTATCACATTTTGTTTAACCCTCAGCTCCAAGCTAGTTTCCTGTTTCCCTTCTGGCATTCCTATGATCCACATCTGTCTACACAGCAGGCAGAAATTTTTTCTTTTTTTTTTTTTAATTTGGCTGTACTTACATCATGCAGGATCTAATTCCCTGACCAGGGATCGAAAGAAGGCTCCCTGAATTGGGAGCACAGAGTCTTTACCTCACTAGACCACCAAGGAAGTCCCACAGGCAGAGAGATCTTTGAAAAAGTAGATCAGATCACATCACTGCCCCCGCTTCCTGCTGCAGTACAAAAGCCCTCCAGTGGCTTCCTGTCTTACCCACTGTGGCTCAGAGGTCTGATCTGATCTGGCCCCTGCCTGTTTCTCTAATTTCATCTCTTTCTACTCTCCTGGTGATCCCTGAGCTCCAGCCACATTCACCGTTTTTTCCCTTTAAACAAAACTCAATCCTGCCTCAGGACCTTTGCACTTGCTATTCCCACAGCTTGAAAGCTTTCTCCAAACAGAAACAAGACTGGCTTATTTTTGTCAGCCAGGTCAAGGATCTTTCCATCTATGATTCAGTCAGATCAAGGCCTTCCAGATCAGAGCTGCTCCTTGCCCAAGTCACTAATGCATCCCCCTGTGTAATTTTCTCCATAAGATTTATTATCAACTGAAATTCTCTTTTTTGTTTGTCAATTTTTGTTTTTCTCTTCCTCAGCTCACACAACAGCTCCATGAGAGTAAGGACTTTGTCTTGTGAATCACCGTGTCTCCAACAACTAAAACAGGGCTTAGCAAAGGTGACTGTTTAATACATCTGTACTGAATGAATCCCAGCCTTTTACCCACAGGCTCATTAGACTCCAAGAGATGCTGCTGGGGGTCTGGGTCTCCACATGAGAAGGCCTGAAACAAGCCAGGTCACTGTGGTGAATAGGACAAATGTTGAGAGGTATCTGGGTCTCCAGATGTGGGTAAGTAAGGGCACTTGAGGGCCTGCACCAAACCTCAGGAGACTGTCTTTGCCTAAGTGTGGCAAAAAATTCAAGGTATCATTGCAAGATTTTTCTCCTTCTTACACAGTAACAGAATTTCCAGGTAAGCACATGGTCGTTCAGCTAATGACTACATTTCCCAGGCTCCTCTGAGACTAGATATAACTTCAAGTCTTCATTCTGGACAATAATCTGTGCAACTTCTAGGTTGGGAAGGAGTGGTTCTTCAGCTTTCTCACCTTTCCCCTTCCAGCTGGATAGTATTTGCATATGAGGCAAATGGGACCTTTAGCCTGTTTTAAGAATGGCAGAACTATTGGACTGAGACTAGGTCCCTGACACCACTGAGCCATTATGCCAGCTTTGGTCGACATACCTTGGAGAAAACAAACTCTCTCATGTTTATTTCGGAGAAGGCAATGGCACCCCACTCCAGTATTCTTGCCTGAAAAATACCATGGACAGAGGAGCCTGGTAGGCTGCAGTCCATGGGGTTGCTAAGAGTTGGACTCAACTGAGTGATTTCACTTTCACTTTTCACTTTCATGCATTGGAGACGGAAATGGCAACCCGCTCCAGTGTTCTTGCCTGGAGAATCCCAGGGACGGGGAAGCCTGGTGGGCTGCTGTCTATGGGGTCACACAGAGTCAGACACGACTGAAGCAACTTAGCAGCATGTTTATTTATGTTATTATTAGGCCATTTGCTGCCCTGACCTTATTTGACCTACCCCATATCTTTCCCATTTTCCCATCTGCCTTCCTTGAGGCAGGGTCCACCCAGTTACCTAGGAAGTTGAAAGCGATGGAAACACTGAGCTGGAAGAGCTGCTGAATGGAAGTCATGGCCTCCTCGAGGGAAAGACTTTTTGATTTCTCTTGTTCCTGGGGAAGAAACATAGACTCATCATGGGACAGTTCCCTGGGAGTGCTGCCTGTCTAGGGAAATGTTACGGGGATCCAGGTGGCCACATCTGGACAATACCTGCTTTTCGTCAGTGGGCTGAGGTTGGGCCGGCTTTGCCTTGGACTTGAAGCTACTGCTGGCATGCAGGAAGCTGATGTCACTGGGATCTGCAAGGGAAAGGGCAAAGGAGGAAGGTGTTATTTCTTTTTTCTCCCACTCTCCCAGTGCCCCCAGCCTTCCAGCCAGCACCACCGCCAAGAACCAAAATAATTCCAAATTGCCCCAGAAAGCATGAGGACTCACAAGAATGACAATTCCCTTAGCTGGCATATGCAGCAACAAAAGTCCATCTGCCCAATTCCCCACCCCCACCCCACCCCACCCCACCACAGATCTTCTGCTTTTAGTAGCTGGGGCCATACCTTCCTCAGAGGGATCCTGATGCCTGGCTGCTCTCAAGGAGCTGGGTGAAGCGACGCTTTTAGGCTGAGTGGAGGATTCATCCTGGCCCAGCCTGCATTCCCCGAGATCAGTGTGCCTGGGAGCTGGGCTATCAGGGCTGGGCAGAATGTGCCTCCGCAGTGCTAGAAAGAGCCAGTGAGAACAGTCACACCAGAAGGGGATCAGTTCAGGGCTTCCCTGGCCATCCAGAGGTTAAGACTCTGTGTTTCCAATGCAGGGGGCGTCGGTTCGCCCGGTTGGGGAACTAAGATCCCACATGTGATACAGCCAAATAAATAAAATTAAAAAAAAAAAAAGAAGAAGAAGGGGATCGGTTTCCTCTACTGGGACTGACTGAGCTCTCCCTGAGATTTTAGGGGCCAAAGGAAGAATCTGGAAACTCCTGAGATATGTCCATCACATGCCTCCTCCTCCATTTCCTTGGCTGGCTTCCCTCCACTGGGGTGGAAAGAGGCCCACATTTCTGCTGATACCCACATCCCTCAAGCATAAATCTCTCCTTGGCTTGAATTCTTTCAGCCGCAGGGAGGCATCTACTTTATTCACTCTTCTAGCCCGGCACTTAGCACTTGGTTTGATGGTAATATTGATAATGATTGTAGTCATAATAATAAAGGCAAGAACTTAAAGTGATACTTACTGAGTGCTTACTACATGCCAGGCACTGTTCTAAGTCCTCCACATGTATTGACTCATTTAGTCCTTCCAAGAAACCTATGGGGTGTGTTTTATTATTTCCTCATTTTACAGGTGAAAAAACGGAGGCACAGGAAGTTAAGTGATTCATCAAGGGATTGCCCTGGTGGTCCAGTGATTAAGAATCCACCTTCCAATGCAGGGAACACATGTTTGATCCCTGGTCTGGGAACTAAGAACCCACGTGCTCTAGGGCACTGAGTACTGCAACTAATACCAAACATGGCCAAAAATAAGTAATTTTTTTTTTTAAGTAATTTGTTCAGGGACACAAAACTAGTTTCAGCAGTTCTGGGCTGGAATCCTGACAGTATGACTCTAGACCTGTAACCATGACACTGCACTGCACTGCCTCTGTTCCATGGCACATGATAGCCATTCAATAAGGTGGCTCAGTTGGTAAAGAATCCACCAGCAACTGCTGGTGGGTACTGCTTGCAATACAGGAGACCAGAGCTCGATCCCTGAGTCAGGAAGATCCCCTAGAGAAGGTAATGGCAACCCATTCCAGTATTCTTGCCTGGAAAATCCCATGGACAGATAAGCCTGGCGGGCTATAGTCCATGGGGTCACAAAAGTTGGAAACAACTTAGCAACTAAGCCACCACCACAAAGATTCACTTTTTAATGAATGACTAACCAGAGAATAACCTAAATGGCTGAGAACTGGGCAGAGAGCCACACCTAGAATCTAAAATCTCCTGGACCCCTGCACGGCTCCCTCCATGGAAGGTGAGGGGAGGACCCTGGAGACAGGTGTGGCCCACACCCTGGGTGGATAGAACTTCCTCCCATTCCCCTTCCTCTGACTGCAGATAGGAAAGGCAAGGAGCCTCTGATGGCTCTTTTCCTGAGGTGTGTCCAGAGATGCTTCCTAGCCCAGAGAAACTCCCAGCCCAGCCATTCTGTCCCTGGGACCGAGAACTCACAGGAACAAGGGTGCCTCAAGGGAGATGAGAGGAAGCGGTCCAACGGACTGCACCAAGAGCAGTGCTCCACTCGCCAAGGTCCTGCTGGCAGGGATGTCTGGAAGTGGATCTGCCTCGCCAGCTGCAGGGCCAATACGGCCAGAGTGCCCTGGGGAAGACAGCATATAATGGACACAGCTCTCCATCGATCAACTCCTGCAGTCCAATGCCACTCCCTTGAGAAGCCTTTCCTGATTTCTGGCTGTGACCGATTGCCCACCACACACTCTCACAAGCACCCAAACTTCCCCTGTGGAGCCCAGATCACACTGGTACTTAAACAGTCATCTCTGCAATTATCCATCAAGGTCTGTCTCTCCTGTTAGTCTCTAAGCACTACAAGGGCAGGAACCATGTCTGTTTTGCTCACCTATGTATTCCTAATAGACCATAGATATAGTCTAGTAGATATAGACTTATCTATCCATCTATCTATATAATCTAGTAGATACAGGCACCTAATAGATACAGCACTAATAAATAAATGTTGAATAGATGAATGAGTGAGTGACTGAATAAACAAGGTCAGGCTTTTTCACATGCGCAGTAGTGACAGAGCTCAGGGGTGACATCAGGACCCCTGAGATCCAGACCCAGTTTATAGAAGGACTCACTACAGGATCACCCTAGGGTTCATATCATTGACACAATGGGAAAACCCCCCTCTCCAGGATGTGTTGTGCCCCTAGGCCACAGCTCCCCAGCGAGAAGCGCCCTTGGTGTGGAGACATTCCAGGCTCAGCTCTGCTGATGACACCAAATTAAAGATTAGAAATCTGAGGCTCAGAGAGGTCAAACCTCGTGCCCAAAGTACATAGCATGAAAGGGAGAGGGATGAGAAATGATGGACATGAGAATGATGTGAGTGCCAACTTCATTTAGAGTATCTTAAAAACAGAACCTGAGAGGCAAAGATTCTGCCCTGATAGACCTCCTGTCAGCTCATGTTACTAAACCTCTGTCTTTATAGATCAGAGTCAACAAATATTTACTAAGTAACTGTTACAGGCCAGGATGTGTACTGAGTGCTTTCACAAGCTATACTAGATACAGCAACCAAGGCACAGACCATAGTAGCTAACAGCATGAGCTCCAGAGTAAAATCTGGTTCTTCTACTTAATAGCTGTGTGCTCTTAAGAGTGTTACCTAAACTTTCAGAGCCTGAGTTTCCTCATCTATAAAATGAATATTATATTTCCTCTGTAAAGCTTTGTAAGGATTAATATACAGAGAATCTATTAATAAATAAAAAGTTAGCTATTTAGTAATATTTAGTTGTAAGCGTCATGAAGGGAAGAATCATATCTACTTTGTTCTCTGATATGTCCCTAAGGCATAGCAAAAAATGCCTGGCTCAATGAAGGTGTTCAATAAATCTTTACTGAATAAATGGAGGATTACATACAAGGGGAGCAGGGGGAACAGGATCAGCAATATCTCCCCAAATATGCTCCAACACCATGGGTTACTCAAATTTTGAGTGTGGGCACATTGATGCCCTAGCTCTTGTTTCTAGGCTACACTTCCATACAGGATCATTCTCATCCACAATGAAGGTCAAGGAAAGGACTGGGGAAGCCTTACCCATGATATGGCATCCCACAATGTGTTCCGGGAGCCACGAGCAGACATCCACTGGAAGGCATCCTTCCATCCATGGGACTTTGGGCCCCTGCTTGTGCCTGGGCCAGGGCAGTGGGGGCTGGACCTAGATGTAACAGAGGCTATCAAGTTCTGGCCTAAGTGAGGGTAGAGGGAGGCCAGGGAGCACATGGGTGACAGAATGGCAGTATCTCACCTGTCAAAACTGGGCACAGGAACCAGCAGGTTGGAGGAGGTAGCCTGGGGCCCATCTGGGCTCGAGGACTTGGGGGTCACCCCACGAAGGCCAGGTCCCAGCAGACGGGGAAGAGCTGTACAGGGCAAGGATCAGTTACTTTGACATGAACGGGATTGAGGCAAGGACGTATCCACCAGTCTTCCCTCTGACCCTTGACAGAGCCCCACCCCAGGAACCCAGGAAACACTGGCACTTGCTTCTGCAGAGCTTCTTTAACAAGGATACACGTAAGAATCTTTTGCCTACAACAGATTCCAGCGTGCCACCCCAGAACCAAACAAACCAGGATCATTCAGGGTTGAGCTATTTTGAAAAAGTTCCCTGGGTGATTTCTAGTGCCCTTCTGATAACCACTATTCTAAAAAGACCATTCATTCAAACACAAACTCTCGCTCACAGTTTGGAGCGCTTTGTCTCTATAAATCTTGCGTCTTTCCATTGGCTCCGCCCACTCTGCTGCTCATCTTTCCTGTACTCTGCGCACTAACTCCGGCTACTTGACTCCTCCCCTTCCAATAACTCCACCAACTCCTAGGCTCTACGCTCCACCTTCTTCCCACTAACCACTCCCACACCTCAAATTCCAAAGACACCCCCCCGCCCCCGCCAGACACAGATTGTAGCCCCGCCCCTTACGACGCTACCTCTCCTCCGCTCTAGCACCGCCCACTATTGCTTTTGGCTTGATCCTCCTGGCCGCACACTCCTCAGTTTCAAGTCTCAGGTGCCGTTTAAGATCCGGGGCTCCGACGTCCCTTACCTCGGCCCAGGAGTCCCGGCAGCCGCCACATGTCGTCGCCAGCACCATAGAGCTCGCGGCCGAAAGAGGGAGGCCAAACCACGGGACAACGGCTAGAGTGGCCGCTGTGGCGCCCTCCGAGTGGCCAAGTCCCCTAGAAAGCTCGCTGTCAGCCAATTAGAGGGGAGCCCAGCCGGAAGCACGGCAATCAGCGAAAGGAAGTGGGAGTGTAGGCGTATTTGGGGGTAGCGGAGAGGTGAACTGCGACAAGGGCACGGGGATGTTGCCCCAGTATCCTGTGGAAGAGGTGTCATTTGCTGGCTGCACAAGAATGGGGGGATCGCACAGAGACACGGGGTGGCAGGTGGCGAAGCTGAACCGCCTCAGAAACAGGACCGTTGAGAAGCAGGGCGAGAGCGGCCTCTGTGGTGCTGGACGACCTCGCAGACCCCGTGGAGGCTCAAGGGAGAACAATCTTCCCCAGGCCCCGAGGCTAGAGATGGGAGACACCAGACCCAGTGGGTGGAGGAGAGGAGCCTTAGGGTGCGACGGAGTAAAACAGTAGTCCGAGCTTTCCGCCCGGGGCCATCAGCTTGGAGTTGGAGACCCGGCTCGACTTGATAGGAGATGAAAAACTGCACGTGGGGTTCCGATTCGACTCTGGCTCGGCTTTGTCTCACTGTATACCCTCCGGCCGAGCCCTTCCTTTGTCAGTGCCTCAGTCTGCCCCATGATAGGGTCAGATGGAGTGATCTCACCTGGTCCTTCCTGGTTTGACGGGAACAAATTTCTGGTTTGAATTGCTGCTTTCAAAGAGGAGACTGGCCCCCTCCTGGCCGCCTGTTAATCAGAGCTCTTATCTTCAGTCTAAGCCAGTGTTATCTGTGTATTCTTTCGTTGGGCAAAGAATCAATCCTCTTTCCCCACAGTTGAATCCATGAAATAAAGGATCTCAAATTCAAATGTAAGTTGCTCACACTTTCTCCCTCCTCCCCTCTCCCTGGCAGGTGACTTCTGGGTTGGTGGAAGTCTCTATCTGAGGTAAAAGAGTACCTGGGGGCGGGTAGTGGGGGGTACCTACCTTTAGACCCAGGCATGTGTTATGACAGGTATGTTGATTTGTTTGGCAAATTTTGAGCCATGTGTCAGCCACCATCCTAGAATCTGAGAAGACTGATGAGTAAAAGGTATTTATAGCCTCCAGGAAGACATGGTCTAGTATTTTAAGAGTGGCCTCTGAAGCAGCCCACTCCAGTACTCTTGCCTGGAAAACTCCATGGACTGAGGAGCCTGGTAGGTTACAGTCCATGGGGTCCCAAAGAGTGGGACAGGACTCACCGACTTCACTTTCACTTTCTGGAGTTCCACAAATGGTTCGAATCCCAGCCTTCTTATTTCCTGTTTCGTATTCTTGGGCGGTTTACTTAACCACTTTAAGCCTCGGGTTCTTGATCTATAAAATAGGAAAAATAATACCTCATGCAGTTGTGAGGCTTAAATAACACATTTTAAATGTTTAGTTCCCAACAGATAGTAAAAGCCTAGTAAGTGTAAGTTGGCGTTAGTACAGCAGTAGAGGAAGTGAATAGGCCAAAGGCATAGATATGTTCCAATAGAAGCATGAGCACTGGATTATTGGATACCATGGAAGAATTCAGAAAAGTAGTGCATTTGAGCTGGACCTTTAAATACGAGTAAGAATTCACCAGGTGAAGGGAGAAGGGAAAAAGGATTGCAAGCACAAGAAACTGATGGAGGCCTAGAAGTGTTAATATTGGGAAACTTCAGAAATACGCTTGCTTTGGAATTTGGGGCAGCCACCTTTCACATTCCTTGTGTTGCTGCATCAAAGTAAAATAACAAGCATGCTGGTTCAGGTCTCTTCTTCCTCCTAAGAACTTCTGCCTCCTTCCTTTCAGCGAGAGATGGGGAGGGGGAGTTGGTTTCATTCCTCAAGGCTCAGCCACCTCCAGTTCTTTAGTGACAACTCCTCACCTCCAGTTCTTTAGTGACAACTCCTCAACTGTTCTTCTCCACTTTTCCCAATTCCTGTAGCACTTAGTTTCTTACCACACAATTTAGCAGTAATTATATGTTGTCCTGTTATTTAATTATCTCATTTGTGTAAGTCTAGTCTCCCCTGTTCTCTCCCTCAGGGCAGGGATGGCATTTTCCCATTTTGCGTTCCACATAAGGCTTGACACAAACTGTCAATCTACAGAAGGTGTTCGAAAGATACCCATTGAGTTGACTAGACACTTTGTGCTGATGATTACTTCAGATAAGACCACCAGACCTCAGTCATGGGATTTATTGATTTAAGCGGAAATGTATTTATTCCACATACACTGAAGGCCCTCCGTGTTTAAAATGAGTTGAAAAATTTTGAAGATGATGTCTAGTCCTATTTGTAGAATGGTATTTCGGTGTCCCTTGTCTCTAGAAGCCCGTGAACACTAACAGACCATTTGAGTGAGGGGTACTTGGCGAGGGCAGCTGTCGTCCTCACTGATAGGCCAGATCACCTGTTTAGCACTGCCCAGGGGAGTACTATCGGAGATGACACCTTTGTTCCCTTGCCTTTACCTTGGCCTGAACTTCTAGGCCCAAGCCATTAGCCTTTCTCTTCTGCTCCCAAGGTTGCTCTGTGTTGCCTTGCAGCTCTGCAAATCCTTCTACAAAGGTAAGCTGTCTCACTTACATTGGGAACTTACTGCCCAAATGTCCAGTTAATCACCTTTTGTTGATATCAATGTATAGTCAACACAGTGAATGTTCTAGACATTTGTTGTTGCCTTCATTCTGTAGACGTTCTTAATTTGCATTCATCAAGTATATGAGAGCTTATTCTGTGTTGGGGAATGTCCTGAGTGTATAACAATTTTTAAAAACTGGATGTGACCCCTGCCTTCATGGAGACAGTAGTCTGGCAGGGTAAGCAAATTCATAGACAATTAAAATCCCAAATTGTCCTTTAGTTATATATTGCAGCACAGCAAACTCTCCAAAATTTAGTGGCTTAAAACAATCATGTTATCATCTCTTGCAGTTCTGTGAATTGACTGGGCTCAGCTGGGCAATTTTGCTAGTCTCACTTGGGGTCTGTCGTGAGGTGGCAGTCAGATGGCAGCTGGGGCTGGAGTCATATGAAGACTCAACTAGGCCTCTTTCTTCATGTAGTCCCAGGGCCTCTCCAGCTGGGTAGCTGAACTTCATAAATAGTGGCTCAGAGCTTCTAAATGTACAGAAGTGGGAACTGCCAGGCTTCTTCAGGCTTAGGCCTGGAACCTGCCCAGGGTCACTTCTTCACTCAGTTGGTTAAAACAATTCACAGGGTCACCCGAGCATCAGTGTTTGAGGGGAAGACAAAAGGGCATGAATACTAGGGAATGTAGGGGAAGTACAGAGTGCTATGGGAACACCCAGAGGAAGCTCATAACCTAGGTATGGAAGTCAGGAAAACTTCCTGGAGGCAGTGACCTCTAAACTCCTGCTGCTAAGTCACTTCAGTCGTGTCTGACTCTGTGTGACCCCATAGATGGCAGCCCACCAGGCACCCCCGTCCCTGGGATTCTCCAGGCAAGAACACTGGAGTGGGTTGCCATTTCCTTCTCCAGTGCATGAAAGTGAACAGTGAAAGTGAAGTCACTCAGTCGTGTCCGACTGTTCGCGACCCCATGAACTGCAGCCTACCAGGCTCCTCCGTCCATGAGATTTTCCAGGCAAGAATACTGGAGTGGGGTGCCATTGCCTTCTCCAACCTCTAAACTGATGAACCTGAATGATGAGGCATGGAAACTAATCAGATGAAGAAGGGATGGGAAAACACAATTCAGGAAGGGTAAACAACCGATGTAAAGGCCCAGGGAGGCAAAGAGAGCAAAATTTAAGATCTATAGGCTATAGCTAGGGCAGGGATGGTATGGGATAGCAATAGCCCTATACTCTGGAGAGGTAAGTGAGACCAGATCACAAAGTTTTATATCGTCCCCACCCCTACCCCATGTCTCGACTCTGTCTGGAAAGCATCAAAGGAAGGATAAGCATGATCAGGCCTGCTTGTAGGATATTAAAAGGCTGTTGGCTGCTGTGTGGGGGACAGTTTGAAGAAAGTCAAGCCCTCACCGTCATCCTGTCCCTTCTAGCCAATGACCTCACCCTCATCACTGAGAAGGCTGAGTCATCACCTCAGCCCGAATACCAGTTCTTTTCACTTTTTGTTAGTAGGAATTTGTAATATTAAAAAAACGCAAACTCCTTTGTGTTGTGCAAGTTGGGTTTTTTTTGGCCATGCCTTGTGGCATGTGGGATCCTAGCTCCCCAACCAGGGATCGAATCTGTGCCCCTGGCATTGGGAACATAGAGTCTTAACCATTGGACTAAAGAGACATTCCTTTGTGTAAGTTTTTTTGTTTTCATTTTGTATTAGAAAAACAAACAAAAAGTCACAGAAAGCCTGCTATTCCCAGTAGGATCTGGACATGAGGTTGGCCAGGTCATCAACCAGTTCATACCTAACTAAGTGTGAACTGTGTTAAGGAAGAGTTCGTCTGCTGAGAGCAGGGACTGTGCCAGGCTCAGTGGATTCTACCCCTCACTTAAGAAATGGTCTATTAAAGAAGAGCCTACTCCAGTAAAAAAACGGTGTTTATATAGCTTATAACAAAACCCTGCAGACCCATGCCACACACAGCTCTCTACCCTCTCACCCTACTACCTAGAGGCAACCATTTTCAACTTAAAATTTCAGGAAGAGCACAGAAGAACACTGGAATGGGACTGACTGGCCTCCAATCCATCTCTCCTACTTATCAGCCAAGTGACCTTGGTCAAGTGAATTGTAATCTTTTATCTTGGTTTCCTCATCTGTAAGATGGGAATGATAATTGTACCCTTCTCACGAGGTAACACATCGTTGACTGGCACATGGTCAACAAACGGTGATATGAAGAAGGCTCTAACTTGAAGAGCTGCTGGGAGCACAGATATGGATGTTTAGCTGCACACTGTCCAGATAAATGTAAGGCATGAACGTGAGTCGAAGGAAATGACAAGAACACAGACTCATTTGAAGAGGTCTGTCTCTTTTCTTTGTCTTAAGGCCAAACTCTGTTTATTCCTAGTTCCATTCCCTTCCTATCTCTTCTAAAACCTTGTCTCTATAATTATCCTGACCCTCATGACAAGCATTCATCTATTTTTTCTTTCTATGAAATATACACAGGCCTTTCCCATCTTGGAGAACATCCTTTATTTGATCCTCCTGTGTTTTTCAGCTCCTATTTCATTCTCTCCACTGTCAGATTTCTTAATTAGCACACACATTGCCTCCCATTCCTTCCTGACTCCTTCACTTTTCAGCTGCCTCCCAGCTTCCATTGCTGTTCTTCTGACACAGCTGTCACCAGGGTCATCAAAGACCACCTCATTAACCACCTGTGGGCCTTTGCTCAGTCAGCCTCCTTGACCCAGAGCATTTGACTCAGTTCACCATCCACTCCTTAACTCTCACATACCAAACTGCTTCATCATCTCTCTCTCTTATTTCTGTCAACTGTATCATTTCCCCCAACCATTCAGGAATAAACCTTGAACTCAAAGTTCATTCAGCTCCTTTCTCTGCCCACTCTCACATTACTTTTGAGTCTTACTGCAAATATTAGAAACTCGTTGAAACTAGCTTTTTAGAAAAGTCTAATCAGAATATGGAGGAGTGGGGGACAGCTTAATGGAGCCCCAAAGACAGGATGCAGCTGGAGCCCAGGAAAGCCCAGGACGGTAGACTTGGAGTTAATGAACTGAGTTCTCTCTCTCTAGATTTCTCCAGAAGGAGACTTTTGGGATGATCTGCACCCCGGAGTGTCAGGCACACCCACACCCAGCTAGTCACAAGTCCTGTAAAAATTGCCATCTTTTGTGTCAGGTCCTTGAATCTGTCTCCTCTCCAGCTTCCCTTGTACTGGATCTCCTGTGTTTGTTTACCTCCTGATTACTGTTTCTGCCATTGCTTCTTCCTCCTGACACTGAGTAACAGCACTGACCACATTTCAGTTCTCTGTCCATTGCTCTTTGTTTGACTATCCTTCTGGGCTGCTGACTCCTAAACAGGAGTAGAGTGGTTAAGAGCGTGAATTCCTGAGTCCTAATGGCCTGGGTTTGAATCCCCTACCACTTTCTGTGTTGTTGTTGTTTGTATTGTTTGTTTTTATTTATTTATTTTTGGCTGCATCTGGTCTTAGTTGCCCCAAGGCATATGGGATCTTAGTTCCTGGACCAAGGATTGAACCCATGCCTCCTGCAGTGGGGGCACAGAGTCCTAACCACTGGACCGCCAGGGAAGTAACCCCCAACTCCACTTTATAGTTGAGTGAACTTGGCAATGTTACTTGAATTTTTGAGCCTTAATTCCTTGTCTGTGAAATGGGGATAATACGGGTCCCTTCCTAACAGCGCTGATGTGAAGATTCACTGGGCAAGCACACATGAAGTGCTTACCCCTGCACACAGAAAGGAATTGATAAATGTCAGCTATTATCAGCCTTATCCTCGTTCTCTTTCCCAACATCACCAGCTAGTCTCTTCCATTGGATATCCTGCTGTGACCTCAGGTCCTCCTGTCAGAATTTGCAGGAGCCATTGGCTGAAAGATGCAGCTTTCTGAGTGCTGGAGGAGGGGCAAGCTGAAAAAGAGGAGTGGTCTCATCAGATCCTTGAAGGAATTCTGACCTAGCCTCAACCAGGCTCAAGCAGATAAGACTGAAGAACAGTTCCCCTGTAACCCTCCAAAAGCTGGCTGATTCTTGGAATCTGGGAGAACAGGCAGGGCTGTCTTTAAGAAAGTAAATGAAGGATGTGAATCCAACCTTTTTTAAAAAAAAGCCCTGGGGGTGGTGAGAGGAGAAGTAGCAGGATCAGTGGAGCTTCGGGGTGGGTGTGAAAGGTGAGAACAACACCCTCAGGGCGCTGAGCCGGCTTAGGCTGGGGCCTCCCTCCAGAGCTGGCGTTTGGCAGCACAGAAGCCAGAGGCGCTCCTGTTTTTAGCTGAGCTGTTGCACGTCCCCTTTGCTGCCCTGCGAACACTCCTCATTAAGCTCTTGTGCGGAACAGGGTGTACGGCTTTCACGTGCCCCTCAGCCTGGTGCTCCCACCTCCCTCTCTGCTGCTTGGGTGGCGGGATTAATACCAGCAGGAATGCCGTGAGGGGCAGTGCCCCACTGTCACTTGGTCCGGAACCAGAACTGGGGTCGTGGGCAGGAAAAGTAACCTCACTGAGAGCCCTTTGCTCTGAGGCAGAAGGCCAAGTAGTTAAGAGCTCTGGGCCGGAAGCAGAATGCACCCCTCTTTGAATGCCACTTCTGCCATGGCTATCTTTGGGATCCCAGGCAAGCTGTTTAACCTCTATGCTTCATCTGTACAATAGGGATGATAACTGCTCACTCGCTCAAACATGTCCAACTCTTTGCAACCCTTTGGACTGTAGCCCACCAGACTCCTCTGTCCATGAGAGTTTTGACTCAAGAATATTGGAGTGGGTTGCTACTTCCTCCTCCACTTCCGGACCCCGGGGGTTGAACCTGCATCTCCTGCATTGCAAGAGGATTCTTAGCTGCTGAGCCATTGGTGAAGACAGGGATGATAATAAGCCTATCTAATAGTTGTGAGTTTTAGTAAGATAATGCAGGTCAAGCATGAAGCTTAGTCAACTTAGACCACCTGGAACCAAGGGTCCTATCCTTATAGACACAGTCTTCCCCATCACCCCCACACACTCTGTTGTCTCTACCCTATCTGTGTTGTCCTCTATTTACATGTCTGTCTCTGCTATCAGACTATGAGCTCTAGTAGGTCAGCAACGGAATTGTATGAATCTGTGCCCTTGGTGCCCTGCTTAATAAATACATTTATTGTTGAAAGGAAGTGGTAAAATAATATAGAAGATTCAAGATTCTCTGGTCTCAGAGTCCCATCATTTCACCACAAATAGAGTGGTGTCAGTCACTGTCCTGGGGGCTGGGGATTCCACAATGAATGGAACAGGTTGAGCTCCAGGCCTCATGGTATGAACTGTCCAGGGAGTGACAGACATTAAAGATATAACCAAAATGATGATATATTACAACTGGAGCATTGCTAGTAAGAAGCCTGGGCTGTAGTATAAGAGCAGAGACTACATTTGAGGGTGGTAATGGAGAATCAGGAAGTTTCCTGGATGATGTAACAAGTAAACTGAAGCCCTAAGAATGGGCAGCCTGGGTTGAAGTGGAAGGTGGAAAATAGCCTTCCAAGCACAGGAAACAGCATGTGCAAAGGTCCCGAAGTGCAAGGGAGCTAGGCTGCTGTGCAGAACTTAGTGACTGGTGCCTAGGATGGAGTGGTCAGTGGCTTCTCCAAGGCCAGAAAGCTGGGAGCATGGATTATGCAGAGCCTTGTAGGTTATGGTGAGAATCTAAGCCTTTATCGTGATGATAATAGATAACATTTATTCAATTTTATGTGTGTTTGTACTGAATAGAGCACTTTATGTGTGTTTTCTCATTTACTTTTCACAGTCCCCCAGGAGGGTGGTGATATTATTCCCATTTTGCAGATGACGAAACCCTGGCTCAGAGGTTAACTTGTTCAAGGTCAACCAGTTGGCAGTGACCGATATGGGATTTGAACCATCAGGATGCCAATGCTTGCCCTCTTAATCCCTGTGTGGCTCAACGTATGGGCTAAACGTCGCCTTCAGTCCGTGCGCTTCATCCTCAAAGCCTGCATTTTACTCTCAGCATGTTCCCAGTCCTTCTCCCGGGAACTGGAGGAACTCACGCAGAGGCTCGCCCGGATGAGATGAGCTCCCTGGCGGCGGGCCGGACTGAGGGTAGGGGCGGGCACCCAGCCGCCTCTGCGCAGGCCTCCTCCACCCACGTGAGGGGTCGGGGCGCGGGCGCCTGGAGTCGTGGAGCGCGGCCGCAGTGCGGTGGGCACTGGTATGTATGCTAGCGTTGCCGCGGCGGCTGTGAAATCTGGAGGTATCGGACCCCAGAGAGCCGCGGGGGTGTGGGGAAGGAGGGGCGCCCCTCGGCGTCCTGCCGAGGGCCCTCTCTCCCGGCGATGCCCCCCGTAGTCCGGATCACGTTCCCTCCAGTCTTGAGGGAGAAAACAGCGTTCATTTCTGATTTAAAAATGACTGTTTTAAAAATGGGTTTTATTTTTTCTCTCTGTCCTCTTCCAGAGCTAGAAAGGGGCGGAAAGCGACAGCGAGAATCCATTCCAAATGAGCAGCCAAGAGGAGACGCGGCAGCTCCCAGATGTTGATGTTTTGTTTTTTGACATAAATCTTTGCACTCATATGGGAGTTTTCATTGATTTATGTTTCCATCTGCTGAATTTCCTTTTATTTATTTAATACGGCTTTTTGGGGAAATCTTGCTCGGAAGCTCTGGAGGAGCATAAACTGTGCCCACCGCTGTACCCCTCCCCCCTCCTCCAAACCTTGGTTGCCAGGAGGAGGGGAGTGAGTGGCACCCCGTGGAGAAGGCAGCGGCAGGTCCTCTTCTGAGGGGGCGGGGCAGGCGCCCTAGGTCCCCGTCAACATGGCTGTTGCCCTGCTTGGTGCGTGCAAACCCGACAAAGAAACGGCAGGAGAGACTCCAGTCTGTTCCTTCTCCCTCCTGCCCACCCACAGTACTGCCCTCCCTTCACGCCAAGACACTTACTCTCCATCTAACAGTGGATGTCTTATTATACAAATTAAAGAGTATCTCTTTCTACACCCCACCTCCGCCCCTGCACACACCACCCCAGTAGTGATTCTTAGAGCTTCACTTCTAGAGTCAGACTGCCTGAGTCTGAATCCTGACTTCACTTTGCATAGTGAATTCTTGAGCACCTTAACTACTCTGAGCCTCTAAAATGAGCCTGTAAAACTACTCTGAGCCTGTAAAATGGGGATGATTATTGTTTCTTCCTCAGATACAGTTACAGTTTACAGATGAGACATTGATGCTGAGGGTAGTTAAGAGATTTGCCTGACTAGCTTGGAGCCAGGACACATTCCTATGTCTTTCTGATCCTCACCCTACTCACTCCCAACTCTTGCCCCACTGTTCCTCCAGCTTTCTCAGGATAGGCCATTTGCAGCAGAAAGGGGGCACCCTCTTTTCCATGAGGCAGAAGAAAAGATTAGTAGTTATGGTTTAGGATGTCTGACATCTTAGAACAATATCCATCTAACCTTAGAACACAGGCCCTGATTTGGGCAGCACCCACAGGTCATCTCATCCTGTCTTCTACCTAATCCATTCAGACTTTCCCCACAGATACAGAAAACTCACCTCCTTATAGCCCCTTATATTTGAGGGCGCCTCTAGGTGGCTCAGACGGTAAAGCATCTGTCTACAATGCGGGAGACCCAGGTTCAATCCCTGGGTTGGGATCCTCTGGAGAAGGAAATGACAATCCACTCCAGTACTATTGCCTGGAAAATCCCACGGACAGAGGAGCCTGGTAGGCTGCAGTCCATGGGGTCACAAAGAGTCGGACACGACTGAGCGACTTCACTCACTTTCTAGGTATCAGGAGACTCACAAACCCTTTGAATGTAACAAACCACGATTTCCACAGACCAAGCGCCTTAAGACCCCTTGTTGCTCAGAGGGAGGGATTATTCAGTGTGAGATTTTTCCTTAGCACGTGAGAGTTGGACAGTGAAGAAAGCTGAGTGCCAAAGGATTGATGCTTTTGAACTGTGGTGTTGGAGAAGACTCTTGAGAGTCCCTTGGACTGCAAGGAGATCCAACCAGTCCATTCTGAAGGAGATCAGCCCTGGGATTTCTTTGGAAGGAATGATGCTAAAGCTGAAACTCCAGTACTTTGGCCACCTCATACGAAGAGTTGACTCATTGGAAAAGACTCTGATGCTGGGAGGGATTGGGGGCAGGAGGAGAAGGGGAAGACAGAGGTGAGATGGCTGGATGGCATCATTGACTCGATGGACATGAGTCTGAGTGAACTCTGGGAGTTGGTGATGGACAGGGAGGCCTGGCGTGCTGGGATTCATGGGGTCGCAAAGAGTTGGACACGACTGAGTGACTGAACTGAACTGAACTGTGAAGGACATTCCCTCCCTATGTATATTCCATCCAGTCCAAGTTTCTCTGCATGTGCTCTGTGGGGCTCTCCCTGCAGGGCAGGACATGGCTACATATCTGGGACTCTGTGATTGATTGCTTCTAAGCTCACTCTGTAGGTGCACATGTCCTTAACTCTTCATCCACACGAGCTGTTTTCTGAAACTCCCTTATATGATAAACAGACATGCTTGATGTCTCTGTATGTGCTCAGTGCGTTACAGGAAGTAACTCAAAATAAGATTATTAAAGAGAATGCGATGGTATAGGAGGGCACTTCTGTTCACTTTGCTCAGCAACTACCTGAAAGCGAAAGTCACTCAGTTGAGTCTGACTCTTGGCGACCCCATGGACTGTATAGTTCATGGAATTCTCCAGGCCAGGATACTGGAGTGGGTAGCCGTTCCCTTCTCCAGGGTATCTTCCCAACCCAGGGGTCAAACCCAGGTCTCCCGCATTGCAGGTGGATTCTTTACCAGCTGAGCCACCAGGGAAGCCCAAGAATACTGGAATGGGTAGCCTATCCCTTCTCCAGCAGATCTTCCCGATCCAGGAATCAAACCGGGGTCTCCTGCATTGCAAGAGGATTCTTTACCAACTGAGCTATCAGGCAAGCCCCCTACCCCCGCCCCCATTACCTTCTTCTTGAACTGAAACCTACTACTTGGTTACATAATTTATCCTTGAGATTGCCATGAGACAGAAAAGAAGAGGAACATTATTAGTAAGGTAAGCAAGGAAGAAACAACTCTAGAAATAATGGGGGGAGGGGAGGCAAAACATTGTGGTGAGGAGGCTAATTATCCACCAAAATCCATCTTCCCCCACCCTGTCCGTGGTAACAGATTTGAGCTGGGATATGTCTGTCTGGTCAGTCTATATTTTCCACCATCCATCACAGCTAGGTATAGCCAGGAGACTAAGAAGTGATATAGAGCACTTTCAGGCCAAATTTATAAAACCTTACATGTACATAAAATCTTTCTTAATTTATTCATTTGGCTGTGCTGGGTCTTAGTTGAAGCACATGGAATCTTTAATCTTTGTTGTAACGTACGGGATCTTTAGCTGCAGCATGCAAATGCTTAGCTGTGGGGAATCTAGCTCTGATCAGGGATCGAATCTGGGCCCCCTGCACTGGGAGTGTGGAGTCTTAGGCACTGGACCAGTAGGACTTACACATGATTCCACTCTCTCGCCAGCTGGATCTCGAACATGGCAGCAATCCGGCCTCAACCACGTATTTCATGACAAAGTCCTAGAGTAACCTTGATTTCTTAATGGCTTGTAGAATAGAACTGCCTACTGATCTGAAACATTCCCTTCAGACCATTATATGAGAGATTTATATTTTAAACTACTGAGTTATTACTGGTTTTCTAGTTACAGCAGTTGAGTATACCTTAATTAGAGCAGAGGGTAGGTAGTGAGCTGGTTAAGAGCCTGACCTTCAAAGTCAGATCGACGTGGTATAAATCCTAGCTCCCCTCCACTTGGAACCAGTGATCCTGAGCTACTGATGAGTATCCATGTCCTCATCAGTAAAATGAGAGGGATAAACACAACATAAAACACAACCACTTTGAAAAACAATCTTTGGGATTGTTCATCACAGCTGAAGATACTCATATTCTATGATGCAGCAATTCCATTACTAATTATATATGTGCTCTAGAGAATTATGGACCCATGTACACCAGAACTCATGTACAAGAATGTTTGTGTGGCCTGAAAAGGAGAAACAACCCCAATGCCCATCTATAATGAATGGAAATATAAATTGTGGTATTTCATATAGTGGAATATATACCAGTGAATACTAGTTACCTTCAGATATGTGAAACAACATAAATGAATTCTACATAAATTCATGATAAGGAAAAACCTTTAGAGGATATATATTGTATTATTCCATTCATGTATAGTTTTAAAAGAAACAAAAGAAAACTATACAATTTAGTAATGCATGTAAGTTGCTTCAGAAGTGTTCAACTCTTTGCGACCCAGTGGACTATATATATATATAGCCTGCCAGGCTCCTCTGCCCATGGGCTTCTCTAGGCAAGAATACTGGAGTGGATTGCCCTGCCCTTCTCCAGGGTATCTTCCCAAGCCACCACTCTTATGTCTCCTGCATTGGCAGGCAGGTTCTTTACTACTAGCACCACCTGGGAAGCCCTAGGAATGCATGCTGCTGCTAAGTTGCTCTTCAGACTCTGTGCGACCCCATAGATGGCAGCCCACCAGGCTCCCCCGTCCCTGGGATTCTCCAGGCAAGAACACTGGAGTGGGTTGCCATTTCCTTCTCCAATGCATGAAAGTGAAAAGTGAAAGTGAAGTCGCTCAGTCATGTCCGACTCTTCGCGATCCCATGGACTGCAGCATACGGGGGTAATAAAACTATAAAGAAAAATAAGGGAATGTTTACCACAGATACATGTGATAATGATACATGATCTACCAATGTTATAATATTGTTATTATATTAATATATTATAGGGGACAAGTATGTGTCAAAGAGTTCATATATATGTTTTAGACATCTTCTGTGTATCTGTTATATTCTACAATTAAGCTTCTAAAGCATGATATACCTGGTAGGGTCCTGTGAGGATTGAACGGGGTAATGCACGGAAGTATTAAGCTGTTTCCTAGTGTATAGTATGTGCTTAAAGGAAGTGACTTTTTTCATGTTGAGGGAAATATTGGGGGCCTTGGAGAAATGCCACGTAATTAGCCAGTAATAAAAATTTTAAACGCTCTGGTTTTTCCTTTGAGACACACTGTCTTCCTATTTTTGTGATATCTGGTATGTAAATATAAGTCTGTGGGGGGTGGTGGTTGGTGATTTAGGGTTAATTGACAATCATAAGCTTAGTGCAGAGCTGGGAAACTTCACTCGCCCCCTCAGAGAAGACACAGAGGGAAGGGTAACCCTAGGGAGCCTGGATGGGAGGGGTAAGAGCAGTGAAGAGAAAACTGCATTTTGCAGGCCTCATCAGAGAGGTCCAGGCGTGAGGCTCTGGCCATCTTCTGGCATGTCTCACCTACACCTTCTGGGCTCCATCATGCTTCCTGCAGTGTGGTGGGGCCTCAGAAGTCTGCACAGGAGACAGCAGGATGGCTCAGGCCCAGCTGAGTGACAGCGAGGAAAGCCACTCTGCTGACAGTATGCTTGAAAGTACCGTGGAGGCAGCCACCCAGCCAAAAGGCACTGGGCTCACGAGGCTGGGAAAACCTGGCCAAGTCTTCCAGCCAAGAGATGCCAACAGAGGTGTGTACCTCTAGATGCCATGTTTGAGGGCCCCAGAACCAAAATTGCTGTCCCCAGGCTTGGCCAGGAGCTCCCTAGCTGTGTGCCTTCCCATGGGGACCCTAATCTGGGTCCTGGGGAAGGCCTTTCCCAACCAGAGTGTGCTGGTTTCCACACCAGGGAGGATACACTTCATCACGCAGTGAAACTCATGGAGAGATGGGAGTTGAAACATTGGATGCACTACCATGAAGTGATGGGACTGGATGCCATGATCTTAGTTTTCTGAATGTTGAGCTTTAAGCCAACTTTTTCACTTTCTTCTTTCACTTTCATCATTTCATGGCAAATAGATTTGGAAAAAGTGGAAACAGTGACAGGTTTTATTTTCTTGGGCTCCAAAATCACTGTGACAGTGACTGCAGTCACGAAATTAAAAGATGCTTGTTCCTTGGAAGAAAAGCTATGACAAACCTGGACAGTGTTATTAAAAAGCAGAGACATCACTTTGCCAACAAAGGTCCGTATAGTCAAAGCTATGGTTTTTCCAGTAGTCATGTATAATGTGAGAGCTGGACCATAAATAAGGTTGAGTGCCGAAGAATTGATATTTTCTAATTGTGGTGCTGGATAAGACTCTTCAGAGTCCCTTAAACAGCAAGGAGATCAAACCAGTCAATCCTAAAGAAAATCAACCCTAAATATTCATTGGAAGGACTGATGCTGAAGCTGAAGCTCCAATTCTTTGGCCACCTGATGCGAAGAGCTGACTCATTGGCAAAGACCCTGATGCTGGGAAAGATCAAGGGCAAGGGGAGAAGGGGGCAGCAGAGAATGAGATGGCTAGATAGCATCACTGACTCAATGGACATGAGTTTGAGAAAACTCTGGGGAATAATGAAGGACAGGGAAGCCTGGCATGCTACAGTTTGTAGGGTCAGAAAGAGTCTGACATGACTTAGCCACTGAACAATGAAGCAATGAACAAAAGGAAAAGCTTAGGTCCTGTGGGAAAGTATAGTCAACAGGAGACTTAAGACGGTTTCTCAAAAATATGTACCTGTACCTGCATCAGGCATCTAAGGTCTTTGCAGAAAATTCAGATTCCTGGGCTTCCTACCAGATCTACTGAGTCAAAGACTCTGAAGGTGGGGCCAGGAATCTGCTTTTTTCTTCATCGGAGCAAAATTTACATAACAAACAATAGCTTTAAAAGTATACATTGCAGTGGCATTTAGCATATTCACAACGTGGTGCAATCACAACTTCTGTTTAGCTCCAAAACATTTTCATCACCCATCAAGCAGTCATTCCTCATGTTCCCCTCCCCCCATCTCTTGGCAACCACTAACCTGCTTTCCATGGATTTACCTATCTTGGATATTTTATCTGAATGAAATTACACACATACGACATATAACACTTTGTGCCTGTTTTCTTCAACTTGTAATATTCCTGAGGTTCCTCCATGTTGTGGCATATGCTGGCACTTCATTTCCTCTTATTGATGAATAATATCCCATTAGATGAATATACTATATTTTGTTTGTCCATTCATCCATCGATGGGTATTTGGATTATTTCCACATTTTGGCTATTGTGAATATTGTCGCTGTGAACATACATACACAAGTATTTGAGTATCTGTTTTCAATTTTCTTGGGTATATACCTAGAAGTGGAATTGTTGGGTCACATGCTAATTCTATGTTTAGCTTTTTAGGGAACCACCAAACTGTTTTCCACAGTGGCTGCACAATTCCACATGCTCACCAGAAATGTACAGGGGCTCCAAGGTCATCACATCCTTGCCAACAGTTGTTTTTTGTTTTGGTGAGTTCGTTTGTTTGCTTGCTCTGTTGGTTTTAGTACAGCCATTCTAGGGGATGTGAAGTGGTATCTCATTGTGGTTTTGATTTCCGTTTCCCTGACTAATGATGTTGAGCATCTTTTCATGTACTTATTGGCTACTTGTACAATCTCCTTTGGAAAAATGTCTATTCAAGGCCTTTGCTCATTTTTAAACTGGGTTATTTGTCTTTTTGTCGCCAAGTTGTAAGAGTTCCATATAGAACCTTATTGGAAATATAACTTGCAAAATGTCCTTCCACTTTCTTAATGGTGTCTTTCAATGCACTAAAGTTTTAAATTCAATGATGTCCAATATGTCCATTTTTTCTTTTGTTACTTGTGTTTTTGGTGTCACATTTAAGACCGTTGCCAAACCCAGGTCATGAAGATTTGCTGTTATGCATTCTTCTCACAGTGTAATAGCTTTAGCTCTTATATTCAGGCCTTTGATCCACACTGAGTTAATCTTTATGTATAGTGTAAAGTGGGGGTCCAGCTTCTCTTCTTCTCTTTCCTCTTCTCCTCTTTCTTTTTGCATAAGGATCTCTGGTTTTTTCTGCACCAAGTGTTGAAGAAACTATTCTTTCTCCATAAAATATTCTTGGCATTCTTGTCAAAACTCAATTAACCGTAGATATATGAGTCTATTTCTGAACCCAGTTCTATTCCACTGATCTATATGTCTATCCTTATGCCAGTACCACACTATTTTAATTATTGTAGCTTTATGGTAAATTTTGAAATCAGGAAATGTGAATCCTCCAACTTTGTTCTTTTTCAAGATTATTTTGGCTAGTCAGGGTCCCTTGTAATTCCATATGAATTTTAGGGTCAGCTTTTCCATTTCTTCACTGAGTCAAAACCTCTGAAGATGGGGCCCATGAATCTGCTATCTGAATTTTTTAAATTGTGGTAAAATATACATAATATAAAATTTACCATCTTAACTTTTTTAAAAAGTATACAGTTCAACAGTGTTAAGTATATTCACATTCCTGTGCAACCTATCTCCAAAATTTTTTCATCTTGTAAGACAAACTCTAAACACATTAAAAAAAACTCCAGTTTCCTTTTTTTCAAGCTCCTAGCAACTCTATTTTATTTTTCATCTGTATAAATTTGACTACTCTAAATACCTCGTATACATGGAATCATATAGTATTCATTGTTTTGTCACTGATTTATTTCACTTAGCATTAAGGTCCTCCAGTTACATCCATATTGTTCAGTTCAGTTCAGTTCAGTCGCTCAGTCGTGTCCGACTCTTCGTGACCCCATGAATCCCAACACGCCAGGCCTCCCTGTCCATCACCAACTCCCAGAGTTCACTCAGACTCACATCCATCGAGTCAGTGATGCCATCCAGCCATCTCATCCTCTGTTGTCCCCTTCTCCTCCTGCCCCCAATCCCTTCCAGCATCAGAGTCTTTTCCAATGAGTCAACTCTTTGCATGAGGTGGCCAAAGTACTGGAGTTTCAGCTTCAGCATCTTTCCCTCCAAAGAAATCCCAGGGCTGATCTCCTTCAGAATGGACTGATTGGATCTCCTTGCAGTCCAAGGGACTCTCAAGAGTCTTCTCCAACACCACAGTTCAAAAGCATCAATTCTTCAGCACTCAGCCTTCTTCACAGTCCAACTCTCACATCCATACATGACCACAGGAAAAACCATAGCCTTGACTAGACGGACCTTTGTTGGCAAAGTAATGTCTCTGCTTTTGAATATGCTATCTAGGTTGGTCATAACTTTTCTTCCTAGGAGTAAGTGTCTTTTAATTTCATGGCTGCAGTCACCATCTGCAGTGATTTTGGAGCCCCAAAAATAAAGTCTGTCACTGTTTCCACCGTTTCCCCATCTATTTCCCATGAAGTGATGGGACTGGATGTCATGATCTTCGTTTTCTGAATGTTGAGCTTTAAGCCAACTTTTTCACTCTCCACTTTCACTTTCATCAAGAGGCTTTTTAGTTCCTCTTCACTTTCTGCCCTAAGGGTGGTGTCATCTGCATATCTGAGGTTATTGATATTTCTCCCGGCAATCTTGATTCCAGCTTGTGTTTCTTCCAGTCCAGCGTTTCTCATGATGTACTCTGCATATAAGTTAAATAAGCAGGGTGATAATATACAGCCTTGATGTACTCCTTTTCCTATTTGGAACCAGTCTGTTGTTCCATGTCCAATTCTAACTGTTGCTTCCTGACCTGCATACAGATTTCTCAAGAGGCAGGTCAGGTGGTCTGGTATTCCCATCTCTTTAAGAATTTTCCACAGTTTATTGTGATTGACACAGTCAAAGGCTTTGGCATAGTCAATAAAGCAGAAATAGATGTTTTTCTGGAATTCTCTTGCTTTTTCCATGATCCAGCGGATGTTGGCAATTTGATCTCTGGTTCCTCTGCCTTTTCTAAAACCTGCTTGAACATCAGTATATGTCAAAATTTCCTTCCTTTTTAAGGCTGAGTAATATTCCATTGCATGTATATACCACATTTCATCTAGTGATTCATCCTTCAAGGAACACGTGGCCTGCTTCCACTGTGAATAGTGTGCTGTGAACATGGGCATATAAATATCTCTTTGAGACCCTGTTTTGAATTCTTTCAGGGTTATACCCAGAATTGGAATTGGTGGAACATAGTAATTCTATTTTAAGTTTTTGAGAAACTGTCATACTATTTTCCAAAGTGGCTGTACCATTTTACATTCCTACTAACAGTGCACAAGTGTTTCAGTTTCTCCACATCTAGCCAGCACTTATTACTCTCTCTCTTGTTTTAATAGTATGTGGTGTTATCTCATTATGCTGTGACTTGCATAGGAATCTTTTTTTAAATAAACTTTTAAATTAATATTTTAGAATAATCTTAGATTTACAGAAAAGTTGTATCTCTCATTCAGTTTCAGTTTCCCATGATGTTTCATCTTACATTACCGTGGTACTTTGTCAGACTGAGAATCTGCTTTGTAATAAGCCATCCTCACACACACACACACACACACACACACACACACACACACATGATTCTTACATGCACTAAAGTTTGAGAGCCATTGATCTAGGGTCAGGAAAGTCCTTCCAGGGAAATACATTTCAGCTGTTACTTGACAGATGCATATAAGCAAGTAAAGGGAATGGGGTGTGATCCAGGCAGAGGGAACAAACTGTGCCAAAGCCTGGGGGTAATAAAGAACTTGGAGCGTTTGAGGATAATCATAATAGCAATAATAGTAATTTATTGACACTTACCATATGCCAAGCACTGGTAAGCACTTTAGAACATTATTTTACTTAATTTTTCACAACAGTCCTATAAAGTGGGAAATGTTACCATCTCCATTTTATAGAAGAGGTGACTGAGACTTGAAAGAGAGAAGTAGCTTGCCCAAGGCCACCTAAGTATAAAGTGGCAAAGGCAGAATTTGAACTCAGCTCTTTCTTTTCCAATTCATTTTCTCCCATCAGGCCCCAGGAAAGCTTCACCATCTACTTGCAGCAAGAAGCAAAGCACTGAACACGTGCCTTTCCCTCCCCTGCTTTATTCGTCCCACTCTCTTCCCCAGGCTACTCAACCTTCAGGGCTCCAGAGAGGCCTTTTCTTCCAAAGCTGTTCCCTATTACTCTCCCTCATTGTATTGGTATTTGAACGAGTGAATGAATACAAATAAGTAGCATTAGCAACAGTTTGCACTTATTCATGTGTGTATCTGTTTAATGTTTCTCTCTCCTGTTATCATATAAACCCACATGAAGGCAAGGATTCAGACTGTCTGGTTCTTCTAGTACCTGTAGGTGCTTACTAAGCATTTATTGAATAAAGGAAGAAAGGAACTCAATGAGCATTTTTTGGATGTTGAATGAGTGATTTTTATTTTTGAGAAAGAAAATCAAATGGAGTTGTTGGATGTCATTTAAAACATTAACCATAGATTCCCTCTCTGTCCAGCAAAACCCTCAACCTCACTTCTCCAAAACCCATCACACCCTATAGAAAGTGTCAATGATTTTGATTCCTCAGAAAGAGATACAGGAGAACTTGGTCTGACCTAAGAAACATCTCTGTCACTTTGGAGAAGTTTAAGTCCTGAAATGGGGATGGGAAGCCTCTATTCAAGAATATTCTCAAGAAGAAAATAGAACATCATCTTAACAGCCTCAGAAAGTCAACTGCCTACAAGCAGGGAAAGGGACAAGTGACCTCCCCCACCTTTTCCCACTCTAGAATTCTGCTTTCCAACATAGCATCAGAGAGCTAGCAGAGTGACCAGGCTGCAGGTGAAGGCATAATTGCTCCTCACCTCCCTTGGCTTCCCCAGTGTTAAATTAGCTTTATGTCAATACCACACCCGCAGCTGGGATGAATTATTGAAGCTCATTCACTGCAAAGGGCCCAGGTTCCACTTGCTTTATGGGATGGAGGTGAAGGTGAGCATATTATCTCTGCTTGCCTTGTGGTCAGTACATTTTCGGTCCGTGAATATGAAAAGACTCGGCCCTGACCAACAGATAATCCTAGCCTCTGCATCTCATGAGATCAGTGGAGACAGGCATAATGGGAGAGGAGGAACACAGGAACATGCCTGCCAGCCCCAGACTCTTAGTTATCACAGTTGACAATGGTCCCAAACACCTATTCATACCCACATAAGCACGTACAGTCAGCATTCACACACATATAGATGTATGCATACATTCAAAGTCTCAATAAAGGTATGCTCACTCACTAGGGGCTTCCCCAATGGCTCAGCAGGTGAAGAATCTTCCTGCAATGCAGGAGACACAGGAGATACGGGTTCTATCCCTGGTCTGGAAGATCCCCTGGAGGAGGAAATGGCAACCCACTCCAATATTCTTGCATGGAAAATTTCATGGACTAAAGAGCCTGGCAGGCTATGGTCCATGGGGTTGCAAAGAGTTGGACACAACTGAGCACGTGGCACTCAGTGAGGGCCCAGGAACAAAAATATGGAGGATGCCGATGTTCTAAATATCAATTTTCTAAAAGACTGTGCAAATTTTAAAGCCTCTCCTCCTCCCCCGCCTTCAATACCAATGCTTCACTAGCAGGGCTGCTTAGTCTGCCCCTGACACTTGGCAGAGATGGATGATCTGGGATGTCCAAGGTCAAGGGTGCGGGGTTTAACTGGTGGGGGCTCTATGTGCATGCAGGGGAAGTTTTCCTTCTTGGTTCTCCTGCATCTCCCCCATGAATTGGCATATCCCTGGATTTAAAGATATGTTTCTGCTGCGTGGCCCAGATGTCAAAATTATTAGTTATAGCTCTGCATTTATTCATACCCACCTGCACCTACATTCACAGTCTCAAACAAGCATTTACATTCCAACACAGAACGCATACCCAGAGATAGGCTTCCTGGCCACATGGTGTGGTTCAAATGCTGCTGAGACGGCCTCCTTACCCTATCAGCTGGTCACATGTCTCTCAAAAACCCCACCATTAAATATTTATCCCTCTGGGAGTCCCCAGTCAAGAATCAAATACCTCTGGTGAAGGCAACACACCATAAAGTTATCATCTAACATTTTGGCAGGAACTCCCTTTGCCCAGGGCACTTCCCCCTGCCTGGCTGGCTGACTCTTACTCATTCTTCAGGTCTGCTCTGGCCTTCCCTGCTGCTCCCTCTTCCTCTAGACTAACAAGGGAGGTTACGTTCCTCCATCATCCACTCTCATTACTCTCTGTCATTTTCCTTAGATACATCCACTATAACTGTAATTAAATGATTATTTGTGTCATTATAGTTGCATAGTTTGTGGCTGCAATAAAACTGAGAGCCCCAGGAGGTTAGGGGCTGTCTTTCTCTCTGATCTTCACTGTACCCCCAGTGCCTAACATGTTGCCTGGTACATAGTAGATGTTCAATAAAATTTAAATGGAGTTGGAGGGTTTGAGGAAAGGAAAGGAGGAAAGGGGGCACAAAAGGTCAGAGCAGATAATTCCAAACTTTTAAAATCCTAGGCCTGTGAATATTATTAGTCTTGCCTTTCCTAACCTGCCAGAGTGACATCAGGTCCACTTCCCTGGGTGATGTTAAGATGTCTGAATGGGTCCACACAGGGACAGCCCTAGGATTTAAGCTGACAGAGACTTCTCAGCTGGAAGAAAGAGGGGCATCCTGCCTGGTCTGGCTCCCTACTTTTCCCAATCATGACTAAGAACTCATACTTCTAGAGCAAGCCTTGTATGAGGATGCCCCTCTTCTAGGTATCTCCTGGTAAATAAAATGGAAGCTTTTTTGTATTGTATTGTCTGAGAAAGTATGACATCAATAATAATAACAAAATACTAACAGCTGGCATTTACTGAAAGCTTACTATGTGTCAAGAACTGAATCAAGCACTTAACAATAGTTACATATATAATTATTTCAATTAGTTTTCCAACCATCTTGAGAGGCAAGTATGTATTATTCCCTTTTACAGATGGGGAACAAGCTCAGAGAGATTATGTCATTGGCCCAAGGTCACCTAGGGCCAAACTAGGAAGCAGTTGAGTCAGGACAGGACTCTAGAGGCCAAGTTTTTACCCACCGGGATATACTACCTTCCCTTTTAAGCTCTATTCATATTGTTCATGGGGTTCTCGAGGCAAGAATACTGAAGTGGTTTGCCATTCCCTTCTCCAGTGGACCATGGACTGCAAAGAGATCAAACCAGTCAATCCTAAAGAAAATCAACCCTAAATATTCATTGGAAGGACTGATGCCAAAGCTCCAATATTTTAGCCACCTGATGTGAAGAGCCAACTCACTGGAAAAGATTCTGATGCTGGGAAAGATTGAGGGCAAGAGGAGAAGGGGCAGCAGAGGATGAGATGGTTAGATAGCATCACTAACTCAATGGACAAAAGTTTGAGCAAACTCAGGGAGATAGTGAAGGACAGGGAAGCCTGGTGTGCTGCAGTTCATGGGGTCCCAGAGTCAGATACGACTTAGTGACTGAACAACAATTTTAAGCCCATGAGGAAATGCCAGCCTATCCCTTATCCTTAGACTTTCATACTTACTCAGAAGATAGAAACTGACACCATTTATAAACTTGGGGTTTATTTGGGATCTTGTCCTAGAAGCACCTAGACTCAGCTCCTGGTTCCTAGAGTCAAAGAAGAGGAAAGATGCCAAAACATCTGGAATTGCAGGAGGAAGCAGATACATATTGCTAGAAGGTGCCAGTTCCTGGATATTCCCCAGGAAAACATGCCTGGGTTCAGGCCCTCCTGCTTGAAAGTCGGGCCCATTTTAGCCTTCCCTCTGGACTTCTCTTCTCCCAGTGGTGATCCTGAGGGCTCATTTTAGACTGATGGTTTGAGGTAAGTGATAGATGAGCCACACAGGGTCACATAAACCCAACCCAGCCAGTATGAGGGAGGGTCTACCATGGAGCATGGGTTCTGTTTTCTTGGGATCTCACTTAGGGTCCTGGATTATTGCGTAGAGCCCCGTCTAGAAGATGAGAACTATTGTGGACACCGGGTCATGGTCTCTTTTTCCCCCACCTCTCCCTCATGCGCTCACCTCAGTTTTATTCCTCCAGTGATTAGCAGAGCCTGAGCTCCAAAGTAGGTCTGGACTCAGTTTAAGACCATTAAGGTCCCAGACCCCATGCGGCTGAAATTTGGTCTGTCACAGATACTTTCCAGCTTATCTTTTTAGCCTGCATTGATCCTGATGTTTTCTCCTCTAGTCTGTGAACTGCTAAAGGGCAAGGTCCAAATCAGTGTTGAACAGGGTCAGTGGGCATGCATCCTCTACTGTTGCTTTCTTCTACTGTGTTCTAGAGACTAGAAAGCTAGACTACATTTCCCTGACTCCCTTACAGTTAAGTACACTTGTGTGACTGGAAGGCAGAAAAGTGGGAAAGGCCTTCTTTCTACTATTTTGGGCTTTCTGCTGGTAAGCAGGATTCTGGAGAGGTGCAGTTCTCCTGCAACAGTTATTCCAGCTTCCTGGTCTCTTCTTCCTAATTCCTAGATGGCAAAGCTTTGGCAGTGTGTTCTTTAATTCAATAGTACCGATGGTGGCCTTTTGAGTCCCCATTTCTGATTATGGAATATGTCCTAGCCCTCTTGGTACAGCTTCTAGGAGTCCACTCCACAGATCTTTAAACATATTTTTGTAAGGACTCAATTCCCTATATTAAATTCCCTTCAGTTTAAAACACCTAGAGTAGCTTCTGTTTCCTGCACTGAATCAAGCCCTCAAAGAGTTGTGGAATGACTTCGTGGCAGGGCAGAGTAGGTAGATAGTAGGAAAAGAAATAGACATATTTCAAGGGCTGTAAGCCTTGTACAAAGGGGATAGAAGGCAAATAAGTACACAGTTCAAATGTATGAGTTCAGAAGTCTGTTACAGATCCACCATTGAATGCACACTCAATGTGTGTGATCCTTAGATACAAACACACACGCACGCACACACATACACAGAGCATGACTCGGGATTCTCTCTCCTAGCTTGAAAATTCAGCCACCTTTATTTAGTATCATGGCCCCAAATGGGATGGAGAATCATGTAGAAGATAAAAGATGTGTGTGTGTGTGTGTGTGTTAGGAAGATAAAAATCAAGGTGAAGTGATAAGACTGCAGAGAACGAATGAAGTAGGAATAATAAAGGAAGAGCTGGAAGTATGTGGGAGAGTAAACTGGGAGTGAACTTAAATTGAAAAGAGGAAAGGAGGCAAATGAAGGGGTACTTAAGGGGAGATAAGCAAGAAAACCAACCTCCTCACTCCTGAATACTTGATTTCTATTGCACAGTGCCTGGAAAATAGCAGGCATTAGATATACATTTACTAAACTGAAGAACAAAGTTAGGAAGGATGGAGGAGGCAGGATCACACAGGATGGGGTATGTGCGTACTTACAACCACTAATATTCATCAAGTTTTACCGTGAGCCAGGCACTCTGCTAAGCATTTGACATGCATTATGGATTTAAACACACAAAGCTCTCTATGAGGCAACTGTTAAAGTATCTTCATTTTATAGATGAAGAAACTGAGGCTCAGACAGTTTAACTCATCCAAGATCACACAGATAGTAAGTGGCAGAGTTAGAACTTGAATCCTGACTTGTCTGACTTCAAAACCAGTATTTCTCACCACCACATTATATGTATTCCTGTCTGAGTCAAAGGTAGGTCCACCCCCCTCCCCATCCCCCTGCATAAGTTCAGAGGGCACACAAAGGGACATGTGCCCAGACCTGGTCTATCAGAGAGGAGAGGGCTGGCAAAGGAGGATAGGGAAAGCAGCTGGGGCCAGGCCAGGTTCCCCATCTGGGGAGGGACCATATTAAAGCCTCATCTTCAACAACACACAGAAAAACAATTTGAAACTTAATCATCTCCCAGAATTATGATCCCTCCCCGCAGCAGGGAGCACATTAGCAGAGCTGGGAAATGATAATTCAGCAGCCCCCAACCCAGCAGGGAGGGAAAGAGAGGAGGAGGGTGGAGAGAGTTAGGAAAACAGAAACAGAGGCAAGGCAGAGATAGGGGGAAGGGAGGCAGGGCCTGACCTCTCCCAGTTTTTTCTTTAACTCTATCAGAGACAGCCTTCCAAGGGAGTGGCCTGGTGGCACTTGACCCTTCAATTCTCCTCAGATAGGGCAGGAGTCAAGTTGCCCCTTGGGTCAGTTCTCAGCACCCATGGATGCCCATGTCCAGAGCTGCACCCATGCCCACCCAGGCTAGGTGTGGTTTACAGTGTTAGCCTAGGTGGAGGAGAACTCCCAAGCTCCCAGCCAGCTGAGTCTGGCCCTGAGCCCCTTCTGGTGTGATGGCACCTAGGCGAATCGTTGGTCCGTCAGGACCCGAGGTGCTGGACAGCTCCCAGCCCCAGAAATATTTCTCCAGAGAGAGCCAGAGAATTGGGGCGAGGCTTCTACCCAAAACCGCGGCAATTCCCACCCTTAGGAGAACCACGAAGGCTGCCGGGAGCAGTAGGGGAGAGGGCTTGGGGTCGTGAGGGGGTCCCGATGGAGATGTGGCGGGGACCTGGAGACTGGAGCCCTGGGGGCAACTTCTCCAGACACATTCCTTCCTTCTGAGTCGAGACCCCCCACTGATTCCACCACCCCCCGCCAGGGACAATGGTGCCTTCAGCCCCCAGAGATGAATGGGGCCTTTCAGAGCCGCACGCCACGGGGTCAGCAGCGGCCACCGGGTCCCAGGGCTGCCCAGCCTTCAGAGCACAGAGTTACTGGTCTGGGGCGATTGCGTAGCTCTTGTGGGGGGGAAGGTATTCTATGATCCTGGTCTTAGACTAAGACTGGTGCCTCCTGGGAAAGAGAATCATCCCAGATCAGAAAGTTCCTGGTAAAGAAGGATTTTAGAGGTGTGGGGAAAGAGGAACTCCCCTTCTCTGTGCCAGGCGAGGAGACAGTTGTGTGCCTCCTTGGGAGGCAACAGAGAAAGCTGTGTAGGGACAGAACCTACAAAGATTCTCTCTCCCCTCTCCAAATCAAGGTCCCCCCTCCCTTAGGATGGGGCAGCGTCCTCCTTTCAGTGTCCAGGTCCCTTCTTCTAGGGCTGTTCCTGAGGTCTGGTCCCTCCTCCCTGCTCCTGTCTCCCCTCCCCATCTCACACTGCACAGACTATCCGGTTTCTATGGTAACAGGCCCAGGAAGGCTCTGCCAGGAGGCCAAGGCCACTATTGCTATTGGTGGGGAGAGGGCTATAGGAATTGAACATAAGGAGCAGAAGATGAGTTCTAGCTCTCAGAGGGGGACAAAGACCTGTTGGGAGTGAGATTTTCACTGCTGGAGGGGCTCAAAGAAGAGAAGCCAGAAATATAATTTTGCGATGTGACCCAGGCAGAGTTGAAGGGCACCTTCTTGTTGCTCCGGTTCTTAGTGCTCTAGAAATCTAGACAAGCCCCATCAGAGGGGTAATTAGTGGGTGAAGAAGTGAAACAGGTAGTACCAAGAGTTTTGCCCCTGCCTTTTCCACCTGAGGCTCTATTGTTCTACTCCTCCTGGGGACATGCCCACTTGAAAGAAGGAAGTCCCCAGGAAACTAGAATGCTATTGGGGGGAAACCAGAGTGGGTGTGGGTATTCAGGGCTGTTCAGGAATTTCCTGTAGGCAGCTGGAGCTGGAGGTGGCCAGAGCCTAGGAGTGTCAGGTGCTTTTGTGGCATCTCTCCTCATATCTCCATTGAAGAGTTGGGGGTGGGTCTGGAGGCTGCAGCTTCCTCCCCTCTATCGAACCTGTCAGGATGCTGGGGTAATGAAAAGAAGAGAGTGGAGGTGGCCAAGCAGGGATTGGGAGGAGAGAAAGTAAAAGAAGCCTGAGGAAGGAGGGAGGGCCAGAAGAGGGGTGGAAGGAGTAATGCAGACATGTCTGGTGAGGGCAGGGAGGGAGCTTCATAGAGGCTTGACTCAGCTCCTGGGAAGTGAACCCCGGTCCTCACATCTTCTCAATACCTCTTGGGCAGAGACCATTGGAAATCTTAGAGTCCGGGGAGAATTTGTTGGGGCGATTCCCTTGGGAAGAGGCCTCCGAGGTTATCAGAAGGTTTAGCAAAGCTTCCCTGGGGAACAAAAAGGGTCCCTTGGGAGCCTAGAGTTTCCTGGACTTGAGCCATTGGCTCTCCCTTGGCTGGAGCCCCCAGAACAGTCGTTTTGGTGTTTGCTTATTTTGGTTATTTTTTGATCAGATATTTTGGCACTGTGCAAACTGTCTCCCGTTGCCATGGCAGCCGTGACAGGGGCTGAGGCACCGTGAGAAAAATACCAAAATTAATGAGTGAGCAAAAGTGCAGCCGAGAGAAAAACAAGGTTAAAAAAAGAGTTAAAACAGTAATGAAAACAGGCTTCCCAGCTTCACAGCAAAGCAGCTGCTGAAGCCTCCCAGAGCAGCAGCCCCCGCCCAGCTTTGGGCTCCTGGCATCTCCCAGACCTCAAGGCAGAACTCATTCGCCTTCCCCGACCCAGCCAGCCACAGACGCAACAGCCACTCGGGAGCCGTCCCAAGTACAACAGTAGATCAGCTCCAACAGAAGATCAGCTCCCATCTCAGGTAGCACCCTGCCTCCCAGAACAGCTTCCCAGGGAACAGCTTCTCATCTCCTAGGCAACAGAGTCTGGGCTCCATCCCCCACACAAGAGTGGTCCAGCTATATTACCAGGAAATGGCCTCCCAGCTACATTTGAGCTTCAGAACTATGGCTGCAGGCATAACAGCATCCCAGCTAGAGTCCTGCACACAATAATAGACCAGCCACAAGCCTGGGCAACAGCATCTTAGCTATAGCCAATCCCCAGTATGCTGTCATCACAGCTATAGTTTCAGGACCAATAGCATCCCAGCTACAGTCCTATACACAACAGTAGCTCTGCTCCTATCCCAGGTAACAGCCTTCCTCTCAGGTACAGGCTCCTAGCAACAGCCTCTCATCTCCTAGGACCTAAGCAACGGATCCAGCTACAGTTCTACCTACGTCATATGAACAGAGAACAGCTTCTCAGCTATAGCCAGTCTCAGGTATGCCAGCCTCACATCTTCAGTTTCAAGGCTTACAGCATTTCAGTTACAGCCCTCCTTTCCACATGAACACACACGACAGCCTTTGTCATAATCTGATTGTTCTGGAGATAGCCTAGGCACACCAGCATCATAGCATCACAACAGTGTCCCAGCTGCTATCAGTGGCAACAATTTTTTTGTGTTACAATGCCAGGATCTACACCATCCTAACTTTCTTAGTCACAGTCCATCCCAGGCACATACATATCACAGCAAGAGCCGTAGGCCCCAAGCATCCCAACTACTCCCACACCAAGCATAACTCAGGGTCCAATCCCCAGCCATAGTCTCAGCTGGAATCTCAGGCACCATCAGTTTAGAACTTGACCCCATATCCTACTTGTCAGTCAGGTCCTCCTCCCAGTTTGGTATGGGGCCAGGAACCTGGCTTCTCTCCTCAAATGTAACCTCCTGGTCTCTGCCCTCTGCCTGCCCTCCTTCTTTGGGAAAACAGCCTCATCTTCATTTCTACACTGTCCCAGGCTCAGGTCCCCCAGCCTGGCAGAGGGTTAGGAAGGGAGAGAGAGCAGGGAGAAGAGTAGACACACCCTGGCTTTGCGCCGGCCCAGTTCTGCTCCCACCACTTGGTGCAGGATTTGGGCTTGATGGTGGTAGAGTAGGGAGGACGGAGGAGAACATCTGGGAGATTAGCATTTCCTGCCCAGCTCTGCGGCTGCCTATCTTGCTCAGCCCTGAGCAAGGGAGGAGAACAGAGGAGCCTTTGAATGGCTCCCAGCAAGCAGACTGGGGAGGGTTTGCTGCAGCGGGCAGCAGGCACATGCTGGGGGCAGGGAGGCTGGGGCAGCTCCTCTGTGGAAGATTTCTTGTCTCTGGGCCACTGATTCCTCCCTTGGAGCTGTGCTCAATGATGGGGAGAGTGTGAATTTTGCAAGGGACAGAGAGAAACCACCTAAAGGACAGATTTGCCTGCCACTAGCTCACCTCATCTCTCACCCAGAGCCCCCCACCTGGGATTCTAGGGCTGAGGGCTAGGGGTGCAGACTAGAGCAGGGCCCAGGCCAGAAAGGGAGTCCAACGGAGAGGGGGCTGCTCTCGGAGAGATCTTGGCCAGCCCTTAGCTGGCCGGAGAAGCCCACCCTTACCCTGAGGAGGGCTCCACCGAGAATCCAGGTGTCAGAAGGGGAGATAGCAGAGGAAAGAGACAAGGGGTAGAAGAGCGATAGGGATGGGAAAATGCGGTTGGATAGGGACGAGGAGTCAGAGGCCAAGGCAAATAGAGACGCAGATATCGGTCATCCCGTATTAGACCTTTCCACACCCAGTGACAGTCCTTGCCAGGAACACAGTCTTTCTCACTCTTCTGAACTTCAACCCTCTGCATTGGCTTATCCATGGCGAAAGGCTGGAGGTCGTATTGGACTGGGGTACTTAAGAGCCTCGGGTACCAAACCCTGAGCGAAGGAAAAGGAATTCCCAGGCAGCTCAGCCACCTCTAGATGGCGCCAGAGAGCCAAAACTGAGTGGGAGAAACTGAGTTATCGAGTGTGTGAGACACTGCGTGTTGCCACCGTGTGAGTCGGTGAGTGTGAGTGTAACAGAGAGTGTGGCACTGCGAGGGCGTGTGATACAGGCCGTGACACCGCGCGGCTTCGCGGGGTAGGGACCCGTGTGACTCAGTGTGAATATGTTTGTCACTGGTAAATGTGTTGGGGCCACAGCTCCATGCCGCCCAGAGGACAGGTGATTGGGGGACCCTCTAACAGCCCGAGCTGAGGCGCGTCACCTCATCTTCACACTTGCATATTTCCCCAGTCCTCATTCTAGGGGAGCCTCTGGGTCCCATTACCCTCCCCCTTCCACGGTCCCCTCCGTAGCCCCACCCCCAAGACTTGCTGCGGCCACCGACGCTGACCGCTCTGCGGCTTCGGCCAGAGGGGGAGGGGTGGACTTCCCCAGAGCGCAGTGGGAAGGGAGGGCCACTCGGGGTGCTCTGGGGGTCTGGGCAGGAAGAACGTGGATCTGGAGAAGCAGATGCCCAGAGAAGGCATCGGGAGACATTTCCCGTGCCTCGACTTCCCAGGGGGGCAGAGTAAAGGACAGGTGTTTGAATAAGGTTGGGAAAGGAATTTGGGAGGGGTTCCAGATGGGGGCACGGGTGGGATAAGTGTAAACTGAAGAGCCTGGGAGGGGGACAATCTGCGTATACGGGCCTCGGGTAGCGAGGAGACAGCAAAAGGGGTCCCGGCTTTGCGGAGCGGTGCTGGGGTCCCCTCCCAGCAGAACCAGAGCGGTCCCGAGCTCCACCTCCCGGCCACGGAGCGGGGGGAGGGGGACAGGGAGGCGGGCGGGAGGCGGGCGGGCGGGCCAGGAGGGAGGGGGAGGGAGGGGGCGGGCCCGGCTGTGCGCTCCGCTCGCTGCTGGCTCCGCCGCCGCCGCCGCCGCCACCGCCGCCGCCGCCGTCGCCTCACACACTCCGGGAGCGGGAGCGCGGCGCGGACGCGAAGCCGCCGGGGCTGCTGCGCGCAAAGCCAGCCGGAGCCAAGCCTGAACCGCAGCGCCAGCCCGAGCCGTGCTGAGTCGCAGCCCGGGCCGGGGCCGGTGGCGGCTCATGGACTGCAGGGCCCGCGGCCGGCGCTGCCCAGAGTCGGGTAAGGATCGGTGGCGGTGGAGGCGGCGGTGGCTCCCGCCTGTGAGCGGCCATGGCCGGCGGGAGCCGAGGGAGGGGCGCTCGGCCGAGCGAGGCTACGGGGGCCCAGTCGGTGCTCCGCGTGCCGGGGTTGAATTGGGGGGCGTTTGGAAGCTCGGAGTGGGGGTTGCGGCCGGGGCACCCTGGCCTCCAAGGTCCGCCGCAAGAAGCCAAGCGAGGAGAGGGAGTGCTGGACTGGACCCCAGCCTAGGCGCCCTGCACCCCGGTGCGCTTGGAGCTGCGAGCATAAGGGGGCTCCGGGAGCGCGAGAGATGGAGATGGTTTGGGGCAAGAGCGCAGCCCCCAGTTGGGGGCCATTCCCCGAGGACGTAGCAAGCAAGGACCCTCATCCACAAGCACACACACTTGTTGGGCGACCGGCTCGGATCACTCAGGCGCGTCCAGCTCCCCGCGGGCACCCGGAGGGCCAGACCACGGACATATCTACACACATACATACATATGTGCACACAGGCATACCTCCCGCACATCAGCGCCCGCTGGGGCACCGTCACTAGCTGAGAATCCGCTTCAGCGCCTGCACGCTCAGCGGCACGGACACACAACCTGTGGTCCTACAAAGCAATAGAACACAACCGGGGGTGACATTCGGCGACTTGGACACACAAACGCAATCTCGTGCTCTAAAACAGGAGTGTCACGGCCACAGTTAGCCAGATGAACACTCAAAACCCAGTCACACACACACATATTCCTTTAAGGAACACACCCTAACATAAATTATGTTACACTCCTTGGCCAGAACACAGGTACACAACGCGTCTTGCTTGCACCCCTCGATTGCACCCATAAACACAGAACCCAGTGTTTCCGCACACGCCTTGAAGGCATACACCCTAACACAGGAAGTGGCACCTACAACAGCGCTTCACGGTCACAAACACAGTTTATTGCTTCCCACATCTTAACACTGGATTCCACACACACCTTCCACCAACAATATCACATTACACCTTGCGGGGTATACACACAAACACACGCGCTCTGTCCCTCTCCCTCAAAGGCCAGATTCCGTCCTGGGAAGCTGCCGGGCCGCCGGGAGAGCCCCTAGCGCCCCTTCCCCTTATCACGATACAGGCAGTGTAAATATCGGCGGCGGGAACCCTAGGGGCGGGCTGGCCGGACCAGCTTCCCCGCCGGCGCCTCCCCCACCCCCACTCCCGGGCCGGCCGGCTGGGTATTCCCGGAACAAGCTGGACCTGGCAGGCCGCGCCACCCCGCCTCCCCGAAGCTCCGGGGCACTAGGCCCTTTTGCAAAGGGTGCCAACCTTGGGCAGTGTTTGCGACCCTCTTCGGACCATTCAGTTGCGTTCTCCGAACCACCTGGATCCCCAGTAGACCTGGGTCCCACACACCTGTGTCTCTCTCACACCTGGGCGTCCCCTGCGCCAGGTCCCGGCTGCAGGCCAGAGTCGTGTGCGCGGGCGAGGCCCTGGGACCAGGAGGGCACGCGCGGCACGCGCAGGAGCAGAATTGGCAGGCGACAAGGACTCGCACTCCTTCCCCCCACCTACCCTCGGGAGCCCAGACTTCTGGCCTCTGTTTCTCAGCAGTGGCCGGCGACCATTCCTTCTAGCAGGAAATATTCGGGGCGGCTCTGACATCTTTCATGATTGAGAGTAGGGTAAAGCCCCCTTTTCTGCTGTCCGCGAGAGGCTCGGTTTTACGAGAATTTCTCCTCCGGGCCGGGCTCGCCGCTTTGTGATTCCGGCGCCGGCTTCTTCCCTGCCCCCTCCCGGCGCCCGCGGCGCGGCTCTCGGCGACGCCGGCTTGTGGGGGTCCCTAGGCTGAGACCGGGAGTGCGGAGGAGGAGGGATTCCCGGCGGCGGCCCCTGGGGCAGGGGGCGCCTGGGGCCCGCTGGTGAGGCGCATTCTCCCGGCGCCGCACTCGCGTCTCGCCTCGGGCTCGGGGAGGCCCGGCGCCGCGGGGGTGAGGGTGGGGGTGGGGTGGGGCCGAGAGATCCCGGGGATGCTGGAGGAACTGCCGCTGTCCCACCCCCGACACTCTCCAGTGTCCTCTGGGAGGAGATGCCCCGAGCGCAGGGTGTGTGCCGCGAGCGCCCGCTGACCGCAGCGGTGTAGGTTGGGGTCTGCCCCCTCCGGCCTGTCCGGCTGAGTCTAGTATGTCGTGCCGGAAGACGCCGAGGGCCTTCCATTACCTGCTTTGAGCCAACCCTTGGTAGCTGCCTGGAAAGAGGGCGCCCAGAGGTGTTTGTGACAGCCAGAGGTCTAGGTGTGTGGGGGTTAGGGGTGGGGCAAGTGTTACTTTCTTGATGTGGGGGTCTCGGAGGATTGAGATCTGTAATTATAACTAGACCAGGGCATGGAGTGGATCGAGGAGGGAGGGATGAGAAGGGCCTCCAGAGACTGCTGAGCAGGATAGCAGGGGAGCAGGTCTGGTTTCAGTTCTGGCTGCATTTAGTTTCTCCCCTTCCCTCCCACCTAGTCCCCACCCCCAAAAGGGATTTCAGCTGGAAAGGGGCGTCTTGCTGGCAGAGGTTCTGCTGCTGTGGCTACTTGGTCAGGGGACCTGGGCTAGGTAGAGATGGTGAGCTAACTGCTTCGGAGTGTGGGTGGAAGGGTCAGGAGAGGGTCTGGGAGGATGGAGGGAGGAGCTGAGCAGGAGTCAGGGCTGGGGAGAGGAGATGGGGAAGGAGGAGATCCTCACATGGGGTGAGGGCTGCCCCTACCATAAGAGAGGATAGTTGGTGCTGCAGAGATTATTTCAACCATGTATTGAGCTCCTACTGTCTGCCAAGGCCCATGGTGGGTGATGAGGATGCAATACTGTAGTAAGATACACAACTACCCTTGCCTTCATAGGTCTTCCCAGCTGGCAAGGGATTTGTTCACTTATTGATGAAACCAGTGAGCACCTACTGTGTGTCTGATGCTGGAAATGAAATGCTCCATTTAGATAGAAAGATATCACTCCTTTACAATAGACCTTAATGTATCAGCTCTCATTTAATCCTCCCAAATAATTTCAAGAGGCAGGATTATTTCCATTCCACAATATAGAAATATCTTCAGAGAGGTAAAGTCACTTGGCCAAGGTCACACAGCTAGCAAGTGGTGGAACAAGAGTTTGAACTCTGACAATCTGACTCAAGAATGCAGGTGCCTGGAAACTCCACAGAGGCTAATAGTGGGTTGTGAAAGAGAAGGGAGAGGAGCTGAGGGCTGTGCACTTATTCACTGTGGGAAGCCTCTGAGCAGCTCCACCCCATACAGCCCAGCTTGCTTGCCCTCCTTTCCCAGATGTTTGCTTTGTCCTTTGGTGTTTTGTGCCCGCAGTGGTGGTGGCTGTTTGTTACACTGCAGGGGTGGGGGTCACAGCTGACCTGGCCTCTGGGGCTGTGACATCTGCCCCTGTATGTTTCCTCTCTGGCCACAGCATTCAGGAGGAAATGGCCCCTGGTCCCCGAGGTAGGCTGGCAATGAAGGTTCCAGGTGACCCCCACAGCCGTCCTTCTTCCTGCCCAGATGTTGACACAGATGGCATTTTCCTTGGCTTTCCCTGGCCTCTGCCCTCTCACCTCACTGCGCTCGTGGAGCCTGAGAAGAATGAGTCACTGACCCTCCTGAGGCTCTGACTGCTCAGGGTCCTGGGTTCCCAGTGTCACCAGGTGGAGGTGGGGACACCCCTGCCGGGAAGGCAGCCAGTGCCTGGGCAAGGGCAGATAAGGCACTAATGGCTTCAGAGGCTGCCGTCTGGGACTAATGACTCCCTGTAACCAACCACCAGGACAAAGTTCAGGGATGGTGGGAGCAGGAGTAGGAAGGGCTGCCTCACTGCCACTCCTGGCTGTTCTGTTCTCTCTCCCTGCATCCAGGGAGGCCTGGCGTCCTTCCGTCCTTGAACCCTAGACCCTCTCTTTCTCTTTCACTCCTTGCCCTGCAGGTTTGGCAACCCAGGGATTGTGTGTGTGTGTGTGTGTGTGTGTGTGTGTGTGTGTGTTGGGGGAGGGGGAGTACATAGCAACCAGTGATTTCTGTTGATTTCTCTTCCTCCATCCAGCCTTTTCTCAACTCATGTGGGAAGGCATTCTTATTTCTCAAATCCCAACTCTTCAGCTTACTAGGAGCTTCCCTGTTGGCTCAGTTGGTAAAGTGTCTGCCTGCAATACTGATGACCCAGGTTCAATCCCTGGGTAGGGAAGATCCCTTAGAGAAGGAAATGCCAACCCACTCCAGTACTCTTGCCTGGAAAATTCCATGGACGGAGGAGCCTGGTAGGCTACAGTCCATGGGGTTGCAAAGAGTCAGACACGACCGAGCAACTTCACTTTAACTTTTCAGCTTACTATTTCTATGACCTAAGGCAGTTATTCTTTCTGAGCCTCAGTTTTATCATATGTACTATGGGAAGCCATGTAATAATAAACAGGACCCATTTCAGAGGATTGGGGGGATTAAATGGGAAATGGATGTAAATGTAGTAGAATCTCTGGGAGTGTTAGAGATGATGATGGTAAAGGTGATGACAGAAATTATACTTCATTCTTAATTCCAAAGACCTAGAGTACCTCAAGGTTGTTCCCAGAAGGTTCCAGACCCTTGCTGCCTCCACCTTGCTGCCTGGGGGGTTTCTCCAGGCCCCTCTTCCAGAATCAGAATTCCTAAGGGTGGGGCCAGATTGTACTCATTTTAAAGGGACTCTTCAGGTACTTAAAGAGCCTAGCCTTCTTCAGCTCTTGATCCTACTCTCAGCAAGCCTCTCCCAACCCCTGGAAACTCCCCCTGCCCCCAACCGTCCTTGCCTTGGATATTCCTTTTTAGTGTTCCTCCCAATCAGAAGTTAGATGCCACAATCCTTTCCTGACTCCTAAGGGTGACAGGGGGGCTTCCCTGGTGGCTCAGTGGCACAGAATCTGCCTGCCACTGCAGGAGATGCAAGAGACGTGGGTTTGATCCCTGGGTGGGAAAGATTTCCCTGGAGAAGGAAATGGCAACCGGCTCCAGTATTCTTGCTTGAAAAATTCCATGGACAGGGGAGCCTGGTGGGCTATAGCCCACGGGGTCGCAAAGAGTCTGACGTGACTGAGCGACTGAGCACGGGTGACAGCAAGAGTGAGAGAATGTGTATGAGTATTAGGAGGCAGGCGGGAGGTGGGGAGAATGTGTCACAAACACGCTATGTTTGTGCTGCCTGGGAGGCCTGAGGGGTCAGAGCCCCTGGTTGTGACCTGAGATGGGGAAGAAAGCCCCCGAGATTGGTGCTTAATCTGTAGCTCTTAGAGCAGCTACAAATCAAAGTCACCCTGACGCTGCCAGACCACGGACCTCTGAAGTTGTAGCCAAAATTTGTGAACATTCGTTCTTCTTGGAAAAATCTGCCATGTAGTTTCATAAAATTTACTAAGGGGGATGTGACTCCAAAAGGTTGATCTGGAGAGAGTGAGTGGAGGCAGGCTGTCACTGCTTTATTTCTCCTGTCAGGTTTAAGCCCCACCCAGCCAAGACTTGGAGTTGGTGCTCACAGTGATCCCATATAGTGTGTGTGCTGTGCAAGGGAGGGCAGAATAAGGTGCCCAGAAGGGAATGAGGTTCTTTGGAGATAGGTGTGTTTGGGTTGGGGCTCGATGGTAGGATGAGCCCAGTGCCAGGTCCATGCGGAGAGGGGAAATGGCTGAAGGATGGATCCAAATAGAGCGTCAGATAAATTCCTCTCTCCTTTAAAGAGATTAAGATTGCAGCTGGGAACAAACACACACTACTCATCTGATAACAGCCTCACGTGTGTTGAGCCTATTAGTGGGAGAAACGACCAGGGAGGGGCTTTGCTTGTGCAAGGAATCTGCATTCAATGACCATTTGCTGAGATCTAACCTACACAAGAAGGGTTCGATCAGAGCCCGGGGAGTCCTCAGTGGAGTGGAGAAAGTGGGTGAGGACGAGCAGTGAACACACACCAAGTTCCAGGATAGGTTAGCTAAAATAATCGCAGTCATTCATTAGCTGTGACTGAGCACCCACTGTGCTGTGCGGGGGGCTTCCCTGGTGGCTCAGTGGTAGAGAATCCACCTGCCAATGCAGGAGACCCGGGTTCAATCCCTGGGTCAGGAAGATCCCCTGGAGAAGGAAATGGCAACCCACTCCGGTATTCTTGCTTGGGAAATGCCATGGACAGAGGAGCCTGGTGGGCTACAGTCCATGGGGATGCAAAAGAGTTGGACATGACTTAGCGACTAAACAGCAGCAGCAGCAACTGTGTGCAGGGTCCAGGGCGAGGCCCTCAGGATGGATATACGAGTAAACAAAGCAGAGGCTCTCTTAGTTTCTGCTCACAGAAAGACAAACCATTCACAAATTATTCCCCAAACAGCTACCTAACTACATCGGTAAGTGCTTTGAGGGAGCATTTGTTGAGTGCCCATGTGCTAGGCATTCAGCCCATATGATCTCAAACTCCCTAGGAAAGAGGTAGTCATATTCCCATTTTACTGACAAGGAAACCGAGGCTCTAAATCAACTTCTGCAGCTCACATGGTCAGGACGTGGGCAGCTGGGGTCTGCCTCAGACTGCCTGATGTCACAGTCCCTGCTCTCTCCATCCTGCTGCCCTACACCTGTCAAATGGGTACAACCCAACAAAAGTGACAACCAGTCATGGGTTAGAATGGTGAGCTCCACAACGACAGACTGCATCTGTGTTCCACTGCCCATAGAGCAGTATGTTCCACTGTGTTCCATAGAGCCTGGAACATTTTAAGTACCCAATAAATGTTCCCTGAAAGCATGAATGAGCACTGTAGTGAGCCCAGCTCTGGGAAGGGGATGAATGCAGGGAGCCCTGTCCCTTCCTTCAGGATGCTTGGGGAGGTGGAAAACACAGGACTAGATGCACAATATGGGGACTGAATAACACAGGCGGGCGGTGTCCCCGGCTGCACGGTGATTCATTGCCGAGGGATTGGTACGCACAATAAGTGGCTGTGAGTTGGAGGAAGGAGAGGTCACTGTGGGCTGAAGAGGCTGGGAAGGCTTCCCGGGTGACCAGCGGCTGCCTTTAGTGGGGTGGGTGTGGCCTGTCACAGGGCCTTGGTAGGATTTCCAGGTGCGGGGCACCTATTCCAGGGGCAGGCAAGGAGCTGGGGACAGGAGATCCAGCCTGAGCCTCTGTTGAAGATGCCAAGCCAAAGACTTTGGATTTGCAAAGCAGGGCTGGTTGTGGTGTGGTGGTGCTGGAGAAGAGGAGGTAGTCAAGGCTGGTACTGAGCTGGAATCTGCTGACACACAGCTCAAAGCTGAGGAGACCAGCAGGAGCAGCAAGCTGCTGTCGTGACTGCGGTGCAGATTGTGGTTGGCTGGGGCATACAGGTCTCTCACTGGAAGGATTTGGGGGTGGGCAGGGAGAGGCAGATGCGAGATGGGGCTGGACCGGTTAAGGCCGGGAGGGGCCAGGTGTGAGGTAGGGGCCAGATACACACTGGGAGACTGAACAGACGTGTGGGAAGTGGTCTGGGCAAGGCTGCTCGTGTCATCGGCAGCCCAATCCCAGTTAGACCTGCTGGACTCCTAGCTTCTAAGGACGGGCCAGGGCAGCTCCCAATGCCAGTTCCAGGGCTAGTCAGCTCTGACCACTGACTGCCCTGACCCCAGTATTGACGTCTGCTATCTTCCACGTACCTGCCCATGTCTCTCCTCCCCACCGCCCCCGTGGAGAGCGAGGGCGGAGGAGCTGTGTGTGTACACACAGGTGTCCATGCTCAGGGGCATGTGTGTTTGCAAGGAGGTCGGGGAGGGAGAACCCCTATTCCTCAACCTTGTTTGCAAGCCTCGGTTGGGGCCCTGTTCAAGCTGGCCCTTTGTAGGGGTGGGCACCCTGGTTAGCAGGGTGATTAGTGTCAGAAGAGGATTTGAGATGTCCTACCTCACATGCGCACACTGACTTGGCATCTCAGAAGGGATAGGAACGTGACGTCATCCCTTCTGCCTGCAGCCAACTTGAGCGGCCCTCAGCGTGGGCGGTGGTGATGATTGGGGTCTGGGGAATGTGAGGGTTCCTGCGTCTCTCTCCTACTGTGTTCATGGCAGGGGGTGGGGGGCTCCAGGTCTCGCCCTTGCACTTGCTGTCTCTCCCTATCTCAGTATCAGGGTAATTAGCATGGGTGACTAAGGCAGGATGCTGGTGAGAAGGAGGTGTTGGGCAGAGAGCAGGGAGGGAGGGAGTGTCAGGTGGGTCCGGGCATTCCAGGGGCGGGAACTGCTCTAGACCTGTTCCGGCGCCTACCGGCTCCTCCAGCTGGAGCAGACACCGCTGCTACTCTGGGCTGTGGGTGAGACTCCGGGTTCTGGGTCCTGGAATCGGTATTCTCTCTCCTGGAGATCAGTGTGTGGGTGGGAGAGGGGGAGTTGGGGGTGGCTCTGGGCAGCCCTCAGAGCCTGGGCTCTCCTCCCAGCTGACCACTCTGTTCTGTCTCTCCCCCTTACAGCTCTCCTGATTCTGGAGCCTGCCCCAATGGGGCCCCTGAGGCACAGCCCAGGCCCTGGGGAGCGACGTCTGCTGTTGCCCACCCTGCTGCTAGCACTGCTGCTGCTGCTGGCTCCGTCCCCAGGCCATGCCACTCGGGTGGTGTACAAGGTGGCTGAGGAACAGCCGCCCAATACCCTCATCGGGAGCCTCGCCGCTGACTACGGTTTTCCCGACGTGGGCCACCTGTACAAACTAGAGGTGGGCGCTCCGTACCTGCGGGTGGATGGCAAGACGGGCGACATCTTTACCACAGAGACCTCTATCGACCGTGAGGGGCTCCGTGAATGCCAGAACCAGCTCCCTGGTGAGCCCTGTATCCTGGAGTTTGAGGTGTCTATCACAGACCTTGTGCAGAATGGCAGCCCCCGGCTGCTGGAGGGCCAGATAGAGGTTCAGGACATCAATGACAACACGCCCAACTTCGCCTCGCCAGTCATCACACTGCCCATCCCCGAGAACACCAACATCGGCTCACTCTTCTCCATCCCGGTGGCTTCGGATCGAGATGCTGGCCCCAACGGTGTGGCGTCATATGAGCTGCAGGTGGGGCCCGAGGCCCAGGAGCTATTTGGGCTGCAGGTGGCAGAGGACCAGGAGGGGAAGCAGCCGCAGCTCATCGTGATGGGCAACCTGGACCGGGAACGCCTGGATTCTTACGACCTCACCATCAAGGTGCAGGATGGTGGCAACCCCCCACGTGCCAGCAGCGCCCTGCTTCGGGTCACCGTGCTCGACACCAATGACAATGCCCCCAAGTTCGAGCGGCCGTCCTACGAGGCTGAGCTGTCTGAGAACAGCCCCATAGGCCACTCAGTCATCCAGGTGAGAGGCCCCTCCATCTGTCAGGGTGACCCACTCTACCCTGGGTCTACTCTACCCTACGTCTTCCCTGCTCTACCCTGTGGCTGACTTCCATTTAGAAATGGGAGCCCACCCCAACCTCGTGAGAATTCCCTTCACTTAAGGGCAAAACGGTCAAAATACTGCAGCGAGATCTCTTTTCCCAGCCCCTGCTTGGTGAGACTTTCCTACCACACCCCAGCAGGGGAGTGACTTTCCTCTGTCAAGCTATTTACGTGACAGTGACACAGCATAAGTACAGTGATCCCCCATCCCTGAGGCGGAGTCAAGTTGGAGAAACCTCTGCAAAGTGAAACCCCCTCCCAAGTCAAATGACATTCTCCTCCCCAGCCAAGCGAGCTGAACAAATGAATCGCCTTTTGTCCAAGTAGATTCTCTCCAGAGATGGGAATATCTTCCCAACCAGGGGCCCGTTAGCCAGATGAGAGTTTCCCGAGGCTGAAAGCCACAGCCTACCTTTGCCCATCCCTGACAGTCAAATGAAATCATTTTAGCCAGGTGAGTCCTCAGAATTCTAGAAACTGTGCTCAGATATCTATACATCTGTCTCCTCCCCTAGGCACTGGGCACCCATGGATATGGGGTACTGGGCACAGTTGGGTTGGTGGCCTCTGTTGCAGTTCTCAGCACCCCTTTCCATGGGAACTGCCCCAGGGGCTGGGCAGCTTGGCGGGGCCAGGGCCTGGGAGGGAGCAAAGAAAGCGTCCCTGCAGACAGGTGGGTGTATCTCGTGCTGTCATCTCAGCCCTGGCCTCCTGCCAGCCCCAGAGCCTTTCTCCTTCCCCATGGGCTGAAGTTGTCTGTCTTTGATGTGAGGGAGCTGAGGAGGGCTCAGACTGCCCTGCACACCGTTAGCTGTTCTGGGAAACCATTCCTTCTACATCCCCAAACTGAAGCAGGGCACAGGGGCAGTTTGGACCTTTATTTAGTGGCTGGTGGACTGGAATCTGTAGAAGAAAGACAGAGAGAAGGGAGACAGACAGTCGGGGATGGTGACTAATCATAGCCTAGGTGCTGGGCACTGTTCTGAATACATTCTGTGTATTATATCATTTAATCCCCATAGTACCAAGTAAGCATTATCCCATTTTACAGATGGGGAACTGAGCCCACAGAGATTAGGAAACTTTCCTCACGTCACCCATCTGATGTGTTCAGATCCCACCTCGGCCACGTCCAACAGTTTGACTTTAGAGCCCATGGGTATAAGAGTCAAGAAGTGGGATGAAGCAGGACAATGGGGCATAGACGAGGCTACAGGTAGATAGAGCAGAAAAGAGAGGATAGGAGAGAACCAGCAGTGGGAAAGAGGCTGAAGAACTGAGCAAGATGGGAGAGAGAGACAGAAGTCAAGAGTCAGAGAGAGAGGTAAGCTGGCACGAAAGGCGGATAAGGAGGTGGGTGACCAAGCTAGAGACAGGGAAGCAGACAGTGGGAATCATAATGAAAAGTTGGTGACAGACTGAGGGGATGGAGGGGCGAAGAGAAACTGTTAGAGGAGTGAGCAGAGATCAAGCAGTTGGGAATCCTGACCCATGTGTCTTGACTGTCAGAAAAAAATCCTGATGGGAAGGAAAGACACTAGCAGTGGCCCATAGAGTGTCAGCACTGATTTTCAGAGGTGAATGGATGGATGGCTGAATGGATAAACAAAAAGAGAGATACATGGTATTTAGGGAGCACTTGGCACGTGCCAGGCAGTGTTAGACACTTTTACCAATAACATCCCATTTAATCCTCATCACTACCTTGTGAAATAGGTTCTATTATTATCCTCCTTTTACACATTTGTAAACTGAGGCTCGAGGATGTTAAATCATTGGCCCAAGGTCACGTTATTGGGAAGCAGTGGAGCTGGGATTTGAACATAAGACTCTGTTGCTCTGCTCCCCAGAGACTCTGCCTAGTTGCACCCATCTGGTCTCATCTCCCCACACACACTGCCAACGCATTCTGCTGGGCTGTGACCTAACTCTAGATCGCATGTTTCTGCCTGACCGGTGCTCCCTCATGGCCATTCCCACCTGGCTCCTGTTCCTCCGTCACCACCCGTGTTTGTGTAGACTTGGGCCGGGTGCGCGTCGGCCTCGGCGCAGAAGGGCGTGCCCACTGCAGAGGGACAGGCAGTTCGTTGTTTGATGCTGGGAGCCCAGCCTGCTGCCAGCAGGCTCTGTGGCCTGCACCAGTCCCTCCTTCTTGGCCGCAGGCTCGGCCGGATTCCTCAAGTTGGTGCCTAGCCAGCACCAGACCTGGGAGGAGAAGAGACTTGAAACAGGTTTCCCCGGTTTGACAAGGGTAGTGGCCTGGCTTGGCGGGCTCCCTCTGACCCACATCCCTATCTGGCTGTTTTCAAAAAAAGCAGTCCCCTCACCTGTGGCCTCCAGGTGGGCATGTGGGTCTCCATTCATGTACAAACACACACGTACACAAACACACATACCTTCTCACATAGTCACAACACGTGTATGTTCATGCATGCCTATTATACACATATGCCATACATACACACCAGCTCTACTACTCACACATTCCCAGCTCTTCAGAAGGGTTGAAGGTCAGTTAAATTGGGTGGAAGGGCTACCCTGGTTGCTAGCTGGATCCTCATCCCCACGTTTGGGTGGACTAGTATAGAAATGATAAGTAGAGTTCAGTTCTGCCCTGTCCCATCTCTAGTAGTTAGCCTGCAGCACCATCGAGGATTTGTGGGCTGTTATCTGTGCTCTTCAGGGAAATAGATCAGTAATATCAGCTACAGTGTCAGGAACTGGGAAAGGGCAGGGCTTACACGTGCTGCTTTTGGAAAGGCTGCCTTATTAGATTAGTCATGTCTGCTGTGCTCCCTGGAAAGGCAGCCCTGGTGTCCCTTAATTTGCTATCCCCAAGCTAACCCAGCCCTGTTTCCCTCGTTTCTACCCCTGCCCTGTAGGTGAAGGCCAACGACTCAGACCAAGGTGCCAACGCAGAGATCGACTACACTTTCCACCAGGCACCTGAAGTCGTGAGACGCCTTCTACGACTGGACAGGAACACCGGACTTATCACTGTGCAGGGCCCCGTGGACCGTGAGGACCTGAGCACCCTGCGTTTCTCGGTGCTTGCCAAGGACCGTGGCACCAACCCCAAGAGTGCCCGAGCCCAGGTGGTGGTGACTGTGAAGGACATGAACGACAATGCACCCACCATCGAGATCCGTGGCATAGGGCTGGTGACGCACCAGGACGGGATGGCCAACATCTCAGAGGATGTGGCGGAAGAGACAGCTGTGGCCCTGGTGCAGGTATCTGACAGAGACGAGGGAGAGAATGCGGCTGTCACCTGTGTGGTAGCAGGCGATGTGCCCTTCCAACTCCGCCAGGCCAGCGAGACGGGAAGTGACAGCAAGAAGAAGTACTTCCTGCAAACCACCACCCCGCTCGACTATGAGAAGGTCAAAGACTACACCATCGAGATTGTGGCCGTGGATTCTGGCAACCCGCCACTCTCCAGCACCAATTCCCTCAAGGTGCAGGTGGTGGACGTCAATGACAATGCGCCTGTCTTCACCCAGAGCATCACTGAGGTCGCTTTCCCAGAAAACAACAAGCCGGGTGAAGTGGTTGCCGAGGTCACTGCCAGTGACGCCGACTCGGGCTCCAATGCTGAGCTGGTTTACTCTCTGGAGCCTGAGCCAGCTGCCAAGGGCCTCTTCACCATCTCACCTGAAACTGGAGAGATCCGGGTGAAGACATCCCTGGATAGGGAACAGAGGGAAAGCTATGAGTTGAAGGTGGTGGCAGCTGACCGGGGCAGCCCTAGTCTCCAGGGCACAGCCACCGTCCTCGTCAACGTGCTGGACTGCAATGACAACGACCCCAAGTTTATGCTGAGTGGCTACAACTTCTCGGTGATGGAGAACATGCCGGCACTGAGTCCAGTGGGCATGGTGACTGTCATTGATGGGGACAAGGGGGAGAACGCACGGGTGCAGCTCACGGTGGAGCAGGACAATGGTGACTTTGTTATCCAGAATGGCACGGGCACCATACTCTCCAGCCTGAGCTTCGATCGGGAGCAACAAAGCACCTATACCTTCCAACTGAAAGCTGTGGACGGTGGTGTCCCACCTCGCTCAGCTTATGTTGGTGTCACCATCAACGTGCTGGATGAGAATGACAACGCACCTTTTATCACTGCCCCTTCTAACACCTCCCACCGGCTGCTGACCCCCCAGACCCGTCTGGGTGAGACGGTCAGCCAGGTGACAGCTGAGGACATTGACTCTGGTGTCAATGCCGAGCTGACCTACAGCATCGCTGGTGGCAACCCTTATGGACTTTTCCAGATTGGGTCACATTCTGGTGCCATCACCCTGGAGAAGGAGATTGAGCGCCGCCACCATGGGCTGCACCGCTTAGTCGTGAAGGTCAGTGACCGCGGCAAGCCCCCACGCTACGGCACAGCCTTGGTCCACCTGTATGTCAACGAGACTCTGGCCAACCGCACGCTGCTCGAGACCCTACTGGGCCACAGCTTGGACACACCGCTGGACATTGACATCGCCGGGGACCCAGAATATGAGCGCTCCAAGCAGCGCGGCAACATCCTCTTTGGCGTGGTGGCTGGTGTCGTGGCCGTGGCCTTGCTCATCGCCCTGGCTGTGCTCGTGCGCTACTGCCGGCAACGGGAGGCCAAGAGTGGCTACCAGGCTGGCAAGAAGGAGACCAAGGACCTGTACGCCCCCAAGCCCAGCAGCAAAGTTTCCAAGGGCAACAAAAGCAAGGGCAAGAAGAGCAAGTCTCCCAAGCCTGTGAAACCGGTGGAGGATGAGGATGAGACTGGCCTGCAGAAGTCTCTCAAGTTCAACCTGATGAGCGACGCCCCTGGGGACAGTCCACGCATCCACCTGCCCCTCAACTACCCACCAGGCAGCCCTGACCTGGGTCGCCACTATCGCTCTAATTCCCCACTGCCTTCCATCCAGTTGCAGCCCCAGTCGCCTTCCGCCTCCAAGAAGCACCAGGTGGTGCAGGAACTGCCGCCTGCAAACACATTCGTGGGCACCGGGGACACGACGTCCACGGGCTCTGAGCAGTACTCCGACTACAGCTACCGCACCAACCCCCCCAAATACCCCAGCAAGCAGGTAGGCCAGCCCTTGAGGCTCAGCACGCCCCAGCCCCCACCCTACCCCTACCATGGGGCCATCTGGACCGAGGTGTGGGAGTGACGGAGCTGGTGTCTTGAACCTGCTCTGCTCACCAGCCCAAGGCAATGGTGGGAGGTGGAACCAAAGGTCAGGGAACGCTGGGACCGGCAATGACCCTGCTGCCTCACCCAGGCTTGGAGGGCTGGGCCCAGTGAAAATGGAGGGTGCGTTCTGTGTCCCCCCACCCACTGCCCCTCCCCACTGGGAGAGGCCTGTGGTTTGTTACATCCTGGGACAGGACCAGATGCTGGGTGCTGCAGGTGGGGGCTGATGGGCAGGGGAGCAGAAGGGTTTGGAGGCAGAAGCGTGGAGGGAAATGGAGACTTAAGTCTCCTTCAAACCTGGATCTCTGTCTGAGACCAGTCATGGGTGCTTCTGTGAAGGGGAAACAGGGAGACCTGGGCCCTGGTGGGTAACCAGGTGGGGACTCTGTCAGGGAGGGGGGCCCCCCTTTGTGCCTTCTCTGTGTACTGTGTGTTACCCTTTTCCCCACCCCAGACTCCTGGGCTGGGCCCCCCATTCCTCTTCCCCCATCCCAAACACTTCCCCCTGATAATAAAGTTCTCTATTTTTGGAGTTTTGGTTTCTTATTTTCCTGGAAGTGAGAGAAGAAGTGAGAGAGACTGGAAACAAACCTTTGTCTGGAGGTCCTGCCTCAGTGTCCCCATCCCTGCTCTTTGTCCCTCCCCATGTCCCAGACCTGCACCTCTCTGCCAACCGTATCTTAATTGATCACCTTCCCCCCCACCAACCCATGACCATGACCAAGTCCTTGTCTGGGTGAAGCACCCTTCAAAAAGAAGTGTGTCCAGCAGTGTATCCCTCTCCTCGTGGTTTTTAGTGTTTTTTTTTAAACAATATTTATTTCTTTAGGCTGGGCCAGGTCTTAGTTGTAGCATGTGGGATCTAGTTCCCTGAGCAGGAGTCGAATCCCAGGCCCCTTGCATTGAGAGCACAGAGTCTTGCCCACTGTACTACCAGGGAAGTCCACCTCCCCTCATGTTTGTGAGGCCTCCCTGGGAATGATGCCCTTCATCAAGAAAGCGGGTGGAGAGACACCCAAGTCCTGACCTTTCTCCACTGACTAAGACTTGACCTTTCCCCTCTGTGCAGACTGAGCAGTTCCCAATAGAGCTCAGACCAGAGCAGCTGGTAGGGGTAGGTGGAGTGCAGTCTGGCTGCCTCAGGTAAAGGCACAGAACCTTTTAATTATACTAGGCAACTTCACTAGAGGCAAGATCTTCCCAAGTCCCTTTCCCAGCCTCTTCATCCCTGTACCACTCAACACCCAGCAATTAGCCTGTTTTGCCCTGTCTTCCCACCAGGGTCACCAGCCTGGGCTGCCGGGAGGGCGGGCCCAGGGAGAGGGGAGGGAATCCTCCAGTGCCGTGGGCCAACCTGCTCTGTGTCCCTGGACCTGGGCTGAGGCACCCTAGATGGCCCTCTCCCTTCCCTTCCTTCAGCTCCTTGCTCTGGCCACCCTTAGCTGCTAGCTCTCATTCACTCTCTCTCTCTCCGTCTCTCACTTCTTGCTCTCCTGGGTCTGCCCTGTCGCTGGCTGTGCCCAAGGAGGAGGCTAAAGTCAGAGTGAGGGGACTCAGGTCCTGGGGGAGTCTCTGAGGCCAGAGGCAACCTGTGTCCATGGTAACTGAAGAGGCTTGAGACACTCCCAGGAGGTCCAAGGCGCCAGCTCTCTATTCTGATTCGGTCCACAAACTCCCCAACGCCCTGGAGCACCCCCAAAGTGAAAATCCTGGGGGTTTTGGAGGAGTGGGGCATGGGGAAGTGAAATCTGGTTTCATCTCATTTCTCCTGGACGAATAAGCATCTCTCGGGTGGCCTCCGGCAGCTCCTGACCAATCATCCTTTCTCTCTTGTTCCTCTCCTTGCTGCCGCTGCCTCTCCCTCATTCTTCTGTTCCTGTAGCTCTTTCATCTCTTTTTCTTTTCCGAAGTCTGAGGGATTATCCTTTACTCGGCTCCAGACCAACCCAGGGATGGAGCCACACTGCACATTTGAACATAACCAAGTCATGATACCGCTGTTATCATCAAAACACATAGGCTGAATCCCTACTGTGTGCTCAGCACTGTGCTAGACCCTGAGGGAAAAATGGTCATATTTCTACAAGACATACAAGTGAAAAGATGAGGCAGTTCGGAATCTTGGTGTTGCTTCTCGCCAGTGAGAATGCCACATAGAAAAGCTTTTCCCAACTTGTTCTGCCACTACTCGCTTTCTTTTTTTTTTTTTTTGAGTCCTTACCAGGTGCAACGTACCATGCTAAGCATTTTATGTGAATTAGCTCATTCAACGCTCATAACTCTTTGTGAGTAGGTCATTTTACAGAAATGAAAACCAGGTAGCGATGGAGTCAAATTCAAATCATCACGAGATCTGGTTGCCAGAGTCTGCTATTTTCCATTATGCACTTTTTGACTAAGTTCAGATTAACCTAATAAAGGCTCTACAAAGTTCTGCAAGAAGGGAGAAACTGTTAAGCTTTGTATAACTCTGGGTTTTCCACATTTATTTGACCATGGTGTCCCCTCCCTTTCTTTGAGGCATGTAGTATGAGAAGACATGGGAGTGGGCTCCTGAGAGGGAAATGTGCACCTGAACCAGCTCTTCATGAAGTGAGGAGCAGGAGATGGACGGGAGGCTGAGCCAGTCCCTGAGGCAGGAGTGAGTGTCACCAAGCTGGAGGCAGGGAGAGGGCAGAGAGGGGACTCTGAACGGAATGGAGGATGGAGTGGGGAGCTGAGACAGGAGATTGGAAGGTGTAGGCTATAGAGGACATAGATACCTTGTCAAAAGTTCCTTAGAGGAAATAGGAGCCCCTGAAAGCTCTTGAATTTGGGGTGAACTGAGTTTTAGAAAGTTCACTGGAGTGTATGATGGATTTAAGTTGGTAGAGGTGAAGGTACAGGACTGAACCCCTAAGGTCTAGGCAAGGATGGTGGCGAAGGGAATAATGGATGGATGGATCAGGCTGACGTTCTGGAGAAAAGACCCACAGGACTCAAGGAATAATTGGATGTGGGGTAGGGGTGGGGAGTGAGGGGAGAGCTACCAAGATTTCCAGATAGATACCATCCTTCTGAGTCTGGATAAGGGGGATAATGGTAAGATCATTGCCCATGCAGAAGCTGACTGAAGAAAAAGAATTTGGTTTCAGGCACGTTGAATCTGAAGGGTCCATGGGGACACCAACTAGAAATATCCAGGAAGTGTCTAGAACTTCTGGACTGGGGTGTTTGAGACAGATTTTGGACATAGGCTTTTAAGATTTATTTATTTATTGGCCACACTGCACAGCATGTGGGATCTTAGTTCCTCAACCAGGGACTGAAGCTGCGCCTCCTGCAGTGGAAGTGTGGGATCTTAACCAATGGACTGCCGGGAAGTCCCTAGACTTTTTAAAATTTGATAGTCATAGAACTATAGGGAATATTTAGTATTGAGTATGACCCAACCCTCCATTTTAAAGAAAAGCATCATAGAAAAAGACCAAGTAATGTGTATTCCAGGAGGCAGGATTGCAGCCTTGGATTACCAGGCACAGGTTCTGCAGGGACGGAGGGCTGCTGGCTAATGTCTAAAAAGAAAACTGTGAAGAAAAAAACATTTGATAGCCGGGCTACTCTGTGCCTCCCAGAGCTCCTGGAACCTATCGTCAGGTCAGTTTGGGAGATCTTGTCTGTTATCACCCAGACCTTTCAGTGTTTTGGATCCCGACATGGATCTCAAGAAGGGTTGCCTGTGCCTGAAGATGGAGTGGGAGGCAGGGTGGGCAGGCAGCTCCCTGTGCTGACGCCCTCCCCCACCCCAGCTGCCTTGAATGGGACACAAATTGTCTACGGTATCAGGAGGGTGGGTCTGCAAACCTGGACCACCTTCCATCTCAATAACCTATTGAGAGTTTTAAGAACAAAGCAGCACAAAGTCAGAGGATTAGAGGGAACCTGGAGACTCATCAGCAGGGGCCTGGGCATGGGCTGCTCCCATCCCTGGCCTCCAGGGGCCCTTGGTCTTCACCCTCCACAACTCCTAATTTCTGGTTGGTAGGAGAACCAGTGGTAGTCCCAGGTGGGTGTTTGGGTGCTTGGTTGGTTGTGCCAAGTTCCAGGCTGAGGTTGCCAGGTTCCTGGGATGATCATTAACCCATGGCAGGCAGACGGAGCTGCTGGCTGGGAGCAGCCTGTCACTTTTGCACTCCCCCGACCCCAGCTCCCAGTCTAAATCCTGAATCCACCAAGCCGGCAGCCCCTCCCAGAAGCTCCTTCCTGTTTCCTAGAAGGAGTCTCCATCTGAAGCCAGTCTTCTGAATCCCTGATGGATGCCGCCTCCCCCTCCTATGCCCAGGTCCTCCTGGGCCCTGCCCTCTCCAGTAATACTGTTTCCTGATATGGAGGGCTGGGGAGTTTCCATTGTTCTGCCACCCCACCCCCAAGGTGCCCTGATTTGTTATCAGGCTCCTTTTCCTTCTTCCTTCCCACCTTTTTCCACTCCCAGGCCTCTCTGAAGGGGAACAAGTGGGGACAGGGGCTGAGTGGGAGAGGACTCAGCAGGGAGTCCTGCCTATGGCATTACAGACCAGGGGGCATTGCAGACCAGGGGTGAGGAACAGAACCTCAGAAAGCCGTTAGCAACCCCACTGGATGGAGGCAGTAGGAAGTTATGGAGCAATGAAACAGGTGAGGAGCTGGAGTCTGGAAGCTGCTATTTGGAAATTAGGGAACTGTTCTGGTATTGATGAGCTGTTTTGGAATGAGGAGTGTGTCCTGCTTTCAGGGAGCTGTTCTAGAAACTGGAGGCTTGCTGGTGTTTAGAGGCTATGCTGGAATTAGGGGAGTTGGCTGGTATTGTGCTATTTTGGTGTTGGCTGTCTGGAATGAGAGAGGCTGTGCCAATACTGGGAAGCTGTGCTCTAACAAGTGGTTGTACTGGATTAGGCTTATCGTTGCTGGCCTGGGGGCTATCATAACACTGGGGCCTGTGCTGTGTTAGGACTTCCAGTGTGTGGTCCTGGCTGTCCTGGGAGCTGTCCTAGAATGAAGGGCAGTGCTCTATGAAGGTGTCTGCTTTCTGGGGGGCTGTGCTGTGCTGGGGGGCTGGGCCTCTTCTTGGTTGCTGCTGAGGCCTAGAGGACTAGAAGCTCTGGGTGTAGGCTTGGCTGGGGCTGCAGCCTGGTGTGGTGGTGGGCCCGTGGGGCAGGCTGGCCGGCCAGCAGTGACATTTCCTCTCCCCGCAGTTACCTCACCGCCGCGTCACCTTCTCCGCCACCAGCCAGGCCCAGGAGCTCCAGGACCCGTCCCAGCATAGTTACTACGATAGTGGCCTGGAGGAGTCTGAGACGCCATCCAGCAAGTCGTCGTCAGGGCCCCGACTGGGTCCCCTGGCTCTGCCTGAGGATCACTATGAGCGCACCACCCCTGATGGCAGCATAGGAGAGATGGAGCACCCCGAGAACGGTGAGGGGCGTTGGCATGGTCGGGCACCCCAGGAATGAGTAGAAGCCTGAAAATGATGACAAGACCTTACAAAACAGCCTCCATCTCTTGAGCTCTTCTGTGGTCAGCAGTGATCACTGTGCAGAGTGCTTTCTGGCATATATTCATTGAATCTGCATAACCACTCTGATTTGAGATCTTTATTGTGCCCACTTTACAGTGGAGAAAACTGAGGCGCAGAGAGGTTGAGTCACTTATCCAAAGTCCTATACAGGAAGTGACAAAGCTGGGAAGGATTCAAACCCAGGCTTCTCTGATTCCAAAGACTTTGCATTTAGTACTACTCTATATTGCTTCCTGGGAACAGGGACCCCAAGAATGGGGGCTAGAGGGCTCAGACAGTGGTGAGGGAGCCTTGAGGCAATCTTTTGATGTAATGAGGGTCAGAGGGCCTTGAGGATGCTCAAGGGACCCTGGATGCTCTAAGGAGCCCAGAGAAGGGTGTGATGGTCCCCGGGGGAGCAGGAGATGGTTTGGCTGAGGAGAGGAGTGGTGGGGCTGGGAAGGGGAAAGTCTTGTCTGGGAGAGGCTTGGAGAGTGATGGCAGAAGTGAGGTCTGGGCAGGAGCAGTATGGGGACAGATGGGGGATGTGTGTCAGAATGTATGGATGCAGTGCGTGTCTGTGTGAAGGCATCTGTGGTGGCCCACAGTGGGGAGCCTAAATCAGCTTGCCCTTGGGATAGACAGACTCTCCAGCTTGGAGCTTTCCTCAGGTCTCGCCCCCTCCCTCAAGCCGAAGTCCCGAAGCCCCCCAAAAGATGAAAGGTTCCACACCTCACCCCGCGGGCACAGGTTGTTGTCTGACCTCCCAGGCCCGAGGTCTCAGAGTGTCCTCTCTCCCCACCCTGCCCGTCCATGCGCGATCTCACTCCCGTCTCGTCCTTTTTGTGCCCGCGCAGAGCCGGCTGGCAGGAGCAGGCCCTGAGGCGGACTGCCAGGTATGTGGGAGCTGCTCTGGGGTCTGGGGTCTGTGGGACTCGGCCCAGCACCCAGCCCCGCCCACCCAGTGCCCGTGCTCTGCTCCATGCCATGTTGGGTCCCCACTCTGCCCTGAGCTAAAGAGCCTGGGTGCTTTGAGGGTTAACGACAGAGCTGTCCCCTTCTCACCTTGCACTGGCAGGAGACCAAACCAGGGTGGGTGGTGCCAGGGGAGCCCCCACCCCAGGTGGTGCTGCTCAGTCATGTCCCTGGCAGGGGGCGGGGAGGTCACCGCCTGGTGCTGTCCCCAAGAGAGGGCAGGACAGGGGCAACTGTGACAGGAAGTGCTCCAGGCCCAACCGTTCCCATAGAGACCCCGGCTGCCCAGCAACCACACCGGCTACTGCTGATGTCAGGCGGCCAACTCCTGTTCCCGTGGGTGTTCTGGGCAGGGAGCCGGGGCAAGGCCAGGGATGGTGGTTGCTGTAGGGGCCAGAGTAAGGCGGGGTGGGGCTGCATGAGCGTGCTTGTGGCTATGTGAGTGTGTGCTTCTATGGGAACCCCTGGCTTTGTAGTGGGGCCTTGCTGTGCTGGGGTGGGGTTTCAGGACAGCTGGGGGCATGGTGAGGCTTAAGGGGGCTCAGAAGGAAGATATGTGCCCACCTCTGTCTGAGGATAGAGATACCCGGTGTAGGTTTGTGCGTCCATGCCTATCTGAAGGGAAGGCTATGGGTGTGTGGGGGGAAGGGGGCGACAAGGGAGAAAGAGATTGTGTCTGTAATGAGGACAGGGGTTTCCTCATCCCTATCTGAGGGTAGGTGTGCATGTGTCAGCCTGTCTGGAGGTAGATGACAGAGTGCATAGATGGGTTGTGCGTGCACCTGTCTGAGGGCAGATACAGTGGGTGTGTGAGAGGAGAGCTGGAGGATGGGTGAGGGTGGAAGAAGGGAGGTGTCTATTTAAGGATAGGCTGTGTGTGAGAGTGTACACTCCATGGATGGTGGGAGGGTGTGTGTGCCTGTGAGCTTGGTGGGCAGGAAGGGGTGTGCACTCTTGTTCCAAGACAGAGTGGAGGTGCTGTTGGGAGGCCATGGAGCAGAGCCCTCGAAGGCTGCCCTGCCTGAGGACCCTCCCCTTTCTTCCCTGCAGACCTGCGCCCTCTGCCTGATGTCGCCATGACGGGCACCTGTACCCGCGAGTGCAGCGAGTTTGGCCACTCCGACACGTGCTGGATGCCAGGCCAGTCGTCTCCCAGCCGCCGGACCAAGAGCAGCGCCCTCAAACTCTCCACCTTCGTGCCTTACCAGGACCGAGGAGGGCAGGAGCCTGCGGGCGCCGGCAGCCCCAGCCCCCCGGAAGACCGGAACACCAAAACGGCCCCCGTGCGCCTCCTGCCCTCCTACAGTGCCTTCTCCCACAGTAGCCATGATTCCTGCAAGGACTCGGCCACCTTGGAGGAAATCCCCCTGACCCAGACCTCGGACTTCCCACCTGCAGCCACACCGGCATCTGCCCAGACAGCCAAGCGCGAGATCTACCTGTGAGCCCCCTTCTGGCCGGCTGGCCATCCCTTCCCCAGTCGCCGGCCAGCTCCCAGGTGGGCCCATTCCAGGGTCCCCGCTCCTGACTCCTCCAGCGTGGACTTCCTGGCCAGGGCCCTGAGTGGGGGGTGGGGTACTGGCCTCATGACCACGCTGGCCCTTCCCCCATGCAGGGTCCAGGTCCTCTCCCTTCACTTCATCCCCCAGACCCTAGGGAGCCCCCTCTTCCCCTTTATGGGGCTCCTCCCAGCTGATGCCCAAGAGGGCTCCTCTCCGATGACTAGGCTCCCTTCCCTCGACTTCCAGGGAGCACCCCCTTACTTTGGGCAGATAGTGGAGTCAAGGGTGGGTAGCACACTTTTAACTCATTGTTTCCCGGATGGCCGACCAGGGCGGGGATAGGATGCCTCTATTCCAGCCCTGCAGCAGGGCTGAACTGGGGAGCCCCCCTCCCTGGGAACTCCCAGAGGAAATTCAACCACCAGGCGCTCCCCGAAGGGCTGTTGTTACCAAAGGTGGGGTGGGGATGGGGGTGAGAGTGGGGCAGAGGCCTTGTCTTCCTGTACTGCTCCTGGGCCGGCCCACCTGCCTGCCACATGCCCATGCCTGGTCCCATCTGGGGGCCCCCCCTTCCCCACTGGTCATGCAGTGTCTGTATATAAGGACCTTGGAATGATGTCCCCATTTCTGCCTGATTTGCAACTTTTCTTGTTGATGTTGTGTTGTCTTGGGGGACCCCTCTGGGGGGGACCTGCCCTATGCCCCCTCCTCCCTGCCGCAGTGCCCCCCACCCCAGGCCTCTACTGTTCCATGTTGTAAATACCCCTGGGGCCATGGTGGGATGGGGGTGCAGGCCAGGGAAACAAAGGGTGGGCGGGGGTGAGGGTAACATTCGCCTATCAGCAGAGCTGGGCTTTTATTTAATTTTTTTTAAGAAACAAATCTCTATTTTTTTGGAACTGTTACGCTGTGCCCTGGTGGGGGGAATCCCCGCTCAGGCTGGCCCCCACATCCAGATGAGCATCACAGAGGGGCCCTGAGGCTGTGGGGGGCAGCTGGACAGGGGTGGGATGACTGTGCCTCTGGCCTGGTCGGGTGAGTTGGGAGCAGGAAGGTTTGTTCAGGGGGTGGCTGGTCGCTGCCCCCAGTAGGGGGTACCTGCACCCTGCCCCCTCTCTGCCCCCCACCCCCAGCCCCTGCCATGACTGACCCGTCAGCCTGTAAAACCACCATTGCCTTGATCTCAGGGGGTGGGAAGGGCGCCTCAGGGCACCCTGGGCTCCAGGCCCCCTTCTTCCAGTTGGGCTTCCCTTTGCCAGGGTCAGGGGTCCCATGGGGGTGGGGAGATTGGGGGGCAGAGAAGCCCAGTCAGCCATGATGAGGTGGGATTCTTTTCTTCACCTCAGGGGGCCAGGGTGTGAGGGGCATCCTGCAGAGCCTCCGTCTCCCACTGTGGCCATCTCAAAGCCTCAGTCCCCCTTCCTTCCAGAAACCCCCACTGCCTTGGCCCATACCTCTCCAGCTCCCCAGGAGCCCAGGCTGGGAGGCTGGAGACTCAGGGTATGGCCCTTGCTTGACTTCGTCTAAGCTTGGGGGGGTCGGCCCAAGGGTGGGAGGGGTGGGTACAGGCTGCTGGGTCGTCTGGTGCCTTTGGGAGCTGTGTTGCTGGGGTCTTAACTCCTGTATCCCCAGAGACCCCACCTCCACCCCTGAAAGCCATGGGGCTGAAGAATCACCTTATTCTCTGCTCCTTGCCCCTAACTTGGCTTGGGGTAACAGTGCTGGGAAGGAGAACATTGTTAGGCTTGTGGCCCCAGCATCCACAGCCCTTCTATGGAGGGCAGGGTGTAGAGTGGGCTGGGGTGGCAGCAACCAGGTCCAGGGATTGGCCAAAGGCTCCTTTCCCTCGGGGAGGCCCAGGAGGTGGGCTGGGGCTGGTTAAAGAGACAGCCCCTTCCCCCTGCACAAACGGGGCAGGTGCAATACTGGTGGAGTTGGTAACATGAGTTGCCCAGCTGGTGGGTCAGTGGCTTTGAGGGCTGTCCTGGGTCCTGGAGTTCAAGATTCTGGCAAGATTGTATGCGGCCCATTTGCTTGGTGGAGAGGGTGGTCCAGACAGGAGGCATTCCTGGGGTCGGCAGACTCCCCTTGGAAGCCCCTGGTGGCCTGGGCACCCTGCCCTGGTCTTGGAGGCCCCTGAGCACTAAGTGGAAGGGCAGAGGAGCACTTTGCACAATGGAGAAGCCAGAAGGAAGAGAGTGGCCCAGGTGGCCAGGAGGGCTGAGAAGCACAGAGGAGCCCTTCCCACAGGCAAAGGCAGAGCCCCTAGCCCCCTGGTTGGGGTCGGGGCACTGAGTCTGTCACCACCTGGGCACTGGAGAGGTGAAACCAAAGGTGGGCAGGGGGTGGGTGACAGCACTGGGGACCACTCCAGTTGGTCCTAGGTCTGTGAAGCCCTTCCCCAATGCCTTGTGTCGCGTACAGTTTTATGTACAAATAGGCGACATTTGGCCAGAGGAGACCCCGCTCAAACCCAGCCTGACCCAGTCAGTGTCTTCCTAGAGGGGACCTAGTCTGTCCTCACCCCCTACTTCAGAGCATGTCTCTTGGTCGGGGGAGGGTATATGGGGACATACTTCTCTCCTAGGGTCCCTGAAGCGTGTCTCACTTCCCCCGGGGAGAGTCTCTGGGGCATCCCTCACCTCTGGGGGCTCCCTAGGCCCTATCTCTCCCCTTGGGAGTCTCTAGAGGGATATGTATTCCCTCCGGGGACCATGGGAGCATGTCTCCCCCCTACCCAGGCTCTCTGGGGAGCCTGTTTTCCTCCCAGGGTTCCTGGGAGTACTTAAGGCATGTCAGTCTTGGGCCATCTCTCTTCCCAGGGAAGGGGGCTATCTCTGAAGCATGTCTGGGAAGAGATGTTTCTGGCCCTCCCCGCACCTCTCCTCCGGGGTGTCTCTGACCTGCAGCACTTGGGATGAGACTGGGCAGCTCTAAGTTGTCTTTTCTCCTAGGGGCTCTGGGATACCTCTATCTCCTGAGGGCCCAGCCTCTGGAGCCATTTCTTCCCTGGACGGGGGCTGTCTCCTGGTGTTGGGTTGGCTTGTGTTGGCCAAGAGAAAGCCTCTTAGGGGGCGTCTCCACGTGGGACTTCTCTGGGAGGGGGGACTGTGTCTCGCCCATGGGGTTTCCGGGCGGTGTGTCTGCCCGTGGGGAGGGGGAGACTGTGTCTCCTCGGGTTATCTGAGTGGGGAGGGGGGCCGTGTCTCTCTCGTGTGTTGGGGGGTGGGGATCAGGGAGGGGGGTTTTGGGCGCGTTGGGTGCCCACACTGGGGTCGTGTTTCTCTTGGTTCGTGCCACTTCCCAACGCCTCGCTCCTCCCGGGAAGGGCCCCCGCTCCGCCCCCACTCCACCCCTGTCCCTGGCGCTGCGAGCACAATCCCGTTGATTTGTAATGATTTCTGTCTCTCTTGTCTTTCTCTTTCTCTGACCGCCCCCCGCCCCCCGCCGCGAGCATGCGCAGGCACCGCCCCTACCCCTCCGGTTCGGTTCGTTTCCGGTTTGTTTGCTGAGCTGTCAATGAAAGACCCGTGTAATTATTCCCGAGCTTTACAATAAAAGTGTGAAAACCGGACCCCACTTGGCTTCTTCCAGCCCCTTGGGTCGGCGTCCCGGGGAAAGTGGAGGCTAAATCTGGGGTAGCGACCTTGGAGAGGGTCGGGGGACGCGGACGGGAGAAGAGGGATCGAGATCCATAATGGCATTAATCGGCGCCACGCAGGGATGGGGACAAGAGGACGGAAACTGATGGCAGATCTACTTCGTACTCCAAAGCCATCCACTGGGCTCGATCCGCTCCCAGCAACCCATTCCCACCGGAGTTAAGGTGTAAGCTAGGCCTTAGGCTGGAGGGCGCGCCGCGCTGCGGAGGGTTACTCTATGCTGCCGTCTTCCATAGGGCACGTATCCATTCCCGCTACCCCTCATTTAGCAGTTTGAATCACAGAACTGGATGAGAGAAGGGGCAGGGGACACCTGTCTGTCGCTCCGTCGCATGCTCAGGAACGAGGGTTGGAAGTCTTATGTATGGGGACCCGATAAGGTCTCAGCCTCTGGCCCCGAATGCGCACTTCCCCCTACCCCCCCACCCCCACCCCCGCTTCCGTGTCGAGTGGCCAGGCCTCCTCCGTCCGGCTCCCTGGTAAACACCAGCTCGGAAGAAGTCGAAGAACAGAGACCGGATCAGCCGGTTTCGCGGCCCCGCCTGCCGGGGCGCCCCTCCCCCGCGTGCGCTTCCGCTCAGTCCGCGTGCACCCTTCCCCATCCCACCACCCCCAGCTCTCGCAGCGTGGGCCTGACTCCCGGACCCCGGGGTCGGTTCAGCTGCTGGGATTAGTCGAGCGCAGGGACTAATCCTGGATGAGCCTCCATGTAAACCCGGATCGACCGCGGGTACGGCGCGGGTCGTGGGGGCTCCTTTATCCATTCCCTTACTCCCGCCTTCTCAGGGCTTGGACCCACCCCACGCCCCCTCGCTACAGTCGGAGACAAGTGGTTGGATCTGCTGTGCTGAAGATGTGGGGGAAAATGGGAGGGGGCAGAGTGAAGACACCACCAAGATCAGGTCTGATCAGTTGCGCTCAAGCAACCTGGCAGTGGGGTGGGGGGTGGACACCCTGAAAGGAAGAGCAGAGATCCCTCTGGCAGCCTCTGAATCCACAAAGGGTGAGATCAGCTTCCTGGCTCAGTGTGCAACCCTGTGCTCCCACCTTCCTCCAGTTACAGAATCTCCTACCCTCCCTCTACCAGTTAGGCCAGGGAGACCTGCACCTAACCTTGAGGCCTCACTTCCTGATCAGAGGAGGCACTGAGTCAGCAAGAGGGCCCCATGTCATCTCCACCTCTGAGTTGACCAGACAGTGAGGGGTGAGGCGCTCCTTCTGTTGAGGCCAAGCCCTGGAAATGATGTCAGGGTTAAGGGACTTGGATACTAGAATCCTGTCGTTGGTTGGTTCATTCATGCTACAGACATTTCAAGGTCTCTTTGGGAGAGGCAGACAGGTAAACAATGACCACATCATATGTTCAGCCCTGCCCTGAGCCGTAAATTCAGGCTGGAGAGCCAAAGGAGGTGCCTTTTCCAGCACCTTGCAGCAGGCTTCGTGGAAGAGGTTGGGACAGAGCTGAGTTTTGAAGGGCAGATGGGGAAAAGCCCATGAGGAAGGGGTCTGCCTCCCAGGCTATGGAGCTGTGTGTGCAAGGGCCTGAAGGTACAGCAGGAGAAGATGAAGTGGCTCAGGAGGGCCAGAGAGATTGGAAAGGACAGGGGCCAGAACTGACAGGGCCTGCTGGTCAACCTAAGGAGGGCAAGGGAGTCATTCAGGGATTCTAAGCCTCTAAAAGGAGAGATCAGATTTGTGTTCTTTACAGATTCTAAAACTGTCCTCTTGCCTTCTCTGCCCAGGTTTCTGGAGATGCCTGGGGTAGAGGTGGAGGCGTATACCCACAGATAGTGGGGAAGAGGAACCACAGCACAGTGTATGTTAGGAAATTCAGTCCCCACATCCTTCCATCATGCCTGGAATCAGATCTACATTAGAAATCTATCTGTAGCACTTCCTGTGGTATGAGCTTGGGCACGTGACTGAGCCTTGGCTTCTTCATCTGTAAAATGGAGCTAATAATGCTTACCATCACAGAGGATTATTTGGGGACTTCAATGAAATAATGTGTCCACTCTTGTATTTAACACATATTTAGCACCTACTGTGGGGCAGGCTCTGTGCCAGCTGCACTCATTTAGACAGGCCTGGTCCCTACTGTCTCTTAGAACTTCCATTCCAGTGGAGAAGACAGACAATAAACAAACAAATGAGATAATTATAGACTGTGTTAAAGTGCTGTGAAGGAAACAGTGGGACATGAAGGAGGATAACGAGGTAGGGAAGAGGAGGGGGCTGCCTTACTCTGTGTGGCCCAGGAAGCTTCTCTAAGGGAACCTTACGTTTCAGAGCTCAAAACAGAGTATTCCAGTACAGAAAATTGCAGCTGCCAACACCCCGAGGTGGGAGATGATAAGGAAGTAACCTGATTCATCTAAGATGCTAAGCTTTCTGTGGGCAGGAACTGAGGTCTCTCACTTCTTAGAACCTTCTGGATAAACATGGGGTGAAGTAAATGGAGGGGAATTTCCAGCTTGCTGGCCAACCTCCCCACCCCTATCCCCTAGAGTGTGTTGGGGTGGGGTGCTTTTGGCCTCTTAGCAGCCTGTCCATCTGCACAGCTTAATCTCTCCAGCTGTTCTATACAGGAAAGGTCTCTGCCCACTCCTGTTCCTTTCTGGGGTTCCCAATCCTCTCCTTGGACAGGAGGGGCAGTTTGGGCCCCTCCAGAATCTTTTGATCAAAGGCCTGGATTGAACATCATATAGTGTCTGACCTGCAGAGGCTGAAGGTCATTGGGGCCCTCTGGAGTCTCCCCCTCAGCCAGGGTCTCACTTCAGGGAGCCCTTGAGGAAAGCTTCCTCGCACATGGATATGTATCACACACAGCCACCCGTGCTGCAGAGTGCACACAGCTCCTCTCACCCGCTTACCATCCAGCTGCACATTGTGTCTCCATGGCAACCAGTAGGCCTGGTCCATGGATGTTAGAAATAAGTGCCAGAGGAAGACGAAAGAGAGAGAGAGGAGCAACATTATAAATAAAGAGACTCAGGAAGATAGCCTTCCAAGGAGGCCCCTCTTTCTCCTTGCATCTCCTACCAGGAAGACTTGAATGGACTCTCAGTGCCTGAGAATGGAGGGCCTCAAGGTGGGCACTAAGCAATGGGCTGACAGCTGTCTGGACACAGGTAACTGGGGGCCAGTGGCCAGTGAGGGAGGAGCAGGATCAGGAGAATCTGAGCAAGTCAGGAGTTTGGGGCACAGAATACTTGGTCTGAGTAAAAGGCAGATGAAGGGGGAGGGATGGGAGACTTGGGGGAGCTTCATTCCCTTCTCCCCAGCCTAATTGGCTGTTCAGGCTGAAACCACCTCTTAGTCACTTAGTCTAATTAGAATTGTTCGGAAGAAGACAGTGGGGGAGGGGAAGAGAAGCTGGGGTGTGAAGGGGGAAGGGTGGGAGGAGAGGGAGCCCCGTGGGATGGGGAGTGGAGCGGGAGTTCCTTCTATCACCTTCCATCCATTCTGTCACCATCCAGTGGATGGGCTGGGCTCTAACTGTCCAAGCTGTGGGTCATGCTAATCCCCCCACCCAGCTGTCACTCATGTTCCCTCACACACACCTGCTTTCTGCTTAGTGTCTGTCTCTTCCTCTAGCTCTTCCTCCTCCTCTGTCTCCTCACCTTCGTTTTCCCCTTTCCTCAGGGTCTCCCAATCTCTGGCCAACGTTTGCCATTAGGAGTGCTGACTGGGGCAGATCCACTTTAGAGTGGAGGAGGAGCAAAGGGATGGGATTATATTGAGAGCAGCCTCATCTTTTGGGAGTTAGAGGGAAGACAGCAGACACTACCCCAGTATGACTCCCCACACATGGACACACACACACACACATATGCAACTCTATTCCCACTTCCCACCCCTAACCAAGTCTCATCACCTTTCTGGAGCATGTGGAACTTGACCTCTGAAGTTGAACTGTCTGAATTGCCTTGGACAAGTAACTTAACCTCTCTGAGCATCAGTTTCTCTAGCTATTGAGATGGGGATAATAGATCCTAACTTTGGAGTGTAGATTTAAAAGGATAATGTATGTGAGCTGCTTAGAACAGTAAGTTGTAAGAGCTCAATGAACACAGCTCTTATCATCATCAGTCCCCAGCTCTTTTCCTTTCCTGGGGCCCTTTAGGAACCATAACGTGTGCATTTTCCTTTTCTTGTTCTTCTTCCCTCTTATTGTGGCCCCCAAATTACCTCTCAGCTCCTAGACTCAACCCCACTGCCTAGCTCTCTATCTGCGGGTGGCTGTCCCTGTTATGGGGTGGGGAGGGGATAGGGAATAGAAGGTTAGGCTTGATTCCTGCCCCCGCCCACGGGGCCAGGATGCGGGGTTCGGGACATACCCTCCTCCAGTCTGGAGACTGGTTTCCCCTCCTCTGCAGGACTCCAAGAAGAGGAAAAGGGACAGCCATAAATGATGTAGGGGAAGTGCACTTGCTGAAGGGGACAAGAAGGGATAAGCTGAGTCCAGAAGCCTAAATATTTCATGGGGCTGCAGCACTGGGAAGGGCAAAGTCCCCGAGCTGTGTTTGTGAACGTGCCCTGGACTCCACGTGGCTTGGAGCCGTTCCACATGCTCAGTGCCCACACCTCACGGGAAACTGCCCATAGTGAACCCTTTCCTGGCCAGGAACGTGTCTTGGTATGTGCATATTTTATTTCTTACAGCTGTGGTAGTTTGTTGAGGCTTGAGGCTAAACAAACTATTTTGACAAGGTCATGTTTTTCTTACCTGTATCTCAGTTTCCCCCTCTAGATGACCCAGGACTGATGCCCTTGCCATCAGGAGAGCTGCTGTTGGCAAAAGCTGGTGGGGCGGGGGCAGGGGCAGGGCTGGCAGGGAGGAGGTCTTTCTGATTTCCTGTCTCTGTCTGTCATGGTTGACTGAAGAGCAAGGTATCTATGAGAGCAGGTGGGGAATGGGTGGAGAGCAGCAGGATCTAGTAGCGCCCCTGTCTACTGCTTAAAGAGGAGCTGAGGGACAGCCTCTGCCAAATCTCTGCCTCCAGGTGGCCCCTGTCGGCTGCTCTCCATGATCCTTTTCTTGACTCCATATCTAAGAGGGGGATTAGAAGGTGCCCTTGTGATCTCTGTCACAGGTTCTCCTTTATCCTTTTCCTTGACCTTGCCCAATCTGTCATTATTTCATTTCTATGTTTACTTTTTCGATTTCGGTCTCTTCTCACTAGAATAAAAGCTTGCTCGCAGGAGGCAAAAATCTTGTTTAACTTATTTGTCAGACCTCAAAAATGTTTGCTGAAAGAACAAATGAATGAATGAATGGGAGGAAATCTGCTTGGGGTTTCTGCAGCCTGAGCAAGAAAAGGAGGCAGAGGGAGGGTGGTGAGAGGTGAACAGGGATATAGGTGAGAGGGTGTGGTGGAGAGGGGGAAGGACGTGTGGAAGGTGGGTGGGATGGGGATGAGAGGGAGACTGGGGAAGAGGGCTGTGAGGAGGGGGCTAGGGTGGAGGTAGATGGAGCTGGACCCATGAGGCATGGGCTTTGGGGGAAGGGATCCAGGCCTCCAGAGGGGCTAGAGGCAGGTACTTGGGCAGAAAGAGATCAAGTCTGGAATAGAAAGCTAAGGACAGGCTCTACCCTCAGCAAGGCTACACTTGGAATTCGGGTTTGGGGTCAGAGTTGGTGGAACACAGAAATCCACCAGGAATAGCTGAGCCATGGGAGTTTCCCAGGGCCTGCTGGTACCATCAGTGTCCCTCCAACTCACCCTCATCTGAAATCTGGGCCAGATGCCCAGTCTGAGAGCCCCTCCCTTTGCCCTTCTAAGCCCATAAACAGGAAATGCCCCAGGCTGGGCTGACCAGTGCCGCCCTCAGAGAAAGAGCCAGCAATCCTCCCAGGGCAGGAGAGAGGGAGGTACACAAAATCAGTAGGGGGTCCTGACTCTGATTACCCAAGCTTCAGAAGCCTCCATCTGCCCAAATCAAAGGTGACAGCAATATTAACTCTTAGCACTAAGCCCATAGAGGAACCTGGGCTTGAAGGAGGAATCCTTTCCCAGGGCTCTTCCTTAGCCCTGGGCCCCCTCCTGAGGCTGTGGCTTCCTAAGAAGGCAGGAAAGGGACAGGGGTGGTAGCCTGGGGTGGGGATGGGGAGACTCCCATCAGATAGATGGTGTCTCCCCCAGCATTGGTCAGAGTGGCTGTGGAGGGGGAAGCAGAAAAGATTGGAGGTGCTGTGCACCTGCAGTGGTTGTCATGGCAACCTGACTTGTATCCCAAGAGGGTGGCCTGGAACGCAAGGGTGGAAACACACACACACACACACACACACACACACACACACGGCTTTGCAGAACTCTATCCCTGAGAGAGCCCTATCAGCTTCCCCGCTTCTGCTCTCTACTGCCCTGGGTGAGGCTGAGACCAGGGACTGAGCCCTGAGAAAAAGCTGTATTGGGGAGGGGCAGGGATGGGGAGGCCCTCCACAAGGCAGGGTGTGCTTCCCAAGGGTGTCAGTGTGGAGAGCGCATGGAGTGTCCCTGAGGTGGTGTCCCTGGTATATGTAGAGGATGTGTCTACAACTCACCCACTGCCAATCCTGCAGTCAGACCACACAGGAGAGGGATTTGGGAGGGAGATGATTATTAACAAAGACAACAGCAATCACAGTTAACCTTAATTGAGAGCTTATTAAATCCCAGTCCTGTGATTGTGGTGAGCGTTTTACAGGCAGTCTCATTTGATCCTCACAACAACTGTACAAGGTAGGAATTATTAGCCCCATTTACAGATGTGAAAACTGAGATTCTAAGAGGTGAAGTAACTTGCTGTAGGTCTAGGAACTGGAAAGAGACAGGGCAAGACTCTGCAGGAGGGGAGAAGGCAAAGGACAGGGTGCCAACCTCAAAGGCCCCACATGACACTCCTGTCCGTGTGCCCCCATGCGCCTTGGCAGAGCTAGTCTGGTACTGTGCCAAGAGGCAGGGCCTGGGAACCTCAGATTGCTGGACTAGGGCAGCTGAGGGTACCTGTGAGGATGTGGGGACACTAAGCAGCGGGCACCGTGATTGGCACGAGCCAGGGGAGCGGCTGGCAGCCTTGCTCCTGGTAAACATGAGGAGAGGTTACTTCACAAGGAAACAGTAATTAACTTTAATTAGCACCTTGCATCTCAGAATATTATTAACATCTCAATTTCTCTAATCAAGGCAGCAGGAGAGGGGCGGCATCTGCCTTGCCGACTCCTTCCTGGCCGTGCTCCCTGGCTTGGGGTGGTTTTTGCCCAGCCCCTTCCCGCTGGATGGCACCCAGGAGCACCTCCTCAGAGCCGGGCTGCCAAGGGGAGCCAGGGAGTGAGGGGAGCCTAGACTGACAGGACAGAGAAGCAGGTCCAGGGCAGGGACACGGGAGCCTGCAGTACGGCAGGAGCACTAGGGCCTCACCCTTTGTGCGGCCACCTGTGTTTCCAAGCAGACTATAAGCACCAAAAGAGGGCTAGGCTGCGTCCCCCATCAGAGAACAACACAGCTGCCTCATTGTCCCCTCTCCCTTCCTCCCTTTCTCCTCCCTTCACCCCTCTCCTTTCTTCTCCCTCTCTCAGGTCTTTCTCTCCCTTCTTTCCAACTCCCCTTCTCCTCCTCACTCTAATTTTCCATTTCAACATGGATTTATTAAGCATCGTTTACAGGCCAGGGGCTGCCCTCCCCCACTGGGAATGCAGCAATGGACACCACTGGATAAATCCTGCCCTGGGGAGTTTAGAATCCCACAGAAGAGATACGGCTCGGGCATAAAGAACTGTAATTGGGCTCCATCCTGATAGGCATCGTAATAGAGGTATAGATAGAAGGCTGGGGTGGGGGCGATTCTAGGAGGGAGGAGGAATGGGAGAGGCAGGGACCTTAATGGTGGGGGGGGGGAGATCAAGACAGAGACCATCTTGGAAGGCACCATGAAGGCAGGGAAACCTGAAGCAGGGAGGGCACTGGGAGCCGTTCAGCCGTCTTCAGAAGGCCAAAAAGGGAGGGGAGGCCTTGAGGGCGTAGCAGGTGCCTCTCTCGTCCTTACAGCCACCCTCCATGGCTGTTAACCCTGCCACGCGTCTGATATTAATAACTGGCCATCCTCCTTGGTCTAATTACAGTGGCTTGCACTTGCACAATTGGTTACTTACTTGGCAGTGTTCTCATGGCTTTCTCCTCATTCCCCCCAATTTGTATATATTGAGTGCCTACTGTGTCTTTTTTTTTTTAAGGAGACATATTTGTTTTAATTTTTATTTATTTGCCTTTTAGTTGTGGCTGTGGGCTCTTTATTGCATCATGTGGGATCTTTGGTTGTGGCGCAGGGACTCTCTAGTTGTGCTGTGCAGGCTCAGTAGGTTCACATACAACTTAGTTGCTTGAGGCACATGGGATCTTAGTTCCCTGACCAGGCATCAAACCCGTAGCCCCTGCATTGCAAGGGGAATTCTTAATGACTGGACTATCAGGTAAGTCCCTGAGTACCTTCTAAGTCTTGAGGGCCAGGTGTGCCTGAAGTAGGTTCCAAGGGCCAGGGGTCCTCACAACAGGGTCAGGAGGGGTCATGGTTGGTAGAGCTGCCTACAGGTCTGACATCTCAGCAAAAGAAAGGCAGTATGTGCTGGGAGTTCCCTCAGGGAAGAGGCTGGTTCCACACTGGCCTCAGCAGTACTTTTGCCTGCACAGGTATACTTCCCTTCCATCTCTGTTCTAACAGAGGACAGTGCCAGAAGGCTAAGGTTCAACTGCAAATCTTGTCCAACATTAACCCAGAAGGCAGGGTAAATGCTCAGTGGACACCCTGTGTCACGTTGCCAGGTACAGAATGAGGCTGGTTCTGTCAAGCCCCCCTACTGTGGGCCACGAGTGGGGATGGGCATTTGCTTTTACTTTGCTCTCACTCTACTTGCCTGTTATGATCATCCTTGGGTGAGGCCTACAGCATCTCATTTAATTCTCACAGGAATGTAAAGAAGCAGGGATTATCTTGCCCATTTAACATTGAGGGGAAAAGACTATGAGGTGACTGGCCCATCATCACTGGTCAGAAAGTGAAAGCAGAGCAGGGCAAGGCCCACTGTGGCTGCCTCAGGATCACTTTATCTCCAGTCTCCCCACTTGATTGTGAGCCTGGCCTCAGCCTGGAGCTGGGGCACTGGGGCTCTGGGAGTGGCCTGAGCAAGCCCTGCCTTCGAGGACAATGAGGGAGCAGCCCCTTGCCTTTTAGCAAACCCTAGCTCTCTCCCCTCCTCCTCCCCTCCCCCCAACTCCTCCCCTCCCCCCACTACCTCCCCACCCCCGCCCCAGCTCCCCAGGGCCAGGGGGCTGCGCCTCCATAATTGCAGAGTAGCCTGCATAGGGCGGGGAAGAATCTGACGTTTCCAAAGGCCTTTTTGATGTTGGTGATTATGGCGATGATGAGGCTGTCCATCTCCCACCAAGACTGGGGCCTTTCTTTGTTTCTCTCTCAATCGGGGTCTTTCTGCCTCTCTTTGCCCTGAGGACTGGTGGGGATCAGCACTTGCTCCTCTTTGGGGGAGGAAGGAGAAGGAATGGCCAAAGAGAAACCTGGGGAATCAGTCCATCCTTCACCTTCCCCAAGCTCTAGGGTGTTCTGACGTGATCATTAGCATGATATTTGCATAAGGAACAATTGAGGAGATTGGAGTCTTGCCTCGGAGGAAACACCTGCCAGGAACTGTGAATGAAAGCCTTTCCCGCCCCCCACCCTGAGATCCCTCCCACCCCCACCGCAGGATGGGGGAAGTGGCAGGAACCCAGCGTGCCTAATGACGACGGTGATGACAATGTGGTCACACATCACAGTTATCATTCCCAGAGTGCCTACTAAGCTCCAAGCACTAGAATGTGTCTTGTTTTCTCTTAGTCCTCAAAGCCACTCAAGGTGGCACATTTTATTATTCCATAATACAGCTGACAGAGGAGGAAGTTGAGGCTCAGCTGCCCCGAATTCATCTAGATGGTGACAGTGGCAGAGCTGAGTTTTGGAATAGGGTGTATGCCCTCATGCCCTCAACCACTTACAGCGGATTGGGGTGCTCTGAGCTCACCTCGGGCGCCTAAGATCCAATCTCCGTGGGCCCAGGGAATCCCAGGAGGATTAGAACAAGGGCGCCAAGACAGGCTCCTACACACAGACACGCGCGCACACACACACACACACACACTCGCTCACACACTCATGCACAGCCGCTCTGCCCTGCCCCCACCTGTGCTTCTGGAGGCAGAGGAGCTGGGCTGACTTGGCTCATAACCAGGTTAGCCAAGATCCAATTAGCTAGTTAGCGCAGGCAGAGCTGGGGGCAGGCAGAGCACGCAGGAGGGCCAGGACGGATGGGTCGGGTAATACGCAGAGACAGCCAGAGACAGCGGCTCCGTGCTAACCTGATAAGCAGCTCCCAACATCAATGAGGCCCAGCCTGGCAAGCGGAGGAGGCCCCAATCCTGGTTGGCTGGCGAGGGTGCAGGGACAGCCTCTGACCCTCCGTTCCCCGGCCCTGGCCGCCACACAGCCCTGCACAGTGCCCTCATCCTCTGGCCTCCCGTCAGCAGCACCCACTCCTGCTCTGCCTCCTCTGAGGGTTTTGGGGTAGGCAGCTTCTGCAGGATACGTTTTCATCAAATGAGTTTGGGAATGTCTGTGTCAGGCAAGGAAGGTATGGCTGAGACCATCACCTCCTGCAGGTTGGGAGGGCAGGGCTGAAGCAGCTGGAGGAATTGTTGGGGACCAGTGCTGAAATAATAACAGCTATTATTTGTGGAATTTGCTATGCACCAGGCACTGGGGAAACCATTTATATGAAGTCTCTCTTTTATACCTACAACAACCCTTTACTGTAGGTACTATTAGAATCCCCATTTTGCAGATGAGGAAATGGAAGCTTTCAGAGGTTTAGAAACTTGCCCAAAGTCACACGACTATCAAGACTCCCCAACCTCAAAACCACCATACTTTGTGCTACCCCTGAACTGGGTGCAGGATTAACAAGAATGTAACTGATGGTCATACTTCTTGATTTTTTTTTTTTTTTTTTGTATATAATTCTTTTGCTTTAGAATTTACAAAGGCTTTCTGGATTTATCCTGACAAGTCCATAAGGTAGATGTTTTATTTCTAATTCCTACTTTGCAGAGAAAAGAAATCAAGGTTTGGAGGGGCAAGGTGACCTGCCTGAAGCTTCATAGTTGGTGAGTAACAGTCAGAACTTGAACCCAGGCCAGGTCCTTCTGCTCCTAGTCTAGTGCTCTTGAGGAGACAATGGAAAGAGAAAGAGACATCCTATCCCTAAATCAAGGGTGGCTGGTTCATCTATGTACTCATCGGTCACAAGCCTGTTTGAAGGATTGTGTAAGACACTGTGCTAGGCATGCTTATTTAGGGGTGGAGAAAGCAAACGTTTTCCTGTCTCCATGGAGCAGGTGGAGAAGAAAGCCTTGAAGTTCAGTGTCCAGGGATGTGGAGCTGCATTGGTCAGGGGACACCAGGGAATGAAGGCCCAGAGAAGGGTGTGCCCCTTATGACACCAGGTCATCTCTGGTCTGATTTCCTCATTTTGCACAGGCTACAGCTGAAGCCCAGAGAGTTCAATAACTCCCCAAGGTCACATGTGGGCAAGCAAACCAGGACTCCTGACTCTTAAGATGAGTTTCCCCTCAGCCCGGGGCCTCCCATTCACAGTAGCATGTACTCAGTCACTCAGTTGTGTCCAACTCTTTTCAGCCCCATGGACTGTAGCCTACCAGGCTCCTCTCTCCATGGGGTTTTTCGGGCAAGAATACAGGAGTGAGTTGCCATTTCCTACTCTGTGGGATCTTCCTGACCCATGTCTCCTTCATTGGTAGGCAGATTCTTTACTACCGAGCCACCTGGGAAGCCTTTACGGCAGAATGGGGACTTCTTTACCTTCTGAGCTTGAAGTTCTGACTGACATCCCCTAACACCCATCAGTGAAGGAAAAGACCCTGTGCCAACCATCCCTAGGGGGAAGCACCCCCATGTCCCTCTGTCTGGGCTCTGGGAGAAGACAATTAGCTGAATTCTTGCCGCTTCAGGCCATCTGGGGCTTTGGGGTTGGGACTCCAGAGATGCAGAGATGCCTATTAAGCAAGACATCATGAGGAAGGCAGGCACAAAACAGCATTTGGGCTACCTGGGTGTACATCTGTGTTCCTCTCTGCTTTCCCTGATACTGGCAGCAGAAGGGTTAAGACGTCCCCAGCCCAGGAGACTGAGGAGCTGTCTGTGCAGGAAGCTGCTCTCCCAGTCCCCAAGGCCTCAGGGAGTGGGGAGGGGAGCTGCTGGCTCAGTCTCTTTCCCAGGCTCCTCAGCCTCCCTGGGGATCCAGCTACATGCCAGAGAGGTGACCCTTGACCCTTCCCCCTCCACCCACCAGAGCTCCCCAGCCTAAATGGGTAAAGACTCTGATCCCTGCTCAGGGTGCTGGGAGTGTGGGATCCCCCCCTACTTCCTCACCTCGGTTTTCCCACCATCTCACTTATTCCCCTTCACGCCTCCCTTCACTCTTGTTTCAGAGTCATCATATTCATATTCAGACCCCTGAGTTTCTCCCCTTCACCCCAGTTCTGGGGCCCCAAGCTTCTCCTCCCAGCCCCCTGCATTTGTAATTTTCTAAAAATAAAAGCCTGTGTTTCAAGTAGGCAGCTCCGGAAATATACAATCCAGGCCAGGCATCCGCCGGGTGGGGACAAGGAAGGACCGTGTCCAGAGAAATACCCAGACACAGCAGCCCCCACCTTCCCAGGTAAACACAGGAACACAGTGTGTTCCTGATGAGAAAGAAGGTAGGAGTCAGGGATGGATGTGGGGAGCTGGGTGGAGAACACTCCTCTGGGTGGGGCTCTTGAACTGAGGTCCCTAACAGAAAAGGTCGGGTCTCCTTGTGGCCGCTCCTGTCTGTCTTCACAAGTGATTGCTCCCCTCCTACTTCCTCAGCAATTGCTTGGTGAGGTAGGGGGCTGCCTTCCCCTGTGGAATCATCTGGAGTCAGGACTATGGGTGGCAGACAGACTGGGACCAAATCATACCAGACTTGGCTAAGACCCACTCCCTCACTGGCCCTCATGGACCTCCTGGCTGGAATTGGTGTAACTGCCCAATCTGAGGCTGTCACAAGCAGTAAAAATAAACATTTGAGGATGTCACAAGCCATAATAATAATTAACTGGAAGAATAATAGCTCACATTTTTTTAAGCACTTACTGTGTCCAACCTGGGCTAAATAGTCACGTGTCATGTGTGCATGCTCAGTCATGTCTGACTGTTTGCGACCCCATGGACTGTAGCCCACGAGGCTGCTCTGTCTATGGAATTCTCCAGGCAAGAATACTGGAGTGGGTAGCCATTCCCTTCTCCAGGGGAACTTCCCGACCACCCAGGGATCAAACCCACTACTCCTACACTGGCAGGCAGATTCTTTCCCACTGTGCCACCTCGGAAGCCCTGGGCCAAATAATTAATACTACACATGCTACATTCTTACTTAATCCTGTCGGGAGCTAATTTTTATCATCCCTAATTTATCGGCAAGGAAATTGAGGCACAGATTGCTCAAGAGCTGACCCAGCCCCAGGTCATGCTAGTAAATGGCATCCTGACAGCCGACTCACCCTTGTTAACCCCAGCCAGTCAGACTCCTGCAGCAGCCTCACAGGCAGGGGCCCCACTGGCCTGATCGCTTCCTTCAGAGGGAGACTGGGCGGGGCCGCAGCCTCAACAGGGCTCACCCACAGCACAACAGGGAAGGCAGAAGCTGCCCCTCTCTCTGCTGAGCATCTTGGGGCCCTTTCCCAGCCTCTTGCCTGGCCGTGGTGCTTTCCCCTATACCTCTGTTTTCCCCCTAAAGAAAAGGAGCCCCTCTTCTCAGACCCAAAGGATCTATCCAGCTCTTCCTCTACCACCCACAAGCGAAACCAGAGAGCAAGCATTTTGAATTGCAGCCTTTTGGGTTTAAACAAAATGTATCTGTCACATGGGAATTTGATGGTGTACCGGTGCCTGGGAGAATCCCACAATTAAAGTCAGTGATACAGGTAAACACTTAGGCCAGCACCCAGCATATATATATACAGTAAGTGGATTAGAGGGTCCCTCATGGGGCCCCTGAGATGCATCACCCATGGTAATACTATTGCTAGCATTACCAGCTTATCAGCTACTGGCTATTATCAATCTCAAACCTGATACTGTGCTGAGCACTTTACAGACATTTAATATTTTCCATGACCTATAAGTTAGATGCTACTCATTCTCATCTTACAGATGAAAAAACTGAGGCGAAAGTCTCATAGTACATGAACGAGCTGGGATTTGAACCCAGGCCTACAGGTAAGTGGCTTTCTTGTAGTCACTAGGCTCCTGAATGACTGGCCCTTGTGCCTGTCGCACAAGTACACAGGTCCCTCTGGTAAAGTTGGCAGCATTTCCTGAAATTCCAAAACTGCTCCAAGCAATTCTGATGGGAGTGTCCTGCGACTTGGGTCAGGCTTTGCTTTAACCCTCCAGTTGGCTGTTGGCCAGCACTCACCTTCCTGTATCAAACTCTTCTGATCAATAACTAGGGGATGCTTTTATGTTCATAAAGCACCCACTAAAATACCATCTCATTATTATAATTCTTGATAGTCCTTCCCACCAAAGAATCCCCTTTCCCTTTTCCTGTTTGTCAGCTGAGCTACTAATTTATGTGTCCTCTTTGTCCTTTGCTTTTAGGTTCTACCTGATCCTCCCTCCTACTTGACCTTGGGGGTCCAAGATAAACTCCATTTAAACTCCCCTCTCCCCACTCCCACCCATATGGCCTTGAGACAGAAATTTAACTCTAGGCCCTCTATCTGCCCACCCTGTTATCTCTTTCTTAATATTTCTCTGGATGTCACTCCTGCTTCTCCTCTGACTGCCTCTGGTGTCTCTATCATTGCCTCCCTCCCCTGAGCCAATGCCACAGAACCGCCCAACATGTGTAAGTGTGACTGCCTGGAAAATGTAACTTTCAAAGAGACTGAAGTTGAGTGACAGTAAACAGAACCTTGGAGACCCAGACATCATCTCGGGTATACATGGACTCAGCAGCAGGAACTTAGACATAAGGCAGGATGGGAGAGAGAGAGGGATGGGACAATCAAAAGAATGAGCTGGAGGGAGAAATGGGAAATGGGGGAGATGATATCGATTCAACCAGGCCAAAAGAATCCTTGACGGTCAGTGTTGGAATAGCCCTTAGAGATCAGCCAGTCCAGGAGTGGCAAAGGAGTTTCAAGTTAATGCTAAATGATGAATAGCAGCTGCCTAGAAAGTGTCCTGAGAAGAGAGTGTCGTTATTGATTAGCAATGTCTGCCATGGGCACTGAATTAGAAGTGGTAGCATGGGTGCCAGAATTTACATCCCTGATCTAGTTTCAATCTCTTCATTCTGGAGCAACCCAAAGGTGAAGAGACCTGTTCAAGGGTCTCAGGGCCCTTTGTTGTCTCCTAAAATCCAAGTGAAAGTTGTACGATACATCCTAGACAAAGATAAGGGACCCAGGGAAAGTGGATCCTTAGTATGGGATAAGATCAGCCAACTTGAAGCTGTGGAGAAGACCATGGAGGGATCCCACACTGGACACTGAATGAGTGCTCAGTTCTTACTGGGTGATCAGTTGATCGGATGTGCCCAGTCCCCGGTTGTATCACCTCTGACCTCTGGCCCCTTCCATCTTAGTCCACCCAGGGAGGACAGAAGGCTCTCTGAAGCAGAGACCCTGGCTCTCTCTAGACAAAGAGTAGAGAATGTAGTCAGAGGGAGGCAAAGGAGGGGAAAATGGTCTTGGGGCAGGGATGGCCCCCACAGGAGCAAGGCACTGACTGTGCCATGGAGAGGGCCTTGGAGGAGATGGCAGTTAGGAGACCATCACAGAGGTGCCTGTGCAGGTTTGGTGTGTGGGCCAGAGGAGAAGAAAGAACCTCCAGGTGACAAGAGCTGCAGAATGGGGATAATAATACCCTGACAAAGTAGTGGGGGCTTGGAGCTTAGCCCAGCCAGGTGCTGGCACCGCTAAGCCATGATGCACCACTTCCAGGCTGGGGGGTGTGAGTGGCGGGGGGCAGGGAGGTAGGCCAAAGTGCCCAGCATCAGCACAGCCTTAGAGGTTTGCTACTGAACTTCTGCCTCCCTCCCAGTCTCTGTCTCTGTTGCTTTTCCCTTGTCTTCCTTTCCTAGCCTGTCTCTTCCTCTTTTTCCCCTCCCTGTACTGCTCTCCACCATAGTCTCCACCAGGAGCAGAAATGGGGAAGGGAGTGGTGACAGTAGAGGTGACACCAAAAGATCTGGGAGCTGCTTTCCTGCAGATCACCTGCCCAAGGTTCTGAAAAGAACCCAGGCTGTGAAAATGTCCAGGAGCAGGGGATCCGCTGTGGACACCACACCCAGTTTACCACACAAGGAAACTAAGAGAAGCCCAGAGAAGTGAAGACCCCGCCCAAGTCAGTGTCACACTGATTTGCATACTACTTTCCATCTCCCTTCTGTTGCTGAGCACGCCTAGATTTTTCCTAGGAACCACCGCTTCCCTACTTCTGTCCATGAGATCCTAGGGTGGCCTATGACTGGAGCTGGCCCATCTGTGCCATCCATCCCTGGGTCACATGTCTTGGTAACAGCTGATCCAGTGAGATCAGCACTGGGTCTTTTTGTGGAACCAATGGAAAAGGAGTGCTTTCTTTCCATTGGATTTGTCCATGTTGGTAAGTTTAAGCCTAGAGCTGCTTGCTGCTTATATCGCTTGGCGAGTGACTATTAAAGAGTAAGCCAACACAAAGGAGAGGAGAGCCAAGAGCTGAAGAGTGACAGATGCCAGATAACATTGTCTAAGTGCTTGGATCCAGCTATACCTGAAGTCTAACTTTAGACTTTTCAGTTATGTGAGTAAAACTTAAGCCAGACTGTTGGATGTGCATCAAAGAGACTAAGGCAGCTTAGAGAAACAGGAGGACAGAATGACTGACAGAGACAGTTGTAGGAATGAGGACCAAGTCTGACAGGAGAGCAAAGGAAAGTGAAGCAGGGGGAGGGCTGGTCCATTAGGATTACCGAATTGACATTCAACCGTGAAACAGGAATACCAGAGTTTATTGGAAAGAAAGCACAGCTGAAGACGAATCTGCAGGTGGGTTAATCTGAGGTGGGGTGAAAGCTGTTTTCCTGCTACATAGACCGTCTATCTGTGTACTAACAGAAGTCCACCTGAGCCCCCGGCCTGCACAGGGTTGGGTCAACAGAGGGTGGGGGCAGGAGGCAAGGGCAGTTAGCATTTGTTTTGACAGTCAGCAGCCAGTTGCAACGGACGTCCCTATTAATAGCTCTTAAGACTTTTAACAAGCTTCATTCCAAGACAGAGCTTTAAAGACAAATGAAAACATTCAACCAATCCCTGCTTATCACTTGTGTTCAGCATTGCCCCTCCCCCACCCATTCCTTATCAGGCATCCCCAGATTTCATCTGATTTACAGGATACTAAGTGATAAACAAGAGAAACAGAAGGAGGAACTAAGTCACAAGCTTGACTCATCCGTGGTCCAGGTTGCCTGGCTCTGACATGTGCCAGATGCAGCCCAGGGTGGGTGATCACAGCTTTCCTTGCTGTTACTGCATGGTATGCTGAAACCCCATCGATTATAACCTAATGGGATGACCTCCTGGGGACCACCAACCTCGAGTCTTGTCTGTGCTGCTTCAGGAGATGCCAGGTGTAGATGGGCATGGTGGGAGGAAATCATGCCCTGTACTGATAAGGAACTCCCTTCCCTTGTCCCAGACACACCAATGTCTGCCTTGCAGGGGTGAGAGGGAGGACACGGCCCTAAAGAGAGACAGAGAGGGTGGAGGGTCTGTTGCCTGGTGCCTGGGAGTTACTTCTCTCTTTACTCTTCTCCATTTCTCCCACTTCCCCTCATTGGGAAATGATCAATGCTTTTTAAAAAAATGACCTAAAAATACATTTATGTAGTATATGCGTACATACAAAATTCAATATATAAAAATACATACAATATTCAAACAGTTATCATTCTCCCTGTTAACTCTGTTTTAGAGAAATTTCCATGCTTTCCAGTTAAGATCTGCTTCATCCTTTCCTACAGCAGCATGGTAATTCTGTTTATTTATCCACTCCCTTACTGATGGTCACTGAGGTTGTATCTGACTTTTTTACTGTTGCAAACAAGAACATCTCACATGTTTTGTGCAGTGAACACCTAATATACCTTGTGCACACGTATAAGTGTTTCTTGAGGATTCATTCCTAGAAGAGAGATTGCTGGCTCAAAGTGTGTATGAATTTTTCATTTTGAAAGGTACTGCCAAGTTTAAGTGGAGACCTTTTTCCTGAGAAGGGGCTGAACCAGGGATGAAAGGCACCTGGGGTGGAAAGAGCATGAGCTTTCGAATGTTTAGGTTCAAACCCTGGCTCTCCGGTCTTCTTCCTGTGTGACCCTGGATAAGTCACTTAACCTATCTGAGCTTCAGTTTCCGTAACTGCAAAGTGGGGACCATTAAACACTGCCTTACAGGCTGTTGCATGGATCACCTGGCTTCCTGTAGGTCAAGCTACTAGCGTTAGCCTGGTACACAGTAGGCTCTTGGCCGAGGTAGCACCCTTTCCCTGTCTGGACCCCTTCTGCATTCATTGTGGGAGGACAGCTCTGGGGAGAGGCTAGAGAAGTGACTTATGAAGAGTGTTAGGACAGAGTCAGGACTCCAGTGATTCCTTCTATAGGTCACCCAGGCAATTCTGGGAATTAGGGACCATTTCAAGTAAAGCAAAAGGATCTGCTTTGGAGAACACAGCCTGGGGGCCATCCCCTGGAGGACCTTTCACTAAGTGATCCTTTCACCCCAGCCACTGCCCTCATGTTCTCATGGAAGAAAAAGAGTGGGGTGGGTGGATTTTATTTTAGGGCGTGACTGGATTGCTCTCAGCACAGACACGGAACAGAACAAGAACATGCACAGCAGACAGGACTCCAGTTGGGCGGCAAGGTGAGATCTCTGTCCTGGAGAGCCGACATGTGTGGCTGAGGAAAATGTCAGGGCTGCCTGCTGGAGATCCCGGCTCGGGAGCCAGCCCCTCCGCTTCTGTTCAGTGACAGGGTGGCCCTGTGGAGGGGGTCTGGAAAGTTGGCGGGCGCGGCCATCCTTTGAGGTGACGGCCAAATTGTGTCTATAGGCCCAGTGGGGTCCCTGGCCATGCTCGGAGGCCCTCAGCTTCAGGCCACTGTGACCCTCCCTCGACCTTCAGGGCTATAGTTTCTTCCTCCTGGAGGTCGCATGGGACTAAGACTCCAAGACTGGGCTGCCCTTCTGGAAAAGGATGAGGATGTGAGCCCAAGGCTGCTGTGACACGGCCCAGGGGGGTGACTGTGCCAAAAAAGGCAAAGCTTGGACTTCCCCAGCGGTCCAGTGGTTAAGAATCTGCCTCACAATGCAAGCGACGTGCGTTCCATTTCTGGTTAGGGGACTAAGATCCCACATGCCATGTGCCCCCAAAAAAGAGCCTGATCTGAGCAGAGTGGTGACAGGCATGGCGATGAGGGCCCCACAGGTGCAGCTGGGATGAGCGATGGCTTGGTCAGGGAGACTGTGGGGGCCTGGTAAGGCTGTACTCTGTAATTGGAGTCTGAACACTTGGTTTTCAGTCCCAGATTCATCTATTACAAGCTGTGTGGTCTGGGGGAAATAGGTTACCCTTTCTGACCTCAATTTCTTCATCAGTAAAATGGAGACATTAATACCACCAGTCCTATTTCCCTCAATGTCTTGATCAGCAGGTGTCTTTATACCAAAGGGCTGGAGCAAATTCAAGTGGAGCTACTTCGCTAAAAAAACAGCCTGGAAGGGGAGGAGATGAATGAGCAGAACTGGTCACATTATCCTCAGAATGATTTCTTGTGTCCCCTGGAGACTCCTGTTACCGTGACTCTATTTCCTGGTTCCCAATTCCTGGACTCCAGGGTAGCTGAGATCTCTGGCTCTTGCCTCCCTAGCATCTCCCTGTGATGACCTGGCTTCCTGCCCAGGCCCCACTCACCGGTGCTGGTGTGCTGGTGCTGACCCTGTAGGCCCCTGGCTCCCTCTGCCCAGCCAGGAGACAGGGCTGCAGCATGCTGGAAGGAACTAACAGGAGGCTTGCCTGAGAGCCAAATGCTGTGCGTTACAGGAGTTGATTATGGGGGCTGAGGGCTGGGCCTAAGTAGTCTCACTCTGGGGATTGGGAGAGTTTTGGCTTCAAGCATGATTCTGCATTGAATGGACGGGGCAGGGTGGGGGTTAGGTAGGGAAATGCACCCTCCAAAAGGTCAAATGTTCCCTTAGCCCATTGTGGAGGTGGGTCCTAGAGCGAGTGGCTTTCCTGTTGTGCCCATGCCCTTATTCGTGCTCTATAGAGATGGGCATACGACCAAGACTTCACACAGGAAAACCAGCTCTCCTCACTGAGATGGGAGGACGAAGACCACTCAGTCCCCATCACTGCAAAAAGGGTGACAGAGAGGAGTAGGACTGACCAGTGCTTGTCAATACATGGGAGGGGCCAGAGCTGGGGCAAGGACCCCCGTGGGGCAGGGATGGGAAGGGAACTGTCCTTCCCATAATTTTGTTCATCTTCACAACCCCCTTGAGAGGTAGGTGCTATCTCTGTGGCTCTGTTTCACAGAGGAGGAAGCTGAGTGAATGTTAAGTCATGCTGCAAGAAGAGGCTGACATGGGATCTAAACCCAGGACTGCCTGTCTGACTGTTAAATTGGTGCTCTGTGTCCCTCGCCTACTGCCCAGGGCCCAAGCCCTCAGTCCTACACACCCACCTCTCCCAGGCCTGGCCTCCATGCCCGCAACCTCCTCCCAGTGCTATCTCCTGAGAGCTCCTTGAATCTCTTCACTCACTCCTCACTCTGCTTCCTCTTTGGAAACCAGCCACAGCCTTTTTTCTTCCATCCGAGGGAGAGAAAATGGTCTCATTCCCCACCCCCAGGTCTTTCCCTCCTCTCATCCATCCAAACCTTAGCATCTCTCTCTCTTCCCCATCCCCCCTCCCTTCTGTTTTTTTTTTTTTTTTCCTTTCTGTTTATCCATCACTAGAATCCACCCGCCTTCCCTCTTGCCTGTAGGTTCTGTAGCTATAATCAAATCATAACTTTTATTAAATTTAAGATTACTTTTAATGGAATCAATTTCTTGTGTGGTGCTTCTCTGCCTGCCCGCGGGCTCTGCCGGCTCTGGGCTCAGCATCCCCACCCGCACAATTGTCTCTGCCACTGGCATTTCTGGCTAAGCTGCCTGAGAAGGAGGGGCAGGCCTGCCATCTCTAAACACACATACACACAGACACACACACGCGTACACACACACACACACACTCACACACCAAGACATACCTTCCTGCAAAGCCTCAGATACACAACCCCAAGCCCCAGGCACCCACGCTGAGTGGTGGGGGTGGGGGAGCCAGATTGAAGTGGCCGGGGCAGGAGGAGGGAGCTGCAGAAAGACTGAGGGTGCAAAACAAACACAAGCCCAGCAGACATTTCTCAGCCTGTTAATTTCCTACAGTTCTGTTTTCCAGCCTCAGAAACAAGCTGGTTTCTGCCAGCCCACCCCCTTCCCCTGCCTGCATTGTGCAGCTGGTGAGCAGGGGGAAGTTGCAGGGAGGAGGGGGTCCAGAGGAGCTGGGAGGGGACCGGGTCCTCATTTGATTTATAGAAGGACAGGCAAGATGCAGAGATGTCTCAGAAGCTGTGACTCCCCAAAGAGAAGCCCGACTGGAAGATTTGCAGGCTGGACCGGTATAACCAGACAAAGCTGGGTCTACAGGAGGAGGCAAGTGGGGCGGGGGCTGCTGCAGGGAACATTCTGGAGGTAGGAGGAGAAACAACTTAATGGACAGGGGCTGGGGAGAGGTACTGGGGGGAGTTCTCATGGTGAGGGCCTGTAGAGGTGGTTTGCTGATTCAGCAGAAACTTGGCGGCCTCCTGGAGCTATCCGGGCAGCGCTGGGCTCTGCTCCAGCTTTCCTGGGAGGCTCCCCGGACAGTTTCAGGTGGACATGATCATGGGTGGACAGATGGGTCTGAGGCCACAGAGTGGTCACCCTTTGGCTTTTCGCACTGTCCTCAGTACTCCTTGGTTACTCAGGGTCAGGAGGGTTACCTCAGGTCCACCCCAGCGGGTGGTGCATAGCTTTGTGGGTGAGGGCACACTTTGGCATCAGGAACTCTGCGAATCTAGACTCCGATGCTTTCTGTGTGACTTTGAGCAAGTGACCTAACCTCTCTGAGTTTGTTTTCTCATCTGTAAATGAGGATTCAGGGAGATGACTTATGTGGAACATCTAGCATAAAGCCCAGCCTCAATAGGTGAATTGTTAGTATTTGTATTTTGTCTTCTAACCACCAGTCAAATGCAGTCGTACCTGTGTTCCAAAGGCCAGTGAGACAAGGGGTAGGTTGGAGGGCAGTCCTCACCATGCAGGCCTGGTTCCTGGATGCAAATCACGCCAGGACCAGAGTCCATGACATGAGTGATGATGCAAGGACTGGAACCCAGGACGTGGCAGGTCTCTTCTCCCTCCTGCAGGAGGATAAGTGGCTGATAGTGGGGAGAGGGAGGGACTGGCAAAGGCTCCTAGACATAGAAGGTCAAGTCCACTGCCCCAGCCCTCACTGTCAGGGACCAATGAGCCGGAAGTGGGGGCTCCCTCTGGGGCAGGAATGAGGGAGAATTTCCTGTGGCTGATTCTCCCCTGTGGTCTCTGAGCCACCTGTTGGTCCTGAAGACTTGGAGGGCTCTGGCCTTCTGAGAGCAAGCCCAGCATGAGGAGTCTGAGAAGAATTCTTAGGCACTGCGCATGAGTGCCTTTTGTTTTCTATTTCTGTCCTCCAGCTCTAGGGGGAGGAAGAGACTGGTGGGGAATATGAACAAGGGGCAGAACTGGGAAGGGCTGCTTCTGTCCATCACAGGATTACTGAAATCTGCAGCACAGCCCCCTTCAGGGCTGTGCTCTGGGGCCTGGAAGCTGCTTTAGAGCAAGGGGCAGGTTGCAGCCACCTCCCGAGGCTAGAGCTGACCTCTCACCTTTCCCTTCCCTCTGAAGGGAGTCTGATCCAACCTGTCCAGCGCCCGCCTCTGTCTGACCTCAGGGACAGGCATGTCTGTCGAGGGTGCACCCGGACCTGCATACCTGTAGGGTCTTGTCTGGGCCTGGATGTTCCCATGAATGGGTCACACAGAGAAAGTTTCACTGCTCCAGGGGACTTCTGAGGTCTGACTATTATTCACTCCAATTTCTCTTTCAGTCTCAAGGCAAGCAAGGCCTAGACAGGGAGAGTCACAGTGAGTAAGTGGTAGAGCCTGACCAAGGTCTCTAGAATAGTCCAAGGCCGCCTGCTGCGCTCTGCTTCCCTGACTGTGGATATAGCTGTAAGCCCTGTCTGCCCTTACACCACACATGCTCACACAGTGTTTACCATGAGCTGACATTTTACATGCAGTTTCAGCAACCCTCTAAGACAGGCACTATTAATATTACGATCTTCATTTGACAGATGAGGAAGCTGAGACTCAGCGAGGTTGAATAACTAATCTAAGCTATAAGTGTAAGTGATTGTGTTATAAATGTTAGTTGGAATCTAAACCCAGAATGTCTGCTCCTGGGATCCTCACCCCTCCCCTGAGTTGCTATTCCTCACCTGGATCTTCATAACGTACCCTCACTTTCCCTTTCTCCTGTTCCCTATGTTCATCATCTCCGTAGCCATTACTGCCAGCTTCCCAGTTCTCATTTTCTCATTTCTTATTTCAGCCTAAGCCAGATAATCCCCGGAGATACAGGGCAGGCTCCGTGTTGTTACTGCACTCCCCCTTCCTCTGTCTTCCCTGTCATCTTTGCCAACATCATCTTTAGCATTATCATATTAGCATCAGTACCACCTTCACCAGGTATAAATCCATAATTGCAAAGGACTGTGTCCCTAGGGACCAATGCGAACCTAACTCCTGCCATGAGATGAGACAGGACGAGAGAAGAGAGCTTACAGTCTCCTCCAGCCACGTAGTATACGCCCTCAACTAAAGATACAAAGCCAAAATGCAGAAAGGCAGTCTCCCTCTTAGAGACTTTTCTGGAAATAAAAGGTGGGAGAGAGAAGTTGCGAACAGCCAGTGTGTCTGTTGAGGGAAATTAATCAATGGCCAAGGAGATTGCTTGTCATCTTTCAATATCTATAGAAATAACAAGCCTCCAGGGATGGGGGGGTCAGAGCTCCAAGGGAACAGAAGATCAGAAAATATTCTGCTCAACCCATGCCTCTAATGAGCTACAAGGGAAAGATGGAAGCACAGGCAGCTTCCACCCACTTTGGGTGTTGGCCAGTATCCCATCTTCCCAGTCACAGTAGCTCTTACAGTCCCTGGATGCCAACAGCAAGCAACACTGCCCAGGAGTTTTAAAAATTGATTATTCCTTTGGGTCCAAATTCCACCTACCTCTCAGCCCAAAGAGTCTGCTGGTTGGCTCTCCCCGGATGTTAGCTGCCAGGGGTGCCATCGTCCTACCCAGGATCAAGGGAAGGGAGGGCACTGACTTCCCGGACCAGAGCCTCCACCCAGAATTCCAGCCAAAGCCCCAGAGCTCCCAGGACCTAGAGGAGATTTTCCCCTTGGTTGTGTTTGGAATTGGCTGGTTTTCTGGGCACCAGGCCCAGCTCAGTTTAATTTTTGTTTATTTTTATGTACAGATTCTCTTCTGTTTGGGGAAGAGCTTTGTGTAAATTATTATTATTTATATGATAAAGAATAAATCACACCAAATAAAAAAACCCACAATCTCTTTTTCTCAATAGAATTACTAAATTAGGGGCTGAAAGGAACAGCCGATATGCTGGGGTTTGGTTTCAGGAAGCCTTTGGACATGGATTCTCACAAAATCTCTTAGTAAATGGGCTCTGCTATCCTGGATTTGATGCTACTCACAGCCAGCAGAGGCATACGGGGCCTCCCAGGAGGACTACAGTGGTTTGAGCCCAAGGGTGCTGGCTTCCTGGTCTTCCACATATCCCATCCCTTGTGAGATGATAAGTTGGGCATTTTAAAGTGATTTGCTAACTCAGAATGGGAAAAGGGGAAATAGAGGAGTGGGGGATTCTTGCCAGAAACATGATCAAATGCCCTGAATTGAGGTGGGGGTAGGGTACATAGGAGTTACTTGAATAGTGGCATTATTACATCAGGGGGAAATGAGCCTATCATTTCTTTGCCTATTCATTAAATTTGCATGCTACGAGTCTATTGGTTGGAACAAAATGAGTCAGGAGGCAGGGATGCAGATGGGCAGAGGACCAGCTTGGCCCAGAGAGTGTCCCCAAGTGGCCCCCATCCCTAGCCAGAGTAGGAAGATCAATTCACCAGAAGCACTGTCCCCCAATCTCTGGGTCCACTCTTGCATAAAATTCTGTTTGGGGACTAGAGAAAAGCACACCTTAGGACAGGATTCCATTTCAGGGCTAGTTTGCTAAAGGCCAGGGAGAGGAAAAAGTCAGAATAGCTATTTTTTCTATCTCCTAGGATCTTAGGCTACCAGAGATTTTAAAAAATAGACAAATCTGGCAGCACTGTAGACCAGCTTTTGTTAAAGCTGCGTCCTCTTCCTAGAATGGACTTCTATCTGCCCACCCATGTCCTACCTTTGCTTTAGGCATAGCTAAGCCCCCCATTATGGCTCGGAGCAGGAGCTGTGGACCCTCTTCCTGAGCTTGAAAATCCACCCAGCCATTAACAGCTGTTCAAAAGTTGGATAACCCTGAGCCTTAGTCTCTCCATCTGTAAATGGGATAATAATAGCAATCAAGAGCACGTGCAAACACACACACACACACACACACAGAGGGGCTTATAGTGAAGAATAAGTGGGAAAATCCAGGTAAAAAGAGCCTAATATGTAGTAAGTACTCTATGCGGTCATTATTTTAAGTAATACTCCAAGAAGCTATTCCAGAACTCCCCAACCGGGAATTAACTGTGCCTGCCCTCTATGGGGGCTGAGTACCCCCAGCCCATGAGTACTCTGGGAGCACAGAACTTCGAATCCTAAGGTTTCCACCTAAGTAGTTTTTCACAGTCTGCCCTGAATCAGCTCTATGGATGCATGTGGCAGTCCCTAGTCATACTTTGCACTTAGTGGATACTCAGTAAGTCAATAAATGCTTGTTTAAAAAAGTTGTCCAATGAGTCAAATTCCCAAATCATGTAAATCTCACTAAATGCTGAGTCTTCTGTTCTAGGACCACAAAACACCTGGTTCAGACTCCCACACACACACACACACACACACACACCCACACACCCCCTCACCTCTACGCCTATCCCCCTGCCAGTAGAACAGCATACACGGATCAATGGAGGTGGGCTGGGACCCCAGGAGGAGGTGAGGTGGCGTGGGAAGAGATGGAGTCTGTGAGGAGCTCTACCACTTCCAAGCCACATGGATCAATCTCTTTCCGGGCCCTTCCATAGGGTACTTAAAATTCCACCCTCATCTTTGATTAACTAGCTGATCTGAGACATGTGTGCTTATATATGTTGCCATCCAGTCAGAGGGGTGGGTACTGATCAGCTGAAACAGAACAATGAACTGTTCAGGCCATGACTCTGGATTGTCTAAGAGGCCCCTTGAGAGGTGGTTCATGCAGGTCCATATGCACTTGCTCATAAATACCTATACATTTACATATATATGTCTCTGTGGATAAACACTGGGCTTCCCCCATGGCTCAGGGGTAAAGAATCTGCCTGTAATGCAGGAGACATAAGAGAGGGGGTGGAGGGGTGGGTGTGGGGTTTGATCCCTGAGTCAGGAAAATCCTCTGGAGGGGGGCATGGCAACCCACTCTAGTAATTTTGCCTGAGAATCCCATGGACAGAGGAGCCTGGCAGGTTCCAGTCCATAGGGTCACAAAGAGTCGGACATGACTGAAGCAACTTAGCGTGCACACATGCAGGTAAACACTGGTCCTTTTATCTTGAAATACATTCAGTAATTCATTTATTTGTTCACTGATTATCAACTGAGGGCCTACTATGTGCTAGCAGGATCAGATGCTATAATGCAGCAGTGACAAGACAGACAAAATTCCTGCCATACAGAGTTTACTTTCTAGAGAAAGAAGAGAGCAAGAGGAAACATGGGAGGAGATAATATAATTTCAGATTGTGAAAGTGTTATTAAAAAAATAAGACAAGGGATAGAGAGTGATAAGGCATGTGGTGGGGGCTCCTTATTACATGTACACATATCTTTTCGATGCTCTCAGAATCAAGTTCAACTCCTCAACGAGGCCTATACCCCCTCCCCGCCACACACACCTCCTATCCCCACCCCCAATAGGCCTCCAATCCCACTGGCTTCTTCAGTTCCTTGAATAAGACAAGCTTCTTGCCACAGGTCCTTTGCACAGTCTGAGCACTTTGAATGCTCTTCCTTACCCTCTTTCTCTAGTTAAAGCCTATTTCCTTTGGATGCCACGAAGCCTATGGTGGTCCACCCTTCCACAATTAATCGGGTTCCTTTTTTAGATGTTTTCACATTATCAAGTTCCTTTAGTCATATCCCTTATCTTACTTAGTAATTATGCATTAATTCTTGTACTTATCTGATGTTAGTATCTGAGTTCCCCACCGCTATTACGAACCTCAGGAGAGCTGGGATCTTGTCTGTCTCCCCAGCTGTTAGCGTAGTGCGTGGTACCTGGAAGGCACTTACTAAATACTTGTTGAATAAATACTTATGGCTTCTGGGGTCAGCTCTGGGCCCCACCAGTGTAAGTCCTCAGGGACACACCCACGAGGGGAATAGGATGAGCATAGACAAGAGGGGAATCGGATGGGGGAGGGACTGAAAACTATGGGCTAATGGGGCGTGGGGGAAAAGTGCTCAGGAGAAAGACAACTTTAGGGGGCTGCAAGGGCAGCTTTCAAATCCTAGGAGTCCTGTCACACACCAGAGGAAGACCACATTAATATGGGAGCCAGGACGTGGAGGACTGGGCTGTTACCAGGAGGTAAGTGAAGCTCCTTCTAAGGAAGGTCTTATAATAATGAGAAATTTCAGGAGTGGAACAGGTGTCTTATAAGCTAGTGAGCTCCCTGTCCTTGGAGGTTTGTTGTAAGCAGGCAGGAGAAGAGAGAGGGGGCCCCTGAAATCTTCCCTCAAGACAAAGTACTCTGATTGGGGTCTACCAGGGAACCAGGTTCCTCAACCGCACTGCTAATCAGTCCTTTCAGCTGTAAAATGGGGGCCCCAGGCACTCGAGAATACTGTGGGGGCTGGGTCATTACCAGCTTCCTTCTCGGTGGCTGTTCTTCCCATCCTCCCGGCCTGGCTCTGAAAGGGCTGGGGAAGGGGGTGGGAGTCGGGGAGGCTCTTCCGAGCGTCTTAAGTGGATCCCCAGCTGGAGCAACGGTGCATATTTTAAGTGGAGTTTACAGACAATAGATCTCTCTGGGGCTTGGAGGGGAAGGAAGCTGAAATTCAGGACCATTCTGTGAATTCCCAAGTTCTTTGTATCCATTGTATGGGGAACAATGCTGTTTGTTCAGCACATTCACTCAAGGTGGGAGGTAGGGGGGATGGTTAAGCTCCACTGTTTGGAGGTTTTTAGAGGGGTGAACTGCTCGGGAGTGGGGTATCCTTTCAGGGAAGGGTGGAAGCTAGAGGAGCTAGGGGCAAGTGGAATGCAGGGAAGCTGCAAATCTGACTGGGTGGCTTTGAGTTCCAGGGTAGTACCCCAAGGAGAAAGAATTGCTCGCTTCCACTCCTCCTGACCCTTCCCAAGGGACCCTAAGCCTCCGAGGCTATTGACCTTGACCTTAATGTGTTGACCAAAGGCGACAAAGGATTGAGGATGGGAAGTTTGTTTGTTGTTGTTTAGCTGCTCAGTCCTCTGACTCTTTCGCTAAGGCCCATGGACTGTAGACCACCAAGTTTCTCTGTCCATGGGATGTCCCAGACAAGAATACTGGAGTAGGTTGCCATTTCCTTCTCCAGCGCATCTTTCCGACCCAGGGATCGAACCTACATCTCCTGCACTGACAGGCATTCTTTACCCCTGAGCCAGCAGGGAAGCCCCGAGGAGGGAGGTAGAGCTTTTCATTTACCAGGTGACCTTGGACAAGTCACTTCCTCCTTGAGATTTCACATGCTTGCTGTCCTCTAGGTTGAGGGGTTGACCTAGAGATGGTCTCACAGTTCTGCCAGTTCAGACATTCTTTGGACCAGAGCTAGTCTCCCTTCCTATATCCATCTCATCCCCAACCTCACCAAGCTTAGGCTCCTCCGTGACCCCCCACCCTCAAGCCTCTTCCAGCAGTATGCCATCTTAGTTGCTGGAGAAGGTTGTGCATCCTCAGAGTAATGGAAGCAAGAGGCACCGCCCCATTTTCAGTCACAGACTCTTACTAATAAGACTCCCTATTTATTGCATACATTATTTCATGCTGCCTGGATATAAAGCCCTGCCCTCCTGACAGGTGATTCACCTTAACCTCCCTGAGCCTCAGTTTCTCCTCTGTAAAAGACGCATAACAATAATGATATCTATGTCACTGGGCTTTTATGAGAATTAAATGAGATAATGCATCTAAAGTATGGTGTCCGAAAGGGATGTAGAGTTCATAGATGTTAGCCTCGTACAGACAGCCTTCCCTACCATGGGTTTTACTTCCGAGGATATGGAGAGCTGGCTGTATTCACTATACCATGCCATTTTATATAAGGGACTTGAGCATCCTCAGATTTTGGTATCTGCAGGGGCTCCTGGAACCAATCTTCCATGGATACTGAGGAATGACTGCGCCTGTATATAATTACTATCTCTTTTTTAGATAAGGAAATCAAGGCTCAGAAAAGGTAAGTATCACACAGTGAATAAATGAGGGTATTATAATTCAAACCCAGGCTGGCTGATTCTGAGGCTGAGTTGCTGACCATGCTCAAGGCCTCCTGCAGGGATGGGACTGATGCCTGCTCTGAGCTGGCCTGGCCTGACTTTCCAGTAGCACCTGCCAACACTCAGAAACCAAAGAGTCACATTGTTTAACCAGGGCTGGGGTCTGAGGCTCCCCTCTAGCCCTTCCTCTAATCCCGCTGTAAACTGGAATCCCTTCACCCCTCCACAATCCTGCTAGGCAATGTCTTACACAGGAAGAGACGCCAGGTCAGGAGCAGCCTTGGTGCTCCTGGGCTGAGTTCCAGGGCTGAGCCACTGCATCTGGCCTCTGAGCTATAGTTTAGTTGGTCCTGGAGAGAAAACCTGAGCCTGGAGGCTGAGACCTGGCCCTGTGTTGCTCTGGGGCCATCACGCAGCCTGTCTGGGCCCTGGATCATCACAGACCCGGAGCCAAGATAGACATAGGTCGGTGAACTAAGACAGAGCTGGGAACAGGAAGAGCCAAGGCCCAAGCCTCGGGGGCCCACAGGCTGGGGGTGGGGGCTGAGCCATGGCTCCTTCCCATTCCTATCCTACCCTTCCACCCACACTAGTCCAGCCTCACTCCCACCCCAACTCCCACTCATTCAGTCATTTCTCTCCCTGGATCATGGATCTCGGTTGAATGAGAGGAAAGAGAGAGAGGAGTGGGCGAGACAGAGGGGTGTCCACTCTGCTGATGTTAAGCCATTCTCATTCTATGAATGAAGGTGATGTGGGTTCAGGGTGGAGGGAAGTGGGTGGAGAGAAGCACTGGGTAGGGCAGCCTGAGATGGGGTTGCCATGGCAACAGCAGCTTGTCAGAAGCCCTGCCTTCAAAGCTGAGGTGCCAGTGTTGCAGGATCCTGGGGGAGGAGGATGGCGGATGCATGTCTTGGGTAGGGGAGTAGTTCTGATGTGAGCCCCCTGGGACTCCAGCTCCTGGATTCCAGATCAAAACCTTAACCTGAGAGGGAAGCAGCATCACGCAATGCTTCCTGGCAGACACCTCTCTGCCTCAAACCCTCTCTTGCTGAATGTAAGGCAGGCACGGGGGTGGAATCTACACTGTGGGAGAGGCTGAGATGGAAGTCCTCTGACAACATTACCTCCTTTGCTTCAGATGAGGCAGGAGGGAGAGGGGCCCTTTCTCTGAGGGGAATGGGGCTTTGCTTTGTCCTCCATGCTGGAGTCAGGGGTCAGGTTCCACGAGCATATGGTCATCTGAGGCCTCTGTCTCCAACTTCCCAAGGCTGGCCTTGGAGCCTGGGAATGGGGCTCAGAGAGAAGCCTGGACTGTGTGTGAGCACTCGAACTGCACACTCACTCCCACCACCTGCCACCGTGACCCTCTGGCCACTAGGGGGGGCCATGGTGCAGCATCCCTAGGAATTGCAGGACAGGTCAGTTCTGAGACCTCAGGCAGCCCAGTGAGCAGTGTGGCTGGGATGTGGCCCCAGGACACTTGCCTTGCATGGGGTTGACCCAGTGAATTCAGGCCACAGCAAGACCTGAGGGCCTTCAGGAGGTACCCAGCACCCTGCCACAGCCAGTTCCATCCCAGCCTCCTTGGCTTGATGCCCAGCTGCCTACTCAGACCTTTCCAGAAACCACCAACCAATCCAAACAGCTCTTAAGCACCCACCACTCACCAGCCCTGTGCTGGGCATCACAAGCGAGTCCAAATGTAACAGGGGAGATGGATGCTTGCACAGCCTCCAGCGGCAGGTACTGCCGGCCCTGGAGTCGTGAAAACCTGGGTTTAAGTCCTCACTGTGCTTCTACTAATTGGGTGACCTTAGGCAAGTTATTTTACGTAAGCCTCAGTTTCCTTGTCTGTAATATGGTGATGTTAATAGTAGCCAGCCCCGTGGAGCTGTGGGGAGAACATGTTTAATCCTTTAGTGCAGCGTTTGGCACACAGGAAATCTTCCACAAAGGTAACTACTGTTATTAGGATGAACCATGTGAATGGTAACGTGTAGAAAGAAGCAACGTGGCAAGGAGTGTTAGAGAAAAGAAAAATTAATCTGCTGAGAGAATCAGGGACGGCTTCCTGGATGTGGTACCAATTAAGAGCTTGAAGGAAGGATAAGATTCCTGACTGGTGAAGGACAGAGACGGTGCACCCAGCAGAAGGAACTTCAACAAGGAAAGGCATTTAGAGCTCTTACTTTATTTATTTTTTAATCCCTGTAATGTAAATTGGCCGCCTGAGGTGAGGCGGCACTCTCTCCTACATCCCTATTTCCCCGAGGCTCTCCCACCCACCAGGAACCCTGCCCCAGGCTCCTTCCTCCTCTTCCTTTCTCTCATCCCCACTATTTCCCTCTTCCTCCTCCTTCCTGCTTTCCCTCTGGGAAGTAAGCTTAGAGGGAGCAAGTTACACAAATGATAACCACTACCCTGTGAGGGCTTAGGCCAGTGATTCTCAACCGAGGGCGATTATGTACGCCCCCCGCCCCCGCCCCCAACCAAGAGACACTGGGCAGCATCTGGAGGCATTTTCGGTTGTTAGGATTGGATGGTGAGGGGAAGCCACTCACTTCTAGTGGGTAGAAGCCAAGGATGCAGCTCAATATCCTAGAATGCTCAGAACTGCGTCCCCCACAATAAAGATGTACCTGGTCCCAAATGTCAGGTCCGCCGAGGCTGAGAAACTGGGCTGAGACCAAGACTGCAGTTGGGGAGAAACTCAGCCTCTGCCCCAGGCCTCTGAGGTTTCTCCTCCAAACCCCTACCCAGGAGGCTCCAATCCCCTCCCCCATCTCTCCTCTTCTAATCGGGCCCTCAGCATCCTCTGGCCTCATACTCCCACCACTCCAGCCTATGCCTCTTCCCCCAGGGTTGTGCCCCCCCTTTTTTCCTTCTCTCCCTCTGCTGGGGCTGCGAGGGCCTGTCAGGCAGGAGTCAGCCTGCAGGCTGCACGAGGCTTCCGAGACCGAGCTGCCTGCTGCACTTGGTGCTGCTGGCCCTCTGATTGGCCGAGGCTGCTGTTTCCATGGTGATCCCCAGCAAAGCCTAAGGCCCCCCTTGCCAGCACCTCCCCCCCCCCCCCCCCCCCCCCCCCCCCCCCCCCCGCTCCATAGGCCCTATTCAGTGGCGAGAGCAGCGACAGGCAGGTTAATAAAACGGGAGCCGCGTGAGGAGCCGGGCTGTGGGCCGAGGTCCCAGCATGGTGGCCCGCCCAGAGGAGAGAGGGAAGGATGGGGGTGGGGAGTGAGGACATGGCTTGCTGCCCAGCCAGGGCCCTTCCCACTCCAGCCGATTGAGTGGACTTGACCCACAGCACGTTCTGGGGCTGTTCTAGCCCTGGGGAAACTGGGGGTTCAGCCCCTGGAGCACACCTTTCTGCAGTGGCCTCTGGAGGCAGTGTCTCCTCCCCCATACGGACCACGGACCCTGAACGAGGAGTCCTGGGGCGGGGCTGGCAGTGAAAGACTAGAACGGGAATCAGGAAGGAGATGGGGTGAGATGAAGACGAGAAGGGAGGGGAGTTGAGGTTGCGGATGGAGGAAAAATGATGAAGAGGATGAGAAAGGAGTTGGGGGTGAGGCTAAGGGGAAGAAGGAATGAGCTGAAGGGAGGAAACGGAGGGTGGAGGATGGCAGATATTGGGGATAGAGGTGAGGCCAGGATGGGGATAGAGGGAGAGCTGCTAGAGGGTGCCAGGTGGAAAGCGGATGGGGTTGAAGGTAGCAGGTAGTGATGAGAGATTGGAGTGGCCGCTGGGATTGAGTGAGATGGAAAAGAGTGAAATGCGAGGAGACAGAACAGGCAGTGAAGGGTGAGATGGGGAATGTCTGGGTCTAGGCATAGTTTCTGGCTTGTTCACCACTTATCCCTGGCACACAGCCTGGCCAGAATAGGTGCTAAGTGAGTATATGCTTGTTACATAGTTGGTGCTCAAAACATGTTTGTGGTCTGAATGAATGAAGTGGAAACTGGTGGGCTTTGGAAGCTGGGAGCATGCCTGCGCTGGAATTAATGACAGTGACACCAGTGCTTCTCTTACTACCTGGTATCAACACTGAGTACTTCTCATTTAGTACTTTCAATAGTCCTTTGAGGCAGGTGCTATTACCATTTGACAGAGGTTCAGAGAAGCTGATTAACTTTCCCAAGGTCACACAGCTCTGATCCCAGCCTCAGATGTGGTGGACACATGGTCAGTTTCTGTGTCTGGACATGGGTACCTCTGGCCAGAGGCCCAATGCACACAGACTGGTAGCAGGGAAAGACAGGGAGTCTGTTCACAGGGGCTCAAGGAGGGAGTCCAGCTGTGATGCTGAGTTGGGCATCAAGCTCGTGGGTTGCCAATCCTGCCTCAGCCACTCACTGGCTCCTTGAGTCACTTTTCCCGAGGGCTGTGCTGTTGCTTGGGGCATTACTACAGTCACAGCTCTCTCCCTGTGACAGACCCTATAGCAGTTCTTGCAGTGCTGTCCCGAGGTCCCCCATTTTCAGACGAGAGGGGAGCTCAGTACTGACACTCCAGGTCTAGAGTGGAAATGGCTTTGCAATAAAATAGAATATGTGACGTGGCCTTGGACAGATGACTTCACTCCTCCAAACCTCAGTCTTCCCATCTATAAAAAGGAGAAATGACACCTCCTAGGGTGATGAGGCAGACACAGAAATGACTGGCATAGAGGGACTAAACACTCTTCCCTGCTTCTGGGGCTAGGCTGCCTCTGCAGGTGCCTGCTTCTCCTGGTGATGGTGTGATCCCTTCCTCCAGGTTCCAAAGGGCTGAAGGCGGGAAGGGACTTCCTGCATCTCTAGTGTCTGTATCATCACCACTTTGAGAGGACTCAGTGTGAGAGGTGGAAATTGAATGTCACAGGCCTAGAAAAAGAGGATGGATGGGGGAAGCCTCACGTGATGAGGACATGTTTTTGTCTCCCCAGAAGAGGTAAATGGATCCAGGATGAAGACTCGAGGGGAATTCCTCCCCATCATGTCTTCCTGACTTTAAAGGCCTGATCCCACTCCTAGCTGAGCCCAGAAGGCCTCAGAGAAGCCTGGGCACAAGAGCACAGAGTCTCGGTGGCCCTGCATTGATGGGCTGCGGCCCCTCCAGCCTGCCCGCAGCCAGTTGGGCTCTGGGGGGCACAGTTGTGTGGCCAGGCCAGTGGCTAGGAGTCCGGTCCTGGGAGGGCAGAGGAGGCTGCAGCAACCTGAGCACTCGATAAACCATTAATTCTTAATAAACGACAGGCTGTGCATTATTTAACAATAATGATACTTTCTGTTCCATTATAGATTAAAACACCGGCCTCTTCTTATTAATCCTGCATTTCAAAAGCTTGTAAATCCTGCGCAGCCAGAGGAGATAAAAGCCGGCTCATCCCCATCCCAGGGCTGACATACTTGCCCTGACATGGTGGTTCTGTGGCCCGGCCTGTGTGCACACACGCGTGTTTCCCAGGCCTATCCCCAACCCCACTCCGCTTCACGTCATGGAGCAGAGAGGCGACCACAGCTTCGGGCATGGGGCTGCTTCCACTCTCGGACTTGCCTCTTGCTCTGAATCTTCTCTCTCTCATTTCTGTTCCTCCCTCTTAGTATTTCTCTCTTTTTCTGTATCTGTTCTCTCCTATCTTCTCCCTCTTTGTAGATTTCTATTTTCTGTCTCTGCTTCTTCCTCTTCTCCCATCCCTCCTTCTTCCTCTCTCCCTCGCACACACACACACACCACATCTACATCACCTGCTTCTCCCTCCTTTACCTTCTCGCCATTCAACCAACAGCCCCACAATATGTACAGACTCTATTCCCATACGGTCTTTGCTTTTCTCAGAGGTTCTCTGTGGGCTGGAGTGGGAAAAGGGAAGAGATCTCCTTAAGAGAAGGAAAAGGAGGAACACAAAAAACCCCAAGACCCCACAGGTTGGTGGTTTCTGACCCTGAACCTGCTTGACACCCTCTTAGAGCTATACACGGACTGTTCAGGGCTGTCCTGGGGGATGCTCACTGCCCCTCTATGCTACCCCCAGCTAGATACAGAAATGACTGGCACAGAGAGAGTAAATGGTCTTCCCTGCTCCTGAGGCCAGGTTACCTCCACAGGTGCCTCTGTTTCCACTCCCTACTCCAGGGACGGGGAAATCACTACCTCAGCAGGAGGCAAACTCTTACTGCTGCAAAACTCGTATTATTCAAGAGCACTTCAGTAAGAGCCTATATTCACTGTCAGACCCCCTCTGGCAAGTGACAGACCTTTGGGAACATGAAGGCTGCCGTTCCAGCCCCCTGACACCTCCAGTCTCACAGCCAGACAGTCCCCCAGGCCTCCTGTGTCAGTGGGGTGACTTCCCTCTTCATCCTGGTTCCCCTGCCCTGCGCCATCAGGGTGGGTCAGAGACTTTCAAGGTGGTCCTAAAGCGGACCACAGCCCTTCCTATGGAGAGACCAGAGCAGGCCAGCATCTTAGCTCCTCCCATCTGGGGATCAGAAACCATAACTGAAGGCTTGGGAAGAAAATTCACTCTGACCTTGAATGTCTCTCCCAAGGTCATTGTGAAAAATAATATATATTGAACTTTTACTACATGCTAAGCATGCCCTTTATACCCCTTATCTCATTCAATCCTATGAGATCCATTTTAAAATTATTTCCATTTTGCAGATGAAAAAGACAAATAGAGGGATTAGGTTAACATGGCTATGATCAATGCAGCTAAGCAAGTGGTGAAGACAGAATCTGAACCGGATACTGTCCAAAGCATTTAAATTCAGCAGGAAACTGCAGCCCTAGAGGGCTAACCTCAGATGTCTCCAGATATTGGAACTAAGTGTCTTCTTGGCCCCTTGGTCCCCCAAAGACAGACAGACTGGTGTCCCTGAGGCTAAACTCTCCAGAATTGGACTAACCATGTCTGGTGTGGGCTGTCTATTTGGAGGTGTAGATCAAGTGGGGGGCTTTGCACTTACTGGACACTTTATCAGGTCAAAGAGGAAGAGATAATCCCTTGCACTTACCGACTGCCCCCACAGGCCAGGCTCTATCATCTCCTTTAATCCCCATTGCAACTCTGTGCAGGGGCTGTAGGCCCATTTTAAAGAGTGGTAAACTGAGGCTCAGGCAAATTAAGTTTAAAGGGAACCATGCTTACCCCTTGCTCAGGAGTCTTGGCGGAGAAGGCAATGGCAACCTACTCCAGTACTCTTGCTTGGAAAATCCCATGGACGGAGGAGCCTGGTAGGCTGCAGTCCATGGGGTTGCTAAGAGTCAGGCACGACTGAGCGACTTCACTTTCATTTTCACTTTTATGCATTGGAGAAGGAAATGGCAACCCACTCCAGTATTCTTGCCTGGAGAATCCCAGGGACAGAGGAGCCTAGTGGGCTGCCGTCTATGGGGTCGCACAGAGTTGGACACGATTGAACCGACTTAGCAGCAGCAGCAGCAGGAGTCTTGGAGTTTAAATGGGATGCTTCTTTAGAGTGTGAGTGTTATGTGAAGTGTAAACAGGAGAGGAACAAGGGGTCAGCTTCAAGAAACACAGAGTTGAAGAGGGGAGGTGAGCAACTTTCTTCTTTTTCTGAAAGGCACGAATGGGAAATTTAACTTGATCCCTTGTGGTTTCTGGGCCAACCCCTGAGTGAAGTCGGCTGGCTTTTGCAAAGGAAAATTTTATCCATTTTCTGGTTTTTATGGGGCTTCCTCAATGAGCAAAACCTCTCCTGTTGGTGCTTAGAGAGGAGTTCTCTGCGTGGCCCACAGTGATGCCATGTAATCTCCCAAAAAATATGGCACTAATATTCGCCGGGTTAGGGTTAGTTATTTTTATGTCTTTGTCATTTTGTTTCTCGGCAGCTCTTTCTGCTGCCTGGAAGGGACATGGCGGACACTTTATTTCCAGAGTCATATTTTTTAATTTGATCAAAGCAAATTTCACTTGTTCTCTGTATAAATTATTTAACTCATTTCTTTTAGGTTAAATGTCTCAATAGGAAGACAGAAAGTCTTCCCATCACATTTTCTTCCAGGATTTTAATCAGCTCCTCTAGATGGTATGAAGTTCTTGCTCAGCCCCCATCCTTCTCTATCTTTACATTTCCCTCCCTCTCTCTTCTCTCTCCTTATCAGCTCTCCATCCTCGCCAACTCCTTCTGGGTTCCTGTGGCTGGTCCCAGTTTCAGTCCCTGATAACGACTCCAGGTGGAAAAATGGGAGAAGCCTGAGCACTCAGGGCCCCGGCTAGCACACACTGAACCCCAGCAGTCAGAGGACTTACCAAAAGGCACCCCTCCTCTGAGCTGATGCAGCCCCTCCAGGTCTCCGGCTCAGCCAGCAGTGTGGGGACCGAGTGTCAGGCCCCGCTTGCCCGTTCAGCCAGGTTTCTGTGAGCAACCCTGCCTCTTCCTAGAGCTGTGCTATCTTCACCTCCATTCTACCTCTAGGACTGGCCTCCTTCTGAATTGAAACTTGAGAGCCCCTCCCCAAATTCCAGCTCTGTTTTCATTTAATCTTCACCCTACTCAATCAATTGCCCCTGTCACCTGCAGTCTCCTTAGGGACTTTTCCCTCTGGTCCAGCTCCCTCAGCCCCAGGGCCCTCGGTGCAGTAGCCACCCCTCCCCCTTGGGCCTGGTGCCTCACTCTGATCAGAGCGTAGGTCTGGGGGGAAGGGGGCTCAGTCGGAGGAGGTTGGAGGCTGAGAGGTGGTGCTGCCGAGGAGGGAAGGCCTCCCCTCGGCCCGGGCCCTGTCAAGAGCAGCAGAAAGCAGCCGAGCAAGCTCATTACCCCATGCACATTCTCCCTTCCCTCACATCATAGCGTTTCAGCCAAGAACAAGTCTCCAGTGGGAATTCCTTTTCCTCTTACTTTTAAAATATACAGTAATTAACAAACTAATGCTATTAACTGCGACAACGAGGAAATTACAATAAAATCACTGCAGAGTCCATAAGCCGTGGGCCTGGTGGTGGGTGGGTCTCAGCTCAGGCTGGAAAAGGACATTCCCAGTCTGGGCCCAGGTGTCACCAGCCTGGCCACAGTGGGGGGCCCTCCGGCTGGGAAACTTCTGCAGGGGCTTTGAGTCCTCAGCAGGCCGAGCCAGGGCTTGGGCACAGCTGCTACATTTCCTGTGCAGGAAGAGTCAGGATCCCGGCCATTCTTCCAGGCCTGGAGGTTCACTCTTTTATGAAACCCTTAAATAATAGAGCTGTGGCCTGGCGCTGACCTGGGCCGTGTCTGTGAGGACACGGCCCTAGCTCTGGAGAAGGCCCAGTGACTTCCCTTCAAGGTCATGGGAGGTTCGGACAAGGCCGGCCTCCAGAGGATGCAGCTCAAAGAGGCCTGGGGGCAGCCTGCTGGACAACCATGACCTCCTTCTCGGGCTGTGGGGGAGCATCTTCAGGGTTGCCCTGTCCATCCTTCTGCATTCCTTCCAGGAATGCATTCCTCCCCCTTCTCTCTCGGGGGAGATTTTGTTCAGGCACAATCAAAGACCCCAGGAAAGAGTAGGCTTGTTGTTGCCTGATTGTCTGGAAGTCTGTTTGCAACTGACTTCAGTCTTTCATGCTGTAGCCCCTTGTAATTTCTTCTGGTGAGTTCCCAGCAAGCCTGGCCTTTGAATCCAGGGGCCCCTCCTAACTATGGCTCCCTACACGAGGTTCACAATATACCCTAGTGGTCCTCTGCCTCCCCTTCCTCCATCAGGTAGCCATGGTGACTGGCAAAGGCAACCTGTTCTCGTCCTCCCTTCCTAGACTTTGACTCCACTTGCAAACTGACAAGTGTCTGCTCAGAACTTAGGCTGTTCAGAAACCCACAGAGAGGTTGTATTGTTGTCCCCATTTTATAGATGAGAAAATCAAGGCTCAGAGAGGTTAAGACTACAACCTGGTTGTTGACAACCAAGGCTGGTTGAGACTACACAGCCATCAAAATGCAGTGTCAGGACTTATGTGTGCCAAAATGGACTATCTTCCTCCTCTCCTCTTGGTTCTGAGAGGAATGAATATTCCAGAAGAATAACCCAACAGAAGAAACCCAACTGTCTTTTCTTTCTATGACCATGCTGGGCTTGGTGAGATGAATAAAAAACTAAAAACGTAGCTCATCTCATTTCCCTTTACGACAGCATCATGAATTGGGTGCTGTCAGCACGCAGATTTTTACAGATTTATGGGAAAACTGAGGCTCAGAGCAGTGCAGAGCTCTGCCCAAGGTCACAGGGCTGGTGGTGTCAGAGCCAGAAGTTAAACTCAGTTCCATCTGCCTCCAGAGCCCATCCAGCATCCAGCCACTTGCTTGAAAAGTGAGACAGACTGACTTGAAGTCAGCGACAGTGAGTCCAGCCAGGACGAGTGATGAGTCCGAGAACCTCATTAGGAGTGAAGCTGCCACACATGTCAAAAACCCAACCGCCCAGCCAGCCCCTCTCTGGCTTCCAGCATGCAGTGTAAACATCCTCACTAATTCACCAAACTCAATCACGTTACTGGGATGGATTTTCCCATCATTACTCCTGAGTGAGTGACAGCCTGCTCAGACACTTGTCTTCCCTGCTGCCTTCAGAGAGTTTCAGAAATCAGAATGCTTTGCTCCCTAAGTTGATTTCAACTTGTCCTAAAGTCATTTTAATTGGTGAAGCATCAGAGGCAATTTGGGTAACTTTCTGAGAGCCCCTTCCCACCAGCACTGAGCTATGGGGAGGAGGGGAGGGTCTCCCAGCCCCTGGGTGGCACTTTCCCCTCCTCTGATTGGTCAGGAGACCTCACTCCACGCTTTATTTTCTTGTTTCTTGCTGAGGTTCCTACCGCTGGTTCCTGAGGATAACAAGATTCATTTTCTCAATGGCTCTGACAGATAGGATTGTTATTGTTATTACACTCATATACCACCTTTCCTCCGAGGAGCTTAAGGCGCTTTACAAATTTGAAAATTATCTAATAATCTTCTAGCAACCCTGAGAGAGTGGGGGAGGCTGCAGCTAGAGGCACTGCAGTACAGCCAGAGAACCCCCACACCCCTTGCCCCTGAGACCAGGGAGAGTGGGCATGTGGCCACTGCTGGGTTCGGGGCACTTGGAGCCGGGGGGTGGGGTGGGGGGGACTTCGATGGTCCTGCTCCCCCTGCTGAATGAGGAAGAGGAAGATGTCTGGGTGGGAGAAGGAAGAGAAGAAGGAAGAGAGGGAGGGAGACAGACCCAGCTGCAAAGGACAAAATCCAATGGGAGGGAGCTCAGGCAAGGAGAGTTTTTTTTAAAGTCACAAGAAATGAGAGGAAGCAGGAGGCTCCCAGGGGCTTGCGGATAAGAGAGCTGAAATTCAAAATGGAAATCTAACAAAGCAGCAAGTAGGCCGGTTGCAAAAGACCCAGCTCCGGCATGAGAACATGGGCAGAAATATCAAGAAAAACCGAACTGCGAATTTAGATGGCTGCTTTCCAATGGCTGTGGGAAGCCTCTGTGGACCTTTTTCTTTATTTTTCACTTGGGACCTGAGAGGTGTGCCATCAGGTCTTTGCCAGACTGACATCTTATGATTCTGTTTTCCTTTAGATTTCTTCTTGCCAAAGGTGGTCCCAGTAACTACAGCACCTTCACTAAATGGTAAGGGAAATCTACTATCAAAATGATGGGAGGGCTCAGTTGTTCTGCCATTATCTTTAAAAGAAGGCGTGTAGACCCCACCTTAGTGGAGGCTGTTCTTTTGGGATTAGGAATTGGTGATGGTTCTAGGCTATAACTGGCTTCTCTGGTGGCTCAGATGTTAAAGCGTCTGCCTGCAATGAGGGAGACCGGGGTTCAATCTCTGGGTCAGGAAGATCCCCTGGAGAAGGAAATGGCAACCCACTCCAGGATTCTTGCCTGGAGAGTCCCATGGATGGAGGAGCCTGGTGGGTTACAGTCCACAGGGTTGCAAAGTCGGACATGACTGAGCAACTTCACTCACTAGGCTATAACCAAGCATAGCATTGTGGTTAAGAGCTGGGCTCTGAGATCAGACAGCACAGTGACCTTGGGCTAATCATATAACTGCCACATTGAAAGGATGTGTGTAGAGTGCCTGGCACTGTCAGTCATGAAGATGGTGAAGATGAGGAGGAGGCAATGCAGGTGCTGGTGACTTGGTGTGATAGTGTGATTTACAATAAGAAATATATATTTGGTCTTTGTCCTGTTTCTGGCACAGAGCTCATAAAATCCTTGGTGGCAGTCATAAAGATATTTTTGTTATGTTGAAGAGGTGACTTTTGGAGAAGACCTTGGTCACCTAAAGATGGGGCTGGTTGCCAGGAGACCTAACCATGTGATCAGAAGTTTGGAATTTTTAATACTCCCCTTAAAACTCCCCCTACCCTGTAACTTCCAGGGAGGAAGGGCTGGAAATTGAGTTCAATCACCAATGACCAATGATTTAATCAACCATGCCTATGTAATGAAGCCTCCACATAAACCCAAAGGAAAGGTTCAGAGAGTTTTCCAGGTTGGGGAACATGGGGAGATTTGGGGAAAGTGGCTTGCTTGCAAAGAGCATGGGAACTACACACTTCTTCCCCATACATTACTCTATACATCTCTTCATCTGGCTGTCACTGAGCATTTTATTTGAAAAATGGTGATCTAGGGAGTTCCCTGGTGGTCTAGAGGTGAGGACTCTGAGCTTTCACTGCTGTGGCCTGGGTTCAATCCCTGGTTGGGGAACTGAGATTCCCACAAGCCATGCAATGTGGCCAAAAAAAAAAAAAGTAATCTAGCAAATAAAATGTTTCTCTGAATTTTGTGAGCTGCTCTAGCAAAGTAATTGAACTGGAGGAGGCGGTCACTGGAACCTTTCATCTGTAGACCAGGTGACAACTTTGACTTTCCATTGGTGGCTGAAGTGGGGGTGAGGATATCAGTCTTGCAGGACTGAGCCCTTGGCCTGTGGAATCTGATGGTATTTCCTGATAGTGTCAGAATTGAATTGAATTACAGGATCCCTAGCTGGTGTTGTAGAATTGTTTTGGGGATAGAGAAGCCCCTCCTCCCTACTCTTTGAAACTGGGTGCTTAGAACCCTTTATATGGCTACCCTTCCTTCAAGCTTCTTCTAACAGCCCAGTCTCTCTCAAATACCAGGCAATGTGGGCAGGACTCAGAGGCAGTTGGCAGGCTGGAGATTTGGGTGGTAAGGATGAAGGAGGGTCTAAGGACACAGTATGATGGTCTTTGCTCTTCGTTCCCTCCCTACCCCAGGCCCACCAGACTGTGGCTTTCATTCTAATCCCCTTCACTGCTCTGATCTTCCCCTGCTGCACCTTAACTGATGCTCGAAGTGCTGGCTGGCTGCATCCCCTCCTGCTCCTCTAGCTGGCACCTCGCCCTGAGTCTCCACCGGGGCTCTGACAAGGATACTTCGTGCACCCAGTCTTTAAAGAAATCCTGGGATTCCTCTGCTGTGACTATGGGCAGGTGGGGGGGTGGTCCCCTGCTGAGGAGCCCAAAGGACACTGGAGGTGGAAGTGATGTGCAGACCAGAGTCTGAAAGGCAGGGAAGAGGAATAGTGTAAATAGGACAGTGAGCTGGAGGGGCAGCACAGAAGCTTTTCAGGGTGAAGAGAGAACACAAGATGGGGAGACCCCCATAGCCTTCCCCATAGTCTTCCCATCCAATGAGACACAGTAGGCACTCACAGTGCCTGCATGCTCAGTCGCTCAGTCGTGTCCGACTCTTCGAGACCCCATGGACTGTAGCCCACCAGGCTCCTCTTGTCCATGGGATTTTCCAGGCAAGAATACTGGAGTGGATTGCCATTTCCTTCTCCAGGGGATCTTCCTGATCCAGGGATAGAATCCACATCTCCTGCATTGGCAGGTAGATTCTTTACCACTGAGCCACCTGGGAAGCCGCACAGGTACTCACTAGATGGGAGTTATATATACATATTTCTTAAACAATTAAGAAATTCCAAAATACCCCACCCTCCAAGGTGCTATGGAGCTGGTATATGCATCCATCACATCTCTCCAATGAATATTTATTAAGCACCAACTCGGTGCCAAACCCTATGTAAGGCACTGTGTGTGCTTAATTGTTCAGTCGTGTCCGACTCTTTGCAACCCCATGGACTGTAGCCATGGGGCTCCTCTGCCAGGCTCCTGTGTCCATGGGGATTCTCCAGGCAAGAATACTGGAGTGGGTTGCCATGCCCTCCTCCAGGGGATCTTCCCAACCCAGGGGTTGATCCCAGGACTCCCGCATTGCAGCAGATTCTTAACCGTCTGAGCCATCAGCCCATGTAAGGCACTAGAGAAAAACAAATAGAAACAGACATGAACCCTGTCCTCATGGAACTTAAAGAGTCTACTGAGGGAGACAGGCTTTAAACACACAAATAAAGAAATGATTTTAAAAGCGACCTATGCCTTCCATCATGCATTTAACTATTTCCAGGAAAGCAAAACTAAGGGGGCCAACTCTAGAAGGATGGCCAGGGGAAACCTCTCTGTGGAACTACTGGGTAATATAAGACCTAAAGGCAAGTGGGAATGGGCAGGAACAGATTGGGGAGTGAGGGCAGAGGGGACAGTGGGAACCAGGTCTACAAGGCTGATGGGTCGGGTCTTGGAAGGTAGGGGGATTTTTTTTATTTTTTATTTTTTCATATTTAAGCAGAGTGGGAAGTTACTGAAGGAGAGCAATCTAATTTAAGTTTTTAATCATCTCTCTGGCAGTTGACTGACGAATGGATTAGGGAGGAGGAGGAGAGCAGAAGTAGCAAGAACAGTGAGCAGGCTGTTTCAGGAGCTAATAGGTCAGGGGGCTTCCCATGATGTCCCCCTCTACCCACTTAGGGTCTAGAATACAACTGTTTTCAACGCTGGCTGAACATTAGAACCACCTTGGGAATCTCAGGAATCCCAGGCTGCACCCTGGAGGGTGATCTCAGAGAAAGATGGGGATCCTCATGGTGCTGGACCCACCAGCCAGCCAGGGAATCCTGGCTAACTTACACTTACATCAGAGTGTCTGAGGGTAGGACCTAGGACCTGTCATTTTTAAAGCATCCCTGGGATTCCAAAGTACTCTTCCAATCCAGTCTCCAGCTCCAAGAGGATGGGGAAGGAAATTCATATTTGCTGAGCACCTACTGCAGGTCTGCAGAGAAGCCAATTTAGTTGGCTCACATTTGTTTTCCTAATCCACAACCATGAGCGAGGGGTACTGCTGTATCCACTTTACAGAAGAGGAAACCATGATTCAGAAAAGCGAAGTATTTTGCTTTTCTACTTCCTGGCCTTGTAGAAGTCCTTCATACTTCTTTGAGCTTCGTTTATTGTGTGTGTAGATCGGGATAGTATTTACTTCACAGGATTCTCAGGAGAGTTAAATGAAGCAGGTTCACCCACATTTGGAACATAATAAGAGTCATATATATATATATATATATATCCCACTCCTGGCCAAACCATATGACTTGTGGGATCTTAGTTTTCTGACCAGGAATTGAACCCCAGGCCCTTGAGTAGTGAGAATGGAGAGCTCTAATCATTGGAATTCCCAAGAGTTCAATATATTATAACTATTATTAGCAGAACCCAAGGTCCCAGAGTCAATAAGTGGCAGAGGCAGGATTCAAGCCTCTGATCTGTTCTATCTCCTATAGCACCGGGGCCCCCTCTGTGGAAAGGCTGGGTTGTGAGTGAACCCAGTCCAGTCATAGGGATCAGAGCCCAGGCAATAGCACCCATACCCCACATTCCTCCAATCAGAACTGCATTCACTCCAGGTTTTCAGCAGGGCCTTCCTGCTTCCCTCTGAAAGGAGAGGGGGGAACTATTCTCCCCTTTCAGAGATGGGGAAGGGGCTTGCCCAAAGAAGTAAAGTTAGATACAGAGGTAAGAATGGCCCCAGGGCCCCTATTTCCCTGCTGTCGGCATTTGCCTCTTGCTGGTGCAATGGATGGGAAGATGAGGATTGACCCAGTGCCTAGAGCTAGTGCTGGGATGGCAAGAGGGATGGGTTGTCTGAGGGTGAAGCCTGGGGCCAAGGTCCCAACTCTTTGGATCCAGTGCTGGTGGGTTCCTTGGCTGACTGGTGGGCCGAGCACCATGAGGGTCCCCACTGCCATCCTTCTCTGAGAGTGCCCCTAGCTGGAGACCAGAGATTTTTCTGGGTCTACCCTGGCCATGCTCGGGATGCCATGGGTACTGCTACTGACATAGTAGAACAGAGCAGCTATGAACACAGGCTCTGAAGTCAGGCACACTTAAACTTCATTCACGGTCCTACTCTTTTTGAGCTGTAATGCCTTGGACAAGTTTCACTTAACTTAAGCCTCAGTTTCCTCATCTGCAAGATGGAGACAAGTAAACGATAATGTAGATCAGATCAAGAATATTGATAAGGAAGGAGTTCCAAGACATATTATTTGTTGAAAACAAAAATGCAGAACAGAAGAAACCCACGATGCAGAACAGTTTTAATACAATATGCACCAAGCTGAATTTTTAAACAGGGATCTCTCATGCATGTGTATGTGTGCTTGGATACACATACTATATCAGAAAGCCCACAGAACAATCCTGTGGGGAATGGGGATGGGGGGGAAGTAGAAAGAAGAGTTGCTTTTCATTGAATATAATTGGTGCTGTTTGAATTGTTTACTTTGTGCAGGTTTTTATTCAATTAAAATTTTTTAATGGGGTTAATAGTATTTACGGAGTTGATTCAAGAATTAAATGAATTAATGCATATAAAGTGCTTACCACAATGCCTAGCACAGAGTTAGTACTCAACTTTATTCGTGAAGCAGGTGGTAGTTCCATTGGTCCCAGTTTTTCACTCCCTCGACTGTATATGCGCACCGCCTCCAAGGCCTCAGGACCTGCTCTGGCCAAGGGGGCGTGGTTAGGCACACTCTCTTGCATTCCTGCCTTTTGCAGAAGATGATGCCTCAAGTAGTAGCTGGTCCAAAATGAATGAGAGACTTGCGGAGCAGACCTGCACCCAATTCATGATTTGGAACCAAACTCAACTGGGCCCAGCCCAGATCCATCAAAACCCAGTCAGCCTGCAGGAAAAACTCCTTGTTGTAGAACCCTAAATTTTTGGAGTGGTTTGTAACATAATTATTTATGTCAAAATCTAACTATGTGGCAGGCCCTGTACTATGTACGTACAGGGGATACAGGAGTGAGCAAATACAGATACATTTCCTACCCTCCTGGAGCTTGTACTCTAATGATGAAAGGGCTATGAAAGGATTTAATGACAGGAGGCTTGACCCAGGTAGAGGGTCAAAGAAGATTCCTTGAGGAGTGTGGGTTAGTTGCTCAGTCGTGTCCGCCTCTTTGTGATCCTATGAACTGTAGCTTGCCAGACTCCTCTGTCCATGGAATTCTCCAAGCAAGAATATTGGTGGAGGGTGGGGGGGGTTGCCATTCCCTTCTCTGGGGGATCTTCCCAACCCAGGGATTGAACCCAGGTCTCCTGCCTTGCAAGCAGATTCTTTACCAACTGAGCCATCAGGGACTCTAGAGACCTGAAAGATGAATAGCTGTTAATTAGGTAAACTCCTCCAGATAAAGGAACAGAATGCCCTGTGGCTAGAAGGGAACATGGCTCCTTCAAGAGGGCTGATAGTGGCTGGAGAAGAGAGACAAGTGTGAGATAGGGAGGTGAGTGGTGCAGATCAGGCAACGATTTTTCTTTAAAGCATTGGGAAAACATGCAATGGTTTGGGAAAAGATTTGGTGGAAAGGAGAGGAGGGCAAGGTCAAATTTATTTTGAAAGAGGGCATTTGGACTGAAGTTGTACACATGCTGGACAGATGTTAGTTGAGGTGGTATTGGAACTATTACAACATCTGCTCCCATCTCTGTATCTCAGCCACAATTGTGTTTATATCCCTATCTATGGCCTTGCTTCTATATCCAGCCTCAGAAGCTCCAAGACCTCCAGTTCCTTCCCAGATTACTGGGGTCCTTAAAACTTATGGTCCTCTTTATTCACATCATATGGGTATACCCTGTGCATCTCTAAAACTCTTGCCCATCTTCTAGGTATCTTTGGTCTCTTCAGTCTAGGCTGGGGTTGCTGGCCCCAGGCTGATGTCTCTGGACCCCCAGAGACTGATAACTGCCCCCAGGGCTCCTGAGTCTGAGTGATGACTCCTCCCACATGGGGTGGAGGGAGGAGCAGGAGGCATAGAGGGCCCTGGCATCTGCAAACCTCCCATCACTGCAAATCAATGCAATATTAAAATTCATGATGGTTGCAGGGCACAACTGCAAACAATTTGTTCAGTAAACTTTGCTCTAATTGGCATTCGTAGAATTTCCTGTTAATCAGGCCCCTTGGGCTCTGTGGGGCTGGGATGCTCTGTTTCCCCATGACGGGACAGGGAGCAAGTATGGGTAGGTGTGAGAGGAAGGGGGAGGGAAGACGGTCAGATGTGGGTATCTGTAGTTATGTGCCTGAGTATGTCTTGCTGTGTGGACTTGAGTACCATGTTGGGTTGTCCACAGATGACTCTGCCCAGGAGAACCTCTGTGCCACTCTAGGAGGGTCTTTGTATTTTGGCGGGTGGGGAGCTACCAGAGTCAGTCTATGGGCCAATCCACTAGGGAGCATGTGTCTGTCCAGGTGTGTGCCTAGGTGCTGGCGTAATGCACATCTGTTGGGGCATGTCTCCAGGTGGTGAGGGTGTGCATCTGTCCAAGCATGTGTTGGGACCTGTATCTAAATGTTCGTTTGGGTTGGTGTCTGCATTCACAGAGCTGTCCAGGTGTGGTCTGGGGTCTCAGTGTGGCAGTTCTGGGCCCACAGTCGTCACTCAGCCCTTTTCTTGGCTCTAAGAGATAGTAACTGGTGAGGATCAAATTGGTCCCCCCACCCCCAGAGGACACCCTCTTGGCGGGGTGGTCCCTAGCCTATCCATGCCTACTGTCACTGAACAGTAGTAATTTGCCCCCTACACCAGGCCCACTATCCCTTCCCACAGGGCTCTGTTTCCAATCATGCACCAAAGGCCAAGACCCAAAGGCCCAAAGACTTTTGAAGGTTTTGCTGAAAAATGTCAATGGCCTCATATATGAACAGAAGAAATCACAAGTAATGAATGCTTAATATAAGTCTCCAAAATGGAACATTACGCCAACTGCAAAGCTGCTCAACTCATATGGTTATACACAAATCATATGTAATATGGGATCTGGCTGTGCTTTATTGTTTGATGTTATGGGAGGTACAGCCTTTAGGAGTAAGAGACCCAAGGAGATGTAGAGGCTGTCCTGGCCAGTCCCTTGAGCTATGACAGAGCGCCCTCCCCATTCTGGTCCCTAACTCTCTGCTCATTCTTACAAGAAGCCATTCTCTGACCTTGAAAAGTGATGGGGTCACTTTGGCATGCTGTCAGACCCTGACACGCAAACTGGAAAGCCGTGGGGGTGTATGTGTCTGTATATGTGTTTGTGTGTGTCCCTGGCTTCTGAGGGCCAGGGCAGCCTGTAGCTTGTGTCTCCAAATAGGTTTATACTCAAACACGGAGAGTAAGGGCAGTGCTCATATAAGTGTGTGTAAGGGACTGTGTCTGATGCACAGATGGTTAGAATGCTTCTTTCTGTTGTGTGTGTGCATGTACACGCACACACACAAGTACATGCCCAAACTGATAACTTCCTGAGCGTGAAGGCGGTTGGGAGTGTGCTGGCTTGGGGGTGTGTGGGTGGCCCCCACCCCAGCATCCTTTACAATCATTATCTCAGCAGGAACAGCTCTTGCCCTGGGGCCCGCCCTCACTGTTTCAAGCAGCTGCTGCTTTTCCCCAAATTAACCCCTCTGCTCCAGCTTCTCATTTTCTGCTAGGGGGCCGTGGGCTGGCTGGGGAGGGGTCTCCAGAGGACAGTGCCCCCAGCAGGCAAGCTGATCTTCCACAGACCCCCGCCTCCACCCCTTGTCCACAGGGGCTCCTCTTCTTTCTTGAGCCCTGTGCCTATGACAACAGTGATTGTGTGACTGAGTATCAGAGTGCTGGTTGTGTGACACACAAATGGATGTGTTTGTGTGTTTGTTTGTATGTGTGTATCAGAGAGAGAAGGACTGGACCTATGTCTAGAATGTTAGAATGTGAATGGTTCGAGAGCAGATAGGTATTTCAAAAATAAAAAAGAGCTCATGCAGCTCTATGTAAAAAAAAAAAACCAAACTCAAAAAATGAACAGAAGATCTAAATAGACATTTATCCAAAGAAGACATACAGATGGCCAAAAAGCACTTGAAAAGATGCTTAACGTCACTAATTATCAGAGAAATGCAAATCTAAGCTACAATAAAGTATCACCTCACACTGGTCAGAAAGGTCATCATCAAAAAGTCTATAAACAATAAATACTGGAGAGGGTGTGGAGAAAAGGGAACCCTCCTATACTGTTGGTGGTAATGTCATTTGGTATAGCCACTACGGAGAACAGCATGAAGGGTCCTTAAAAAATTAAAAATAGATCTATCATATGATCCAGCAATCCCACTCCTGAACATATATCCAGAAAAAACCATAATTTGAAAATATACATGCACCCCAATGTCCACTGAAGCACTATTTACAATAGCGAAGACATGGAAGCAGCCTAAATGTCCATCAGTAGAGGAATGGATAAAGATGTGGTATATATATACAATGGAATATTACTCAGCCATAAAAAGAACAAAATAATATCATTTTTAGCAACATGGATGGACCTAGAGATTATCATACTAACTGAAGTAAATCAGAGAAAAATAAATATCATTATGATATCACTTACATGTGGAATCTAATTTTGAAAATGATACAAATAAACTTATTTACAAAACAGAAACAGACTCACAGATTTTAAAACCAAATTTATTGTTACCAAAAGAGAAATGTAGTAGGAAGGGATAAATTAGGAGCTTGGGATTAACATAAACACTTCCCTGGTAGCTCAGTTGGTAAAGAATGTGCCTGCAATGCAGGAGACCCTGGTTTGATTCCTGGATCAGGAAAATCCCCTGGAGAAGGGAACGGCTACCCACTCAGGTATTTCAGCCTAGAGAATTCCATGGACTGTAGTCCATGGAGTCGCAAAGAGTCGGACACAACCGAGCAACTTTCACTCACTTCACTCACTACTGTATATAAAGTAGATAACCAATAAGGACCTTCTGTATAGTACAGGTCAGAGAAGGCAATGGCACCCCACTCCAGTGTTCTTGCCTGGAGAATCCCAGGGACGGGGGAGCCTGGTGGGCTGCCGTCAATGCGGTCGCACAGAGTCGGACACGACTGAAGAGACTTAGCAGCAGCAGCAGCAGTATAGTACAGACAACTCTACACAGTATTCTGTAATAACCTATATGAGTAATGAATCTGAAAAAAGAATGAATATATGTATATGTATAACTGAATCACTTTGCTGTACACCTGAAACTAAGAAAACATTGTAAATCAACTATAATAATTTTTTTTTAATTAAAAAAAAAAAAAAGCAGACAGGGCTCTGGATGCCTGGCAGGAATGGAAATACTCCCCTGGACCCAACATAGGGGCCCTGAGCCAGAAGAACCTGGATTTAAGGTGGCAGGGACATGGCTTTGCCCTGCCAGGGATGTTGAGGGCCTAACCTAGGCTTATGCAGGGACACTCAGGGAGGCTCAGCCTAGGCAGAGGACAGATAGCCTCCTCCATCTGCCCACAGGGCCAAATCCAGGTGAAGGAGACCTGGGATCTCAGCAGAAGTTGCTGAGGAGAGGGGGAAGCAGGAAGACAGAGCAAAGAAGTGGGGAGAGAGAGTTAATTCCAGAGGACCTTGGTCTGAGCACCTCCCTAAAGCTAGGGAGGAAGGAGTGGGCTCTAGAGAGTGCACATGAGACCCAGGGAAGATGCAGACAAGGGATGTCTGCATAGACAGCCATCTCCATGATGGGCACTCTGAGTTCCCATGGCTGTGTGGAAGCACTCAGTGCCATGGCACAGATCTGCAGACCACGTGAAGAGGGTATACGGACATCACCCTCCAGTGTGTTGGCTCTGACTCCAAGATGTTCAAGTTTTGCCATGTTCCCCTGGGATGCAGTCATGAGAAAGACCCCAGCCAGCCCTCATGGAGCCACAGGCTGCTGTGAGAGGCAGGGGAGGAACCAGCATGGGGATGGGGGAAGCTCAGGGCTACTGCCACCCAGAGGAGGCAAATGGTTCAGTCTAGGGATTGGGGAAGATTTTTGGAGGAGGTGACATCTCAGCCTGGGCCTGAATATAATAACAACACAGATTATTATCTGTAATAGTAGTGACAAATTATAGCAACCCTGAGCAACCTACCACATGCTAGATATTTTATCTCATTAAAGCTTTATAACTGCCCTGTAACTAGGCACTAGAATCCCCATTTTACAGATGAGGGAGTTGAGGCTCAGAAAGGTGAAGTACTTTGTCTAAGAACATAATAGTTAATAAACGACAGAGCCAAGATTTCATGTCCATCAAAACCTGCACATTTACCCCCATGAGACACAGCCTCCTGTGGCCCTGAGTCACCTTTCCTAATTTCAGCAGCAGCCCTGCAGACCTCTGAACACCCGCTCTGACCCTCAGAGGTCAGCCTGGCGGTGTGGACCAGGGCCAGGTGGGCAGGATGCAGGAGAAATTGAGGAGGGCAGCTGTAGTCTGTAAGACAGTGTTTGCAGAGACTGACATCTACCTGGCCTTGTTTTCATTTGCTTTTTGGTTGAGAAGGGAAAAGGCCCACGTTTTTATGACACCAGCTTGTGATTCTATTTTCTGTTTAAATTCTGGGTGAGGGAAAAATAAGAGACATCAGAGAAACCTTCAGAATCTCATTTCTAGAGTCTGAGCTGCAGATAAATGAGCCTCCTGCAGAAATGCTACATCAAAGTGAATTTTCTCAGCTGTATTTTCTTTCTTTTAATAGGGCCATTTACTACATTAATATTCCAGGAAGTCATTTTAATTTTGTGTTTATCATCCATTGGGAAAGTTAAACAGGATCAATACGTAACCAGTGCTGAATTTGGGGATCTTGGGGAAGGAGAGGAGTGTTTGGAGGTGATGGTGATTTCACAACCGGGAGTCCTTAGGAGGGGGAGGCGGCTGGGGAAAGGAGGACGGAATAGGGGTGGAGGAGGGAAGACTGGGGGAGTTGTCAGGTGGTAATTGTCTGAACCCGCGTAGGAGGAACAATTATTGAACAGCTACTAGTGTGAGGCATTGCACACACCTTATGTTTTTCAATTCTCACAACAACTCAGGAAGTAGATACTCATTTTTTTTTATGTTTTGGGCTGCAGTGTTCTTGCCTAGAGAATCCCAGGGATGGGGGAGCCTGGTGGGCTGCCGTCTATGGGGTCGCACAGAGTCGGACACGACTGAAACAACTTAGCAGCAGCAGCAGCAGTCTTAGTTGTGGCATATGGGATGTAGTTCCCTGATGAGGGATGGAACCTGGGCCCCCTGCATTGGGAGCGTGGTGTCTTAACTGCTGGGCCACCAGGGAAGTCTCTAGGAAGTAAGTACTCTTATTCCCACCCTCACATACAATGAAACTGAGGCTCAGAAAATTTGTCACATGTCAAAGGTCTTATAGGAGAACTTTGATTCACAGACTGATTCATTCCTTCAATAAACAGGTGTCAAGCACCTGCTGTATGCCGGCATTTACCTAGCAGCTGGAGGCTTTAGGTCAATGAAGGTTAATTTACCAGAAGTCCGAGACTCCATGTCAAACCCACTGAATGTGTCTTTTGGTGAATTGCCTGCCCCTGAGGAAACAGGTGGACCCCTGCCCTTGTGGAGGTTACAGTCAGGTGGGGAGACAGGCTTTCAGAAAACAATCACACAAGTCAAGATGAACCTCCCACTATGGTAAAGGCTTGGGCTGGAATGGGGCCTTATTCCAGCTAGATTGGCAGGTCATAGAAGGCTTCCTAGGGGTGGTGATGCTGCAACTGAGATCTTGGGGAAGTGAGGGAAGCAGCCTGGTTGAGAGGGAAGAGCAGGTGGGGCAGGGAGTAGGGTGAGTTCCAAGGAGCAAGAGAAGACAGCAGATGTGATGGGAGCTCCTGAGCCAGGTAAGGGTTGAAGAACACAGAAGGCCGTGAGGTAGATGTATACTCTTGGTCCTCTGGGCTCTGTAAGGCAAAGCTGGGTATTGGCAGAAGGAGCCAGGGTGGGAAGCAGTGCTTTGAATAAAGCCCTGTGAGCTGAGGAAGTCTAGAGAAGTGCAGGAGGTCAGGGAGGATGGAGCTGGATCTTTAAAAGCAGGGGATGGGCCTTCAGGGAACTGACAGATGAAGAAGGCAAACCCTTGGAATCATCCGTGATCCCCTTTCTCTCACACTTCCCACATTTTATCCTTGAGCTCATCCTATTGGCTTTACTGGCACAAAACGCCCAGAACCCAACCTCTTATCACCACCTCTACTGCTCCCTGTACACAGCCACCATCTACCCGCACCCAGATTATTGCAATAGCCTCCTAATGTTTCTCTCTGCTCCTGCCCTTGACCCTAACAGTCTGTTCTTGGCACCACAGACAGAGTGATACTTTTAAAACATAAATCAGATCATGCCTAAAACCCTCTGGTGGATTCTCATCTCGTTCAGATAAAAGCTAGTCCTTACAAAGATCAACAAGGCCCACGCAATCTGCACTTCCCCCATTCCTGCCTTTGCTAAGGTAGCTCCTCTGGCCTGTTTGCTATTCCTAGAACACACCAGGTATGGACCCACCCCAGAACCTTTGTACTTTGCAGTTGCTGTTCCCCCTCCCTGGAATGCTGTTCCCCCGGATGGGTGCTTGCTCACTCCCATACTTCCTTTGAGTCTTTGCTCCAACTCACTTTGGTGGCGGCTGAGGCAGTGAGACCTCCTCTGACCCCCCTATTTCAATCACAGTCCCCCCAGCAGGATGCTGTCCCTTCCTCTTACTGCTTGGTTTTGTTCTATTGCATTTCTTTTCTTTTAAAAATAGTTATTTTAGAGTCTTAGTTGCTGCACTCAGGATCTTCCGGGCACAGGCTTCTCTCCAGCTTGGCTACCCTCCTTCCCTGCTATACAGCGGCATGTGGGATCTCAGTTCCCAGATCTGAGGAACCTTGTCCTCTGTATTCCAAGGTGGAGTTTTAACCAAAGTACCACCAGGAAGTCCCATATTTCTTGTTTCTAACACGCATTTTAACTTACTAATTTATCTTTCTGGGGTCTGCTTTCTCTCACTAAATGAATGCTCCACAAGAGCAGGGGCTTGTGTCCCTTCTGCTCTCTGTTACATCCTTGCACCTGGGCCAGTGCCTCCATGTCATCGGTGCTCAGCCAGTAGGTAAGAAGGGACACCTCACCACCTAGCGAGGCACAGAGCAAGGCTCCAAAGAGAATACCGTTTCTGGGCTTAGCTGTTTTTAATTTTTTATTTCATTGACTCCTAACACCAGCCCTTTGTGGTGACAACTATGATTGGCCCATATTACAGAGGGGAAAGCTGAAGCTCAGAGAGGTGGTGAAGTAGGGGTAGAGGTGGGCATCCTTCAGATCTCGAAGGACAGGCATTGGTGCCAGATGGCCTGGGCTGGTGCCAGATACCTCCACGCACCATCTACAGGACCTTGGACCAGCTTTTGTCCTCTGTGTTCCTCAGTGTGCTCATCTACAAAATGGGGCCAATCATAGTACCCACCTTCAAGGGTTGCTGGGCGGATTCAGGGTAACAGTATAGGCACATTACTTAGTGTGGGCCTCATGGAAGGCACTCAATAATGTTAGCTGTTATTATTCTTGGAGCTGCACTCTGCTGCCTGAGTCAGACCTTTGAGCCTCTCCCCACCCAGGGGTCTCCACAGAGCTTCCACAAGGGACCTCGGGTCAGTCCCGGGTTCTGCCTCCAAATGGCAGTGGCCAGACTTGTCCAGTCCCATTTGTTTAGGCAGAATTTAATTTCTCCCTAAGCTGAGAGTCCTCTGCCCCCTCCTGCCCTCTCTCTTGCTCTCATCAGTGGGAAAATGAGCTCCGGGAGCTTTCCCCTGGTCCAGAAATCCAAGGTGAAGAATTTCATTAACAATCAAGAGGACATAATCAACATTCTAATAATTCCAGATCCGTACTCCCCCTTTTGCAGCCCCCCCAAAATGCCCCCAGCCCCCTCCCCCACTCCACCCCATTCCCAGCTCTCCCAGACACACTCACCTTGACAAAGAAATCTCATTTCCTCTCAAACCAAATTCGCTTTGCTATTAAATTCAGCACCTTACCTTCTGTCCTGAAGATGAGAGGATGTACTCCAGACTTCCTAGGCTTCTCCTGCTTCTGAAAGAGACATGAATGTGAGAGATGGGATCTGATGGACTTGTTTCTCTTACACTTCCTGGAAGGTTCCAGGGTGAGGTGACACAGTTTCCCCCTAGGAATTCAGGTCCTCTGCATCCCACTGCCAGAGAAGCCGAACTTTTGGTGTGGGGAAGCAGGGTGCTCTGGTCATCTCTTCTCTAGGACTGTGGAGGGATTGAGGGCTTTTCAATCTTTTGAAACTTGAAACAGCCTTTTCAAGTCACTGGCATTTTATACCCCACAAGGGCACTCCTTTAAACCCATCACTTCAGCACCTGGGAAGATCTAGCGTGTACCACCTTCTGGCTATTTGACCTTGGATAAATTAATCTTTCTCAGCCTGTTTCCTTTCTGTAAAATGGGGCAATAATGTAATAATGCCCATCCTCACAGTCACTGGGCGAATGAGATACTGCGTAGCACAGTGCCTGATATGGGCTGGGCTCCAGTGTAGTCCTGGTCTGTCATAGTGTCTTTGGCACTTGAACCCTACACCCTGATACCACCTCATCTCTCACCTCACTCCTGCCTTCATCCATGTGGAGTACACATTATTCTTATCGATTCAGTGAAGCGTGGGACATGAGTACATTAACCAGGCATTTATAATCCATTGTGGTCAGAGTTGTGGCAGGTGAAGTTCTGGGGGCTTTGGAACCCGAAACGGGTGTCTATGTGATGGTCAGAGGCTCTGGCAGAAGCTGAGACCAGAGGAATGAGGAGGGATTTGCCTGGAGAGAGTGAGTGAGAGGGGCCTCTGAGCATGGAAACTGGCTGTGAAACCGTCTGTGAAGAAACTGAGGTGAGAACTCCTGAAGGCAGGAGAGGAGAGAACTTTGGGGTGGAGGGGAGGGTGTGGTCAGGAGCCAAGGCCAAAGTGGTAAACCCAGTCTTCGAAGCCACAAAGGGGAGTCTGGTTTTTATCCCCAAGGGTGTGGAACTGCTGTTTAAGGACACCAAGGAGAGTAGTGCGCTGACTGTTCTCTAGAAACATCTGTCGCTGCAACGTGGGAGGCAGCTGGGAGAGGGGCAAGGCTGGACGTGAGGAGCTGGGTGAGGGGAGGGTTGGGGTCTGGACTGTGGAAGGTCTGGACTGTGAAGGCTGTGGAAATGGAGAAAAGCAGAAATGTGCCTTCCAGAGACCGTGTTGGCCAGGCCTGGCGCTGACTGACAGAGTGGAGGAGATGACAGGCTGCTGGAGTCTGGCTTGAGCGCCCACACCCACAGTGGGCACCTGAGAGAGCCATAAGGGCTGAGGGGAGAATGGTCCCCCACATGTCTGGGCCACAAGGTGGAGGCTTCACGTGGCCCAAGTGCCTGTCTGGGAAGATGCCTGAGGGAGCCCTGGGTTGCTAGAGGGAGGGCGAGGAGCGGAGCCCAGAGTATGCCCCAACTCTGTGCAGCTAGGGCCCCAGGATGCCCGGCTCCACAGAGCCTATGGCGGGAAGTTTAATTCTCTAATTGCGTGCGCGTCTGCGTGCGTGCCTGCGTGCGCATGTTCAGTCGTTTCCGACTCTTTGTGACCTTATAGGCTGTAGGCCTCCAGGCTCCTCTTGTCCATGGGATTCTCCAGGCAAGCATACTGCAGTGGGTTGCCATTTTGTTCTCCAAAGAATCTTCCCGACCCAGGGGTGGAACATGCATCCCCTGCGTTGGCAGGCAGGTTCTGTGCCACTGGTGCCCCTGACCTCTGAATCCTTCTGAAATCCCTTTTGAGCTTTGAGTGGCCCTGGAGCACACTTCTCTGTGGTGGCTCCATGGCAGGGCTGACGGCGCTTTCCTTGTGCTTCACACACTCCACAGACATACACACACACACAAAGGAGAACAGGGGAGAAAATATACCCCTCAGCTCTATTCTCCGTGGCTCAGACAGAGATTGACCCCTTAGGGCTCAGGGGAGGGACATTGCTGTGCTCTGAGTGACACTGTGCTCTCCCTGCTGGAGCTTCAGCTGAGCATCAAATCTGCAGACTCCCCTTCTGGCTTCTTCCTAAGGCACAGGGCTCTGCGTCATCTCCCCATCTGCAACAGGTGTGTGTGTGCATGTGTATGTGTGTCAAGGAAGAGAGGAGATGGGGAGTGTGTGTGTGTGTGTCTCAGGGAAGAGAGGAGATGGGGAGTGTCTAGGAAAAGAGGAAAGGAAGAAGGAAAGCCTTGCCTCCCTTTCCAGTGGGGACAGGAGGAGTGTGTTCCCAAGTCAGGAGGGAAGACAGATGGTTAGAAGCCTCCTGGAAGGGTTCCCGCCCTCACCCCCTTGGCCCCCATCCTTCCCCCATATGGCAGTCACATTATTCTCCTGCCCCACATTTTTCTATAGCTCCTCAGTGCCCTCAGAGTCATTACTGACAGGGTCTCCATCCACACTCTAGCCTCTTAAGTTAATACCCTTCCCCTAAAGCCTCCAGGCCTCTTCCTACTGCTGTTCCCTGGGCTAGTCCAGGCCGCCCCCTCCACCCTACCCTTCTTTTTCATTCTTTAGGTATCAGAAACCCTGGAGCATAGTTTCTCAGATCCCACCTCCAAGCTAGAAAAGCTTCCTCCTTTGGGTACCCCAGGGCACCACTGGCCTCCTCTGTCCCCACCGCAGCCTGTGCTTCCCCCATCCTGGTTTTGATCACTCTGGAGGCTGTGAGCTCTGTGAGGCCAGGAACTTACCTTCTTAGAATCCTCGATGCCTGGCACCATGCCCAGTATTCATTAAATATTAGTGGAAGGAAAACCCCAGGAATTATCAAAATGGTATTATCTTTCTGGCTAGAAGCTAGTTGGAGATCACCAGGACAACCTCATGTTTTTGAGGCCCAAAAAGCGGAATAGACTTGCTGAAGGTCACAGAGAGGGACTGGTTCAGCCAGGAAGAGAACTCAGGAGTCCTAAGACTCAGACTCCTGCCCTCCCACAGTGGGATCCTGGAGGAAGTGGAGGCAGCCCCGCAGGAAGGGGGGGTGGGGAGACACAGTGGGAAGGGGCTCTGTCTGAGGATGGCACAGCAGCAGCATCAATGGTGTTTGCACAAACGTGCGTGTGTTACACTCGACTGGCTGGGAGCCCCTTCCTGCCACCCCACTGTGAGGGGACCCAGCTCCCTGGGGAGAAGCTCCCCAGGACTGGGTGCTGGGGGTATTGGGGAGGCTCAGATTGGACTGGGGATTTACGTCACCTCAGACGCCTGTGGAAGCTGAGAGTGGGTACCCAGGGGCCAAGGCAGGCACTGGGGATGCAATCACAGGCTAATAGCCTCCCAACTTGAGATGCAATTAGGGGGGATTCCCTGTGGGCTGGGAGGCAGCAGGGATGGGCAGTTAGTTGTGTTGGCGATGAGGGTGGGAGCCCATCTCTGCAGGTCCTAGCTAAGGGTCATAGAGGCTAGGATGAGGCCACAGATAGGTAAGGAGATCTCCAAATAGAAGGAAGGGTAGGGACACGGATGCTATTGAGGCAGAGGAGGGCCACGGAGGCGAAGCTCAATCATGAAGATTAATGGGGCAGGATATTATCCAAGGAACCCAGCGTAACAATGAAAGAACCAAGCCAACCAGCTTATATCCTCAGTCTTTCTGAGTGGCTGTTTCCTTTCCTATAAGATAGAAATAATAATAACAGAGTCTATCTCAGAGGTGAAAGTACAAACAAAACAAAACAAAAAACATGGGGAATGTGTCAGCCTAGATGGGAGGGGAGTTTGGGGGAGAATGCATACATGTGTATGTATGTCTGAGTCCCTTCTCTGTTCACCTGAAACTATCACAATATAGTTAATCAACTATACCCCAACACAAAAAAATTAAAAAAAAAACAAACAAAAAACGTGGAGTGCATAGCTCAGAACATGGCCTTTATTAAGTGTTTAGTAAACCATCACCATGATGGAGGTTTAGAGGGGTGGTGTCACATACTGGTATACACACAAAATTTGGAATCATACAGACCTGAGTTCAAATCCCAGATCCTCCTTTTAGAATTTCAATAACTTTAAGACTTACAGACTTGGAGAACAAACTTATGGTTGTCATGGGGAGGGATGGGGGGAAGGGATAGTTGAGTTTGGGATGGACATGTACACACTGCTAGATTTAACATGGATAGCCAACAAGGACCTACTGTATAGCACAGGGAACTCTGCTCAGTGTTGTGTGGCAGCTTGAATGAGAGGGGCATTTTGGGGAGAATGGATACATGTGCATGTATGGCTGGGTCCCTTGCTGTTTACCTAAAACTATCACAACATTAACAGCTGATTAACATAATCAGCTATACCCCAATACATAATAGTTTAAAAATATTTAAAAAATAAAATTAAAAAAAAGCTCAATGACTTTAGGCAAAGACCAAGCCCCTGGTCTGCCATCTGTAAACAGAATGGCAGTACTTAACCTCGCCAGGCCTAAGAGGAAGTTCAGTAGGAAACATCAGCTGCCTTGGAAGTAGGTTCTCCCTAATGGTAGTTCCCAGGATGGAGTTGGGGTCACCCATGGGCCCCAGACCACAGCCAAATCTTTTGCCCCTAAGACCACAAGGCAGCTCTCTCTGACCCCAGGGACCCCACCACCCTGGTGTGTCCAAGAAAAAGGTCTGCAGAGCAGGCTTCCTGCCGGAGCCTTAAGAGGGACCAACAGGAAAACGTGTCTGTGGTCTGGAGGGTAAGTTCTGTGTAGAAACTGCCACGAGATACACTGCAGCTGTGAGGAGCGGAGAGCCGGCTGGTAAGTTCAGTCCTACCAGAACTGCAGCCCCCAGGCCCAGCCTCACTTGGGGGTAGGGGGGAAGGGGAACGGGGGGTTGCCAAGCTCATCCTGACTGGCCTTTATTCAGCACTTTACATCAGCTAGTGTAATCCTCATAATAACCCCATGAAGAGGCTATTTTACAAATAGGGAAACTGACCTCAGAGAGATGGTGTACCTCACCCCAGACTGCTTAACTAGTAAGTGTCAGTGTCAGGATTATAACTCACTCAAGATTGCTCCAGAGCCTAGGTTTCACAGCCCAGCACTTCTGAGCTTCAGGGGGAAGCTTAGTTAACAGCTGGTGTCACATATCTCCAGCAGGATCCCTGTTCTGGATGTCTGGAGGAGTATGTAGCCTGGCAGTGTTAACAAGCCCCTGGATTCAGAGGCTGGTGGTCTATGCACACTCAGCGAAGGCCCAGGCTGATGTCAGGCTGGGCTGAGGCAGAGACTAGTGTCCAGCCTACCAGGTCATTGACTGGGCTTAAGGTGGGAGTGCCCCAGCCACTGTGTTCCAGCCCCATGGTCCCTCCCTACCTGCCTGCCTGGCCAGGGAATGAATCCAGGTGCTCTGAGATAAAGAGGAAGTATGGCCCCAAGGCAGGAGGAGAAGGAGACAACAGAGGATGAGATAGTTGGATGACATCGCTGACTTGATGGACTTGAGTTTGACCAAGCCTTGGAAGTTTTTGATGGACAGGGAAGCCTGGCGTGCTGCAGTCCATGGGGTCGCATCAAGAGTCAGACACGACTGAGCGACTGAACTGACGGCCCCAAACCTGCTGAGGTGGCTGCTTAGGGGTAAATATAAACCTGAGTTTCCTAGGCCCTGAATGACTCAGCACAACTGAGCCCAAGGTTCTCCTCTCCTCTGTTGGTGGAGAAGGGAGAAATCAGTGGCACCCAACTCCCTGGAAGTCATTTCAGTGATGAGATCTCCTCCCCCAGTTCCAACACAGGCTTTGGAAGAGGAAGCCACCCTCTGTCCCCAGGGCCCATCTGACGCCAGGGATACAGCCTGGTGCTGCAGCAAGAGCATGGGCCAGCGTGGGCCTGAATTCACATCCCAGCCCTGCTACTTAGCAGCTGTGAGGTCCAGTTTCCTTGTCTGTAAAACGAGGATAGGCGTATCCACCTCTGCAAAGATTATTAAAGAACATTTGTGAAGAAGGCAAAGGCATTCTGCAAATGTTTGTTTCGTCTCCTCTCCAGCCCCCAAGCCTCTCTGGCAACTGAAATTCACCATTAGCAGCAGAGCCATCCCCAGACTCCTCTTTAAAATGCATGGAACTGGGAAGAGAGGGAGGGTCATTAAGTCCACCTGAGAGGAAGCCCATGCAGAGCGCTGACTCTCACAGCTGTAGGATGGAACTGATGATGGCTTTGTTATTGAGTTACTGACACCTGAGAAAAGCGGGACTGGCAAGGCCTTCAAAATAAGATTCTGGACCCACTCCCTTATTTTAAAGGAGAAAGGCAGAGTGGGGAGCTGCTGGCTCAAGGTCATCTGGAGAGTCAGGGGCTGGTAGAGGTAGGCTTGGATCCACTTTGCCTGAGATTCTGCTTCCTTCATGTCAGGAGAGACAGGTCAAGGGACAGAGGCCTGACAGGAAAGTCCTGTCAGGTCCTGGCACCTGGAGCAGTCCCTGGTACATAGTGGGCATGCCATAAGGATGTATCGAATGAATGAGTGAGTGAATGAATGAATGGGGTAGCAGGAAGACAAAGCTTTCCTTCCAGGGCAGGAGGTTGTCTCTGTGAGACACTGGTCACCTTGACAAGGGGCCGTCAGAGCCTCCCCAGGGCTGAGTCCACATGTCCACTTTGCCTCCTCCAGATGGCAACTAGGGGAAGCGGGGAGGGGATTGTTCAGCAAATGGGATCAGAGCTGCAGCCAGAGGGATGGAGGTTAGACAGCAGGAGAGTTATTGAAGGAGGCAGGGAGGCTGGCGGAACTCTGAGTCACACTCACTCAGAGCCTGGAACATTTGCAGGCAAAGGGCAGCTCTGCTCCTCAGAGGTAGACCACGCTCATTTCTGGCTGCTCAGGATCCTGTTGCCATGGAGATTCCAAGGCTTCTCTGAGAGCTTTAGAGGTACTGGGCATGTCCTGCCCTCAGCATGGTTTAAAGCCTGTAGTGGGGGTGGGTGTGCAGTTGGAGTAGCAAAGAGTTTTTGCAGGAAATAGTCGAGTATGACACCCAAGACAATGTGCAATGTGGCAGCCACTGGCTTTAGAGTACACAGACCTGGGCCGGAATCCCAGTTATTAACTAGTGGCCTTGGACAAGGGACATCATATCTCTGAGCCTCAGTTCCATCATCTGCTAGATGGGGTTGATAAGCATCTTCCCAGAGTTATTGTGTTCACTTGAGCCTGCAATGGAGAACACAGGGCCGGGACTGTGAGACTTGGTAAGTGGTAACTATTAGTTCTATAATTGGCATTAGGATTGGGGCTCTGCAGGAGTCTGCCCTGAAGGCAGCTGCTCCCTGCCCTCAGCCTGCTCTCTGGGACTCCTGGTTGAGGCTGGAGAGAGGCCTGACTCATTCTCCACAGGCACAGGCGATCAAGAGTCAGGACTTATGTCATCCTTTGAACATGGGCCTGGAGGCTCTGCCGCAGGCGCATCTGAAAAATAAATAATAACAACTTGAATAATTCACAGAATCCATGTGAATAATTCACCATGGCCTCCCAAGCACCAGCCGATTAGTCACCGCAGACCCAGGCTCCGGTCCTGTCTGCCTCTGGCTGCCCCACCGTCCCTGGGGAATGCAGCCTGGGCCCCAGGGGCAGGAGGGTGGAGGACAGGAGGACAACTTATGGAGTGGGGTGTTGGGGGTGACTCCCAAGGCTGCAAGGGCCTGGGGGGCACCTGGGGAAGTAGGGTCCATGGTCTCTCTGGGTTCTACAGAGACCTTTGGGCTGCGGCAGCCAAGGGGGGCTGTCCTAGGGTCCCTGAGCAAAAGGGATCCTGCAGCTGAGTAAAGCGGTTCATTCTGTTTCCCCTCTTGGGGCTGCATTTTGGAGACTTGGAGACTTGTAGCCCTTCTTGGCACATTTTAGGAACCAGTGACTAGCCCACTGTAGCTCCGTCTCCACAGGGACCCCAGGCTGGGAGGTCTCCCAGACCTGAAATCAATCCTGCAAAGCCCACACAAACCTCTCATGTTTCTCCTGGGAGGTAGGATGAGGTGGGGGTTAAACGCCTCCGCTCAGGACTCGGTCAGACTTCTGTTTCACCACCTAGTCGCTGACTGTGTGACTTGACCAAAGGGTACAGATGTTTCGGGTCTCTATTTCCTGGTCTGTAAAATGGGGATTAAAAACATCTGCTTTATAACATTATTACTGGTCTGCAGATGAAATGATGTAATGATCATAAATTGCTTAGCGCAATGCCTGGCACATAGTAAGTGCTAAAAAACAGTAGCTGTGATAGATACTCATTATCGTTCCAAAGATAGCATGCTGGGGACTCAGGGTAAGAAGAGGGCTGCTCAGTTGTTGCAGATGTTCACATAAGACATGATCTGCAGGCCCAGAGACGGGCATAGACTGCCAGCCGACCCAAGGCAGAGGCCTGTCAGAGTGTGGGTGGCCTCCAAGATCCTCCAGGTCGGTCCTCCACTCACAGTACCCATAGTATCCTGTTTATTTCCTCCTGGGTTCTTGCCACAATTGATGATCATTTTCTTGCCTACTTATTCACATTCTGATTATGTGCCTACCTCACTCGACTGTGAGCTCCATGAGGAGAGGGACCTCACCTGTCTTGTTGACCAGTATCTCCCCAGGTCCTAGAATACTGCCTGGCACATAGTAGGTGCTCAGTAAATATTTGTCCATTGACTGAACAGATGCCTCAGTTGGGCAAAGTTTTAGAAGGCATGAGGTCATGAACAGCGCTGGAATAGAGCTTCCACTGTGGGTGGGTCAGGAGGGGTCTGGGGACAGTAGTGTGTGTGCAGCTCAGAGGGCAAAGGTGGTTTGGGAGCTGGCCCTGCCACACTGTCTGCTGGTGATGCTGCAGGGGTGGGGTCAATGCCTGTCTCCCTGCTTCTTACCTCCCAGCTAAGACTTCCCTAGACCAGAGCACAAGGGGGGCTTAATGGTGGCCCAGGCTCGCTGCACCTTCTCCAGTAATGATTTAATCGCTTGTTTAGAATTTCCTGTGGCATTAATGATTATCCCCCAGAACAGAGGGAATAATTGGCTGTGTTCTCATGGTGAGCGAGCTCCCTGTTAGCACGGAACTGAGGCTGTTCTTCTGTAATCTTCTTCTCTCACCTGCCTGCCACTCACTTGTGGGGTGATGGAGATGGATGAGCTTTTGTGTGCAGAGTTACTGGGAAGCCACCTGGAGCTGCGGGACCTCTCTGGGGCTAGGAGGCCTCAGGGCAGGCGGAGAGACTGAGAAAGAGATACACAGAAATGCAGAGAGAGATGGAGACACATCAAGCAGCAGAGGCGGTGAGAGAGGATGATATTGGAAATCTGTGTTCTTGGGCTGAGTAATCCCCAAACTCAGCTCATCACTCCCAGTTCTCTCCAGCCACCTTGCCCGTGCGATCTTACAAAACCATCTTTGCAAAACCCTCCTGTGGACAGGTGGACATCCCTAGGGCAGCAGTTCTCAAAGAGTTGTACCCGCAGTGTCAGCAGCATCTGGCTTTTGCTTGAATGCACATACTCAGGCCCCACCTCAGACCTACTGAATCCCAAACCTGGAGGTGGAGCCTAGCACTCTGACAAGCCTCCTCAGTGATTCTGGTGCCCCTGAGGATGAGATGCCCTGCTCTAAGGTACAGAGCGTGTAGAGATGTGTGAGGCAGATGCGTGTGCTGCTGTGTGGGTTTGGCCATGTGGACACACACACAGGGTACCTATGGGAGCATTCGGACCCCGTCACCGGCTAGAAGGCTGCTGCAGCAGAAGTCAGGTCCCGGGCTGCTGCTTGTGGAGAGGAGACTCAAGTCCAGCTATCAACTGCCCCACTATATCCACCTGCCCCTAGATGGCCACAGGACCCCCTGCCAAAGGAGTCTGAGAGGTGTAAGAGGGGACCACCGCCCCTGCCAGGGCCTCCATAAAGTAGTCCTGGGAGCGGGATCTGCTGAGAGTTGCTGGCCTCAGCTCAGGGCCAGAGACTGGGAATCCTAGGGGCCGACTGCCCCACCCCTCTGGGAGCCACTGTTACTGGGATTTGAGGAAGTGATTTTTCAGGGATTAAGCAATTTAAGGAGTACTATGCAGGGCTGGGGGAGATGAACGACTGGCTTTCAGCCAAGGACCACAGCACCCACCTGCTGGAGCAGCAGGCAACGCAGCATAATTTGGGCTTGTGGGTGATATTTCTAGAAGGGGGAGTGGGAGGAGAGCAACCCTGGGGATTCTGAGGGTATGAGGGTATTGCAGGGGGAAGGGAGGATTAAGAAGGCAGGTAGGGGAGCAGAGGAAAGGGGAAGAGAGGGGAAGCAGAGGGAAGCTGGGCAGACTGAGAGAAGTGAGGAGGAGGGGAGAAGAGCAGAGAAGGGAGATACTGTGGGTGGAGGAGACAAGGAGAGATGTGGAGGCCAAGACAGCAGAATAGTGAGGGTGGGGTTTCCAAAGGGGTTTTCAGGGGGCACTAGTTGGAGGGAAGTCTCTAGGGAGTGGGGATGCCCAGGGCCCAGGGAGGAGGGGGGCATGAGGGCCTCTCCCACCCTAGGCTAACTGGAAGGAAGGGGAGTGGGCCTGAAGTTCACTAGGAATCTGAAACAAGAAAGTGAGCTGCTCTTGAGTTTTGAATTTAACAAGAAAAATAAATGGAAGGAGTATGAATAATTAGGAAGTAATGAACACCTTGCAAAAATAGCTTTTTCTTAAAAAAAAAAAAAAGGTAGCAAAGAAAATAGGTACTCAGAAAACCAGAATATATGCAAATTACCCATCCTGGGCAGGTGAATGACTCAGCTAGCCAGGACACCTGGCCCCTAAGAGCTCAGCTGAGCCTGGGGGTAGGGGGTAAGGGGTTGGCCAGGCCAGGTCCTGCAGGAGTGGGCTAGGAAGTCGAGATCATGTACCTCTCCAACGCTTCCCAGCCTGCCACTCTCTGCTGGAGCACCCGGGACCCATTTAGGGGAGACCATGTCAGTCCCCGGCAGTGATGCTGACCTCAAATGTCTAAGCCCAAACCCCCAGCAGCTCTCACTTCCTTTAATTACCACTGGGGACCCATCATCCATTAATTTTGTGCAACCCTTTCTGAACTCCTTTCTATTTTTGGCTTGTGCAGACCCCTTGGGGGTAACAAATTCCAGAAGTTGGACAGCAGCTGTGTAAAGCAGGATTTCCCTTTAGAAAGCCTAAATTAAGTAATTCCAGCTTCAGATGGAACCCCCTTGTTCTGGGCTAATGTTTTCTTATCGGTAGTTTGGTTCAATAATCCTCCCAGCCCCCAATGTTTCCAACCACCCCCTTGCTCCCACGTTCCAAATATTCTGAACTCTGAAGTCAGACTTGGGTCTGCCACCTCCTAGCTGTGTGACCTGTGAATAAGTCACTTATCTTTCTGTTCATAGTGTTTCCATCTGAAAAATGAGAAATAATTATATTGCTTATTTCAAAGATTGGCACATGATGAAATAATGTATATAAATCATGTAAAACAGTTCCTAGCACATAGTAAGTTGTGGTTCTGTGCCAGGCGCCATTCTAGACCCCAGTGGGAGAGCCATGAGCAAAATAGGGAGACCCCGGCCCTTGGGCAGCTTCCAGCCTAGGAGGATGTGGAGAGATGACCATTAGCCAGAACACACATGAAGACAGTGATTACAGGGAGTGATGGAGCTCGATGGAGCTCTGAGGACAATGAAAAGGTGATAGGGAGGTAGGGGACAGATGGCTGATCTGGGAAGGCCTCTCTGCTGAAGTGACATTTGAGCTGAGAAGAAGCCAGATAAGTCATGCGGGGGAGGAGTTTTTGAAATTAGTCTCAAGGTTTGTAGGCAGTTCAGGACCACATTTTCTGTATCCTGAAGGGTTGCAGAGAATCTGACCCCCAACCCTCATCTCACTCTCTTTCCTTCTTGGGTTTCCCCCTCTCTGGGCTGAGTCCCCCTGTCTACTCATGGGTCCCAGGCCTGAGAAAGTGGTGGAGCTGGCAAGGGGCTAAGAGCTCTGCCTCTGCCTTTCTTTGCTCCCTTACTCCCACGCTGTTCCTCCCCAGTTCTCTCCTCTCGCTGACTGCCCAGGGTGATGGATGCCTCCCTCCCAGAGCTGAGTCATGTGCTGCCTCTTACAAGCTGTGGGTGATGTCTCTGCCGCCGCCCAGCTCCCTGCCAGCCCCAGTGGGGAGGCAGATTTATAGGGGCTTTCCCCAGGGACACACACGAATTCCAGTTCCCTCTGGCTTCAGGCTGCAGGAGAAGAGGCCGCTGCTCAGAGCCACACTGCCTTTAAAGCACGCCAGGAACCTGAGTCAGGGAGGCTTGCTTGTGCCACCACCCAGCAGAGGCTGAGCAGGGGCTTGAGGCCAAAACTCCGGATTCTGTGTCCAGTGCTCTCCTCCCAGCACACTTGGCTGCTGGCCTACATTTAGGGCTTACTTTGTCAGGGTCTCAGGTTCTTGAGTTCCAGACTTGAGTCTGTGCAGCTTCCTTTGAGTAGCCCACAGCCCAGGGCTCTGTGCAATTAGCCTCACAGTGGCTCTGGGACCGATGGCTAGTGACTGCTTAGAGGGAGTGTTGAGGAGGTTTTTGATGCTGCGTGGGGCTTAGTATCAAAGAGTGTTCTAGTTCAGTGGTTCTCAAATTTCAGCCTGCATCAGAATCACCTGGAGGACTTATTAAAACACAGATTGCTGCCTTTCACCCCTGGAGTCTCCTATACAAGCGGCCTGGTGTGAGGTCTGATCATTTGCATTTCTAACTAATTCCCTGGTGATGCTAATGCTGCCTATCTGAGAACCACTTTGAGAACCACTGCTGTAATTGACTAGCGCTGTCTGCTTTGGGTATGAGAACAGGGAATTGTGATAAGTATGGCATAAATTTGCCATCCCTCTTCTAGTATGATTTCTAAATCTTTTTGTCATCACTTGCAAATCTTTATTTCATAGGCCACCAGAGTAATTTTTTCAAAATGCAAATATGATCATGTGATTTAAAGCCCTTTGAGGACCCCGGATAAAGACAAACAGCCATAATGTGGTCTGCAGGATCCTGCACAGTGGGGCCACTGCCCACTTCTCTAGCCTCATTTCACATCACATAGCCACCTCTGTCTCCCTTCAGTCCCTCCTACTTGCTAGCATCTCTTTGGGCACAGGATATTTGCACATGCTGTTCCCACAGTCTAGAATGCTCCCCTGTGCTTGCTGTGTGCTTAGTTGCTCAGTCATGTCTGACTCTTTGCGACCCCATAGACTGTAGCCCACAAGGTTCCTCTGTCCATGGGGATTCTTCAGGCAAGAATACTGGAGTGGGTTGCCATGCCCTCCTCCAGGGAATCTTCCTAACCCAGGGATTGAAGTTAGATCTCCCACATTGCAGGCAAATTCTTTACTGTCTGATCCACCAGAGAAGCCCAAGAATACTGGAGTGGGTAGCCTACCCCTTCTCTAGGGAACTTCCTGACCCAAGAATCGAACTGGGGTCTCCTGCATTGCAGGTGGATTCTTTACTAGTTGAGCTACCAGGGAAGCCCTACTACCAAACTCCTTGCCTGATAAACTACAACTTATTCTTCAAATCATCTGGGCAAATGCAAAGGCCCTGAGGTGGCAATGAGCTGGAGCAGAAAGAAGGTCCAAATGCCTGAAGTGAGGTCAGTGGATTGAGTAGAGTGATGAGGGATAAGATTGCAGGATCAGGTGTGTGCACAGACAGATGACGCCCAAGGCGAGGAGGTGAGCTGGTGACCAAAGTGGTCACCGCTGACTGCACATAGGAGCAGGGGGAGGTGGGCTGCTATTCCGAGTCAGAGTGCCTAAGCCCTCATCTAAACTAATGCACCTCTCTTAACGCAGGGCCTGATTGAGGACCTGCCTGCTCATCCTTGCAGCCAAGATGCAGGCCTGGCAGAGCCAGTCTCCTGATGACTCATCGTCCCTTCAGAGGTTTCCTGGACCCCTACTCAAGAAAACACTGGGCTGTGCCTCTCAAGTACAGCGATGAACAGGTGTTCTTTGGCAGGTGTTTCCATGACCTGAGGGTGTTTCTGAGCTGTGGAGGTGCGAGTCCCTCTGTCTTGGCCTCCTTTCTGGGGCTCATGCAGCCCCTCCCTGGGGCGGCCAGACTTGGGGGTGGGGGTGGGGCTTCAGCAAGCGAGATACAGCAAGGAGCTATTTAAAGCTGCCGGCAGCTCGCCCCTTCTGTTCACGGCTCTGCCGGGTGGGAGCTGCCATCGTCACGCACCCACCGGCGCCACAGGAACACAGCAGCCCAGTGCACCCACACAGAGACGTGGGGGAGGGTCTCTCTGCACCCCACAGCCTAGCAGGGGGTCCTGCTACTCCCAAGGCAGGGCCGATAAGGCAGCAGTGGACCCTGGATAGCCCCCCCACTCCCAGCCCATGCTCCTGTCCACAGCCCAAGCCAGTAGCCTCATTTGGGTCACCCCCACCCCCACTTGCTACAAGTGTAACCAATTAGCGGCTTTCTGGGGGTGTCAGTGGAGGCAGGGTATCTTCAGGCCCACGCAAGCCTGGAGGTGTTTTTTTTGGCTCTGTAAGGTGGTCCCAGGCCTCCCAGGCCCTGAGGGAGGAGCCACGAGCCCTCCCACAACTGCACCCCCAAAGGAGTGGGTTCCCTGGAATGTTGGTGATCCGTGGTCCCTTCCATCACTCACACCTCCCAGGCTCCTGAGGCAGGAAGTCATCTGTGGGGGCTGCTCAGGGTCTAAGGGGGTTCAGAGCATAAGCTGTGGAGGCAAGTGGGCCCTGGTAGGAAAATCCAAGCAGGTAACTTAACCTCTCTGAGCCTGTTTCTTTCTCTGGGAAGTAGGGGTAAAAATAATGTCCACCCCATAGCTATGAGGATTTATCCCCACAGACTAGCTCCAAATGAGTGATGGCTTTTGCCAATATTACTATGGTTATCACAATGTATTTTGAAATTGGCCTCCTCTCGCCTAAACTGGAGGCTGTCATGGGCCCCCTCCAGGCCCCTGTGGATACAGACATGGGCTGGAAGTCCTGGGGGTAGGGGCAGGGAAGCAGTGGGTGAGTTTGGCCTTGACTCGACTCTATGAGCTGTCTGTGGCCTGGACACACACAGTCCCTGAGCACATGTTGGGATTCCAGCAGTCCTGGCTAGACTGTGCTGGAGACTCCGTCCCTGCTCCAATCCTCAGCAGCAGCACATCCAGCTCAAAGACCCCAGGCCTAGGAGCTACACCACCAGCTCCTTCTCAAGTGAGAACTGCTGACCACTCCAGACCAGGGCAAGGGGGAACTGGAACTCTTCTTTCTGGACTAGAATAGATAGGCAGACAGACAGCTCTCTGCAGGGTCAGTCCTGAAATACATTCTGTCACCTGTGGGACCACACACCAGCCCTTAGAGATTCGAGGATCTACAGGGAAGATGTCCTAAACAGAAAGGGCTTCAGGGGAGAGGCAAGGGGGAGACCTAGGAACTGAGAGGTGAGTGCTGGAAGCAGCAAAGTGAGTGAGAGGAGAGAGAGACCAGCATGAGGTGCCTGTGGGGAGACAGGAGAGGGGCAAGCAGATGGAGGGCTCTAGAGGGTGCCCCCATGGACTTTCACCACATCCATGCCTCTTATTTAATTTAATGCTTCCCTCTGAGCCCCCCCGTACCCCCTCCACCCGCATTTACCATCCGTTGAACTCTCTCCCATGTTCCATCACTGCCCCCACCCAGGCCCCACCCGGGGGGTTCCTTCATCACACCCAGCATCCCCTCCTCCCACCCAAGCCCTACACTGAAGCTTCTTCATTTTTATCCCATCTAGGCCACATCATTGCATCCAGTGGGGCTGCAACCTCTACCTAGGCCCTCCATTATCGCACCCAGGGTCTTCTCTAGAAGGTCCCAGGTCCTCTGCAGAAGTCTCAGGGATCCATCTTCAGCCCAGCTCCCTTTTCCGGGTCCCCATCACCCCCTTCCGTCATCGTGTTCTGCAGCCAGCCGCCCGGGAGCTGAATCAGAGCCATAGAGCTAACATTTCGCACACACGTCTCTCCAGATGACAGGCAAGATGGGCCTTCTGCCCTCGGCCCACACACACACCCGTGCTTAGGAAGTACAGAAAGTCAGGGCTGCACCCTACAGGGGGTAGGGGAGGAGGGCTGGGGGCCCATTTCCTTCTGGATAACCGGCCTGGACCTGGCCCCTCAGGGTTTTGCTTAAGACAGGGACTTACTTCTTAAGGAGCAGAAAAAATACAATATGAGAGAGAAAGAGAGATTGTAGACAGAGACTGTAAGAGAGTTCATATCAGAGATGGGATGGGACAGGGAAACAGGGCCGGAGAGGCAGGGTTACACACTGGATAGACTCTGACATCAGAGACAGGGACAGGGAAAGACAGATATAGGGACAGGGACTGAGGGGGGGACGCAGAGGAGAGGGAGCAGGGTGAGCAAAGGAAAGTACTTGTGAGAGTGGGGAGGGAGAGGAGAGGAGGGAGAGGAAAGGGACCCTGAGAGGGCCCGGGAGCTGTCAGCCAGGAGCTCAGCGGGGAAGGAGCTGCCAGGAACCTGAGCTAACCCCGAGGGGAGACTTCACAGATGCTCAGGGAAAACAGAACCCAGAACTTCCACAGAAGGATCCAGAGCATCACCCCAAAGGGGAAGAGCAGAGGCAGTTCCCAGGCCCCCACAAGACCAGAGAGGAGGTGCTGACAGGTGAGCCTGGGAGACAATAGGGACCATGCACTCCAGAGTTGGCAGAGCCCAGGCCCAGACTCCTGATAGGAAGGGTCAAGGGGGAGTCCTGTGACACCAGCCCAATGCTCTCTTGCTGTCAGCATCACTTCTGCCCAATCATATTCACAATAGACACCATTTATCTGTGCCCCTACTTTCTTCCATTATCTTTCCCCATCCTTTCACACAAAGTGCTTGCAAGGCCTCCCCCTTTCACAGATGAGGAAACTGGGGCTCAGAAACACGAAGGGTCTTGTCTATATCTGTCTAATTCCCCCACATTGTCCATGAGTCTCTGCTTTTCTAGCAGTACCATTAAGTTCCATCTTTGCTCTAACATTTTGTGATTCTGCAGTTTTCCAACACATATACGTGGGTGGACTCCAGGGGAGACAAACACACACGTGTGTGTCCCCAGAGGGGGCTTGGTACCTGTCCTTCATCTGCCTCTTGGCTTCCCCACCCCCAGCCCCAGCATCTCATGCTTCCCCTCCACCATATCTCAGATCACCTCCCTCTAGCTCAGCAGCTAAGCATGAGGATGACGTCATTCTTTTTATTTAAAGAAAAGGGCTGAGCTGTGCTTAGGATGGCAGTCCACGTGGGAACAGGAGCCAAATGACTGGCCACCCCGGCTACTAGCCCAGTCTCTTCTGTCCCCCAACTGTCGTCTGCCAAGCTGCTGCATGTCCCTGATCCCTTCCCCTGAGAAGCCCCCTAGGAGGCACTGCTCAGTATGGGAGCAGTATGGGTGAGACCAATGGGGGAAGGAGAGTGGGTGCCAGAAGTCTGCAAGGCTAGTGTGCTTGTTAAAGGGCACCCTGGGCTCCAGGAGCGTGGTGCTGTTAAAGCTGTTCTGAAGGGGAAACTGAGGCTTCAGGACACAGAATAAATCACCCAAGGTGATTATCTATGTATGTGTGTGCTAAGTTGCTTCAGTTGTGTCTGACCTGTAGCAACCCTGTGGACTATAGCCTGCCAGGCTCCTCTGTCCATGGGATTCTCCAGGCAAGGATACTGGAGTGGGTTGCCATTTCCTTCTCCAGGGGATCTTCCCCACCTAGGGACTGAACCAGTATCTCTTAAGTCTCCTGCATTGGCAGCCAGGTTCTTTCCCACTAGTGCCACCTGGAAAGATCTATCTATGCACAGCATCCCAATAAGAGGGTAGGGAAGAGGAGGGCTGAATGGGGGACATCCTCCCAGAGTCACCAAGTCTAAGTTCTTCCTCTCATGGTCAGAGTCTATAGTCACCTGTTTCTCTCTGGATTGCCCAAGAGGGGCATCAGTGAGGAAGATCCCCTGGTCCTGGAGCAAGATCTGCTAGGCTTGCCCTGGGCCCCCAGTTCCCTTCCATGGCCTGTCCTCCCATCCATACAAGACCTCCCAGCAGTGTCTCTACCCTCTTCTGGCCTCAGCCTCACTCTCTTCTGGGAAGGCTCTTTTATTGAGAGGCATGGAGCGCTTATGACCTCATATAAATCTAGAAGCATTGCTAAGAGGTTGCTATGACTATGGTCATTCCCATTTTACAACCAAAGCAACTGAGGCTTGGAAAAGAGGAGCAATCGGCCCAAGTTCACACAGCTGGTCAATGACAGGCCCAGCATGCACATCCAGGTGTGTCATGCTCCAAAGCCACTCTCCTCTGCTTTTCTCTCTTCTGCAGGACTCTCCCTGTCAGCTCACAAGAGACCTGCACAGCTTCCCTGTACTCCCCAACCCTCTGCCGAGGCTGAGAAGTTATTAGGAGTCCGTGGGCCCCAGTTCTCTTCAACCTTGTCCCAGCAAGAGGCTCCAGACCAGGTGCATGGGACCACCAGCTTCCGTTCCTGCAATCCATTCCCAGGGTCCCTAACCCAGGCAGTGTTCAGTGAATCCCTGCCAGAAGCAGGCGGAAACGCCTGTTCTATATTTTATTTAGCCACTAATTGCCTGCATTTAAAAGGCATCACAGTGCCACAGTCGTCCTCTCTTTCATGCCCCGATGCGTGTTTCTGCATGAAGGGACACTGGGGCAAGGGAACCAGTGAGCGAGGGGCCACGGTCTCCCCAATGACAGCTCTAAAAGCCTGACCCCAGCACTGAGTGCCAGAGGATGTCAGGTTGTCACCCTGAGAAATGAGAGGGGGCATGCAGGGGCTGGGGCCTCTGTAGAAAGAAGGAGAGGGGTCAGGGCCCTGGCCAAGGGCCAGGAAGGAGTGTTGGGGGAGCGCTTCATGTCCCCACTCACCCCCAGGATGAGGACCCAGCTGACAGAGCCCTACCCAGAATGATTGGAGGCCTCTGCAATAAACAGCTGCCTGGAAAAGAACACAGCACAGGTCTTGGTCACATCTGCTGTGATCAGGAAGGAGGTGACACGTGAGCCTTGCCTGAGCCAACAGCAAGAGATGAGAGTTGAAGGAGATGAGGGCAAGGAGGGGAAAGTGGAGGTAAGTGGATGAGACAGATGGTTGGTGGCAGGTACCTTTTGAGATGGGGCTTCCCTGGTGGCCTAGCAGTAAAGAATCCGCCTGCAATGCAGGAGATGTGGGTTCAATTCCTGGGTCGAGAAGATCCACTGGAGAAGAAAATGGCAACCCACTCCAATAATCTTGCCTGGGAAGTTTCATGGACAGAGGAACCTGGCAGGCTACAGTCCATAGGACCGCAAAGAGTTGGACATGACTTACCAACTAAACCACCATCTTTTGAGACAGTCCCAGTGGCCCACTTTGGGTTTTCCACCTTCTCAGAAAGTGCACGCCACGCTCAGGCAGGTGAAGAGTCAACTCGCTTCCTACCATTTCCCAGTCACTTTCAGGTCTAGTTCTGAGCCAAATGTCCTTTTACTCTAACCCCAGTTCTGACTCACACCAATGTCAAAACTGCACTTCAGCCACAACCTCACCTATCTCCAACCCCAGCTCACCCCAACTATAACTTCACTCCCGACCCCACCCCAATACCAAAATCAAGCCAAAGTCCACCCCCAGTTCTTACCTGAATAGCAATAATAATCCTCAACCCATTTCCAACTCCAACCCCAACCTGTCATATCAACCTGCCTTAACTCCACGCCTGCCCCCCAGTCGCATCCTTCCTCTAATACCCATTTCAGATGGGAGTCCACCCCCAGCTTCCTGTCCAGTCCTTGTGTCTTACCTGCCCTGACCCTTTCTCCAGTTCAAGATGACTTCCTAACTGCAGCCGATGCCAGTCCCTCTTGCTGGCATTGTGCCTGGCCCCTGGCCTGGTCCCATGGTACCTGGGTGAGGCTGAATGTGGGTTAGAGGGCTGCTGCCTAGAGCTGAGCCCCCCAGCTATAGGAACTCTGGGGCGGTGCCGCTCCTCTCAGAAAGCTCGAAGTCCCAGCTCTGAGTGCAAGAGTCTGGGCCCCTCCTGAGCAACCGGCTGATGACACCAGGACTTAAGCAGGGATGACAGAGCCCTAGCTGAGGAGCCATGCTTCTCTGGAGGAGTGGCGAGGTTGGCACTCTGCAGAGCAGCCGCACCACTGCCACTCCTCACACCTCACTGGGTAATTTCTACACAGCCGAAGACTGAGCCTAATGGGTCGCCTGCTTCCAGCCAGCTGCACAATCAGGAAGGGCAGCCCCCAGGGTCTCCAACAGACCGAGGGGCTCTGCACTCTGCTAAAAGGATGGCATTTCCATCCCACATCTGTCACGAGAGAAGGGCACTCTGAAAGCTTGGACTCCTGCAGCCACTGGGAGAGAATGAGCAAGTTAGATGTTCGGCTGAGCCCTAAGAAGCAGGAAAACTTCCTCTCTGGGGATGGGCAGAAAAGACATCCCTCTTAGTGGCTTGAGTGCCAAGGAGCCACAGTCTGAGCTTGGCAAAAGCTGAGTGATTAAGCCTTCAATGTGCAAAGCCTTCCAAACAGCCCCTCTAAGAACAACTCCATGTACCCGTGCCCTGTTCCCAGGGCCCACAACCGTCCACCCTCGAGCCACCCGGTGACAAATGCCAGCCATCACCACCGCATGGGCTGGCACCCCCCAGCCCGCTGTCATCACCCGCCCCTCTTCCTGGGGTCTGTCTGTCTGTCTGCTCAGATGGGGAGCTGGTGGCTGGGCTGGCCGCCAATTCTGCACTTCCTGCCGGGCCGATGTACTACAGTTGCTCACCAAACATGAACTAGATATTTGATCTGAACTTTCTCCAGCTTTGTTTCCCAGCAACTTCCACTTCCTGGGAGGTGGGATGATGACTTCCACTCCATCCTCCAGAGAGACAAGATAGCCCAGTGGTTAAGAACTCCAGCTCTAGGAACAAACAGATGTGCCTGGGAACTGACCACACTTGCAGCTCCACCATTTGCTAGCTCTGTGACCTCGGGCAGGGTGTCTTCACTTCTCTGAACCTCAGTTTTCTATTTTGTAAAATACAGGTACTTATGGGACCTGTCTCATAGAGCTGCTTTAAAAATTCAGTGAGGCAACAAACAAAAAGTGTGTGTGTGTGTGAAGTGTCAAGAATAGCTGACACATAGTAGGTCCTCAATAAACACTGATGATACGGCTCTGCTCTGTTTATGATACAGCTACAGACATTGGTGGCCTAACTTCAGGACCAAGTCCCAAGAGAGGAGGATGGCTTGAGTCCTTCTCATGGGTAGAGAATGTTCGATACTGTTTACAGTCCTGTCTGAAGCACCCACTCCCTTTTCTCTTCGTCTCATCAAACATTCTCCATTCCCCCTCCCCAAGCCTGGGCCAGGGAATCAAGTTATTCATTCATTCATTCATTTACACCTTCATCTAACAAATATTTGTAGATTGACTATCCTGGGTGGCTTCCCTGGTGGCTCAGATGGTAAAGCATCTGTCTACAATGTGGGAGATCTGGGTTCTATCCCTGGGTTGGGAAGATCCCCTGGAGAAGGAAATGGCAATCCACTCCAGGACTATTGCCTGGAAAATCCCATGGAGAGAGGAGCCTGGTAGGCTACAGTCCATGGGGTCGCAAAGAGTCGGACACAACTGGGCGACTTCACTTCACTATCGTGGGCAGGCCTCGTGCTGCAGTTTGGTAGATAAGTGAACATGTCGAGGTCATTAACCTCACAGAGCTTGTAGTCGAGAGGGGCAGGGGCTTGTCAGTACAAGCATGGGGGCACACAGGAGGACCCTGGCCTAAGGGAAGGGAGGCGAGATGGTCTAAGTTAACGATGGGGAGGACCAGATAAGAGGCAGCCAGGGAAAGGTGAGAGAGAGAGTTCCGAGTGGAGGAAACAGCCCCAGCAAAGGCCTGGGTGCGAGAGAAAAGGCAGATTTAGGGCTTCAAGAGTGTCCAGGGTGGAAACAGAGCTGTCAGCAATAATGGCTCATCACACAGGCTGGAGTTTGCACTGTGTCTTCAAAGCTTTTCCTCTGGAGACTGGACAAGGCTTAACGCTTTCCCTTCTCTCTACACACGGCCTCTTTTCCACCAGGAGCTCTTCCTGAGCCCCTGCCTGGTTGGTGGGTGGGGGAGAAGGTCAGGTGGGACCCACGAGAGGTGTCCCACACCCGGGAGGGCCTGGGATGGACAGAAATCAGGAGGAGGGACTCTCTTGCAGAGAGATCTGCAAGAGCCAGCGTGACCAAAACGTTCACCCCATTTCTTGCTCAATTTTCCTAACATTACAAGATACTCTTACTAGTTCCATTTTATGAACAAGGAAACTGAGGCACAAAGATTTTTAGTAAAATGAACATGGCCCAGCTATCAGTCCCCAAGGCCTGTTCTGAACCACCAGGCCAGCCTGGAGGTGGGACAGCGCTGGGGAGAGGACCAAGCACAGGAGGACAGGAGAGGGGGCGGAGCCTTCTGGGCAGTCAGTCCCCTTGGTCTCTCCACTAGCCACTCCCCCAGACACAGACCCCGGGAGCCAGAGCTGGCCAGTTAACTGAGGGGACAAAGCCCCCCATTCAGGGCTCTGACCGTCTCCCCTCCCAGCTGCTCAGCTTCTTGCAAAGCATTTTCCCTTAATAGCCTTCCATTCAGCAGGACGCCTGCAGCCACATCTGCAGAAACCAGGCCATGGCAGCTCCTCCTACCAGGCCAGGAAGGGTGCCCTGGCTGTGGTCACCATGTCCTGAGAGTCTCCTCCTTCAAGTCAGGAACCTTCCAACCCCCTTCCACTCCACCTGCTATTTCTGGGACTCTGCCTGGAGAGGGGGACAAAGCGGAGATCATCCGCCAGGCCAGCCTGTCCTTAACTTTTCTCTCTAAGATGTGTCTGAAGGGTGTGGATGGAGAGCTGAAGGAAGAGAAGATCTTCTGGGTTCTAATCCCTCCTCTGTCTTGAATTTGCTGTGTGACCTTGGGAGAGTTACTTCACCTCTCTGGCCTTCCTGTTTTTCAACTGTGGAATAAGAAGGTATCCCAGGCATGGATTCAGACCACCCAGGACTGAATCCTGAATCCACCACTAACAAGCTCTGCGACCTTGGACAGCCTTTCAGAAACTTAGTGTCCTCATCTGTATGAATGAGATGACCTACCTCAACAGCCGTTGAGAAGATTAAAAGAGATAATCCATGTGAAGTCCTCAGCATAGTGCCTGGCTCACAGTAAACAATCAATAAATGTTTGCTGTAATTATTATTATTACCATAATAGATGTTTTTCAAAACAGCTGTAGAATGTTTTCTTTTTGAACACAATTTTTATGCAGAACCTTGATGGTGATGGGGGAGGGCTTGTCCACCTATTCTTCCAGTTCTTCCCAGCTCTGACCCACAGTGGCGTCTGGTTTTAACCAGTAGGTCTCAGACCTGGCTGATCCTCACACTCTCCTGGGAGTGTTGTAAAACCAGCTTCCCAGGCTCCACCTCTGAGATTCTCAGCCAAGAGTTCTAGGGGGAGCCCAGGCAGATCTTGTAGACTCATCCTGCGCAGTTCTAATGACCTCCAGGTTCAGGCTGCACTCAGGGCCTTTCTGGCCCTTAGGTAACATCCAGACTTTGAGGACAAGAGCCTCCTTCCCTGTTGCCCACCTGTCGCCTCCTCTGTGGCTGAAAAACCTCCCACACAGACCCAGTGGGTTCCAACAGTCCCTACACCCTTGCTCAGCCCCCAGCCTGTCCCCTACCTTCATCACCTTCATCAGGGTCCCTTTCTTGACCAAAAAGGGATGGAAGGGAAGGGCTCCTTCACCTGCTTCCAGGCCCAGCCCTTGGACACCGTGTTCCTGCCCCTCCTCTCCAGGCCTGTCTCTTTTGCTGCTGCTGCTGCTGCTAAGTCGCTTCAGTCGTGTCTGACTCTGTGCGACCCCATAGACGGCAGCTCACCAGACTCCTCTGTCCCTGGGATTCTCTAGGCAAGAATACTGGAGTGGGTTTCCATTTCCTCTAGTGAGAATCTACCATGTACCAGGCACTGAGCTCCTTATATTTATCATCTTGTTAAACCCTTGCAAAGCCCTACAAGGTATGAATTGCCTCCTCACCCGACAGATGAGAAAACCAAAGCATAAAGAGGTTAAGTGACTTGGTCATAATCACACAGTTGTAAGTAGCCCAGCTGAGACTACCCCAGGTCTGCCCGACCCTGTAACTCAAGCTCTTAACCACTTTGCTGACATCCTCCCCTCGGTGCCCCCACTCCAAACCTTGCTCTATTAATCTCTACTCCCTGCCTCCCACATCCCCAGGGGCCTGCTGAAGTTTCTCCCAAGAATGTGGCTCTGGCCACAGCTCCAATGGACAGAAGTGCCACAGCGGGCTTGCTCTAACTAGCGCCTGAGAGCATGCCTAACCTTGGGAGATCAGACATTCCCTTGGGAGATCACAGATGCACTGCTGAGTCCAGCCATCCAGCCAGTTCCTCCTAAGCAGATTCCCATCGGCCCTTCCATCTGCCATGTGACAGTCATCTATCCATCCGGACATCAGGTCAGCCTGCACTTACCCGTCCTGGGCATCTGTCAATCTTCCTTCTGACATTAGAGACCACCAGATGGTCCTTACATGCTTCTTGGTTCATCAATCGGTCAGTCCCTCTCTTCAGACCAAGGGCCTTGATTTGTGTCTCCAGGGTGGAGACCCCTGACTCAGGGTCAGTGGGAACAGACCTAGCCATGTCCCCAGATGGTTTATAATCGGACACCCGTGGAGCCAGCATTCACCCAGCAGCCCCCTAGGTCATGATGCCAAACAGATCTCCCTTTTTGCCCCCTCAAAACCTCATCTCCCCTGGGCCCAGCTGCCCCCACTGCTGGGGACCTTTCCCTTTGTGACCTGTCTAGGTAATTTGGAAGGTGATTAACAGCAATCACGCTTGAGTTTGACATCCAGGCACGGCCGCTAAATTGAGGCTCACAAAGCCTCCTTGACATCCAATATGTTATATGCTTTTCCCCTTAATTAGGAGCTAAAGTGGATAAATATGAAGTTGCCATGGCAACAGCCTCCTGGGTTGGTGGAGGGATGCAGCTCAGTTTCTGTCGGCTGGCTGGCTGACATGTTGGCTGATGGACCAAGTCGGCTCCTGGGAAGGGGTAGGAGAGGGGCCCCCTTCCACTTTCCTGGGAGCCTGTCTCCCAGGCCTGGTTCTGGTTATTCTGTCACTGCTCACCAGGCTTCACAGAGCCCTGGAATGCCCCCACTGGACCACAGACCTCAGCTAGTTAACCCCTTGTGGAGCAAGTGGGGAAATTGAGGAGGAAGGTCTCTGCTCCAGGAATGAAAGGCAGACAGATGTCCAGGTCTTCTGACTTCTGGACCAGAGTCCATAGTGGTTCCTCACCCACCTGGGGTCCTAGATATTTTGGAAAATCTGCTGAAAGCTCTGCGTTTTCTATTGGAACACATTTTCAGGAGGTTCAGACCCCTGAAGCTTATCTGTATTCCACACCCAGCTGTTCCTCCAAAGTTTTTACCACCTGCAGAAACTCTTACAAAATGTATTTGTGGGGCAAGTTTTCACTCTTTCATTTCTGCCTTCTCCCCATTGATAGGTTTGTCTGAGGTGTCCTGCAACCTTCTCTCCCCCACCCCATCTTTGACAAGGTGCCTAAGCCATTCCTCCACCCAGATTCTGTGTGTGTAGCCAGAGTGGACTGGGGACAAGGGTGGGATGATGGGGTTGGGGAGCCCTTGGGACTGCAGCATGACTGAAGGAAACAGCTTTTCCAGCTCTGCAGCTAAACGGTGGGCTACACTTCTGCTTTTTGCCTGGGAATGAGAGGCCTAGGGCTGTAGGGGACAGTGATGGGGTGAGCAAAGTCAGTCTAATCTGAGAAGAAATCTCTGCAAATGTGAGCCTAAGACCAGCCACATAGTGGGGTTCAGGCCCAGAACTGGGCTCTTGTTTTCAGTTCAGTTCAGTCACTCAGTCATGTCCGATTCTTTGTGACCCCATGGACTGCAACACACCAGGCTTCCCTGTCCATCGTCAACTTCCGGAGCTTACTTGAACTCATGTCCACCAAGTCGATGAGGCCATCCAACCATCTCATCCTTTATCTGTCCCCTTCTCCTCCTGCCTTCAATCTTTCCCAGCACCAGGGTCTTTTCCAGTGAGTAATTCTTCACATCAGGTGGCCAAAGTATTGGAGCTTCAGCTTCAGCATCAGTCTTTCCAATGAATATTCAGGACTGATTTCCTTTAGGATTGACTGGTTGGATCTCCTTGCAGTTCAAGGGACTCTCAAGAGTCATCTCCAGCACCACAGTTCAAAAGCATCAATTCTTCTTCGCTCAGCTTTCTTTATAGTCCAGCTCTCACATCCATACATGACTACTGGAAAAACCATAGCTTTGACTAGATGGACCTTGGTTGGCAAAGTAATGTCTCTGCCCTTTAGTATGCTGTCTAGGTTGGTCATAGCTTTTCTTCCAAGGAGCAAGCGTCTTTTGATTTCATGGCTGCAGTCACCATCTGCAGTGATTGTAGAGAAGATTTTGGGCTCTTCTTTTACATTTTCATCAATAATAGTTGAACACTTGTATATACATTTTCTCATATTACCTCAACATGAGATAATTCTACAGAGAAGGTACTATGATTATCCCTACTTTACAGAGGGGAAAACAGATTCAGAGAGGTTTAGCCACTTTCTCAGTATCACACAGTTGGTAGGCGGAGGAGCCAGAACTCGAACCCAGGTCCAAACACCTGAACTCTATTGCCACTTGAACTGCCTTTCCCTGGCGCACAAGTAATGGCCTTAGCAGCTGTGCAGTTTCATCCAGGGAGTCTTTCTGCTGGGGAGGCGGAGACTGAAAAATCTCCTCCCCCTCTGCTCTCCCTCTGTGCTCTTAGGTTAGGGGCAATCTATGAACTCACACCTCATACAAGTTCCCCTCCTGAGGAAGAGCCAGCCCCAACTGGCTTCTGATAGAGTCAAGATGTTTAAACTTTGAGGGAGGAAGCAAGGGCCCCATTCAAAGAGCCCACAAAAGGAAGCACCTCAGTGTGACCTAAGTCCTATTTCAGGAGACCAAACTGGGTCTTTCTTCTTTTCCACCTTCTCGCTCTGTGCCCAAAGCCTAGTGCAGACCACGTGTTCAGCCCCGGAAAGGAGGCAACAACCCCCCTCCCAGCCCCAATACAGAGCAATCTGGTCCCTTGTCTCATCCCTCAGTTCTAAAGCCTGTGCCGCAGGTGGGAGGGAGCACCGTCCTGCCTCCCTGAGGAGCTGGGACTCGGGGCTCCCAGGCGCCCCCGCACCACGTGCTGTGGGTGCTGCCAGCGGGAGCCAGGGCTGGTGGCTTGGCCCCCGAACTTCCCTTCCTTCCAGTTCTGACTAAAAATAGAGACGGCAAGGACGCAGCTAGTTCTGTCAGACAGTGTTGTGGGGGGGGACGCCTATGCAGACACAGCTCCCCATTTTTTGGCACGTGAGGCCCAACCCCCAATTTCCCCCATGACACCCCCTGCCTCCCACAGTCTCCCTCTGCTGCAGCAGCCACAGGTCCAGGATCCAGGGTTTGTTGGGGGATCTGCTGCTTTCCCCCAGAGTCTCAGTGAGCATTCTTATCCGTCTGTGACCCCAGGGAAGAGTCCAGGTCAGGACTGTAGTCTAAGGAGCAGAAGGCCTGACTTCAGGGGTTCCTCCCCCGCTTCCCTCAAGCCATGTAAGATGGGGACAGGGCTGTCATGACCTGGGCCCCTTCATACCTTTTAGTACTGGAGTAACGCCCAGAAACCCAGGCAGCTAAGTCTTGGTGGTGGTGGCGGGGGAGGGGAGCAAATGCTCTAAGAATGTCTTACATTTCTCAGGGAGGATGGCTTTCAAGCCTCCAGTCTGGGGTCCCTCCTGCCTCTTGGCCTTCCAGCAAGGCCAACTCCCCCACCCCCACCACTTCAGGTGACTGAGAGAAACCAGGGCCAACTTAGCCTCCTGTTTAGCTGCTCAGTTCCTGTAGGCAGCCTGACCCAGCAGAGAGACCTGGGAGGGGTCTATAGTAGGGGGTGAGGGAGGAGCCTGGCATTCTCTGCTGTTCCCCTCTGCCACCCCGCCCGACTCCAGCTGCCCAGCCTGGAACTCTGCTCAGGGAGAAACACACACACACACACATCGCCCTGGACATAGCATGAATTTATAAGCTCACACCAAGTCCTGAGGGCATGAAAAGCTAGTGCTAGGCTGGGGGCAGGCACGAAGAAGCTACCTCTCCCACCGTTCTTTGTCACCTAAAGAGATGCTGTTCTCTTGGGGACAGAGACTAAGCTTGAGACCTCATCTGATCCCCACTCCCACGACAATCCATCCGAGGCACCTGAAAGGTTCTGGATCCCAGCGGCTCTCATGGCTCACGGGGCGGAGAGCAGCGGAAGAGAGGAAGCAGTTTGCTGCTGTAGCCCCAGTGCCTGGGACAGTGCCTGGCACGCAGTAGATGCTTAGAAATATCTGGTGAGTGAGCGGATGAAAGAATAAACCAGCGCACAAGATGCAGTCAAGACCCAAGACAGGAAAGGGATCATTGTTACGCCACTTTTGCACCTGGGCTGGACTGGAAAATGAGAAAGCCAAGGTCAGACTAGTAAATTTGGTGCCTCTTCAAACCCACACTCTCTCAATATTTGTTCAGTATTTATTTGGAGGAGAAGCTGTGCAGGGACTGGGTAGGAAGCGCCCCTCGCCCCACACCCCCACCTCACTGCAGCCCTTAGCCTCTCTTCTGTCAGTGTGAATTCAGCTTTGGCCCTAACCTCTCCAATTCCTCCAAGCTGCACAGAAACCCTTCGGTTCTCCAGGACCCCCTCCTACAAAAGGAGTTTAATGAACAACTGTAGCTTGAACACCCTGTGGGGATCTGACCTCAGTGCCCAACAGCTTGTCAAAGTGTTCCTGCCACCGCCACCCCCACCCCAGGCTTGTTCCTCATAAATACGCTTGGATTCATTGTGACCAGCGAAGCTTTAGCGCCCCTTAGAGATGGGTGCCCCAGGCAGCCGCCAGGTGGGCCACTCTCCATTGGATCTCTTCTCTGGGTAGCTATGGAGGGGAGAGGCATGGGGGAGGTCTACTCAATGTCCTCTTCAGTTCCTTATAATCTCATACCCTTGTACCTAGGAGGGAAGGTCAGGATGGGGAGGTAGAGGGTGTGGAGGAGGCAAGCCACCCTTGCTTATAGCTCTGAGCAGTTGAGAGGGGAGTGGCCATAACCAGAAGGGACTCCTACACCCTTCCCAGGGAGCTCCAGGGGCAGGCCTGCTACTCTCTGGCCCTATTCGGCAGGGCAGTGACCTGAGCCCCCGAGATCCATCGAGTGCTAGCGAGCCCAGGATAAATGGTGTTAGAGCTGCTGAACTAATGCTGTCTGACTTCCATTCCCCAGGGATGCCTGTGAAAACCAGATGTCTGGCCAATGAGACCATCACCGGAGCAAAATCTTAAATACATAGTCACTTACTTCCGTTTCCTGTACTCCACTTGCACTGCCCTCCCCTGCTTTTTGATGCCAACCCCCACTTCCCACCACAGCCTGCCTGCCCCCTGCCCCTACAGACTTCCTGCAGCTGCCTTCCCAGACCCCATCCCCACAGAGCGCTTCTCCATCCTCTCTGGAGCCCCCTGCCACCAAAGGAGCATGAAATGAAACCTCTGAGCACCTGTGCAGGTGAATAAATACTAACAACAATAACATTTACTATTAATATTTCTTCAGCACTCACCCTGTGCCAGGCATTGGGCTACAATACTTCTTTATGTGCATTATCTCACTAATTCCTCACAGCAGCCCTGACATATGGATACCATACATCATTCAGGGTAAGGCTATGCGGTCAGAGTCCCGGCTTTGTTTCTTACAAGCTGTGTGACTTTAGGAAAATCACTTAGCCTCTCCTAGCCTCTGTTTCCTCATCTGTAAAATGGGAGAGATTCCCAGTGCCTACCTTACAGGGCTCCGTGAGGGTCTGAAAAACTAAAATGCTTAACACAGTGCCTAGCACAGAGGCTGGCTCATGGCACTATTATCATTATTATCTTCCTTTCAGATGAAGAAACCAGGGAGGTTAAGTCAGGTGCCAAGGTCACGAGTGACTAGAACCTGGTAGAGTTAGGGTTCTAACTAAGACCTCCCAGTCCTGTCTGAGGGGCTGCAGCCTGGGGCCAGGCCAGCTGTCTCCCCCATCCCTTGACTCTGCCGGCCCCAGGGTCACAGCCCTTCTCTCTCCTGTAGAAAGGAAATTGGCACTGAACGGAGCTGGAGCGAGCCTGTGGATCTCTAGGGACAGCCAGCACCACAGTGCTCTCCGGAATGTGTGCACACGCCCACCTGCCAGGCCTGGAGGAATCTAGGCTTTAGATTGAAAGGTAATTCAATCTCCTGTGCTTCCTACCCTCCCCCGCAGCGCTGGGTGTTCACGACAGCAACGCAGACCCAGTTTCAGAGGAACAAGCCCTCAAGTGCAGAGCCGGGTGTGCGCGCGCCTTGCTCACAGGCAGCGCCCCCTGGTGGAGACACCGGCTGCCCTACTGGAGCCACAGCCAGCCGGGCCCTTCTCACCCTCTCTGGTCTTGACAAGTCTCCACCTTTCCTCAGCTCCCCGCGTCCGGGCTCCTTGTCCTTGTCCCTCTTCCCACCCTGGGGAAGCTCCATCTCCCTGTCTTTCCTTCTGCCTCCAGGCCCCAGACCCTCCAGGTCACTTCTCATTGCACTGGACACTCGTGACTGCCCCTATGTCTACCCCATCTCCCACACCTCCGCCCCCACCCTCTACTTGTTTCTCTCCACCCAGTGGCCCGGCTCAGCCCAGGCCCTGAGCCTGGTCCCCAGCCCTTGAGACTAGGGCAGGAAGAAGCCTGGAGCAGCTCAGAGCTCTGTTTATCTCATAGTGAGTACTAAGCAATGCATAATTAGAGGATGAGGGCATGTGACTGCTCCAAGGACCCTGCACAGGGGGAGGGGGTCGAAGCCCCTGTACACATGCCCCTGTGTGCTTCTGGACCCCCACCTCTGGCCAGACTCCTCTCACCCACCTTCCCACTCCACACTGGCTCCTGTGGCCAGCTCTCTGACCGTGATCCCCATTCGTTCAGCCGCAGGGCCTTCCCCACTCAATCCTGCTCCAGCTTCACAGATCCCTCAGGGGCCAGGCCAGACCCCTGTCCCCTGCCAGGCCTTGAGCACCTGGAACAAGAAGTCCCCCAGAGGAGTCCCAGCAGGTCGAACCCCATGCCTCTCCTGCTCCAGAGTTTGGCTTCTACACTCTGTCCCCTTCCACTGACATTTTCCCTACTCTCCCCACCCACCCAGCATGGAGTCAGTGAAGCCCCTCCATGGACCTTCTCCATCCCAGCCAGTCCCCTGTCATCTTCCCCTCCGACTCCTATGAGAGCTTCTCGAGTGATGAGAAGGCAGCATCCCTTCCTCCTCCCCACCCTCCACAACCCTTTGTCCGGGGACTAGAGTTGCCCCCCAGTGGCTGTGACCAGCAGAGGCCTGGGGAGGAAAGGATGTCCAAGCCCCTCAGACTGTCTCAGGTCCCCTCTGTCTGGGGTGGACCTGGAGAGGGGGGAGTCTTGCCCATGGGCAGCATCTTTAGAGCTGGCTGCTGCCTAGTAGCCTAGTTAGCGCTGATCCCCTTCCTCTGCATCCTCCCCCCCTCCCCCTGGGCCTGCTTGATCATGTTCATCCCTGACCTTCCCCTCCCCACCCCTCGCCAATACTTTCTGGTACTTTCACGGGTTCTTGAGTTCTCACACATACTCGACCCACACTGTCCCACCCAGCACCATCCAGCAATGGGCCCGGCACAAGATATCAATTAATCACAAAAATGACAAGCAAGATCAACACTCCTATGGTGCACTCCCCACTCCCTGCGCATGAGGAAAGGACTTTGCAAACACTCAATGGGCACAGCAGGCCCAAGAGGTGAGGGAAGTTGTCGACCCCATCTTACGGATAAGGAAACAGAATCTCAGAGAAATGAGGTAAGATGCTGGCTCACCCAGCCAGGGTGGCTGAGTTAGGAGTCTGACTTGAAAGCCCAGCTCCTCAAGAGGAGATATTTGACCCTAATGGCCATTGATAGAGGGCTGTGCTGAGGAGAGAAGGGGGCTAGGGACAGGCCAGGGGTGTGGCTGGTGGAGTGACGCGGGAGGTGAGGGAGTGTCTGTCCAGAGCAGGAGGGGGTTCCAGAAAGTGGATGAGAAGTGGGAGAAAAGTGTGTGAACAGTGTAGGGGTGAGCCAGGGAGGGGTGACACGGGAGGAGGGGAACAGGAGGGGAGGGGCGTGTCAGGTGTGTGAGAGACAGTGTGTGTGGGGAGTGCAGCAGTGCTGAGGTGTGAGGGGGGATGAGGAGGTCTGGGTGAGAGGGCAATGTGAGGATAAGCAGGAGGTGGAGAGAGTGTCAGGGGTGCAGGCGTGTGAGGTGGGGGGCAAGGCGTGAAGGGCAAGAGGGGTGAAAAGGCAGGCGAGGACCAGTGGAAGGTTGGGGGAAGTGTCAGATGTGAGGTGGTTGAGGGGGAAAGTAAGAAGGGCATGAAAGGCGTGAGGTCCTCCGGAGGGCCTGAGCTGGGCAGAGAAGTGGGTGTGGGTGGTGAGGGGAGGGAGGGCTGCATGGATCCGAGGGGCTTCAAGAGTTTGGCTCTTGTCCCTGTCGGCGTCCCCAGCTGCTGCAGCCCCGACAGACCTGGCCTCGCTGCCAGGCTCATTTCAGGGATGGGTGGAAATTTCCATTTCAGCAAAATCCATTTGTAAAGCCCTGGAGCTTTGAGCCTCGTTCTGCTCTGCCCGCCTGGCTCTGGCCTGCCCAGCCAGCCCCGCTCTCTGCCGCAGGTCTCCCTCTGCTCTACCAGCCCTACAGGCAGAGGGGACTCAAGGACTCACTGCCCACAGACTCCACCCCAGCTCCTCCAGTGTAGCCTGCAGAGAAGCCTGCCCTGCAGAGCATCGTGGCATATCCTGGGCTGACCCAAGGTTCTGGAGGGTGTGGGGACTGGTTTCTGTCTTGCCCTCAGCTAGAGTACCATCAGTACCCAGTCTGTCCCCACTGCCGCCTTTCTCAGAGCTGAGGGTGACGTCACAGGACTGCATAATGGGACAGGCTCTTCAAGATGATTCTATTCAGACCTTTTCAACTTATAAATGAAGACATAGAGGTCTAGCGAGGAAAAGGCACATGCTTGTCCAGGGCTACACAACTAGCTGGAATGCAGAGCCAACCGTTCTTCCTAGAGGAGGAATTGTAGAAACACAGAGTCATGCAAACGTAGGTGTCAATCCTGGCTCTGTGGGAAAGGTGTGCCTTCAACAGGTGGTTTTACTTCTCTTCGCCTTGGTGTGCTCACCTACCAATGGGGCTCGTGACCATTCTCCCAGGCTAGTGTCGGGATAGTGAGAGGATCATAGCCAGATGCAGCAAGGCAGTGGAGGGTAATAAAAGCCACTGAGCCCTCGAGTCCATGGGGCAGTCAGGAGCAGACCCCAGTTCTAGATTCCGGCCCTTTGCCTTGCTCCACATCTTCCCAAGGACCACAGAACTGCAGGACCAGTGGAGGATATGGCCAGAGACTGAGGCTCTGGGCGGGAAGATGAGCTGTGGGCTCCTGGCATAAAAAGTGAGGGGACCACTTAGGCCATCTCACTCAAGCCTTTGTACAAAACATCCCTCCTCCAGTCCATGAAGAGTGGCCACTCTGGACTCAGGGAGGAGGGATGGGTCCCCTGGGTCCAAGCCAAAGGCATTGGGGGATAGGCTGAGCTCTTCAAGGACAGCAGCAAGGTCTTTCTTGCTCAATTCCATATCCTGGCACAGCATGTGGCAGATACGGGACACGCCCCCAGCCTTGCCACAGCTAGCAGCAGCTTAGGGCAGATCTTAGTAGCCAGCACATGGAAAGCGCCAAGGGCCACCTGACCTAGCCTACTCTCTGCCTCAGACCCACATCCTAGGCACAGCCTGTGGCACATGCTCCCGCACACATTGGAGCCAGCCTCGTCTCTAGCACGCGCCCCCTCACGTCCTCCAGCTGCTGCCCTCCCCCCCCCAGCCCCCACAGGAATCCCAGGGCCCATCTGCTCCACTTCCCTGAATCTCCCCTGAACATCTGGACTGCTCCCAAAATCTGGCTTCTGGCTCCATCCAGAGGGAGCTGCTGAAGGAAAGAGGAGGCTCTTGGGTCCCATTAGTCCTGAGCTGGAGCCAGGGTAAGTCTCTGCCTGACCCCCAACTCCCACCCTGCAAGCTGCCTGAATGAACTGGTCCAACAGGACCCTGGCCCCTAGCTCCTACTTCCCCTACCCTTGGGCACCCCCTCCCCTGTAGGGTTGTAACTATTCTCTCCTCTCATGCACACATCACACACCCCCCCCCCACCGCCGCCACAGAGCCTCCCTAACACCTGCCCCAGGGTCACTCCATTCTCTTGAAGAAAACAGGTACTCTGAATGTATTGAATTTCACCAAACTGTACACTTAAAAATGGTTAAGATGGTAATTTTTGTGTTATGTGTAACTTATCAAGAAAATAATTAAAAACCCCAAACCATATCTGTTCATGTGTTTAGTTTTGCACTCTACACACAAAGGTTCCCAGAGCTTCCTAACAAGGGCTGTGCTCCATTCAGAACTGCATAGCCCAGAGCACAGGCTGCTCCTGCTCCTCCCCCTCTTCTTGGTGGGGGGAGTGGGGGCTTTTGGTCCAGGACAGCAACAATTCTAAGTGCCAGGTTGGAGTTACTCACCATAAGAGGACCAGATGACCCTCACCTGTGTTCATACCTTTCCCCACCACCTCTTCCTTACCTCCATCTCACCAGTTCTCTTTAGGCAGCCCAAGGTCTCGGTTTTAGGACAGGACCTTTCCATGGCAGGATGCTCTCCATGGTCCTGAACCACCAGGTCATGACAGTATTACTTCCCCTTAACCTTGAGGAGTGGGTCACACTAACTCACACATCTCCAAGGCACACTGATGCAGGTAAGGAAGGAGACATGGTGAAAGAGAGGGCAGTGGAGAGACAACAGAGGCAGAAAATGGGGAATAGGGGGAAAACATAAAGGGATTAACATGGACTGCCAGAAAGAAGAAAATGTGACTTTTGTTGTTCCTTCTAAGAAAGGCAATCTTCCATCTAGTTACTTGAATGTGGGTCAAGACCTCCTCTGCCATCCTGTGCAAATGCCAGCTCCTGTTCTCGCCTGCAACCATCTTCCAACTGTCCCACCTTCCAGTTCCTTCTCTTACCTCTATTTCCTCCCCATCCCTGACTTGGGGTCCCAATGGTATTGGGGGCCATCCTCAGCCCTAGCCCTAAAGGCTCAGAAGCTGCTGCCTCCTCCCTGAAAGCTGAGAGAGGAGACCACTTGCCAGACTTCTCCTGTCCATCACCCCTCCAAGAGAAGTTTAGGGGTGCAGGAAATCTGTTCAGCATCCCTAAGAGTGGTATCCTCCATGTCCCCTCTCCTGTGCCTTCCTGAGCAGAAGGATGCCTGCAGCCAGTGGGAGGGAGGGGGCACCAGCACTTACGGAGGGAGCAAACCTGGGGGGTCCTCAGGACCGAGCCTGGAAGGAAGGAGCTGGGGAAACAGAAAAGAGTGGAAAGCAGTTATGGCTGTTATCATTTATTTATTCATGTATTTTTTATTAAGGAGGAGATGTCGGTCTAATGAGCAGGGAGCCCTGCTGCCTCTAAGAGGTGGAGCTGGGGGTAATGGGGCGCTTTCCACTCATGAAGGATCTCTCTCCAGCAGCCAGGGACCCCCCTTGGTGACGCTAAGTCCTCAGTAGCATTTCCTCCATGCTGGCTCCCTGTCCTCCACACTGCATCTCTGTCCATGCCCCAGGGAGGCCCCACCCGCACACCTGAGTGGGCATTTCTCTCTCTCTTCCTCCATCCCTTCAGGGATCTATGGACACCAAGAGAGGAGCCTCAGAGGATATCATTCCTCCTTCTCTAAGAGCCCCCTTCCCACACCCTGCCTGGTGAGACCATCCCCTCCCAGGCTCCTTCTCTGACTACAGAGTCCTTGCTAGGTAGGGAAATAGCCTAGCTCTTGTCCCCAAGGCAGAGGCCACCCTAGCCCTCATCAAGGACAGAATTTAGTTTCAGCTTTCAATAAACAGCAAGTTTCAGACCTAGCAAGTACCTCTCAGGCCTTAAAACCCAGCTCCTAAGTGGCAGCTAGCTTCAGACCTAGACTGGATCCTCAGGCCTTGGATGTGGAGACAGCTGCAGCCTACTTCCAGCTCTGAGGCTCTCTCTGGGAAACTAGGCTCAGACCCAGAGAAAGAACTGGCACCTATATTAGACCTAGCTTCAGTCCCAATCTGTATTTGCAGAACATCCTCAGACCCAACCTCCTGCCCAAAGTCCATCCCCAGGGATGGACTTAGGACAATAAGAAGGGTGGAAGCTTTTGGAGGTGATGTCAGTAATAGACTTGGTTGGTTTGGTGAATATGGCTGGGGGAAAGGCAGGCACCACTGGCTGTTCCTTTTGGATCAGATCACTGCAGCTTTATTACACTGGCAAAGGGTCCCCTCCTGCTTGTTGTAAGGACCTAGCATGCCCCAGGAGTTTAGGAGAGAAGGTGGGGGTGGGCTCTGAGAGACCTCTACCTATGTGAGCACAAGGCCATAAATCCCATCAAGCTTCCCTCAATGTCCAACAAAATCTGGACCAAAGGAAGTGATTTGAACAGCAAACACCAGCACTGCCCTGCTATGTGCCAGGATCTGGGGACAGGGAGAGCATCCCCAATAAGCCAGATCTGCCTAATGGTGGGTAAGAGGGGACCAGCATAAACATCTCAGCAGCAGCTAACTACTGAGTATGTACTTACCAAGCCCTGTGTTTCACAGCATTATCTCACAGCATCATTACAGCCATACAAGGTACACACTGTTATTGTTCCCACTTTATTTATTAAATAACACTTCATTATTACAGAAGCAATACATGTGTATTGTGGAAAATTTAAAAACACAGAAAGCAAAGAAATAAAAATAAAAACATCACATTCCTACCACTATTCACACCTTAATGTTCCTCCTTCAGATCTTTTTCTTACTTATAAGTGTCTTTCTGCCAAAATATGATCATATTATACATACAGACTGCTTCATGCTCACCTTTTTTTTGCAGTCACCAATCTCTAGCTTTCCATTTTAGTAAATAAATTTTCATCTGTTTTAATATCCAGACCATATATAAATCTCCCCAATTTCCCCCACCTCAAGAATTCCTTTATGGTTGGCTTATCAGAATCCAATACTGGGCCACGCATGGCATCCGATCATTATGTGCATTAAATTGTTTAAGACCATGCAGTTGCCCTTTTTTTGGGGCCACTGACTCGTGAAACAGCCAAGTCAGTTTTGCTACAGGATATCCCTCCTTCCAGATGTCTGTTACTTTCTTATGCTGGTTACTTTCAGTGTTTCCTATAAATTAGAAGTTAGATCTGAAGGCTAGAATGATTCAAGTTAAATGTTTCTGGCTAGAACACATGTGAGGTGATGTCATACACTTCACTTCATACCACATCGGAAGACACATAATGTCTCATTCATCCACCATTAGAAATGCTCAGATGAACACCAGCCAATGAAAGTTATGGTTCTCTCTGCACCTTGCTTTAAGAAAATAGTGTCTGTGGGTTACTCTGGCACTAAGCAAATGCCAATGTCCCCATCAACAGTGTCCCTCTGTAGTTTTAAATATCAATCCGCAACCCTTGTCTGATAACTTCCACTTTTAAAGATAAGAAAACTGAGACTGGGGTTGGGGAAGAGAGCCAGTCAAGCTCTCACAACTGGTAAATTTTCATCAAGTTTTGTCCTCTTTCCCACCATACTGAACTGGGTGCAGTAGGTACCTGGTGCACATTTAAATGCACAAAAATCTGTGGGAGAGGGGTTTCCCCTCTTTCTAGACTAGGTTGGCCAGAGGTGGAAAAGGCTCTTGGTAAGGCCCAGCATGGGTATGAGAGCTGATGTGACTAACGATAGTTCCAGCAAAGCAACTTTGCACCTGTTATGAGAAAGCCCATGCTAAGTGCTTTACCGATGTCAATGCCTCTGATCCACTCAACAACCCGCTAGCTGTGCACTATTACTACCCCAAGCCCCATTTTATAGATAAGGAAAATGAGGCTCAAAGAGGTATTCACCCAAGGCCACACAGCTTGTGATCAAAAGAGCCATGATTAGTTCTTCTGACTCCAAAATCCGGGCACTTGAGCACCACCCTGACCTGGCCTCTCAGGCTGGTCTCCCTTCCCAGGCCTGAGACTGAAGAGTGACTCTAGTGAGAGAGACTTTGGGCCTACTCCTTGCGAGCGCTGGTTCTGAGCACCCCCTCCCAACCCTTTATGGCCATGGGTCAGCACCAACTGGGATAAAGAAGGTTCCCTGTGTCTCCTCTGCCAGCCTCTCCCCACCAAGTAGCTCTCTCCATATGTGAAATGGCCAGAATCTGACCTGGTTCCGCCAGCCCTTGCACCCAGTTAATCCCTCCTAAGCTCCATTTGCCCTGCCTTTCCCCGAGCCCACTCTAGGACTTAATGCTCCCTTTGGAGCCCTTCACACTTGCACAATAACCTTCGGTTTATGAAACACTTCCCTTTTCTCACATTTAAGTAGTTGGACCCCACAATCATCCTTCAAGGGAAGCAGGAACCATGGGCTCCATTTCACAAATACAGACGTTGAGGTTTGTTGAGAAAAGTTCTGAGCCCAGAGCAGCCTCTCTCTCCCCTGACTCAGCGTATTCAGGGTGGGACCTAGGCCTGCGCCAGCTCAAGACCAGCCCAGAAGATGGAACTTCACTGCTCTTCGGAATGTGAGGCTCATGCCTGGCAGGGGCGTGTGGCCTGAGCCAGTCTGAGCCTGAAGCAGGGGGCTCTGTGGTTAGTTAGCCTCCCATCCTGCAGCCCTGTTAGGGAGAAAGTCTCTGAAATGTCACCAGCACTGAGGGCACCCTGGAAAATGTCAACAAATGCTGATCTGGATCCCTTGGCAGAGGGTGGAGCCAGCCTTTCTCTGCAGAGGCTCCCTCCACCGGCTCCCTGTTCCCAACAGCAAAAGGAACAGACTGCCAAGGAGCTCTTAGGGTTAGTCCAGCTCAATTGTATTGATGGGGGACTGAGACCCAGGCTCATGGAGCAAGCTGGTGACTTTTTCTTTGGAAACACTGAGGATTAGTGATGAATCTCCACCCATCTTCCCATTCTCTCTTATTTCCTTTCTTCCTCCAAGCCTGGAAACTTCACCCCATTAAGTCAAACACCAATTTCCAGCAGCCAAGGGAGCAGAGAAGGGCTGAAGGAGCAGGTTGGGGTCATGGGCCCGGCATCAGGGGCTGCAGTCAGGAGAACAGCTTACGCCAGCTGCCACATCGGCCTCTGCCCTTCCCACTCCCTCACTGGACTGACACCTAGACCAGGCTCTTCCTGCCACCTCCAGAACAGAGAAATTAAACGTCCTGCTGAATGGTGGGGTGTGAGTGGAGGCAGCGACACAGTGGCCTCCGCATACTCTGGGAGCCACTGCCCTCCCCAGTTCCTAAGTGACTGGCCCTCCTGCCCCTCGCTCCATCCCTCGCCCCCCACACCCTAACCAGGGAGGCTGCCTCTTGCCCCAGTCTAGGCAGTCCTACTGAGGCTCCATCAATTTGTTTTTGCCTCTACAGAGGAGCCTGCCTTGCTGTCTCAAGGGGTCTTCCCTGGGGCCCTGGGGAGTTTGGACCCTCTGTTTTCAGTGTCCTCTCTCTTGGCCCTCTCACAGTTGTACCGGACAGTGAGTGCTGAGTGCTCTCTGGGCCGCGTCTGCCTATCTGCACTGAGAAGAGGAGCCAATGCAGGGAGGGCCTGTCAGTGTTTGGACTCATCCTCCAGGCCTGCCATGTCCCAGGTAAACAGAAAATAATCATTGAGGAAATGAATACTGAGGTCCTAGATCAGGCCCAGACTGTACCAAATAGTCTGTATTGCTTCCTCGAAGCACCTTGGGGTTGCTGTTCCCCATAGACTGTAAGCTCCCTGAAGGCAGAGACCATGTCTTTCTGATTCATTTGTGCATCCTTAGTGATTAACACAGCACCTGACCCACAGCAGGCACCTAATAAATCTTCGCAGAAGGGAATATATGAGTGGGTGGATGGATAGACACATATATGGGTGGATAATCTAGGCAGGCAATTTTTATCCTCTTATTATGATAGGGAACTGAGACTCAGAAAGGATGGAGAGCAGGAGAATGCTTCCCAGATGTTAAGTGGTAGAGTAGGATTTTAATGCAAGAAAATCTGGCCCTGGAGGCTTGGAGCTACTGACTTGGGGTCCGTGATAAGGGTGGGGTGGAGTGCAGAGCTGAATGGTGGTGGAGCCTCTGCCCAGGAGGAACGACTTTCCTGGAATTATCCTGCCTCCAGGTGGAGAAGCAGGGAAGCCTAATTGGTTTTTCAGATCCTGAAGCTGGGTCCATAAATCACGGTTCCATTTAGGGCACAGGTGCCTTCTCTCTGGAGACCCAGGTATGATTTGATACACATTCCCAGTGACACGGCGAAGCTTGCAGCCTCCACGTACAGCTGCCTGTGCCACCCTTGCCCAAAATAGAAGGTGCCGCTCAATAGGACCTGCCAGTCCTGCGGCAGTGTGTGAAGTGTGCATGGCCCAGGGGAGGTGTGAGGTGGGGGATGGGACCCAGGAAAGGCAGTAAGCCCAGAGTGGGAGGGCAGGAGAGTGGCGACAGCCCAAATAGCCTTCCTTGGGTGAATTCAATCCCATTCACTGTTTATCGAGTGCCTACCTTGTGCCAGACATGGTGCTGGGTGCTGGGGCCCTCTGAGATAGCTCAGATGAGGGAGAGAGAGGGAGAGACGGCTACAGAGACAATCATCACATCACGGGTGATAAGTGCTTGAGAAGGATGTACAAAGTGCTCTGGGAGCTCAGAGCACCAGGCCATTAATTCTTCCCCTGGTGGAGAAGGATTTGGAAGACTTCATCGAGGAGGAGGAGGTTCAGCCGTGTTTGGTCGGCTCAGAGGCTGGGGAGGGAGGGTAGGGCATTGCAGGCAGAAGAGAGCATGTGCGAAGGCAGTGGGTAGGAAAGAAGAACAAGACAACTTCTGCATGGCTGAAGCAGAGGGGACACAGAAGGAGAAACTGGACTGGGAGCCTCAGCCCAGAATTTACAAGGCCATGAATAGTCCTACTAGAGAATTTGGACTTGATCCAGTCGTGGGCAAAGGGGAGCCATTGAGGAATTTTAAGCAGGGGTGTGACAGGACCATATTTGTGTTTAGAAAGCCTTCTCGGGGAGAGATGGAATGAACCAGGACTGTGGCCAAGGGGCAGAGAGAAAGGAACGGATTTCCTCCTAACTAATTATTTTGGACCTTCTTGCCTTTCTACCTAGGCTCTGTGTTCCCCTGGGGAGGGAACTGCTTCCTCCTTTCTCTGCCTGATGCAGGCTTCTGCATTCACAGAGCTGAATTACAAGGTCTGATTGACTGAAGAGAACAGAGCTCCCAGTGGGCGGGGAGTCCTGCTCTGAGCATGTGCTGGTGACTTCTCTCCAACTCAGTTTGCAAGCCCCAGAGCAGGCAAAGCTTAGCCTGGGCCTGCTCCACAGGCCCACCTGGCCCTCCCCGCCCTCCCTTTCCTTCTCTCTTTCTCCTCCTCTCTCCTCCTCCTCCCCAGAGCCCAAGCTTTCTTGCTGGGAGGCTCTCAGAGCCAGCAGAGCTGTGGATGAAATGGTTCGGTGGCTCCAGCCCAGCTGCAACCATGGCAACCAGGCTGCCTGCCAGACCCACTGTCAGGAGCAGACCCAGCTTTCCTGCTCTAGAACTACAATTCCCAGAATGCAAAGCACCTTGGGGCTCCGAGAGAAACCCAGCTCCAAATGGATATCCAGCCAGAGTCTTCCAGCTTGGAAGAGGACACATATGGGCACCCCTAAGGGAATATGGTACATAATGTGGGAATCTAGGGGGCAGAGGGCAGGGGATACTTCTGGGGGGAGGCCTGGGAACTGCTTCTGACGGTGGCCCAGTGGACATCCCAGAAGGAGGTCAATGGTTACAAGAAGGTTCAGGAGCTCAGGATGGATACTAGTCCTGGTTTTGCTACCCAACCTGTGGTGTGGCTTGAAACCTTTCAGGAACTGTCCACTATTCTCAGTCTCCACCCGCACCTTCCTGGTTTGAGCCCAGATGGCTGCAACACTTATTGGTCTCTTTGCCTCTGCTTGAGCCCCTCCCTTTCTTCTTCGAATGAAGCCTGATGACCTTTTCAAAATGCAATTCTGATTATATCGCTGCTGCCTAACCCCACCTCCCTGCTGTTTCAACTCCTCAGTGTTTAAACGCTTTGCTCTTAGGTGAAGAAATAAATTCCCTACCTCACCTGACAAGGCCCCTGCATGATCTGGCTTCTGTCTGCTTTCCAGCCTCCCCATTCACCCCACACACTTCAGACAGTCTGGATTTTTAGTTTTGTATAGAAGCCATGCTCCTTCCTGCCTATGGGCCTTTGCACATGCTGTTCTAGCTCTTCACACACTCTTTATTCCACTGTTGCTCTATACAACTTTCTGTAAATCAGAAAAATAGCATCCTCTCAGAAAGCTTCCCTGATCTCCTCCTGGACTTGACCAAATCCCCCTTTTATGTACTCTTGTTGGCACTATGAGCCTCTAAAACACCTGTCATGGTTACAGTTTTATAGCAACTTGTATGATTACTTGACAACTATTCATGTCACCACCGGATTGCAGCCTCTGTGAGAAGGGAGAGTGCCTTTCTGCGTGCCTATGCATCCTCAGAATCTAGCACCACGCCTGATGCTCAGGAACCATTCACTGAAACTCAGGAACCATTTGCTAAAATAAACAACCCTATCTAAGCCATAGCCTTCCTGGCTGAGTGCTTGCCATGAGCCAGGCACCATGGATGGTGCTGATGCTCAGGAACCATTTGCTAAAATAAACGACCCTATCTAAGTCATAGCCTTCCTGGCTGAGTGCCCGCCACATGCCAGGCACCATGGATGGTACCAGAGATACACCAGAGGACAGGACATCAGGTGTGGACCCTCCTGCCATGGAGCTCACAATCTAATGAGGAAGATAGACACTGAATATGTAGTGACCAGAGGGCTGAGTGTTGCAAACAGTGAACAATATATGGCTGTGGTAGCACAGAAACCAGAGGATCTGGAAAGATCCACCAAGGAAGAGAAGTAGGAGTTACCAGATAAATGGGGTGAAAGAGTATGAAACAGCATTGTGGGCAGAGGGGGAAGCGTGAGTGCTACTGAGGCAGGAGAGAGCAGGCCGTGTTTGAGGCATGAAGGAAGCTGGAGCATAGAAGGGATGGGAGGTGGTGTTAGCTTTGTCTATGTGCTTTGATTTTATTGGGCAGAAGTGGCATCACATGGGCTATCCTTTGAAACCAGCTGGCCCTTGTCTTCCATCCTCCTCCCCATTCCAGGCCCAGATGGAGGTCCAACATGAACACATCCGGAATGTCCCACTCCTCATGCACACTGTCCTTCACCTCTGAGCACACACTGCTGTATCTCAGGTGTCTTGTTCAGGCCTTGGCTGTGTCTTGTATGATGGGGCTGTGACATCTGGGGGATGTGAGGGTATTTGTGTGTGTGTGATTGTGTGTGGAGGAGGGTATGTTCTAGGGGAGCAGTCAATCAATCCCGGAGCATACATTGTTGATCAGTCTGGGGTGGGGGTGCCTGAAGAGGTGGAGAGGCTGGCCTGGGGCTCAGGGGTGGGCACACAGCTTGCCTGGGAAATGAGGCATGACTTACCAACTGCAGAGACATCCATGGGTGGGGAGCAGAGGCCCCTAGGCACAGGGCAGGGAGGGCTCTTTCTCCTCTTCACATCTGTTGCTGTCCTCCTCTTCCTTTAGGACACTGGGTCAGGTGGGGGAACTGTCCCTAGCTGGCTGAGCCCTCCCTTTCCTTCCACTGAATTTGGGTGCTCCTTCCCAAGTAGCTCCCAGTATGTATGTAAAATGAGGTGCCACATGGCTGGAAATAATTGGTGTTGGCTTCTTCATTCCACTGTAGGTATTCGAACCACTACTCTTCCAACACATACTTAGACATGCAATGAGAAGCCAAGATCTCTGGTTCTGTTCAGATCTCCCTGGAGCAGAAGTCCCCAGCCCACCCATTCCCCAAAACAGTGTTTCTCATATTGTGAATTTCAGACACACTGCATCAGAATCATGGGAAATGCCTGTGAAGATGCAGGTTTCCAGGGGGCCCTGATCAAGTGCTTTATGGACCACATTTTCTTTATTTATGATTATTATTTATTTGTTTACTTTTGGTCGCACTGGGTCTTTGTCGCTGTGTAGAATTTTCTCTAGTTGTGGTGAACAGGGGCTACTGTCCAGCTGCGGTGCACAGGTTTCTCATTGTAGTGGTTTCTCTTGTGGAGTGTGGGCTGCACGTATGTGGGCTTGGTAGTTGTGGCAAGTGGGCTTAGTTGTCCCAGAGCATATGGGACACTCCTGGACCGGGAATCGCACCCTCGTCCCCCGCACTGGCAGGTGAATGCTTAGCCACTGGACCACCAGGGAAGATCACACTTTAAAAGCTCTGTCTTGGACGTTCCCTAATTCTGTCCACAGAACTGCCCAAGTATTCAGCCAGTGAAGACATCCTTGGTGATTCAACCCTGGACCCTGGACCCTTCCCTTCACAGCCATCCCTGCCCCCTTCAGACCTGCACATCATGTAGTCAGTAAACACGCACCGAGGACCTATTGTGTGCTAGGTGCTGGAGTCCTGACAAGAACACGGTGGCCATGATCCTGACCCTCACTGGTCTTCTAATTTAGGAGTGAGGACAATTATTATAGAAGTAAATAAATAAATAAGCAAGATAATAGTGGCAAGAGCTATGAAGATAATAAAATAGCATTACCTTAAATGAAATAAAATAGAGTTACCTGAAAAAAATTCCTAAAGAATCTGCTTAATTTAGGGAAGGTGGCTACCTTGGTGCTTGTGGAGAATAAGGTTCTGGAAATGAAAGAAAAAACCCTTCCTCTCCCTTTGCTCCTGTGTTTTGTCCCTCTTCTTTCTTTCTTTTCTTTATCTCAGCCTGGCTCTCTGTTTTTCTGGTTAAACTCCCTCTTTGTCTCATTTCTTCTCTCCTCCTCTGTTTCCCTCCCTCCCTCTCCCTTTGCCTCCCTCTGCTTCCCACCCTCCTCCCTCTCTTCTGCTGCCTCCAGAGAAACAGAAGAAACCAGATCCCTCTGCCTCTCAAGCTAGCCAGCAATAATTGAGCCATGGGCTTGCTCAGCAGCTGGACCTGAGAGCAAGACTAGAGGAGGAGAGCGAGGAGATCAGGGGGAGATGGAGGGATGGAGCAGGGAGGGTCCTTGGGAGGGTGAAGACACTCAGAGGGGCTGGAGGTGGCTGCTGAGCCAGGTAATCTAATCAGGGGATGAGTCATAAAGATCACTCACTCCTGTGCACCAGACTGGCCTAGGAAATCACATTAATTTGAAGAGGGTGTAAAATCCACCAAGAATTCCCCCTCTCCACCACACACATGAAGATAAACTGTCTTCAGCTTCCAATATGATCTTACAACAGCTTGTCAGTGACAAAACAGCCTCAAATCCTCCCATTTATCAAACGGCCAATCCTGTTAGCAGCTTAAAAGAGACATAATTACCTGCGGCCTTTTGTGTGATTCTTTATGCTAACGCCGATTCCTTCTTCCTGGCAGAGTTCCAGAATGTGAGCTCAGAATTCGTTCCTGGTGGCTGGGGAGATCATCAGAGATGTTAAAGTTGGGGACAAGAAGAGATGGTTAAAGTGAGGAGTTCTGCACTGTGGGTGAAGTCTTGGGCTGGTATACAAGTCAGCACCATGGACAGGGCTGGGACTGGGAGCCTGGGAGAGGCAACCTGAATGGTGGGGTGAAGAGCCAAGCCCAACTGGTATGGGCAAAGCAAGGGTGCGCCAGGGGCCTGGCAGGCATTTCAAGGGCTAAGTTCCAGCTGCCTTTATAAAGAATGCAGTGGAGCCTCAGTCCATGGTGCATCAGCACTGATAGGGACAGTATAGAACATGGCTTGGCCTGTAGATCAGCAGTTTGTGTAGAGTTTTCCACCCCCAGGTGGAGCCAGGAATCCCTTCTCTTTACTTCAGGATGGCTGACAAATTTTGAGTTTTCATGACTTCAGAATCTGCCATGCTGCTACTAGGGAGAGTAATAAAGCTGCTGCTGCTGCTAAGTTGCTTCAGTCATGTCTGACTCTGTGAGACCCCATAGACGCAGCCCACCAGGCTCCCCAATCCCTGGGATTCTCCAGACAAGAATACTGGAGTGGGTTGCCGTTTCCTTCTCCAATGCATGAAAGTGAAAAGTGAAAGTGAAGTCTCTCAGTCGTGTCCGACTTGTAGCGACCCCATGGACTGCAGCCTACCAGGCGCCTCTGTCCATGGGATTTTCCAGGCAAGAGTACTGGAGTGGGGTGCCATTGCCTTCTCCGAGAGTAATAATACTGGTTAATAAAAGCTAACATTTATTGAATGCTTGCTATGGGCAAGGCCCTAAGTTATTTAAAGATATGATCTTAATTAATATAAACTTCATTCAAATCTATTATATGATCCCATTTTATAGATGAAAATGGGGTGAGGCTAAGTGTCATGTCCAAGGTCACCCAGAGCAGATATAGATTTGTGGTCTATGAGCTGGGCTGTCTCCAAGGCAGCCTCTGGCTGTGATGCAAGATCAGTTCTTCAGCTCTGGTTTGGTCTCTCTCCCTCTCTGCACTTCTTGCTATTCCTCAGGAAGCCCAATCAAGGCTAATCTCTGCTCTCACAGCTTTGAAGAGAAGGATGGGAGAACCGCATGATGTGACCTTTCCCTCCATGAGAAATAAGACACCCTGGAAACCAGCCTCTCTCTGGCCAGAGCTGCTCTACAAATGTATTTTCATTCCCCTAGCCCCTCCCTCTCTCTGCTGGCCCCAGGTCCCTCCCCTCCACCCTCTGTACGAGGCCACCTCACCCCTCTTCTACTTCCCACTGCCGAGCTCCTATTGGTACTAGCTTCCCCCACTCCTTTCCATTTTCCAGCAGGTCCACAGGAATCCTCTCCTGGGAGGAAACCATCAGAGTCCATTTGGAAGCCAGATAAAGAGGTAGACAGTGAGACAGACAGTAAGAGACGGACGAAAGACAGACTGAAAATGAATTTTGAAGCACTGTTGAGTTAATGATTGTGGTCAAGTCCTGTTGAGAGACAAGGCCAAGATTAGCTATCTGGGACTATCTCACAGAATTTCTAGAACTCAGAGTTAGCTCTGCTGGCTCCCTCTGCCCACTAGCCCTCCATCCTCGCCACTCTCCTCTGGGCTGCCTCCCAAACTAGCATCCCTTCTCCTACCTCACCCAGCCTCAGGGCATTCATCACTTGGGTTAGTGATTTATCAAAGTCTGCGACAGTTGCTGCTTGGCAAAAATCAATCTGTGAAGAATGGGACCAACCCAGGGTCCCCTGTTCTCCTGAGCCCCCACCATCAATCTGCCCCAAAGGAACTCAATGGCTCCAACATCAGCGTTGTGTCCCCTGACCTCACCCTCACTCCAGCATTTGGTGGGTCTCTGGATCCCTTCCTCTTTTTAGAGAGAAGGAGAAGAGGGAAGGATGACAGAGAGAGAAAGAGAGAGAGGTGAATTAGTGCCTTCTCTTAGATGTTTATTTTGTTGTTTTTAAGTGAGAAAGTCCCAGCTCTATTAAATGCAATCAATACTTGGCCCAAGAGAAGCTTCCCTTCTCTGAGACATTTGAAATCTGGTCAAATCATTTTGCCACAATACAAAGTAATTTATCAATTTCAAAACCTTTCTAATCAGTAGAGGGTGTGGAGTCTCCATTCCTGCCTGCCATCTTCTTTTGCAGGACACACACACACACACATGCACACATGTGCTCTCTCTCATACACACACACACACACACACAAACAGAGCTATGCGCAAACTCCTTCACCCTCCCTCCCACTTCCCAAGGACTGCAGAATGTCTTCCCCTGAGCTCAGTCTCCGGGCTGAGTGCCATCCTCACTGTCCCCAGCCCAGCCCATGGGCTCCTGGCCCAGAGGTTGTAGAGCCCCTGTAGGTCTGCAACACTCAGCCTTGGGGAAGTGGAGGGGGACGTGGGCCCAGTCACAGTGTGCTGCTGAGTGTACCCCTCTTCATTCACTGAAGCAACTGAGCAGGAGCCATTTATGTTCACAGACAGATCCCAGAACTGGAGCCAGGATGCTAGAAGGGGCTCAGAGACACCACAGTCACCCCCTAGTCTCCAAGGGGCAAGCAGGATCAGCTGGCTGGAGAGGGGTTTGCTGGCTGAACCTGAGGATGATGTCACAATTCTCTCCTGCCTCTAAAGCTGCTATTTTTGCCCTCGAGGACAGCCTGTGTCTAAAGGGAGATTACCACAGCAGCGAAATCACCTTGCAACTCATTTGTCCGCTCCCAGGAAGAGTCGCTGGAGCCTTTGCTCCTCCATGAGATGGGATTCTCAGCAACGTGCCCACCAACATGTGGGGAAGGGCCACTCTTTGAATGGCTGATTCTAATGCTCTCCCTACAATGGATTCTGCATATTTCTCCCTCAGAGTAACTGAGGAAAGTGACTTAGTGAGCCAGAGGCCATCCCACAAGGGAATTCAGGAACATAGATGGCATAGGAGCTTTCTGAGACCTCAACTCACAGAACAGTCAATTTGGGGGCCTTACCTTGACCTTCAAGGCCCTGCCAGGAGGCTGAACCTAAAACCGCCAATAATCCTATGAAAGCATGCCTTGTCCTCTGTAAATATGTGTGCAGTCAATGACTGTGTGGTACTCTCAGTGTAGCTCTGCTCCCTGCTTTGTGCATTCTCCCCTTCAAATCCATCACAGTTCCTCTAGGGCTAGGTCCAAGGATTCCGCCTATCTTGGGAGCCCTCATAGTTCTTCCCCCAGGGCTCTGTATGAAGTAATATTAAATGAGAGTGAGCACAGTGCCCTACAGTTTATGAGGTATTTTAATATTAACTGTCTATTCTGCAATAAGGCTGGGGGGTAGGTACTATCCTATTTTTTACTGAAAGAAACCAAGGTTCAGAGAGGTGAAGTCACGTGTCCCATATCACACAGAAAGTAAGTGCTAAACCTGGGTTGCCAATCCAGGCTCTCTGAATTCAAATCCTAAAATCTTTCCACATCATTCACTCATTCATTTATCATATAAATATTGAGCCTTCTTCTTAAGTCAAAAGCTTTCTTCATGGCAATCTTAAATTAGGTGCCTTATCCCATTTCTATAGACTGGGAAATAGAGACTCCATGGTGAAGTGATTTGCCCAGGTAGCTCAGTTTAAGTATGAGATGGAAGTAGATTAAACCCACGTCTTTGGAGCTCAAATCTGGAGTCTTTCCCATTGCACCATACAAAATTGTCATGGCCATGCAGCATATCAAAGAAATATCAGTGTAATAGGGCCATGCCTCTCCTCAATCCTGTTGACCATCTGAGGGCAGCTGCTCCAGACCTAGCCCCCAGCCATGACTGCATGTGGAATTACAAACATCATTTCCCTGGGAATTTGAGAAGAACGCAGGAGTAGGACAGCAAGGGCCACACTACTGGAAGTGGCCAGGTAGAGTAGAGAGGCATGTAGATCCAGGACTGAACCTTGCTGGGTGTCAGGTAGAAAGATAATCATTGAGGAGGCGACTGGGAAAGCAACTGACTTCTGGGGAGTACACTGCTTATTACAGTCCTGGATCTCCTAGAGCCGAGGATGGCCCAAGTCTCTTCCAGGAGGCTGCAGTACCACCTGCTCCTTACTTACCCCCACTGCTTCCCATCGAAAGCACCTCTGCAAATCAGAAAAATAATTAATGTGCTACTCCCAGACCCTGCTGCCTACGAGATGTGGGAGCTTTTCAGGGTTAACCCGAGAACTCAGAGGAATCAATCCCCTGAATAACAACCCAAAGCAGCCTGGTGGGGGTGGAATTACATTTCCTACAGGGTATTCTCGATGTCGCCTCTCATCACCATAATATTTACATCAAATGCAAAAGGCCTCCTCGGAATAGAGCCCTGAGGTTGTAAATGCCAAATCCAAGAATGTCAGCAAATGCAAAAGATCAGGTTCTTTGAGCAGCAGTCTCTCCCTCCCTGCCAGGCAATGCCTGTCACAACACCCCCAGGGGGGGTGAATGGGCTCCTGAACAACTCTGAAGCTCACCCAAGATCTGGAAAGTCTAGGAGCGTGAAGGGACCCCAAGAGCACCCATCTCTGGTCCTGGGATGCCAGGCAGCCTTGTCCCTTCTGTCTGGCTTTACACAAAGTCTGAGGAAATGTGTCCATATTACTCCCTCTGCGGAGGGAACACCTCATGGACAGACAGGTGACCTCTCTTCTGTGAAGCCCAGTGTCTCCGTGATCAGGCCTCAGTATGGTCCACAATCCAGTTCTCTGTCCAGTGTGCCCCTCTTTTCTCTAGCTCTGCCCTCGGGGCCCAGGGAAGCTTTTCTGAGGCCGGTTGTTCACCGAACACTTATTGAGCACTTACTAAGCACTAGGCCCTGGGAATACAATGGTGAACAGCCTGCACAGTGATGTTCTCGAGTTCAATATTGTTCAATAAATAATTTCAGATGCTATTAAGTACTGTGAAGTAAACAAAATCGGGGTGAAGGGATAGAGAGGAAAGGATAGGGCCCACTGTTGCCTGGGTAGTTAGGGAAGGCCTCTCCAGAGAGGTGGCACTTGACCAAAAGAATGAGAAGGAGGCACTTGTGAAGATCTGGGGGGAAAGTGTTCCAAACAGGAGGAACAGCAGGAGTCTTGAGAAGAGAATGAGCGCCTGTGAGAGAGGAACAGAGATGAGGCTGGCAGCTGGGGTGAGTGATGGCGGTGGAGTGCAGGTGAGGGATGAGATGAGATGTGCAGGGTCTGAGCAACCACAGAAAGGAAATGGCTTTCTTTTTTTTTTAGAAAATGAATTTTATGCTGGAGACACTGGGAATTTGTGGGAATGACTTAGGTAGGGGGATGACACTCTCTGGTGTACATTTTAAAGTTTTGCTCAGATTATAAAAGTCTCAGTCTAGTTTTGACTTCCCAACTTACTCACTGTATGATCTTGGGCCAAGTGCCTGCGTTATGAAATCTCCGTTTCCTTTAGAACTTCTTGGGGAGTCAGAAAGACCACATGACTGAATGTGCTTGGTGTGTGTAGCTCAGGCCCTGGTGTCAGTAGGCACACAATTAATGCCCCACATTGTGTCTCTCCCACTCGGTGTGTCCCCCAAGCCACAGCCTGGGCCCCATCTCTCCCCAGGTGTCATAACTAAGTGCACCCAGGGCCTAGCTAGGGGCGCAGAGCAGGGGGAGGGGCCTTGTCCACTGGCATCAAGACTGGCTGAGGTGGGCCCAGTGTGCCTTCACTTGGTGCCCCTGTATTGTGGTCCCCACCCCTTGGCTGCAAGTGATCAGACTGCCTGGGACTCCCCAGGGGCCGCCAGTGGAGTGACCAGGATGCTTGGGCACATTTGCATGCAGACACCCTGCATTTCCATGCATTTCCATGTCATTTGCCGCACCAGTAGGGCAGACATAGCATCCAGGGGAAAGGTTATCGCTTCCACCCAAGGCTGTGCTCCTCTACACTCATTTGCATTCCTCCCCAAGTTGTTTGCACGAGAAGTTGCTTAGAGAGGAGCGGGAAAGTGTGGAAACAACTGGAGGGAGCAGATTATAAAGGCACTTGTCAGGCTGTCTGGAAATTCCACCAGGGCTGAGAGCAGATGGGGACCCCCACTTCTTCCTGGAGCTGGCCTCCCTCTGAAGCCTGCTCCCAAGTAGGGAGGAGGAGGCAGCTCTGAGAGAGAATCGCCCCCAGCAGGGTCCACATGTCCACTCGACTCTCCGCAAGGATAAGCTGTTTAACCTCCCTCCCTCCCTACACTGGGCTCCTCAGAAAGGATATGATGAGGTTAATTAATCGCTCCTAGAAAGTTTGGAAAGAAGCTACTTGGAAAGAAGGGACAAGAGAGCCATCACATATGCAAGCTAGTGGGTCCTTGACACAGTACTAGCAATGAAATCTTGCCGGACACAACAGGAGAACAGAGTGGGTGTTGTGATGGTGGAGGCAGGCACAGGGAAGGAGTGGTGCAGCAGAGGAAAGGGATGTGAGAGGCCTCAGAGAACAGCCTCAGGGAAGCCTCCAACCCTAGAATGTTTGGGGAGCTCACAGCAGAAAGAAAGTTTAGTTGGGCAGGGATGGCAAAGCCCAGCATGGCTCAGCCCAGTGCCTCAGGCAGGGAGGACAAGGAACACAACCCAAGCCAAGACACTTCCTCTCCCTCCTCCCCTCAACTCTAGTTCCCCATGAGGGGTGTTTCTTCTCCCTATCCAACTTCTTAGAAACTTCTGTAGCCCCAAGGAGGCCCCCAACTCTATCTTGAACCTTACATGTAGGGCCTCTGTACTCAAGATCTCCACCTAGGGGTGTTAACACAGGGCAGACCGGAAACAAGCAGAGGAAGCTGGTGTTGCAAGAACCCTGAGGGTACTGACCAAGGTCCTGAACAGCCCCAGTTCCTTCTGCAGAACATTCACAGCTCTCCCTAAGCGCCCTCTCCTCCAATCCCCATCCACACATCTACTGGGCTGCACTTCCAAGGCTTCATTCTAAATGTAAACTGTCGAAGGGCTGCTTATTCAGACAGCTGATCTCAGGGAGCTCCTCTAGGTTACAAACCTCCTGCCGAAAGCAGCCGCCTCCACCCCTCCCTGCTTGTCCTTAACACTGGCTCCGTCTGTTCTAGCAGCCCAGTCAAGGACAGCCCCTTGTGTTCTGACCATGGCAGCAGCTGGCAGGGCCTCAGGCTGCACTTGACATCCTGATCCAACCATATTCTCAGAGAGGAAGCAGGTTGAGAGTTCCGCATGCTTGCACACACCTGCACATACCACGTGCACACTCACAGCCTCAATGTCAGCCTAGACTCAAGAAATGCTTCTTAGATTTCCTGGGTCAGAGATCCTCTGGCTGTGATGAAAGCCACATGCCTCTCTCTAGACAAATGCACACATACACCATCTTTTGCATGTACTATCAGGAGGGTCTGGAGTAGGGGTAGGCTTTCCCCTGATTCCTGATGTTAGTAGCAATCCTTGTCCAGTGGTTGGGGTTCCCCTGAGAAGATGTTTTCCAGGCAGATGGAGATTTGGCAGAATTACAGGGTGCCCTTTCATAGGTTGGATCTTGTGGAATCTCCAGGAGTAGCGCCAATGGGGCTGGGGGAGAATCCGAACCATCTCCAATGCCACCCCCAGCTCTCAAACTGGAGGACTCAGCAGTTCTGCCCCACATAGGCCCTTTGCTAATCAGTGAAGTCCAGGTACCATCCTCCCTCCCTTCGGAAGTTCTTTTCAAACCAGGACAAGTAAGCTCTGAGCCCCTGGTGTCATCGCACACTTTGACCAGGGTTTTGCCATCCACCGCGTAGTCAAGAAACCTGGGCTTTGCATAGCTTCAGAACTTCCTCTGACCAGGCAAAAACTCACTGCCTTGGGTTCAATGCAAACGTGCACACAACCCACACACAGGCACTGACACGCAAAGCACAAACACATAAACTGTACAAGAGTGTGGAAAAACACACAAACTACAAAAGTTGGAGGAAACATGTAAAACTCCAAAAAGCACATACCTGAACACACTAACTATTCATATGCACACAACCATATCCATGCAAACCATATGTGCACACATACACGATCTCATGTGTAACCTCCCATTCCCACCTCCCAGGGAACATTTCAACCTTACTGAACTTTCTATGTCTCCCTGCCATGCTTTTGTGCAGTTTGTTCCTTGCAATGGAATCACTCTTCCCTTCTTTTCCTCCCCTGGTAGATTCCTTGTTGGCCTAGTAAACCGTCTGATTAACTCTTTCCAAGGGATTCCATAGCAAAGCACCACATACTAGGTGATTCATAAAAACAAAAATTTATTCTCTTATAGTTCTGGAGGTCAGAGGTCTGAAATTAAGGTGTTGGTAAGGGTGGTTCCTTTTTGGGAACTCTGAGAGAGAATCTGTTCACACCTCTCTCCTGGCTTCTGGTGGTTGCAGTCTTTGGCATCCTTTGACTTATAGACACATCACCCAAGTTTCTGCCTCTGTAGTCACACTGTGTTCTTCCCACACCTGTGTTCACATTTCCCTCTTCTGATGAGGACAGCAGTCATGGTTTGAGGGCCTATTCCAATCCAGTCTGACATCATCTTACTTTGATGACATCAACACAAAGACTCAGTTTCCAAATCAGGTCACATCCACAAGAACTGGGAGTTAGGACTTGAGCATATCTTTTGGGGGATGCAATTCAACCCTCAACAGATTCCAAGTCTTAGCCAATTTTTCCCTTTCTCTGTGAGTCCTTCCCTGACCTGTCTCCCTAGACCTATATCCCTAGACTGGCACCTCCACCACGTGCTCCCCTATCATGACACTTAGCTCATGTTTTGGTGTTGCTTCTTTAACGATCTCGCCTCCCAGCTCCGAGGGCCCGGGGCAGCCTATTTCTGTACTCCCTGTTGTAACCCTAGCACCTGGCATAGTGCCCAGCTGTGGCAGGGTCTCAGTAATGCTTGTTGAATGAATTAAACCATGTGTACATGTAGTACATATATGAGAAACATATTTATGTACATGAACACACACACTCTACATATGTACACAAACATGTAAATCAAGCATACACGAAAACACATGAAAACTATACACACACACACAAATCCAGCAGGTTCCAATTAGGCAACCAGTAATGGCAGAGTTCCAAAAGAATCTAACCCTTCTCTAGTGCACTGGGAGAGGCAAAAAGGGGTCAACCATGGTCTCCCATCCTCAAGGGACTGACAGGATAATTAGAAAAACAAGACCAATACGTGATGAGAGGTACGATAGAATTTAGTTCTGTTTTGTGAACTAAGAGGACTCAGAGGAAGGAGCTCTTGCTGTGGGCTGGAGGAGTCAAGGGAGGCTCCCTAGGAGAGGTGGAGGCTGAGCAGCCCTCCAGCGTGGACAGGATTTAGACAGAGACGAGAGAGGGGAGAGGAAATGAGAGCACAGGAGGGGACACAGCATGTGTAAAGGCCCAGGGGCCTGTTCAAGGGATCAGTCTGAGGGGAGGAACCTGCCCTGTTGGGTTGGAATATGGAAGGGATACCCAGATGCCAGTGGCCCCATGCCAGTCTGAGACCTCCAGTTTGCATGGCACCAGTCTCTTCCTGCCAGGTGCAGGCTGTAATTTCACTAGAGTCTTGTGACCCAGACCTCAGGGGGCTCAGGGTAGGCAGGGATGTGCTGACTGTAACCCAAGCCATGGGAACATGGAAGCAGCCCCTGGCAGGGGGCTCCTCTCCTTGCTGAGAAGTTGAGGGGAGCAGCAGCACCTGCTGGAAGGGCAGGGTCAAGCTCGATCACTGGTCCCTCCACCCACTCCTTCCCTGGGAGAGGTAAGTGACAAGCTGGCAGAAAGCTTCGGTGACACCTTTGTTGGCAAAGCAGCCCCTGTCAGCCACCAGTACAGGGTGGGGGCAGTGGCCAATGGGTAAAACGAAATGGTGTCTCTGGCTCTCAAAGCTCCTTCCCAGTCTTTGAGGCCTGGCACCCAAGGTCCCCTGAGGAAATGGTCAGGCAGCAGGGAGGGGAGGCTTAGCTGGGAAGGGGATGGGGGAGCAGTGCCTGCCCTCCCCAGGGACGGTGGGGAGCCCATCTGGGTCCTGAGAGAAATGATCATTTGTTCTCTCATCCTGCAGAGACTGAAAAGGATTGAGTCTGGAGCTGGAGGAGCAAATATTGCGTAAGATGTTATGGAAAAACCCAAAGGGATTCTATGGCCAACTCAGTACAAGGCCTCTGTCACCCCACAGGCCTCCTCCCTCACCCTCCATCTCCTGGGGATGTGGGGCCAGAAACTAGCTGTTATCACAAGAGTTTGGAGAATCCACTAAGAATAAAGTGGAGACCATCAGGAAGAGGAGAGGGGTTGAGAGCTCGAGGGTGGGAAATGTGGCCCGAGCACCTTCCAATGGTAGACACCTGCCCCTTCAGGTCCTGCTCAGAAAGGCCCCCCGAGGGAAGGAGGAGACAGTGGGACAAGCTCTGTGTTTGGAAGATGCAGGGATTTTTGGAACCTCTAGGATAGGGTTCTGGAAAACCATTCCCCTGTGGCAGCTGGATGAGTCACTGGCGAGCAGTTGGGCAGGAAGGTGGAGCTGGAGTTGGGAGCCGGGGAGAGATGAACACTCGTGGGTATCATCCACGGCTGCTTGCTCTGCAGTGACCTGGGACTGACTCCTGCAGGAAGTAGTCGCGTGGTGCGGATCGTCCAGCCCACACGAGGGCTGAAATGGGAGCATGATCACCCCGATGGATGGATGGCCAGCCGAGCAGACTCCACGGAGAGAGAAAGGCCAGAGGAAGCCCGTGATGAGACAAAAAGGACAGATGGAGGGGGTGGCACGGGGGACCCAGAGGACAAGAGAGGGAAGTGTGAAGGGCTAGGCAGTTAGGAGAGAGCTGCAGCAAGCTGACGCAGGGCCAGTGCACCAGCCAGCTCCCTGGCCACAGTTCTCAGGGCTCCCTCAGGCGTGCCCATCTAGGAGCCCAGTGACAGCCTCATAAAGGGGCAACCAGGTCTTCCTTGGCAGCCCCCTGTCCAGTTTTCACCAGGACTCAGTTTGCTAACTTGATTCTCTCGTTTACCCCACCACCGGCACGGATCAAGGCCAACTGGGGATTAACAGGCCACATTCTCGGCTTGCCTGAAAGTAGAGTAGGGTACTCAGAACCCTGGATCACTGAGCTCCTAGAAGGACTCTCCTCAGAGTCCCTCACAAGCCCAGGGACGTCGGAGCCCACGCGCTCCCTTCTCCCCCAGTTCTCAAGAATAGTCTCCAAGTCTCCACCAGGACCGGTAGGGGAGGGGCGAGGGCTGACCCAGATGGCGCCTTCTCTCCTCTGGCTCTTTGTCTGGCCCCTGCCCTGCTGTGGCCGCGGGGCCCCACACGCCTCTGTGAAACCCCATTTCCTCCCCATTTAATGACACAGTCTCTCCCTCAGACTCTGACTTCCGCCCCACATCCTGAACGTTTCTAGGCCAGAACCCCTAGCCGGCGGGAATCACAGATTCCAGCCGGCCCGTAGCCGAGCAGGGAGGAACGCTAATTGATATTAACAGAGACCAGGCCAGCAGCTCACAAAAGAGTCTCTCTTCCTGACCAGAGCCACGCCTGGGGCACGGCCAGCTTCTGGTGTCTGCTCATGGGAGGAGGGGGGCCCCTTTGGGTGGAGAGGAACAAAGGGGGAGCATCCTGCTGGGACCCTCCTCCTGGAGCTCATGTCCACTCAGCAAGGGGCCAGTCCTGCTCACTGACCCTCGATACACGTCCTTAGGTAGCACAGAGCACATCAGGGACCTTGTCCCATCAAAGCCCACCCTGTAGGCTCGTTTAAATATAATCTCATCTGGCACAAAAAGCTCTGAAGTCAGAATGCCCACACGCATATACTAGACCACACTTAGCGAGTGTGACCTTGGATCCAAAAAAAAATCGGTGCCTCTCTTTTCTCGTCTGTGTAAAGGGAGTAATAGTACCTATCTCACTGGGTTGTCCTGAAGATTAAATGCTATTCCGAAAAAGCTCTTAGCATTGTCCCCAGCATGTAATATGCACTCCCTCGATAAATGGAAATTGCAGTTATAGGATATGATTATTATTTCCTAAGTTCAGCTCCCTTTATTATAAAAAGTTCCCATTTCAGAATGTCAACACTAAGCATAGAGAATGGAATAGAGAGGCATCCCAGAGAAGTTTGTTGATTAGATGGGAGGAAGGCAAAGAGAGAGGGAAGGAGAAAGGAAAGTGGATGTATTTGTCACAGGTTTAATCAGTTTTATGGGTCAACAAGAAAGTCCCCTATACAATTATCTATCTAATTGATTGTTGCTCTAAAATTTCACCAATATTGATTCATTGCTTTGAGTGAAGCACCTCTGTCTTCCCATCGGTCCCCTTTAAGATGCAGCCAATCACACTTTAGTTTGAATGAGTTGCAAGACTGATTTGAGGAGTTGGTTGGAGAACATTAGATCCTCAGTGGGAGGAAGGGAATTTTGACATGAAAAGTGCTGAAGGGATTATACAATAGTGCAGGAGGCTGGCTGTAAGAAAATTGAGTGCAGGACACTGCAATTTCCCTTAGTAACAGTTCAGATGTGACTAAACCTTATATTCAAGGACGTCTTCCTTGTCTTTGTCCCAGATCCTTCATGCTATGGATTATAGAACAAAATGGTCATCTATTTCCCCACATTATGAGCCCAGCACAGAATGTATAACTGTATTTGTTCCTGAAGATTTTCTTTTCCTGATGGTAGGAACTATCCATATGCAATCTCAATCCTAAAGTGATTTTCATTTGCTGGGGAAATTTGAAGACTATCTCTTGCCAGTCTGAGGTTAAACACAGAGGGAAATCTAAATGCAATTTTCCTGTTTGAGAAGCAGTTACAATATTTTTAAGCAATTGAAGCTTCAAAATTTCAAATTCAACATACAGTTAGGCCGCCGCCACAGAAACTACAGATTTTGCAAGGTTTACAAAACAGTGAAATAGCTCCATGGCTTTTCCCTGAGTGCTGAGTCTTTGAGTATTTCGTAAATGAAGATGTTCTGGAAAACTCGGAGCAGTTTTATTGGTGTTTAGCTTTTGGCTGGGGCCCTTTAAAGTAAATGTTACATGGGGAAAAAGAAAGAGGAAAGATGTTATAACAAAGTGTCAGAGTAATAATACATTTTTAATAGCATTACTTATCAACATTTATTAGTGTTTGGAGTTAACAAACACTCTGATCCATCCCTACTGAGCGTCTCCAGTAAAGTTAAATAATTGTCTTGCCTTTGGCTCAGTGAAGATGACCCAGCCAGGGTCCTTGTGCCATTTTGCAGAGGCAGTCTGTCAGATGCTGGGCTAGAGAGCATATATACAGAGACCATAGCCAGTTCCTACCTCTGCCCTAGTCCATTTCCCAGGCCTGGAGAACCCAGTCTGCTGAGTTCCCCCCAGGATTCCTCATAAACCCCACCAACTACAACAAGTGGATAGAGGGCTTTGAGGACACGTGAATCATGCTGTCTGCTCTGCCCACCAAGGCTACCAAAGGGGCAGCCATAAAGGATCCACCTCTGTTGCCACAACAGATTTATCATTATCAGCAATCTGGCAGATGATCCACAAGCCAGGAACCCCAGCTGGGGCCTGGTGGGAGGAAAAAGATGAGATGGGTCAAGCAGAGTTTCTCTTCAAGGAGTCTAAATAGGTAACCATAAAGACCATGATGGACAGGTGCTGTTTCTGTCTGCCCAGCACTCATTTTACATTTTTCTGATGATAGCACCTCCATGTTAGTTGGGGGCACTTCCCTGATGGTCCAGTGGTGAAGACTCTGCACTTCCACTGCAGGAGGCACGGGCTTTAAAAGTCAACTTCTACCTCTGATTTTTTGATTATGTGCGCCAGTAAATTTTTCTTTTCTTCTCTTCTCTTTCTTCTTCTCCCCGCCACCACCCCCCACCCCCCCGCCCTTTTGATTAAACTAGTTTGATTTGGGTTTCTGGCACCAGAACCTAAAGAGCTCTAGCTAATTTATGTCAAGATTAGAAGGTAAATAGTCATAAGGAAGAAAGGACAAAGAGACCACGAAGAAGGAGCCAAAGGCATGAAGAAACAGGACTCTCACAAGACGTAGAAAAGGCGCAGTCAGGGATGGTGAGAGGAGAAGAGGTAAACACACGAAGGAGGCTAAACTGCCATCTCTTCCTGTGAATGTCCCTCCTGCCAAGCCACTCGGAGGTTCAAATTACCCTCTAGTTCAGCTACAATGTAGGGAAAGTTGCTTTATTGTTCAAAATATTTGCTATCCCTCCCTTGGGTGCCCTTTCTGAAGAAGGAATAGTCTTTCCATTGTTGTCAGGTTTGGCCATGAGATTTGCTTTGACCAATAAAATATGAGGGGAAGTTTTAAGATCCAGTGTGCTCCTCTGTCTGCTTAGGCTCTAGAGTGAAGAAAACATGGAAAACAGCTGCAGCTGGCCCACACAGACATGTGATATAAAGGAGAAAAAAACATGTGTCACAAGCCTCTGAGATTTGGGGATTGTTCATCACTGCAGCATAACTTAATGCTGGCTGACTGATGCACGTGTCTTTAAGGCCTATATTTCCTGCACCTCCTACTGATCTTGAAGCTTGACTGTTCATCGTTCCCTGGGTTCCCAAGCACACAATTCCTTACAGTATTCCCTCTCCTCTACTTGTAACCAACAGGGAGTACGCCTTGAAGAATCATCCTGATGTACAGTAATTTTGGAGAGTTCTATCCATTAAGCCAGGAAAGACAGGCCTATGTTTCATGAGCAAGTAGTTCTTATAACCAAGTCCCTTTCCAATCCCTTCTTCCCAATACTTCCTGTAGCCCCAGGAGGGCATAGAATAGATCTGATTATTATAAAACTGAGTAGCTGCATGAATTAGGTAATTTAATATTTGCAAATTTTATAGAATTTCTGTAAGGTAAAATCAGAAATGGATCATTTTACTGATGCTGACTTCTCAAACTTAAGGATGTTTCATTTTAGAGTGCGTGTTGCACCAGCAGTGAGAATGATGATGGTGACAGATTCACGCAGTGGGTTATATTTTCAAAGCATGTCACATACTTGCTAGCTTTAAATTCACAATAGCCTGCAAATATTATCCCCATTTTACATACAGAGAGACCAGGGAAGAAAAAGTTGAAGAGATCTTATGAATTTTGGAGCTCTGGCTGTTTGTCTGCTTCTTCTCCCCTTCCTGTTACCTGAGTCATAGCAGGAAGAGGAGAACACCTCCTCCCTGACAGGAGCTTGGGAAAGGCAATCAGAGACACCCTGACTTAAATAAATACGTGAAACCATGAACGACTGACTGGATGGATGGGAAGGTAGGTGGGTAGATGGATGATGGATAACTGGATGAGTGAATTAATGGACAGATAAATGGATGGATGAGTGGCTGGAAGAGGTTGGATGCATGGATGGATGGATCCCTTTTGTATAGGTAGGGGGGCCTTCTGTGGTCTGAGGGAAGTGGCCCTTCTTTTCCCCTTGAGGGAAAAGGTGCTCTTCTCTCAGTATCTGGAAAATGTGCACAATACTTGTAATACTCTTCCACCCAGAATGCTCTATACTTGGCCAGTATTTTAACCCTACCTGCCCAAGTATTTCATTCCCCCTCATTCCTAGGAAAATAGAATGTGGTTTATCCTCAAGGTTGTCTACTGTTCCTCTACAACTTATAAACCGTATTCACTATATCTCTCCATGCCTCAGTTTCTCCATTTGCGAAATGGAAATAGCACCTCCTTTTTAGGGTTGTTGTGGGAATACATCATATGTATAAATCATTTAGTGAAGTGCTGAACATATCATAAGTTCTCCATAAACAATAACTATTAAAATTATTATTCCTTAAAGTTCAGGATGGCTGACTGTGGAAATCGAGGTAAGTCTCCACTAAGTATACCCAGTTGTGATTATGGTCTTTAGCCCTTTTTCATTAGTGGTGGAATCTGTAATAATACAATAACCTTTATTTTATTACACAGCCCTTGGAAATTGAGGGTTTCATCCATGTCAATTAATTCCTTCGCAGCCCACGTTGGCAGTGACAGTCAGAATGTCAAAATGTCTCAGAGGATTCCTAGGAAATCTGAGGCACTTCACAGGGAGCCTGCCCGTGTGAGAGCCCAGCCCAAGTGAATCGCTAATGCACTTCACAGGAAGGGGACTCTTCCGAAATGCTAATACAATCAACCTGAAAGGCAAACTTTCAGCTTCCTGCTCTCTGTGATCACTGAGGTACACCTGGAGCTGGGCGAGGTCTGCTGAGGAGGCCACGGTCCCTGCTTCCTCATGCAGCCTGCCCAGGAGGACCAGCCTGTCCTCAGCATGGTGCGGCTGCCTAGTGAAGGCCAGCAGGCACTTCCTTTCGCAGGCAGCCAGTCCAGAGCCACCCGGACCTCGGTCTGCCCCAAGGAAAGAAACAACCCATTTCTGGAGGAGGCTTAGCCAAGAAGCCCCCATGGAGCAAGAAAGATGACTGAGGAACTGCAAAACTCCCAGCGTTTGCTCCTGGGACTCTGTAGCATCCTCTGGAGCCTGACCGTTCAGTTCAAACCCTGGCACCCCCTACTCCCTAGCTATGTGGCCTTTGGTACATTACTTAACCTTTCATGCCTTACTTTTCTCATTTGTAAAGTGCAGATAATAACGGTACCCACCTCCTGGGGTTGTGTGAGGATTTAGTGATTTAATAAATGTAAAGCACTTAGAGCAATGCCGGGTGCCTGGAATGCGCTATATACACGTCCGCTATTATTATTCATTCTTTCTTAAATTCCTTCATTCATGCATGCATTAATTCTCCACCCAGCCATTTATTCCTGCACTCATGCATTCATCTATCCAACATGCCTATCTGCACCTCTGATGATGTAATGTTAAAAATGAGTAAATAATAAGCTTCAGTTTGAGAGACAAAGAGCCGCCCTGGGAAGCTGGGGAAGGTACTCTAAACCCCCATGTCCTGCAGCAACATTCCGCACAAAATCAACTGCACACCTTTGCTCAGATGGCTTTCTCTCTGGATGCTTTCCTCTTCTCCCTGCAGAAAACTCTTACTCTTCCTTCAAGGCCCCATTCAATGCTCTAACTTTTCCAACTCCCAAGTGTAACTATTCTCCATCTCCTCAGTGAATACTTGTTTTAATGTGTGAATGATTGACTGAATCAATAAAGACTCCCAATGCTTTGTTCACATTAGTGTTACAGCCAGTATCACCTTGTGTTATTGGTTGGTAGTATTCTTCCTTGTGTCTGGAACATTCTTTCCCCTTCTAGTAGGCCATTCCTATTCATCACTCAGGTCTCGGTTCAGAAGTCACTTCTTCCAGGAAGCCTTCTTTTACTTACCACATTGAGTCTTGGGACCTCTGCTATAAATTCTTGTAGCCCCTGCTCCTCCCCATCACCATATTGGCCACACCATGAAGTAATTCCTAGTTCTGACGCCTACAGGACAGCATCTTCTGTGAGATTAGGGGCTAGGTCAGGCATTCCCAGCACGCAGGAAGGTATCAAGTACTTGTGTCCACAGAACGGACAACAACCCAAAGGGTTGCATACTGCACAACTGTGGCTGGCAGCCCTGCCCTGGTATGGTAAATTCACAGAGCCCAGCGTTCCAGGTCCCTGAGCCTGGTGTCTCCCCTCGGCCCCTCCCAGGTGGGGCAAAAACTGTTGCAGACTTCCTCTTTCTCCTCTATCAGGAGCTTTTCTGTGTTTGGGAAGCTCTCAGTGCACCTGGGGAGAAGGGGATGGTGGAAGGGGATGGGATAGAGAGAGGCAGGGTCCCTGAGCGTGAAAGAAAGGAAGTTGCCGCTCTCACCTTGCTAACAGGAACACCCAGGGCTTTCTGGGGATAACGTGGGCCCTGCCCCCAACTCCCTCCAGCACTGACAAAGGGTGCCTGGAGCCCCACCTTCTGAAAACATTCAGGCACCGCAGAGCTCTCCACAGGAGTACAAGAGCGGGGAGTGGTTAAGAGCAGACCACATCACAAATCCCACTGGCTGTGTGGCTTTTGGCAGGTTCCTCAGCCTTTCTGAGCTTTACTCTCTTACCTGTTTAAGGAGAAGGGTAAGGATTAAATGAACCAGCACATGTAATATGCCCAGAACTGAGTAAATGCTCTAAGAACGTTTGCTAATATTATTATTGTTGTTATTAATCATCTTGTCATAGTCAGATGGGAGCTCAGAACAGATGTGTGACGTGGTGTTGATCCATCCCCAACTCCATCCAGCCCCTAATTGAGGCCCGGAGGAAAACGGATTTGTCAGAACCATAGTCTGGCAGCAGAGCCAGAAACTTCCCATCAACGTTCTCCCCATCATGTTGTCTGTCAGTGAGATGTCACTTACTTCATTCTTTCCTCAGCATCTGGAGACTACATATACAACGAAGGCTGAGACAGGACTCTGGATTGAAATTCTGTGTTTAGCACCTGCCAGCCGTGTGAATGGGGGTGAGCTACTTAGCCTGTCTGACCTTCGGTTTCCTCATCTATAAGATGGGAATAATCATAATACTTCCTGGCTTAATGCAAAGCATCAGTAGATTGTCAGAAGTTAATCAGGAAATTCAAGGAGACCACTCAGTCCACTGTCTGGTTCAGAGTAATAGAGTAATAACTGTTCATTATTATTATTATCTGATTTTATTAGTAAGTCTTAGGGTAGATGGCTGTTGGGGGAGGAAGGATTTAAATTGTGTCCTTGAGGAGACTTTTATTCTTCCTGGAAGTCCAGTCTCTGGTGCTTCTGACATGGGCAGCCCATCCCCATCTCAAGCGTGGAGACCACCTCCCACCCCCCATTGTGTGATTCCTCCCCACTCCCTTCCATACTGTACCCGCAGCTCCACCCAGGCAAGCTGTAACCTGTTTCTCTCTTCCTGGTGACCTCACCAGAAGACGTTCATCTCAGAGGCCTCTTTCTGTGAAATGCACTCTGTATCTGATGACAGAGGGACCCAGGCTCCCCTGGGCTGGGCTGGCTGCTGGGGCAGCTCTGTCTCCTATAGGCAGACAGAAACCTCTACTAACCGTGAAGGATAACAACACGCTGCTGGCTGGCTTCTGTGTGCTCTGCCCCACCTGTCTGCATTCAGAGCCAGTGGCTGGTCCTTGGGGACATGCAACTGGCCTGGGGTTTGTTCCTAAGTTGGCATCACTGCCCTCACTCTGGTGTCACCAAAGAGCTATTTGTCCCCTCCCCTGTCCCAGAGCAACCTAGATGTCTGGGGTCCCTCCACATTGTCATACTGGAAGCTGTGGGATTATAGGGAGGGGAGGACCCTGGCCCCATCCCACCCTCACGTCTTCCACCAGCTTCTTTTCTGGGAGCAGATCTGTGTGCGCCACACCCCCATCCCCATCTCCAGGTGCCCATAGGTCTGAGGAGTTGTCGAAACCACTGAACCCGATGTATATAACCGTAGGAGATGCCAGTCGTCTCCTCCAGATGCAGACTAAAAATACAGATGAGCAAGGGCCCTCAGTAATGGAGACTTTAAGAGCCTGTGACATGTGGCGATGGCTGCACGGTCGCTAATGAGCTCTGGGCCGGTCGATGCCTGAGCCCCGAGTGAGCATGTGGGCTGGGAGCAGGGATGGGGGTGTCACTCAGCATTTGTACATTCTGGCTCAGAAATTTGGAATGCTGGTGTGTGCCAGGTACATGGAGACCAGCTTGAGCAACCCCTTGACAACTAGATGCGGAGACTGAGGCCAAATGACAGGAGGTAGGGAGACATATCTGAGAGACACAGAGACCTCAAGGGCCCCAGCTGCACACCCCAGAACCCAGCACACAGTCTGCACTGGGAGACCCTGACAAATAGGTAACAACTGACCAACTGAGCAAACAAATGAGCGAGGGAACAAATAAGTATCTTCCTCACTGCAATGTGAGTGAGATCTGCTTCTTCAGCTACCCTCTTCCTGAGTACAGGAAGTATCTCTTCACAGGAGATAAGGAAGCCTGTGAAAATTGTGCCTGGGGTCTTTTTCCCATGGGTGTGTGTGTTCAGTCGCTCAGTTGTGTCCGACTCTTTGCGGCCCCATGGACTGTAGACTTCCAGGCTCCTCTGTCCACAGAATTCTCCAGGCAAGATTACTGGAGTGGGCTGCCATTTCCTACTCCAGAGGATCTTCCCGACCTAGGGATTGAACCACTGTCTCTTGAGTCTCCTGAACTGGTAGGCGGATTCTTTACCACTAGCGCCACCTGGGAAGCCTACCTCTCAAAGAGCCAAGGTGTAGTCCCACCTACCAGAGAGAAAAACTGCTACAACACAGCAGATGTTTCTTAAACATCCTCCTAAGAACTTGGCACAAATTATCTCATTTAATCTTTTTTAAAAAACTTCAATACTTTATTTATTTGCTCGCACCAGGTCTTGGTTCGACCTTGACTGCAGCATTCAGGATATTTTTTATTTTCTGCATGCAGGATCTAGTTTCCCGACCAGCAATCGAACCTGAGGCCCCTGCATTGGGAGCATGGATTCTTAGCCACTGGACCACAAAGGAAGTCCCCTCATTTAATCTTCACATCAACCTTTTGAGTTAAATTCCATGTTTACATCCATTTTTATGCAGGAGGAAGCTGAAGGGCTCAGAGAGGTTGTGTAACTTGCCCTGGGTCACACCTCAGGGAAAAGGTGGGGCTAGCACTCAAACCAGACCAGCCTGCCGCCCTCCCTGCTGAACCCCTGTACTACCCTGCCTCCCCTAAAGTACAGCAGGAGAGGAGAGGAGAACTGTGAGCCACAAGAGCCACGCAGAATGGAGGCAAAAAAAATACCTCCAGGGCCCATAAAGTATTTGATAAATTCCAGGAGAAGAATAGGGAGAAATAATGAGCATTTGTCAGAGCCTTTTATAGCATATAAGATGCTTTCCCCTGCCTTCTCTCATTTGATCTTCACCACAGGCCTGGGAAGAAGGTATTATCATTATCTACATTTCATTGGGGAGGAAAGGAAGGCTCCCACACCTCCCGGCTGGGGCTGGGCAGGCCACATACCTTTGGGGGGTGGGGCGGTGATGGGGACCTTTTCCCATTCCCTGAAGGTTGTCATAACCTCCCCCCAAATGGTCACGGGCTCAAAGGGTAAATCCTGGCTGAGGCCCAGGACATTTCTGAGCTCCCTCTCATCACAGGAGAAAGGTCAGAAGAGGGCAGAGCCAGACCAAATGCCACCTCCTCCAAGGAGCCTGCCTAGACCTGCCCAGACCTGCAGGCCCTCAGGAATCTCACTCTTCTCTGTTCATCTGCTCCATTTTTTTTGGCAGCCCCTCCCAAAGCAGGGCTAAGCTTGTTATCTCTGCCTCATCACAAAAGGTATTAGCCAATGACTAGTTACTCTCCGGCAGTGGGAAAGTAAACACCTGTGTGAGTTTGCTGGCATGTGCTGGTTAGTGATGGTTTCAGGGCCCAAGTATGTGTGGAATGAAGCCAGAGCCCCTCACTTTCTGTGGGCCCCTCTGGCTCCCCAGCTCCTCTGTCAGCTTCTTGGCCATCAGACCCCGTGGCCAAGGTTGGACGCAGAATTGGTGTGGCGACACTTTTCCTAAGTCTCCGTAGAAGAAATGAAATTTAGATATAACACGACGGAGGGAGGGTGTGGGGCTCCTGTCCTGTGCTCCGTCATTGTGCTCCAAAGTGAATGAGGGTGTCGGGAAGTGACTGTCCTGTGATTATATGGAACTCCCTCCACTCTGTGTAGGGTCAGTTGTGTACAGCAGAAGTCTTGCCAGTTCAGACAAGAACTCAGATTATATGTGATTGAATTTTTTGAACCCTGGTTAAGGCATATGGTGGAGTTTTACAGTCCTTGTGATTGAAAGGGGAAGCCAGAGAAGGATGCAGGCACACGGTCTGTAAATGTCTGTGGAGCCCCTGGTATGTGCCAGGCACTGGGCTAGGCTTGTAGGACACAGCAGTGAAACAGGCAGACATTCCTGGTTGTCAGGAGTTTCCAGAAGTCACCAGGTGAGGCGAGCAAACTTCACAGGGCAGCAGATGATTCTAAGGGTGGGGAGGGAGAGGGTGTTTCATGTACAGAGAACATAAAAGCCCACAGCAAGCTCCTGACCCATTCAGGGAGCGAGAAGGCCTCTGGGAAGAGGTGGCATCCAGGCTGAGTCCTAAGGAATATGTCATGGTAATGAATGCCTGAGCAAGAACCCGGGCTCTTCCACTCCTTGCTGGTGACTTTGAGCGAGTCACTTGACCACTCTGTGCCTGTGTCCTCGTGTGCAAAATAGGAGTAATAATGGTAATTTATCCCACGGGGTTGTTAAGAATGATGTAAGTTAATACATATAAGGCGTTTAGGACAGTGCCTGGCCAACAGTAAGCATCTACCACATGTCAACTAGGATTATTTTTACCTCATAGGTTGTTGTGAGGATGAAATAAGATAACACTGAAGCCCTTACCACAGAGAAGTGCTCAATAAATGTAAGCTGCTATTATTTTTGTTACTAAGGAGGCACTTGCCAGCACTGACCAGGTGGACAAGGGGGCTGGGGAGAAGAGGAATCAAGGCGGACATAACAGCATATGCAAAGGCCTGGAGGCCAGAGAAAGCCTGGTGCATTTGGCAAAGTTGAGACATTCAATTAGACTGGCACAGACGTGGCTTCCAGGAGTGATGCAGGATGGGGCTGGAGAGGTGGAGGCAGTGGCCGGATCTAGAGGCACGGTTAATACTGAGCCTCCGCCCCTAGTGACGGCTCAGCTGAGTGCCTAGGCTGCTAAAGGCTTGTCTGGGGTGGGGAGTGGGGGCAGGGAGGTGTGAGAGTGGGCTGCTTGGCCCCATCCCCCCGCACCACCCCCATCCCCATCCCCCAGGGCCACTCCTCTGTGTGGAGCTACAGGCTGTCAATTAGGCAGCCTCAGTGCAAGGGGCTCTCTTTCCTCATGCCATACATGTCACATCCGGGAACGATCAAAACAGCTTTGCTTTGGCAAAACGTCTTGTGCTGCATGTTTGTTCTTTGGTGTCTGAGTGTAACTCCTGTTGTTCCTGAGACACCTGTGATTTGCTGGTCCCTGACAGCCATTACCTGCTCCAAGTCGCTGCCTGCCACACAACCCGCCTGGTGGCACCCCCGTTCCTTTCTCTGCCACCCCTAGAGCACTAAATGCCTCGCCAGGCCACAGGGGTTGAGGCTGGCATGGAACCAGACACAGTTGGCAAGAATGGCCAATTTTAGCAATCACCTCTGCTATTGGGGATACCTACTGTGTGCCAGGTGTTTGAATGCCTTATTATTCTGCCCAACAACCCCACGGTTCAGGCTTAGTATCTTTATTTAGCTGAGGCACAGTAACGCTAAGAAACTGGCGCAGGTCCACCCGGTTGATAAGAGTCTGAGGTGGCATTTGAACCCAGATCTCTCAGCTGCCACAGCCTGCACACTCGCACCGACAGCAGGCTGCCTCTTTCCAGCTCACTGGCTCCATAGCCACTAAACAGAGGCATTTAGGGCTGGCTAGGATTCAACATAGACAGGAGATCAACAGATGTCAGCTCCTCGGGCCCAGGGCCCCTCAGCCCCTGAGGACTGGCCCCTTGGAGGTATCAGGCCCTGACCCACTCCTCCTGCATTCAGTTCCTCCCCTGTCTCTTTCAGCTCCCAGACCCCTTCTTTGGCCTCCACCACCTACCCACCAAATCTCCCTTTGAGTTCATCCATGTCAAGCATTCAGTTCAAACTAACTGTTGTTAGCATTACAGCAGATGCAATCATAGCCTTAGGTTTGAGGGCTATTCCTCTCCCCCCACCGGCCCACTTTCCCCACTTTCTGGTACCCCGTTTTGTGATAAGCTCCCTAAGGGCAGAGCCCTGTCTATCTGATTCATCCTTATTTTCCCAGTGCCTTGAACCACAGTTAGGTGCTCAGAAAGTATTTGTTGAAGTCACCTCCACAGCTGCTATAATCGAGCTGCACTGAGCATCTCACTCACACGACCCCATTTAGTTGTGGTAGTAACCATAGAAAGCAGGGATTATTTTTCCCACAGTTGAGGAAACAGAGGCTCTGAAAGATGGAGTGATGTGTCATCAACCACAGTGAGGAGGTGGTGGAGCCAGGATTCAAAGCTCGGGGCTGCCTGGCCCCAAGCCCGTGTTTCTTACCCCCTATCCTCTACTCCCCATTAATGTAATCAATCAATGAATAATCAATCAGTGAGTGAATGGAGGAGTCTCACGTGCCATGTGCAGTCAGCTGCCCCTGGACGGACCCCTCCCACCATCTCTGAGGGCACTGGAGTCCCCTGCCCACCCTGCCCCTTCCCTTGCCCATGGGCTCAGAGCAAAGCCTCTTCCAACAAGGCTGATTATTTCTAATCTGAGGAGAGGAGCCTCAGTTCAAAGGGATTTCAGTTATGGGAGACAAGGAGCACTTTGCCTCTCTGACCCCCTAACAGCCCCACCTCCTCCTCCCCACCTGGCACCAGTAACACAAGATAAATCTTCCCTCAGAAATATAATAGTTGTTCTTCCTCTTCCAGTTGAAGTCTCTGCCAGGTAATTAGCATACGCTGACACCTTGATAGACGAAAAGAAAGGCATGAGATAATTCCCTTTTTCTTTAACCATTATAGTATGAAGCCGCCTTTCAATTTGCCAGTTACCCAATCCAGCATTCCTGAACGCAGCCCACCGTGTGACATGTTATTCTAGCTGATCCTACCATTTCTGGTATTCATCACCAACCCCAGGTCACACTTCATAGAGCAAATTCTCCCTCTTCATATTGACACGTCTCTGGTAGGAGGGGCAGCTGGGGTTCAGACCATCTGGAAATTTCAGCGATGCCCTCACACTTGATTGGGTGCCCCCAGCTGGCAACCTGAGGCCTTACAAAGAGCCACAGAGCTCCCCTGGTGGGGTGCGGGGGGGTGGGGGGGTGGGACGGGACTTCAGAATCCTTCCCCTCTTCCTCTTTCTTGCTCCCTGAAGAAGCTGGCCTTTGACCAGGGCTCTGGAATCTGATGCAACAGGAGCTTCAGCTTGCAACTGGTGGTTTTTCTTTTTCCTCATCAACACAGACACACACACATATACACTCAGTCACTCTCTGGGCATCTTGGGGTTGTGCCCAGCCTATTTAGGGGGACTGTTCCTCCACAGTCATACATATGTTTACATGGATATGATTTTCTCCTTGTCCATTTTAGGGGTGAGGGATAGGAGAATGCATTAACTTAATTCATTCATTTTACAAATGATTTATTAAGTGTTTACTAATGTGCCAGGCAGACAGGGATGAAAAAGACAATTGAGGGTTCCTGCCTCATGGAGTTTATAATTCAGTCCTAGGAAACATTCAAGGAATTAGTAATAACCCATTAAAAGATATAATTTCAGATGGTGATATGTGCTGTTTAAGGAAACAAAACAAGTGAGGGTATAGGGAAGGGGAAGACTACCTTAGGGTGGCCTGAGAGGGCCTGAGATGTGAATTGATAGATGGTTGGAGGCAAACAAGCCAGCTCTGTATGAGCTCAGGGGAAACATTGCAAATGGAAACAAATACTTGAGAACTTGAAAGCTTGAGAACGGGTCAGCCTGCGTCTGAGTTCATCACTTTGGAGGGGTCTGTCCTGCCCTGACACAGTTTGACATTCCCTAGGACTGCAGAGGGTGGGCCAGGGCGCGACAAGCAGCTTGCTCCTATCTTTGGTGATGGTGAACAATAGCTGCCTGGATCAACCAGTCACTCAGGCCCTCTGCAAGGCTGGGGACCAGGCACCCCACCCCCAAGCAGAAACCAAAAGCCAGATCAACCCTATTATCCTCCCAAAGGCTGCCCAAGGAAATCTAGCCCACCGTGCCTCAACCCCTTCCACTCCAGGCAGGAGGCTCCCCTGATTCCACCTTCCCCTCCCCTGTTTGCCCACTGGTTCCTCCTCTTGGGTGGTGGTTCCTGACATCCTCACACCAGGCCCAGGGGCTGGAGGGTGGGGAGTGAGAGCTTGCCAGCTGCCTGCATCTGTGTGGACACTTCCCCCTTGTCAGTCAGCTAAGAGAAAGGGAAAATTTTCTTCAAAGGAAACTCACCTACCAAACAGAGAGAAGGAAAACAAGAGAAAGAAAGGGGTGGGGAGGTGTGGGATGAAGAAGCTGGGAAATAGGTGTCTACAGAGCTGGGGTTCTGGATTCAAGGAATTCTAGCCTGGCCACAGCTCTCTTGGCCTCCTGAAGACCTAGCCCCACCACCATCAAGACGCAGGACGGTCTTGGGACAGCACTCAGGCCACCAGGTGATTTGTTACGGGTTTTGTGGGGGGTGAAGAACATCTGCCCAGAGCCCAGCCAAGCCATGTGGAGCCTCTCCTTCCCCTGCTTCACAGGGGGGCCTGTCGGCACTCCTAGCCACCTCAGCCTCCAAACTCACCTCCCTACCTTGCCCCGTGCCCATCTCCTGTCTGTTTGCCACACATGAAAACCAGCGCTGCCTTTAAAAAAAATTACATGAATCAGATGACGTCATTGATGGATAAAACCGTCTACTGAATAAATACCAGGATGAGGGAAAGACAAAGGCCTGAATATATGGCATGAACAACACGAACAGCCAGCCAGACCTCCCTTCAGAGATGGGCTGGTTGCTCCAGGTGCCGGGGTGCTGTGGGCTGACAGCCACCAGCTCTCAGCCCCTCCAGGGACTGCCTCAGCAGCAGAGAACAGGGTTCAAGGTCGTGTCCCTTCCTGGGGTTTCCACATTCAAGAATTGACTGATGTGGGTCATGAAGGACATCTTCAGTCCAGCTCTGAAGGGCCATCAGCTGCCGAGCTCACCATCGTGCTGGTCAAGGCTGTCCTTGGCCCGGATCCCAGGTCCTCCTCTCCCTCTGTCTGAGCCAACATCCTTCCACAGGTGCTGATCCCAAGGGAACAGCTTAATAAAATCTTGCACACTAAAGCAAAATCAAAAACAAAAATAGAAAAATTCCACTGACCTCCCATAATATTTTCAATTAAAAAAAATATTTTTTTTTTATGAGGGCCAATAGACCTTGCACGAATGCCCTGAACGCAGCCTGCCTTTCTCACCTCATGTCACTGAGGTCCTTCCTGGCCACTGTGTCTAAAATTTCAACTTCATATAACCATTCATTTTTTTCTCCTTACCATCTATCACTATCTGTCATTCTCTATATATATTTTAAGCTAATTTATCTAGTTTATTTTCTGTTTCTGCACTAAAATATAAGCCCTAGGAGGGCAGGAATTTTTTACTTTTTGTTCCTATTGTGCCTTCACAGTTTAGCAGAGTGCCTGACACACAGTAGGTTGTTTAGTGAAATCATCGACAAATCTCTTACCTGCTGCTATCTCACACAGCACCAGGCACATAGTAGGCATGAAATGAATATTGATAGAACAAATGAATGAAAGAAAAAATAAATAAATCTGTGTCTGCTGTCTGCAGTGGGCATCCCTCCAAAATCCTTTTTTTTTTTTTTTTTTTTTTGCTCTAAGGGGCTCCTTCTTTCCTCCCAGTTCCCTAAGTTCTCTCTGGTAACCCCTCAGAAGTCCAAGGTCACAGGGATCTGTGGCAGCATTGTATATGCCTGTTCCCCGCCACCTGCAAACCCCGATCACAGACTTCCTGACCATGGGCAGTGTGGGGAGGGGTTACAAATCGGCTCTGGACCCAAACGGCCTGGATTTGAGTTTCGGTTCAACCATGTTTCAGTTGAGTGATCTTAACATCTGAGAGCCTCTCATCTGCAAAATGAGGAAGATGATGGCCTAACTCCCAGGGCTCTGGAAGGTGCCTACTGAACTTTGGCCCCCTGCTAAATCCCCAATGCTCAGAAAGCAGGGACCAAATACACAAGGTCACAACTGGTTCCTCAGCACCTAATAGGTGCTCAATAAACTAGAGAGTGACGCTCCGTGTTGCCCACTGTACATGGCTCCTGAATGCACATGAGCAAACAAAGCGGTCAGATGACGTAGCAGAGACAGACCTCCACCGGCCACACTCTGGGAGTCTCTGCCCGATCACCCAAAGTTTGCCTTCTCCTTCCCTGGCCTGAGGGTGGCCACTGTTCCCTCATTTGGAGGCGAGGTGGGAAGGAGAGAGTCCAATGGTGGTTATCCTATGCCCAGGGGTCCCTGTGTACCCCAAGATCACCATGCTACCCTGCAGCCTCTCCACTCACTGGCCTCTGGCTGAACCCCAATCTCTGCTCTTGCACCCCTCTCCTCACTCCAGGATCCAGCCTAGTCCCCCCTCCAAACAGCCTCGGATAGCTCGGGCCACAGTGTTCTCTCCTCTTTCTAACCACCCACTGCGTGTATCGACGGAATCGTGCTTGCTGGCATTTGCTTCCACCTAGGCTGGCATTTGATTAGGTTCTGCCCCAGGTTCTCATCTCACTTGCCTGTCAGATCTCCAAAATCGACTTTAATAATAATAACGCTCTTGCACATCTGGGACCCCACTGGGCACTCACACAAAAGGCTTCTATTGTTTTTATCTCTGTTTCCACAGCCACCCCACTGTGGAGAAGGTGGGGGTGTAGAATCCACCCCACTCTACAAATAAGGCAACCAATGCCCAGATAGGCTCACATCAAAACCCCTCACCCTGACCGACTCCCCTCTCACCAGCCCAGTCACTGGAACCACTCTTCACCGAGATGCCCAAGCCAGAAACGGGGGTGACATCACCCCATGCTGTACCTCATCCTTTCTTTCACAGACAGACAGTCCCCAGGCCCTGCCCAGGCCACCTAAGTCTTTGACCATTCCTCAGCTCTGCCGCCTTGGCCCATGGGAGTTGGCTGTCCGCCCCCCACCACCCCACACCCAGAGGATTGCAAAGATCCCCCTCTTTACCTCCATTATTGTCCCATCCTCCCCCCATTCTTCTGTGCATTGCATCAGAATGCTCTTTCCTTGCCACCCACTCATTTATGCATGTATGTGTTCATTCACGCAATAGTTACAAGATCTTACTCTGTGCCAAGTCCCTGTTCTAGATGCTGGAGGTTCAGCAATGAACTAAACAAAGCCCTTGCTCTCACGGAGTTTGTATTCCAATAGAGAGCTGGGGGATCAATAAGAAATGAGCAAATAAATACAGAGCATCTAGAGAGTGTTGAACCTTCATAGAAAGATAAAAAGCAGAGGGAAACAAGGAAGTGCTTGGGCAGTAGAGAGGCTTGGGATTATATAAGACAGGAAGGGGAGCAGTCTTCTAGAAGAAGTGACAGAGTGACCCTAGTTGCCACCCAGGGCTGTTCCAGGGAGTGGAACAACAATTGCAAAATCCTCAGGTGAGATTACACTTGGCAAGTTCATGTTCGAGGAAGCGCACAGCCACCAGCAAGGCTAAAGGAGTAAGAGAAGAGGGAGAGATGTGGCAGGCAACCACATCACCTGGGTTTATAGGCAGGGTTTGTAGGCCATCTTAAAGATTTTGGTTTTGAGTAAGATGAGCTATTGGAGGGTTTGAGCAGAGGAGTGACATGATTTGTTGTACAGGATCCCTCTAGCTGTTGGATGGATAATACATTGCAGGGGGACAAGAGTAGAAGCAGGGGGACCAGTTAGGAAGCAACTGCGGCCATGCAGGAAGAGATGATGATGGCTTGGACCGGGGAGGTGGCTGTGGAAGTGGTAAGAAGTGGTCAGATGGTGGACAACTTATGAAGGTAGAACCAACAACACACTCTAATGAGTTAGATATGGGGAATGAAAGAGAGGAGTCAGGAATGACGCCATGGACGACTACAGATTTGATCTGGTCACTCCACTACTTCCCCATGGCTCTTCAGTTTATCCCAATCCCTTAACACAGATTATAAGGTCCTTCATGATCTGAACACTCACCCTCACCACTCACCTCCCCATGCTGTGGTCTAATCTTGGGCAAAAGTAAATACTACTGTTTAACAGTTATTGAATGTTTACCTCCGACTGTGTGGATCACAATAAACTGTGGAAAATTCTGAAAGAGATGAGAATACCAGACCATCTGACCTGCCTCTTGAGAAATCTGTATGCAGGTCAGGAAGCAACAGTTAGAACTGGACATGGAACAACAGACTGGTTCCAAATAGGAAAAGGAGTACGTCAAGGCTGTATATTGTCACCGTGCTTATTTAACTTATATGCAGAGTACATCATGAGAAACGCTGGGCTGGATGAAGCACAAGCTGGAATCAAGATTACCAGGAGAAATATCAATAACCTCAGATATGCAGATGACACCACCCTTATGGCAGAAAGTGAAGAAGAACTAAAGAGCCTCTTGATGAAAGTGAAAGAAGAGAGTGAAAAAGTTGGCTTAAAGCTCAACGTTCAGAAAACTAAGATCATGGCATCTGGTCCCATCACTTCATGGCAAATAGATGGGGAAACAGTGGCTGACTTTATTTTTGGGGGCTCCAAAATCACTGCAGATGGTGACTGCAGCCATGAAATTAAAAGACGATTGCTCCTTGGAGGAAAAGCTATGACCAACCTAGACAGCATATTAAAAAGCAGAGACAGTACTTTGCCAACAAAGGTCCATCTAGTCAAGGCTATGGTTTTTCCAGTAGTCATGTATGGATGTGAGAGTTGGACTATAAAGAAAGCTGAGCGCCGAAGAATGGATGCTTTTAAACTGTGGTGTTGGAGAAGACTCTTGAGAGTCCCTTGGACTACAAGGAGATCCAACCAGTCCATCCTAAAGGAGATCAGTCCTGAGTGTTCATTGGAAGGATTGATGTTGAAGCTGAAACTCCAATACTTTGGCTACCTGATGCAAAGAGCTGACTTATTGGAAAAGACCTTGATGCTGGGAAAGATTGAAGGCAGGAGGAGACGGGGATGATAGAGGATGAGATGGTTGGATGGCATCACCAATGCAATGGTCATGAGTTTGAGTAGTTCCAGGAGTTAGGGATAGACAGGGAAGCCTGGTGTGCTGCAGTCCGTGGGGTCACAAAGAGTCGGACACAAATGAGCCACTGAACTGAACTGAAGCCCCTATCTTCAGGAGATAAGAGCTGACATTATGGAGTGCTTACTGTGCACGAGGCACAATACTAAGCACATTACACACACTATCTCACTTAATCCTCCCAACACATCTTTGAGATAAACATGTTTATTATCTCCATTTTCCAAGTGAGGTAACTGTGGCTCTCAGAGGTTAAGTAAACTCCCCAGGGTCAAAAGGACTTGGATGCTAAACTCATAGCTGATGAATTGAACTGATGACACTGGCAGTAACTGGTGCCTGCTTTCTGTGAGCCCACTGCCCTCAGCCCCCAAACTGGCACACCGTGGGCAAGGGGCTCAAGCAGTGAGCAGATCCCAGCTTTCAGGCCAGAGAGGAGGGCCTCCCTCTGCTCCCTCAGAGCTTCCCTCTGCTCATTCATCTCCCCCTTTGCACCCTCAATAGAAGTCTTGAGAGTGACCGATTGAAGGATGTGATTTCCTCTGGAGAGCAGCATCATTTACATGGCAACATTCAAACAGGAACAGAATTCTTCCGTGAGGGCATGGGCTTCAGAAGACAGCTGTGGATGGAGGGTTGTTGTTAGGAAGGAGGGGGGTGCCCGAGGGATGGAGAACGATCCTTTATTTATTTATTTCCCTCGCAGAGCCTTCACCTTTCATTAAAACAGCCTCCGGATGTAGGTGCAATCAAACATTCATTAGACAAGCAAGGTACATTAAAAAAAAGAAAAACTAACAACGCCCAAACACACCACACACACACACACACACACTCACACTATACAGCAATAATCAATCTGCGAAATGAAACCAGTCCCCTGCTTCAGGCAAGAAAAGCAGGCTGTGCGCCCCCGCACGAAGCTCCAGAGGCAGTGGGTACGCCCCTGGAGACCGTGGCTCCCTCCCTGGCTGTGCACCCGTCCCTGTCCCTTAGCTTTCTGCTCCGAAGCTGTGACCCCAGGATTTGGCACCTGCGTGTGACGGGGACCTGAGGAGCAATCTGTTCCCCCGCCAGCGGGCCTGACCCAAGAGGGTCCTTCCTGGCGCTTTTACTACCCGCCTCGACAAGTTTGCCCACCGGTCTCAGGCGCGTACAGAGCTCTCCCTTGCATCTGTTCGCACATCGTGACCCCAGACTCAGAGCTTGGCCCTAAGGGTCGTCTGCACAGGGCATCAGCATTTTCCCAAAGCCATTTCTGGGTCGTTGGGGGAGTGGGCAGAAGAAGGCAGTTGTCGGGAGACCTCGGCTCTCCTTCCCTCAACCACGACCGGCTTCCCGGAGGAGGGGACGGCGGCGGAGCGGGGGAACCGGGCTAGGAAGTGAATCGACAGATGGGGAGTAGGAGGCTCTTCCCAGCATATGGAGCCGCGTGGGCGGAAGGAGTCTGGGCCGGGTGTGGGGGAGGGGGCACAGGGCGCCGTAGACGGTCCCGGGAGCCGGGACGCACGCTGGAGTGGGGGTGGGCGTGTGAACTGGACGGAGAGGGGAGGAGGTAACTCTCCAAAGATGCGGGCGCGGGTGTGGGGGCGGCCTCGGATGCGCTCACCCAGGAGCCTGCGGAGGGCGCAGCACGCCCAGCGCCTTGCACAAGGGCGCCCCCTGATGGCGCCTCTCATGTCAGGCAAGACTTCTATTTTCTTCCCTAATCAGTTTAACAAAATCCTTCAGAAAGAGCTTCCTAGGAGCCCCGTTGCTGGGCTGAGCTCTTTGGAGGATACCACTGTGCCCATTTTTCAGTTAAGGGAATGGAGGCCCAGCGAGGTTACACCTCTAAATCTCGGTGGCAAGAGGCAAGATTCAAGTCTATGCATTCTTTCATTCCATAGTCCCCATTAACAAGTCCCTACAACCCACTCCAGTATTCTTGCCTGTGAAATCCTGTGGACAGAGGAGCCTCGTGGGCTATATTCCATGGGGTGGCAGAGTGGACACGACTTAGCGACTAAACAACAGCAACAACTGGGGGGATACTTCAGTACAGGAGATCAATAGGTCCCTGGCCTCCTGGGGCTTATGGTCTAGGTGAGGAGATAGACAGTACACAAGTAAACAAATAAATAAGCAAAATAATGAGTGCTGTGGAGGAAATAAACCAGGGTGTGGAACCAGGCAGCAAGTGCTCTCAGCTTCCCCCCGCCTGCCGTCCCCTCACTGCTCCCTGGGGCGTAGAATTTGTCAGCCTTGGCTTCAAGGCAGGCAGCAAAGGATGGTAGCTCTGGGGGAGAAACTAAGGTGTGGGGGGGTGTAGATTCCCAAGACCATTCTTGGGCGCCACTCCCTTCCCTGGCACCCCCTCCCACGTGCCACCACCAGCACCTGCAGCCCCAGGCTTTCCCACTGTGGCCAACAGGCTGAATTATTTTCTCATCTCAACCCGATGAGTTTTTAATCTGTCTTTATACAGAAGCCTGGCTGCCTGCGCGGGGATTATTACTGAGTTCTCTGCACATCGATCCTGCCTCCGCTGGCTGTTCTGACCAAGTGAGGCTCTGAGACAGAGGTGGGAGGAGCCTCCACTCTGGAAAGATTTAGGGGTGCACCAGTGGGCAGGGACCTGCATTCAGATGGCAGATGCTCAGGATTTCAGGGGCACTGCCCTGCAAAATGGGGTGCAGCCAGGGTATAAAGGTGTGGGGATGAAGGGGCAACATTCACCATTTGAGCTCAAGAGATGGGGCTGCTCCCACAGGGCCAGGTTACTGCTCACTTGGTAGCTCTGTAGCTCTTGCATCTTTGGATGCAAGGAGGCAGAAGAGGCTAAGATGGCCCGGGACAGGGACAGAAGATCAGGAGAACAGGGCTCTGACCCCACCTCTGCTATTTCCAAGCCATGTGCCCTTGGGTAATTGTTTTTCTGTAAAATGGAGGTGAGGAGAATATTCTGAGGATATTTAATGAGGCAGTGTATGCACATGGTTTTCACACAGTAAACACACAGTCGTGTCAGCTATGGCTATTAATATCATCATATGCAAAATGGAAGTGGGAGTGCTGGCTCTGCTCCCTGGACAGAGCTCTGGCAAAACACAAATGGACAGAGGCGCCAGGCCCACGTGAGGACTATTGTTGATCCAGGGCCAGCTCACCATTGCTAATACAGGTGTGAGGAGGCGTGAGGCAGACACACGTATTTAGTCGCTCCCACACTGGGTCAGTGACAGACAGACAGACACACACACACACACACACACACACACACACACACTGACAGCTGTTTAGACAGATACACCTCCCCCACCCCTGCCTTCATACTCAGCCCGATAGCAGGCATTGTGGAATAGAAGCTCCCACACGTGATTTTCTGTCTGCCCTGGCACCAGTAGGTTCTTGAGAGTGGCCTTCAAGCACACAAATCTGAGCATTTTCATTGTTTTCATTTCATTCATGGTCCTGGGACAAGCTCCCAATGCCCTGGATGGCCTGGCAGTGTCTTCTGGTCCCACCTTGCCGCTCACCTCTCCTGCCCTCTGCACGCCAAGCTCCCTGGAGCTCCTATGCTATACTTGGTACCTCTTGTCTCTGCCCTCACATGTGCACTTCCTTCTTCCTGGAACACTTTTCGATTCAGACTCTAACCCCCTGATAACAGAGACTTGGGCTATTGGTTTATCAAAAGTGGATAAGCAGAAACTATTTGTTGAACTGAGTTGAATCCATCCACATCCCAACTGGCTCTTTCTGGCCTCAGCTCAAGCTTCACTTCTCAAGAAAAGACTTCCTGCTGCAGAGGCTGGATATAGACTCTTGTTTCCCCTCCGAAAGCCACCTGTACCTCCCCTGGGAAACGGACTAAACTCTACAAGGGCGAGGACAGCTCTTGCTTGTTTACTGCTCTGTCTTCATTACCCAGCATGTCGTAGGTGCTCAAGAAATATTTTGAGTGAGTTAATAAATGGAGAAATGGTACCAGGACTCAAGCCCTTCAGTTTTAGTCCCTTTCTATCTTCCTTGTCTTCACCCTGACTCACCCTCCTTCCCTAGCTTCAAAGGAATGACTTCTGGTGTATTAGGACCAGGTTTTTGGTTTTCCAGCCCCTCTTCCTTCCCTCTCCTTCTTCCGTAACCATTCACTTCCAGGCCATGCCCTGGCTCCTGGGGACATCCTTCTGGCTGGGCCCTCTCAGCTTTGATTTGCTCTCTCTGAGGAAAAGTAGGGTCCACTCTGAGCTCCTGAGGGTAGGCTTGGCCCTGGGCACCCTGAGCCCACTTCCCTTCCCCGCTCCAAAGACCCCAGCTCTGAGTCTGCAGACACAGTGAGGCTGGGCGCCTCTCTCCCCTCACCAGCCAGCCCAGACTAGCAAATGCCGAGTCACTGCCTTGCCAGCTGCTGCCTGTCTCCAGCTCCTCCAGCCTGAGGAGCTGCCAGGAGCAAACCCAGAAGAGCAGCCCATGGCAGCATCTGAAGCACTTCACACCTGGAGCCAAGGACTTCCTGTTCCCTTTGTGCAGACTCTGACTTCTGAACAGGGGGATAGAGGCCCAAAGCCAGGTGGGACCATTGTCCCCTCTCAGTGCCGCCTCCCCACCTCACCCTCCACTGCCAAGGACCACTGGACACACACTGACCACCCAGCCTCAGTTTCTCCAGGGGGCCCTTCCCATGAAGGGGCTACCAAGGAAGCATCTGCAGGGCTGCTCCAAAGCTTCAGTGCCTGGGAATGCTGACTAATAATTAAGCCCCTACAAACTGCCTGTAGATAAGCAGAATCCCTGCATTTATACAGCCCTGCACACATTTCAAAGCCTTTTCACATATATTATCTCATATGATCTCAAACAATAATCCTATTGGGTAGTTACTAGGAAGAAAATGAATGTCCTTATTTTGCAGAGGAGAAAACCAAAACTCAGAGAGGAAAGAGTCTTGTCCGAGGTCACACAGTGTGTGGAGGTCAGAGCCTAGAACGCAGGTTCCTAATAATTTATGGCTTTTAATTATCCCTTTGCCCAGGAGCCTGGAATAGCCTCTACAAAACAAACCCTCTCAGCTCTTCTGCCCATGTTACAGGTGAGGAGGCCAAAGATCAGAGAAGTTCAGTAACAGTCTTGTGTCACACAGCTTCTTCAGGACATAACACTGGTCTCTTTGACCAATCTGACCTTAATCCCTATTCTTAGGCTCTCCTTGGGTTACCTAAGTCTCCTTCTCAGACCCCAAAACTTCAGAACCTCTTCCTTGGAGTCCAGGACTACTAGAGATCTCCTTTTTCTATGGCTTTCTGCATTCCCAACTCACACATTCACTCACACATTCATTTGACAGACATCCACTGAGTACCTCCTGTGTGCATGGCATTATGAATTCCATGGTGGACAGTGGGTCAGTCTCCTGCTCTGGAGGATCTAGTCCCAGCTAGGGAAACCTGGGAAGGCTCCCTGGAGGAAGGGGCACCCAAGATGAATTTTGAAAGATGAGTTGGGAGCAGGCAGCAGAGAAGGAAGAATGTTGCAAGCAGAAAGAGCCAGAGGCAAGAGAGAGCAGCACCTGTTCAGAGATGCTGTAAGTGTGGCAGCTTGGCTAGAGGAGGGAAGAGAGTTAAGGCTCATGCAGTGCTGGAGAGGGGCCTGTGGCAGGGTAGTGACCCTGTCAGGTCTGTTAAGTGTGCTATGGGCCCTCCCTGGTGGTCCAGTGGTTAAGACTTCGCTTTCCAGTGCAGGAGGTACTTACTGGTTGAATCTCTGGTCAGGGAAGTAAGATCCCACATACCTTGTGTTCAAAAAACTGAAACATGAAACAGAAGCAGTATTGTAACAAATTCAATAAAGGCTTTAAAAATGGTCCACATCAAAAAAAAGGGGGCAGGGATGTATGGAGGCTGTGTGGAGGGTGGGGCTGGCCCTGGGGACATGTATTCCCAGGTCCCTTCTGGTCTAGGACCTTTGGAATTGGGCTTACAGGCTGTGGGGATGTGGGAGTGTCCTTCCAGCGGACTCTTGGCTGAGCCTGGGGATACTTCGGAGGCCAGGGGTAGGAGGGCAGTTTGTGGATGGGGTAAGACGTGAGAGCCAAAGCTTCCCCTGCAAGTGGTCCCCAATCAGGTACTCATTTGAGAGCAAGCAGAAGGAAGGACATTTTAGAAAATGGGTACATCATGTTCATAGGCCCAGAGGCAAAACAGAGCAAGACCAGCGGGGAGCTAGAGACCTTTAATGTGACTACAGTGTTGGGGGGGTGCAGGCGGTGGTGGTGCTCTGGGCTGGGTGCAGTCACTACTGTGCTTTAGTGGGAGTGAACTCAGGCCTTAACGGGTGAGAGTCCTGGGCCTCTGCAGGTGGTCCTCTGAAGTCCTACTCCCAGCTCCTACTGCCATGTGTCCTGGGGCAAATCACGCCATCTCTCTGGTTCTCAGTTTTCTCCTCTATAAAATGGAATTGCCGTGAGGATTATACAAATAATACATGACACACTCAGCATATAATAAATACTCAATAAATGCAACCTATGTTATTATCTCTATCATTAGTATTATCATTATTAGCAGTTTTGCAGTGAGAAATCCAAGGAGGAGTACCACTTTGTAAGGGAGGAATCTCATTTTAAAAAGTAAAAACAAGTTGCAAATGTGCTTATCTGTAATCTCCACATTTACAGATATGTGTGAAATTTCATCCGCAACTGTTTTCTCAGGGTGTCATCCCATCCCAAATCAAATGATGATGTTGGATGTTGTTACAGGAATAGTAAGGGCATCACAGCAACTGGTAACAGGCTTGAGGCTGGGAGCGGGTGCAGGGAAGGGGAGGGGGGGCCCTTTCTTAGTCCCTGGGGGGATGACAAGCCGCATGTTTCAGAGTTGGGATGGTGGGGGACTTTTCAAGGATTAGGAGTGACTCTACCTGCCCCAGTTAAGATGAGAGTGAGAATCAGCCACGTTTTGGGACTTCCCTGGTGGCTCAGTGATAAAGAATCTGCCTGTTGATGCAGGAGACAGGGGTTCAGTCCCTGATCCAGTCTGACCCCACATGCTGTGGAACAACCAAGCTGATGCACCACGGCTATAGAACCTGTGCTCTAGAGTCCAGGAACCGCAACTGCTGGAGCCCATGAGCCCTGCAGCCCGACCTCTGCAACAGGAGAAGTCACAGCAATGAGAAGCCCACCCACTGCAACTAGAGAGTAGTCCCCATTGCTGAAACTAGAGAAAAACCCTTGCAGCAACGAAGACCCAGCATAGCCAAAGATAAAAAAAAAAAAAGAATCTGCCACGTTTTTCTGGACTGAATGCTGTAAACAGTCTGGGACCTGGCCCCCTGCCTCCAGAAGTTTATCATCTTCTAGAGTTATAGATTAATCTCATAGAATCTGAATTGTTTCCGTGAAGGGATTACGATTTTTCAGGTATTAACAGTGAAACCCATAGCTCCGACATGGTCAGACAGGCGATCAAGGACCGATAAGCCTGTGCTCCAGAGTCCTGCCTAGTTGGAATCCCGCCTCCATTTCTGCAGCTCTGGGCCTTAGACAAGCTACTTCTCTGAATTGTGGTTTCCTTGCCTATATACCTGAACCAATAATCAGACCTATCTCAAGGGTTGTGTTAAGATTCAAAGAAATAATCCTATACAGTGCTTGACATGAGCCCTGCCACATGATCAGGGCTCAGAAACTGGCCGTGGTCATTGCTGATATGATGTGCTTCTCCTTCTGGGAAACTAGATGGCCAATCTCAGCTAGACTGCCCATGGAGAGGGGCAAGAGGCTGGGGTGCTCTGTCTGGGGATTAACAGGTGTTTCAACCGGACTACTGTTCCCTTAGGCAATGGCAGTTTGCAGGAAGGGTCCACGCTCAGAAAGACCACTGTGCCTGCAAGGGGATGGGAACCTCTGACTTCAACTGGGGAACAAATTGGGCCTTGGCCTCAGCTTTGAGAACTGGGAAGGAGGACAAATCAGCCACAGGCCGGACAAATCAGCACACAAGATATGGAGCCTGGGGCAGGGCGAGGTCTGCATTGGGAGTACTGGTCTACCACCTTGGCGGAGGCAGGGAGCAAGGCCAATCATTTTCTAGGACTTCTGAAATTCAGAAACATGAAATTAAAAAAAAAAAAAAAACAGCACACACATAAAGAAATGGTTTTTTGCAGCTGTTTTGGCATTTGGGGAGTAATTTACCAACATTGAGTTCAAGTTAATGAAGTTGGGGGTAGGCAGCTTCCATGGGAGTTCTGCTTCCTAGCAGTCTATGTTCACCCAGCCGGCAAGGAGGGCCGAGTGGGTGGTCGGTGGGGAACATTAACAGTAACAAGTTGTGTATTTGTCATCAGAATGGAGCCCCCGGGCACAGGGGTAGTGCCTATGGCTGCTCAATGATGCATTTGTCATGTGGCCACTGACACAATCAATTGACCCCCTTACACACCGGTGTTTACCAGCCATTGTATAAATATTTCACCCCTCCCCAGCTGACACATAATCTCTTCTTTGCTGCCTCTGACAAATGAACATTTCTCTGTAGACTCTTAAATGAGTATGTGTCACAGCTATGTCACTGATTAATTTTTTTTTACCACCACGAACAACGATGCATAGAAATGTAACTTATATTCATTTCCCAGCTTGAGCCCAGCTGTCTAAAAAATTCCAGCAGCAGCTACGACTGACAGACAGCTATCCCAGCGCTTGGGCATGCTGACATGTGGTTGTGTGAGTGCCAGCTTGTTAATTATGGGCTTTCTCTTCCGGCCTGGCTGCTGAGTAACCAGCCACAGGGACCTTAATCACTGTTGGGACCAGGAAGGGCCTGCTTCAGAAGGCCCTAGGGGGTGACTCCCCCACCCAGCCTAACCACACACATTTTTTCTCCTTCAAGCACTGGCCACCTTTTCCTCTGGGTTTTGGCTTGGGAACACCCCTGAAGTTACCTTGGTTACACTCATTGCCACCTTGAACTCTTCACCCACTGATCTGTGAGATTATGAGGGTAGGGGCTGAGTTTTACTTACTAAGCATGGGTTGGATGTGCCAAAAATATTTGCAGACATTAAATCAACTACGGTGTAATTATTGAACAATGTACCAGACACTTGACATGTACTGTTCATTTCATCTTTCCAATGAGTATTCTTGGAGCCTAAAGACCTGAGGCCAGAGGAAAAGGTGACCATTAACTGGGGGAAAAAATGGAGTGTGTGCTTAGACTGGGGTGGAAAGCCAAGCCCAGTAGCCCTTGGAAGCTGCCATTCCTGGGCCCAACAGTGATTAAGGTGCTTGTGGATGGCTGCCTGGCAGCTGGGCCAAGTTGAAGTTCAGGTTCTAGCAGTGGAGGACTAGAGGTTCCAAGGATAGGTGCTATTTGTGCCTTGGTTTGCAGCTGAGAAAACTAAAGGACAGTCCTTGCCATTGGACTGGTTAAGAGCCTGTGTTGTGGACCCCAGAGCCTGCACATCTAACCGTTCTCTGTCAATCTCCCCATCCCCACCATCCTTCCCCGGGCTGTCTTAGTGTCTCCTGCACTACTGCTCACCTCCCCTCCTGTCCTTTCCTCTCCTTCACATTTTCCTCTTCCTGGCAGATTCCCGAGTCACCTTGGGCTTCAGAGCAGACTCAGCATCCCTGCCCCCACGCCGACCCTGTCCATCTGCTGCTTCCCCTCCCCACCCACCCACCCACTGGCACAGGACTGAGGCTTCAGCCGGTGTCTAGGCTGCTCACACCCCACTGCCTGTCTCCAAGCACCTGTGTCCCATGCACCTGTGTCCCTTCTCTGATGTCATGTAGCCGCTGGCTGGGAGCCAAGAGCACGACTCCTGGGGGCACTTCCGATAGATTAACTCACTCACACCAGCTCTGCCATCGCCCACAAGGCTCTCAAGGGACTGGCCTGAGGGAATTCTCTGGCGGTCCAGTGGTTAGGACTCAGTGTTTCCACTGCTGTGGGCCTGGGTTCCATCCTAGTTGGGGAATTAAGATCCCGCAAGCCTCATATTGTGGGCAAAAAAGAGAGAGACTGATCTGAGAAATAGAGACCCCTCCCTTGCCTAATGTCATGTCCCTAGAGTCCACACAAGTCAATCAAAACCACTGATGTACATAGTAAGGTAGAGAGCCTGGAATGGGGGACACTGTGAATCCCAGTTTCTCTGTTTACCTACTTGTATCCTTGGGCAACTCACCCATTATCTTCCTGTCTTTGACACAGGAGACCCTGGTATAACACTGGGCTATTATAAAGGTGCAAAGAGCTCCCATTGGAGCAGCAACAGACAGGCGCCTAGCATGCAGTAGGTACACAGGAAATGGCAGACCTTTCAAGGAAAGGACTTTCAAAACTGTCCCATCCTGACCAATCATCTCCCATCAGAGAAGAAAGGCTGGTCAAACATGTCTCCTGAATCACACGCAGCTGCTTGTTGATACCCAGTGGAGCTAGGAGGTGGCCCTCTGAGACCCCGTGTACCATGTACCACCTTCTCCACTCCTGGACTGAGTGGTGTGGGAAGAGGGGCAGCCCCAGGGAATGAGATGAAACTGCTGGGGGTGGAGTTGCCCAGAGGATCTCCTCTCACTTTCAATAAGCATCATCCAGACTGAAGGCTACATGTGAACACTCAGTCCAAGCAGCCCTGAATGAAGGACATGTTTATGTGCATTATTCTGCTGAAAAGTCCCCCAAACACTCTGAGTTAGGTATAACTGACCTCATTCTACTGATAAATTGAGACCCAAGAGGTTCAGGAAACTATAAAAAGTCACACAGAACCAGAGCTCACTTGAACTTGGGTCTATTTCCTTCCCAATTAAAGGCTCTTTACTCCCACCATATGCTGCCTCCCCCAGCTCTCCTTCCCCACTATGCACAGAAGCGAGCTCCAGGGAGTAGGCACCTACTGTTCAATGATGTCACCCAGGGCCTGTGTTATGACATCACAGCCCCAGTGGGCCTGCCCTGCCCCACCTGTGGGGACTTAGTGACGCCGAGCGCGAGGTCAGGGGGAGGAAAAGCCCAGATGACACAGTACCGGGTAGGAACCAGGATGACAGCAGGTCCAGGGAGGGGGCTGATGCAAGAGAGGGGCCCACACAATGGATCCTTCAGTTTCAGGGGTGGCTGTGCCTTCCCCCATACGTTTCCTTGTTCGAAATGGAGCATGGAGCCCCGGAAATCAGGACAAAAGCACCACCCACAGCTCTGGTCTCGATGACTCAGACTCCACCTCCCACAGCCTCCTCCTGTGTGTGCTTCTGAATGTGTGTGTACCCGAGCATGTGTCCAGCCAGTGCATGAGGCTGTCAGCTGTGCATGCATGTGTGTGCACATGCACACACAGGGATGAGTCCACTTGTGCACCTGTGTCCGTCTGCAGACCTGTTTCCAAGCCCAAGCCTGCAGGATACGATGACCAGCAGGGTCAGTGATGCTCATAATGTTAACAGCAGACGCACTTCATATGTTCAAAGGCACTGTCCTAAGCATTTTATATTTTGCATAATGTGGAATCCATACAACAGCCTTTTGACTTGAGTATCATCATTATTCCCACTCTACTGATGAAACCAAGGCTCAGAGAAGTTATACTTCTTTTCCAAGGTCACACAGCCAGGAAATGATGTAATTTTCAGATGCCAAAGCCTGGACCCAACAACATGTGCTTTCCCCCTTGCCCCCTCTAGGGGGGATGGAGAAAAGATTCCAAGGGTCCTTTGTATCCAGGGTGTCTGAAGGAACTGGGGCTGGAAGCCATAGTCTTGAAGGAGAAGCGGGCAAATAACACAGAGATGCTTGAGCAGGAGGGGGCAGGGCAGCTGTCTCTCAGAACAGGTGTCAGAGAAGCTGTGACAGCCACTTAGAACCACAGTGGCAAGCCTCCTTTACATGGCGATTTGCATATATTTGCATGCATTTGCATCACCAAATCTGTGGAATCGGCCCTAATGGTCCCTGCCTAGGAAGACTGGCAGAAGCTAAGAGGGTGGGAGTGACGAGGAGGGCCTGGGGAATTCGGGGAAGGGAAAGAGGAAAAAGGCAGTGCTGTGGAAGCAATGGGAGGTGCTGGGCACAGCGAAGAGACAGTTTCTAGGGGAAAGCAGGAAGATTCTCTCCCCTGTGCCCTGAGTCCTTCCCCTGAGGGCAGTGCAGTAGGGATGGCGCGTTTAGAAATCGGAGAGAACAGAGGGTGCAGGACCTAAATTAGTGAGTAGCGCTCAGGAGGAAGGCCTAGGCTGAGGCCTGAGTTGGGAACCCCCAGCCCTAGGTCTCGGGAAGGCTGGCAGGAGGACAGGGGAGGGCCTGGCCCTGTTGTCTCCCGGCTGGGGCGGCTGCCCACTCAGCTGCTGGAGCTCATGGTTCGGTGTTGGGGCGCCATCTAGTGGAAATATTTAAGAAGGCTCCCCTTCCATCCTCAGTTCAGTTCAATCGCTCAGTAGTGTCCGACTCTTTGCGACCCCTGCACTGCTGTACGCCAGGTTTCCCTCTCCATCACCAACTCCCGGAACTTGCTTAAACTCATGTTTATCGAGTCGGTGATGCCATCCAACCATTTCATCCTCTGTCGTCCCCTTCTCCTCCCGCCTTCAATCTTTCCCAGCATCAGGGTCTTTTCAAACAAATCAGGTCTTCGCATCAGGTGGCCAAAGTATTGGAGTTTCAGCTTCAGCATCAGTCCTTCCAATGAATATTCAGAACTGATTTCCTTTAGGATAGACTGGTTAGATCTCCTTGCAGTTGAAGGACCTCTCAAGAGTCTTCTCCAACACACCACAGTTCAAAAGCATTATTTCTTCAGCGATTATTTTTCTTTATTGTCCAACTCTCACATCCATACATGACTACTGGAAAAACCATAGCTTTGACTAGATGGACATTTGTTGGCAAAGTAATGTCTCTGCTTTTTAATATGCTGTCTAGGTTGGTCGTAGCTTTTCTTCCGAGGAGCAAGTGTCTTTTAATTTCACGGCTGCAGTCACCATCTGCCCCTTCCTCTAATGGCCTGCAGAAAATGGGTATCAATTTTGCCCCTGTGCAAGAGGCACAGTGTGGACCACGGTCCTGCAGCCTGCCTGGGAATTACAACTTTACAGAGGATTGCCAGCAGGGAGCTTCCTCTCGGGCTCAGGTGAGGCTAAGATAGACCAATATAGCTAAATGATGAGGAGCTTAAGCCTTAAAATCAGAAGAACATGGCTGTGCCAGTACTAATTTGCAAATTAACCTCTGAATCAGTTACCTCATCCGTCAAAGGGGGATGACAATCTTTACTTGTGGGACTGACAGGGGCGAATATACGTTAAGAGCTTATTAGTAGGATCAGGACCAGGGAAAAGCAAGTGAGGTCCCTGGGACACAAAATTTAAGGGCACAAAACTTGAGGACACTGAGACACCCTCTTAGGCCCCTCATTCTTTCTCCTCTTGTCCTGGCCTTCCTTGTGAGCACATTGCCTGGCAGTGGGGGAGCTATTGCTGGTGATATTATCATAGCATTACTGCCTAGAGGATGCTGAGCCTTGGGGAGACAGCCCTACCCCCCAAGGCATAGAAGTCCCCATCTGACCTGGCCTGTCAAGGGTGTGAAGCGAATTTGGAGGCCAGAGAGCTGAGGGGGTGCTCCCCAATGAGTCAGGAATGGAGAGGAAGGCACAGACAGATAGGATGGAGGGGGATATTAGGTCACAAACCTTGTGTAGCTTCTCAGATTCCCTGTGTCCAACTGATAGACAAGGACGGGACACAGGCCTGATTCACAGAGGGTCACTGTGATATGCTGTTGAGAGTTGGAAGTGGACTGCGGTCACATCATGGCTCTCTCAGGGTGACCCCAAAGAGCATCCATGGGGACTTTCCTGGTGGTCCAGTAGTTAGCACTCTGTGCTTCCACTGTAGGGGGCACAGTTTTGATCCCTGGTCAGGGAACTAAGTGCAATGCGTGCAGGCAAGAAATCAGGTAAATATATAAATATATTATATATATATATATACATGTATATGGAGAAGGCACTGGCTACCCACTCCAGTACTCTTGCCTGGAGAATCCCATGGATGGAGGAGCCTGGTAGGCTGCAGTCCATGGGGTCGTGAAGAGTCGGCCATGACTGAGCAACTTCACTTTCACTTTTCACTTTCATGCATTGGAGAAGGACATGGCAACCCACTCCAGTGTTCTTGCCTGGAGAATCCCAGGAACGGGGGAGCCTGGTGGGCTGCTGTCTGTGGAGTCGCACAGAGTCGGACACGACTGATGTGACTTAGCAGCAGCAGCAGCATACATGTATATATTATAAATATATATAGATAATTTTTTAAGCCATCAATAGGGAAAGGAAGGGAAGTCCCACCCAATATGCAAAGCTTTGAAGGGTACATTTGGTCCAGAAGAAGAGACGGATGGAGGTGTGGATATTCCCCGATTCCTGGGAAATAATGAATGTCTTGGCCGGTTGGTCAGGAGCCTGGAATGAACAAGACCAGGATAGGTAGCAAACAGGATGGGGGAACAGTAGATGGACAGACCCTGGGAAGGGGCATCATGTGTGCACACTTCTGGTCTTAGGTAAACACGCTGCAGGGCATCCTTTGTTGGGAGGCTCTGAACCAGACAAATAGAATGGTTCATCAGGCGGGACCTCTCTTCCTGCCCACCCCAAGTGCCTGCACCACAGCCCTTGGACAGAGCATCTGTGGGCCAGAGATGAGCTTGCTGTGTATACCAGACAAAACGGGCTCCCCTCACCAAGGTTGAGCTGCTTCTACCATGCTGGAGGCTCGACCCACCTACTGCAAAACCCACCTACTACAAGACCCACCCCAAGCGCGTGGCATAGAAGAGCCAGCCAAGCCATGATGGCAGGAGGATTGCCCTGAACCACTTCCTTCCACCCTGAAGCGGACCGTCATTCATCCTTCCTGGAACCAGTGAGCGCTCAGGATTCACACTTGTCTTCCTTGTCTACGGAGCCTCCACAGAGAAGGTACAGTAGTGGGGCCAGCTAAGACTTTTACACTTTCAGTTATTACATTTAGGGCTTTCATCCCTTTTTTTTTTAATATATGGTATGAGGTAATCATGGGATGCTGATCAGCAGATTCATCGCTCTTATGCACTTGTACCACAGCACCCACAAGCAGTCGGCCTGGCAGAACATCAGAGCAACCTGTTGAATGCTCAGACGATGCCAGCAGCGGTACAACACCTGTGGGTTTGGACCTTGACAGGGTACTTGCTTTGGATAGCACTGTGTCCCCTCTACCTGGAAATTACAGGTCTCAGAACCCGCGTGGAAGTGGACTATCTCACTCTCAGATGTGCACAACTTTTCCTTCTTGTCCCCCGAACTTCAGGCTGTGCCAGTTAGAGGTCCTGGTTCCCAGAAAGGGAGAACTTATACCAGGGAACACAGTAATGTTTCCACTAAACCCAAGCACCTGAAGCTCCTCACACTAGGGGTGTGCGTGCACGCCCAGTTGTTCAGTTGTGTCTGACTCTTTGTGACCCCATGGACTGTAGCCCTCCAGGCCCCTCTGTCCATGGGATTTCCCAGGCAAGAATACTGGATTGAGTTGCCATTTCCTTCTCCAGGAGATCTTCCAGACCCAGGGATCGAACCAGTGTCTCCTATGTCTTCTGCATTGCAGGCAGATTCTTTACCCACTGAGCCATCAGGGAAGCCCCTATACCAGGGACCAATAGCCAAAAAGGGCATCACTGTACTGTTCAAGGTCATTGATCCTGGTTGCCAGGAGGAAGCGTGGCTTTAGATAGAACACACATAGATATAATGAAGGCAGGGCAGGGTTCCCCTGGACCCAGTCAGGGGATTCATGGGGCATCTCTTAGACCGTCCCACCAGTGCTAATTGACAGTGCTATGCTAAGTCACTTCAGTTGTGTCCGACTCTGTGCGACCCCATAGACGGCAGCCCAACAGGCTCCCCCGTCCCTGGGATTCTCTAGGCAAGAACACTGGAGTGGGTTGCCATTTCCTTCTCCAATGCATGAAAGTGAAAAGGGAAAGTGAAGTCGCTCAGTCATGTCTGACTCTCAGCGACCCCATGGACTGCAGCCTTCCAGGCTCCTCCATCCAAGGGATTCTCCAGGCAAGAGTTTGGACAACCTCAAAAATGAAAATCCCCAAAGGGCAGATAATCAAAGAATCAGACCTTTCGGGGACAAGAGTCTGTATGATATCATCAGGCTAGTAGCCCAGATCTGCAACGGGCTAGTTGAGGGGAGGGGGAGCGAGAGATGACGTCATCAGTTTGGACTGAGGACCAGATACAGCTGTGGGTCCCTGGCTTGCTTCCTAACCCTCTCGCCTGTATCTTCCTTGAGATCCCATCTAGCACTATCTTAAAGGGGACTTGTTTACAGTGGACTGTACCTCCCTTTGAGGAAAAGGAAGGTGATGACAACTTTGTTCTCATGAAAGAAAACAAAGGCACTGTGTTGCAGTAGGTAAGTCAGGTAAAACCAGAAGGCTCGAGGCGATCTCAGCAGCTCCAGTGGTGGGCTGCCTGGAGACACAAACCTTTCTTCTCAAATGCCTTGATTACCTCCTTGCTCTCTCTGATGCTGCCCCTCTGCTTTTAGGTTTAGACGAAAGGCCATGCTGTGCAGTTGCCGAGTGCCAACCTGCGACTGGGCAACAGAACCCAGAAGCTTGGGGTGCACCTTGACACTCAGCGGGCGGGGCTAGGTTGTGGGTAGGAACCGTGGGCCACTCCAAAGTGTGAATCTCCTCACAGCCTTCAGCAGAAGCCCCCCGCGTGTTGCATGTCCACCGTGAAACGCAGCCGGGATCTCAGGGCAGTGCTCCCCCCGTCTGCACATCTTTTCTGCCCTCCTGTCCCCCTTTGTCTCACCCTTGGCCCCCTGGGTTTCACCTGAATCCTGGCCACAAACTGCTTCTAGAAGACCTAAGATGAGGGGTGTCTGAGAGCCATCTCCCCTCATGTGTCCCACGCCATGGTCACTGCTAGAGCCTGCCTGACCCCTCTAGTCCTGCTGCCAAAGCCAAAGAAATGGAGACAGGGGAAGGGGTGGGGGGCGGGGAGGGCAGGAACCAACCAAGGTCTTTCCAGTTGGGGTTTGTTGACAGAGGGGGTGGGCACCTGAGAAATGAAGGAGGGACAGCAGAGAGGGTAGAAAGCTGAGTCCCCCCAGCTTTGTGCAGTGGCAATATCATAGCCAGTGAGATTTATCCAAGGCTCGATTATTGCCAAATGGAAAAAAAAGGAAGCTGAATTCCAGTGAGAGTTGTCTTCTGTAAACAGGTCTACGCAGGGAGCTTTGGGGAAGGAGTGGCTGGAGCCCTGAGGTGAGAAGGGAGGACAATATTTGCATCTGGCGGACATGCCCATCCCCGTAGAGCTGCAGTCTAGGTCCCCTGAGTCCCCTTCACATTCTTGGGAGGGGGAGTGTCTGATTCTCGGGCGATGTGGACAGTAAAAACCGCAGAAGCGAGTAGGTAGTGCTGGGGGCAGGGGTGGGGGGGGGTGGGGAAGGCAGCCTCAGGCAGAAGGTCCAGAGCAGCGAACAGTGACCACTCCCTTTGCTAGTGCAAGCAGAGGGGCTGGATGAGGGCTGAGCGACCTCCCTCCTACCTGAGATCCCTCCCTCTCCTCTGGCTCCTCCACACCCCCCAGTTTATAAACACTGCAGGTTTCTGGCACGACCCCATCTCCAGAGCACAGCCTCACAACTACAGTGGTGTTATGTGCCCCAGGAGGGACCGTCCCAGTGGCAATCTGGTGGTTTTCAGGGAGGCAGGGCAGGAGGAAGTTCAAGCAGAGACTAAGAGACCAAATGTCCCTAATGTCAGCTCTGGCCTCACCCTCCCTTTCTTTAGATGTGTGGGAAGTACTCCAGGCTGGGGCAGAAGTCCAGGCTTAAAACTGTTCTGCTTGAAGTACTGCCGGTATTTTATAACAACTATAAATGGATTATAACTTTTAAAATTTGCAAATCACTATATTGTACACCTATAACTTATATAATATTGTATATCAACTATATATATATATTTTTTTAAAGAAAGACTGTGTTCTGCTAGTTTCTGGGGTCTTCCCAGTCATTCTACCTCCAGGACAGACCCTATATTTCTGCTTATTAAAGGCAGAAAGAGCGGCAGGTAGACCTGGGACCTGAGCCCCAGGCAGTCGGCCCTGCCCGCCTGGGCCACATAAATGGGACTAGAGGGGGCCATCGAAGGAGAATTCTCATAAAAGTTTTGCCGCGTTGTATGACTTGCCGGATCTTAGTTCCCTGACCAGGGACTGAACCTGGGCCATGGCAGTAAAAGCCCAGAATCCTAACCCCTAGGCCAGCAGGGAACTCCTGCAAAGTTTAAGGTATGCCTGTGCTGTCCAGTGTGGTAGCCACTAGCTACATGTGGCTATTTAAGTTTAAATTAATTACAATAAAATGAAATCACTCAGCTCCTCCGACTCACCAGCCATATGCCAGTGTCTCAATGGCCACATGTGGCTAGTGGCCACCATATTGGACAGCACAGATCCAGAACATGCCCATCATTGTAGAAGGTTTTTTTGGACACCACTGCTGCCCATTAACCTTATATTTTCTTTCCAGCTTTGGGACTTCCCCGGCAGTCCAGTGATTAAGACTCCATGCTTCCATTGCAAGGAAGCTGGATCCATAAAAAAATTGTTTTCCAGCTTTATTGACAGAATTGTATGAATTTCAAGTATACAGTGCAATAGTTTGATATATGTTTATATGTATTGTGGAATGATTACCACAATGACGTTTAGTTAACACATCTACCACTTCACATAGTTACCATTTTTTTGTGTGGTGAGAACATTTAAGATCTCCCTTAGCAAATTTCCAGGATTCGGTACAGTATTCTTAAATGTAGTCACTATGCTGACCATGAGATCCCTGCCCACAAAATGTACACATTGGGAAACAGAGCTGTGAGGGGGTGACCTGCCCGAGGTCCCGAGGGGAGCCAGTGCTAAAAGTGCAGGACTAGATGCCCTTCTTCAGCTGTCTAGCAGTGAAACTGCATTAAAATACCTCCTTGTAGATACAGCTCACATCAACAGCCTAGGGTGGAAAGAACGGGGCTCTAGTTCCAGGGGTGGGGATGGGGGTGGATGGGAGCTCTTCTGTGTTTATTCCTCCCCTCCCCCTCCCAGGGCTGCCCTGGCCCTCCAGGATAAAGGAGGCTCAGAAGCCTGGAACTCCCTCCCCTCCCCCACAATGACCTCATCCTCACAAAAATGTGAGGAGGGCACTGGGGAGGGGCTGTGTGGAGGGGAGTGTGTGGGTAAGGGAGATGGCACAGTCCTCAGGCCAGAACTGGGGGTGGGGAGGACTGCGCTCATCCTCACCAGTCTCCCTGCAGCCATCTTCCCAAAAATGCATCACCTGTCTAAACTCTTTTGAGAATGGAGACCAGAGCCCAACCAAGAACAAGAGTCTTCTTCACAGCCTGGCCCCTGAGGTCCCTTAATCTTGGGTGGCCTCAAACTCCCTGGGTCTTTGCTAAGTCTCTATTCCTCATGAGGCTTGCATCCCATTGTGATTCCTCTGCCTGACAGACCCTCCCTCCCACCCCCAATTAACTCCTAACCTTCTTTCTGATCTCAGCTTAAGCACAGCTTTCTGGACAGGCCTTTGCAGAACCCCAGACCAGGTCAGCTTCCTCTGTTACAAGTTGTTATAGTGCTCCGTCCAGAACACCCATTTTAGTGTGTACTAATACATTTATTTGGGGTTCTTTGATAACTGTCTCACTCCCCTAGTAGACCACACTCTGCAGTCTGTTTGTGCTCATTGTTATACCTAGTTGGGGAGTGAAAATTTCCCCTTCTACCCCTCTTGAGTTCTTGTGGCTGGACTAACAATAAAATTGACACAAGAGAGATTAACAGGAGAAAAAAGAAATTTTAATTCATGTACATGGAGGTCTCATAGAAATGGGACCTAAGAAGTAGCCAAAGCAGGTAGCTTTTGTACTTTATAGAGAAAGAAACAATAAATGTATGAGACTGACAGGACAAAGAAACTTGGGTTTGGGGTGCCCAATTAGTGAAGAATTTAAATAGCATTTGGTCTTGGGGCAGTAAATTAAAGAAGTAACAAGATTTGTTTATACAGGCTTCTTGGCCTGACCTTCTATCTTTGGTGATAAGGGCACCCTTCCACCTCCAGATGCAGGGAGGGCACCTTTCACATGAGAGATGGATTTCCTGCTTCCAGAGAGACAGAAAGGAAAGTCAGGGTGTCCCTCTTGCATTGGCTGTTTCTTAGGTAACTTTAATTCAAAAGAATCAATATGTCATTGAGGCATAGTTCGGGGTGGCCAACCATAGACCCCCAACAATCTCTAAACCCTTGAGCAGCAGTTGGTTCATAAGAGATGCTCAATAAAAATATGACAGATATCTAAGCATGGGGAGAAATGTGAGAAATAAATGAAATAATCGAAGGGGAGTGTTTACTCCTGCAAAAAACATGCCCCTCAGAGCCCACCTCCAGCCCGACTGGCCTAAATGTGGGTGAGGTTGTGCCCTCTACCACATGGAACAGGAGTGAGATCTGGAGGCCACTGAAGACAATGGAGGTGATCGGGGGTGACAGGAAATTGGATGAGGAATAGCCAAATTGGTAGAACAGACAAGATGACAACCAGGGACCCTGGGGGATGGCAGAAGTAGGACAAATACGTGCCCTAATTTGACAATGGATGCCACAGGATGATTGATTAAAACAAGATCATGGAATGTACCAGGGCGATGGGGTAACAAGTAAGCTGGTTGTATTCTGGAGTCACCGTGGAAGTGACTGGTGAAAATAGTGACAAAGAATGGGGAGTGTTTATGAACACTTAATTGTGTTTCATGCCCTTTGCACATATTATCTATATATTTCCATGGATAAATCTTTACAACAATCCTATGAGGAAGGTACTATTACTATCTCCACTTTGCAGAAAAGGAAACTGAAGCACTGAGATGTGAGTAACTTGCTCAGGTCCCAGAGCTGGTAGAGGTGTGGTCAGGATTTGACTTTAGAGGCTTTGCTCTTAATTACTACATCATACCATCCCCTTCCAGTGGGCAAAATGGTCTCCTAAGTGATGGGGGTTGTAGTAGTCAGTCTGTGGCATGGGTGGGGAGGAGCAGAGACATGGGAAGGGCTATTAGAAAGTTCCCTTCCATACCACCACCCCTGCTTGGTTCTGCCCCTTCCTCTGCTCACTAGTGCCCCTTTATCCCACGTGTTAGGATTAAGGTTCACTAATGTCATGGTTCATTCTTACTCCTCTCTCCCTTCAAAATGCCAGAGAGGTTGAATCAAACTGCACAAAAAAGACCATGGCAGAGAGACAGACAGGGCTGGCTATGAGAAGGTTTTGGGGGAGATAGGTTATCAAGGAGAGGACCCAGACAACTGAGGTTTGCGAAGCACACGAAAGTGTTGCTGTATGTTATAAGGTCATTTGAGAGATGAAACACTGGAGAACCTGTTCATTCTTTTTGGTTTCTGGGCTGTACCTTATTGATAAAACCGTAGCTCCATGCATACTCTGGGTCATGTAAGCCCTGCAGCTTATGTTTGGATTAGACCAGAGCAGGCAGATCAGACGATGATGGTTGGTAACACAGTCCCTCTTGCCAGGGTGAACTTGTGGGAGTCCGGCGTTAAAGTTTGGAGAGGGTTCTTTCCAAGTAGTACCACAGATGATACCCCAAAAGGCAAAGGCAACTCAGCCCAGACTGCCAGCCATGGCTGTCCCTGGAGTATAAAGTGAGTTCCCTGGCACTGCCTGGATTTGCCGATCTTGCTGTAGGTAGACTCCGTGGGCAGTGAGAATGAAGGAGGTCTGGCTAAGGAGCAGGGATCCAAGAAACTGCCCCCCCAGCCCCCCGCCGGGAGGAACCCCTTCAAGGGACATGAGCCACCATCCTGTCTCACTTTCATTCCTAAGAGCTGGCTCATCCTGCACACTACCATTCCCCCTGCTCTCTCCCAGGATGCCTTCAGCTCTTCCAGGACATTCTGTGACCATTCTCTGTCCCTAATTTCTCTGACCCTTGGTCCCAATCATCTTGGAGGGTGTGCACTCCGACAAGGAGAGAGCTGACTTGGTGCTTCCCCCATTCTTAAGTATTCAGAGGAAATATCAACCCCAGAAGCCCATGCTCCTCTTCCATGAGGCCCTTGATTTCCCTTTGCTCATTCATGAAGGTCGGGGCTGACACCAGCTGCAGGCTCACTCCAGAGCCCCGGTGCCCTCACCCCATACCTGGTCAGCCGGTCAGTGCTCTCCTGGGGGGCTGGAGGTGGGTAGAGGACAGCCTCGACCTCTCAGTTCCGGACTGCAGCTCCAAAGAGGGGAGCTTGGGAAAAGATCCCTTGGACCCAAGTCCAGGATCACAGAGGCATCAACCCTTGTCTTCAGGAGCCTGGGATGCCTTCATTTCCTGCCTTCAATCTCACTACTCACCTCTGTCTTGGCCTATTTCTGCCCCTAAGAAGGCTGAGAATGGGAAAGGGGGTGGGGAAGGAAACACCCACACTTCTCCCCAGAACTCTGAGGCTCAGGGACACCCCCTCTTTCAGCTCCCAGTGACCCTGGAATTAAAGAGCTCTCCTTGCTCCACTGTGCCCAGGCTACAGGAATCCCCTGAGTCTGTCCTGTCCCCTCAGTGATAGACTGTGAGGCCACAGAGAGACACAGAGGCACACAGAGACAGAGACAGAGATCAGAGAAACTGAGAAGAGCCAGGGAGAAAGAGGAAAGGAAGATATCACCCAAGCACCAGATGCTCCACTGGCCCCAAAGGGTTGAGTCAGAGAAGGGAAGTGGGGTCTGAGGGAGCTGGGTCCCTCTGCAGCTCTGCCCTGACCTTCTGACTCAAGTGTTCTTAACTTGGAGTCACTGAACTTGGATGGGAAAAAAATTACATTATTTTCACTAATCTCTAGCTGAAATGTAGCATGTCTGTCCTTCATTTATAACAGGAATTACAAACCAGTCCTATTAGCCATAACTATGACTTTGTCACCAGTAGAAATCATATATATTTTTGTATCAGATTGCAGCATTGCAGGTATTTTGAAATATCATTTATGCTCATCACTGCTTCAAAATTATGTGAGGCATCAACCTACAGCTAGATCTTATTTAAAGCATTAATACAGAAGCACATATATTATTATATCACTTAAAATCATTTTATAAGTGTATTTCAATATAATTGGTTTCCTTTGTAATCCTACATATTTCATCTTATGCATTTTAAAAACATTCTTCTGAGACTGGGTCCATACATTTTGCCAGATTGTCAAAGGGGAGCCTGACATACACAAAAATAGGCTCAGAACTCCTGTATCTGGGTCCTGACCAGGACCCCCAGCACCCATCCCTCAAGCTCCCTGTGCCTGAACTAATTTACCCAACTCTCCTCTCTTGTTGAGTTACTCTGAATCCTCCAAGAAGAAGCTGCCAAGGCAGGATGCAATGTGCAAGGATTTGAGTAAAGCAAATGCCTGTGAAAGAGGAAGGGAGCCAGGAGCTAGCTGGGAGATCTATGAAAGAGAGGGAAGGAAGGAAGGTTGAGAGGAAATATCCTAGGGGGAAATCTCTAGTCAATGTCCGCTGTCAGGGGAGCCACCTATCTCCCAAGATTAGACCTGTCTTAGGATCTCCACTGAGCTGGGTCACTGGCTGGGAGCTTCCCAGGGGGAAGCTGGCATTAGAGTAGAAGCTGATAGATTTCAGAGAGAACCAGCCAAAGCCCGTGGTCAATTTTCACTCCTTATAGTTGGAGTTCTATGAAGAGCCTTCTCCTGGCCTCCCCAGTTACCCATCCAGTACAAAGGCATTCAGAAAACTCTTATTTGTAAAACTGAGGTGGTAAAATTCCCTATCTTAAGGGTTGTGGTGAGAATGAATCAAAATTTGCAAAGCAGTGTTTGCACAGGGCCTGGGGCCTAGTCAGTGCTCAATAATTGGTAGCCATTATTATGGCCATTTTAAGTATTGCTATCATTCTCCTTCTCAGCTAGAAGGGCTCCAGGATGCTGGAAATGGCTGCCCAGTTCCAAGCTGGGGCAACTGGGAGAGGAGGGGGCACTTCCCCACATTCCCTTCACCTTCCCCGGGTGGCAGGGGTCTTCCCCTAGCTACTGACAGACAGTTCCTGTGTCTGCTGACTCACAGCCAACTTCCTCTCATACAAACAGGAAAGCAAAGCCGGCCAGCGGGTGTCCCCCCCCCCACCACCCCCCAACGCCACGCACAGCTAAAGGCCAGCCCAGCTCTGAGGGGAAGTGCCTCAGGCCCTGGGGACAGGCTCCAAGGCTGGGGCTCCAGGCAAGATGCCGAGAAGGGAGAGGAGCTGGTTATCCTCAGGCCTTCTTCTCACCACTCCCCTCCAAATTGCAATAGGGAGGTGGGAAGAAGGGGCTTCACCCCAGGATGGAAAGGCTGCTTGCTGGGTAACCGTGCTGACAGGGCACCACCCTTATCTTAAAGGGCAGCCGCAAAGCCTGGTTTGGGAGTAAGGATGTTGCCTTGCTGCCCTGCATGCCTGGGAGGAAACCTACACCAGGCGCTTGAAGAGGGAGAAGCAGTTGAGGGTTTCTCTGCTGGGCCTCGGCCTCTTTCCCCCAAGTCAGATGGCGGGGCTTCTGAAGGTTTGCCAGCTTGGAAGGCTGTGGATATCCATCCGTGACTTGTGGATGTCAGCTTCTGTTCCCCGTTAACTGGGTACCAGAGTCCAGCCACCCTGCTGGGCGTGGGAGAGGTGGTGCCCTGGGGACTTAGGGCCCGATGCTTTCCCTCCCCTTTTGACAAGACGGACGGGGAGGGAACGGCGGCGGGGATGCAAAGCTGTCCCTCGCAGCACTCTCCTTCTCTCTCTTGTTCTACCCTTGTCCCCAGTTCCGTCTAGTCTCTGCCTCTTTGTCCCGCTCTTTAAGGCTGACTCGGCCTCCAACCCTGTTCCGGCCCCCCCGCCCTTTCTGGGCCCCTAAAGGGGCTGAGCTGGTTAGGCTGTGAGATAAGCACAACGGTTGGGTAAGGAGCCCAAACCTTTAGAAGACCGCCGCTTGCACAAGGAGTGGCCGGGGCCTCCGCGGAGGGAACCGACGACAGGGGCGGGGCGGGGCTCCGTCGGGGGAGGGCTGAGGGGAGGCGGGGCCGGCGCGGCGCGACCCGGAGCCTCGGACGGCGCGGCGGGTGGGTACCGGGGAGCGGACAGCGGCCGCGTAGTGAGGTGAGGACCCCCGCGCCCCCCGGCTCCTGCCTCCCAGACTCCTCCCCATCACCTCGAGGGCCTCTGTGGGATCCCTGGCCCCACTCCGCGCCCGCGGCCCTCCCCTCTCCCCCTCCCCGCCGCGATCAGCCCCTCCCTCCGGTTGCCGGCCTCTGCCCCCTCCCTCCTTGCCCCCTCCCTCGTAGTAGCCGGAGCTGCCCTGTGCTGCCCTGCCCGCCCCCCCTGGCCCCCACCCCCCGCACTCCTGCCCCGCTCACCTCCTAGTTCTCAGTCCCGTGCCCTCGAGTCGGGCCTGAGTCACCGGGAAACTGGACTCTGAGTCAGGACGGGAGGTGCAGCACCCGGGCCCTATCTTGGGGAGGGGGCTCTGCCGCAGAGAGGCAGAGAGAGGCCAGAACTGATGCTGGGGCGAGAGGCAGTTCTGGTAAGAAGGACCCCGCAGGAGAGAAACTGGGAGAGAGAAGTACGGGCAGAGGCAGAGACAGAAACCTAAGAGTCAGAATTGGCCAGACACAGATAAAACTGAAGATCTAGTTGAAATGGAGACAGAGGCAAGGAGAGGCTTAATGACAGCAAAACAAGGAAGGGACCGAGATGGATTTAGACATAGAGATGGAGATGGAATGCGGTGGGGACAGGGACAGGGTAGACAAAAACTCACGGAGAGAGGATCCAAGAGAGGTCTAGGTACTAACTAGATCAGGGTCCACGTCAAGGTGGTGGAATGGGACAGAGCCTCAGAGACCTGAGTCCAAAGGCATGGACAGGGCAAAGGAAGGCTTGGAGAAAGCAGAGGTAGGGGAATGTCATTTCGCAGTGTGAGTTCCTGCAGGGTGGGTGTTCCAGTTTGCACACACATATGGGAGAAGATGCTGCAGGTGGGTGCTGGGTGGAGACCCTGGTGTACCCCCGGTCCCTCATCTCTCTGGCCCAGTTAGTTCTCTGCCCCATCCTCACTCCCCAAGTGGCCTGTGCCCAGATGTTGGTACTGCCTAGAGCTCTCTGGACAGCCTGACCAAGGCAGGCAGGATGTGGGGGCGGCCAGAGCTGGAGGGACAGGAAGGAAGTCTGAGCAGAGACAATAGGTGGAAGGGGAGGAGGAACTGGGAACGACCAGGATTAGGATGGCCGGAGCCTATACTCAGCCCTGGAACCAGTGGGAGTGGGAGGTGCGCCTCCCTTCTTCTCCTCCCCTCTCCTCTGTGTCATAGCAGCTTCATCGTGGGCCCCTCCTCCCCACCAGCCTCTGTCATCCCCACCCCTGCAGGGTTCTGGCATCTTGTCCCAGGCTTGCTGACTTGAGTATATGCAGAGCTTTGACCCAGACACTGCGTGGGCAGGAGCTAAGGGGCCAACGCTCTCACCAAGAAGCCAGCTTGCCATGAGCCTGGGGCAAGCCTCCTCCCCTCCCTGGCCTCAGTTTCCTCCTCTGCAAATGAAGGGGTGCTCCTACAATGGGGAGGCCCTTTCCAATGTTTGGGGTTGGCTCTGCCTCCGGATCACAGGCTTCTGGTCATTTTCTCTGAAGGAAGACTGGAGTCTGGTGGCCTCTGTCCAAGCCTCAGACGTTGGGACAGGGAGGGGGAATCTCAGCCTGAGCCCTCCCTTCACCCTGCCCCTCCCCCAGCAATGGCCTGAGCCCCCATGGCTGCCCCTCAGGACCTGGACATCGCTGTGTGGCTGGCCTTGGTGCACCTGGAGCAGTATGCAGACGCGTTCCGGCAGCAGGGTCTGGCTACAGCGGGTGCGGCCCGTGGCCTGGGCCACGGGGAGCTGAGGCAGCTGGGCGTCAACGCCACGGGGCACCGGAAGCGCATCCTGCGCCTGCTGCAGGCGGGCACTGCCGAGGGCCCCCCGGATCCCCAGCCTGAAAGTGCCATGGAGCCTTCGCACAGCCCAGCACCCCCAGCCCAGCCCACCAAGCCTGTGCCTAAGCCCAGGACAGTATTTGGTGGACTCAGTGGCTCCGCCACCACCCAGAGGCCTGGGTTGGGTCCAGCGGTCTGGAGACCAGAGGCATCCAAGAGCCCAGAGCCCAGCCTGAGTCCGAGGTCCCCTACTGTCCCTCCGAGGTCCTCCTCCGAGCAGCCGTCGGCCTCAAATACTGTGGAGATGATGCCCAATGCCATCTACTTTGGCTTGGACTTGAGAGGCGGGGCCCAGACAGCTCAGGACATGTGAGTGGGGTCGGCTCCCTGGGACCCAATGCTGGGGGCAGGGAGGAGCAGGGCATGAGGGCTTGTCCTTCCTTCTCTCTCCCTGAATGACCACTAGACCTCTCTCCTTAGGGCCCCAGACAGCTCTCAGACAGCTGCCCCCACCCCTGCCCTCAGGCCCACAACGGGCACAGGTAGGTTGGCTATCATGGGTTGGGGGAAAGGAGCTGTGCCCCTCAGGACTCTCACCTGACCTCTTCCCTGTCTCCCCTGTTTCTCCACCTGCCAGTGCACATCATGGACCCTGGTTGCCTGTACTATGGTGTCCAGCCTGTGGGGGTCCCAGGGGCCCCCGACAGAAGAGAAGGCAGAGGTGTCTGTCAGGAAAGGGCTGAACACAGGTGAGTGGTCCATAGAGTGACTGTGGCAGGAAGAGGAGCGGGTTGAGCTGGTGGCAGCTGTGTTTCCCATTGGTCATCAAATGTGTGTTGAGTGTCCACTGTGTGCCAACTGGGTTATTGAGATTCAGGATGAATATGACAGACAGACCCAGTCTCCCATTAGGCAGCCTGTGACTCATTGGGGACAGATAAGAAATAAAACAGGTAGACAAAGAAATGGATATATGACTTAAAATACGGAGAAGTGCCTTTCTTTCATTTAACAATCTTTTTTGAGCACCTACTGAATGTCAAATATTGTTGTAAATACTTGGGATAGATCGTAAATCCCTGCCCTTGTGGGAAATCAGTCAATTAACAATAGATGTAATAAATGAGTTATTCCTGTGTTGAAAGGTAATAGTGAAAGTGAAAGTGCTAGTCGCTCAGTTGTGTCCGACTCTTTGCGACCCCATGGACTGTAGCCTGCCAGGTTCCTCAGTCCATGGAATTCTCCAGGCAGGAATACTGGAGTGGGTTGCCATGCCCTTCTCCAGTAAAAGGTAATAAGTACCATGAAAAAAAATTGAAAAGGGTAAGAGGGCCGGATGGGGTGAGGGGGGGAAAGGACTGCAGTTTTTCACCAGGAGTTGCCAGAGTGTTAAGAAGATGATGTTTGAGCTAAAACTTGAAAGAAGTGAGGGAGTTAGTCCTTCTAGGGGAAGAATGCTGCAAGTGGGAAGTGTGGGCAGAATAGAGACTTTGAGAAGGCCGTGTAACCAGGGGATCCGGGAGCGATGACAAGGTCAGCAGGGCTGGGACAGAGGGGGCCAGGGTGGGAAGAGCTGGGGCAGAAGCTGTCAGAGAGGCAAAAGGAGCCATATCGGGACTTTCACTTTTACTCTTAAGTGAAATGAGAAGCGAGCTATTGGAAGGGTTTTGACTTACATTTTAAGAATCCCTCTGGCTGCTGTGTTGGCAATGATCTGTAGGGGCAAAAGCAGAAGCAGAGAGACTAGTTTGGAGGTTCTTATTGTGATCTAGGTGAGAAATCTCAGGCTACTGCTATGAGAGTGGGAAGGGTGAGGAGTGGTTGGTTTGGGTTATATCTTGAAGACAAACTGTCCTAGTAAATTGAATTGTGACAGAAAAAGAGGAGTCAAGAAAGACTTCAAGGGTTTCCGTCTGAGCCTGCACTGTCCGGTGTGGTAGCCAGTAACCACGTGTGACTGCTGAGCACTTGAAATGTGGCTAGTCTGGTGTGAGCTGTGCTAAAACTATAAAACAACCAAATTTCAAAGACCGTTTGATAGTGCTTTTCTGAGCAACTGAAAGTTCATGGAGCTGTTGTGGTCTGAAATGGGGAAGACTATGCGTAACACAGGAGTAAGGCAGATTGAGAGTTCAGGTTTTGATGTGTTGAATTTGAGGTGTGTATTATATGCCCAAGAAGAGGTGGTAAATAGGCTGTTGGATATACAAGTCTGGAGTCTGGGGGAGAGGTCTGAACAGGAGATCTAGGTTTGTGTGTTGTCAGCATTTAGATGGGTGTATGTAGCTGTGAGTGAGTGTAGGTAAAGCGGAGGACCAAGATAAGGTCCTGGCATACTCCAGGATTGAGAGTTTGGGGATAGAAGGAAGAATCAACAAAACAGGCTGAAAAAAAAACCTTAGTGAAGTAGGAGGAGAATCAGGAGAAGTTGATGCCACAGGAGCTAACGGAAGAACAGATATAAGGTGGAGGAAGAGGTCAGGTCAGATGTATCCAATGCTACTGAAGGTCGGGTAGATGAGCACTGAGAATTGACCTCTGGAATTGGTGACACGGAGGTTACTCGGGACCTTGACAAGTGCTGGGAGTGCAGGCTTGATTTGTGTGGGCTCAAGAGAGAACAAAGGAGAGGAACTGGAAATATGAAGACAACATTTTTGAGAAGTTTTTCTGCAAAGAAGAGCAGAGAGTTTGAGTGGTTATTGATAGTGGAAGTGGAGTCAAGAAAGGGGCTTTAATAGCATGGAATGCTGTTTATATTCATAGGTGAATAGGGATGATCTGATAGAGAGGGAAAACTAGTGGATATAGGAGAGAGAAAAGGGACAAAGTCTGGAGTGATGTCCTTGTGTAGGTGAGAGGACTGGAACCAAGTGCCCAGAGGACAGATCAGCTTTAGACAGGGGTGTTTGTCATAGTACCAGGAGGAAAACTGTGTATATGTGGAATGGGGCAGATGGGCCGCTGGGGGTCTGTGGGGATTATCCTCTGGTTGCTTCAGTTTCTCAATTAAGTAGGAAACAAGTAGGGTAGGGTGGAGGTTCTTAACCCGAGCTGCACTACAGCCTGGGGAACTTTGAAAATGACAGATGCCTGGGCCTTGTTCCCAATGACTCAAATTTAAGTGTCTGGCATGGGGCTCACACAGGGCTTCCCCGGTAGCTACGTGGTAAAGAATCCACCTGCCAATGCAGGAGACTTGGGTTCAATCCCTGGATTGGAAAGATCCTGTGGAGTAGGAAATGTCAATCCATGCCAGTATTCTTGCCTGGAAAATCCCGTGGACAGAGGAGGCTGGCGGGCTCTAGTCCATGAGGTCACAAAGAGCTGGACATGACTGAGCACATGGGGTTCATATGCAGATATGTTTAAGTTTCCTAAGTGATTTGTACAGCTGAGGTAAGGAACCACTGGAAAGTGACAGAATAATAGAGGACTTTCTGGGAAGGAATACCTGAAGGATGGAAAGAAGCAGCCTAGGGAAGTGTGTTCCAGGCAGAGGGAACAGTATGGCAAAGACTCTGAACTAGGGAAGAGAATGTGGCTGGACTGTAGTGAGCAAGGCAAAGGCAATGCAGGATGAGGTTGTCAGAGTTGCCCTGGGTCTCTCTGTACACAGTCTTGCATCCACTGGTAAGGAATTTTGATAGGTGTTAACGGGAAGTCATTGTAGAGATTCCTGCAGGTGCGTGAAATGATCTTATTCGCATCCTTGGTGGAAGGGCGAGAATGGAAGCAAGTGACAATTGCCTTCACTTCGGTGAGAGCTATTGGGAACTTGGTCCAGGGAGAGAAAGGCAAGAACTTTTTGGAGAAAGAACCAATCAGACTTATTGATGAGATAGGCAGCTGTGGCAGAAGTCATCTGTGTTAGTTATTCCCCAACTTTTCCACCAAGTAATACTAATGGCAGATGCAAAGGACTGACATTTTTCAAAAGTAAAGTCCTAGTGTGCCCTGGGAAGAAGATCCATGCTCGTGTTTTAGGTTTTCGGCCTCCCTGTTCCCTTGCTTAAAAAGCAGATCTGGTACCTGCCGGGCATTCCAGTAGGTGCTGTGGGTGGGGCTGTCCAGGGAACTGGCTCTAAAGTGTGTTCCCCTCTGTCTTGGCCCCCACAAGGCTCAGCAGGCCGGATCTGGAAGCACGTGAGGATGCTGGTTATGCCAGCCTTGAGCTGCCTGGGGACTCCACCCTCTCCCTGCCCACCCTGGACACAGAGACCAATGATGACCTCATTTCACCCTATGCCAGCTTCTCCTCCACGGCAGACCGCCCCACGCCCCTGCTCAGTGGCTGGCTAGACAAGCTGTCCCCTCAGGGGTGGGGCTGCTGGGAAGGGGAGCGGGGCACGGGAGGCTGGCTGGTGGTGGAGGTCGGGTCTCAAGTGCTCCCAGATCCTAAGACCCCTGGGGTGCAGGTCTTCCCAGTTACTGATCTCGGCCTCTCCCTTCCCCAGAAACTACGTCTTTCAGAGGCGCTTTGTGCAGTTCAACGGGAGGAGTCTGATGTACTTTGGCAGTGATAAGGTAGGTCTGGGAGATGCTTCATGGGGCCTGGGGAAAGGGAGAGGGAGAGCTGAGAGAGGCTCAGGATTGGAAGGCCAATCCCCCCGTGGTGGAGAGGCAGGCACCATGTGACTGTTGTCAGGGTCAAAAGGAGCGCAGTTAGCAGCTGTACCCCACTGCTTGCGGGATGAGTGCCGAATCTCATTAAATGTTGGTGCTGGCCCCCGGGGGTCAGTGCACATGGCTGAGTTCCTGTCCCCAGGGGCCAATGGGCTGTCTGTCCCTCCAGGACCCCTTCCCCAAGGGTGTGATCCCTCTGACGGCCATCGAGATGACCCGCAGCAGCAAGGACAACAAGTTCCAGGTCATCACCGGCCAGAGGGTGTTCGTGTTCCGCACAGAGAGTGAGGGTGAGGGCCAGGGCCCCCTGGGTTCAGAGCAGGGCTGGGGAGGCCAGGTGAGCTCACAGCCCACTTTACCTGCTTCCCCGTCCCCCGCCAGCTCAGCGGGACATGTGGTGCTCCACGCTGCAGTCCTGCCTGAAGGAGCAGCGCCTCCTGGGCCACCCCCGGCCCCCGCAGCCACCTCGACCCCTCCGCACGGGCATGCTGGAGCTGCGTGGGCACAAGGCCAAGGTGTTTGCTGCGTTGAGCCCTGGAGAGCTGGCCCTGTACAAGAGTGAGCAGGTGAGCAGGGCTGGGCCAGGGCTGAGGGGCCTGACCTAGCCCACTCGGACCTCACTGTGCCTGCCCACTGCCCCCGACCCCCGACTCTGCCAGGCCTTCTCTCTGGGCATCGGGATCTGCTTCATTGAACTACAAGGCTGCAGTGTGCGGGAGACCAAGAGTCGCAGCTTCGACCTGCTCACACCACATCGCTGCTTCAGGTGGGGCCCAGACTGGCAGGAGGCAAGGCCGGGGGAGGGACCTTGAGGGGGAACACTGGGGTGCAGAGGCCCCAAGGCCTCCTCCTTAGGATGTCAGTGGGTGTGTCCCGACGGGAGTCCAGTGAACAGGGTCAAGGATGTCAGGAGGGGCTGGGCTGGCCCACGTATGGCTGTGGTGGCTGCTGCAGGAATGCCCCGGGTGGTGGGGCGGGTAGGGGGCTGGGTGTCCAGGCCCACGGACTGGCTGTCCACCCCTCAGCTTCACAGCCGAGTCTGGGGGGGCTCGGCAGAGCTGGGCGGCCGCTCTGCAGGAAGCAGTAACCGAGACCCTGTCTGACTACGAGGTGGCTGAGAAGATCTGGTCCAATCGGGCAAACCGGCACTGCGCGGACTGTGGCGCCTCCCGCCCAGACTGGGCTGCGGTCAACCTGGGAGTGGTCATCTGCAAGCAGTGTGCAGGTGAGGGCTGGGGCCTTTAGCTGAAACGGGGAGGGGCTCGGGGGCTCGGGGCAGGAGGGCTCAGGGTGCCCATGCCCTTCACACCCTAACAGGTCAGCACCGGGCCCTGGGTTCTGGGATCTCCAAGGTGCAGAGCCTGAAGCTGGACACAAGTGTGTGGAGTAATGAGATAGTGCAGGTGAGAAGTCTGCAGAGGGAAAATGTGTGTCTGGGGGTGTGGGCTGGGGTGGAAGGAGCATGTGTGAAAAGGCCTTGGGTCCAGCCTGGGGACAGGATTGGAATGCCTGGGGATACAAGTTTCTGTCACTTGCCTCTGCTCCCTGTGACCCTGCAGTTGTTCATTGTCCTGGGAAACGATCGCGCCAACCGCTTCTGGGCAGGGTCACTCCCCCCAGGTGAGGGCCTGCACCCAGATACCACCCCTGGCCCTCGGGGAGAGTTCATCTCTCGGAAGTACCGGCTCGGTCTCTTCCGGAAGCCCCACCCTCAGTATCCAGATCACAGCCAGCTTCTCCAGGTAGGAGGGAAGGCCGGGGCTGATGGGTCTCTGAGTTGAAATGCCTAAACTTGGAATGGGGCTGTTTTGGAGACAGGAGGACTGTCACCAGGGCTCCCAGGTTGTGTGCTGGGGTTGACAGAGGCCTTCTCTCCCTGTAGGCACTATGTGCAGCTGTGGCAGGACCCAACCTGCTGAAGAACATGACCCAGCTCCTCTGTGTCGAGGCTTTTGAGGGAGAGGAGCCCTGGACCCCCTCAGCCCTCGATGGCAGCTTCCCTAGTCTCCTGCCCCCAGGTAATCCCCACAAGGCTTCCTCTCTCTCCCTGCAAGAATTCTCAGCCCTGACCCGTGCCTTGGTTCTTCTGGCGGGGGCCCCCAATTACCTGTCAGCTAGCCCATCACAATGGCCCAACTTGGGCAGTTTCCCAACCCTCCAAGTCCTCTAGGCCCTATTTCTTCGTATTTGACATGACCACTAATGACCACTGTCTGGAGTGGATCTGGATGCTTGAGGTGTTAGTGCTGGCCTATCCCTGTCAGGGTCAACCCATAGGTCGGGTCAACCCATAGGTCAGTTCTCACCTGCCCAAGGGAAGTCTGATCATAGAAATGGTCATCTTACACAGGCTGGTCTCCAGTAGTCATGCCACAGGGGCCAAGACACTTACAGGAGGGACCCCTGCCTGAGCCTTCCACCCAGAGCTTACTTGTTTGCTGGCTGGTGGAGACAGGCAGTGGGCAAGGACTGGCTTAGAAACCTCATCACTGCCTGCCAGCTTCTTCTCTGATCTGGGTGGTGAGGGGTCCAGCACCACTGGGCTCTACTAGGCCATGCTGCCCATGGAGTTGGGTCCCACTGTCTTCCTCGATTCAAGCACTTTCCCAAGGGGATCAGGGGGTTCCATCGCACTGGCCTGACGTGACCACTTCTCCTTTCCCTTGCAGACCCCTCCCCTGGCGTGTACAATGAAGTGGTGGTGCCTGCCACTTACAGCAGCTTCCTGTACTGTGGTCCCATCAGCAACAAAGCTGGACCCCCACCCCCTCGCAGGGGCCGAGATGGTGAGAGGGGAGCCAAGGGATGGGAGGGGATGGGCAGAAACCAGGATGGTTGGGAGTGTTCCCTAGAGAGATAAGGAGGAGAGGACTGGGATAGGACACGCCCTGAAATGGACAAGGGTGCTGGGGTCAGAGGGACCGTGGCAGGGGTGGGGAGGGGCAGCATTGGGTGATTGTGCTTTGAAGTCACACCATGGGGGCTCAAATTGCAGCTCTGCTGCTTTCTCCCCATGTGACTTGGGCAAGTACTTCAACTCTGAGCCTCAGTTTCCCCATCTGCAAAACAGGATTGAATGTAAAAACTCCCCTCATAGAGTTGTGACGACTACAGGAGATCCTACGTAGGTAGAGGGTTTGGCACAGAATAATATCTGGCAAATGGGAATTCTGACAGTGGGGACAGAGGTCTGCTGCCTGCTGACCACCACTTTCCCTCTTAGCTCCCCCCCGACTGTGGTGTGTCCTGGGTGCGGCTCTGGAAATGTTTGTGTCGGAAAGCAGCCCTGAACCCCTCCACCTCATCCAGCCCCAGGATGTTGTATGTTTGGGTGTGAACCCCCCACCCACTGACCCAGGTGACCTCGACAGGTAACACCCACCCTGTTCCCTGAACTTCCCTTTTTCCCTCCTGATCCTGAGCCTGCCAGCCCCCTCACTCACCCCGTCCCTCCTCCCGGACCTCATCTCTCTAGGTTCCCCTTCTCCTTCGAGCTCATCCTCACCGGGGGGAGGATTCAGCATTTTGGCACAGATGGAGCTGACAGTCTGGAGGCCTGGACCAGCGCCCTGGGCAAGGTGAGATAGCTGAGACCCATCCCCCGCCTACAGCTCGTGGGTTCCCTGTACACCCTGCCCCCATCCTGTCCCCTCCTATTCCTGCAGCCACGCCCACCCCTGCCACTAACAGCTGAGGTTGACTAAGCACTTACTCTGTGCCAGGTCCTGTGTTAAACGCTGCCCACTCAATATCTCATTTAATTTTCACAACACTTAGAGGTAAGGATTATCAATATTTCACACCTAGAACTCAGAGGTTATGAAGCCACTCAGTCAAGGTCACAGAGCTAGAAGGCAGTAGAGCACAGGACGGAAGTCAGGCCTCTGTCTGCAAAGCTCACAGGCCAGACTGCACTGTGCTGGGCTCTTCCCTCAGAGAGGCTGCCACCTAACTCCTGCCCCCTCCCCCAGGCTCAGATCTCCAAGTCCACAGGCAAAGCTGCCTTCATCTGACCCAGCTTCTCCATTCCCAGGCAAGGCACTCTCTCCATCCTGCACCCCACCCCTGGCATTAAATTAGATCCCTGGCATTAAATCTAGATCCCTGGAGTCAGATATCCTGGGATTTGAGTCCTCCGACTCACATGTGTGAGCTCTTCCATATGGGTAGAGTGGGTGTCAAAGATCTACCCCCTGGGGTTGAGGATTAAGTGACACGTGAGGCCCACACTGCCTGGCACGCCGCAAGCCCTCCATCTGTGGGTGTTGAAGTAGTAATGGCGATGACAGTGATAATCGTTCCCATCCTTAAACAGCTTTTCCCCCAGCCCTGCTCCACCTTCAGCTCATCGCCCTGACGTGCCACCTCCCCGCCCCGCCACAGCTTCTTAGAAAGTTACGCCCTGACGTGCCACCTCCCCGCCCCGCCACAGCTTCTTAGAAAGTTACGAGCTCTGGCAGCTTGCAGTTCCTCCCTAACCCCTTCTGGCTGCCCTCCTCGCCTTACTCTTCCGAGCGGCACCCCTGCAGGTGGCCAGTGACTTGCCCTGGGTGAGGTTCAAGGGCCTCCCTCTGGCCTCACCAGGTAGTCTGTATATCTGACACTACTCTGTAGGAAGCGCTCCCCTGCTCTGGCTTCTGACCCCACTCAGAACTCCTCACACCAATAAGCTGTCTTCATATCCTCTAAGGGCTCTGATACGGCCCTCCAAGTCTCCTCCTATTATCTCTTGCTTATTTGCTAAATCGTGTTTGACTCTTTTGAGAACCATGGACTGTAGCCCGCCAGGCTTCTCTGTCCATTTCCCAGGCAAGTTGCCATTTATTCCTCCAGGGGATCTTCCCTACCCAGGGATCAAACTCACGTCTCTTACACTGGCAGGCGAGTTCACCACCACTGAGCCACCACTTTTCAAATATCCTTTAAGGCAGTGCTACCCCAAGTGTGGTCCGTTACCTGGTCCTGGCCGAGGAATTCTCTTACGGCCCGTGACAGGTTAAGTATAGAGCTTGAGAGTCACTATTTAGAATCTTTCATAGCAATGTGACAGAATAATTTTATGTGTGGGGTCTAATTTTTAAAAATTGGGGGCTTATATTTTATATGTCATTTTTTTTCATTTCACTTTTCTAGTAATTTGTTTTGTTGTTTTTTAATCAAAGTGTTGGTTAGTGAAGATTGGTAAAAAAATTTTAAACTCCCTGTTCCTTCAGCACAAGTAGCTTGAGAAGCACTGCTTTGAGTTACTGCTTTGAGAAAAGGAATAGTCCTTTCTCCATGAAGCCTCTGCCTGGCCCCCTGGGGGTGGGACTTCCTGGGGCCTCGTGACTCTTCTGTCACAGCATGCAGCTACCCAGCGTGTCTTTCCCTACATCCCAATTAAGGGTATAACACTGCCTGCTGCACAGGTATCTTCTCTGTGTCGGCTGGAGCAAATCGAATTAAACTGCATTTCTTTCTTGTTTTTCTCCATCCATCTCCTGTCTCCTGCACCGGTCTTTTCTTTACTCTCTCCCCATCCCTTTCATTCCCCTCTTTCCTTGGCTTTCTCTCCATGTCTTCCTCTGCCTCCCCTTATCCCTCTCACTCTTACTTCTCTGCCCACCCTTGTCCCTTTCCCTGCCCTCCTCTTTCCCATTGTCCTCCTCCTCACAGTGGTTCTCTCCGCTGAGCTGTCACCAGCTGTTGGGGCCTGGGCTGCTGCGGCTGGGTCGCCTGTGGCTGCGGTCCCCCTCCCATACAACCCTGGCCCCTGGCCTCTGGATGTCTGGGTTCGGCCTTCTTCGTGGAGATCACCTCTTCCTGTGCCCGGCATCAGGCCCTGGGCCCCCAGCCCCTGAAGACATGGTGCATCTGCGCCGGCTACAGGAGATCAGTGAGCAGGGCTGGGGCAGGGATGAAGGGTGGCTATGAGGGGTTGGGTAGTCGACCGTCATATATTTAGGGTCCCTATGGGAGAGAGCAGGAATAGTGGATTCAGGCAGAAGTTCTAAAGTCAAATTGCCCAGATGTAGACCCCGCCACCCCACCATCACTTGCTGGCTGTGTGACCTTAGACAAGTTACTTAACCTCTCTGTGCTTTAGTTGCCTCATCTTCACATTAGGCTCAATAGTAGGGTTGTAACGAGTTTCATATAAGGCAATGCATGTTAAACACTTATCACAGAACTTGGCAGGAGGCATCTTACAGGTATTCAATAAATGTTATATGTTATGTGTGTTATTATCATTATTTGGAGTCACTTGCTTGCTGGTTGGGGACTGAGAGAAGGGACTGGGAATTCTCTTTTCCTCTTAAAAGAGGAACATTGTAGGATAGATTTAGAGATCTGGAGACAAGAAACTTGAGTTCAAGCTCAGCTTTGCCATAACAAGTAATCTGAGGCATGTTAACTTAACCTCTCTGAGTTTATGTGAAACGGATGTCCCTCATTGCTGGCGGATTCTTTACCGTCTGAGCCCGAAGTGGGGATAATAGTATGTAACTCAAAAGGTTTAAGGCAGTATTGATTGTAAACCTCCTAGCATGGAACCTACATACCTTAAATACTTAATGAATATTAATCACTATGATGAAGATGATAATGATAGTGTCCCATGATTCTCCTCCAAGGTGTGGTCTCAGCAGCTGACACCCCGGACAAGAAAGAGCATTTGGTTTTGGTGGAGACAGGAAGGTAAGTCTTGCCCCTACCCTTGACTCTGGGCCCCGCTTCCTAGAGCACAGTTCACACCTTCCACCCAGGCCTGCTGGACCACTGCCCACTTCCTCAAAGTCACTTCCCTAGTCAGGGGCCCTGTCTGGGTTGGGTGTTGCTGCCCCCTGCTGGTGTCTCTGGGAAGTCTGATCCTTGTGCTCCTGGGCCTCTTAGCCTGAGGACTCCCCTGGAGCTGGCTCTGACTCAGATCTCTCGGGTCTTAGGACACTGTATCTGCAGGCAGAGGGCCGGCTAGACTTCTCAGCATGGAACACGGCCATTGGCGGGGCAGCCGGCGGGGGAGGCACAGGGCTGCAGGAGCAGCAGATGAGCCGGGGTGACATCCCCATCATCGTGGATGCCTGCATCAGTTTTGTCACTCAGCATGGTGAGTGGGTACTGGCTGAGACTGAGCTAGTGAGGGATGGGAACATGGGCACTGCAGGTTAGATGGGATTGAGGAGGGAGATGTGTGCATGTGACTTGCCTTCAAAAACTTTGCCTCCAGAGACTGCAACCTGACAGTGACGAGCTGCTCTGCCTTTCTGAGCCTCAGTTCCCTCATCTTTAAAGTGGGCCAGGACTTCCCTGCTGGTTAAATGGTTAGGAATCCAGGCTCCCAATGCAGGGGGAACAGGTTCAACACCTGGTCAGAAAACGAAGATCCCGCATGCCACTAACATCCCACATGTCGCACAGTACAGCCGAAAACTTTAATAATAATTAAATAGATTTTAAAAAATAAAATGGGGCTGTTGGACTTCCCTGGCAGTTCCAGTGGTTAAGACTCCACGTTCCCAATGCAGGGGGCACAGGTTCGATCCCCTGGTCAAGGAAGATCCCACATGCCGTATGGTATGGCCAAAAAATAAAAAGAAAGAAAATGGGGCTGCACACGGTCTCATGTTCCAGGATAGTGGTGATAAAGAGCACATGTGACGCATTTAGGACCTATAGGTGGTTAAGTGAGAAATAGATTTAAGGGACTAGATCTGATAGAGTGCCTGATGAACTATGGACGGAGGTTTGTGACATTGTATAGGAGACAGGGATCAAGACCATCCCCAAGAAAAAGAAATGCAAAAAAGCAAAATGGCTGTCTGAGACGGCCTTACAAATAGCTATGAAAAAAAGAGAAGCAAAAAGCAAAGGAGAAAAGGAAAGATACACCCATTTGAATGCAGAGTCCCAAAGAATAGCAAAGAGAGACAAGAAAGTCTTCCTCAGTGATCAGTGCAAAGAAATAGAAGAAAACAATAGAATGGGAAAGACTAGAGATCTCTTCAAGAAAATTAGAGATACCAAGGGACATTTCATGTAAACATGGGCTCAATAAAGGACAGAAATGGTATGGACCTAACAGAAGCAGAAGATATTTAGAAGAGGTAGCAAGAATACACAGAAGAACTGTACAAAAAAGATCTTCATGACCCAGATAATCATGATGGTGTGATCACTCACTTAGAGCCAGATATCCTGGAATGTGAAGGCAAGTGGGCCTTAGAAAGTATCACTATGAACAAAGCTAGTGGAGGTGATGGAATTCCAGTTGAGCTATTTCAAATCCTAAAAGATGATGCTGTGAAAGTGCTGCACTCAATATGCCAACAAATTGGGAAAACTCAGCAGTGGCCACAGGACTGGAAAAGGTCAGTTTTCATACCAATCCCAAAGAAAGGCAATGCCAAAGAATGCTCCAACTACAGCACAGTTGCAGTCATCTCACACGCTAGAAAAGTAATGCTCAAAATTCTCCAAGCCAGGCTTCAACAATACGTGAACCATGAACTTCCAGATGTTCAAGCTGGTTTTAGAAAAGGCAGAGGAAACAGAGATCAAACTGCCAATGTCTGCTAGATCATTGAAAAAGCAAGAGAATTCCAGAAAAACATCTATTTCTGCTTTACTGACTATGCCAAAGCCTTTGACTGTGTGGACCACAATAAATTGTGGCAAATTCTGAAAGAGATGGGAATACCAGACCACCTGACCTGCCTTTTGAGAAATCTGCAGATCAGGAAGCAACAGTTAGAACTGGACACGGAACAACAGACTGGTTTCAAATAGGAAAAGGAGCACATCAAGGCTGTATATTGTCACCCTGCTTATTTAACTTATATGCAGAGTACATCATGAGAAACATTGGGCTGGATGAAGCACAAGCTGGAATCAAGATTGCCAGGAGAAATATCAGTAACCTCAGATATGCAGATGACACCACCCTTATGGCAGAAACCGAAGAAGAACTAAAGAGCCTCTTGATGAAAGTGAAAGAGAAGAGTGGAAAAGTTGGCTTAAAGCTCAACATTCAGAAAACGAAGATCATGGCATCTGGGTCTCATCACTTCATGCCAAATACATGGGGAAACAGTGGAAACAGTGAGAGACTTTATTTTTGGGAGCTCCAAAATCACTGCAGATGGTGACTGCAGCCATGAAATTAAAAGACGCTTACTCCTTGGAAGGAAAGTTATGACTAACCTAGACAGCATATTAAAAAGCAGAGACGTTACTTTGCCAACAAAGGTCTGTCTAGTCAAGGCTATGGTTTTTCCAGTGGTCATGGATGGATGAGAGAGTGGGACTATAAAGAAAGCTGAGCACCGAAGAATTGATGCTTTTGAACTGTGGTGTTGGACAAGACTTTTGAGAGTCACTTGGACTGCAAGGAGATCCAACCAGTCCATCCCAAAGGAAATCAGTCCTCAATATTCATTGGAAGGACTGATGTTGAAGCTGAAACTCCAATACTTTGGCCACCTGATGTGAAGAACTGACTCATTTGAAAAGACCCTGATGCTGGGAAAGATTGAAGGCGGGACGAGAAGGGGACGACAGAGGATGAGATGGTTGTATGGCATCACCGACTCAATGGACATGAGTTTGAGTAAGCTCTGGGAGTTGGTGATGGACAGGGAGGACTGGGGTGCTGCAGTCCATGGGGTCACAAAGAGTCAGACACGACTGAGCGACTGAACTGAACTGAAGTGTTCCATAGCTACTCTGACTGGGGTGTGGGCATGGAAGGAACAGGGCCCTCAGATGTTACTAGAGATGCAGAGCTATGGAGAACAGAGAGAGTGCAGCTATTTGGCAAGAGCCAAGCTGAGCAGCAAAACCGTTGAGGGTCTGAGTAGAATTATTCTGTGTGGGAGGGTTTTCCAGCCATAAAGGATGAACTATGCAAGGGGTTCCCAGAATTCTTCGTGAGTTTTGGCCTCTGCTTTTTTCTCTTCATTGAATAAGGATCAAATTAATTCTTTTACCCCAGCAAACCCTCTTTAGAAGGCCGGACTCTTGAGAAGAAAATTCTCAGAAAACTAAGGAGGACAGTAAAGGGGAAGAAGGCACATCCATGCGCCCACAAATAGTTATGTTTACTACACAGACAATGGAGAGTCAGTGGTTAAAGACATCCTCCACGCCTTTGCAGTAGCCTCATGTACTGACTCCCCAAACAATAGACCCCATCCGCTTCTCAGCCTCACACGTGTTCCTAGGAGGATTGAAGTGAGAGGCCCAGTGAAAAGCCCTGGAGAAAGTGTGGGTGTTCTTCCCTGCTGCTCCACAGATCTTGCACCACCACGCTTCATTCAACACATATTTATTGAGCTGCTCCCCTGTGCCAGCCACAGCGGGTGGGGCAGTGAACGAGGAAGGTTCTGTGAAGCTCAGAGCCTTGTGGGAACGATGGGTAATAATTAAGAAAACAAATACACTCAGTTCTCATGATTCATGGCAGTTATAAAGTCACTGAAAACACTGGATCAATGAATGCTGAACTGTTGCCCCAGTGGAAATACAGAGTTAAGTTCCTGGGAAATTCTGGTCATATTTTCATCAGTTGATCAATATGTAACATTGTTTTATGTGTGCTTCTGTTTGAAGACACTTTTAATTTTTTTTAAGTTTTCATCTCTTTTCCTCTCTTTTTAAATTGAATTATTTCACAATGTGTTAGTTTCAGGTGTACGACCAAGTAATTCAGTTGTGTGTGTATGTGTGTGTATAAATATATAATACCTATATTCTTTTTCAGATTCTTTTCCATTATAGGTTATTATAAGATATTGAGTATAGGTCCAAGCTTTCATCTTTTACATTTTTTTTATTTTATTATTTTTTAATTGAAGTATGGTTGATGTAAAATATTTGGTAAATTATAGGGGTACAATATAGTGATTCATATTTTTGAAGATTGTGCTCCATTTATAGTTATTCTAAAATATTTTCTGCTTTCCCTGTGTTATACAATACATTCTTACAGTTTATTTTATACCTAACAGTATACTGCTCCTTCCCTATTCCCTCTCCATACTGGTCACCACTAGTTTGTTTTCTGTATCCATGAGTCTGCTTTAAAGACACTCTATTTACTATACAGTTGATTCGTTAACTTTGAACTTGCTGCCAGCAGTACTATAACTCATGCCTGAGCAGAGCTTATCTGACACATGTGTTTTCTCCACAAGGTACATCACAGCCTTCTGGTACTTAGGAACACTAGACCGCACTTCAGCCCTCAATTGGGGGCCATTTTAAACAGTGAGATTCCACCCCCCCCCAAAGAAGAACAAGAATGCAAAAATATGTGGCTCTAAATATACCATTAGAATGACACTTGTTTACTGCTTGAGGCCTTAGCTGGGAAAATGTTCATCAGGCAACTGAAAATTTTCTCCATTTGTGCATGTTCACAAGTGACTGCAGAGTGCCACAGGTATTGATTTGGGGGTTCCAAATACATTTTAGGAGGTAGATGAATTCATAAATTCAAAACCTGTGAATAACATGTCCTGAGTGTGATGTGATTTCATAGAGTGCTATTTAAAGATCAAAGTGATGAGGAGAGAAGGGAGCTGCAGTGTGATGGCATGGTTAGGGATGGACCTTCTGAAGGTGAGGGCTGGAGTAGGGACCCGAGAAGCAAGGCCAGAGAGGCTGATTTCTATCTGACCATCCTACCCCCAATAGCCACGTACAGTATGGGGGGGGTGGGTCAAAGACAGGGCACTGGGTGAGTGATAGCAGGTCTTGGGCAGCGGTGAGCTGAGATACTGGCTGTTCACAGGGCTCCGGCTGGAGGGCGTATACCGGAAAGGGGGTGCCCGCGCCCGCAGCCTGAAGCTGCTGGCTGAGTTCCGGCGGGATGCCCGGTCCGTGAAGCTTCGACCAGGGGAGCACTTTGTGGAGGATGTCACCGACACGCTCAAACGCTTCTTTCGAGAGCTTGATGATCCTGTGACCTCTGCGCGGTTGCTGCCTCGCTGGAGGGAGGCTGCTGGTGGGTTCAAGAGCCTCATGGGCAATGGAGACCCAGCCAGGAACTCCACGCCCCTCCCCCCCAGAATCTATAAGGCACCCTTGTGGGATTAGGCAGCCCCCACCCCAACACTCCTGCCACAATTGGCTGATCACCCAGGGACTCAGCTCAGGGAAAGGTGGGAAGGGGCGGAGACACATCCATCCTGGGTTTGTTTCTCTAAAAATCCCTCTGCTCTTCTTTCCCCGACTCTCACCACCCCTTGCCCATCACATCCCCAGAGCTGCCCCAGAAGAACCAGCGCCTGGAGAAATACAAAGAAGTGATTGGCTGCCTGCCACGGGTCAACCGCCGCACACTGGCCACCCTTATTGGGCATCTCTATCGGTCAGTACAGCCAGACCCCTGCAGGCTTCCCCCCGATCCTTCGTTACCTCTGTCCAATCACTCACTTACATTCACATATCCACCCCATAGACAATTGTTCAGTGAAGGTGTAACAGCATAAAGGTTCACAGGATGGACTTTGGGGTCAGACAGACCTAGGCCTCAATCTGACTCCATTATTCTAGCGCATGACTTTGGATAAATTATCTGTTTTCTTTGAGCCTCAGTTTCCTCATTTGTAACAGGAAGATGGTATAAGGTATAGTATCCACCTCATGGGCTTCCCTGATGGCTCAGCGGTAAAGAATGCTCCTGCCAATGCAGGAGACCAGGGTTCAGTCCCTGGTCTGGGAAGATTCCCTGTAGTAGGGCATGGCAACACACTCCAGTGTTCTTGCCTGGGAAATCCCATGGACAGAGGAGCTTGGTGGGCCACAGTCCAGGGGGTCGCAAAGAGTTGGACATGACTCAGCAACTAAACCATCACCACAACCATCCATCTCATAGGTTATATGAGATTTAAATGATATACTTGTTGTAAACTTACCACAGCACCTGGCATATATGTGGTAAGCATTCAGAAATGGTGAACAATCGGCATTATTTTGTTTTATTTAATATTCTTTGGCAGCAAAGGATTAGATGTTGGAGACACAAAGAGGAATAAGATGCAAGTCTACCTTTACCAGTCTATTGGGAGAGACAGATTTTTTAGATGATTCCAGGATGAGTCTCAGTTGTATGGTACTAATTACAGACTGGATAATTATGGCCTCTGGGCCAAATCCAGCTTATTGCTTATTTTTGTAAATAAAGTTTTGTACATAAAATGTAAAGTCATACCCATTCTTCTATATATATCCCATGGTTCCTTTCACACCACCAGAGCAGAATTGAGGGGTTGTGACAGATGGTACAGCATGAAAGCCTAAAATATTTACTATCTATAAACTTACATAAAAAGTTTGCTGACCCCTATGTGTAAGTCTGTCTCTCCCCTAGACTGGGAGCTCCTTGAGGGCAGGGTTGTGTCTAACTCACTGCTGTAGCCCAAGTGCTTAGCCCAGGCATATAGCAGGGACTCAATAAGTGTTTACCAAATGACTGCTGTACCCACCTGAGACCCTCACACCCCTCCACAGGGTGCAGAAGTGCGCTTCTCTGAACCAGATGTGCACACGAAACCTGGCACTGCTGTTCGCGCCCAGCGTGTTCCAGACAGATGGGCGGGGGGAGCACGAGGTGCGCGTGCTGCAGGAGCTCATCGATGGCTACATCTCTGTCTTTGATGTAAGCTTTCCTGACCCATGACCTATGGTCCCTCTCCCTGGATGCTGGATCCTGCTTGTCCCAACAAACCCCTAACCTCACCCTCCAAAGGCCCTCTGCATCAGGAACCCCATCCCAGAGCCCTGGGCCCCATCTCCTGTAACCACACTCCTAACATCCTTGCCCCTTAGCTCTCGGCTCTTCTGGCCTCTCCCCCTCTCCTCCAGGGGCTCTGGTCTTGCACATGTCTCCGGGCTTACTCTCTTTCCCGCAGCCTCCCGCTAATGCACACACACACCGACACACAGACACCCACAGACACACACCCTTTTGGCTCTTCCACAGATTGATCCTGACCAGGTAGCCCAGATTGACTTGGAGGTCAGTCTTATCACCACCTGGAAGGATGTGCAGGTAACTTGTCCTGACCCTAGACTTCTGAGTGGGCCAGGAGGGGACATCGAGATAGGAAGGTGACCTTCTGCTTCTAGGCCATAGGAAACCCAAGGAGAGGAGCGCCTTGGGGAGAGGTGGTTGGTTTAGGATTTGCTCCATTTATTCTACCCTGAGGGTTCTTCATTACAGAAGGGTGGCAGGAGCACTTTAGTTCCAGGTGTAGAGATCCAACGAAGGGTTAGCTAAGTTAGACAAAGAGGTGAGAAGACTAATAAATGCTGTAGCTAACATCTGGGGACGAATTATATTCCAAGCACCTGTAATCTCACTTTGGTGCCACACAACTCTAGGAGGTAGGTGATCCCATTTTTTCAAAGAAACCGAGGTTTGAAGGGTCACTTATCCAAGGTTGTACTGTAGCGAGTGGCAGAGTCGGAACCCAGACTCCAACCTGTCTTCTCAAGCGCTACCGTACACAGTGCCACCACGCCTGGAGTTTCTTTTCTTTAAAGGGTCTGAGCGATGTTTGGGGTGAGGGTTCAGAGGAGGCCTCTGTAGGGGAAGCACTCATGAGACAACCTAAGGAGTCCTCTGACCTTGATTCTTTGTACTGTGTCCTCATTTCTTTACTCCTCCCCTCAGCTGTCCCAGGCTGGAGACCTCATCATGGAGGTCTTCATAGAGCAGCAGCTCCCAGACAACTGTGTCACCCTGAAGGTGAGTCTTGAGGGGACAGGAGGGGAGATGAGAGGGTGGCGGGCAGCAGGGGCAGTAGCCTGACCTGCATGGGTCCTCCGCTCTTGCCCTGACCCCAGGTATCCCCAACACTGACTGCTGAGGAGCTGACCAACCAAGTATTGGAGATTCGGGGGACGGCAGCTGGGACGGACTTGTGGGTGACGTTTGAGATTCGAGAGCACGGGGAGCTTGGTGCGTATGACAGCGCATGTGTGCATCCACGTGTGTTCGGGGTGAAAGTCACCAAGACTTCTGGGTTACCAGATAAGCAGCTGTCCTCTCGGGCTTTCTTTTTTTTCCTTTTTGTATTTATTTGTTTGGCTGTGCCAAGTCTTAGTTGCATCAAGTGGGAGTTTTAGTTGCGACACGTGGGATCTATTCCCTGACCAGGGATTGAACCCAGACCCCCTGCATTGGGAGTGCGGAGTCTCAGCTGCTGGACCACCAGAGAAGTTCCTACTCACCCTTTCTCAATACTCTCTGTACTCTTGTCTTTCGTGGGCCCCAGAGACCCTTGGTTTCTCTTTCACATCAAAGGAGGTGTCTCTTTTTACTTTGCCCAGGCTCCAAATGCTGGAGGGACTTGGGGCTCAATCCTCAACCCTCTTCCTTTCTCTGTGTGTTTCCTTGGGTGAGCCTTATCCATTCCTGTGGCTCTAAATACCACTAATAAGCTGGCCCCAAATGTTTATGTGTGGTCCAGACCCCTCCTCTGAGCTCCAGACTTACATAGCCAGATGCCTGCTTGACTCCTGCACTTGTACATCTTGTAACATGTCATATTTTAAATACCCAAGACCTGACTACCCTGGCAGTCCGGTGGTTAAGACTCCACACTTCCACTGGAGGGGATGCAGGTTTGATCTCTGGTTGGGGAACCAGCGGTCCCACATGCCACGTGTACAACCAAAAAAAAAAAAAAGGTGAATAAAAAATTCTAAGACCAAATTCAATTCCCAACCCCCTCCCCTGACAAAAAGCCCAAGCCATTTCCTAGTTTTCCCTACTCCGTCACTGAATCAGCATTCACTCAGCATTATCGAGGCCAGACACTTGGGACTCCTCTGGGACTCCTTCTGTTCCTTCATCTTCATACCTACCGGCTAACTAGTCCTCTTGAGTCTAAATGTATCTTTCTAAATATACCACCTCTCCATCTCCATTGCTACCACTTTAGTTGAAGTCACCATGATCTTTCTGCACCCCAACACTAACCACGAAAATGTACAGCTCCATAAAGGACACAGCTGGCCAGTGTCTCTTCTTGCCTTCCAACAAGCCATTTTCCACACAGCAGTCAATGAGCATGTTCAAGCATAAATTACATCATGCCATTCCCGTGGTTAAAACCTTCCAATGGCTTCCCATTGCACTTAAAATAAAATTCAAACCCTTTATTCTAGCCTACAAGACCCTGAATATCTGGCACTCACTTATTTTTCAGACTTCATCTCAAATGACATGTCTTCCTTGCTTCAGCCATGCTGGCTGTTAAGTTCAAGCACATCTTTCCTAACTCAGGGCCTTTGGTGCTGCATTTCATCGTCCCTGGAGTCCTCTTCCCCCATCTCTGAATGGCTTGTTCTTCCCAATCCTTCAGGCTCTGTGTTTCATCTTCAAATGCTTCCTCTGAAAGGCTTTGCCTGGTCACCCTATCGTCTCAGTAGCTGCCCTGTTTCTCTCTCTCAGCTTTTTATTGTTTCCTTCAGAATATTGGTTTGTCTTTACCTGATTTACTTATCTGTTACTCTCTGCTCCCTTACCAGGCTGTGGGCTTTGTGAAGGCAGGCTGGGTGTTTCAGGCTCCCTACTGTATCCCCAGGGGCAGCCCGGTGCCTGGCACAGTCAGTGCTAAATTATGCCTGTGGCTGGCTGGATGAATGAATGAGTGACTGGTGGGTGAGGAGGAGGGGGGCGCCAGGCTGTGGATGGATATCTGGTTGACACCTACCCTCATCTTGCCCCCTAGAGCGGCCACTGCACCCCAAGGAAAGGGTCCTTGAGCAGGCCCTCCAATGGTGCCAACTTCCAGAGCCCTGCTCGGCCTCCCTGCTCCTGAGAAAAGTCTCTCTGGCCCATGCTGGCTGCCTCTTCACAGGTGAGCCTCCTTCTTCAGCCCAGCACCACCACCACTCCCTGCCCCAGGCCTCTCCCAGGGACCCTCCACCTAGCCCTGCCCTGCCCACCTGTGCCCAGGTATCCGGCGTGAGAGCCCACGGGTGGGGCTGCTGCGGTGTCGGGAGGAGCCCCCCCGCTTGCTGGGAAACCGCTTCCAGGAGAGGTTCTTTCTGCTGCGTGGCCGTTGCCTGCTGCTGCTCAAGGAGAAGAAGGTGGGCCCTGGGCGAGTGCGGAGGGAGGCTGGATGGCTATGTGGGAGGAGCCCTGACTGCTCGACCCTGTCACTCCACAGCCCATTTTTCCATCAGTCTCATTGCTTCCCTGGCCCTTTGACCTCTCTGACCCTTTGACTTCATACAACTCCAGTGCTTCCATGGTTTCTTGACCTCCTTAACCATGATCCTTCTCTCTCACCTCTCAACCTCACTGCTGGCCTTCATGTTGTCAGAGCTCTAAACCGGAACGAGAGTGGCCTTTGGAAGATGCCAAGGTCTACCTTGGAATCCGCAAAAAGTTCAAGCCTCCCACCCCGTGAGTTTTTTCCCCCAGTCCACCCTTCTAGAGGCATGAAATGCCACCACCCCTCTGGCTTTCTGATCACCCACATCACTGGTCTCCTTTGCTTCTCAGGTGGGGCTTCACATTGATGCTGGAGAAGATGCACCTGTGAGTACCTCCCAGCCAGGCTCCCCGTCCTCCGGCCTTTCCTATCCTCCACCTCTCTAGTTGTGACCCCTTCCCTCCTGGTGATCCCACTCTGATCACCCCCAGCTACCTGTCCTGCACAGACGAGGACGAGATGTGGGACTGGACCACCAGCATCCTCAAAGCCCAGGTGAGGGGAAGGAGGGAGCTGACAGCCAGGTCTGTGGGCCCAGCTCTACCCTCAGCACCTCCCATGCCCACCGGTGCCTCCCCCGCCCTCTCTCCAGCACGATGACCAGCAGCCAGTGGTCTTACGACGCCATTCCTCCTCTGACCTCGCCCGTCAGAAGTTTGGCACCATGCCTTTGCTGCCCATCCGTGGGGATGACAGTGGGGCCACCCTCCTATCTGCCAATCAGACCCTGGTGAGGTTCCCCTAGCCATCCCTGCCCATGCCCTGTGCACACTGCAGGAGGAAATGGCATGTCTGCCAGCCTGGTGCCCCCTCTGCCTTCTCTGTGCCCCAATTCTCCACCTGCAGCTCCTGCTGCCAGGCCTCACTGTGTCTCTGTGTCTCTCCCTCCTTGCCTCCCCACCCTACCTGTGTCTAGCGGCGACTTCACAACCGGAGGACCCTGTCCATGTTCTTTGTGAGTACTGTGCCTGCTCCAGTTCTGTACCTGTCAGCCCTGTGCTCTGTGCTGCTTGAGCCCATGTGCTGTCTGTATTTGCCCGATGCAGGCCATACGTGAGTGTGTGTGCGGGTGGACAGAGAGTGTTGCGACCTGAAGGAATGAGGAAAACAAGGGATGGTAGGATGCAGTGAAGAAAGGGGGAAGTGGTCACAGGATTTGAGAAGTAGAAGGAAGTGGTTAAGTGAATGCATTTTGGAGTCAGACAGACCTGGGTTGAAGCCCCAGCTCCACCATTTACCTATTGTGTGATCCTGGGCAACTTATTTAACTCTTCCGTACCTCAGCTCACTCACCTGCAGTGTATCCATCATACAGGGCTGTTTTTGACATCATACATGCAAAAGTATTTTTGCAGCATCTGGTCAAGAGGAAGAGCTCAATAAATGTTAGCGATTAATAATCTGGGAACTCTAACTCTGTGCCTGCCTCTGGTGACCCCATTCTCATCCAGCCAATGAAGTCATCCCAGGGGTCTGTGGAGGAGCAGGAAGAACTGGAGGAGCCTGTGTATGAGGAGCCGGTGTATGAGGAAGTGGGGGCCTTCCCCGAGCTGACCGAGGACATCTCCACCTCCTTCTCTACCCCACGGGAGCGGACAGCCAAGCCGGAGACTGCCCTCCCCAGCCAGAGGTCCTTTGATCAATATCTTCTGTCCAAAGCAGGCCCCCAGGCCTGGGAGGAGAGGCCACCTGAGCCCCCTCCGGGCCCCCCTTCCAAGAGCAGCCCCCAGACACATGGGTCCCTGGAGGAGCAGCTACTCCAGGAGCTGAGCAGCCTCATCCTGAGGAAGGGAGAGACCACCACAGACCTGGGCAGCCCTTCTCAACCCTCCAGCCCCCAGCCCCCGAGCCCCAATGGCCTTCCGACACAGACACCTGGCTTCCCCACCCAAACTCCCTGCACTTCCAGTCTACCCCGCAGCCAGCCCCTCACATGACTCTGGGACAGCAGTCTGAGGGGTAGGTAATCAAAGACCCAAGCTCTCCCCATGGCAGACACTGCCGGTGCACGTCTGCCCTGGCTGGAAAGACTCTACAGAGTCCAGTCTGGTGCTGTGGAAAGAGCACAGGGCCAGGAGCTCCCGAGACAGCATCCGGCTCAGAAAAGAGGCAGGTCATGGCGCCGCGTTCGGCCTCCGCTGACTCTCCTGTACAATGAAGTAACTGAAATAAGCAGAACAATGAATGTTAAACTGTTTCTCAGAACTGTAAGGCCCACATAGTTTCCCTCAAGAAGGGCACTTCCTGCTTTATGTATTTGATATGTAGGGATTCTGTGAGAGATTTGGGGTTTGAAAAGAATTGTTTTATGCATTAACAGTAAAAAGATTTGGAAGGCAAACTTTTTTTTTGGCCACACCACTTGGCATGCGGGATCTTAGTTCCCTGACCAGGGATCAAACTGGCATCCCCCTGTGGTGGAAGCATGAAGTCTTAACCACCTGACTGCCAGGGAAGTCCCTGGAAGGCACAAATTTGAATGATCTCCAAGTTTATCCTACCCCACCTTTAACATTCAGAAACTACAGTGAAGCCCTAGAGTGGGAGGTTGATTAGGGTTGGGAGGTGGGGCAAAAGGAGCCAAAAAGGATGGGTCCCTGTTAATAAACCTTTAAACAAAAAGGCTGCCATTAATTCATTCAGTTATTCAACATGTATATACTGAACACCTAATTGGGCCAGGTATTTGGGATATAGTGTGAACAAAAGAGATGGAGTCCTTGCTTTAATGGAGCTTCCACTGTAAAGGGAAAACAGAAGATGCACACACACAATCAGTGCTGTGAAACAACTAAACCAAAGTGATGTGCTTGTGGAGGTGGCACTGGGCTGGGTGGAAGGGTTTCTGTGAAGAGCTGAAATGTAAGAATAAGAAGCCAGGCATGTGGAATGCTGGGAGAAGGAGCACTCCAGAAGGAATGGAAAGGCAGTAGGTATGAAGGCTCTGCAATGGGAAGGGACTTGGGATATTGGGGGAAGAGCAAGGAGACTGGAGTGATACCACAGTATGGGCTGAGGGGAGAGATGGGGAGGGACCTGATCATGCACAGTCTTGTAGGCCATGATTTTATTCTGAAGCAATCAAAGAGTTTTAGGGAAGAGAGGGGTGAAATTTTCTCCTTTTTAAAAAAAGATTGATCACTCAGGCTGTTTTCTGAACAATGGATTGTTGGGGGGAAGACTGAAAGAGACCAGGTACCAGACCATATGGGAAACTGATAATGGGGGCTTGGACCAGGCTGTTGGTTCTAGAAATTGAGAGAAGTTATTAAGTGGGAGATAGAACATTTAAGACTTCCTGATGGATGGAAATATCAATACCTCAGATATGCAGATGACACCACCCTTATGGCAGAAAGTGAAGAAGAACTAAAGAGCCTCTTGATGAAAGTGAAAGAGGAGAGTGAAAAAGTTAGCTTAAAACTCAACATTCAGGAAACTAAGATCATGGCATCTGGTCCCATCACTTCATGGCAAATAGTTGGGGAAACAATGGAAACAGTGACAGACTTTATTTCTTGGGGTTCCAAAATCACTGCAGATGGTGATTGCAACCATGAAACTAAAAGACGCTTGCTCCTTGGAAGAAAAGCTATGACCAACCTAGATAGCATATTAAAAAGCACACACATTACTTTGCCAACAAAGGTCCATCTAGTCAAAGCTATGGTTTTTCCAGTAGTCATGTATGGATGTGACAGCTGGACTATAAAGAAAGTTGAGCGCTGAAGAATTGATGGTTTTAAACTGTGGTGCTGGAGAAGACTCTTGAGAGTCCCCTGGACTGCAAGGAGATCCAACCAGTCCATCCTAAAGGAAATCAGTTCTGAATATTCATTGGAAGGACTGATGCTGAAGCTGAAACTCCAATACTTTGGCCACCTGATGTGAAGAGCTGACTCATTTGAAAAGACCTTGTTGCTGGGAAAGATTGAAGGTAGGAAGAGAAGGGGACAACAGAGGATGAGATGGTTGGATGGCATCACTGACTCAATGGACATGAGTTTGAGTAAGTTTCGGGAGTTGGTAATGGACAGGGAAGCCTGGTGTGCTGTAGTCCATGGAGTCTCAAAGAATCGGACACAACTGAGCAACTAACTGAACTGATGGATGGGATGTGGGGGTAGAAGGGAAGGCACATAGACTCTGGGTTTCTGACTTTACTCACTGTATGGAGAATGGTTCCATTTAGTATGTTAACTGGGAGAGGTGACTGGGGAAGGATCAGGTGGAAGGAGCTGTTTTAAAAGTTTGAGGTACCTATTTAGATCTCCTGAGGTGATCTTCATGGAGGTGAGCTGTTGGAAATACGAATCTGGAATTTGGGCCACAGATACCTACCTGCCTTTTCCAAGTCGGGTGTGGTGAGGAGGTGTGAGCCACGTAAAGGTGAGAAGGATGAGGAAAGGGTGTGCACATCTCCAGAAGGCAGTGCAGGGGTGGGGTGGAGCAGGGGTGCAGAACCTTAAGGGTGCAGAACCTAAAGGTGATAGAGGCTTTCTAGGCCACAGGTCCCCACGTTCATCTCCCAGCTCACGCCCGCTGGTTGTTTCTTCTCCATTGGCCCAGGATGTACCTGTCTTTTCCTCTGGTACTGGTTCCTTCCTGGCTCCAGGCGTCTTTCTCATCCTCGCTCACACGCCGGCTTTTCCAGTTCAGTGGGAATTGGGAAAAGGCCTTGGACCAGCCCTGTTTCCCTCATCAGACGCATCTTCAATGAGGCATCCAGTGATTCAGTTTTCCTGGTCATAGATTGAGTTCCTCGCCGTCCTTCAGCCGTCGCGTCAGGATTGGAGATCTGCATATGTAAATGAATGATTAGAAATAATTATGGGCTGAGTCAGCAGCTCCCTACTAGAAATAGAACCCAGGCGTCTTGACACAGAAACCTGAGGTTTCCCCCTACTGTCCAGCGGACGCGGCGTCCACCGGGCGGCGCGGACCCTTTCCGGGGTATTCGCAGCAGTAACGGAGGTTCAGTTTCTCTGCGGCCCCCTCGCGCTCTGCCGCGCAGCAAGTAGACTGACCAGGCGTGGGCGGGGCGAGGGCGGAGCCGGACAGGGGCGGGGCTTACATGTGGGCGGGGCTTCCTCGAGTTCCGGAGTCGAGTCGCTGCCTGGGCCGGAGCGGAGATGCAGCCGCCGCCCCGAAAAGTGAGCTTGGCCTGGAAACAGGGACTCCTGGCGGGCTGGGGGAGTGATGGGGACCAAGCGGGCACTAGACCTGCCCGGGGGGGGGTCGAAGAGTAGGAAGGGGTCAAAGGCCAACCCAGAAGTAACCGAGGAAACATCCCAGCTCCTCCTTGGCCCCGCCCCCTCACCGCTCCCAGCGCGGAGTGTTTTTCAGGTCCTCGCGCCAGGGGTCTTCATCTTCTTTTTACCCCTACAGGTGAAGCCGGCCCAGGAGGTGAAGCTTCGCTTCCTGGAGCAGCTGAGCATCCTTCAGACCCGGCAGCAGAGAGAGGCAGACCTACTGGAGGATATCAGGTAACCCCTGACTCCCTCCACATACCCCCACTTTCTCTGTCACATGCTCCGCCCCTTCTCCAACATACTACAGCTGTCGGGGTGGGCGGGGGTGAAGAGCTCTCCAACCTGCCCATTTAAGTCCTTCACCTTAGGCCTCTCTCATACCGGATAGGTATTATCCTTGTGCCCACTCCAACACATATAAACACACTGGGACCCTCCCTCAAAGCCCTTCACTCCACACCGGCCCGCCACCCCCACAATCAAGCTTTGTGCAGAAGCCGCCCCCCCCACCCCCACCCCACGCCTGTTGGAAGGCTGGCGGACTCTGTACCCAGGCCCCCATGCGTCCTCACCTCCAAGCCCACAGATGGTTCTCCAGGGGTGGGGAAGATCCTGCTGAGTCTCTGAGCACTGAGGTGCGGTTGTCCTGTGCTGCGGCTGCCCGAGGTGATCTCAAGGACTCTCTCTTCAGTGTCAGTGTAGTCACACTCTAGGCCTGACTCCCCACTCCTTCCTGACCACGCTGAAGAGAGGATGGAGGGTGGGAGAAATGGACCAAACAGTAACACCACCCCCACCCCACCCTCCCCAATCTCCACAGATCCTACAGCAAGCAGAGGGCAGCCATTGAACGGGAGTATGGGCAGGTATGGGACTCTTCTCTGGACCTTTCCTTTTGTTCTGGCCTCCTTTACACCACCAGCAGTGTGGCTCCACACATACTCTTGTTCTGGTCAAGAGCATGTGCCTACAATCAGGCACGTGTGTGTCAAGTCCCTGCTGTGGTACTATTAAGTTGTGTGACCTTGGACAAGTTACTTAACCTTCTGGGCCTCAATTTCTTTCTCTGTAAAATGGGAATAACAATAATTGTATCTTCACACAGGGTTCTTGCAAGGATGGAATAAGTTAATGCATGTACAGCTCTTAGCAAAGTGAGGGGTATTATCATATTCTGGTCCTGTGTTCTCATGTATGGGGTCTTTGAAAGGGAATTGGGTCTGTGATGGTTTTCCCACCAGGCACTCCAGAAACTGGCTGGGCCATTCTTGAAGAGGGAAGGACACCGGAGTGGGGAGATGGACAGCAGGTGAGTCCCACAGTGGGGTGGGGTGGGGGGAACTGGGAGCCAAGAAGGAATGAGGCACTCAACCCCAGGAACCTGTGGGGAGGGCACGTGAGCTGTAGGTGGAGCTGATACAGCAGGAAGAGAGCAGCTGACCCAGCAAGGACACTGGATGGCGGTGGAGGGCATGAGGGATCCTTGTGGCTGAGATAATGGGCGGATCGATCGATGGGCTCCCAGACGAGGGGGAAGGGAAAGCTGTCTGTCTCCCATGGTGCTGGGAGGAGGGTGTCTCGTGAAGCTTTGGAGTGCTCCCCTCCTTAACACAGTCTTTCTCTGGGGAGAGGCAGGATGGTGTTCGGTGCCTGGCGCTGCCTGCTAGATGCCACTGTGGCTGGGGGCCAAGCCCGGCTCCAGGCATCTGACCGATACCGTGACCTGGCTGGGGGCACGGGGCGGAGTGCTAAGGAGCAGGTGCTTCGGAAGGTATGGTTCAGTGGATGGGGTGAAGGAAGGGCTAACTCAGGGATGGAGGTGGTCTGGATCAGGACTTCCTGTGTCCACGCCCCTAGGGAGCAGAGAACCTCCAGAGGGCACAGGCTGAGGTGCTGCAGTCTGTCCGGGAGCTGAGCCGAAGCCGAAAGCTGTATGGGCAGCGGGAACGCGTGTGGGCCTTGGCCCAGGAGAAGGCGGCTGATGTCCAGGCCAGGTGGGCTGATGGGGAGCTGAGAAGCCTGGGGACAGGGTGTAGAGCCAAGGCACCATGGCTGGGTCTGACCTCCACTCCTTTCCTTTGCCCGCACAGGCTTAACCGAAGTGACCATGGCCTCTTTCACACTCGGACCAGTCTTCAGAAACTCAGCACCAAGGTTCAGAGGATGTGGGCATGAGTGGGGACAGGGAGAGGTGGACAGATTAGTCTAGTGGCTTGGAACCCAAGGGCATAAGTCAGAGGGACTGGGATGAATCCAGGCTACTGTACTTCCTTGGTGCATGACCTTGGTAAACTTGTTCTCTCCGAGACTCATTTTCATCTATAAAATAGACATAGTACCTTTATTTTTCGTTCCTTTTTTATGCACTTATTGAGGACTTTTATGTACTAGGCATTGTTCGAAACACGGGGGATACAGTGGGGAACACTACCAGTAGAGTTCCTGCTTTCACAGCCTAATTAGGGGGGACAGATAGTAAATAAACAAAGACTCAGAATAAATGAAAAGAAAAGAAGGTCCTTTGATAAAGCATAACAGGGGAGTGTAATTTAGAGGGCTGCTACTGCTGCTAAGTCACTTCAGTCGTGTCCGACTCTGTGCGACCCCATAGATGGCAGCCCACCAGGCTTCCCCATCCATGGGATACTCCAGGCAAGAGTACTGGAATGGGTTGCCATTTCCTCCTCCAGTGCATGAAAGTGAAAAGTGAAAGTGAAGTCGCTCAGTCGTGTCTGACTTGTAGCGACCCTGTGGACTGCAGCCCATCAGGCTGCTCCATCCATGGGATTTTCCAGGCAAGAGTACTGGAGTGGGGTGCCATTGCCTTCTCCAATTTAGAGGGAAAGCCTCCCTAAACAGGTGGGTTGAATATCAAGAAGGAACCAACTGTGCAAAGATGTAGGAGAAGAACACTCTAGGGAGAGGCAGTGATAAGTGCAAAGGCTCTGAGGTGAGAATAACTTTGTAGGCTCAAGGAACTGAGAGAAAGCCAGTGTGGCTGGAGCACTGTGAGCAGGGGGACGAGCACTGTGGAAAGAGAGAAGGTGCTGGGGCCAGCTCATGTTGGCCCTGGTAGACCATGGTAAGGAGCAGGTGGGGTTTTCTTCTAAATGTATGCAGTTTCCACTAGAGGATTTTTATCAGGAGTTGTGAGTATGTAAAATTTTTAGTATAGTTTGCCAGTTATGTCAATAATGTGAGAATTCTTTCTGGATCTGGGTTGGCCTTGGAAGAACCCCAAGAGTCTAGAGCTCCCAGCTGACACTTATGTTCCTCTCCTAGCTGTCTGCCCAGTCGGCCCAGTACTCCCAGCAGCTGAGAGCAGCCCGCAATGAGTACCTGCTCAACTTGGTGGCCACCAATGCCCACCTTGACCACTACTACCAGGAAGAACTGCCAGCCCTGCTCAAGGCTAGTCTCAGCCTAGATACCCCTGCCTCTCCGCAGGGAGAGCCTCTCCCTGCTTCCCATCACTGATAGGCTGAGTAGGGCGGGGGATTTAGCCTGCTTAGAATGGGCAGAAGAGACATTCCTGGCTTCTGCTTCTAGCTGGCTGCGTGACATTGTGCAGAACACTTAACCCTTCTGAACTCCTGTTTCCTCAACAGGAATAACCCCTGCTCAGACTACTTTATAAGACTAATGGGGCTCAAGGGAGAGAATGAATGTGAAAATGCTTTTTAAAGTGTTAAGTGCTATGTACACAAGAGGGTCTGTTTTTAGAAGCAATAATAATGTCTTATTCCTTCCCAATTTCCCATACCTCATGCCCATCTCCCACCCAAACCTGGACAGAGAGCCTGCTTGGGGGGAGGGTAGTGTCAGCATCTTGGGACTCTCTCCAGGCTCTGGTCAGTGAGCTGTTAGAACACCTGAGGGACCCGCTGACCTCACTGAGCCGCACGGAGCTGGAAGCTGCAGAGATGGCCCTGGAGCATGCTCGCCACGGAAGGCAAGCGACCTCCCAGGTGAGGGCTGTGCCCTATTGGAGCCCTCCAGAGATCCTCTTTACCCTTCTCTCCCAGTACAGCCCACCCCACCACATGTCTGCCCATTTCCTTCTCACCTTGTCCTTCCTCTTCCAAGAAAGGCTGGGGACAGGCTTGGAGAGGGAGCCAGTGAATGGCTGACTTTGATTTTTTTCCAACCTCCAAGGTAAGCTGGGAGCAGGATCTGGAGCTTTTTCTTCAGGAACCTGGAGTGTTTTCCCCCACCCCACCTCAGCAGTTTCAGCCAGCAGGGAATGATCAGGTGAGACCTCTGTGCTAGGTGGATCCAGGCCAGTTGTAAAGGGGACTGTGGTTTAGACCTCTCTCCCATTATTCACATCCTAGTATTAACTTTGTTGTTCTTCAGTTGCTCAGTCATGTCCGACTCTTTTGTGACCCCATGGACTGTAGCCCACCAGGCTCCTCTGTCCAGGGGATTTCCCAGGCAAGAATACTGGAGTGGGTTGCCATTTCCTTCTCCAGGGGGTCATCCCAACTTAGGGATCAAACCCACATCTCCTCCTGCATGGATAGGCAGATTCTTTACCACTGAGCCCCCAGGGAAGCCTGTGGAATTTACTTAGAGACTGTTAAACCATGGAGAGAGGGTTTCAGAACCCCAGTTCACCTCCCTCCCACCAGGACACAGATTAACACTCTTTATCCCACCCTTCTCTCTTTTCACTTCACTGTCTTTTTCATTCTCCCTCTTCCCCTCAACCTGGATCCCATTTCCAGGACTGTGTTTGTGTGTCCACACGGAAGCACACCTGTGTCCACAGTCATAGGTGTGTGCTCCCACCTGTTTGTGGGGAGGAGACAAGGAGGGAACTGCAGGGAGGAGGTGTTAAGGAGCAGCGTCAGGCAGTCCTCACATGAACAGCTCCCTGTTCATTCAGGTGTGTGTCCTGGAGCTGGAAGGAGGTGCAGGAGGTGTGGCGGGGCAGAGTGGCCTGGAGAAAGAAGTTCAACGCTGGACGAGCCGAGCTGCCCGAGACTATAAGATCCAGCATCATGGGCATCGGGTGAGGTGGGGGTGCAGGTGTTGTGGGTGGGCAAGAAATGCTGAGAGATGGGGGTCCCAGAGTCACTGAGGGATGTCATGGGGCTGTAGGCAAGAGGGAAGGGAAGAGTAATTCAAGCTGACAGTGTGGCACAGTAATTAAGAGCATAGTCTTGGGAGCAAGACTCACCTGGACTCAAATCCTGCTCTGTTGCTTTCTAGTTATATAACCCTGAGTAAGAGAGTATTGAGTGACTTCAGCTCTTTGGACCTCAGTTTCCTTGTCATTAAAATGGGGCTAATAATAGCACCCACATCCCAGGGAACATTAAATGACAGGATGCATGTGAAGCAACTAGCTAACTACCAGGTTGTTCTAAGTTGTGCCCCATGGTATCTCCACCCTCCCCCGTCCTCCACCTTCCCAACCAGGTGCTGCAGCGGCTGGAGCAGAGGCGGCAGCAGGTTCCAGAGCGAGAGGCTCCAGGCATAGAACAGCGGCTGCAGGAAGTAAGGGAGAACATCCGACGGGCCCAGGTGAGGCACCACGCTGGGGGTTTAGGGCCACTGAGATCACACCTCCTCCGGCCTCCTCCACTCCATCTGATGGTGGGGAGACTGCAAGCAGAAAGTTGTAGAGGGTGGACATATCTGGGGAGGCTCCACTCACTTCCCAAAGGCAGACCCAGCCATCACCTGGGTTGATCCCTCTTCCCCATGTCAGGTGAGCCAGGTGAAGGGGGCTGCCCGGCTGGCCCTGCTGCAGGGGGCTGGCCTGGATGTGCAGCACTGGCTGAAGCCAGCCATGACCCAGGCCCAGGATGAGGTGGAGCAGGAGCGACGGCTCAGCGAGGCCCGGCTATCCCAGAGGGACTTCTCTCCCACGGTGAGCTCCCTCCACTCCCTAGCCTTACACACCTGGGAGGGTAAAGAGCCCTAGCGGAAAGCAGACCTTATGAAGCAGGAATCACAATGGTACGTAACTCAACAGGTTGTTGTGAGGCTTGAATGGAATCACTTACGTGTTTAATTCTTGGCATGGTTTGTAACAGAGAGAGCTCTCAGTTAACTTCTACTGTTAGTATAGAATGGTGGTTACGAACTAAGGTCCTGAGAGCAGGCTGTAAGCAGTTTGAGTACCAGACATTCCATTTATTAGCTGTGTGATCTTGGAAAGTGATTTAAGCTTTCTGAGCATCAATTTCCTCATAAGTAAAACGAGGTTCGTAGTTCCACAAAATAACACAGGGTTATTAAGAAACTTGGCTTCTCTGGTGCCACCAGTGGTAAAGAACCCGCCTGCCCATGCAGGAGGTGCAGGAGATGTGGGTTGATCCCTGGGTCAGGAAGATCCCCTGGAGTAGGAAATGACAATCCACTCCATTATTCTTGCCTGAGAAAATTCCACGGACAGAGGAGCCTGGCAGGCTATAGTCCATGGGGTTGCAAAGAGTTGACACGACTGAGTATGCACGCCATTAAGAAACTTAAATAAGACAAGGTACATAAGATACATAGCACTGTGCCTGGTACACAGTAAGCGCTCACTACTGTAACTCTGTGATTATCATTAGTGTTTTCCTGCTCTGTGATGATGATCACCCTGTGAGCCAGGGTGAACGGTTGGGTGGTACTGTCTTGGAGGAGGATCCACAAGGTTTACGGAATGATGGAAGAGTGGGAGACACAGAGGGTACTTGAGACCAGGCCTCACAGTGATGTCTGTTCTCTGCCCCTACAGGCTGAGGATGTGGAGCTGTCTGACTTTGAGGAATGTGAGGAGACTGGGGAGCTCTTTGAGGAGCCTGCCCCCGCAGCCCTGGCCACCAGGCCCCTCCCCTGCCCTGCCCATGTGGTGTTTGGCTATCAGGTGTGAATGGGGGTAAGGACCTCAGACCGGAGGGCTAGGGGACAACCAGTCCTGAACTCTTCTTTGTGGGGCCCAGGCAGGACGTGAGGACGAGCTGACCATCACAGAGGGCGAGTGGCTGGAGGTCATAGAGGAGGGAGATGCCGACGAATGGGTCAAGGTGGGTAGGGACCTGGGGCTCAGACCTTGGCAAGGGAGCAGTGGGAGGGACTTCTCTGTGGCCCATAAAGACCCAGCCAGAAAAGCTGGAAGCCTGAGTGCAGAAGGGCCAGGGCCGTGGACAGCTGAGGCAAGCCCACTTTCTGTTCACATGGCTGGGAGAGCAGGCTCGGAACCAGCACGGTGAGGTAGGCTTTGTCCCTGAGCGCTATCTCAACTTCGCGGACCTCTCCTTCCCTGAGAGCAGCCGTGACAGCGACAACCCTTTGGGGGCAGAGCCCACAGGTAAGAAAGGGACAAGAATTGCTGAGTCGTTGTGGCCCTGGGGTGTCATGGTCCAGGGCACGCTGCCTACCTCCTCCCCTCACCATCTCTCCTGGGCTTCTACAGCATTCCTGGCTCGTGCACTGTACAGCTACACTGGACAGAGCGCCGAGGAGCTGAGTTTCCCTGAGGGGGCGCTCATCCGCCTGCTGCCCCGGGCCCAGGATGGAGTGGATGACGGCTTCTGGAGGGGAGAATTTGGGGGCCATGTTGGGGTCTTCCCCTCCCTGCTGGTGGAGGAGCTACTTGGCCCCCCGGGGCCATCTGAACTCTCAGACCCTGAGCAGGTGAGCCTTCCTTTTCCCTGGGTCCCCAGGGATCTCTGGTTGACCCTCCCATTCACGGAGGTCCCATATTCATCTTAATACCCCATTCCCTGTATAGTGGCTTGGAGTCCCCATCTCCTTTGGCACAGAGGAAAGGGAAAGCAAGGCAGTCTTCATAAGAGTTTGGTTGTCCTGTTTTAGAGCTGGATTTAAGTTCAGATTCCTATTCGATTACTTTAGGCAATGATTAGGTCTCTCTGAGCTTGTTTCTTCACATGCATGTAGAAGGGGGATAATGATATCTTTTCCAGGAGACTAGCTTTCCTGTTGTGAGATAATGGAGGTAAAACGTTAGCCCAATGGCCCCTAGGAGGTGCTTTGATATATGGTACCTATTGTTCTAGCAAGATTTTGTCACTAACTAGATCCATGATTTGGGATAGATGGTTTAATCTGAGTCTCACCTCTGACATAGTAATCATCAAATACTTCCTTCATGGGGTGGTGGTGAGGAATGAATAAATTTTTAGTGCATGTGAAGTGCCAGCAAAATGCCTGGGACATATTAAGTGTCAATACATATGGGCTGTTGAAATGTGTATCACCTACAACCCTACCCATATACAAGCATTTGGCTGCTTTCTAGCTTGGGAAGTGATGGGGCAGGAACTGAAGATGGGATGGGAGGAATAGCTGGTGAAACCTTCCCACATGCCAGGAATAAGCCTTTGCCCTCTCATTCCCAGATGCTGCCATCCCCTTCCCCTCCCAGCTTCTCCCCTCCTGCACCCACCTCTGCTGTGGATGGATCCCCTGCACCTGTCCTGCCCGGTGGTGAGTAGAAGGAGCTGGGCCCCTGGGAGGGTAAGAGACAAGAAGTCTGGGACTCTTGGGTTATACTTGGCCCCTCTACCTGCCCTCAGGAACCTCCTCCCTCAGGTTCTCTGAGGCTTGATGGTAGAAGAGTTTGGGCTTTGGAGCCAGGCCCATTGGTCAAACTCTGCCCAGACTTCCTAGCATGCAATTTAACCTGTCTGGGCCTTTACAGAGTGAGGAGGAAGGTTCCTCCCTTATTGAGTTTTGACAGTTAAAGAGATGTCTGTAGGGTACCCAGCATTGTGCTGGGCACATAGCAAGCATGCAATTAGTAACTGTTTCTCATTATTATTATTATTAAAATTAGCCAGTTATTATTAAAATTAGCCAGTTTCTCCCACAGTGTTTTCCCAATACACATCCTTAGTGTTCTTGAATCCTGCAAACATCTGGTTTGCATCATCATTTTCCTCGTCCATCTTTTCCAAAACCATCTCTTCTAAAAGGTATTTCCACTTTCTTCTCTGCACCTCTCTCCCTGACCCTGGAGGCCCTGTTACCATTTTCTGCACCCTGCTTCTCCAGCACCCTTAGTTTACTTTGAATCCTTTAGTGATCATTCATTGTGTTTGTTGGTGTTTCATTATTCAGTCGCTGACAGCCATTAGGGGTGGGTGCTCTGATCCCACCTCCCCTACTCTGGTACCTTTAGCAGGGCTGAGTATATAGCAGGTGCCCAGTAAGTGTTGAGGTTGGATGGATTGATGGATGTTATGACCCAGGTTAGTGACTATTTGTTAAATCAGAAAATATTTACAGAGTGCCATGGTCCTAGTAGCTCAGCTGGTAAAGGATCCACCTGCAATGCAGGAACCCTGGTTCAATTCCTGGGTCTGGAAGATTACCTGGAGAAGGAATAGGCTACTCAATCCAGTATTCTTGGGCTTCCCTGGTGGCTCAACTGGTAAAGAATCTGCCTGCAATGTGGGAGACCTGGGTTCAATCCCTGGGTTGGGAAGATCCCCTGGAGAAGGGAACAGCTGTCCACTCCAGTATTCTGGCCTGGAGAATTCCATGGACTGTATAGTTCATGGGGTCGCAAAGAGTTGGACACAACTGAGTGACTTTCACGGTCCTAAGTGCTGGAGATACAGAAGTGAACAAAATAAAGTCAGAAGGCTGACTTGTGGCTCTTATTTCCAGATCCAGACCTGGACTGCCCTGGGTCCCTGGACATGATGGCACCTCGACTCAGGCCGGTAAGGGCCCCTCCCTTGGAAGAGGGGTCACTCCAATTTGTCCTGTTTTATCTGCAGAGCGGAGGGAATGGATGGGATATCCCCAAGGGAAGCCTCGGGAGCACTGACTGTGTGTTTCCTACAGATGCGTCCACCGCCTCCCCCTCCAGCTAAAGCCCCGGATCCTGGCCACCCAGATCCCCTCACCTGAAGCCAGGGGGAATCTCCATCCCCCAGTGATGCTGCTGCCCCATCTCCGTGCTATCAGACTGCCCCTCCCCATGGTGATCCAAAGCGACACAGTCAAATGCTGGAATCTCCCTGATTTCCATTCTCACCTTCAGGGGTTGACATTACTTCTCTCCCCATTTCTGGGGCTGGAACCCACTCCTTTTTCCCCATGATCTTTCAGCCATCTCTAGGGCTGAAACTACCCCCTTTCTCTTCTGCCACCACCCCATCTCTAGGGTGGTGAACTACCCTGAAATCTCTGGGACTGGAATTTGTTCCCCAAAGTCTTGAGTGGCTCTGGCTTATTTGTGTCTCCACCCTGGTTCTGTGAACCACCCCACTCCAGATGCCAGAGCCACTGGGGTTGGGGCCTGGGACAGGGATAGGCCTGTCAGAAGGAGCTGGAGCCAGTATGCGAAGCAGCTGTAATGGTCTGAGTGGATTTATTGACAGTGAATAAAGGGCACAAAGCCCGAGCCAGAGCCTGGGCCTCTTGTGCCAAGAGGGCAGAGGGCCTAAGGTGCTATTGCTTTAAGGGCCCACCAAGGGCAGGGGCCTGCTCCCAGCCGCCACGCTCTAGCATATGGAGTGAGGTGATGGGGAAGGTGGGTCAGGCAGCCTGCGGGCAGGCAGGGGAAGGGGAAGAGGCTGAGGGCCAGGGATGGTACTTCTCCCCAGGTCCCCCCAGCCTGAGACTGTGCAACTCCAGGTGGAAGTAGAGTGGGTCCTTCAGCTGGGGGGCAGTGCTGTCCAGAGGAGAGGAGGGGCTTCATGCCCACCCACTCCCTGGCCTGCCAGCTGGTAGTCCGTCAGCACAGTGAAGGAGGCGGCTTGGAGGAAAGGAAGGATGACTGTTGCCTCCTATTCAAGCAGAGCCCCCACTTTTCCCCAGAGGCTGCGGGACCTTTCCTACCCGCTGGAGCACATGGCAACTCCCCACCACCAAACCAAGGAATATGTACCAAAGGCTGAGCCTGCGGTTGACCCCGGGGATTCAGGGAACCGATGGGCTGAGGTAGTTTCATATAGGGGTTGGGAGGATGAGATTGACTTGGGGCCCAGGCAGACTCACCTCACACACCCCCTGCTCCCCGTGGTGGGGACACCTGAGAGAGAGGAGGGGTGGACAATGAGAGAACAGGAGATGGGTCATACCAGTGGCCTCGCAGAGCAGGGGCAATAAGAGCTCAGCCCATTGCAGTGCTGGCCATGTCTTCATACCTGGTGATCTGAGGTGTCCTGTTTGCTTGGCTGTCCGTTTGCTTCTTTTCTGGCTGGCCCTGGGCTTGGGCCCCTCCCTCCAGCCCCAAGCATCGGCTCTGCAGAGGCTCCAGGGTTCCCCTCAAGTGCACGAGGGACTCGGCTGCTGTCCCTGAGTCCTCCATTCTGCATGGGGGTGCTGGCAAGGGCTGGGGGCTGCGGCCTCTCAGGGGGAAGGCTTTCAATGGCAGGCATCCCTGTCCTGGGTTGCCCTCCCCCAGGCCCCTGGCCGCCTCCTGGGTCCTGCCCGCCACCAGACCCCCAGCTCCTGTCCGTGGGAGAGCCATCACGATGCTCATGCAGCCCATAGCGCTTCTCAATGTGCGTCACCCGGAACCTGGGAGGGGAGGGGACACTGGGGCTTAAGGCCACCTCTCAAAGACTGCTTGGCCCTTCCCTCTGGTCAGGGACATCCTGGGTTTGAGAGCCATGTCCTTCCGATCTAAGACAGGGGAGATGGCCTCAGGTTGTGGGGCACATTGTGCAGCCTGAATCCTGCTGTAGCTCCCAGTCCAGGAAGAAAGAGCCAGGGCCCACCTTTGGAGTCAAATGCCTGAGCAGTGGACCCCCACCTCAACCTCCCTGTCGCAGGGGTACTCCATATACCCACCTGCCCACAGAAAACACGGTAGTCTCCCCAGGCCGGGGGCGACTCTTTCCTTCCTTGGAGCGTCCCTGACGGACAAGTGGGGGTCTCTTGTTGCGGCTGCAGTGGATGCACGGGGCTGAGGAGCCCAGGTGCACTGTGTGATGATGGGAGGGGGCTCCGTCTTGCAGGCTGGAGGTGGCATCCACGCTGGACGGTAGGGAGGAAGGGAGCAGGGGGGAACATTCCCATTTTTCTTCCTGTTCTGTTTGTTCCCGTTCTTTCAGCGTGCTCCTTAAACCCCCCCAGATGTCCCACTTCCCCCAGGCCGCACTATTCTTTTATTGTCTTTATCTAATAAACTGAATATGAAGATGTTACTGACCATGTGTTGTTTTCCCTCCCAGGGCTAAAAAGTGGGCAATGTTTAACCCAGGGGAGTGGCATAAGGGATGAAGGTCTAGGCTTGATGACATCTAAAGGAGAGATGTGGTTTGGAGGATTCAGGATTTTTACCAAACTTTCTTCTTCCTGTCCGTTATTCAGCCTTACTCTCCCCTGTCACCCTAATCATGCAAGGAGACTGGGAGAGGAATGTGCTTGAGGAGAGGATACTCTCCAAGGCAAGCTAAATCATACTGGCCCATGTTTCCAGCTCACCTGGACAGCTGCACTGTCCCTTCTCCTTCACTGTCCCCCAGCATCTCCTTCAGGGCCTCAGCGTTGGCTGAGGGGAGAAGGAAAAGAAGGGGTCAGTGGAGGCAAAGGCAAGGGCAAGAGAAAGTTGAGGAGGTGGGGGACAAGGGGACAACCTACACCCACCTTCATTTTGGATGATGCAGCGAACAATCCTCTCTACTGTGTCCTCATTCATGTCATCGTCCTCAGCTGAAGGATGAAAGAAGTTGGTGAGGCAGCGGGAAATGGATCAACTTTGAAGGTATGTTACCTGGTGGCTTCTGTGGCTTATTGCTCAAGACCTACCCCTTTACCAAACTGCATCATGCTGTACCTTAGCATTTCAAGGGCCAGGGCAGAAAAGAAGGGAAAATCAGTGGGAGTCCAAGACTACTACCAGTGGGCGCTTCCCACCCATGGTGCCTTCTCTAGCCCTGCTTTCAGGGTGGTGGCACCCCACTTGCTGACTCAAGAAAGCATTACTAGACCTCCCATCTTGGTCGGGATTTAGCCTGGGTCTGTTGGCCAGGAAGTGGTGTGGGGAGACGGGTGAGGGAGGAAGGTGATTGAGCCAGGTTCTAGGCTGTTCACTCACGGGGCTGGAGCTGGGCGTCATCAGGCTCCGAGCCCCTCGAGGTGCGGCAGCGGTAGCCCTTCTTCTTGAGCACGTGGCAGATCATGAAGCCTACAAGGCCCATGAGGAAGAAGACCAGCACAAGCAGGAAGAGCATGTACAGCCCATGTTGGGGCGGTTCCAGGTCAGGCTGTGGTTCCGACATGAGGCCCTGGCGGGTGAGCACGGGCCAGGGCGGCTCCTGGAGTTAGGGGGCTGCAGCTAAGGATGGGGGGAGGGTTAGGAATGCCGTCCTCAGGATTCGAGACAGACAAGCCTCTGAGGTCTGGCCCCACCCCCTACCCAACCAAGGAGCTGTCCATGCCGGGGGTGCTGGTCCGGGCCAGGGGTGTCAGACGGCGGCTGCGCAGACCCTCTTCCACGACCCTGGTCCCGCTTCCCCGACGCCCAGAGCTCCCCCTTTCCAGCTTGTCCTGAGCTTTCGTCCCTCCCAAGGACACTGCAGAGCGAGATGGGACGGAATTCTCAGGCGGCCGGCACAAGGATAGTGCCTGAGTCAGCGTCCACATCTCTTCTGCGCGGGCCTGAGTCAGGCCTCCGCAGCCCCTTCCCCTTCCTCTACTGTCTCACACACACCCCCTCCCGCCTTTCGGGTTCTCCCGTCCTGGCCACCTGGCCCACCCGGTACCGGTGGTTTGGTTCTGGCTCCGGCTCCGGCTCCGGTTCCAGGGGCGTCCTAGTCCGGCTCAGGGCCCCCGACGCCCTCCCGGCGCTCATCCCTTGCTTCCTTCCCCTCCCCCCTTCGCCGCCTCAAGGGCTCCGGGCTGCGGCTGCAGATACCCGTGCCGCGGCAGGGGTGGGGGGAGGGAAGGATGGCAAGGGATGAGGGCTGGTTGGGACCGGCGACAGGCTCCGGACAACTCCAGCCGTGGAAAGGGAAGGAGAAGGGGGGCGCTGCCGCAGCCGCTCTGGGTCCCCAAAAGCCTTCGACCGCCGGCCAGGGACCAGGGGGCGGAGCCCAGGTGTGCGGGGCGGAGAGAGAGAGCCTTGCGCGCTTCTGAGCGCAAGTGTGGTGCGCGCGTGACTGCGCAGCCCCCCCACTGCCACCCGGCGACGGTGCGGTGCCGAGTCTGGGTCCGGGTGAGGAGGACGGGCAGTCAGGCGAGAGCGCTCTCCACCGGTCTATCGGGCACGCCTGGCTTGGCTCCAGCCCTCAGATGCCCCGGCTGGATGTGTAGCTGGGAATCTTCCCTAGCGGGCCGGGGGAAGCTGGCTTTCTGCACCTGAGAGGGTCAGCGTGGCCGGTTCTCCGGAGCCTCCTAGAGAGGCGACACGGCCTGCGCCCCGCTTGGGACAGGTAGCTGGACAGGATGGCTCGGCTTTCCGAGGATTTGACCCCCGCCGGGAAGGAAATGGCCCTGTCATCCTAGGACCAATGCTACTGTCCTCCGGCCAAGCCCAGACTCTCATGCCCCAGACCTAGAAGGGCGGAGCGAGCTGAGGGCGGAACTCCGCAGGAGGCGTGGCCTGGGCGTGGTCTAGGGGAGTCGGGCTTGGGTTTCCTGGTTCCGCAGAGGCAGGCAGCGTGCTTACGCAGCACGCAAGGCTGGGGGTGGGGCAGGCGGCCAGGCTGGCGGCGGAGGCGCGGGGCCTGGTCCCGCCGGCACCATGGCCAAGACTGTGGCTTATTTCTACGACCCCGACGTGGGCAACTTCCACTACGGTGAGGGAGCAACATTGCACGCGAGGGATTTCGGGACGCGGAGGTTTCGAAGCCGGGCCTACAACTCCAGGGATGGGTACTGACGAACTCTCTTCTCCCACCCCCAGGGGCTGGTCACCCTATGAAGCCCCATCGCTTGGCATTGACTCATAGTCTGGTCCTGCACTACGGCCTCTATAAGAAGATGATCGTGAGTCTCACGGCTTCTGCTGGGGATTGAGGGTGGGGACGAGCTGCGGCCTTAGGGATAGGTAGGCTGCACTGAATGCATCAAGAGTGACCCACCCCTGGCAGGGGGGAGGTGGATAGAAGGAACCAGGAGCACCCCCATATGCAGAGTGTTGGTGGGTGCATCCACTGACTTAATGAAAGTTAGTTTTTAGGTCGGCCACCTTCTGACCCCAAGTGGACCAAACTTTGGCCTACGGTTAGGGTGGAGTGGAGCTTGTTTGCAGACACAGAGTATTTCCCTCTCTTGCATCTTAGGACAGTTCTGTGGCCTCAGAGAAGGGAAAGCGGCTGGCTCAGTGTATTTGGATGTGAGGTTTACCCTCATTTCCCACCCCTTTTCCTCTGCCACCTCTCTCCACCGCCAAGCTAGAGTTCTAGGGAGGACTTTGCAGCCCTGTGTGTAAATGTGTATGTGTGTGGAGGACAGTTGGAGGTGTCCTGGATATTCCCTTTTCAATCTAGAATACCCCCGCCCCCACACAGAGTTCCACTTAATTACTACTCATCCCTCCATCTCCCCCTGTATACACATCCTGTCTGTCTCTGGCTTGGAATTTATAGCAGTGTGATATGGGATCATAACATACGGCCCTTATGCAATCCAAGGGGAATTAGCCAGTAGTATGAATGAGTGTCCACTGCTCGTGCTGAGCCACAGACTAGTGAATTGATCATAGAAACGACTGAGGTGATGTTAATGCCTGAATCTCTGACTCTTGAAATTGTTTGCCTATGTGTGCCTGTGAGCATTTTCTGGGGAGGGAAAATTTTTTGCTCTTGTCCAATTTATAAAGTGTGTGACCCTCTCTCAAGACCTAATAAATCTCTGGCTTAGCACCTGGGCATCTTGAGTTTTAATTAGAAGGTTGTTGTGTGTCCCATATTATTTGATTCCAAAATTAAGAAGAACTCAGAGGAGAGAGAGGACAGAGTCAGCACCCAGGGGAGATGAGTATGAAGAGAATCAGGAATAGGAGAGCCAGGGAACAGGGCAGGTTAAGGGAGTTAAGGTTTGAGAAGGGAGAAAAGGCTGGGCTGGAGTTAGGAAGGAAAAGGCAGGCCCAGTGGTCTTTAGAGGGCTTGATCATAAGAAACTCCCAAGCTAATCAGAGTCTCCCTTCTTCATGGACCTTTGTCTCATAGAATAACAAGGATTGGGAGGAGGGGGCGAGGGGACTGCTGTGTGTGGTTTTGGATAGTCCCCAGGGCTGGGCTCAGTGTGGTCAGTCTCAGCCGGATGAGTAGGACTGACCCTGCCTGACTTTATCTTGTGTTTCCCTCTCAAGGTCTTCAAGCCATACCAGGCCTCCCAGCATGACATGTGCCGCTTCCACTCTGAGGACTACATTGACTTCCTGCAGAGAGTCAGCCCCACCAATATGCAAGGCTTTACCAAGAGCCTTAATGCCTTCAACGTGGGCGATGACTGGTAAGGGGAGAACTGGGACCTTTGATGCCAGGCACCTTGATGCCAGGCATTTCAGTGAGAATACTCCAGTGAGGTCTCATGGCAGCAGTGGGAAGATATGTAGGGGTGGGGAGGGGGGGATACTTGTCAATGAATCATCATTTACTTGTTTGCTTATTCAACAAATATTGATTGATTATTGGCTCTAGGCCAGGCCCTGTGCTAAGTGCTAGGGATGCAATGATAAACAAAGCAACACAATTTTAATATAGCCCTTGTGCTAAGTCCTCTAGAGGAGCGGTACATGACAATGAGAGGGCAGACATGGGAGAATTATCTAGCCTGGGCTGGGGCGGGTCAGTGGCAGCTTCCTAGAGGAAGTAATGAAGATTGGGCTGAGTTCTAAAGAAAGTAGGAAGTAATTAGGTGAAAGATAGTTGGGAGGATGGAGGATGAGGGGAGGAATGGGAAGTAGGGACAACATGCCCTAAGGGTCTGCATTAGGACAGAGTGTGACTTATTTAGGGAACAGAAAAAAGGCCACCCAAAATCTAAAGAGTGATCTGAATTGTGTCTAAAGAGATAGGTAGGGCCTTTAAAAAATAAACAGTCCTATTATGAATTGGGGTTTTTAACTTCTAGAGTAGGGAGAAGTCATTGGAGGGTTTTAAAAAGCAAGAGAGTGTTTAGGTACGACCACGTTTATATTGAGTTTATTTCATATGAGAAGTCAGCTCAGAGTTAGGTCTTGTGGGGAAAAGGTGGCCAACAAAGATAAACCATGATCCTTGCTTCCATTCTAGTCTGCATCCACTAAAAGAGAGTGGCCACAACAGCTGCCATCTGCTCCATTCATTTTTAAACTTTTTATTTATTAGGGAAAATTTTAAACATTTCTGCAAGTAGAATAGTACAGTGAACCCCCATCTATCTATCACCGAGCTGCAACACTTAGAGCAGATGGCTAATCTTGCTTCATCTGTGTCCCCGCACGTTAGGTTATTTTAAAGCTAATTTGAGATGTCACTCCCTTTTGTCTATAAATATGTTACTATATATCTCCAAATGATACTCTTTAAAAAAACGCATAGTATCATCACACCTGAAAAATCAACAGTAATTTATATCATCAAATATGCAGTTAGTACTTAAATTTCTCCAATTTTCTCACATTTTTTTCTTTTTTGCAGTTGATTTATTTAAATTAGGATTTAAACAAGGTCCACATATTGTATTTGGTGGCTCCATCTTGTAAGACTTTTAACCCTTAATGTTTCCTTCTCGCCTTTGAATTTATTTATTTATTTTTGCCATGCCTTGGCTTGCAGGACCTTAGTTCCCTGACCAGGAATTGAACCCAGGCCCCCAGCAGTGAAAACATGGAGTCCTAACCACTAGATTGCCAGGGAATTCCTTGAATTTATTTTTTGAAGAAATGAGGCTGTTGATCCTATAGTTTCCTACAATAGCTACAGTTTCTTGAGTAATTAACTCTGCTGTGCTGAGGATTCCTGGTATATCCACTTAATTCTTACACCAACCCTGAGATGTAATAGTCCTTTTCATGATGGTAAGCATTAAGTACATACATTGAAATTTGAGGAGATATTGATAACTTAGCCTGGACAGTGGCAGTGGCGGGATCAGGTCCAGAGGCTAGGTTTTTAAACATTACACCAATTGGTTTCCCCAAAAGAGCCTACCAGTAGAAGCAGCCTCGGCTGGAGAATTGAGGCCGACTCCTTAGGCTGGCACTGAGCGCCTTCCCAACCTTATCCCCACATCTCTGCTGCACAGGGTGTCTTCTCAGAATACCCTTTGTTCTCCAGTCAGCCTCTCCAGGGCCTTCGCAGCCTTCAAGCCACCACAAAGCTTCATGCCATGAAGGCTTTCTTTACCACACCAGCCCCAGAGGTCTGTCCCGCACACACTACCCTGCTCATTGGGTTGTTCAGGCACATGCTGTCTTGGGAGCTTTCTTGTTTTTTTGTGTTATTGCTCCTGCTAGTTTTGAGTTCACTTTATAGGTCTGGGAATGTAAGGTCCACCCTCAGGCCACCGCCTTGGGCCCTGGGAATGCTCTTGGTGCAATTAGCACTGCTGTCACTGCGCTTCTCTACTTCCCATCCAGTGCCTTGAACAAGTCTCAGTATGTGGTTTGGTCCAAAATATTTGTTGAATAAATTTGCAGGTAACTTGGGTATGTATGTAGGAGGGGCAGACGGGGTTATTGAAGAAAGGAGACTAAAGGGCTTTGGGCTGGGGAGAAAGGTGAAGGAAGGAAGTGGACAGAGGAAAAAGGGCTCCGACTTGCTCTTCTTCCTGCAGCCCCGTGTTTCCCGGGCTGTTTGAGTTCTGCTCCCGTTACACAGGCGCATCTCTGCAAGGAGCAACCCAGCTGAACAACAAGGTAGCTATACCCCGAGTCCTGTTTCCCCCTTTCTGTGGGTCCCTGAATCCCAGGCCTTAACCATGATCCTGAGCTCCCAGCTTTGGGGCTGGGCAGGAGAAGGACTATGAGTTGGGTGTTTGTCTTTCAGATCTGTGATATTGCCATTAACTGGGCTGGTGGTCTGCACCACGCCAAGAAGTTTGAGGTGAGTGAGGAGGTAATGGGGGAGACAACAGCTCTGCTAGGGTAGGAGATCAGGATGGCAGTTGGGGGGCAGCTGGGTGGAGGAATTGTTCCTCTTTGTAATACCACTATACTATCTTACCATAGGCTTCTGGTTTCTGCTATGTTAATGACATTGTGATTGGCATCCTGGAGCTGCTCAAGTAAGTAGCCTGGGAGGAGATGGGGCCACTTACGAGGCTCTTGGCTGAGGTCTGAGACTGTCCTGGCCCTGACCCTGACCTCCAGCCCCACACTAGCTTCTCCCAAGTTCTTGATGCTTTTCTCAGGCTGCCTCTTCCTGTGCTCTGCTGCAGATTCCCCGCTGCCTGCTCACATTTCAGCCTTCTCTGCACATCCCTCTCCTGTCCCTGCCTCCAGGCTGGAGCCCCAGGGTTGCCCTTAGGGAACTGGTAGTATTAGGTTTCAGGTGACTTGGGCCAAAGTAGACTCTTCATAATTTCTGGCCTTGTGTTTGGGAGGAGTGGGTTGGGGGCTTTTCCTCCTGGGGTTCACCTCTACCTCAGACGCTGGCTTTGCCTTCACCCCAGGTACCACCCTCGGGTGCTCTACATTGATATTGACATCCACCACGGCGATGGGGTTCAGGAAGCCTTCTACCTCACTGACCGGGTCATGACAGTATCTTTCCACAAATACGGAAACTACTTCTTCCCTGGCACAGGTATGGAAATAGGAATGCCTGTCCCCTTCATACTCCTCAGCTCTTACCATGACTGCCTCCTCCGCAGGCTCAGGTCTCAGTTCAGGTGGCCCCTCCTTGGAGAAACCTTTCCTGATCACCCTGTTACTCTGTCACATCACTCTGCTTTTTCTTTTCAAGCACTGATTGCTGTTTGAATTTATTGTGGGGTTTTGTTTTGTTTACTGTCTCCCATGTAATCATGCCTACCTCCCAAGAATATGAGCTTGGTGGGATTTCATTTATTTCATTAGTTCTTTTTCCTGCTGTATCCCCATACCTAGTTCACAGCTTGGCTCATAGTAGGCCCTCTGAGAGTATCTGCTGAATGAACACAAGCTGCAAGAGACTTAGTAGTTTGAGGGAGTATGTGGCGGACGTACATAGATGGAGTGAGAGGCCCTCAGAGTACATGGTGGGGTTGAAGCAGCTGGCGCCCCCACCCTCACTGTCCCCCACAGGTGACATGTATGAAGTTGGAGCAGAGAGTGGCCGCTACTACTGCCTCAACGTACCCCTGCGGGACGGCATTGATGACCAGAGTACGTACTAAAGTCTTCTTCCTGCTCACTAGGCTCCTTCTCTCTCTCTCTCCTTGAGTTAACCTCTTCTGCCTGGTATTGTCTACTGTTGGGCCAGGTGTCCTTCAGGATGAATGGCCTTCAGAGGGACCATGAACTCCCCGGAAATTGTATGCAACATATTGTGTGTATGTGCATTTTTCTGGGAAAAAGGTCATTAGCTTCCATCAGTCCCTCCAGAAGTCTCATGAACTTCCCCACCCAGAAGTTCGGAACCAATGGTTGTCCCTTTGGGTTGCCCCTTTCCTGGGCTACACGCTCTCTGAACCCCCTTTTTCCTTTTGTTCCCTGTCTCCCCATCCCCTTGGGGTGCCAGGTGCCCATCTTTGGCCCTCTCCCAGGTTACAAGCACCTTTTCCAGCCAGTTATCAACCAGGTGGTGGACTTCTACCAACCCACGTGCATTGTGCTCCAGGTAATACTGTCCGTGCCTCCTCAGGCACTCAGGCTTGAGGGAAGAGAGCAGGAAAGAGGAGAATCCCTAGGCTGGTGGGGGAAGGGAAGTGAAGGACATTGGTGACATTCTGAGTAGTTCTCTCACTGCAGCCACCTGGGGTTTTGATTTTTGCAGTGTGGAGCTGACTCTCTGGGCTGTGATCGATTGGGCTGCTTCAACCTCAGCATTCGAGGACACGGGTGAGAACTGCTCTTCTTCCACTCCTCCAGGTTTTCAAGTGGCCTTGGGCCTCAATCCATGGAACAGGGGTAGCTGGGAAACAGGCCTCACCTCCTTTTGGGACTCAAAAATAGCTACATGTTGTACTTTGAACCAGCAGTGTCATCTTAAGCAGTGTTCCCCGGTTGGCAAAATTCACATTAGGTTTTTTTTAAGCACCTGTTGTGTTCCAGGCATTGTACTAGGAGATGGGGAAGCAGTCAGGGAACTCCCATGGAGTTTACGGTTCAGCCTAGGAAACAGGCAAAACTATAAGTAAGCAAACAAGACAGGCAGATTGTTATAAATTCTATGGAAGAAAAAGATAGAAAGCTAAGATACGGGATAACAGTGGAGAAACTACTTGAGATACCATGATTTGGAAAGAATTTTCCAAAATTCTGAGCTGAGACCTGGAGCCTAAAAGGAGTGAGCCATAAGAGGAACATAGAGCGGTCCATCCCAAGCGGTGAGAAGAGCACATGCAGACACGCTGAGACAGGGCAGAGGGGTATCGTGGAGGAGATGAAGTAAAACCAGTCAGGTGGAATACAGAGCAGGCTGGAGGTGGTTTGAGGTGATATCTGAGAAGTTGGCAGCGCTGGGGTCGTGCAGAGCCTTTAGACCTTGCTAAGAAGTCTGGATTATATTTCAGATGTGTTAGGAAACTGTTGACAGGTTTTAAGCAGGGAAGTGACATGATCCAGCTTTCCCTGTCAGTTCAGTGGTTAGGACTCTGAACTTCCACTGCAAGAGGCATGGGCTTGATCCCTAGTTGGGGAAGTAAGATCTCACATGCCTTGTGGCATGGCCAAAAAAAAACCAACTGCTCTGAGTGCTGAATGGAGAACGGTTTGTGGTAAGGCTGGGCACACAGGAGTGGAATTGAGAAGACCAGTTAGGGAGCTCTTGGTGTTGTCTTAGGGGGCTAAGTTGGAGGAGGTGGCAGTGGAGAGAGGTAGGTGATGTGAGTTATATTTTGGTGGCTAAACTGACAGCACTTGCTGGTACATTGGTGAGACTAGTTGATTAACAGGGGGGGTGCCAGGGTGGGTGCTGAGCAGGACAGAGGTGAGAGTGCACTCTGTTTTAAATTTCACTGAGACACAACGTGCAGACAATAAAGTGCACATATCTCAGGGATATAACTCAATGATTTTCACTACCAAGATCAAGATACAGGACATTTTTTTTTTTTTTAAACTTTACAAATTGTATTAGTTTTGCCAAATATCAAAATGAATCCGCCACAGGTATACATGTGTTCCCCATCCTGAACCCTCCTCCCTCCTCCCTCTCCATACCATCCCTCTGGGTCGTCCCAGCGCACTAGCCCCAAGCATCCAGTATCGTGCATCGAACCTGGACTGGCAACTCGTTTCATACATGATATTATACATGTTTCAATGCCATTCTCCCAAATCTTCCCACCCTCTCCCTCTGTAACAGAGTCCATAAGACTGTTCTATACATCAGTGTCTCTTTTGCTGTCTCGTACACAGGGTTATTGTTAGCATCTTTCTAAATTCCATATATATGCGTTAGTAGATACAGAACATTTCTAGTTTCCTTGTACCCCTTTCCAGTTAGTCTCTAGAAGTGTGTTCTCTGGCTTTCGGTAACTTCCTCCACCCCATTACTCTGGTTTCTTTTAACAGGGAATGCGTTGAATATGTCAAGAGCTTCAATATCCCTCTACTGGTGCTAGGTGGTGGTGGCTACACTGTCCGGAATGTTGCCCGCTGCTGGTGAGCATGCCCCCATTTTTCCTCCTCTCCCTTGTACAGTGTGAGCTAGGGGCTCTCCCTGAGAGATGGCCAGTGGACCTTTCAGCCCTCTCGCTCAGCCTGCCCTGCTCTGCTGGTTTGTTTCAGGACATATGAGACATCGCTGCTGGTAGAAGAGGCCATTAGTGAAGAGCTTCCCTATAGCGGTAAGGACCATTCCACACATGCAAGGGGGACCATGCCTCCACAGCAAGAAGGCCATTCTCACAAGACCATAGAATGGCCTGGTTTGAAAGTGGGTGGGAAGTTTGACTTTCTCAGAATTCTGCAGACTAAACCCCTGGGCCCAGAGCGGGGAAAAAGGTTGAGATGTTATGTGGGGGTTTTGGATGGAAAGGAAAGAGATAGGCAACTCTTGGGACCTGCCTGTGTCTGTTGGAGCCATCATGTCTCCTCCTTTTTCCCCAAGAATACTTCGAGTACTTTGCCCCGGACTTCACGCTCCATCCGGATGTCAGCACCCGCATCGAGAATCAGAATTCACGCCAGGTCAGCAGCTTGAAGAAGCTGAGCACAAGGGTGGAGGAGCCCAGGAAAGGTCCAGGATGTGGGAAATCAGAAAAACCAGGGAAGAGAATCTCAGCCATCACTATCTCTGTTATCAGCTAGGAGGCAGCCCCGGTGAAAGCACAGGCAGTCAGGGTTGGGAGGAGGGACAGTTACCAGCTGGGGGATTCCAACTAAGATGCAAAATGGGACTGCAACTAGGACTGCAGGGACAAAAGGCAGCTACAAGCATTGACATCCTGGGAGTCACTGGGAGCTGCTCATTGTCTGTTCCTCATCCCCAACCAGTATCTGGACCAGATCCGCCAGACAATCTTTGAAAACCTGAAGATGCTGAACCATGCACCTAGTGTCCAGATTCACGATGTGCCGGCAGACCTCCTAACCTACGACAGGACTGATGAGGCTGATGCGGAGGAGAGGGGTCCCGAGGAAAACTACAGCAGGTCTGGAGCAGGGACATAAGAGCGGGGAATTCCAGCAAGCTTTGGGGGAAGTTAAGAGGGAAAAAGTAAGTTAGACAGCATTAGTCTAATTGTCCTCAGTTTACCTTCTTCAGTATACAACCATCCCATACTTTTTTTTTTGCCCTGATTTAATGATGTAAGTGACATACATTTATTGTAAAACTTTTCAGTTCAGTTCAGTTGCTCAGTCGTGTCTGACTCTTTGTGACCCCATGGACTGCAGCGCACCAGGCCTCCCTGTCCATCACTAACTCCCAGAGTTTACTCAAACTCATGTCCATTGAGTTGGTGATGCCATCCAACCATCTCATCCTCTGTTGTCCCCTTCTCCTCCTGCCTTCAGTCTTTCCCAGCATCAGGGTCTTTTCCAATGAGTCAGCTCTTCACATCAGGTGGTCAAAGTATTGGAGTTTCAGCTTCAACATCAGTCCTTCCAATGAATACCCAGGATTGAACTCTTTCAGGATGGACTGGTTGGATCTCCTTGCAGTCCAGGGCACTCTCAAGAGTCTTGTCCAACACCACAGTTCAAAAGCATCAATTCTTCTGCGCTCAGCTTTCTTTATAGTCCAGCTGTCACATCCATACATGACTAGTGGAAAAACCGTAGCCTTGACTAGATGGACCTTTGTTGGCAAAGTAATGTCTCTGCTTTTTAATATGCTGTCTAGGTTGGTCATAACTTTTCTTCCAAGGAGTAAGCGTCTTTTAATTTCATGGCTGCAGTCACCATCTGCAGTGATTTTGGAGCCCAGAAAAATAAAGTCTGTCACTGTTTCCACTGTTTCCCCATGTATTTGCTATGAAGTGATGAGACCCAGATGCCATGATCTTCGTTTTCTGAATGTTGAGCTTTAAGCCAACTTTTCCACTCTCCTCTTTCACTTTCATCAAGAGGCTCTTTAGTTCTTCACTTTCTGCCATCAGGGTGGTGGTGTCATCTGCATATCTGAGGTTATTGATATTTCTCCCAGCAATCTTGATTCCAGCTTGTGCTTCATTCAGCCCAGCGTTTCTCACGATATACTCTGCATATAAGTAAAATAAGCAGGGTGACAATATACATGCTTGACGTACTCCTTTCCTGAGTTGGAACCAGTCTGTTGTTCCATGTCCAGTTCTAAGTTTCATGTTCCATGTCCAGTTCTAAGTCCATGTTCCAGTTTCTGTAGATTACAATTGCACTGTTCAACATTTATGTATAAACACAAGGGCACACATACACTCATTTTCAGTGTTGTGCAACCTTTTTTTTTTTTAAATAAAAGTTGGATCATTCTGTACATGTTCTACAATTTCCAAGTTTTTTTTTTTACCAGTGTATCTTTCTGTGCCAATATATATAAAAATCTGCTTCATTAATTAGTTGTATAATATTCCATTGTGTGGACATAGCATAATTTAACCAAGTGCCATTGACAGGCATTTACATTATTTCCTGTTTTTTTCACTATTACAAAGAATGTAGCAGTGAATCCCCGTAAATATACATCTTTGAGTGCTTGAATGGGTTAGATTCCTAGACTTGTTGTTGCTAGGTCAAAGGCTGTGTGCAGTAAAGTTTTTTTTTATTTGTTGCCAAATTGCCTTCCAGACAGTCTATAACAGTTTATATTCTTGCCAGCATTTTACTAACTCCTTCCAGATTCCAAGCTGGACAGGTCACTGTACATATACTGCTGTTGTAAGGCCCTTAGATTTCTTTCCTCTGTTAATTTTTTCAGGTGTGATAGTTGTATTGTGTGTATGTGTGTTTTTTTAAAAATCTTTACCTTCCTGAGATACATATTAAAATATTTACAGATGCACTGAATTAGGGGAAAAACCAACCAGAATAGACTTAAAAAAAACACAAAAGCTGAAACAAGCTTTTCTGAAAAATGAAGGAAAAAGACAAGAAAACCCAGAAGTGCAGAAACAGATGCATTTAATAGAGAACAGATTTCCTTATGTGACTGGGGATAACCACAGCTGGATGTTTGCAGGACACCTGGTCCTGCTCCCACGCACTGTTAAGAAGTCTGAGTCGACTCTGCTGCAGAGTCTGATGGGCTTCTCAGTCCTTTCCAGAATTTTCTCTCTGTCTTAAGAGTTCATACTTCCAGATCTCTCTGCTGGACCTGGGCTTTACAGCTTAGACTCTTGGGACCACTCCAACCCTTCTCCTCCATGTGCACCCCTTCATTTCCTCTCTTGGTTAAGGATGTATCTGAATATCTGGCCTCAGGGATCATTTTTGACCCCTCATCTCCATCTCAGCTTCTCCAGGTCTCTGAGGCTTGACTTCTGGAAATTGATCTTCTTAAAAATCTGTTTTTCAGTTTCTTCCTTTTGGAAAAGTTTGTTTTTTTCATCTGTGATTCCAGGCTGGTATCTGGGCCTTGTCTTTGCATTATACAGCCTGTTCTCAACAGCCAGCAGAAGCCTCTGGCCTCTTCCTGTCCTAAGCCCTGTTACTGTTGGACTACCCACTGAGTTCCTTATCTTTGATGCTTGTAGCATATCAGCTATATAGGATATGATATTTATATTAAATTATACATGATACAATGCCATCAAGTCTTCATTCTCTTGCCATCCGACAACCCTGAGAGGTGCTATTCTTAAATTAACAGAAAAGGAATCTAAGGTTCAGAGAGGTTAAGTAGCTTTCCTAAGTTCTCACAGCAAGTTAAATACCAGGGCTGAGATTCAAACCCGAGTCTCTGACTCCTCACCTTTTACCCTTGCACACTTAGAGGTAACTGAGACTCTGCTCTCCAGGCAGAGGGAGTCTTTCCTGATTTTGTTCCCCACTTCTCTTTGATGACTTTCTCCCTTCTTTCACAGTTAACAGCTATGGGCAAGCTAACTTAGTTATTCATATTCTCCCAGAGAATAGTTTTCCAAAAAGACATCAGAATTGGGTACATATCAGGCCTTGTATCGCTTTCATATCCCTTCACCCACTACATACAGGTGTACAGTATGTCACTACTCTCCTTGGAGAAGGCTATGGCACCCCACTCCAGTACTCTTGCCTGGAAAATCCCATGGGCGGAGGAGCCTGGTAGCCTGCAGTTCATGGGGTCGCTAGGAGTCGGACACGACTGAGCGACTTCCCTTTCACTTTTCACTTTCATGCACTGGAGGAGGAAATGGTGACCCACTCCAGTGTTCTTGCCTGGAGAATCACAGGGACTGGGGAGCCTAGTGGGCTGCCGTCTATGGGGTCACACACAGTCGGACACGACTGAAGTGACTTAGCAGCAGCAGCAGCAGCAGCAACTCCTCTACTAAAAGTGCTCCTTTCTATTGTGCTTAGAAGAAAGTCCAAATTTCTGACGATGACTTTAAAAGGCCCTGCGTGCTGGCCCTTACCCTCATCCCTGGTCTCATTTCTAATGACTCTCTCTCTTCTAGCTGTCTTGACCTCCTTCTCTCACTTCTCTCACCTGTCTGCCTTATAACCTTATAACTTCTGTACTTGGTTTTCTTACAGCTTGAAGTCATCTTCCTGAGATATTTGCCTGTCCAGCTTCTTAGTCTTCAGGTCTTACCTAGTCAAAACAACTGTTCCTAATAATCCTGTCTGAAATTTTACCCTTTTCCTCCCATAACTCTTAGTCACATCCCTTTATTTCATTTTATTCATAGTGCTTTCCACCATCTGAAATTACCGTGTTTTTGTTTTTACTCTGTTAGTTATTGTCAGCCTCATTTATTAGGTAAGTTTTTTGAGGATAGGCAGAAATGTCGTCTGGTTTATTCTCTCCTGTCTCGCTAAGGCTTATGACAGTGTCTGGCACAGAGTAGTCTGTCAGGAAATGTTTATTGACTACGTGAGTGGATGAATGAATAGCAAGCAGTCTCTACCAACAGAAGGAGAGGAGTGGTTCCCTGACAGTGGGGGCCTGAGAAGTGGCTCCAGACAGGGTGCCTACGTGGGAGAAGATGGAACTTGGAGAGTGAGAGCCTGACCTCTCTTTCTCTCTTCCCTTGCTTTGTAGGCCAGAGGCGCCCAATGAATTCTATGATGGAGATCATGACAACGACAAGGAAAGCGACGTGGAGATTTAAGAGGAGCTGGGCTTGCTATGTCCCCAGGAATTCCTTTTTACCTCTTGGTTGGGTGGGAGGGAAAAAGTGTGGTTTTCCCACCCCTAGTCAGGTTACTTTCAGAGCTTTTACCAACCCTGGGGGAGGGTTTGGAGACCACATCTGGTTCTTGAACCAACTATCCCCTTTCTTCTCTCCCTCAAGGCCTGAGAATGGTACCTATTAAGGATTGAATAGGGACAAGGATAGCCATCTCTAGGACAGCCTGGGCTTGGGCCCTGGAGGCCAGTCCTAGCCCTTTTGGCTCGCTTATTCCTTCCCTACTTCCCTCCAATCCGGAGACTTTAGGAGTGAAGGGGCAGACAGGAGTAAGGTTGCCTTTGACCTCCTCCTCTCCTGGGTTCTCCTACTACAGGCCTTGCTTCCAGTGCAGGTGAAGAGTAAAGGATTTTAGGGGGCTCTGGCTCCTTAACATCCTAACCCAGATGATGGGAAGTACGGTTTTGAGATGGGGGAGGATGTGAAAATGTCTTGTTCTGACTTTTGGTTTTATGTCCATTTTACCACTCTTTTTATCCAATAAACCAAGTTGGTATTTTTTGTACCTTTTGCCTTTCTAGGAATATTCTTTTTACTAGCTGCGTGTGTATGAAGAGAGGAAATGGGATAATGATGTATATAGTAAAAATCATAGTTAACATAGTTAACACTTACATTAGTACCTGTGCATATGGATTTTACATGGATTATCTTACTCATATATAGGGCATTAATAGAGCATTTTAATTAAGAGTTAGACAAACCTGGGAAGATTAGTAGCTTAAGAGAGGGAATAGAGGATGACTTCAGGTTTTTAGTCCTGGTGTTTGGATTGGTGATGCTAGTTAAGATACACTGAGGAAACATGTCAGGTACTTAACACAGTGCCTGATATAAGCAGTTGCTCATTACCTTCATTGTTTATGTGAAGAATGATGCTGGATACTATAGTAGCCACAAATTTGGACTCTTCCCTGGAGTTTACAGTCCAGTAGGAAGGAAGAGAAATGCTTTAGTAGATGTAGACAATGGTATGGGAAAGAAAAGTAATACCTGGATCACTCCTTCCATGCTTTGATCCTGTCTGTTTCTCAGCACTCTAGCTTAGAAAGTAAGTAGCTGTTTGGGACTGTTGTGGACAAATTTGAGTTTGAAGTGTGGGCTGGGCAGTCCTATGCAACTTTCCATCAGGCAATTAGAAAGTGCAAGGTAAAAGCTGAAGGTCAGATTTAGGAGCCAGCCATTTTGGCAGACTCCTTGTAACATACCAGACCCTAGATTGAGCGCTGGCGCCTCCCTAGTGAGTCACTGGCTGTCCTCCAGGAACATGCAGTTGAAGTCTTTTGCTGGTTGTGAGCACGATAATTAAGTCCAGAGTTTGAAGGCCTACTGGGTGCCACATGCTTTTCACACAAAGGACCAGATGTAGTTGGGTGAATAGAGGAAATTGGTGAGGGAAGAATCAAGATAGTAGAGCAAAGAACACACTTTTGGAGAATGCCTGTTCTTTTCACTCAGGTTTATGTTAATTCAGTTGAGTTCAGTCGCTCAGTCGTGTCCAACTCTTTGGGACCCCATGGACTGCAGCACGCCAGGCTTCCCTGTCCATCACCAACTCCCAGAGCCTACTCAAACTCACGTTAATTGAGTTGGTAATGCCATCCAACCATCTCATCCTCTGTCATCCCCTTCTCCTTCTGCCTTCAGTTTTTCCCAGCATCAGGGTCTTTTCCAGTGAGTCAGTTCTTCATGTCAGTAAGGAATCCTCTTTAAACACAGGGTTTGGCAATCAGACCAACCTGGTTTTAGTTTTTTTTGTCAATTATGTGTCCTTGGGCAAGTCACTTCAATTGTCAAATTTCCTGTCCTTAAAATAGTGAGACTAGTGGAATCTGTCACATGCCATTGTGGAGATTCAGTAAGAAAATACAGGTCGTATTTTTGCTAAGGGTCTGGCATAGAACAAGTGTATGGTAAATGGTTAACTATTATTAAGTTTCAGGCACAGCAGTGGCAATAACTAGTTTTCCCAGATTAGGAACATGGAACGTAGTAGACCTGGGATTTAGAACTAGGTAATTGAACTCCAGAGCTAGTAGAGTTTGCTCTAGCACTGGCCCTGAACCAAGCTCTGTTCTTGGCACATAAATGGTAGCTATCACTTTAGTTTTTCGTGTGCTCCATGGGTATTGAACACATAAAAACTATTATCCTGGAAAGCCTGGCACTAAATTTTCTGCCAGGATAAGTCTCTCTCATACAGTTTTTTTGGTTCATAATAATATCACACTCTGGGGTGTGAGAGGGTCTAGGTTTCACAGCCACGTGGGCACTGCGTGGGAGCAGGGAGGCCTGCGCCACTCCAACCGGCAGGCGGCGCTGTCCCAGAGAGACCGCCCACTCACCACCCACAACGTGAGTCCAAATGGTTAGGCCCGCCAGGCAGGTAGTGCGCTTCCGCGGCTTTCCTCCACCCTCTCCCTTCCCTCGTTGGTAGGGGCTGCGGGTCCGGGCGGAAGTGGGGCAGGCGGGCGGGAGCGAGGCGTCGTCGTTGTATATTCATGAGGCGCGCGCAGCCCGGCATGCTAATGAGGCGGGGCGCGGCGGCGGACTGAGAAGCTGCTGGGCGGCGGCGGCGGCGGCAGCGGCGGGCTTGGAGCTGCCGGGCGGGAGCGGCGTGGGCGCGGGGTCACTAGCAACGCAAACCTGGACATGGAGCCGCCCGGCGGGGGCCTGGGACCCGGCCGGGGGACCCGGGACAAGAAGAAGGGCCGGAACCCAGACGAGCTGCCTTCGGCAGGCGGCGACGGCGGCAAATCCAAGAAATTTGTGAGTGTCCCTCCCACCTGGTTCCCTCAGGCTGACCCCTTAACCGCCCTCAGGACCCCAGAAGACCCTCTGCAGCTGGCCCCAGGGGTGCACGCCCGTTTCTAGGGAGCCGCCCCCGCGCCTCCCTTCCTCGTTTTGCTCGATGCTGGGCTCCGAAGCCCGACCTCTGACCGCTCTGGGACCTCGGGGATCCCCGGAGTCCCACCCGGCTCTTGCCCTGGCAACCTCGGGGCTTTCTTCACCCCCCTTCTTCCCGCCCTCATGTTCTGCCCTTACCCCGCGTAGCCCTGGACAGTCTCAACCCTATCTCTTCCCTCTCAGCCCCACTTCCTTTCTTCTTCCTCCGTTACCCGAACACGCCTTCTCTTATCTCTAGCCTCAGTGCTTTTCTGGGTCCATTTTCTCTTATTACCCTTCCCCCCTTTTTTGGTATCTTCTTATTTGCTTCTCCAAAGGTCACTTCCTTCCCCAAGCTTGATCCCTTTCACCTGCTAACTTTGCTCCCGCCCAGTCCCCTCTCTGGGCCCTCAGCCCGGTGTCACCTGATAATCCTTCCCCTCAGGAATGTTACCTGACTTGAGCCCTACCTTCCCTCTTCCCTTGGACGTTTGTCCTTGTGACTGCAGTAATGGGTTCCTGCCCAGTTCCAGGTCGTTGGGTATGACGGTAGTTGACTTTCCAGTATTTCCCCATCCAGAGAACCTGTCTCTGCCCTCTTGCTAATCGGGCACTTGTCAGGGGATTGGAACTTCTCTCAAGAATATGCCCTTCTTGACTTAAGAGTGGTGATCACCCTCCCCCACGGGGAAGAAGTTGGACTAAAAAAGTCCAGAAGTTTTTGAGTACCTGATTATATTGTCTTCTGTGCATTTTCATGATAACAATCTCCTCAGCTCTCCTGCTACCTCCTGTGTCCCAAGGCTACTGAGAACCTTTTTCCCAATCTGTAGAAGAGTCAGGCTTTCCTCAGGTGCCAGTTACTTCCAATCTGAAAGGATATTGGTATTCATGTAACACCGTGCTTATCTTATCTTTGCCCACACTGAATCTTTGTTTTTACTCTATCCAGGGAAAGATAGGGGGCGCTGTCCAAAATAGGGCGTCTTGGATAACCATTCCTAACTAGTTTTGTTGTCTTCTTTCCCACGTAATTAACTCCGCCGCCCCATTGTCTCTTTCTACTAACCAAATGGTTTCTAACTTTCCCTCTTTCTCTTATCTCCACCTATTAGCATTCTGACGCAACTCCACAAGTTTGGGAAGAAAACTGAGAAAGTGATGAAAACAGGAAGATAATGTTGCTTTGGGACATAGAGGGTTGAGATGTAGAGAGTACTGAACAGATTTAAAATAGTGACTCATCTCTTCCTACCTATTTCCATCAAGACAGGTGCTTCTGGACTGTCCTTTCCAGTGACTGTAGGCTGTCAAATCAGTGCCTGTTTTTATCTGGTGACTGTCTTTTTTCCCCCCAGAAATGTGGGTTTAATAGTAGTGACAACCTTCTCTCACTGGTGATCAAAGCAACGTTCTCCTAGGTTTCTTTAGGATAAGCATGACACTCTAGTTAGGGAGCTTTCCGGCTAAGTCTTAAGCTTTAGGGCCTATGTATCTTCTATTTCTGTATCCTTTTGTTTTGCTTTTGTTTCCATGGGTACTATTTGACCTTACTCACCCGAATTCCAGCTATTTTTGCTGATTTATAGTGACCTTTGTGACTTGTAAATGTTTTTCAAGTTCTAAATGGAAGTTTATGTGTGCTTGTTTTATCTAACAAGAGTTTCACTAATTTGTGAATTCTGCTAAGTATTTGGGGCTGAAAGGTGAGATACCTGAGGAAATTCAACTTCTTTTCACCTGTTTCTTGGAATGTCTATGGAGTCTTGTGTATGCTGAGTGGATTTGGCTCAGAGTTGGTATTTGCTTTAGGGAGGGTGGAGCTGAACCAAGTTCTCTTTTTCTTTCGAGGTGTTTTTCTTAACTCTTAATCTGCTGAATTTTTAGAAAATACGTACACACACAGGTAGTAAGAATTGCATTCCTGGCTGAGGGATTGGTAGGTTTCCAGGAAAGTAGTGCTGTTTTAACCCCTTTATTCCCAACTGTACCTTACCTCAAGGCTTTACCATAGTCTGTCTTTCTCATTGCTTTTTATGTAAGAACTGTGTGGAAATGAGAGCCTAGGAGGAGCGTTGCAATCCACTTCTCTTTGTGTCTGTGTATGTATATGGGGGTGGTAGAGTAGGCGAGATTGCTGGTTTGCATTTGTTACCCATGGCTTAGTTTTCTTGAACTGTAGGCTAAAAGTGAAGTCAAAGAGGTTTCGCCTACTCCACCTTTTCTAGTGTGTGTCCTCGGGAACACTGCACTCGTTTGGACTGAGTGTGCCTGAAGATTATTTGTTTGCATCTGAAGAGTTACTAATCCCTTTAGCTGCTGTATACCTTTCCAAGCTTATGCGGGTTCTAAGTGCAGATCAACTGATGAGAATACAGAACTCACAAGTTACCAAAAATTTGCTCTTTACTCTCTGAGGTAGCTTGTGTGGAAAGGACACAAGGAGCCTAAGTTGAAAAAGTGGTGAGGATCATCTTTTTAAAACATGTGGTTGTTTGAGATGCAAACGTGTGTGGTGAAGCCAGGCTGTCTGGTGTTCCATTACTTGGTTCTTCAGTCTGTCTCTGGGCCATGAGCTTATCCCTCGTCCAGCATTATTTCAGGTCCTTTTGGAAGCCCTTAAGACAAAGGAAGATAAAAATGCTAAATGAACAGAGTGTTTTCTTACTTTTTAGCAGTGATGAGCGTGGGTGTCAGATAGACTGATTTCTGAAATATGTGTAAGGAGAGTAAGTATAACCAGGATGTTAGGAGGCTGCAAAGCTTTTCTGCATTTTGTAGACTGCATGTCTTCTCATACAATCAAGAATTGATCTGTTTTAAGAAAGACTATTGCATCTTGATTCAGCTAGGAGCCTAACTTTGTAAAACATGCTTAGTGTGGGATTAGAGACAGTACAAGGTGTGTAATTTTTTAAATCTTGTTTATTGTTGGACACCTATGTTAAATTTTTACCATGTTGCAGTTTCCAAAAGCAAAGTGAAAGTTCGTTTAGTTGTAGATCCCTGTCCATCCAAAATGAGAGCAAGGATGAAGGATGCTAGGCAGAATTTTAAACAGATATTAGGAAAGGTGAAGATTATAAAAGAAGTGGAGTTGTTCATGCTTCTTTCCTCATAAAGATACTAACTTTGATCCAAAAGGTCGCTCAAAACCAAGGAGTATGCAGAGAACTTTATACAAGTCATTTGTGTTTTTGAAAGTTGATAAACACAGGGATTACATAGTTGAAAAGAGGGAGGGGAACCTACAGGAATGTTATTGAGAGTTTGAGATGACAGCATGATACCTTAAAAATTTGCCCTCTGCCTGCCTAGTCTTTAAAGACACAGCCCAAGGATCACTGGATAATGTTACTTTCACTTGTCTCTAAGGAAATCCTCCTTCATAGGAGGTGAAACTGAGGGAATGCCTCAGCATTTAAATCTCTTGAGAGAGTTGTTAAATGTTGGGATATTTTTATAAAAAGAGTTGAAACTTTTATGACCTGTAAATTGTTTTAAATTGTTGTAAATTTATTTAAAAAAGCTAAGAAAATAGTAACAAGTGAGGAATGATTTAACTTTGTTGATGGGCATACAGGTCAGAATAGACTAATCTTATTCCCTGTGTGGTAAAATCACCTTTTGTTACCCCTGGGGTGCTCAGTGTATCTTGTAAATGGATTGCCAGGTTATTCTTGGAGAGTGTTATATTTTCAGTGAAATGTAATAGAGGCTTAAAAGATAAGGTGCGAATTAGAAGAACAGGTTAAAAGCATGTTTATTAACAAGAAATATTCGGTATTGTAGAGAAACAAAGTTTGTACATGCAGGTGGTGTTTTCTCTCATTTTGTGTCTCAGTTGAAATCATTCATGGCTACCAAAAACATCCCAGTATTCAAACAAACCTTGTGTTTTTCTTTATTGTGTTGAACCTTCTATTCTTTATCACTTTTATTTGAAAGCAGTAGGGAAAAAATCACCTCTTGCTAACCAGCAGAGCACCATTGATTGGTTGTCCCTGATTAGGGTTAGGTGAGACCATGCCAACCCTCTCTCCCTGCCCTGCTGTCTGTCATTCCCTCCCTCTTTGTTTTTTAATATTGCCCAGCTGCTATAAGAACTGATTCTAGTCCTTTGGATAGCCAGGCCTTTGGGGAATCAGTAGTAGTAAAAGACGTTGATGCTAAAATTTCTTAAAACTTCAAAGCTAAAATTGAAAAGTAAAGAATATTTTAATCACTATGAACATATCTTATTATCTACCTGCTTTTTTTTTTTAACAATTTTTCTTTTTTTTCCAAATAATTTTTCTAATCGAAGAACTCTTTTAAGAGAGTAAAGTTACTAAAGGAAAAGGGAAACTGAGACCAGTATTTTAAGGAATTTTACCACTGATTACAGGATAACTCTGGGTGAATCATTGTTCTTTGAACTTTGAGATTCTTACTTCATTCATTATTAAAGCTTGCTATGAATGGTAGTCTTAAAATTTTAGAGTTGGAAGGGACTTTAAATGTCATCAAGCCCAAACACCCACTCAGTGCAGCAGCAATCCCTTCTTACAGTTGTAGGTTGAAAATTGAATAAATGACCGGAGGAGGAAAAGGATTTTTGGATTCTACATTTCCTTTAGTAAATTTCAGGATCTTGGAAGAAAAGCGATCATGTAAAAGGAAGAGATATGCTAGAAACTCTGAGACTGAGAGAGAAAAGATTGAAGAAAGTGACTCTGTTGCATAGTTCTGTGACAATTAGGGAGTATCAATTTGTCCTTTAAATAGTTGCTTAAATTTCTTCCCTCCAAGAAGGGGGATGAGATGGATAAGGGGACACAAGAAAGAATTGTCATAATGAACTGAATTAAGAGAAACACGTTGCATTCGTGTGTGGAAGCAATGTTATATGGAAGATGGGAAATTTTATCCTTGGGTGTGATTATAAGTAGTCTTTAGGCAGTAGCTGCTTTGGCATTTTGTCAGGGTAGCAGATACAGGTAGAGTTTATGGTGTCCTAGGTGATTTTTCTAGGTTTCTGATTGTGACTTATTCCCTGTTTTAGGAGTAATACTGTTTGAAAGCAATAGGATTTTCATTTTCTTTTAAGACTTAGCATACTTTAAGGATCCATCAGAGATTGATGTATAAACTGTCTTTGATCCTAAAGGTTACAGAAAACCAAGGTAGTAGGCTTATATCTCAGATATAGCTGCCTTTTTAAAAATATGTTAGAACTCGAGGATCAAGTAAAAAGATAACCCTCATTTTTTTTTCCCTCTCCCTAGAGTAGCTCATACTTTATTCGGGGTCTTCACCTTTCTGGCTGTTAACCCTAACCATCTTTTTTTATTGGTGTATAATTAACATATAATAAACTGCATATATTTAGTGCACAATTTGTGAAGCTATTACCATAGTCAAGATGACAAATATATCCTACACCCTCAACAGTTCCTTCTGCCTCATTGTAATCTCTTCTCACCCCTCCTTGTGCCCCAGTGCTCAGGTAACTAACCACAGATTTGCTTTCTTTAACTGTAGATTGTTTGTATTTTCTAGGAGCTTATATAAATGGCATTATACACAATATGAACCCTTTCTTTTGGCTTCTTTCAGCATAATGTATTTATGTTAGCTATATTAATAGCTCATTCTTATTTTTTTATTGCAGAGTAGTAGTACATTGTATGGGTTTACCATAATTTATTTTTTTTATAATTTTATTTATTTATTTATTTTGGCTGTGCTGGGTCTTCGTTGCTGCCCAGGCTTCTCTTTAGTTGTGGTGCACAGGTTTCTCATTGTGCCTTCTCTTGTTGCACAGCATGGGATCCAGGGTACTCGGGCTTCCGTAGTTGCGGCATCTGGGCTCAATAGTTGTGGCTGCCAGGCTCCACAGCACAACCTCAGTAGTTGTGGTGCACTGGCTTAGTTGCTCCGCCGAATGTGGGATCTTCCTGGATCAGAGATCGAACCTGTGTCTCCTGCATTGGCAGGCAGCTTCTCTACCACTGAGCTACCAGGGAAGCCCCTACCATAATTTATTTATTTACTGTATAGACATTTGAATTGTTTCCAGTTTTGGAGCTTTGTTGTTTGGATTGTTTCCTGTTTTGGTTCTTTATTGTTTTGCTGGGAACATTCATGTACAAGTTTTTGTCTGGGCATACGCCTTTATTTTTCTTTGTAAATACGTAGGAGTGGAATGACTTGGAGAAGGCGATGGCACCCCACTCCAGTACTCTTGCCTGGAAAATCCCATGGATGGAGGAGCCTATTGGGCTACAGTCCATGGGGTTGCTAAGAGTAGGACACGACTGAGCAACTTCACTTTACACTCTCATGCATTGGAGAAGGAAATGGCAACCCACTCCAGTGTTCTTGCCTGGAGAATCCCAGGGACGGGGGAGCCTGGTGGGCTGCCGTCTATGGGGTGCACAGAATCGGACACGACTGAAGCGACTTAGCAGCAGCAGCAGCAGCAGCAGGAGTGGAATGACTAGGCTATATGATACGGCTATGATTAACTTTCCAAGAAATTGCCAAACTATTTTCCAAAATGGTTGTACCATTTTACAGTTTCACAAGCAGTGTATGGGTTCTGGTTCCTTGTCAGCTCTTGGTATGATCAATCTTAGATTTTAGCCATTCTAGTGGGTGTGTGAGGGCTTCCCAGGTGACTCGTTGGTAAAGAATCTGCCTGCCAGTACTGGAGATGTGTGTTCCATCCCTGGGTTGGAAAGATACCCTGAAGGAAGAAATGGCAACCCACTCCAGTATTCTTGCCTGGAGAATTCCATGGACGTAGGAGCCTGGCAGGCTGCAGTCCATGGGGTCACAAACAGTCTGACACACAGAGCTATTGAGCATGCACGCACACCTGCACAGTGGGTATATATAGTGTGCACACAGAATTTGTCTGCCATTTCAGTAAGCAAAGGATGTTGTGGCCATAAAGCCATCAGCCACTGTCGGAGTCACTGATGCTGTACCCTGAGGGGAGTTCAGGAAGGAGAAAAACAGGTTGCCAGCCACCAAGCCATCAGTCACTGTAGCTGTCCTGACAGTGCACCCTGAGTGGAATTCAGGATGGAGAGAAATAGGATACTGGCCTTAGGTAGTTAAGATGTGTATCAGAGGAATGATTCAGTAAGCCCATATTCTTCCATCTTCCCATATACAAAAAAGTGCTCAAATCATTAACTTGAGATAATCTGTTGTGTGATTAGCAGTAATCTTTTGATGTGCAACCTCATGTTGTTTTTTTTTCCAGCAAAAATTCCTACGTATCCCGGTTCCTTTTTTACATCTTTGGAATAGTCCCTCAGAGCTGTCTGAGAGACTGCCATCCCAGGCTGTAGTCCTCAGTAAGGCCTTTGAATAAAACATAAATTTCAGCTTTTAGGTTGTGCGTTTGTTTTTTTCAGTCAACAAATGGTATCTCACTGTGGCTTTTTTTTATGGCTGCACCAGGTTTTCATTGCTATGAGCAGGGGCTACGCTGCTGTGCGTGGGCTTCTTGCTGCGGTGGCTTCTCTCATTGCGGACGAGCTCTCGACATGTGGGCTCAGTAGCTGCGTTTCAGGGGCTCCAGTAATTTTGGCACATGGGCTTATTAGTTGCTCTGAGGCATGCGGAATCTTCCCTGACCAGGAATTGAACACCTGTCCCCTGCACTGGTAGGTGGATTCTTTACCACTGGACCCCCAGGGAAGTCCTCAGTGTGGCTTTAATTTGCATTTCTTTAATGATGTTTATGGAGGAGCCTGGTGGGCTGCAGTCCATGGGGTCGCTAAGAGTAGGGCACGACTGAGCGACTTCACTTTGACTTTTCACTTTCATGCATTGGAGAAGGAAATGGCAACCCACTCCTGTGTTCTTGCCTGGAGAATCCCAGGGACGGGGGAGCCTGGTGGGCTGCTGTCTATGGGGTCACACACAGTCGGACACGACTGAAGCGACTTAGCAGCAGCAGCAGTAGCAGCAGCATCTTTTCATGTGTTTACTTGCTCTCTGTATATCTTCCTTGAAGTATCTGTTCAAAAATTTTGCCCACTTAAAACTTTTTATTACAGTCTAAATACAAGTCCTTTGTTGGATACATTCCTCCTGTTACTTGCCTTTTCATTTTCTTAACAGTATATTTTGAAAAACAAAAATGTTTAGTTTTGATGAAGACCAATTAATTTTTTCTTTTTAAATTACTTTTTATTGGAGTACAGTTGCTTTACAGTGTTGTTTAGTTTCTGCTGTACAGCAAAATGAATCAGCCATACATATATCCCCTCCTTTTTGGACTGAAGCCCAATTAATTATTTTTGCTTTTTGTATCATATTTCAAAAATCTTTGCTAAAATCACAGTCACTAAGATATTTTTCCTAAAAGTTTTAAAGATTTAACTCAAATTCTCCTCTTATCACTGTGGAAATATGAGTTATATTCCACATGTTTTCTTTGGGGTGTAAATTTTCACCTGTAGACAAGACAGACCATTTCCAATTCTTTTAGGATTGCGGACCTTTGAGATTCTATTTATCCTGAAAGCATTTGCATTTCTTATGTGGCATTAGAAACCTTTTGTTTTCCTGTACTCAGTGTGTTACAGGTTGTATAATGCCAATCTTCCTATCTATAAATATTAATGATTGTTCAGCATCTTTATAGATAGGAAGATTACTTCACTGCAGACCGGAAGGAGAGGGAGTAATAATAACAGTAAGAGTAACAATAATAATAGCACTTGTCTGTTATACTTACTTAGCCCTAGTGCTGCACTGAAGAGCTCTAGACTCATTATCTCATTGATCTACATCAACCTCATAAAATAGGTACTGTTATTATTCCCACTTTATAGGTAATTAAACTGAAACTCAGTGTGATCAAGCAACTTGCTTTAGGTCATAGAAATTCAAAGCTAGGTCTAGCCGATTAAAAAATAAAACACACACACAAAACCATGTTTTTATTTACTGCATTGTGTTGACAGTTTATAAGTGTCCAGTTTTTTCACTGTGTAGTGTCAAAGGAATTCACAGTTAGGAATTTCATAGAAAATTTTGATGGTATATCTTTTGAGCCCTTTGACTTCTGTGGTTTATTAAAACTAGACTTTCCTTCAGTTCAGTTAGTGGGAAAGAAGTATTGGGTCTAGGTTAACAAAGTGCAGTGGCTAAATACCTAACTGCTTTTTGCATTTAATAATTTAGACTTTAAACCATGGCAGGAATCTTAATTAAATCTTTCTTTTCTTAAGCATGTAAAAGTAGCTGTTATAGTGCATGCAAAACCTATCTTTCTCCTGGTTATTAAAAAGTTGTCTAAATTATTATTTTTAAAATGTAACCTTGTTTCTTTTGTAAATAGAACAGCTCTAGCAGCATCACTTGTCAGGAATTCCTGTCAAGAGCAACAAGTAGTGGTGACGTACAGGGAGGAGGAAGCTGCTGCTAGACCAGCTCTCTAGTTGTCTTGTCTATATTTTAGAACTGGCCCTGAAACTTGACTATAAGGATTGCAAATGGTTACCAACTCCAGGGTCTCTCCTGAGTCTGGGAAGTGCTAAAGTTTATTCTCTAGACCTAGCAATTGGTTAATAATTAAGACATTGCCACAGAGGTCCAGGTACCTGGAAACTAGGATTTTCTGTATGATTGGTGGCAAAGAGTTGAGAATACAGTTTCCTTGTTTGTGTGAATCTACCCTAGATCCAAAAGGCGGAAGATCAAGAAGTCATGTGGTTGACCTAACAGGTTCAGTCCATGCGTTTTAAGAGGTTGTAATCTCATCCATGGCTGTAGAAGAATGGACAGGAAAAGCTCAAAGGCCATGAGCGTAGGAGTTGGGGCCTTTGAGATTCTGTTAATCCTGAAAGCATTTTCACTGCATATGTGGTGTTATAAACCTTTTTTTTTTTTCCTGTGCTCAGTGTGCTATAGTCTGTAGCTGTTCAAAAGTTGTAGAAATTCAGAATTAAGGAATTAAGTGGAAAGATTACTGAACTGAGAGTCAGAAGACCTAGGTTTCAGAATCTTAGAATGCTGGAGGCGAAAAGGATGGTTAAAAGTTATTTAATTCATATCTCTTATAGATGAAGAAATGTGGGCCTAGAGAAGTGATCTGTCCAAATTCACAGCTAGGACTAGAACCCCCATCTCTCATTCCCAGTGACATATTCTTTCCATATATTTCTACTTAGTCTGACTGCTACTAATTAACCATGTGAACTCTGGGCAAGTGACTCCTCTTTTCTTGGTCTTTTCTTATGAAATGAGAGAATTATTAATAGCATGAATGATTTCAAAGATCTATGCTAATATTCCAAACTCGGCATGAATAATTTAGAATATAGTTGCGGGCAATGCTAGTTAGCGTCATAGAAGACGGGGAACATGATCAGCCCTGGAAATCAAGGATTGGTAGAGGAGAAGGGGAAGGGGTTTCATGGGGTGGGGAGTGGTGTGAACACAGGCTCAGGTTTGAGTGTGTGGCTGTAGTAAAAAGAAATGGCCTGGTTATAGCCACCAAGAGGATGGGTGGGAGATGAATCATTTAAAGAAAGCCACTTCATAGAGATTATTTTATCCCTGGGAGGAGCTTTTAGGTTCTCTTTCTGTAGAAACCTATAGAAAGCAGGACTGAAAATTTGCATTTGGTAACATGTCACGATGCATGTTGATGCAGTTTTTGGCCTTGTGAATATGTGATGGTGAAGAACTTGAATACATTAGTCTTAAGGTTCCAGCAAATCTCTTCTGCTGCCTAGATGGAGTTTAGATAGTTGTTTGTTTGATTTCCATTCCTTTTGCATTATAATAATTCAGCTTCTCAGACTTTCAGTGATCATTCTAGATTTTAAAAGACAAAACTGTCTTCATCTGGAGTCAAATTGTAGGCTCAGGTGGGAATTGTCATTGAGGGAACAATCTGAGCCTATCTTTGGGTCCTTTCATTTTCTTCTAAACATACTCTAGCACAGTGCAGTGTAGGTTTTTATCGCATGCTAATTTGAAATGTCCTTTAGTCTTTTGTGAAGGCACTATATATGGAGAGAGAGAGAATATGATATTGAGCTCTCTTTTGGGGAGGGTGGATCATACCTCCCATCTAGCTTGTAAGGTACCTAAGAGCAGTGATGGTGTTTAGTTCATGTTAACAATATCCTTTTACGTATTTTAGTTTTACTGTTAGTCTTCTGAATCTTGGGATTACTTTCAAGGTTCTCCATTTCTGTGATCTAATGACAATTTTGAAAACATTAGTCCTCTCACCAAGGTAACGGTAAGGCAAAGAGAATCACTGATATGACTATACCAGACCAGAAGAACTCTGTTGAGAAAAGATTTTAATTTTTCTCTAGAGATAGTATCTTAGGTTTTGTCTTGTGTTTAATGAAGGGACATGTCTATAGGATTAAAAATCTCAGCATTATTTCACACAGAACAGGACTTCTAACTTTTATCATTATAAATGAGAGCAGTATTTGGCCCAATGGTCTTGGGATTGATAACATATATTTGGGGCTTCCCTGGTAGCTCAGATGGTAAAGAATCTGCCTGCAATGCAGGAGACCCGGGTTCCATCCCAGGGTCTTTAACATACAGTTAAAGTGAACAATTGCTAAGTCCCTGTATTATTGAATCTGTTGGTACAGTAGTCTTTCATAGCTTTACGTAGAATATTAAATGTCTACATAGAATAAAGAAGATGAAGATGAGACTTCAAGTCCCTGGGATATGTCTGGATCTCCACAAAAAAAATGCTGCTAGCAGTAAGATTGCCTTTGTTTTTTTCTCCAAAGTCACATATTTCTGCCCATAGCAATGGAGTTCCTTCAGTTCCTTCATTTGGCCTTAGAAGCAAAGTTGTTTTGGACTCTTCTAAAATTATTTCATCTTGCTTTCATGGGGCCTAAAGAGATATTTTTAGTTTTGTTAGTTTTTGTGAAAGATGTGTGTCAGGCTCCCCAGGCATAGAGGCTTCTAGTGATTTCTTGATTCTGGTATTTTAAAAAGATGGGAGTTGGCTTTAGTTGGCAGCTCTTTGCATCCGCCAGGGTTTGTTCGTTACTTACTTCTAGGCCCATGGGTGACGTCTGTTTCCTGTGATTGAAACCACAAGAAGAAGCAGTGAGAAGCCACTGTAGGATATGTCCTATTCAGCAAGCAGCAGACATCGGGCTGCCCTCAAAAGAGCAGTGGTAACTAAGCACTGCTTTTAAGGGTTCCTGAAGAGACCCTAAACGTGATCTGACCTAGCCTCCTCATCTTAACATGAGAAGGCCACTGAGGCCTAGAGGTATTAAGTTGCCCAAGGTCATGTAATTAGGTGAGTTCGCTTTTAGACTCCACTAACTGTTCATTATTCTTTCTCATATTGCATTTTGTAACTAAAGTTTATTAACTGTGCCCTGCCAGATTGTTTCCTTAAGCAAAGTACTACTGGAAAAGAGTAAATGCTCGTGGGCATTTTGAATATGAAAATTGGATGATGTTGCTTTGCCTTTAAAGGCTGTGCTATGGTTTTTTATACTTTTCTTTTGAAATGACTTTTACATACATTTTCAAAATAGCAAAGTCTAAGAACCCTCAATTTTTAAATTTTTATTCCACTTAGTATTTGAACATTTTAGTCATTATTTTTATGCACAGATATTTTTTACAATATTGCAGTTACAGTTTCTACATGTTTTCTTCTCGTAAAACAATGTCATAAACATTTTTCAACTTTCTCATCTTCGAAAATTGCTACTTTTGTTTGAAGTGGAAATTTGTTTTTCCTAACCACACCACACGGCTTGTGGGATCTTAATTGCCCCGACCAGGAATCAAACCTGGGCACCCAGCAGTGAAAGCAGAGTCCTAGCCACTGGACTGCCAGGAAATTCCTTGGAAATGTATTTTCATTATAAAAGTGATTTTCATTATTATAATTTTCTAAGACAGTATAGATGTGTATAAAAATGAAGTAAAACAATCCCCTCTCTTGTTTTCCAGAAATCATACTTATTTTTTAATAATTAGATCCAAAGAGAAAAATACATGATATTAATGCATGGAAGTCTCTTTAGAGCCTGAGTACTTTGGCATGAAATTCTGTAATGTGTTTGTGTTAGAACATAGTTCCACACAAGTACAGGTGCTGAAAGTATTAGAAAGTTCTTGTTTTAACTCTTGATTATACCAATATTTCTCGTTACAGAGGAGTAATGAGATTTCACCTCATGCTGTCTCCCCATTCCCTTCCCCAAATTTTCTCAAAATCTTAGTTCTAGATTTCTAACAGGCCAGTAAATGTTTACTGTGGTTTCGTAAGATCAAGTCTGGCTTTTTGAGTAGTTTAATTTTTGGATCAGTAAAGCTTATTATCAGTAGGCCCTGATGACTTCTATCGTCACATCATTCAGGAAGGGTGTGAGCAGGAATGATGAGAGGATAAAAGAAAAGAGGGGTAACCATCATTTAGAAATGAAGGGTTTGAGAGTGGCATTTAAAACAAGGTGGCCTCATACTCATTGCCTGTATGTAGCAACAGTGTCAGCTGCAGGAACTTCCTGTCTACCAGGCCTTTGGGTGTGTCATTCACAGGCTCACCCATGAGGAAGAGTAGATGTTCTGCTTCTCACATCACAACATGGGAGGAGAAGACCGTTGCTACGGAGATTGGGAAACAGCATTCCTGAGTCATTGACTGTTTCCAAATGAATGAACAACACCCCCTTTTTTCCTTAGCTTGTCTAAGCTAAGGCAATAAAGAGATCTAATAAGAAAGTAAAGAACAAGTATCAGTATTTGGATCTTGAGAAATATGTCAAAACTTTGGAAAAATAGGTTAACATTATTTATTGCTTTCTATTTATGTATTTGGAAGTTTTATCAGAACTTTCAGATGATGACAGACTTGTGTGCACCCCCTTCCTGACAGCAAGGGAGATGGGCGTGTCTGCCACGCCATATGACACATTGGTATGGTAGGAAACTCAATTCAGTTCAGTTGCTCAGTCGTGTCCGACTCTTTGCGACTCCATGGACTGCAGCATGCCAGGCCTACCTGTCCATCACAAACTCCTGGAGTTTACCCAAACTCATGTCCATTGAGTTGGTGATGTCATCCAACTATTTCATCCTCTGTTGTCCCCTTCTCCTCCTGCCTTCAATCTTTCCTAGCATCAGAGTCTTTTCCAATGAGTCAACTGTTCGCATTGGGTGGCCAAATTATGTGGAGTTTCAGCTTCCGCATGAGTCCTTCCAATGAATATTTAGGACTGATTTCCTTTAGGATGGACTGATTGGATCTCCTTGCAGCCCAGGGGACTCTCAAGAGTCTTCTCCAACACCACAGTTCAAAAGCATCAATTCTTCGCTGCTCAGCTTTCTTTATAGTCCAACTCTCGTGTCCATACATGACCACTGGAAAAACCATGGCCTCGACTAGACAGTAGGAAACTAGGACTTTAGAACCTGAGTACTTGCTCTGTTGGCAGCTTGTTTTCGCAACCTCTGAGTTCTTTGTAGTGCAAGGGGGTGGCAGTTTGTTTTGGATGGACATAGGGGAAGAATGCAATGTTCCCAGTCTGGTTTCCACCTGTTCTGCTGAGCTGGAATAGTGAAACCTGAGTGGACTGTCCTTCCTGGAGGCTCTCAGCTATCTAGGATGCAGGCTCTGCCAGTCCCAGGCTTCAGGACGAGCTAAGCTGGAGGCAAAAGGTTACCTCCTCCTTTTCCTCAAGAGACTTGCCTTGTTGGACAATTCGAGAACTATTAAAATATACTGGACCTATCTATCAGAGGATTGATTCTAATATTAAGATAGTTTTCCCCCTGGTAGCTTGGATGGTAAAGCATCTGCCTACAATGTGGGAGACCAGGGTTCAATCCCTGGGTTGGGAAGATCCCTTGGAGAAGGAAATGGCAACTCACTCCAGTATTCATGCCTGGAAAATCCCATGGATTGAGGAGCCTGGTGGGCTACAGTCCATGGGGTCACAAAAGAGTCGGACACAACTGAGCGACTTCTCTTCTTCCCCCTCATTTTAATTATAGTTGGGAAATGTGGTTTTTTGGAAAGCAGATTCTCATCAGTTTTAGATGGCTATGAGGGAAATTGGGTTTGTTGCTTTAATTTCTAAGTAAATTGCTTCCAGTTTATAAGTAAATTATTGAAAAAAGGAATGGAATATAGGTACCTAATGTTTTTTATATGGCATTTCTCACTTGTGCTTCACATAGGCTACTGCTTAGAATCTTTCCAGGCTCCCTGGTTTGTATCAGGAAACATACTTATTCTGGAAGGCAGGGGTAGACTGAAAGAAATCTTTTAATTAGGAATAAAAGATCTTGGACTCTTCTCTACTGTGTTTCCTTTGTTGTCTCTTGTATGAATTCTGACAGTACTGAGTTTAGCTGTGGGGCTGCCCAGGCAGTGTGGAACTAAGTGGATGAGCTGCTAGAGGCTTACTTACTCCTTTAGCACATTTTCCTTAGCAATCACGGAGAATGGGAGTGTGCCATCTCATTCCTGGGGTCTGCTAGATAATCTTTAGTTTTCTTTCCCTGAAGCACATTTAATTTTATAAAGGTAAATTAGCTTTATAGTTCATGTTTTTCAGTTTCTCGTCATTTTGTGCTTCTCTTTTATAGACTTCCTTTCCTCAGATATACCCTTTTCCTTTGATTTTCTTTTTCCAAGTGGGTACTTCAGTTCTACACAACTGTTGAGTCTTTTGGCACCAGAAAGTAATGATGTCAAAATCTAGTTTGTTTCTCTGTAAATGGTCGATGAGGTATTGACTCATTCAGTGCCATCTTTGGGCTGTGATTTGAAAATGGAAAGGAAGGTTTCCTACATTTGAAGATATCCATTATTTCCTTCTCTCTAGTTCTAATTGACTTCTTTATAAGAAGTGGGAATTGAAGGGAGTTTCATTGGTTCCATCATCATAAATTATATACTTTTTACCAAGCACTTTGCAAAACAAAGTGCTTTACATCTATTTTATTATTCTCCACAGAAACCCTGTGAGACAACATAGTCCTAAAGATAGGAAGACTGAAATTGTGGTGGATAAAAAGAAAAGCTTACATTACCTTTTCTGTCCTTTAGTGGAAACGTAGCAAATCTTGTGGCAAAGATGGAATAGGATTCTTTGGTAACTGAATTCAAGTTTATGTTATGATCATCCATTACCTTGCTATCCTAAGAAACAATGTCAGTCCTGTACTGGGATAAAACGAATCAGAGCCAGACCTTTCTCTCTGTTCACTTTGATTCTGAGTGACAGATACCTTACCTGTTCCTTCCTGGGTAGATGTATTAGGACTTGGAAGGAAACTGTTGTTGGCTACAGTGAGACTTATTTCCCATTTGACCCATAGGTAGCCTATGTCTTTGTTTCTTTGTTGTTTAGTCACTACGTCCTGTTTGACCCCCTGGACTGTAGTCTGCCAGGCTCTTCTGTCCACAGAATTTCCCAAGCAAGAATACTGGAATGGGTTCCTATTTCCTCTCCACTCAGGGTCCCCCAGCCTTATTCATCGGGAAAGACATTATTCTCAAAAGTTTGGTCTGAGCTGTCTACAGCAATCATAAGGTACTGTCGTAAACCTTGACTCGAAACTTTTCCTTTGTTTGTTCATTTGAATAAAGTAATGAATAAATTAATTTACTGGGCTTAGAATGATACTCCTAAATCTAGAGTGATGATAATTTTGAAAATATTTATAAAGTATTAGACATGTCAAATGGCAAGAATACACAGAAGAACCATACAAAAAAGATCTTCATGACCCAGATAATCACAGTGGTGTGATCACTCACCTAGAGCCAGACATCCTGGAATGTGAAGTCAAGTGGGCCTTAAGAAGCATCACTACGAACAAAGCTAGTGGAGGTGATGGAATTCCAGTTGAGCTATTTCAAATCCTAAAAGATGATGCTGTGAAAGTGCTGCACTCAATATGCCAGCAAATTTGGAAAACTCAGCCGTGGCCACAGGACTGGAAAAAGTCAGTTTTCATTCCAATCCTAAAGAAAGGCCAATGATGCCAAAGAATGTTCAAACTATCGCATAGTTGCACTCATCTCACATGCTAGCAAAGTAATGCTCAAAATTCTCCAACCCAGGCTTCAACGATACATGAACCATGAACTTCCAGATGTTGAAGCTGGATTTAGAAAAGGCAGGGGAACCAGAGATCAAAGTGCCAACATCTGCTGGATCATTGAAAAAGCAAGAGAGTTCCAGAAAAACATCTATTTCTGCTTTATTGACTATGCCAAAGCCTTTGACTGTGTGGATCACAATAAACTGTGGAAAATTCTTCAAGAGATGGGAATACCAGACCACCTGACCCGCCTCTTGGGAATACCAGACCACCTGACCCGCCTCTTGAGAAATCTGTATGCAGGTCAGGAAGCAACAGTTAGAACTGGACATGGAACAACAGACTGGTTCCAAATAGGAAAAGGAGTACGTCAAGGCTGTATATTGTCACCGTGCTTATTTAACTTATATGCAGAGTACATCATGAGAAACTCTGGGCTGGATGAAGCACAAGCTGGAATCAGGATTGCTGGGAGAAATATCAATAATCTCAAATATGTAGATGACACCACCCTTATAGCAGAAAGTAAAGAAGAACTAAAAGCCTCTTGGTGAAAGTGAAAGAAGAGAGTGAAAAAGTTGGCTTAAAGCTCAACATTCAGAAAACAAAGATCATGGCATCCGGGCCCATCACTTCATGGCAAATAGATGGGGAAACAGTGGAAACAGTGGCAGACTTTATTTTTTTGGGTCTCCAGAATCACTGCAGATGGTTGACTGCAGCCATGAAATAAAAAGACACTTACTCCTTGGAAGAAAAGTTATGACCAACCTAGACAGCATATTAAAAAGCAGAAACATTACTTTGCCAACAAAAGTCCGTCTAGTCAAGGCTATGGTTTTTCCAGTAGTCATGTGTGGATGTGAAAGTTGGACTATAAAGAAAGCTGAGCACTGAAGAATTGATGCTTTTGAACGTTGGTGTTGGAGAAGACTCTTGAGAATCCCTTGGACTGCAAGGAGATCCAACCAGTCCATCCTAAAGGAAATCAGTCCTGAATATTCATTGGAAGGACTTATGTTGAAGCTGAAACTCCAATAATTTGGCCACCTGATGCAAAGAACTGACTCATTTGAAAAGACCCTGATGCTGGGAAAGATTGAAGGTGGGAGAAGGGGATGACAGGATGAAATAGTTGGATGGCATCACCAACTCAATGGACATGAGTTTGAGTAAACTCCAGGAGTTGGTGATGGACAGGGAGGCCTGGTGTGCTGCAGTCCATGGGGTCGCAAAGAGTAGGACATGACTGAGCAACTGAACTGAACTGAGACATGTCAAATGAACCAAACATGGATTTTTGCCTCCAAGCAACTTACAGTTCGGTCCACAAAAACAGCTACAATAAATGGTCTGAAGAAGGACCTGATATAAAAGTATTTAGAGCCTGGCTTGACTGAGCCCTTTAGATCTTTTTGTGGCATGACTGACTATGGCCAAGTATACTATTTATAGATGAGGAATAATGATTTCCTTTTGACATTTGTAGGAGTGCTGTGTCAACTGGTACAGTCTTCATGTGTATATTTTTCTAGAAGTTTTTCTGTAGTAATAACAGCACGATTATTTTTATAGAATGTTCTCACCACTCCATTTTATGACCTTAATGGTTCCTAAGGAGGCCTGGTGTGCTGCAGTCCATGGCGTCATGAAGAGTCGGACATGACTGAGCAACTGAACTGAATGGTTCCTAGAAGTGTGTCTGGTTTTGTTTTGTTTTTAATAAATAGGGGAACTGAAGCATGAAGAATTAATGTGATTCACTCAGAATCATACTTGGCAGTGATTTAGGATGCCAGAAGTAAAAATTAGGACTCATGATCTTTTTCCTTTAGCTAAAGTTCTAGATAAATTTTGTCAGTTTGCTTAATGTATCGGTTGCCTGCTTTAACATGACAAACTCAATAGCTTAAAATAAAACCCACTTGTTAGCTCACAGTTCCGTTGGTCAGAAGTCCAGCATGGATCGTGTGGCTGTGTTCTCAGTGTCACAGGGCTGAAATTAAGGTGTCAGCTGGGCCATCCCTCATCTGTAGTTGCTGGAGGAAAACCTTCCAAGCGCATTCAGGTTGGAAGAATTCCGTCTCTTGCAGTGGTGGGCCTGACTTCCCTGTTTCTTTGCTGTCTCTTAGTTCTAGAGGCTGCCTGTAATCCCTGCCATTTGGCCTCTTAGGCTCAGACCAGAAATGGCGTGTTGAACCTTGTGTTTCTCACTCTTCACCCTAGATTTAAAGGACTTGTGTAATTGGGTCAGACCCACACAGATAATTTCTCCTCCTTAAAAGTCTGTCCTTGGGGATTCTCCTGGAAAGACTACTGGAGTGGGTTGCCATGCGCTCCTCCAGGGGATCTTCCCAACCCCGGGACGGAACCCAGGTGTCCCACATTGCAGGTGGATTCTTTACCGACTGACCCACAAGGGAAGCCCTCTTAAAAGTCGATTGTGGCAAATATAACCTAATCACAAGAGTGATAGCCTATCATATTTACAGTTCTGATAATTATACAGATTATGTACCTCAGACTAGAAATCTTGAGAGAAGTCCTAGAATTCTTCCTTCCACACTAAACATTTCCCTCACTCTGAATTAGTCCATGAGCAGGTGTGGATGTCAGAAGAGGGAGAGCTGGGAATTAAGTATATTGAGACAGTGAACTGCATTGTGATTGTGGGTTTTATGAGAAAAACCTGTAGTTCCTAGGAATCCTGGACCTCCAAAGAATCATCACAGAGTAGGGGCCAAGGGGCATTCAGCTGTAGTGTTTTCCCTTAGCCAAGAGCTCAGATATAGTTGTTCCCGATAAGGTAGCCTGAACAAAATCTTTAGAAAGTACTAAAATATGGACTTGCTCTTGTAGGCTTATATTACCCCTGTGCTAGCCACATGGTTCATGAGGTAATTGTCCATGATTGACTGTCCTTGTGAAGCACATTGGTAGAAATTAGAAACACTCTTTGCTGTGTAATGTACTCTGTGATCAGAATAATGCTTAATCATATTCTCTTAATAGATCTCTGCTAACTTCTCTTCTTCTATGGACACTACGTGATTACCTTTTGTTTGGCTACATGAGAGACTATCCTTAATTGAGAATTCTATGCCCTTTTTCTGACTGGAGGGAAAAGTTAAAGATTCAGGGAATTGGGTAGAAGTGAATCAGTACCTTGGATGAATTTTCTTATATCCTTTAATTTATAATAAGTCCAATTCTGTTACTAGGCAAACAGAGGGAACCTCTGTCCAAAAGACTGGCAAATTTAGTCCAATTGACCAACTCTTAAAAAGCTGAAGTATTAATAGATTCAGCTACCACCACCACCACAACAAATCCAGTTATAGAAAAGGAGTTTTAGATTTCATTTGCATTTATTATGATACTAATTGATCAGGGTATGTTTCAAATTCATTCGGTCATAAATTAGTTTGGCCTCACAGGGCATACTTTGGGATCTTGACTTTAATTTTTGGTTTCTTTGAGAAACCAAACTGTAAAGTGTCTAGGAAGTTTCTTGCTTCCTGTAGATGGTAACCAAAAGATTTATCTTACCACTTATTACATTAGGATGTGGTGACTGAATCAGAGCTTTGAATTACACTCTGGAAGGAAAGTGAGGGGACAGCTTTTCATTTTTATTTTGATTGATGGTCTTAATGCAGAGCAGTACCCAGCCGAATATATTTATTTTGATGCTATTACAAATGCAGTGCACCTTGAGCAATTTGTGTTAATTTAAGTAAGATTTGATAATACTGAGAATCTTTTAGAGAAATTGAATTTTTATTAAATGCAGTTTAAGCTCTTTTCCTGTACCAATGACCTTCAGAAATTTATTTGCTCATTTACTTCTATTGAACAAAAAATTCCTATCGAATAAATTGTTTTTCTGCCCCTTTAAAAATATTTTGTGCTTCTATCAATAATTGTTTGCATATAAATGAAATATTATTATAGAAATTGAGTTACCAGCAGAAATCTAGACTATGTTTTAATGACAGTATTGCCACTGTGAGATCGAGGCTCCCAAGAGAAAATAAACAATACTATCTTGGAGGCACAATCTGACCTTAGATTCTCCGAGTGTTTACAAGGGCTCTTTCTGATGGTGTCAGTGGGTCAAGCCATGGGGAATGTAGGGGGTCATCATAAAGATCCTGAAATCTTTGCACTGATTCACTTCTACCCAATTCCCTGAATCTTTAACTTTTCCCTCCAGACAGAAAAAGGGCATAGAATTCAGATGTTAGACCTCCTGTTTCCTGTATTTCAGGTCTGTCACTTTATTGGTTTGCTGCCTTATTTTGGTGGAGTGTATCCTACAGTTGCTTCCTAAGGTGCACTTGGATACATTTCCTGAAGACTTTAATGTCTGAAAAATGTCTATTCTGAACTCACATTTGATTAATAATTTGGGTATAGAATTCTAAGTTAGAAAAATTTTTTTATATTTTAAACTGCCTTTTTTGTTGTTTAGCTTTTTGTATATATTAGTAGTTTAAGAAATTCAAAGCTTCTCTGATTCCTTTGACCAGTTTTCCTCCCTTCTTTTTGTCTCACATCTCCCCCTGCCCTCCGCTGTGTGGCATTTGGGATCTTAGTTCCCCAACCAGGGATCAAACTTACACTACCCTGCAGTGAAAGCATGAAGTCTCAACCACTGGATGGCAAGGGAAGTCCCCCTTCTTTCAAATTGTAAAATTTTCTTTGTTTTCCTAGTGTTTTGGAATTTCACCATGGTATGCCTTTGTGTGGTGATGTGTCTTTTGTGATGGAGACATCCTTCAGTACTGGGAAATATTTTTTTACATTAACGTATAGTTGATTTACAATGTTGTATAAGTTTCTGCTGTGCAGCAAAGTGATTCAGATATACACGTGTGCATTCTTTTTTTACATTTTTTTCAGTTATGGTTTATGCATGTTACTGCAAATAGCATTATTTTGTTCTTTTTTTATTGCCATGTAATATTGCATTGTATATATGAACCGTATCTTCTTTTTTCATCTGATGATGGACATTTGGGTTGTTGCCTTGTCATGGTTATTGTGAACAGTGCTGTTTATGAACATGGGGGTGCATGTATCTTTTTAAATTACAGTTTTCTGCATATATGCTCAGGGGTGGGATTGCTGGATCATATGGCAACTCTGTTTTTAGTCTTTTGAGGAACCTCCATAGTCCATAGTGGCTGTACCAACTTACATTCAGTGCTAGGAAATATTCTTGAATTATTTCCTTGATAGCTTGGTCCTCTGTTTTCTCCTGTTATTTGGGTATTGTACTTGCCAAACTGATCTAATTTTCTTATCTTTACTCTCAGTTTCCCATCTCTGTCTTTTTGCTCTACTTTGGGGAGATTTCCTCAAGTTCTTACCTTTCAGTCTTTCTTGAGTTTTCTGTTAAGTTTCTGTTTTCATGTGTTCAGCTTCTAAGGGTTCTTTTTTCTCTGAATATTTCTTCTTAAAATGGCATTATGAGGACTTCCTAGGCTCCAGTGGGCTTGCCTGGTAGCTCAGCTGGTAAAGAATCCACCTGTAATGCAGGAAACCTCAGTTCAATTCCTGGGTCGGGAATATCCACTGGAGAAGAGATAGGCTACCCACTCCAATATTCTTGGGCTTCCCTGGTGGCTCAGCTGGTAAAGAATCCACTTGGGTTCAATCCCTGGGTTGGGAACATCCCCTGGAGAAGGGAAAGGCAACCCACTCCAGTATTCTGGCCTGGAGAATTCCACGGACTGTATATTCCACAAAGAGTCAGACACAAGTGAGCAACTTTCACTTTCACTTAGGCTCCAGGGGTTAAGACTCCATGCTTCCACAGTGGGGCACCGTTCGATCCCTGATCCGGAAACTGAGATCTCGCATGCTGCATGGAGTAGCCAAAAAAAGAAAAAAAAAAACAACACAAAAAGCCCCAGCATTATGTTCTCCCTTATAGATATTAATTTTTTTCTATTCTTTCTTTTTGCATAGTCACTATATAAGGAGTTGCTTTTTCCCTCTCTCACATTTGTATTTTTCCTTAGGTGTTTAATAATCCTTGGTTTTCCATGTTCAAAAATGAGGGACTAAAAAAAACAAAAAACAAAAATGAGGGACTAAAAAATTCATTGGAAACTGGATCCATGGGTAGAGCTTGTTAGCTGTGCAGTTTATTGTAGGCTTGCCCTGTTCAATATAAATATAATATAATGTGAATCACATATGTAATTGTAGGTTTTCCAGTAGCCACAGAAAAAGGCAAAAAGAAAAAAAGTGAAAAGAATCATGTGAAATTAACTTTAATAATGTTTTTTAACCTTGTATATCTAAAAATATTGTTTTGATGTGTAATAGATACATATTGATTGTTAATGATGTTTTTACCTTGTTTTTTATATGAAATTATTGAACTGCAGTTTATTTTATATCTTATAGCACATCTCAATTTGAATGCTAAATTTTGGTGGATATACTTGATATGTATTTAGATTTCATAAAATTTACAAGTGAAAGGTAGATTCACATACCTAGCATATTCCAAACATACTTAAGTTTAACAATAACATACTAGTTTTTAATTAAAAAATTTTTTTAATTAAATAAAATTTAAAATTCCTGTTTCAGTTGCACTAGGCACATGAGAAATGCTCAGTGGTGAACAAGATAGAAAACCTGGAGATAAACCCCTGCACCTTGGGCAACTTATCTTTAACAAATGGAGAAAAAACAGCCTCTTTAATAGTGGTGCTGGGAAAACTGGACAACTATATGTAAAAGAGTGAAACTAGAATACTTGCTAACACTATATACACAAAAAATAAACTCAAAATGGATTAAAGACTCAAATGAAAGCCAAAAACTGTAAAGCTTTTAGAGGAAAACAAAGACAGTACACTCTTTGACATACACCACAGCAAGATCCTCTTTGACCCACCTCCTAGAGTAATGGAAATAAAAATAAACAAATGGGACTTAATTAAACTTAAAAGCTTTTGCACAGCAAAGGAAACAATAAACGAGATTAAAAGACAACCCTCAGAATGGGAGAATATAGTTGCAAACGAAACAACTGACAAAGGATTAATCTCCAGCATATATAAACAGCTCATATAGCTCAACATGAGGTAAACAACCCAATCAAAAAATGGGCAGAAGACCTAAACAAACATCTCTCCAAAGAAGACATATAGATGGCTAAACACATGAAAAGATGCTCAACATTGCTCATTATTAGAGACAAGCAAATCAAAACTTCAGTGAGGTATCACTTTACACCAGTCAGAATGCTGCTGCTGCTAAGTCGCTTCAATCATGTCCGACTCTGTGCGACCCCATAGACAGTAGCCCACCAGGCTCCCCCGTCCCTGGGATTCTCCAGGCAAGAACACTGGAGTGGGTTGCCATTTCCTTCTTCAATGCATGAAAGTGCAAAGTAAAAACGAAGTCGCTCAGTCATGTCTGACTTTTCGCGAACCCATGGACTGGCTCCTCCACCCATGGAATTTTCCAGGCAAGAGTACTGGAGCCAGTCAGAATGGCCATCAGCAAAAAATCTACAAGCAATAAATGCTGGAGAGGGTGTGGAGAAAAGGGAACGCTCTTGCACTGTTGGTGGGAATGTTCATTGGTGCAACCACTATGTGTGTGTGTGTTAGTCTCTCAGTCGTGTCTTACCCTTTGCGACCCCCTGGACTTCTCCAGGGTATTTCCTTCTCCAGGAGATCATTCCAAACCAGGGATCAAACCCAGGTCTGCCACATTGCAGGGAGATTCTTTACCATCTGAGCCACCAGGGAAGCATTGAAACATACAGCACCATATATAAAATAAATAGCCAGTGGGAGTTTGCTGGATGAAGCAGGGAACTCAAAGCTAGTGCTCTGTGATAACCTAGTGGGATGGGGAGGGAGGTGGGAAGAAGGTTCAAGAGGGAGGAGACATATGTATACCTATGGCTGATTCATGTTCATGTATGACAGAAACCATCACAATATTGTAAAGTAATTATCCTTCAATTAAAAATAAAATAAATACTTAGTAGTTACTTGTGGCTGGTAGCTACCATATTGGACTACATAGCTGTATGGTGACCTGCTTGGACTATGTCAGTAGTTTAAGGTGGTTTTTCAGTTTCCCAGAGAAGGCTCTTCCAACCTTCTGTCTCAAGGGTAAGGGTTTTGGGGTGCTGGAGTCCTGAGAAACTAGAAAGGGGAAGGTGCTGGGTGTCTCATACAGTACACATAGATTAACTACTTGTCTTTTTGCTATAGGATTTCTGCCCACAACTATGCCTGTCATCCCCCGAGCCAGAGATCTGTGTTTTACCCTCTTCTAAGAATAAATTTCCAGATTTATGCTGGAGTAAGGGAGGTTGGAGAAGGCAATGGCAACCCACTCCAGTACTCTTGCCTGGAAAATCCCATGGACAGAGTAGCCTGGTAGGCTGCAGTCCATGGGGTCGAGAAGAGTTGACACGACTGAGCTACTTGACTTTCACTTTTTACTTTCATGCATTGGAGAAGGAAATGGCAACACACTCCAGTGTTCTTGCCTGGAGAATCCCAGGGATGCAGGAGCTTGGTGGGCTACCCTCTATGGGGTCGCACAGAGTCAGACACGACTGAAGCGACTTAGCAGCAGCAGCAGCAAGGGAGGGTAGTCTCCTGATGGCATGAGGGGAGGTGCTTTAGGGATAATGGGAGGATCTACAGGTCCAACTGCTTCTATAAGTGAAAAGTGAAAGTCACTCAGTTGTGTCCGACTGTTTGCGACCCCATGGACTACACAGTCCATGGAATTCTCTAGGCCAGAATACTGGAGTGGGTAGCCTTTCCCTTCTTCAGGAGATCTTCCCAACCCAGGGATCAAACCCAGGTCTCCCGCATTTCAGTCAGATTCTTTACCAGCTGAGCCACAAGGGAAGCCCAAGAATACTGGAGTGGGTAGCTTATCCCTTCTCCAGCGGATCTTCCCGACCCAGGAATCCAACCGGGTTTTCCTGCATGGCAGGCGGATTCTTTACCAACTGAGCTATGTAAACTGCTTCTTAAACAGCCTTCAAACCAATCTTATTTTTGGCTTCCCTTTCCTCCAGCTGCTCATTTCTGTAAGTATTATACCTGGTGCTGCTAATTCCTGAGCCTGTTTAGGATTCCTAAGTACAGTCTGGATAGTTATTAGCTTTTCCTTCGTCAGGTTTAGGGCTCATTTTTCTTAGATCTGTTGAGTCTTAGTCCCAGCTTCAAAAGTTTGGTTATAATTATGCTTTTCTTGTTCTTCCCAACCTTGTAGGCTCCTTTCTTTTTTTTTTTTCCCCTAAAAATTCCTTTTCTGTAGATGTAGAAAGATTTCAAAAAGGGGGGAAATTTAATTCAGCTTACTCTCTTTTACCTGGATGTATTATTCATGAGCAGATTTTGATATGTTAAAATTTTTTCATTCTGTATTTATGCTTCCTTCAGTATCTGTATTTGTAGTTAAAGGTTTTAGTATATAGCTTCAGTAGAAGACTTGGTAGGAGAGGCAGGAAGATGAAATATTTAGTGCAGTAAGGGTTTGTAGTTTGAAGGCAGAAAATAATTGATAGCAAACAAGGGAAAAGATGAGCATAGAGGCATAAAGAAATAGGTGGGATCATTAGAGATCATCACAAAGCTTGAACTTCTGGGGCATAATGCATAAATACAGCTCCAGTAGCATTTTTCTAGGACTCCACTATTTTTAGTCATTCTTACTTTTCATGAGCTAGGAACCTCATGTTAACTACCTCAGAGAATCCACAAAGCATGTTATATATCTTAGAAAATTCACAAAACAGTTAATGATACAATTAGGGAAAAAACCTCACAAAGCTTACCATTTGTAAACTGTAAGATCCTCAAGGAAAACACATGTAGCATTAAATAAGTAAATTAATACACGCTCAATATACTGTAGCAGCAGGTTCCATTTCACTAATAGAGCTGAGCTTACAGTTTGGCTGTTCTCTTGGGTTCTGAAACAGAATTTTGCCTGTACTGTGATTCACTTTGCTGGTAGATGCTGCCCTCTGTTGGGAGTAGTTGAGAAAATACATGGATCAGTTTTGCTGTCCTTACTCAAATCGAGCACTAAAACATGGATACTTTTTTTAAAGGAATTAACCTGTTTCTAATGATGCACCAAGGAAATCTAAGGAGACTGGTTTCTTCCTTTTTAAGAAAACAGATGTTTACTTTTGTGTGTCTAAAAGCAACAACAGTTAGTGGGCATTAAATGGGAACAAGACAAGAATTTGGGGAATGCAAAGGTTTAGGGCTATCTGGAGACCAGAGTTCCATACCCAGCTTGCCCTTATATGACCTCAGTGATTTACTCCATCTGTCTGGGCTTTGGTTTCTTCACCGATGCAATGAAAAGGTGGAACAAATCTCCAGGGATTGGGATTTTAGGAGAGCAGCCCCAAATTATGGTCTTTGTTCATAGGTGATACAATGACTGAATCTTAGGCTCTGCCCTGAAGGAACTTAGTCTGGAAATAGCTAGAGGAGACAGACAATCAAAATACAGTTGTAATCCACTTGTAGTGCTGTGAGGCAGGCAAGTACCTATTTCTGTAGAAACACAAGGAGAGGCACCTTTCCAGTTAGAGGAGGTGTCATCCCGTAGGGCCTGTTGGAGCTAGCCTTGAAAGCACAGTCTCCACAGAGGGAAGCAGCAGCCTAGAGAAAGTTTGCAGTGGTGAGACAGCGTGATCTGTCTGTGGACTTGCAATGAGTTCAGGATGCCCAGAAGATAGGGTTTGAGGTAGAGGGCTTGTTGAGAGATGAGTCAAGACAGAGAAGTCAGAAGTGTCCTATGCGATGCTAAGGAACTCGGATCTTAACCCAAGGGCAGTAGGAAACTATTGCAAGGTTTTAAATGAGAAATAACCCAGACAGCTCGACATTTTAGAACAATTACTCATTGGAGGAGGAAATGGCAACCCACTCCAGTGTTCTTGCCTGGAGAATCCCAGGGACAGAGGAGCCTAGTGGGCTGCTGTCTGTGGGGTCGCACAGAGTCAGACACGACTGAAGCGACTTAGCAGCAGCAGCAGCACTCTTGGATTTAGTGTAGAGCGTGGATTTTGTGTTGGGCAGATGAGAGTGAAGGAAGGGACATGAGTTAGGAGGCTATTACAGTAAATCAAACGACAGATCATACCACTAGGATGGAGGGAAGAGAAATGAGTCTGCAGACAGAAAAAACAAGTTGCTGGTTTCCTGTTCTTTAACTTAACCTGAAGCTATGAAGAGTCCAGCTGGCACTGATTCATTAGACCCAGGTTCTGTTATCTATGTTATATCCCTCCCAGAATTGTTTCGGTTGTTGTTTGGTTCTGACGGAACATTTTGAGTTTGGAGGACAAGGTTCTGGACTGGAAGCACTTGCTCTAGGAAGTGTAACCTTGGTAGTGGCAACCTGACTATAAACACTCACCCTTTGTGTGGCTTGTTTCACCTCTGTGTCAGGCGACCCAGAGCGATGACAAAAGGAACTGTGAGTCTCCCTGGTGTTGCGGTCTCTGCCTCGTGATCCTTCTGCCTTGGCTGCCCAGTGAGCAGTGCACACACAACGTAGCTTCAGATTCCATGGACATTGAGCAAAGTTCTTAGGGTTTTGGGTGAGTGATTAGCATTCCATCAGCAGGAGGTTGACCTCCTCTGGACCGTGGAGGGCAAAGTTAAAATTCACAGTTTACATGGGATTTAACTAAACTCTTGACATCGGGCACATGAGTATAATGACATAGATTTTTCTTGTCTGTAAAAAGGTTAGTAGAATAATTTTGTGGCAGTGTCAAATAGTTCTTCATTAGTTGAAGAATGTTACTCAAGAGGCATTTATTATACTCTTCTAAGAACAGCAAAAATAAGATTAAAAAATGTTTTTGGCTGCACTCAGTGGCATGCGGCATCTTGGTCCCCAACCAGGAATTGAACCCATGTCCCCTGCATTGGAAGGCATAGTCTTAACCACTGGACCTCCAGGGAAATCCCTGGTTTAAAACTAAGTATTAGAATGAAGAATTCCTGCTTTCCTGTACCTGCTTGAATCAGACTTTTTTGGGTAAAGTACAGTATACGTACAGAAGAGAAGAGAATATAAAACATACAGAAAAGTTATAAACAGAACATCCATGTATCCATCATTCATATCAAGAAATAGAATATTATTGTAAGCACCCCTGAAGCCCCCATCCCTTTCTACAGTCATTATTCTTCCACCCACCCCAGGTAACCATTGTTTTGCCATTTGTGGTAATCATTCTCTTTATGATTGTACATGCTAGATAATATAATTTAATTTTGCATGTTTTTCATCTCAATGTAAAAGAAATAATACGTTCACTTTTATATTGTAAGTAGCTGTGTGTTCATTCACTTTCTGCACGTACTTATTTCCCAGTGTACCATGGTACCAGTTCACCCATTCTACTCCAGGTGGCTGTTTGGATTGTCCTCTGTTTTAGATATTACAGCGTTGCTGTGAACATTCTTGTTATACTCAGCCTGCTATGTAAGTGCAACTTTCTGAAGGAAAGGTAGATTTATAGAAACTGTTGTGTTGAGTTGTGATATAGCTGCATATTTTCACTTTACTAGATTCTGTTTTCCATTGTGTTTTCCAAAGTGGCCGTAACAATTTACATTACACCAACAGTGTGTAAGAGCTCCTGCAACTCTGTGACTAGACACACATGAACATTTTTGCCAGTCTTGAGGGTAAAATGATAATCTTGTTGTGGTTTTGGCCTGCATTTCCTTGTTTACTAATGAAGTTGAACACATTTCATAGGTTTATTGGTCATCTGATTTAGAGTTTTTTTAGTTCTCCACCTCTTTTCCCCAAAAGGGTTATTATATGTTAGTGACCTTAAAACTCCTCCTGCCCCTTACCTAAGGGAATGTGCTAAGGAGTATGGCAGAAATCTAGCTTGTAGGAAGGAGCCTAGATCCTTTCAACTTGTCTTCTCCTCTTTTTTTCCCCAGTCCATCTGGTGTTTAGGAAGTTTCCTGGCATTTCACTGATTTCTCTTCCCTTTCTTCTCCTTCCTTTTTCCTGTTCCTAGACTCTGAAGAGACTCATGGCAGATGAGGTAAGGAAATTTTGTTCAGCATGTGCATGGCTCATTTCCTACACTATGGTATTTGCCAGTTGCAATAACTTTGACTTTCTATAACTTATAAATGTGATATGGGTTCTACTCTCAGGGCCTCCCAAAGCTTTTCTCTAACTCTTTGCTCTGTTTGATTTATTGCATGCATTTCCCTGGCACATTCACTGACTTTCAAGGTTAGGCATGTTCTTTAAACTCCGAGCTGACTTGCTGTCTGGATGTCACTCATTTCATTGGAACCCCAGAATGCTTGCAGATACTAACTGTTATTTTCAAACAGGTAGTGCCGATAAGCTGCAGTTTATCGGTAGCTCTTTTTGAATTGAACACCTGTCCTTGTGGTTTGAGGAATGATTGAGGTTGGTTGACAGAGAGATGGCATATATAGCCCTGAAGCCTGAAGTACAATAGATTATTTTCTTTGTGAAGAGGATTTTGGAGAATATATTTTGAACTTTTGCTGCTTGCATAATACAAGTGCTATGGAGTGTACAGAAGAAAGAAATAACAATGGTTCCTGGTTTTAAGTCATTTCCTTGTTTCTTGTATATAACTTGTATCAAAAGCATGATCAGACTTCTCTCTCAAAGGGAGAGGTCCTCTGAGGATCTGGCCACAGTTGTTATTGGATAGCTAGAGGGAAACAGAGGGCATTTTACTGAGCACGCCACATGTGAGGTGCTTTCAGTCTGTGTTGCTCGAGGGCTTGGAAATGGCAAAGGAGCTAAAGAGCAAAGTTCTCTTTTTTAGACAGGTTCCAAATTTTAGTATTTCATTCCTCTTATCTTTGGATGAAGGTGAGAGTACAGAGTCAGTGTAGTAAATTAGATACAGGAAAGACTGGTTTCTCTTTGTCATGTCAGAAGAGCCTTGGAACTGTCCACAAACCAAAGGAACCATGGGTGAATAAGAGGCTAGAGGCTATTTGAGGTATGGTTTGTTGTGTAAATAAAAATGGGTCACTGCTAATACTTTTTTCTCTTTCTCAGCTGGAGAGATTTACCAGCATAAGAAGTAAGAAGGAGAAAGAAAAGCCCAATTCTGCTCATAGAAATTCTTCTGCATTTTATGGGGATGATCCTACAGCACAGTCATTGCAAGATGTTTCAGATGAGCAAGTTCTAGTACTCTTTGAACAGATGCTGGTAAGTTCCCGACCTCAAAACATTGCTTCTTCTTGAAAATGCTTTTATGGGCATGTTTGTTGTTCAGTCACTAAGTCGTGTCCGACTCTTTGAGACCTCCTGAACTGTACCTGCCAGGCTTCTCTGTCTATGGGATTGCCCAGGCAAGAATACTGGAGTGGGTTGCCATTTCCTTCTCCATTTATAGGCATATTGGGCCCTTTTTCATGCACAGCCCTCCTTAACTAGCCCTTAGTTACAAAAAAAAACCCCTCTAGGTTTAACAGAGAACTTAATAGCAGCTCCATTAATGAAGGGACTAAATATACAGGCACCAATCCGTAGATTGGAATCTGTGAATTAGGCTTAGAAATATCTGATCACTGACCACTTTGTTAGTCTCCTTTAGCCCAGCAGCACTTAAGCCACAAAGATATAGAGTGAATGGGCCAACTCATGTGGTAGTGTGATGACAGCCAGAGTTGATAAAGATTTAAAACATTCACAACAAAATCTCTACAAAGCAGAAACTTTGGAGATGTGGAGAGCTATCATTTGCCCAAGGTCTTCTGTTTAGTGGTAAATATGGAAAGAGAATTCTGATGTTGTTATCACTAGAAGACCTTTAAAGATTGGGGCTGAGGTCAGTTCAGTAATAAACTGTGCATGGATGACACTGACTTTGCCGCTCTGAGTGAGGACACTCAGTGAATGTCCACTAGTGCTAAGTGTTGCAAAGTTTTGAGTACATGCTTATACGGTTTCATGAGACCTATGGATTATCTTGCATTTACAATCTCAGCTTCAATTAGAGACTAGTGGCAAGTCTAACTAAGTTAAAAGCATGGGTTTAAAACCCTTAATACAGGGCCTGGCACCTGTGGTAGTAAACCCTCAACCAGTACTACTATTATTGCTTTTCACTGAAGCTTTCAGTTTGTCTCATAATAATCCAAGTGTGTTAGGAGTCTAAGAGTATGATCTTTCAAGACAATCTCTTAGGGGCTTTGGATTGCAAATATAGATGTCTTCAGGGCAAGGGGAGGTAGCATAAATAAGTTAGGGCTACATAGTGAAAGTGAAGTTACTCAGTCGTGTCCGACTCTTTGCGACCCCATGGACTATATCCTCCATCCATGGGATTTTCTAGGCAAGAATACTGGAGTGGGTTGCCATTTCCTTCTCCAGGGGATCTTCCCGACCCAGGGATCGAACCTGGGTCTCCCACATTGCGGGCAGATGCTTTACCATCTGAGCCACTAGGGAATCCCCCAAAGGCTACATAAGAGATGATAAAAAGGAAAGGAGACTACAGTGAAATGAAGAACATTTGGTGTTTTTGTTAAAAGCCAGCCACAATTCACTTCCAGGTTTTGTAGCATTCCTGTTGGGAATGCTAGCCCAGTAGTGCCAGATGTTTCTATTTTTCAAGAAGCCAAAAATCTGTACCTTTTAAAAAAAACAACAAACATCGTTTTTAAAAAACAAATAGCCAGCATTCAGATTTCCCTAATAAGGTCATGAAAAAATTTTTTTTGTTTATTCAAGCCACGATTCCAGATAGAGTCCATTGTAATATTCTCCTAAGTTTCGTTTGAACTACAGATTTTCTTCCTTTTATCCTTCCTATTGCTATAAAAAGTTTCTTGAAGAAGCTGTTTGACTTTTACAGTTTTCTATAATCTTAAACTTACTGATTGTATCCCTTGGTGCTAGAAATTCACGTTTTTTATGAAGTCTCTCAAATTTAAAATGTTGAAATTTTTAGAAGACAAAGCATACTTAGAAATTTTAGAAGACAAAGAATACTTCATCTTTGGGTCTGATTCAGCCTCAGGGCCACTATTTTGCAATTTTCTGTTCAGTTTATCTATAAAAGGAGGAAGAAAGCACCAGAAATTGAGTCAGAAAAAAGTCACTATTACGGTTTGGTGGTGGTGATTCCTTCACACATCACACACATACACATGGAGAAGAAATTGAATATTTCCACTTTTTCCCTCCTATACATTCCCATTTTAAATAATATTCTGGACTTGTTAGGGTTGAACTTCTGCTCACAGAGATAGGAGGGTCAAACAGATGGTTTCATATGTAACAGGCTCAAGCAGAGCCTTTCTCCTGATAACACACTCCAGATTATGTCTGTTGAGGGAATTTGTCAGCTTCCAGTTTGTTCTTCATGGAGGAGTTTGTCCTTCATGGAGGAGTTTGTCCAGGGACTTAGTTAACCAGGAATAATTGGTATTTAGGCCTAGAGTGGCACAGATTTTGCTGGTGTTTGAATGGTGCCAGTGGTCCAGTGCTTCAGCCTGAAGAAATTACTAAAGTCCATCCCAAGTGCAGAAAATATTAATGCTTTGTTTGTTTTTCTTTCAATAATACAAAGTAAGTTTTCCCTCTGTATTGAGAGTCCATTTTTGTTAGGAGAAAATTTAAGTGTATGTATATAAAAATGTCTGTTGGGATTTATACTAAAATGTTAAGCATATTTATCCCTGAGGAATTCCTATCATCTATGATAGCTTAAGTCTCTAGGGGTCAGGAAAATTTCTTTATTCAGTAAGCATTTAGTGTGTTCATCTCTTCACTAAGTATACTAAATATTAAACACTCAAACTTGTAAGGAATTCAAAGCAGTTTTCCCCCTTTTTTCTCCTGCCACTAGCTGGATATGAACCTGAACGAGGAGAAACAGCAACCTTTGAGGGAGAAGGACATTATCATCAAGAGAGAGATGGTGTCCCAGTACTTGCACACCTCCAAGGCTGTGAGTCCTGGGGCAGGTACCCATGACATGGGAGACTGTGCCCCTTATCTTGGCCATGTTTGTTTTGCTACTTTCATAGAACATTTTATGTCCACGTCAGTTCCATTTCATTCTTTTATGTAAACTACTTATTTTTTACCCTCATTTGAGTTACTTTTCTTATATACTTCTGCCTAATTCAATCATCATAAAGTATGTATGAGTAATGGGAAGGAAATCCTGAATCTCATGGTTCTGTTCTATGTATGATGGATGTCTGCCCTCATACTGTTTAAATGGTATTAACTAATACTAGTCCAATTTATGACTGAGTCCAGTGTTTGCTGACCTCTATTTGCTTCTTTGCAGGGCATGAACCAGAAGGAGAGCTCTAGGTCAGCCATGATGTACATTCAGGAGTTGAGGTCAGGCTTGCGGGATATGTCTCTGCTTAGCTGCCTGGAGTCCCTTCGTGTCTCCCTCAACAACAACCCTGTCAGGTGAGGATTCTCAGGTGGAAATAGGAGTAAGAGCCCACTGTAGAATTCACTAGTGGGGATTAGAAATCCGAGGAATCAGGGAAGTATGACAGTGTTCTGGATTGGGAGTAAGAAGTTGCCAGGATACACTTTATTTTGGTGGATAAGAATATATTGATTTGATATTGCATTGTCTTTGTTCCTAACAGTTGGGTCCAAACATTTGGTGCTGAGGGCCTGGCCTCCTTATTGGACATCCTTAAACGACTTCATGATGAGAAGGAGGAGACTGCTGGGTGAGGACTTCCAAGTCTTGTCATCTTCTAGGTGGAGGGTAGTAGAGGAATTGGCTATTCGCTGTAAAGGAGGAAATAAGTTAGGACTAGGACATTATATGTTAGCTGAGAATGGGGTTTATCGTGGCGGTTACTGGAGGATGAATAATGATTATAGGTACGGGAAAAGGAAGAGGAACTTAAATTTCTCAGTATATACCACATATGATTGTGAGTCTGCCAGCAAAGATTCTTATCCAGTCTGGAAATAGGGTCTGATTAGTCCAAAGCTCTCCCGTGATCTGGTCTGGGTCATATCTCATTTGGAAATATGTGTGATCAGTTTGAGACTAACTTTATGATAGTCTTCAGGGTTGAAACAATTCTTGTACTGACTTAGGTTAGGCTTTCTTGAAGCCAACCTGACCCAGTATGGTTTCTCTACTTCCCCGGATCTTTCCAAAGCAAAACACAGGTCCTGGGCCTTCCTGAAAGTACAGACTTGAAACTTTTGGTGTAGATGAGGCAAGCAGTAATAGATGGGATGCTATTGTGATAGAATTTAGCCCTTAGGAGCCTACTAGAAGTTAAAGGGGAGATTTTAATATAATACTAAATTCTTGGTTAATGAGAGGATTAGCCCGTGGTTCTTTTTTTCAGCTATCTCTTTTTGCCAGTGTTTTAGGACAAAATGCTATGTGCTAGAATTTACTTAACTACTAGTTGGGAGTATTTATAAGACCCTTGTTTATAATTGAAAAGTCAGTGGGAGAGAGGTGTAGAATAAAAGGACTTCACTAATTATGTCTTCTACACACAGAGGCTACGACAGCCGTAACAAGCATGAGATCATTCGCTGCTTGAAAGCTTTTATGAATAACAAGGTAAGATTGTTCCCATTCTCATTCTGACTCCCATCATGACCCCTGTTCTTGCTCTTCTATTGGCAAACTCAAAAAAGAAGGACCTAGAAATACAAGATTCAAGGCTTCTAGCTTTCCCTTTTAGTATCATAACTTTTGATTACCACATACACATACTCTTATGTATCTTTTTCCTCAGTTGTAATGTCTATTTCAGAGGAAAGGCTTAATTTTCTTCTTCTGTTTATACTTTTGTTAATTATTGGATTTCCTGACCTGCAGTTATTAATTTTTGGAGGGTTTACTTTATTCTCTGCTTTATTGTTTTGTCCCCTGTATGTTCGTACTGTAGAATATTTCCTTTCTTTTTTTTCCTGTCTGTTTAGTATTTAAACCTAGGGAGCCTTCAATGATTTGTTCCTGAGTGCAAATCTGTCTTCCTGACTGTTTAATTTTACTATAATTACTCCATTGGCTTCTGGGGCATTGAAAAAGAAACATAAGAGTCAGTTTTTATTCTTGGAAGACATAGAATTCTATTGTGTCTGCTCAGTTCAGTTCAGTTGCTCAGTCGTGTCTGACTCTTTGCAACCTCATGAACTGCAGCACTTCCCTGTCCATCACCAACTCCTGGAGTTTACTCAAACTCATGTCCATTGGGTCGGTGATGCCATCCAATCATCTCATCCTCTGTCATCCCCTTCTCCTCCTGCCATCAATCTTTCCCAGCCTCAGGATCTTTTCGAATAAGTCAGCTGTTCGCATCAGGTGGCCAAAGTATTGGAGTTTCAGTTTCAACATCAGTCCTTCCAATGAATATTCAGGACTGATTTCCTTTAGGATTGACTGGTTGGATCTCCTTGCAGTCCACGGGACTCTCAAGAGTCTTCCTCAACACCACAGTTCAAAAGCATCAATTCTTCTGCACTCAGCTTTTTTATAGTCCAGCTCTCACATCCATACATGACTACTGGAAAAACCATAGCCTTGACTAGACAGATTTTGTTGGCAAAGTAATGTGTCTGCTTTTTAATATGCTGTCTAGGTTGGTCATAACTTTCTTCCAAGGAGTAAGCATCTTTTAATTTCATGGCTGCAGTCACCATCTGCAGTGATTTTGGAGCCCAAGAAAATAGTCTGCCACTGTTTCCACTGTTTCTCCATCTATTTGCCATGAGGTGATGGGCCCGGATGCCATGATCTTTGTTTTCTGAATGTTGAGCTTTAAGCCAACTTTTTCACTCTCCTCTTTCACTTTCATCAAGAGGCTCTTTAGTTCTTCTTCACTTTCTGCCATCAGAATGGTGTCATCTGCATATCTGAGGTTATTGATATTTCTCCTGGCAGTCTTGATTCCAGCTTGTGTTTCATCCAGCCCAGTGTTTCTCATGATGTACTCTGCATATAAGTTAAATAAGCAGGGTGACAATATACAGCCTTGACATACTCCTTTTCCTATTTGGAACCAGTATGTTGTTCCATGTCCAGTTCTAACTTGCTTCCTAACCTGCATACAGATTTCTCAAGAGGCAGGTCAGGTAGTCTGGTATTCCCATCTCTTGAAGAATTTTCCACCGTTTATTGTGATCCACACAGTCAAAGGCTTTGGCATAGTCAATAAAGCAGAAATAGATGTTTTTCTGGAACTCTCTTGGTTTTTCAATGATCTAACGGATGTTGGCATTTTTATCTCTAGTTCCTCTGCCTTTTCTAAAACCAGCTTGAACATCTGGAAGTTCACGATTCATGTATTATTGAAGCCTGGCTTGGCGAATTTTGAACATTACTTGTTGTGTCTGCTAGAAAATTATTTTTTCTATGCTCATTTCTGTTTAGCTATTTTGGGAAACGTGTTCTATCCTATTGTTAGTTTGCTAGGGTTGCTAAAACACAGTACTACCAACCAGGTGTCTTAAACAACAGAAGTTCATTTACCTCACAACTCTAAAGGCTGTAAGTCCAAGATCAAGGTGTCAACAAGATTGGTTTCTTCTGAAGGCTGCAAGGGAGGGTGTGTCCCATGCTTTTCTCCTAGCTTCTGGTGTCTTGCTGGCAAGCTTTGAGATTCCTTGACTTTATATACATCACCCAGTCTCTGTCTTTGAGTTCACATGGTGTTCTCACTGTTTGCCTACATTTCCTCTTTTTATAAAGACAATAGTTATATTGGGTTAAGGACCCACCCTACTCTAGTCTGGAGAAGGTGATGGCACCCCACTCCAGTACTCTTGCCTGGAAAATCCCATGGACAGAGGAGCCTGGTGGGCTGTAGTCCATGGGGTCACGAAGAGTCGGACACGACTGAGCGACTTCACTTTCACTTTTCACTTGCATGCATTGGAGAAGGAAATGGCAACCCACTCCAGTGTTCTTGCCTGGAGAATCGCAGGGACGGGGGAGCCTAGTGGGCTGTCTGTGGGGTCGCACAGAGTCGGACACGACTGAAGCGACTTAGCAGCAGCAGCAGCTACTCTAATCTGACCTAATGGTAATCTAACTGACTACATCTGCCTGTGACCCTATTTCTAAATATGGTTACAATCTCAGGTACTAGGGGTTAGGGCTTCAACATACGGATTTTGGGAGGAACGCCATTCAACCCATAACAACTCGTAAACTTGTCCCTGGTTAGGTGCTCTCATCTTTAAGCCTCCCTTTTCTGTTTTTGTTCTCCCAGTTTGGAATCAAGACCATGTTGGAGACAGAAGAAGGAATTCTGCTGCTGGTCAGAGCCATGGATCCTGCGGTTCCCAACATGATGATTGACGCTGCGAAGCTGCTGTCTGCCCTCTGCATCCTGCCACAGCCAGAGGACATGTATGTGCCTGGAATGGTTTCTCTTTTTTCTTTTTTATCATCTTCCTTAGTCTTAAGGAATATTGAGTTGCTTGGGTGTCCACTTACTCTTTAATATTAGGTAAGACTACATTTCTTACATGAACACTGTGAATCTTAATATTTATGAATGTTTTTTAAGAGATGGAGGCTGTTCTGCATGTACTGCTGGTTATCAAAGGTACAGCAGAATGCCTCCTAGATCTCCAGTAATGTCTGTATTGTCTAGGACAAGGGTTTCTTTTTACATTTTTTAAAATTCAGAAGTAACACAAGGTTATTTAAAAAATCCGAACAACACAGAAGTATATGAAGTACAATTCAACAATGTCATCCCTTTGGCAAACCCTGTTCTGCAGAGGTGACCACTGTTAATGGTGTGGTGCAGTCTCATGCATCATTTTCTAGCGTAGACAAATATACTAAGTTATAACATACATGCCACTCCAAAAGATGGTATCTTAGAATTAAGGAAAGGAGGTGCTAAGTGGTAAATCCACCTGCCAATGAGGAGATGCTAGAGACACTTCCCCCTGGGTCAGGAAGATACCCTGGAGTAGGAAATGGCAACCTGCTCCAGTATTCTTGCCTGGAAAATTCCATGGATGGAGGAGCCTGGTGGGCTACAGTCCATGGGGCTGCAAAGAGTTGGACATGACTGAGCACACATACATGTATTTTTTGTACTATATATATTATTTCATATTTATGTAGTTATGTTGGGTAGATTTTCTAGGAGTAGGCCAATGTTACCGGCATTAAAAACTGTTACTGTTAAATGCCTCTCCAAGAGTTGTCCAGTTTATACGCCCTAGAACAGGGGTCTTAATTTGGTAAATATGGATAGGAGTCTAGGGCTGGATTTTTAGGGAGTGCATTTTTCTGAAGAGATGGTCCTTAGTTTCCTGGTGATCTGGCCTCTGCTCTATATGATAATAAGAAGAATATGAGAAATCCAGAATGTTGATATTGTCTGTTTCCTAACTGATCTGTGCCCCCATGTAATCTCCCTGACCAGAGCACCTGACTAATTCTCTTCCTTTCCTCACTCTTGGGCAGGAATGAAAGGGTTTTGGAGGCGATGACAGAAAGAGCTGAAATGGATGAGGTGGAACGTTTTCAGCCGCTGCTGGATGGATTAAAAAGTGGGACCTCCATTGCTGTCAAGGCATGTATACCTGTGAAACGGCCTACAAGTAGAATTCAAGATAGAAAGACTGAAGTTCATTTGACCTTTTAAAAGAAGACATGGAGTGGTTACCAACAATGTATTTTATATTTCAGAGTTCTTTCTGAAGGGAAAATGGTTACTCTTCTCTCTAAAAAGCAGAGAAAGAACTGTTTTCCTCATTATGAGATGGAAAAAGACATGGTATTTATTTACAAGCTAGGAAAACCAAGGCCTAGAACAAATTACACTTTCAAATCCCCACAATTCTTTAGACCTCTGAGCTCTCTGGACCTGTGTTTAAACCAGGTTATTTTGCTGTAACAGAAAATCATTTTTGTCGTTTTTGTACTGCATCTTCTAGGTTATATTTGGGGGCCTCAGAATGCATGTAAAGAGAATGGATCTTGATCTGTAGGAGTTAACATTGACACAGCTGCTGAATTTTCTTATCTTAGGTGGGATGCCTACAGCTCATCAATGCTCTCATCACACCAGCTGAAGAACTTGACTTCCGAGTTCACATCCGAAGTGAACTGATGCGCTTGGGGCTGCACCAAGTGTTGCAGGTGAGAGGTAGCTCTTCATTAGAAGGGCTGGGCTGGTTCCTCCTGCTCCTATAGCCCCACCATCCCTGGGATAACTTCCATTTTCAGTTTAAAAACCAGGTCGAGGGAGTTCCCTGGTGGTCTACTGGTTAGGATTCAGGACTTTTACTGCTGTGGCCTGGGTTCAGTTCCTGCTTGGGGAACCACAGCAGGTCATGCAGCGTGCCCAGACAAACCAAAAAAAACAGGGTGAAAGGTTTGGGTTTCTAGCCAGCATCAGGCACTTCTGGGTTCCCTGGCCTATATTTCTGACGTTGACAGGACCTTCGAGAGATTGAAAATGAAGATATGAGAGTGCAGCTTAATGTATTTGATGAACAAGGAGAAGAAGATTCCTATGACCTGAAGGGACGGCTGGATGACATTCGAATGGAGATGGAATATCCTTTTACTGACTGGGTTGAAGACAGACAACAATTCAGTTGTTTTCAGTTATAGATCCCTGTATGGAGTGGTGTAGAGTTGATGATCAGAAGAGGGCCTGTCTTCTTAGTAGATAAGGCAGCTGTCTTTTGATTGCTGTGGATTTATTTACCTCAGCATGGACTAGAGAAGTTGGGAAAGGTCATCTGAGGGTTGCTCAGCATGGAAGCAGCCATCATAGTTAGTATAGATCTCCTAGAACACAATAGCTTAGCTTATTAAGATGTGGAACTGGTTTTGGAAGGACATAGGCAAATCAGGGAATAGGGCTGTAACTTGTATGTGCCCCTGTGACTGACATGGGGAATAATTTGGTTACCTATCGATATTTTCCACAAGTGACTTTGAGGCACTTACCTTTTTCTTTCTGGCTATTGCTTGATTTTCAAGCCAAGTACTAGGCATTTTGTCTCTGTGTATAGTACCACTGACTCACTGGTCCTCTGTCCAAAGGAAGTTTACACAGCTTAACATTTAGGGCAGGGTGTACAGGAGGAACAGCTGTTAGAACAGAAGTGGCATCTTGTTCCTTTTCACGAGAGTTGTCAAGCTACCTGTCAGACATATTTTCTAAGTATATGCTTTCCTTAGCCTCTTTTTCTTTTCCACTGACTTCAGTGAAGTCTTCCAGATTCTCTTAAACACAGTGAAGGATTCAAAAGCAGAGCAGCACTTCCTGTCCATCCTGCAGCACTTACTCTTAGTCCGAAATGACTATGAGGCCAGGTGAGATGGTATACCTTTGGGAAGACTAATCTGAACATAAATGGAGAGAGCAAAATCCAAGTGAACTGCCCTCTTTCACAGTGGGGTGAAGGCCATAGCCAAGGAAGGCAGCAGTATAAAGTTCTGGAACATGAGATTCAAGCCATAGACTAGAGATTCAGCAGTAGTACTGTCTGTCACAGGCAGGGTCTAGCTTGAATTTTAGATGGAAAAGGATTTATACTCGGAGACAGATGGCAAGAAGTTTTGACTCTCTGAAGTAAATGTGCATAGCTGATGCGGACGAAGGGGATTTCTTAGCATGGCAGCAGTACTCTGTTAATTTTATGAAAAAGTCTTTTCCAGGACATTTATCTTCAGGTCCTTCTATTGTCTAAGCAATTTACCTTTCTTGATCCTGAATACCAAAATTATATTTTGGTTTTCCATTAGTAACCTTGTTTTGTTTCTTTTGTAGACCGCAGTACTATAAGTTGATTGAAGAATGTATTTCTCAGATAGTTCTGCATAAGAACGGGGCTGATCCTGACTTCAAGTGCCGGCACCTCCAGATTGACATTGAGGGACTGATTGGTAAGTGTATTCATCTATTTGGTTCCATGAAACATTGCTTCCACCTTTCATTTTCCATCTTTCTTTCAGTGAAGATTTCAGAGAAGGTACTTTTCTAGCCCATGGGTATTTCCATTTTCACTCTTTCTTTGGTGATATAACAATACCTGTGCTAGGAATATACAGGCCTTTAGTTTATTTCCAGAAAATTCTAAAAATTTTTCCCTTCTAATACACCTCCCCACCTTTTGAAGGGACTTCAGGTATTGTCTCTAACTCCTGCTGGCCCCAGAGATTCATAAGTACTACTTGTAGGTATTCTCTGTGCCTCCCAGCATGGTGGCCATACTGTGTAACAGGCACTCAGAAATTATATGTTGAACTTAGCTGAAAGTTCCATTTCTTTGTCTCATACAGAACATTAAGAAGGATAAGAAAAATAACCAAAGGGAAATCTTTGCTACTTTTGTTTATATGGAAGGGCTTAGTGAGAGGGGCAGAGGAGAATTGGGAACTTGACTTCCTGACTCTTTGCCTTCTTTTTAGACCAAATGATTGATAAAACAAAGGTGGAGAAATCAGAAGCCAAAGCTACAGAGCTGGAAAAAAAGGTATGTATGAGAGATCAAAAATAATTGAGCTATATCTTTCTTTGTTTAAAGGTTTTGATTTTTCCAACATGTGACACAGTGACCCATGATACTTTGGAAGCGTTCAGCACACAATAGCAGTTCCTTGGGGAAACCTTTCTGGTGTAGGTTACTCAGTGGAGAAAGTGTGATCATGGTATAGATGTGATCATGAAGAGCTGGTCAGTTGTGAGTTTGCACAGTTCATGGGCCCCTGAGCAGGAGGAAGACAGGTGGCACTCTCATATAATGTTGTCAGCACTTGGGTTTGCTTGATGTCTCAGGGCTCCTAGCCATAGAATAATAGGAACTGGAATATGTCTGAATTCTTTTTCTCTTTGATTAAGGACTCCTATTGTTGATAACTTTGATCCTTGAGACTGTTGGGATTGTGCACCTTAGCTATCCTGGTTAAATGTCCTTAAAATCTTGGTGGTGGTGGCTTTTTTTAAAAATCACTCCCAATTATAGATAGTCTATGGAAATAATCCCTGGCTTCCCCCTCGTTTAACCTTGATTTTAAGGTCAAAATCATGGTGGCCTGTTTTCCCAGGCATTCCTTGGGTCAGTGAGCTCAACAGATCAGGATTAACACAAAATAGTAAATTATGGGGAATAACACTGGGCTTTTGCTGAGATGGAGAACCTGATTTCTTTCGCTTCTAGCTGGACTCCGAGTTAACAGCTCGACATGAGCTCCAGGTGGAAATGAAAAAGATGGAAAGTGACTTTGAGCAGAAGCTCCAGGATATTCAGGGAGAAAAGGATGCATTGGATTCTGAAAAGCAAAAAATTGCCACGGAGAAACAGGACCTGGAAGCAGAAGTGTCTCAGCTCACAGGAGAGGTAATGTCCTAACAGGGAAGGCAGAGTGACCTGTGACTGCCATCGGCAGCTTCAGGGTGAGCCTGTGTTGGAGCAGGACTCTGTCATCTTACAACTTGGAAGAGTTCAGATACTAATAGGTAATCTAGTTGGGTGGCGCATATTCTTTAAATCATGAACTGTTTTGGGGATAAGTAATACATAAGATAGACAATTTGGAGAATACATAACAACACAAAGAATAAAATGAGTCACAGAACTACCCAGAGATAAAGATAATATTTCTAGTAATTTAGAAATATTCTAGTAAATTTAGGAGTAAATACTAAATAAACTATGCTATTTACTAATTTTCTCTTACTTTAGTCATCTCTGGGTAGATCTATGCCTACATACTCTCTCTGCAGTTATAGATATTTATATGATCTGTGATACCTGATAACTTGATCACTTTATGTGGTTATATTACTACATTTATAACACATATGTTAATTATATAACTAGAATATTTAGTTTACTTGATCTTTGCAATTTCTAATCAAAGGGAGAGTTTAACATAAACTTTGAAGTTGCCTTCTTAATGCAAAGCATACTGAACTAAGAACATGAATACCTGAATTCTAGTTTTGTCTCTGTTGCTAAGTAGTTCTGTGACTTTAGGTAGAGCCTATCAACTAACTGTTTTCACTCCCTTCATGTGTAAAATGAGAAGTTTGGATCAAGTAATTTCTTAGGTTCTTTCCAGTGGTCCCTGAAGTGGAGTGAGACATATTCTTCTTGGTGGTATTTCTGCAGGTCGCCAAGCTGTCCAAGGAACTGGAAGATGCCAAGAAAGAAGTGGCTTCTCTCTCTGCTGCAGTTACTGCTGTAGCCCCTCCTAGCAGTGCTACTGTTACCCCTGCCCCTCCTTTACCTGGTGACTCTGGGCCCGTTATACCCCCTTTATCAGTCCCCACACCCCCTCTTCCTGAGGCCAGGGTCAGTCCTCCACCACCACCTCCTCCTCCTCCTCTACCTGGGTGTGCTTTCATCCCCCAACCTGGGGGTCCTAGCATTCCCCCTCCTCCCCCTTTGCCTGGAGGTGGTGGCATCCCCCCACCTCCTCCTCCCCCTTTGCCTGGGGGTGTTAGCATCCCCCCACCTCCTCCCCCTTTGCCTGGAGGTGTTAGCATCCCCCCACCTCCTCCCCTGCCTGGAGGTCCTGGCCTCCCCCCACCCCCTCCTCCCCTGCCTGGAGGTCCTGGCCTCCCCCCACCCCCTCCTCCCCTGCCTGGAGGTCCTGGCCTCCCCCCACCCCCTCCTCCCCTGCCTGGAGGTCCTGGCCTCCCCCCACCCCCTCCTCCCCTGCCTGGAGGTCCTGGCCTCCCCCCACCCCCTCCTCCCCTGCCTGGAGGTCCTGGCCTCCCCCCACCCCCTCCTCCCTTGCCTGGAGGACCAGGAATGTTACCTCCCCCTCCCCCTTTTCCTGGTGGAATCCCTCTACCCCCTCCATTTCCTGGAGGCCCTGGCATTCCTCCACCTCTCCCTTTTGGAGTTCCTGCAGCCCCAGTTCTGCCATTTGGATTAACCCCAAAGAAACTTTACAAGCCAGAGGTGCAGCTCCGGAGGCCAAACTGGTCCAAGGTGAGAATTTCTGTCCATCTCTTCATTAGTAGATTAAAAAAAAAAAACCCTTCAGCTTCCTACTTTGTGTTTTGTGCATGATTGGTCTCCCCTTTCTTATGGTTCACGTCTGTGTGTCTTCAAGTTCCACTCATGCATATATTTATTCAGCAGGTAATAGATGTATCCTGCATGCCAGATATCACTTGGGAGAGTTCTTGGAGCCTGTACTCTGCTAGAAAACCTAAACTTATCCTACAGTTAATATTTTTTGCCCTTTTCACTGAGGATATGAGTGCCATGATACTGCACAGTTTGATAATAGTCATTTCACTGATCTGCAAGGTACTGATAATTTTACTGATCCAAAAGTCATAGATTTATGGGTACAGCCCCCTACCACCTCTGCCCACCCAGTAAATGAGTTACACAGGATATGATTGCACAGGTAAGGTATGTGTTTGAGACCCTTATGATTCTACATCAGTCCTTTGCTTTTGGAAACCAAGTGAAAATAAAGGAACTTAGGGATTTGTTCGTAAAATGAATGAATTTGGTACATTTAGCCACATTGGTGGGGAAAGTGTAATGTAAAGCAAGGGAAGATGTAAAATAAAGCCTTATTGCTTCTAAAAGTAGAGGATTTGGGGTTAGAAGGAGGATAAGCAGCGTATCTGAGTCTAGTTTCTGAATAAACACCAATAAACACACAAGCTGGAATCATCATCTGGTCCACCACAAAGAGCATAGCTACTCTCTGCGTCCCAGGTTAGTCTTACTCTAGTAAGATGTTGACAGTACCAGCCAGCTGCCGCTTTTGCATTTCAGTCAGTTTTCTAGGATGGGAAGTACAGAGCTCGGCTTAGTAACTCTTAACACCTGCCTGTGTCTACAGTTTGTCGCTGAGGACCTTTCCCAGGACTGCTTCTGGACAAAGGTGAAGGAGGACCGATTTGAGAACAGTGAACTTTTCGCCAAACTTACCAGTACCTTTTCTGCCCAGACCAAGAGTGAGTCCTTTCCTCTTTCTGGCAAAGGGCCAGACTTAAGACTAGGCGCCAGACTAGGACTTAGAAGGTTCATTAAGGTGGTCTCCCATTTCTTTCCCTTCCCTGGTTGAGGACTGGGGGGTCCTATTCAGAAGAAAGTAAGTTTGGTTTTGTATTCTGGGGATGCTGGAGTTGGCAAAGAGAACTATTGCCTATATGTTTTATCCCCCAGTTTTTGTGCATGTAGGTATTTTATGTCAGTGGAGCATGTGGGGATGTGAGATTAACATCACAGAGCTCAGGCTGGGCCCATCTTGAAAGGGTTCTGGCACTGCCTTTAAGGCGCCACCCTCAAACCTATATACGTAGTTGATCAGAGTTGGGCAGAGTCCTTAGTATTAGTAGGTCCAGTGGCTGAGCAACTGTCTTTGTACAATAACAGAGAACCATACATGATCCCTTTTTTTTTTTCATTTCTTTCCAATATCTGATGCTTTCTCCTTCCTGGCCATTTGCTCCTGCAGCTTCAAAAGGTAAGAGTACCGAAGAGCCATGTAGTTGAGTCTCTTGAATATTAGAGAAAACAGTGAAACAGATGTAAAGGAGTTTCTCTTTGAAAACTAAGACTAGAAACCGGGGACTCATTTCTCTTTTGCTAGTTTTTTTAAGAGTCCAGAAGGACCAGTAACTCATGTTAACTGACAAGGATGAAAATTATTTTAAATCAAAGCTACCATATACTTGTTCTTTCTTTGGAAAGTGAGGGACAGCTTAAATAATAATGCTGTTACTTCACATTTGTGTTGTGTTTTACAAATTTGAAAGTTCTTGAGCATATTTTACCCTGTTAAACCTGCAAAGAAACCTTATGAGATAGGCAGGGTGTATGTCATCTCCATTCCATAGTATTCAGACTGATTAGTTAAGTAGCTTGCCAAAGGTTGTATGACCAGATCCAGGGATCCTGACTTTTGGTCTGGCTTTTCATATAAATTCTTGCTTTTCATCTTCACCTTCGTATCTTCCCTTTTATTTTAGAAGAGCTGATCTCTTTTGGCCTCTTCTTTCTTCACTTCCTAATTTTTGTGGTTTCATGCTGTTTTGTGATGGGGCATTGTAGTTATTTCCCTAGAGGGATGCAGTATTTGAAAAATACTGTTATGCCTAATGACAGAACCTAATAATTTTGTATTTCCAACTTCTACCAGCTTTTTTGTTTATTTAGAGGTTTATTTTGATCCTAGTGATAACAATTGAGTGCAACTTTAGAGCATTCCCCTTCACCAGTCAGAGCATTCCCCTTCACCAGTAAATAAGCAATTTTAAAGACAATTACTACCTTTTTCCTTAAGTGATCTGATGAGACTAGGCTCCACTTTGTTCTACTAAGAAACCTAATGGAGAGAGTACCCTGGTGCCTAGTGATGAGGATTCGGTGCTTTCACTGCAGAGGCCCAAGTTTGGTCCCTGGTTGGGGCCTCATCCCACATGCTACATGGCATACCTCTGTTAATTGTTCAGTCATGTCCAACTCTTTGCTACCCCATGGATCGTAGCCTGCCAGGCTCCTCTGTCCATGGGATTCTCCAGGCAGAATACTGGAGTGGGCAGCCATTCACTTCTCTGGGGGAAATTTCTGACCCAGAGATTGAACCCAGGTCCCTTCTTTGCAGGCAGATTTTTTATCATCTGAGCCCCCAGGAAAGCATGGCAGGGCCAAAACAAAAACAAAAACCCAAAACAACCCATGCTGCTGGCAGCCCTTAGGTATATGTGTGTATCTGGGAGTCAAAGATCACAGTGCTTAGGCCTGTCTTGCTGCCCTAGCATTCAGGGCAAAATTGTCTTTTCCTGTAAGAGATTTATCACCTTCTGAACTAAAGTTCAGCCCAGAAAATTACTTCCACCCTCTTGGTTAAAAACGCTGTGATAAGGATTTGTACTACTCTAGAATATCAACAAAGACTGGTTGGTTGACAATGAAAATCAACATCAAATTTGCTAATTTGTAAGTTCACAGACTCTACAATCTCTGTCACTTTCTTTCTGGTAGCTTCCCTGAGTGCCACTGCAAATGAAAGGATTCCTTTTCCTCCCTGCTCCGTCACCATCCTTCTTTTATTCTGTACATTTGTATTGCTGTTGATTGCAGCAGACTGTTCTTCAGTTTAGTGGTTTTCCTCGGCATTACATTCCCACTATGAATTGGTATATAATGTTTTTTAAATACCTAAGCAAGACCTTACTCATCTTTTATTATTTTTCAATAGTGTAACCAAACTTTTCAGTGTTCCTTTAGTCTCAGTTTCTGCCCTGGAAACTACTTTGTAGTCACTGATGATTCTAACTTCCTGACAGCTTTGGCTTCCCCACCCCCTTAAATTATTCTTAGAAATAGCTGTATCTTAATCTGAAAAGAATAAGTATGACTTAGTCAATTTAGTGTCAGTTTTGATTTTCATGCAGTAATAATCATCATTAATAGTTTGTTGTTACTTTGACTAAGGACAGTTCTACTTAGTCTTTAAATATCTTTATAGTTAGGACTTTCAGGTGTTAAATTGTCACCCTGTCTTAATTTCCCATTCTTTTTTATTAGGAAGCACTAGAGAGGGTTCGAGAAGGCAATGGCAACCCACTCCAGTACTCTTGCCTGGAAAATCCCATGGACAGAGGAGCCTGGTAGGCTGCAGTCCATGGGGTTGTGAAGAGTCGGACACGACTGAGCGACTTCACTTTGACTTTTCACTTTCATGCATTGGAGAAGGAAATGGCAACCCACTCCAGTGTTCTTGCCTGGAGAATCCCAGGGACGGCAGAGCCTGGTGGGCTGCTGTCTATGGGGTCACACAGAGTCGGACATGACTGAAGTGACTTAGCAGCAGCAGCAGCAGAGAGAATAGTCTTGAAAATTATTAAAACATGAGCAGTTTTCTAAACAGCCTAAATTTTGATCACTTTAAGAAATTCCTGGGAGAGATATTTTTTTCCTGCCAAACAAGTACTTATAGTTTACCCAACTCTTAACAGTTATCTGCAGCACTCCCAGCAATGAAACTTTCCTACTTGTCATCAACCACACTAGATCTCTATGTTTCCAATTATCTTCCTACCCAAAACAAATACTTCTTCGTTTAAAAATTATTTCTTCTTTGGATTTTCAGTGTTTCACTGACTTTGATTTTTTTTTTCCTTCTACATTTTCTTGCTTTCCTTCCCTTTGACTTATTCTGCACATCTGTGGTGATATAAGCAGTATTTGAATGTCAGGGCTGGTTCTAATGTGTGTTTCTTGGGGACAGGATAGTTGCTTTGACATCCAAGTAGCCGCTGGAGGTGCTGTATGTGGACCCAGTGCCTCAGCATGCACTGTGATCCAGGGACCTCACCTGCTCTGCCTTTCCTCAGCAGTTTTGAGCCTCCCTTTCTTGGTGCTGTGGTTGGCAAACTTAATACAGACTCTTCCCAGGAACCCCATTTCTTTCAACCTGGCCCCCCAAAAACATTTTAGTAAAAAAGACTAGGATTCTTAGAGTTTAGGTTTTCATCAGGTAAAGAATTTCAAGCTATAGAAACTTCAGAGGTGAGGACTCAGAGGAACTAGAGTCCTCAGTGTGAAGGCAAGGTTTCTGGTTCTTTGAGCATCTCTAGCATGACATTGCAGAATACCTTCATTCTTAATCCTTTTTTCAAGTAGGTAACCAGTTTCAGTAACCAAGTCTCTCATTCACAGTCTTAATATTGATGCTATAATTAAATGATAGGTAAATACTCTGTAGTAGTAGTAGTGTTAGTCACTCAGTTGTGGCTGATTCTTTGCGACCCCATGGACTGTAGCCTGCCAGGTTCCTCTCTGTCCAAGGCATTCTCCAGTCAAGAATACTGGAGTGGGTAGCCATTCCCTGCTCCAGGGGATCTTCCTGACTCAGGGATCAAATCCCAGTCTCTCGCATTGCAGGCAGATTCTTTACCGTCTCAGTCACCATTACCACTCTATTTCATCTTCCAGATGAAGAAGTAGAGATACTGGTTAAATAATTTTTTCAAGGCTCTATGGTAACTGCCAGAGGCAGGATTCAGACTCCAGACTGGGACTCCAAAGTCCTGCTCTAGCCCCCTGCTTTCCAGATGTGTATGTTCCTGCTCTTAAGAGCTTCAGAAGGCTGAGATCCACATCAAAGCTTGAAGAGGGGGATGTGCTGGCTTCTGCTACCACCTCGTTCATCATGGCACCAGTATTCTTGAATTGGAAGTGACTCTTATGAATACAAAAAAGGAGCAACATTCGATTAGGGAAGGTAAGATATCAGATATTTAGGGTTGAAGAAGAGAAGCCATTTTCTGATTACAGTATATTCAACTCTAGTCAAACTAATCCAGCTGGAGAAGTACAGCATGCGTGTCTAGTACAGTAGATGTCTTGCTTAGATGATTTCAGCCCAGCAGTTGCCAGTCTTGATGAGGAAGTCATTTGGACACAAGGTTTTCATAATATTACATTGTTTCCTCTCTCACTTGCTAAATACAACTCTCTGCTGTTTGTTAAGTGTGGCTGTATTCCTCTTACATTTTAGTGATAGCTGAAACCTCTCTTATAGTGACTGGCTCCTCCGGGAATGACCATTAAAGACAACATCCACCTCACTCTTGACATCTGCCTCTTGTAGTCAGAGGTCTCCAGCCATTGCTTCATTAAGGTTCAGGAAGATGTGTGCTGTTAACTAAGACAAGAGCTAAGAGAGAGGAAGTGTCCCCAAATTGATACTGCTGCTGCTGCTGCTAAGTTGCTTTAGTCATTGTCCAACTCTGTGCGACCCCAGAGACGGCAGCCCACCAGGCTCCGCCGTCCCTGGGATTCTCCAGGCAAGAACACGAGTGGGTTGCCATTTCCTTCTCCAATGCAAGCAAGTGAAAAGTGAAAGTGAAGTCGCTCAGTTGACAGAATCCTGTATGGATTTTTCTCCTAAGGATTATTCTTTTGTTTCTGATCTCCTGCTTTCTGTAAGTCAGGGATTTACTTAGTTGATTTATTCCTTGACAGAGAATATTTTGAATTTTGATTTGATAGTGCTACAAAACATCTAGTACTTTTTCACTCTCTCACTTCCTTCGGGTGATCAGCAAGGAATCTTTTATTATAGTTTCTTTATTGAATCTACTTCTTGAATTCCTAAGAACATGTTCAGTAGTTAAATTTTATTCTTTTTCATCTTTTCTTTGGGAACATTTTCATCACCGTGGTAGCCTCAGGTCATTATTTGTATATACAAGGTAACTAGTTTTAGTTTTTCATTCTGCTTTTCTTCTCTTACTCTCTTGTAGATAATCATGTTCCCATTAGAAGTATAGCCTCTTAAAATGTAGGCTGGTAAGTGAAAACTGATGTTCTGAGTACAGTGATGTTTTTCTTTTTAGGTTTATTTCTTCCTTCCAAAAAAACTTCTGGAGTTACAAGATCCACAGGCTAATCATCCTTAGTAGGTGTGCGGTGGACAATATGTGGCATCAGCCCTCGCCCTGTTAAAGTGTGAGGTGCATTTCCAGAATAGTGAGCATCAGAGCAGTTCTACAAGTGGTTAGTGACAGTAATTTTGAAAAAGCTCTTAATTTTGAAATTAAGATGCTGACAAAAAGCTGAGGATTTCATAAATAACAGTATTCTAATTAGGGTTTGACTATGTGAGTCCGGATTCCTAGGTTTGTGCTGTAGTATAGGTCGGAACTGTTGATAACAAGTGGTGGGTTCATCGGTCTGCTGCTCTTCCAGAGCCTGCTTGCTTCAGGCTGCAGGCTGTGTCAGGTGCCTGAGTTGGGGACGCAACCCCATCTTTCCCTAAAGGGGCCTCAGAGTCTGTTCCCTGTGAGCCTCTTCTGTCCACTAGGTGGCACCCACCCAGTCGGATCTTTATCAGAAAACATTCTAGTGAATCTTTACAGCCTCTGGAACTTTAACCTCTAGATACAAGGTTTTCTAAGAGCTCATCATGCTCTGCCTTACTCAGTGAGTCTTTCCACAGAAAGGTATCTTGTTTCATGAATTCCTTACCCTCTCAGGAGTATAGGATTAGGACCAGAAGTGCTGTTCAAGTGAACATTTGTCTTTTAATTGCTAATTTGTCTTGGATTTTGAGCAGGGTCAGACTGTTAGCCCAGAGCAGTTGGGAAGTTCTGTAATATCAGATAATACTCCCCTGTGATTTAAAGACATAAATCTACCTGTATCACCTAGGGTCATAAGGACTCCTGCCTGTGGAATAAGCACTACACCTTCTCTGGGTTGTGACCGTCCATCATCAGTAGTGTAAAAGAACCACAGCACATACGCACTGTACTCCAAACCTTGCCGTCACTGTTTGCCTTGAACCCACTGAATCTAATATTGTGTCATTTATGTTGGTTTATGTCACCCACCACAGGAAGTCCCAGAATCCCAGGCTGTCCTTATCTCTCATACTCGAATCCCTATCAGGTTCTGTGTGTCTCCTCTTCCGCCGCCTCCTCCCATCTCATCTGAGCTCTTGACATGCGTCCACTGTGCCCTCTGGAATTCATGGCCCATTGCTAACAGAATCTCCTGTGTCATCAACTTTACTCTGTTGCTCTAACAGCAGCTTGGCTTTCCTTCAACACTGCTTTCCCTCTTGCCCTCGCATGTGTTGTTTCGTTCCTCTCACACTCCTCAGCCCAGTGTATAGGATCGATGTCCCCTTTGTTCTTCGTTGCCACTTTCAGATCAGTCCATCTTTTTCTTTCCTAAAAACCCATAATTTTGAATCTCATTACATGGAATCATAATCACCCAGTTTCTCTCTTTGCTGTCATCTACTAACACCCCAAGTTATCCCTCCTCTGCAGTACTCCAGGACTCCTTCTGTCTTAATTCTTAGCAGTTTCTATACAGAAGGGTCATGACCCTGTCAGTATTCTGGCCTCACATTTCCTTACATTCTTCTTTTCCAGTGATCTGTACTCCACCCCATCTCACCCATCTGAAGTACACCATCATCACCAGAACTGCAGCCCCTCTGCAATCTCAATTTCAAACTACCCACCTTCTTTTTCTTTTTTTTTTTCTTGTGTAAGATACAATTCCGGAGAAGGCAGTGGCACCCCACTCCAGTACTTTGCCTAGAGAATCACATGGATGGAGGAGCCTGGTAGGCTGCAGTCCATGGGGTCGCTAAGAGTCGGACACAACTGAGCGACTTCACTTTCACTTTTCACTTTCATGCATTGGAGAAGGAAATGGCAACCCACTCCAGTGTTCTTGCCTGGAGAATCCCAGGGACAGGGGAGACTAGTGGCTGCCGTCTGTGGGATCACACAGAGTCGGACACGACTGAAGTGACTTAACAGTAGCAGTAGCAGTAAGATACAATTCATGTCCCAAAATATATATATGTATCCATCAGTGTAGTAAAAACTAGATAGAAAGCTAAGTGAAGAGAGATTGAAGCATAGGAAGAGCATAAAATAAAATGCTGAAGTAGTTTGGTTTTAGAGAACCCAAGATATGGTCCCCAAATTAAAAACAGGGTTCTGTGGATGTAAGTTTAGAAACAGAAAAAGGATTGAGAGGGTGTTTCCTAATAGCACCACCTTCCATCTTTTTACCTCACTGTCTTTGGTACCCTAACCCCAGCAATCTTCCAACCCCACTAGGAAAGAAAGTGAAAGTGAAGTCACTCAGTCGTGTCGGACTCTTTGTGACCCCGTGGACTGTAGCCTACCACGCTCCTCCATCCATGGGTTTTTCTAGGCAAGAGTACTGGAGTGGGTTGCTGTTTCCTTCTCCAGAGGATCTTCCCGACCCAGGCATCGAACCCTGCTCTCTCGCATTGTAGGCAGATGCTTTACCATCTGAGCCACCAGGGAAGTCCCTGAACCCACTAGGAAGCCACTTCATTTATCCTTCTTTTTTCACCATCCCTCACCTCCTAGAAGATTTCACTCTCCTCAGGTAAAATTATCATCAAAATTATAATAATCCTTCCCTCTTTCTCTCATTTCATCATGCTTGGTTGGCAGGATCACAGTCCTGGTTGATTGCATCTCTCCATCCTGCACCTGTAGCTGTATAAGCAAACACACTGGAGAAAAGGATGCAACCTGCTCTCCTTGATACGCTTTACTTGCTTGGCTCTCAGAACAGCACAGTCTCTTTCTCCTGCCTCACTGGCTGTTCTTTTTCCTTCCTCTCCTCTGCTCAATTTGCAATGTTGCTTGGCCTTACTAGGCAATCAGATATTAAACATTTCTAGTCCATTCAGTTCCCTACTCTCCTACTTCACTGAAAAAGTTGAAACAATCAGAAGTTACACAGACTCCCACCATTCCTTTTACCTACTTTCTGTGTCTTCCTCTGTGACTGTGTTCCTGTCTAAAGCTAGTTTCTGGTCTAACATGATATCCTCACTTCAACAAATGTATAGAACACACTGAAAGTATAAATTCTCCTTCTCACCTCTCAGAGTGACCAGCCAGGTACCTTTCATATGTATATGTTATTCTAATAAAGGAATAGGCAAAATTCTTTTCTTCTTTAGTTCAGAGAAGAAAATGTGGGAACTTTTCGAATAGAACCTTACTGGAAAATTAAGGGGCAGAGGAATTAAAAGATAACATTATAGAAATATGAGGGAATATACATATTTTTAATGAGATATGTATATCCCATTTGGTATATACTACTCTGTATTTTGTGTGACATGTTTCAGCATCTCTTGATATCATTAGCTACAGATCTACCTCATTATTTTTCTTTTTTTTAATTTATAAGTTGATTTATAATGCTGTGTTTCTGGTCTACAGTCAAGTGATTCAGTTATACATATATATATATGGTTTTTTTCATATTCTACCTCATTATTTCTAATGGATGGTTGAATTCTGTCAGATAAAATAGTACAAGATGATCCTTTATTGAGAATTTAAATTACTAATTTTTATATAACAGGCAATGCTGCTAGAAACATTTTATATTTATCCCTGCATACTTGTATTTCTGCATAGTAAATTATTAAAAATAAAATTTCTGGACCCAAATTACTAGGTGTAGAATTGTACCACTTTATATTTCCTTCCAAACTGGCTAATTTCTGATAAGGCAAAAGTGTTAACTCGTTATCTGATCACTAATGAGATTGAACCAAAGGTTATCTTTCCTACCTTGACTCTTTCCTCACCTGTAAAATGAGATAGATAAAGATACCTTTTAGTTCTAAACTTATGGTTCTCATACTGTACTTTTCTTTTTTTCTTGGATAAGCTTTCTTTGGTGCTGTCTACATCTCACTCTTGTTTTGACAGCCTTTCAATTTCTTGTGTGGTTTGCTTGTTTTGTCCTGAGTTATGCTTCTTATTCCATACAATGGGGCCAGGCGTTAGGAGTTGCTTCTTGCTTACAACAGGTATTTGGGGATAGAAAGCTAAACTGGTGTAAAACTTTAACACTTATGCATGAAGGCTGCTGATACAGATTCCACAGAAGACTTACTCGTGGAGATTTGAGGAAGGATGTCATCAGATAAAGCTAATTAACTTTAATTCCTTCTCAACTAGAGGAATTTGATATGTTTTATCTGCAGTGTGCGCTTTTCCTTTTTCGCCACCAGATGGCACATGGAACTCTTCTATTTTAGCTGTGTCATTGTTACGTCTGGTAGTGATGCAGTCACGTTAGAGAGCGGCAACCGCTGTTGTATTCAAATACGCTCTGCCTGGTATGCTGCCCTCTACCGGTCAGGAAATTCACTTGGAGGACTGGAAGTAAAAATGAAGACAGGAAGCTGTAGCTTGCCCTTTAAGAAAAGGATCTTGTCGCATTGCCGCTTATATTCCTGGAGGAGCAATGTTACTGTTCTCTGGGGACCCAGAGGCTGGAGAATGTTTTTGGTTTTGTTTTCGTTTTAGTCTGATAGCTTCATGAAAACAGCCTTCCTTTCAGAGACTTAAAGAAAGGCTTATATTGATATTTTACCATTTTGGTAGTTCATTATATGTATATATTTGTAACCCCATTATATACACATTCATAATATCATCTTTGTCCTAGTTTCTACTAAATAGGTACTTCAAGCATGTAATAGAACTACCCCCTGATTATTTACTGATCATTTCCCAGAGATACTGTACTGAATTAATTTACTTCAGGGAATTCCCCTAGCCTGCCATGGGTAGAATTTGCTGGTGCAAAAAGGTTTTTGTATATAGTCAACCCTTCTGTCATTTATTAACTTCTATTATCTTAAAATAATCCCAGTGTTAGAGCTTCTCTCTAGCTATTCAGACTTTAGTGTGTGCCTCTGTTACTATTCTAGACACACAGAGTGCAACTGTAGCTTTTAAACTCAAGGTCCCATCTCCCATTGCCTACAGATTCCAGATTTGATTGCTGACAAAATGTCCTTTTGTGTGGCACTGTCTGAGACTTAAGCCATCCTGTATGGGATGAATATTGCTTTAGCTCCTATCATCTTAGTGCAGTTAGTCCCTATCTTTGAATATCTGTTTCTCCCAGTAATTCCCAAACTTGAGTGCATATAAAGATTACGTGAGGATGTAAATACCTGGGCTCTATACCTGCAGAGATTCTGAGTTATGGGGACTGTAGAAGGGTATGTTTTTAACAAGCTCCTCATATAATTTTGTTATAGATACATTAATATGGCTCAATCCATTACCTCAGTGTTTATTTCTTTTTCCATTTTCTGCTCACTGTCTTCCATTCTCTGCCATAGTCTGAAAGCTGCCTTTTACTTCTTCTGGTAATAACATTTTTGATGTCTCTGTCAGAGTGAATATTGTACAATTACCCTTGTTTTTATGGAGGTCATGCAGATTAGTTAGGAAACAGTATGACATTTTCTATTAACTGCTACCACACTTGCTTTTACAAACTTCTTTTCTTGCTGTCTTCCCAGCCAGATCGCAACAGGCATCTTAGAAGGGAAGGCTCTCAAGAAGTTCTCTGGAGTCAGTGAAGTAGCTGGGAGCACTGAGAAACTGACTGGCCTGGAGAGGGTGGATGGAGGGCAGGTGCTGAGTGCTCTCTCAGCCCATACGGCAGAGGTGGAGTTGTGAGGGGCTGGAAGGGGTCTAGCTCATGATGGAAGGGTGTTGCATCTGACTGGGAATAACTCTTACTCACGTTTGGTTATTCTCTCACCATGGACACCTGGAGTCGGTAGAGATTGGAGATGTGTTTAGTAAGAGGAACAGGGTCTCAGGGAAGTGTCAGAGCAGAGCTGGGCTTTGGGCAGGTTTTGCAGAAGAGCGATTGGTGCTCTTGGGCTTCTTACTGGAGCCTGGCACTGGTGCCTCAAGAGAAAAGCACTGTTCGGAGGATCCCCTGTAGTCCTTAGGAGTCATTGGGTCTGAACTTGGTTTTCTGCTGGTAGGAGACAAATGTCCCTCCAAACATAAGGACATACTAGTTTTCAGGGAGTACCAAGGGTGTCTTCACTATAGAATGTTTCTTCTGGGGCTTTCATTTCTGCTTCTGTATTACCTCATTTTCTATGCAAACAATATAGGTACTTCAGAAGTCAAGATGATATTTTTAAAAGCCTCATTCCCTTCCTAGTATTCATCCATCCCAACGTTCTCTGTCCCTGGCTGAATTGCACAGCTTGTGGGATCCTAGTTGTCTGAGCAGGGATTGAAACTGGGCCACGGCAATGAAAGCACTGAGTCCTGACCTCTGGACTGCCAGGGAACTCCCAAGAAATAGCCATTTTATTAGTTTCTTTAAGTGTTTTTGAAAACTGCCGTTGTAGCACATACTAATACAGATTTTTATCTTCTCTCCCTTTACCAAAAGTGCTATCTGTACTCTTCTATACCTTGCTCCTGTATCCTGGAGATTTTTCTTATTAGTGCGTAGAGATCTTTCTCATTTAGAAAAATTATAAATTTAAAATTTTTTAGTTGTCACTTTTATAATAAAACGCTACAGTAAGACAGAAATATGTACAGTAATGAAGTAATCCGTCCGTTTTTGGAAACAGTCCCTGCAGTGACCCATTTGATCTCACTGCATCTTAGTGTGCCCATGTGTTATTTTGTTCTCCCTGCTTTTCTTGTGTAAATTCGTGTAACAACTAAACAGTTAGTTACCCACACCAACTCTGAAGACACAACAGTTTATATTGTTTATATTGTTTATATTGGCCTTACAGCCAATATGTTTATATTGTTTATATTGTTTATATTGGCCTTACAGCCAATATGTTTATATTGTTTATATTGTTTATATTGGCCTTACAGCCAATATGGTGTGGGGAAGAGAGACTTGAGAATTTCTGGAGAATTTCGGCTATGGGCCCTCCAGACCTCCATCTACTTCATTGGAGCAGGAGCAGAGCTTTGTGTCACTAGCCATGAAAGGGCATGGCCTTCCTATGTAGTTTTTGTTCTGGAGAAAATTCCCGTAGAACTTAATACCCTGTAACTGTCCCATTTTATGACTCTGGCCCATCGCCTTTGGAGCAACATGGAAGAATGCTCATGATAGAGTGTTACGTGGGAAAAAGCAGGAAACAGTCATATACAACCCTTATTGCAATTGTGTTTTATGGGGAAAAAAATGCAGAAATAAAAGTCTGAAAGGAAATATACCAGAATACTGTAATAGATTTTGTTAGGGTGCTGGGTTTTTTTCATTTCAACTTTTCTATACTATGGTCAACTTATTTTTATAATAGGAGACAAAAGGGTTAAAAAGGAAATTTGCTAGTGGCCAGGATGTGTGAAAATGAGGTTTCTAGAAGTATTTGGACCTAATAAATGAATCCTTGCAAAGACATCGGAGCTCTATTATCCAGTTCTGTGGAGTAGGTAACAGCATCTTTTACTTCATTCTCCCTGGTAATCCTAGCCTGCTTCTCTTTGAAAAGTCAGACTACAACTTTTAAATGACTGTTCTTTTGTGCACTCCCCTGGGTAAGGGAACCCCAGAACCCGAGTCAACAGAAGGGCATTGGTAGCCCCTCATCTGCAAGATGGGATGGCCATTCTCTCCCAATCCCACAGTTATTTCAGCTCTGTTTTAAAAGTTGTGATTTGTTTCTCTTGGATCTGTTAGATGAGAAGATTAGACACTCTTCTGTCTGCCTGTCTGTGTGTTTAAATTTCTTCTTTGCGAGAAAAACTGCTCAAATCCTTCCAAATCCCCCTTTTCCTATTTGGCTTGCTTTCCTCCTGCTCTGCTTGCATTTTTCTTTTCAGCCACGGGGTGTGCGCAGTTGAGCCATTTTGGCTCAGGTTGCACATTGTGAGGTCAGAGACCAGGGATTGGAGGAGACTATCAGGTGACTTTCTGTAACTGATGACGGTCCTGTCCCCATCCCCACCCCTTCTCCCCCCTCTTCCCCACCCTTTCCTGGCTTCCACCTTAGGAACAAAGAAAGGAAAAAAACAGCAGTGTGACGAAAACCAGCAGCTGCATCTGCAGATTCAGGCTGGGGGCTGGGTGTTTATTCCATCTGTTCTCTTTGTTATACTTTTACCCCGTTGCTTCCCCTCCCAAAACCCAAAATAAAATGGAGGATATTTCTAGGATCCTTTGTTACAGAGAATGGCTTAGAAGTCTGCAGTTTACTCTGTATTTAGGTTGAGGGTGGTGGTAAGAGGGGGTGAGGCTGGGCAAAGACTAAAACTGCTCCCAGCACCTAGAAAAAGATGAAGCTATTTTATCTTCTCATTCCATCTTATCCCAGAATATGTATTTAATGTCAGATACTGTGACAGAGGCTTATCACCTATTCTTTCTGATTATTGAAACAATGCTGCCAAATAGGTATCATCTTCATTTTATAACTGACAGATATGCATATGTCCTTTGTTTACTGAGAGCTCATAGCAAGTAAATAGCAAGCCAGGATTTTACCCCAGGTGTTTTGGGTTCTGAAATTTATCATTACTGACAGGAGGGGCAAGAAGGCAGGAATGTCAGAAAAAGCTGAGGTGCCCACTCCTGGGTACCATCCTGGCCCTGTGCCAGTGCTCTTCACCTTTCATCGTGACCAGTGTCCTGATTTCTTTAACAAATGACTCTCAAGAGAGAAAAGGAGATGGAAGGGAACATACAGGTTAAAAGAGAGTATAAAAATATGTCAACCCCTTATTTAGGTCCTGATTCATTTTTTTAAGAAAGGAGAAGTTTTTATTCCTAGTACCTTAATTTGATGCCTTTTCTCCTGCCCTCTCGCCCTCCTGTTCCCTTGCATAAACCTGTCCTACCCTTTTGCTGACTTGCTTGGGACAGTGCCCATCCTTCGAGCCCCTATCCACCCACATTTCTGAAGCTGCTCTGGTTGTTAGCACTCCCTTACTGAGTCACTGTCCTGGGTGTGCTGGGAAAGTATCTGTGAGAAGCTCAATGACTGTATTATTGTCTGAATGAGCAGATTGCTTGTAAAGTGCCCAGATTCTGAACACTGCTTTTCTGCCACCCTTTTCATACTTCTTTGTGCCCCCTTCTTGCTAACTCTCAGCACCAGGTTCTTATAGATTTGGAATTCTATCTGGCCTCGTTCTTGACCTTCAGGTTTATCCATTTCTGCGAGTTTGCTTTATTCTTCTTTACAGCTTGCACATCTGTGAATATCCATTTCTGTGTGATTTAGCAGATGGGTATTTGTTTTGGCTAAGAGGTCAGTGATAGAAATTTGGTTACCTTTGGGCAGGGATAAACAGCTGTTCAACTGGCATGCTGTTTATCTGTCTCCCCACTATCCTCCCCACAGTGGTGTATACCTCTGAGTGACTTTGAGGGTGCTCAATTTCCCTCATATCACAGTGAAGGGGAATGTAAAGTAGAAATCCTGCCCACGGGCACCTTACATTAGCACATGATAGGCTTCTCTTGCTCTGTCCTCTTCCCAGAATCAAAGAGTTCTTGTAGAGCTTTGGAGACATAGTTTGTTGTATGCCAGGTAGACTTGGTGATGCCATAGCTGTGTTATCCTCACAGAAAGCCTGTTATTGTTTCCTAGAGATCTAACACAGTATTCTAATCTTTCAGATATGCTGAAGAGACCTACGCCTCTTCTATAAAGACCCAATTTTTTTTTTTTCGAGAGAGAACTGCAGTGGTACCAGAGTCCATTTTTTAAAAAACTTCCTATTATGAGTCTGTGCTCATGTGTGTTGTATGTATTGCTGTTATCTCACTTTATGGACATTGGATAAACTCACATATTTGTGCTGCCTCATTTAAGTAGTGAAAACCATTGGTGCCTTGGCTCCATGGATTTCTCAACATACTTCTGCTTTTCCCATCTTTCTCATGTGCTGTCCTTTAGTCATAAAGTATTCAGTTTACTCAAAGGAGCTGTAGCATAAGATTATGGAGGGTGTTCCCCATAGAATAGGGACAGATGCCTCAGGCTTCATCCTGGGCAGAGCATGTAGTGTGTGGTCCTGAGTCAGTGAGTGAGAATTAAGGATAGGTGGAGTTGTTTTATACATCAGCCTGAATCTTTCATCCCTTCAGGTGTAACTGGCTTTAGAGCCAGTCTTGTGCTCTCAGCAGTATTTCCCCCAAATCCTTTTTCCTACCCCGCTTAGTCACTCCCACCTGCGACTCTTGGGAACTTAGTTGCCAGGATGTCAGGCAACTCACCACTCCTCCGTTTCCTGTTTGTGGTCTTCATTGAGAGAAGTCCACAGCAGGAATTCCTGGGCAAGTGATGGCTATAGTTGGACTCCGGGGGCCATTAGCTCATCCTGAAGTTGGGGAATACTGCACGGAGATGGACCTCCCTTCCATTCTGAGGGCTCTTAGGAACCATTACTAATCATAACCAAATAACAACTGGGACTTGGGCTGCTGACCTTGTGACTTGACTCTGCTCTGTCTTTAGAAACTGAGAATTATTTTCCCTTCTTAGCCTCAATTTCTACTCTCCAAAAGTTAGAATTCAATATAGATATCAAGATTCATGACAAAATTACCTTGGACTCTGTAGGATTGATTGTTTTGACATATGCAAAAATAGTGATAAAAGAAAAATAGGGTCCCTGAATTGGACAGCAGGGGGTGCCCTTTCCCTTCGCTTTATTGCCTGGCACTCCCTGCTGCATTCAGCCATTTTAGACAGATTGTTTTTGCTCCCAGCTAACTCCATTTTGTGTTTGTGACGCAGAAAAAAAAAAAGAATTCTGCAAGGGAGGAGCCTGGCTGGGGGAGGGAGGGAGCAAGCTGAGGCAGGGCTTCAGATCTTTACTCAGCACTTGCTCATCAGGGACTTACCTTGCTGCAGCAGGCTGCCTGCATGCTGAGCAATAGATGCTCAAGTCCCTGCCAGCTGAGCAAAGAACAGTGATGCCTGGCTGCTGGACACCAACTAGCCGTGGCAGGGTGCTGGCTTTGAGATGGCAGGCAGTACGTCCCCTTTGGCCTATCAAGAATCTTAAGCCTGGGTTTCAGTGGTTTTACTGCAGAGATGTTTAGGCTGGGTATCCTCAATTAAAGAATCAGCTAAGAAGAAAAGATACCCTTTTTGCTCACTTGTCTGAGGAGAATCAGATTCTCTGGTGACTCTAGAGAAACAGTGTGACTTAAAAAAAAACACTTTTATTTTTGAAAATGTAACCCCTTTCCCCACACATGTTTGATACATATGTACACATGTGTGTACACACACACATATATGAAGAGAATAGTATGAATACCTGTCTCCATCACCCAGTTTGAAAACTTAACTCATGGCTAGTCTTGTTTCATGTACCTGCATCAGCCTCCTCCTCACCACTCCAGTTATTCTAAAGCATATTCTCATTAGTCATATCATTTAATATCCTTAGTTGAGAATGTGTATCAAAAAATAAGAACTTTTTAAGAAAGAGAATCATATTTCCACATCTGAAAAATTCTTTAATTAATCAACACATATCCACTCAGTGTTGTTAAAGTAGTATTTTAAGTTCATTTGAATTAGAGCCAGACAAAATCTACATTGCAATTTGTTGGTGTCTCTAGGTTTCCTCTCTAGCTGGCTTTGTCTGTTTTCTCATCTTGCAGTGTGTGTATGGACTTCATTTCTTAAGGAGTGAGGGAGGCTCTCTCAGATTGGGACTGAGGAGGTTCAGAGCCGAACGTGTCTTCCTCACACAGCAGAGCCTCCCATCGTTTGGATTTCCCCAGAGGTGCTGGCAGAGGAAGTGAAGGCGCAGTGCTCTGCAGCCCGCAGAGGGAGAGGGGCGGAGGCTTTTACTAGGACAGTGGCTTGTGACTCCTGACATGATAGTCTGTTACCTACCCAAAGTCTTCAGAGAAGTTCACAGGTTGCTCTCAACAGGGAACATGGTTGAAGTGGACCATGCTCTTTCTGGGGAATTAAAGGAGAGGTTTTAAGCTTTGGGACACCAAATTTACCTGCTCTGTAATAGCTGCATCCCACGGTGATCCCAGATCACTTTATCTCCCAGACACTTCTTTTCTACTTCATTGTAGCCTTTCTCCCTGATCAGACTTAATTAGTTAGGAATACTTCATAGACTGCTCTACAGAAAGAAAAAAATACTGTTGTGTAGGGGATGGGCATGTGTGAAAATTCTTCTGCAGCTTCAGGATTATAGCATCCCTATGACCTTGTCAGAGATAACCCCAGAGGCGGGCCTAGATGCAGATGATGAGATGAAATCTCTTGACTCCTGATGCTCTTTTTCCCCTTTGGAAATGGGTCAGTGACTCTGACTTTCAGCAGCCACAGCAGGCAGTCTGTTCCCTTGCTTTGGGCAAGAGCACAGGTTACAGAAGGGACGTTTTAGGAGCTGACTTCTTGGCAGGGCTGGCAGGGCACTCAAAAAGTCTGGTCCTTGGAGACTAGGTTGGCTGAGCGCCTGGTTTGGAAGCTGTAGTACCCATTAGCCAAAGTGCTAAGAATCTTCTAGAGGTCAAGTTTGCAGCAGCTAGACCCTGGCACTAACACGCTTTCTCCTGGAGTCTCCTGAGTGATAAAGGGTGTCTCTTCTGCTGTTGTCAGCAGAGAAGCACATCCATTTGCAAATAAGATTCTCTTCCTTCCCTCTCTGCTGAAGTGCTGTCTGTATCCATTTCTGTGTTTGTCCCACATGAATTTTACACAATTCTCTAGATTGAAATTAGCTTTTGATGTCATTTTTCGTTTGAGACATGAGGACTTTGTTCTAGGTTTCCCATCCTTGATGTGGCAAAAATAGGGGCTGGAGTGATTGAGAAGGTTGTACGATACTGTCATGCTTGTATCCTGAATTAATGCATCATTCCTATAACAGTGCTGAGACGGCAACTAATTGGAGTATTCTATGGGTTTTACATTTTGACTGTATCTTTCCTGTTGGTTGTCAGTGGATCTCTACCTCTCTCAGGGCCAGCTATCCAAGGATGTGAAAATGTTATAGGTGGTGTCCGGACCCATGCTTATCTAGCATTTTTCACAGTTCCCTGGTGGATGACAGTTTTAAACATTTAGACATTTACATTGTCTCAGTACATTAACAAATGGAGCCATTTAAATTTGTCTACATTCCTCTGTAGTCTTTGCTTACACTGTATATATATGTTTATATTGTTGTAATCAGAAGTGTGTGTGTCTGTCTTTTGCTCTAGCTTGAAGTGTATAGATCATATATGTATGGTTTGATGAATTTTCACGAAATTAAAAATGAAATTTTAATCTGTGTAATTGACACCCAGTCAAGAAACAGAATGTTACTAAGACTTGGGAAACTCATCTTACCCATTTCCAGCTACAAATGATATCTTACTCCTCCCTCCTTGACTCAGAGTAACCACCGCCCTGACTCCTCACAGCATAGATGCCTTTTAGGTGGCTCTTGTTAGCCACAACCTATTTAGTAATGTTTTTAGTGTTTGCTCATTCTTACAGTACACATTAATAAGTGCCTTCAGAATTGCTAAGTCATAACACTTTGAAGCACGTGTATAACCAGAGTTCAGTATTTGGTTACATCAAGCCTATTTGATTCTTTTTATTAGGTAATTCTCAAATTCATCTTATTTCTGTCTCCATCCCTACTATAACCTTGGGTCATACTTTATTTCTTACCTGAATATTAAACCCCTCTTTTTAAAAAAAATTTTATCGGTCTCATGGACAATCTTCTGTATTGTATAGTAATACCTATTTAAATACTGTGCTTTTGCCTCTGTTTTTTAGTAAATTGAAGATTTTTATCTGTTGCCTCCCTATTAGGAAAATGAAAATTTAATAGTTATATTACTACCCTTTCCTCTCCACCAACTTATCATTATCTAATTTTTAGATGATCTTTTCATATTTTAATTTTTTATTAAGTATAAAAAAATATAGAAAGCTACATAAAACAGATGTGTAACTTAATGAATTATTATAATGTCAATACCCTTGAAATGCCACATGTCAGGAGATAGGAACTTTACAGGAAACTCCTAGGAAAATTCATGTACCTCTTCCCTCTAAAATAGAAACCATAATCCCAATAAAATGTGTGGTCTCTAACTTTTTTTTTTTTTTTAAGTTTAATCACCCAAGTTTATATTCCTAAACACTGTATCTTAGTTTTACCCATTTTTTTTTAATATCTTCATCTCTTAAATCTTATTGGGTTTTCCTCTTTCTCTTCTTTCCCCCTTGAAATTCATTCATTGTAAAAAAACTGTATCATTTGTCCTGTAGTGTTTACCATAATAGCAGCTTTGCAATTGTATTCCCATAGTATAGTGTATAGTTTCTGTACCCTGTATTTGCTGTAAATTAGCAGTTGGATCCAGAAGCTTAGTCAGAACCAACTCCATTTGTTTGTTTTTCACCAAAACTTCTTTGTAATAGGTGTTTGATCATGGTTTGATCCCTGGGTTGGGAAGATCCCCTGGAGAAGGAAATGGCTACCCACTCCAGTATTCTCGCCTGGAAAATCCCATGGCCAGAGGAGCCTGGGTTGAGATCCTCTTCAGAAGGCACGCAATCTGTGGCTCTCCCTTTTGTGATGTTAATGGCTGCTGATTGTTAGTACATAGATCTGTTTGTTCATTAGGATTGCAAAATAGTGCTGTTCCAATACAAAAGAAATTATTTGTATAGCCTAGATATTAGTCCTTTGTCACAAACATCTTCTCTGACTTTGTGGCTTTTCTCTTTTTTTTTGAACAGTGTCTTAATGAAAGTTCTTTATATGAAGTGCTTAGATTTACCAGTCTTTTCCTTTATGAGTAATGTGTGCTGTGTCTTGTTTAAGAAATCCTTTAGTCATCAAGATAATTAATCCTATAGTTTTTCCTTTCACATTGAGGTTTTTAATTGATTTGTGTTTGATTTATTTGCATATGGGTACAATTTCTTTTTTTATATGGACCCTTAGCTCCACTCCCATTAATTGGGATATCTGACATGCTCAGTTAGTTCAGTTCAGTTCAGTTGCTCAATCGTGTCCAACTCTTTGCGACCCCATGAATCACAGCACGCCAGGCCTCCCTGTCCATCACCAACTCCTGGAGTTCACCCAAACTCATGTGCATCGAGTTGGTGATGCCATCCAGCCATCTCATCCTCTGTCGTCCCCTTCTCCCCCTGCCCCCAATTCCCTCCCAGCATCAGGGTCTTTTCCAGTGAGTCAACTCTTCGCATGAGGTGGCCAAAGTATTGGAGTTTCAGCCTCAGCATCAGTCCTTCTGATGAACACCCAGGACTGATCTCCTTTGGACATACTCTGTGTTATATATCAAGTGCCTTTTATGCCTAGGTCTCTTTTCTGAACTGTGCTCTCCTTCTGGTTGATCATTTTGTCTATTCCAATGCCAGTACCATACAATCTTGATTATTATGCTTCTATAAAGTGTATTAGTAATCTCCTATCTTTTGCTGCTTTTCCAAGAATGTACAAGCTCTTTTTTAGAATCACCTTGTCAGCTTAAAAAAAGAAACCTGTTGAGATTTTTATTCTACTGACTATATAAATCAATCTAGGAAGAATTGACATCTTGTTATCAAGTCTTTTAATCTATGAATCTTAAAGTCTACATTCACTTGTCATTTTAAATGTTTTTCAGTAAAGCTGTATTGTTTCTGTATAGAGGTCTTACACAACTTTTATTAAATTTATTCCTAATAAATTTAATATTAGGAAAATATTAGGGAAAAAACTTCATATTTTTATTTGGTATTTAAAATTTCTTTATCTGTAGATTTTTTTGGAGCTTCCCTGGTAGCTCAGGCAGTAAAGAATCTGCCTGCAATGCAGGAGACCATGGTTTGATCCCTGGGTTGGGAAGATCCCCTGGAGAAGGAAATGGCTACCCACTCCAGTATTCTCGCCTGGAAAATCCCATGGCCAGAGGAGCCTGGGACAGAGGCTACAGTTCATGGGGGTCACCAAGAGTTGGACACAACTTAGCAACTAAATAACAACAAAATCATTATCTTAAGATGAGAGTGTTATTTCTTCCTTTCTAATTCTTAAGATTGTTTTTTCTTGCCTTACTGCACTGAATCAGACCACGCACCAGACACCTCAGTGTTTTTGAATGAAGTGATAGATAATGTTGAATATTCTTGTCTTACTCCTTATCTCAAAGACAAAGTTTTCAACATTTTACCTTTAAGCATGGTTTTTGCTTTCAACTTTCAGTAAATACTCTGTCATATTGAGGAAATTATCTTGTATTCCTAGTTTGCTGAGCATATTTATCATGAATGGGTATTGAATTTGATCAAATGCTTTTCTATGCTGTTAGGATTATCACATAATTTTCTCTTTCAGTGTGTAATTGTGGTGAAGCATAATAATTGGTTTCAGTTAACACTAATCTTGCATTCCTAAAATAAATCCAATTTGGGCATTATTTATTATCCTTTTTTTATATTGCTTAGTTCAGTTTGCTGGTATTTTACAAATTTTGTGCCTAGGTTTATGAGTAAAAGTAACCTATGATTTTTTGTTCTTTCACATTTTGCTATTAAAGATTATGCTAACCTCATAGTGTGAGTTGAGGAATACTTCCTTTTTCTAAACTGTGGAAGAATTTTTGCATAAGATTAGGGGAATTATTTATTCCTTGACTGTTTGAAATAATCAGCTGGCAAAGTCATCTAGTCTCCTAGGAAATGTTGACTACCAATTTAATATCGTTCATAGTTACAAGGACTGATCAGGTTTTCTCTTGTTGAGTCAGTTTTGGTAAGTTATGTTTTTCTAGAAATTTGTCCATTTCATCTCAATTCTCACATACATTTTGTATGAAATTATTCATTATAATATGCAAAGCATATTTAATTCAGTTCTCTTTTTTTGTTGTTGTTGTTCCTGATGTTGAGTGCCTAATTGCTCTCTCTCATTTTTAAATGCTGATCAGTCTCACCAGAGATTTTTAAAATTTTCTTAAAAAAAACAAAGAACTACTGACTTTGTTAACCTCTGTGCTCATTAATTTCTGCTTTTACCTTTATTTTCTTTAAAAAGTTTTCTTTAGTGTTTATTTTACTGTTCTAATTTCTTGAAGTGGTTGGTTAAATCATTAGTTTTCAGTCTCTTTTTTTCATATATATTGTTGTTGTTCAGTTGCTAAATCATGTCCATCTCTTTGCGAGCCCATGGACTGCAGCACGCCAGGCTTCACTATCTCCCAGAGCTTGCTCAAACTCATGTCCTTTGAGTCAGTGATGCCATCCAGCCATCTCATCCTCTGTCACACCCTTCTCCTCTTGCCCTCAATCTTTCCCAGCATCAGGGTGTTTTCCAAGGAGTTGGCTCTTCGCATCAGGTGGCCAAAGTATTGGAACTTCAGCTGCAGCACTAGTCCTTCCAATGGAATATTCGGGTTGATTTCCCTTAGGATTTACTGGTTTGATCTCTTTGGTGTCCAAGGGACTCTCAAGAATCTTTCCATCACCACAGTTCAAAAGCATCAGTTCTTTGGCGCTCAGCCTTCTTTATGGTCCAGCTCTCACATCCATACATAACTACTGGAAAAACAATAGCTTTAATTAGGGGGAACAAAAAGGAAGGTAATTGCTGAGGTAACTTCATCCCTTGAGGTAATTTATTTCTCACAGCATTACCTGTTGGACTGGCCCATATGCCTTGGTTGTCTGGTTGTTACTGTTGCAATGTCTGAAGGAGAGGAGTTGGAGCTTTTCCACATGCAGAGAGCCTTCCTCCCTTCTCAGCACACTTGATAGCATTGTCCATGGTGGCTAAAGTATACCACCTCGCTAATACAGAACATTAGGTGAAGCCTAATTGGGCTTCCCTCATAGCTCAGTTGATAAAGACTCCACTTGCAATGCAGGAGACCCTGGTTTGATTCGTGGGTCCGGAAGATCCGCTAGAAAAGGCATAGGCTACCCACTGTAGTATTCTTGGATTTTCCTTGTGGCTCAGCTGGTAAAGAATCTGCCTGCAATGCAAGAGACTTGGGTTCAATCCCTGGGTTGGGACGATCCCCTGGAGAAGGGAAAGGCTACGTACTCCAGTATTCTGGCCTGGAGAGTTCCATGGACTATATATATATAGTCCATGGGGTCATAAAGAGTTGGGCACAACTGAGCAACTTTCACTTTGTTTCAACTAGTCAGTACTCTTGTGATTTAGTCTTAAAAATTTGTAAAGTTTTCCTTTATGACCGGGAATACTGTTAAATATAAACGTTCTATATTGACTTGAAATGAATGTATGTATTCTTCAGTTGCATCAAGTGTTCTGTGTATCTCCATTAGGTCCTGGTTGTTAATTGTGTTGCTTAAATTTTCTGTAGCTTTACTTTTGTTTGCTTGTTTTATTAGTTACTTAGAGAAATGGTTAAAACATCCCACTTTGTGAATGTAACGTTGTAATTCTGTTGGGTTTTGCTTTATATTTATCTTTTAATTTATCAACATATTTTCAGACTTACAGAAAAGTTGCTAGAATAAAACAAAAACCTTCTTGCATATTCCTAATGTTAACATTTTACCACATTTGCCTTATCTCTGTGTGTGTGTGTTGTCATTTTTTCCTGAAGCATACAGATTGGTTGTCTCTTTATCCTTCAGTGTGCATTTCCTAAAGGTAGATCCATAACCACATCAAAATTAGGAAATTAACATTAATGTAATAATGTTTTTAAATCTGACCTTTAGATTTTGCCAATTGTCACGGTGACATCCTTTACAGAAAAAATTAATGGATCATGTATTGCATTCAGTTGTCCTTTCAGTTCAGATGAGTTCAGTCGCTCAGTCGTGTCCGACTCGTTGCAACCCCATGAATTGCAGCACGCCAGGCCTCCCTATCCATCACCAACTCCCGGAGTTCACTCAAACTCACATCTATCGAGTCGGTGATGCCATCCAGCCATCTCATCCTCTGTCGTCCCCTTCTCCGCCTGCCCCCAATCCCTCCCGGCATCAGTCTTTTCCAATGAGTTGTCCTTTAGTCTTCTTTAATTGGGAATAATTTCTGTTGTGGTCACCTGCAAAGGCGTATGGACCCCTACTCATAATTTGGTTTGGATGTTAAGAATGATGACACTCCCCAAACATATCAAGAGGGTATGAAAAGGTTTATTAACAGATAATTGAGGTCTCTGAGAAGAGGAGGATAGTCCTCTCAAACATCTTTGAAATGGCTTGAAAGGCTAAGAGAAGGAGACCGGCCTGAGTTTTTATTCTACTTAGGGTAGGGCCAGGCTGAGAGTTCCTGCACAGGGTCCCTGAATAGTTTGAATCTCCACTGGTACCTGGGCACTGAGGCTTCCAGTTCTTGTGCCCAGATGTGGGATGCAAGGGGAAGTGGGAGAGGTAAGGCTTAAAAGCTGTTAACACTTAAACCAAAAATGGAGTCAGACTCCTTGTTGTAGTTCTCCATCTTTATTTTTTATAACTTTGCCCAGTTGGTTTGTAAAATGTCTCTCAATTTGGATTTGTCTAATGTATTCTCATGAATAAATTAAGACTATCCTTTTTCTATTGCTTTATATATCTTAATATATAAATATATATTGTTATTAGTTGCTTACAAATTCAAAATTCTTATATTTTCCTGACAAACTAAACCCTTACTATTCTAGTATGTCCTTGTTTATCTTCTTGATGCTTTGTGTTGCCTGGAAGACTGTGTTGTCTAATATTAATATACCTTCATCATCTATAATATCAGTCTCAAGTGGAGCATATAGTCTCTTTACATTTGACATAATTGTTGAAATATTTGGATTTAAATCTGTGTGTGTGTGTGTGTGTGTGTGTGTTAGTTGCTCAGTTGTGTCTGACTCTTTGCATCCCCACGGACTGTAGCCCGTCAGGCTTCTCTGTCCATGGAATTCTCCAGGCAAGAATACTGCAGTGGATTGCCATTTCCTTCTCCGGAGGAACTTTCCAGCTCAGGGATCGAACCCTGGTCTCCTGCCTCGCAGGCAGATTCTTTACCGTTTAAGCTACAGGGATTTAAATCAACCATCTTATTTTGTGTTTTCTGTTAGTCTCATCTGTTCTATGTAATATGTTGATTTCATTCTGTTAAAAATATTTTCTAATTTCTTATCGGACTCCAGTTATTTGGATATTTATAGAATAGCCAAACAGTTGGGAACTTTGTAGTTATCCTTTTACTGATTTCTAACCTAATACTAGTCTGATCAGAGAACATACTTCAAATGATTTGAAATTTCTGGGTTTGCTGAACATGTAGTTGTTGTCATTGTTCAGTCGCTCATTCGTGTCCAACTCTTTGTTACCCCGTAGACTGCAGCACACCAGGCTTTCCTGTCCTTCACTATCTCTCAGAGTTTGCTCAAACTCAAATCCATTGAGTCAATGATGTTATCCAACCACCTCACCTCTGTCACCCTCCCTTTTCCTCTTGCCCTCTGTCTTTCCCAGCATCAGGGTCTTTTCCAGTGAATCATCTCTTCACATCAGGTAACCAAAGTATTGGAACTTCAGCTTCAGCATCAGTCCGTCCAGTGAATATTTAGGGTTGATTTCTTTTAGGATTGACTGGTTTGATGTCCTTGCTGTCCGAGGGACTCTCAAGAGTCTTCTCCAGCACCACAGTTCGAAAGCATCCATTCTTCGGCTCTCAGCCTTCTTTAGATCCAACTCTCACATCCTTACATGACTACTGGAAAAGCCGTAGCTTTGACTAGGCAGACCTTTGTTGGCAAAATGATGTCTCTGCTTTTTAATATGCTGTCTAGGTTTGCCATAGCTTTTCTTCCAAGGAGCAAGCATCTTTTAATTTAATGGCTGCAGTTACCATCTGCAGTGATTTTGCAGCTCACAAAAATAAAGTCTGTCATTGTTTCCATTTTTTCCCTCCGTCTGTTTGCCATGATCTTAGTTTTTTTAATGTTGAGTTTTAAGCCAGCTTTTCGCTCACCTCTTTCACCTTCATCAAGAGGCTCTTCAGTTCCTCTTTGTTTTCTTCTGTAAGGGTGGTATCATTTGCATATCTGAGGTTATTGATATTTCTCCCAGCAATCTTGATTCCAGCTTGAGCTTCATCCAGCCCAGATGTATATAAGTTAAGTGAGAGGTGACAATATACAGCTTTGACGTACTCCTTTTCCAATTTTGAGGCAGTTCATTGTTCCATGTCTAGTTCTAAACATTGCTTCTTGGCCTGAATACAGGTTTCTCAGGAGGCAGGTAAGGTGGTCTGGTATTCCCATCTCTTTAAGAATTTTCCACAGTTTGTTGTAATCCATATAGTCAAAGGCTTTAGCATAGTCAGTGAAGCAGAAGTACATGTTTTTCTGAAATTCCCTTGCTTTTTTCTGTGATCCCAACAAATGTTGACAGTTTTACCTCTGGTTCCTCTGCCTTTTCTAAACCCAGCTTGTATATCTGGAAGTTCTCAGTTCACTTACTGTTAAAGCCTAACTTGAAATATTTTGAGCATTACATTGCTAGCATGTGAAATGAGCAAGATTGTGCGGTAGTTTGAACATTCTTTGGCATTGCCTTTCTTTGGGATTGGAATGAAAACTGAACTTTTCCAGTCCTGTGCCCACTGCTGAGTTTTCCAAATTTGCTGGCATATTGACTGCAGCACTTTGATAGCATTATCTTTTAGGATTTGAAATAACTCAACTGAAATTCCATCACCTCCACTAGCTTTGTTGATAGTAATGCTTCCTAAGGCCCACTTGACTTCCCATTGCAGGCTCTAGGTGAGTGATCACACCCTCATGGTTATCCAGGTCATTAAGACCTTTTTGGTTCTTTTGTGTATTCTTGCCACCTCTTTTTAACATCTTCTGCTTCTGTTAGGACCACACCATTTCTGTCCTTTACTGCACCAATCTTTGCATGAAATGTTCCTTTGGTATCTCTCATTTTCTTGAAGAGATCTCTAGTCTTTCTCATTCCGTTGTTTTCCTCTTTGCGCTGTTCACTCAAGAAGGCTTTCCCTTGCTGTTCTTTGGAACTCTGCATTCAAATGGGTATATCTTTCCTTTTCTCCTTTGCCTTTCGCTTCTCTTCTTTTCTCAGCTATTTGTAAGGCCTCCTCAGACAACTATTCTGCCATCTTGCATTTCTTTTTCTTGGAGATGGTCTTGATCACTGCCTCCTGTACAGTGTCAGGAACCTCTGCCCATTATTCTTCAGGCACTCTGTCTATCAGATCAAATCACTTGAATCTATTTGTCACTTCCATTGTATAATCATAGGGGATTTTCTTTAGGTCGAACCCGAATGGTCTAGTGGTTTTCCCTACTGTCTTCAATTTGAGCCTGAATTTCGCAATAAGGATTCATGATCTGAGACACGGTCAGCTGCCAATCTTGTTTTAGCTGACTGTATAGAGCTTCTCCATCTTTGGCTATAAAGAATATTATCAGTTTGATTTCTGTATTGACCATCTGGTGATGTCCATGTGTAGAGTTGCCTCTTGTGTTGTTGGAAGAGGGCGTTTGCTATGACCAGTACGTTCTCTTGGCAAAACTCTGTTAGCCTTTGCCCTGCTTCATTTTGTACTAGAAGACTAAATTTGCCTGTTAATCCAGGTATCTCTTGACTTCCTACTTTTGCATTCCAGTCCCCTATGATGAAAAGGACATTCTTTTTTGGGTGTTATTTCTAGAAAGTCTTGTAGGTCTTCATAGAACCATTCAACTTCAGCTTCTTCAGCATTACTGGTAGGGGCATAGACTTGGATTACTGTGATACTGAATGGTTTGCCTTGGAAACAAACAGAGATCCTTCTGTTGTTTCTGAGATTGAACCCAAGTACTGCATTTCGGATACTCTTGTTGACTATGAGGACTACTCCATTTCTTCTGATGGATTCCTGCCCACAGTAGTAGATATAATGGTCATCTGAATTAAATTCTCTCATTCCAGTCCATTTTAGTTTGCTGATTCCTAGAATGTCGACATTCACACTTGCCATCTCCTGTTTGACCACTTCCAATATTCATGGACCTAACATTCCAGGTTCCTATGCAATATTGTTCTTTATAGCATCGGACTTTACTTCCATCTCCAGTCACATCCACAATTGGGCGTTGTTTTTGCTTTGGCTCCGTCTCTTCATTCTTTCTGGAGTTATTTCTCCACTCTTCCCTAGTAGCATTTGGGCACCTACTGACCTGGGGAGTTCATCTTTCAGTGTCATATTTTCTTGAGCAAGATTAGTTGTTTTGTTGCATAGTTGTTATCTCTGGGCTTAAAATGACCTCTTATGTGACTAAGATGAAGGAATGTAGAAAAAAATGTTTGTCCTTTTCTCCTCCTTGAGAGTCCCAAACCCCTTTCTCCTCCTCGAGGGCCTCAGACCCCTTTCTCCTTGAGGGCCCTGCACTCCTTATCATGCTACCTAAGAATTAGCTCTCTCAGTTTCATTAAGTTACACAAAACTGTGATCCATGTGATCATTTGGTTATCTTTCTGTGGTTGTGGTTTTCATTCTGTCTGTCCTCGGATGAAGTTAAGAGCTTTGTGTAAACTTCCTGATGGAAGGGACTGGCTGTGGGGAAAACTGGGTCTTGCTCTGGTGATCAGGGCCATAGTCAGTATACCTTTAATTCAGTTTTCTGCTGATGGGTGGGGCTGTGTTCTCTCCCTGTAGTTTGGCCTAAGGACAAACTGTGGTAGGGGTAATGGCAACTTCCTCCGAAGGGACTTAGGCCTAGGACTGTTGTATTCAGTGCCCCTGACCCCACTGCAGCCCACTGTTGACCCACGCCTCTGCTGGAGACTCCCAAAGGCTCACAGGCAAGTCTGGCTCAGTCTCTTGTGGGGTCACTGCTCCTTTCTCCTGGGTCCTGGTGTGCATCAGGTTTTGTTTGTGCCCTCCAAGAGTCTTGTTTCCCCTGTCCTGTGGAAGTTCTGTAATTAAATCCCACTGACCTTCAAAGTCAGATTCCCTGGGGATTCTCAGTCCCTTTCCTGGATCCAGGAAGTCCAGGATCCAGGTTGGAAAGTCAATTTGGGGCCTAGAACTTTTGCAACAGTGCAAGAACTCTTTCCCATCGGCTCTGTAGTGGGGCTAATGAGGACCGCCTCCAGAAGACTTGTGCCACAGGCCGCACCTCCCAGGTCTGCTGCTGCCAGAGTCTCTGTCCCCGCCACAGGCCACTGCTGACCCATGCCTCCGCAGGAGCTTCTCAAACACTCACAGGCAGGTCTGGCTCAGTCTCTTGTGGGGATCGCTGCTCCTTTCCCTGGGTCCTGGTGCACACAAGTTTTTGTTTGTGCCCTCTAAGTGTCTCTGGAGGGTATTAGGATTGATTTTAAACATGATTGTGCCCCCTCCTACACTCTTGTTTTGGTTTCTCCTTTGTTCTTGGATGTGGGGTATCTCTTTTTGGTGGGTTCCAACATTCTCCTGTTGATGGTTGTTTAGCAGCATGTGGTAAATGTTGGTAATTTTGGTAAATGTTCTATATGCACATGAAAAGTGAAAGTGAAGTGAAGTCGCTCAGTCGTGTCTGACTCTTAGCGACCCCATGGACTGCAGCCTACCAGGCTCCTCTGTCCATGGGATTTTCCAGGCAAGAGTACTGGAGTGGGGTGCCATTGCCTTCTCCATATGCATATGAAAAAAAGGTGTAATTTGTCATTGTTGGGTGCATTGTTCTAATATAGCAACTAGCTCAAGTTTGTTAGATGTGTTCAGATTTTCCAAATCCCTTCCAAGTTTTTGTCTGCTTGTTTCATTAGTTACTATACAAAGGGTATTAATTCTTCTGCTGCAGTTATGAATTTACCCTTTTCTTCTTTTAGTTCAATTTTTACTTTATATATTTTGAAACTAAATTATTAGATGTATTTAGATTTAGAACTATTATATTTTCCTTGTGGATTGACCCTTTATCACTATGAAATATGCAGCATTCAAGGCAGTAGAATTATTAGAGACAAAATTTTCATCGGATACTAGGTATATAAGCTTTCTTTTGGTTAGTATATTTTCTTCCACTGTTTTGTCCTAAGACTTCTGTGTCTTTATTTAAAGTGTGTCCCTTGACAGTATATACTTCGTGTGTGTTTCATAAATCCAGTCTGATGACATTAGTCTTTTCATTGCAAAGTATTTAATTCACTTGAATTGATATATACCAAATTGCTATTTGTTTCTGTTTGATTTTTCCAGTTTGCCTCCTTTTTTTCTGTTCTTATTGATTCATTTAAAACTTTATTATTTCACATTTCCCTTATTCTTATTTATACATTTTTTATTATCCTTTTAGTGTGTACCTTAGAAATTACAACATGCATGCTTAACTTACTACAACCTAATATAAATTAGAACTTTTACCACATTCCAAGTAATGTTGGAACTTTATAATACTTTAAACACACATTTTTTGAATTATGCATGTCTTGCATTTTAATTTTTTTTTTTTTAACTTTACAATATTGTATTGGTTTTGCCATATATCGAAATGAATCAGCCACAGGTATACATGTGTTCCCCATCCTGAACCCTCCTCCCTCCTCCCTCCCCATACCATCCCTCTGGGTCGTCCCAGTGCACCAGCCCCAAGCATCCAGTATTGTACATCGAACCTGGACTGGTGACTCGTTTCATATATGATATTATACGTGTTTCAATGCCATTCTCCCAAATCATCCCACCCTCTCCCTCTCCCACAGAGTCCAAAAGACTGTTCTATACATCAGTGTCTCTTTTGCTGTCTCGTATACAGGGTTATTGTTACCATCTTTCTAAATTCCATATATATGCGTTAGTATACTGTATTGGTGTTTTTCTTTCTGGCTTACTTCACTCTGTATAATAGGCTCCAGTTTCATCCACCTCATTAGAACTGATTCAAATGTATTGTTTTTAATGGCTGAGTAATACTCCATTGTGTATATGTACCATAGCTTTCTTATCCATTCATCTGCTGATGGATATCTAGATTGCTTCCATGTCCTGGCTATTATAAACTGTGCTGTGATGAACATTGGGGTACACATGTCTCTTTAAATTCTGGTTTCCTCAGTGTGTATGCCCAGCAGTGGGATTGCTGGGTCATAAGGCAGTTCTATTTACAGTTTTTTAAGGAATCTCCACACTGTTCTCCATAGTGGCTGTACTAGTTTGCATTCCCACCAACAGTGTAAGAGGGTTCCCTTTCCTCCACACCCTCTCCAGCATTTATTGCTTGGAGATTTTTGGATCACAGCCATTCTGACTGGCGTGAAATGGTACCTCATAGTGGTTTTGATTTGCATTTCTCTGATAATGAGTGATGTTGAGCATCTTTTCATGTGTTTGTTAGTCATCTGTATGTCTTCTTTGAAGAAATGTCTATTTAGTTCTTTGGCCCATTTTTTGATTGGGTCATTTATTTTTCTGGAATTGAGCTGTAGGAGTTGCTTATATATTTTTGAGATTAGTTGTTTGTCCGTTGCTTCATTTGCTATTATTTTCTCCCATTTCTGAAGGCTGCCTTTTCACTTTGCTTATAGTTTCCTTTGTTGTGCAGAAGCTCATTTTAATTCTTTTAAAAATATTTTAAACATTATTTTTTAAACCCTACAAACATTTACTATTATTTTATCATATCAGTATTCACTTAAAAACACCTTTGTAGTGTTTTTCCTTCCTACCTACATTTCTGTATTTCCTTTTGGGAATACTTTTTTTTTCTGCTTGAATAAATGCACGTCCCTTTTATTATTTATTTTAGTCTAGTGGTAATGAAGTCTCTGTTTTTATATGGATATATCTTTATTTCACTTGTATTTTTGAAGGATATTTTTTGTTTTTCCTTAAAAAGAAAACGCGCACACACAAAACAGCCCTCCACTGTCTGTTTTTTTGTTCTTTTGAGGATAACATGTTCTACCTCCTGCTACTTTGGGAGACTTTTTTTTTTCTGGCTTTTAGAAGTTTTACTGTGATGTGCCATCATGTGGTTTTCTTTGTATTTATACTTGGGATTCTCCAAGCTTTTGGTTCTGTGTATTGCAGTCTTTCATCACTTTTAGAAAATTAGCAGCAATTTTCTCTTCAAATATTGCTTCTGTCTAGTTGTTCTTGTCCTTTAATTATTGGCATTTTACTTTGCTTTCAGATTTGGTGCCAATAGTATCATATTTAACATTCCATTTTATGTGTATGTGTCATGGGGCTTGTTTCTTTTGGTTTTATTATTTTTAATATTTTACTTTCTCTGCGTACCTATCTAAGGCATCTGTTTAAGACTGAAATTGTGGGACTCTTCCTATGCTCCAAGTCATGTTTCTCCCCTTTCTCTAGCCTCTAGGTTTTTTAAAAAAACTTTTTATTTTATATTGGCGTATAACTGATTAACAATGTTATTATAGTTTCAGGTAGACAGCAAAGAGACTCAGCCATACATATACATGTATCCATTCTCCCTCAAACTCCCTCTCCAGCCTCCAGCTTTATTCGGGTGTATTTAATATCCAAAAAATTGCACTTAATTAATGTATACATTTTGATGAGTTTGGACATATACATATACCTGTGATATCATCACTACAATCAAGGTAATAAACATATCCCTCACCTCCAAAAGATTTCTTATGTCCCTTTATTTTCATTTTCTTTTAAGATCACTTAACATGAAATCTGTCCTCTTAACAAAATTTTAGATCGAACTCACCTTTCTGATGTCTCCTTCATTGACAGGTGGGTTGTTTACCACTAGTGCCACATGGGAAGCCCAACTTTATAGCACTGTATTATTAATTGCTCTGTCCAGTCCTTTCTTCTCTTCCTGGGCCTCCAGTTACTCATATGTTGGACATCTTCACATGTCCCTTACACTCTTTTTGTTACTTTTCATCTTTTATCTCTTGGCTCTAGTTTGTATATTGATCTGTCTTTCAATTCATCAACTTCTACTGTGTCTCTAGTTAAACCCGTCTAATGGCACCCCATTCTAGTACTCTTGCCTGGAAAATTCCATGGACGGAGGAGCCTGGTAGGCTATAGTCCATGCGGTTGCAAAGAGTCGGACACAACTGAGTGACTTCACTTTCTTTTCTTTATTTCTTTGCTATGCTATGCTAAGTCACTTCAGTCGTGTCCGACTCTGTGCGACCCCATAGACAGCAGCCCACCAGGCTCCCCCATCTCTGGGATTTTCCAGGCAAGAACACTGGAGTGGGTTGCCATTTCTTTCTCCAATGCATTCTTTCTTTCTTTCAGTTCAGTTTAGTTCAGTTCAGTTCAGTCGCTCAGTCGTGTCCGACTCTTTGCGACCCCATGAATCGCAGCACGCCAGGCCTCCCTGTCCATCACCAACTTCCAGAGTTCACCCAGACTCAAGTCCATCAAGTCAGTGATGCCATCCAGCCATCTCATCCTCTGCCGTCCCCTTCTCCTCCTGCCCCCAATCCCTCCCAGCATCAGAGTCTTTTCCAATGAGTCAACTCTTCCCATGAGGTGGCCAAAGTACTGGAGTTTCAGCTTTAGCATCATTCCTTCCAAAGAAATCCCAGGGCTGATCTCCTTCAGAATGGACTGGTTGGATCTCCTTGTAGTCCAAGGGACTCTCAAGAGTCTTCTCCAACACCACAGTTCAAAAGCATCATTCTTCGGTGCTCAGCTTTCTTCATAGTCCAACTCTCACACCCATACATGACTGAGCTCTTAATTTTATTTAGTTCTAGAATGTCCATTCATTTCTATTTTTAGTAAATTTTATTTCTCTGACAAACTTCTTCATCTTCATCTATTTTTATTTTTTTCCTCTGTATTCTTGAACATGTTAGCTGTTATTGTGTCTGACTCTTTGTGATTCCACGGAGTATAGCCTGCCAGGCTTCTCTGTCCATGGAATTCTCCAGGCAAGAACACTGGAGTGGGTGGCCATTCCCTTCTCCAAGGAGTCTTCCTGATCCAGGGGTTGAAACAGGTTTTCCTGCATTGCAGGCAGATTCTTTACTGTCTGAGCCACCAGGGGAGCCCTAAAAGGCTGGCTTGTCAATTCTCATTGGCTAGATGCAGTGTCTGGATCATACATAAATCTGTTCCTGTTGTGTTTTCCTCTGTAGACAAATAGGTGTGTGGGCAGATCACCTTAAACCAGTCAGGGAGCGCGCTATGCCAAGTCTTGGTTGTGGTTTTGGAAAGGCTTGATCTACCTCTGGTTCACCCTGTTCGTGGAGTGTAGGTTTTCTAGGACTCCCAAGTGCAAACCTGTTGTGTTCACTTTTATCTCTGAGGATATAATCTTTTGGGTTCCCAACAAAAGAGGAGTCTTGTATGAGATTCCCCACATTAGGCAGGAACTGGATCTTTTTTTTTTATTGAAGGATAATTAATTGCTTTACAGAATTTTGTTGTTTTCTGTCAAATTTCAACATGAATCAGCCATAGGTATACGTATATCGCCTCCCTTTTGAACCTCCCTCCCATCTCCCTCCCCATCCCACCCCTCTAGGTTGATACAAATAGACAGCCAACAGGAACTTACTGTATGGCTCAGGAACTGGATCTTGACCCCTGTGCACCCTTGCTGCACAGAGCTCAGAATAACACGAACAGTGCTCCAGTGACCTGCTTACTTCTCTGGAGCAGTTCATCACCATCTTCTTAGCTCTTCTGTGCTTCAAGGTGATTTTTAAATACCATACCAGCATTTTTAGGTATTTTTCCATGGAAGACTTGGCCTCTAATACTGGAAATGGAAATTTTAATTTCTTTTCATATTTTTTCTGATGAATTTTACTACATTGAAAAACAAAAATTTTATATACTGAAATCAGTCTGTCTTTTCCTTAATACCATCTTGATTTTGCATTATTCTTAGGGAAGTTTTCTTTTATTCAGAATTATAATGCATTTCTTTTTTTTTAATGAATTTATTTATTTATTTTTATTTTTGGCTGTGCTGGATTTTTGTTGCTGCTTGGGCTTTCTCTGGTTGCAGAGAGTAGAGGCTACTCTCTAGTTATGGTGCGAGGGCTTCTCATTGTGGTGGCTTCTCTTAAGAGTTGAGGAGCATGGGCTCTAGAACCCGTGGGCTTTAGTAGTTGCAGCACATGGGCCCAACAGCTGCAGTTCCCAGGCTCTAGAGCACAGGCTCAGTAGTTATGGCGCACAGGCTCAGTTGCTCCGAGGCCGGTGGCATCTACCCGGATCAGGGATCGAATCTATGTCTCCTGCATTGGCAGATAAATTCTTTACCACTGACCCACCAGGGAAGCCCCTGTATTTCTGTTTTTAACATTTAGCTGTTTAATGTATTTGCAGTTTGTTTTTGTAAATAGTATAAAGTTAAGATCTTAGCTATTTTCCTTTAAAATGGAGAACCAGTTGTTCCAACACTATTGATGAGATCAGTAGTCAGAAAACTATGGCCAACCCACTTTTGTTAAGAAAGTTTTATTGGAACACGGCCATGCCTACTTGATTACATATTGTCTCTGACTTCTTTAATATTGTACCAGCAGAGCTGAATAATTGCAACAGAAATTGCAGTTAGAAAATTCATATTCCTAATGAGTTAATGATATTGAGCACCTTCTCTGAGCTTACTTACTATCTGTGTATCCTCTCTGGTGATGTGTCCCATAGAGCCATATGTTTATTTTCTAGTAATTTAAGAAAAAGTTTACCAATTCCTATATTAGACTATACTTTTTTAAAAAATCAATGACATGTGCTCAGCAGCTTGTCCTGAGGACACTAGATATACACTATATCTATTTATATACTGTGTGTGTGTGTGTATGCATGCTAATTTGCTTTAGCCATGTCTAACTCTTTGCAACCCCATGGACTGTAGCTTGCCAGGCTCCTCTGTCCATGGGATTCCCCAGGCAAGAATACCAGAGTGGGTTGTCATGCCCTCCTCCCAGGGATCAAAGAGACCCAACTCTTGTGTCTCCTGCATTGGCAGGCGAGTTCTTTACCACTAAAGCCACTTGGGAAGTCCTAGACTATACTTTTTTAACTGATCTCAGTTTTTACTTTAGCATATAATGTGTTTCATATCTTTTTCTAGAATCTTGTCTGTTTATTATTATTTCTTATTAAGAACTTCATTTGTTCATTTTATCACTCCTAGAGTTATTGTAGCATTTTATTGGCTTTGAAGATGCAATGTGTTTAGGTTTGTTGAGGTATTATTTGCATATAATAAGATTTATCCTTTTTATGTGTACAGTTCTGTGAGTTTTGACAAATGTATACAGGCAGATAGAGAACAGTTTCATCACTCTTAAAGTTTCTTCCTCCCCATTTGTTCATCCCCTTCTCCTCACCACTAAGCCCTGGCAGCAGCTGATGTGTTTTCTTTTGCCTACAGTTTTTTCTTTTTCAGAATGTCAGATATATGAAATCATACACTAAGGCGTTTTAAGTCTGAATTCTTTGACCTAGCATCATGTATTTGAGATTTGTCCATGTTGTTTGCATGCGTGGTCATTGCCTTTTATTGCTGAGTAGTGGTTCTTTATGTTCATTCACTGGTGATGGACATTTGGGTTGAATCCAGTTTTTGGCAATTATGAATAAAGCCAATAGAAACATTTACATGCAAGATATTGTCTGAACATACATGTTTTTATTTTTTTGGACAAATGCCTAGGAATGGAATTGTTGGGTCATAGTTACAATGAATGTATGTTTAACTGTATAAGAAACTGCCAGACTGTTTTCAGCTTACCTTCCAAAGTGGTTATACCATTTTTTTCATTTCCACTATCAATTATGAAAGTTGCAGGTGCTTTGCATCCTTGCCAGCACTTAGTATTTATCAGTTTGTTTGTTTTTCCATTTTAGTGATTATAATAGCTTGAGCATTATAGTTTTAATCTCTAATTAATTTCTTAGTTCATATTCCTAATGAGCTAATGATGTTGAACACCTTATCTGAGCTTACTTACCATTTCATCTGTGTATCCTCTCTGCTGATGTGTCCAATGTCTTTTGCTTATTTTTAAAAATTGGGGTGTTTATTTTCTTATAGTTAACTTATGAGACTTTTTTATATTTGTTCTGAATGCTAGTCCTTTATCAAAAATGTGTTTTGCAGGGACTTCCCTGGCAGTCCATTGGTTAAGACTCCATGCTTCCAATGCAAGGGACACAGGTTCAATTCCTAGTCAAGGAGCTGCTGCGCAGGCCGTTTTCTCTCAGTGTGTCACATGTCTTTATTTCTTAACAGTGTCTTTCAAAGAATACAAGTTATAAATTTTGATAGTCCACTTTATCCATTTTTTGTTTTATGTTTTATATAATTTTCTATTGCTATGTAACAAGTTACCACAAACTTAATGGTTTTAAACAACATAGATTTATTATCTCACAGTTTGCATGGGTCTGGAATCCAAGTTAGCTAGATTCTCTCTGCTCAAGGTCACACGAAACTGAAGTCAGTGTTCTGACTGGGCTGATTGCCTTCTGGAGCCCAGTGTCCTCTGCCACACTCACATAGTATTTGACTGAATCCAGTTCCTTATAATTGTAGGACACAGGTTCCTTTCCTCTGGCTGGCCATCAGCCATTGACTCTTCTCAGCTTGCAGAGGCTGCCCATCATTTCCTGCCATATAGCCTTCTCCAGAGCATGGCAGCAACTTTTTTAAGAATGACAGGAGAGCATCTGCTTCAGTTTCAAATCTCTCTGACTTCTCTTGTCTCTGAGATCTAAACCTTTGTTTTAAAGGGCTCCCCAGAATAGGTCAAGCCACTCACATTCAAGGGAGTTATACAGGGTATGTGCATTAGAAGGGAACTCCTACTTTCTTAGAACTCCAAGAAAATCCCAGGAGGCCACCTTAGATTTCTTCCTACCACGTGATTTGTACTTTTTGTTTCTGAGAGATCTTTGCCCCCTCCAAAGTGGTGAAAACTTTTCCAATTTCTTTCCTTTTTTTCCCCCTTTTTTGCTATGCCACAAGGCTTGCGCGAGCTTAGTTCCTTAGCTAGGGATTGAACCCAGGCCATGGCAGTGAAAGCATTGAGTTCTAACCCGTGAACTTCCAGGAAACTCCCTATGATTTCTTTTAGAAGGTTAATAATTTCAGAGTTTCTATCTAGACCTATAGTTCATTGTTCAGTTCAGTTCAGTTCAGTCGCTCAGTCGTGTCCAACTCTTTGCGACCCCATGAATCGCAGCACGCCAGGCCTCCCTGTCCATCACCAACTCCCGGAGTTCACCCAGCCTCACGTCCATCGAGTCAGTGATGCCATCCAGCCATCTCATCCTCTGTCGTCCCCTTCTCCTCCTGCCCCCAATCCCTCCCAGCATCAGAGTCTTTTCCAATGAGTCAACTCTTCCCATGAGGTGGCCAAAGTACTGGAGTTTCAGCTTTAGCATCATTCCTTCCAAAGAAATCCCAGGGCTGATCTCCTTCAGAATGGACTGGTTGGATCTCCTTGCAGTCCAAGGGACTCTCAAGAGTCTTCTCCAACACCACAGTTCAAAAGTATCAATTCTTCAGCGCTCAGCCTTCTTCATAGTCCAACTCTCACATCCATACATGACCACGGGAAAAACCATAGCCTTGACTAGACGGACCTTTGTTGGCAAAGCAATGTCTCTGCTTTTGAATATGCTATCTAGGTTGGTCATAACTTTCCTTCCAAGGAGCAAGCGTCTTTTAATTTCATGGCTGCAGTCACCATTTGCAGTGATTTTGGAGCCCCAAAAAATAAAGTCTGACACTTTCCACTGTTTCCCCATCTATTTCCCATATGTATATATTGTATTAAGTATGTATGTATGTATTGTACACATCCTTAATATGTACAATTCCATGGTCTTTTTGTATATCACACAGTGGTGCAGCCACTGCATTAATTCTAGAACATTCTCAATACATAAAAAAGAAACCCTCAATTCATTAGCATTCAGTCTCCACTTCCTTTTCCCCCAGCTTGGCAACCACTAATCTACTTTCTGTCTCAATTTGCCTGCCCTATAGATGTTTTGTATCAGTGTAATCACACAATATTTGCACTTTTGTGTCTGCCTTTTCCAGTAACCATTTGCAAGGTTTGCACGGTTCACCCATGTTGCAGCATGTATTAGCACTTCATTCCTTTTTATGGCCTAATAATTTTGGGGGGCTCCAAAATCACTGCAGATGGTGATTGCAGCAAGGAAATTAAAAGACGCCTACTCCTTGGAAAGAAAGTTATGACCAACCTAGATAGCATATTCAAAAGCAGAGACATTGCTTTGCCAACAAAGGTCCGTCTAATCAAGGCTATGGTTTTTCCTGTGGTCATGTATGGATGTGAGAGTTGGACTGTGAAGAAAGCTGAGTGCCGAAGAATTGATGCTTTTGAACTGTGGTGTTGGAGAAGACTCTTGAGAGTCCCTTGGACTGCAAGGAGATCCAACCAGTCCATTCTGAAGGAGATCAGCCCTGGGTGTTCATTGGAAGGATTGATGCTAAAGCTGAAACTCCAGTACTTTGGCCACCTCATGGGAAGAGTTGACTCATTGGAAAAAGACTCTGATGCTGGGAGGGATTGGGGGCAGGAGGAGAAGGGGACGACAGAGGATGAGATGGCTGGATGGCATCACCGACTTGATGGACATGAGTTTGAGTGAAATCCGGGAGTTGGTGATGGACAGGGAGGCCTGGTGTGCTGCGATTCATGGGGTTGCAAATAGTTGGACACGACTGAGCTACTGAACTGAACTGAATACTCCATTGTATGACTATACATTTTGTCTTTCCATTTGTCAGTTGACAGACGAGTTGTTTCTGTGTTTTGGCTGTTACGAATAATGCTGCTATGAATATTTTCTTCCTTTTTTAACTGAGCTGTTTCAGAGATAAAGTACCAACATCATGGCCTTTTACCCCTAAATTCTTAAGCATGTTTCTCCTAAGTTACAAGGGCATTCTTTTCCATAACCACAGTGAAGTTACCAGATTTAGGAAATTTATCATTGATATAACACTGTTATCTAATATACAATCCATATTCAAACTTTACTGATTTAATTAGTGATTTTAAACATCTTAAACAGTGTTTAAAAATTACAAATTTTTTTATTAAGTGAAATTCATTTAACATAAATTAACCAATTAAAGTGGATAGTTTGGTGGCATTGAAATGATGTAGGAAGTATTTCCTCTCTTTCTATTTTCTGAAGGAGATTGGCATTAATTTTTCTTTAAATGTTTGGTAAAATTCTCTAGTGAAGCCTTGTGGCCAGGAGATTTTCTGTTCAGGAGACTTTTAGTTATGAATTCAGTTTTTTAAATGATTTCAGTAGGACTCAAGTTACCTGTTGCATCCTGGTTGACTTTTTGGTAGTTTGTGGGTTTTGAAGAATTGGTCTATTTTTTGGTAGATTGTTCAGTTTATAAGTACTAAATTATTTATAGTGTTCTCTTATTATCCTCCTAATGGCTGCAGGATCTAAAGTCATATCGCTTTGTTCCTGATATTGGAGACAGAGAGGTCTTCTCTGTTTTTACCTTTGTCAGCCTTTCTAGAGGTTTATATTGATTTATTTTTTAAACCAGCTTTTTGTGTCACTGACTTTTTTCTGTTGTTTTATTGTTATTGATTTCTGTTCTTTTATATTTCCTTCCTTTTGCCTGCTATGGGGTTTTTTGTTTTTTCTTCTTCTTCTTTTCTAGTTTCTTTTTATTTATTTATTTATTTTTATTGAAGGATAATTGCTTTACAGAATTCCATTGTTTTCTGTCAAACCTCAACATGAATCAGCCATAGACATACGTATATCCCTTCCCTTTTGAGCCTCCCTCCCAACTCCCTCCCCATCCCACCGCTCTAGGTTGATACAGAGCCCGTTTGAGTTTCCTGAGCCATACAGCAAATTCCTGTTGGCTATCTATTTTACATATGGTAATGTAAGTTTCCATGTTACTCTTTCCATACATCTCACCATCTCCTCTCTTCTCCCCATGTCCATAAGTCTGTTCTCTATGTCTGTTTCTCCATTGCTGCCCTGTAAATAAACTCTTCAGAACCATTTTTCTAGATTCTATATATGTGCATTTTTCTAAAAGTAGGAAATTACTGATTTGAGTTCTTTCTTTTCTAATGTAAACTTCAGTTCAGTTCAGTGGCTCAGTTGTGTCCAACTCTTTGAGACCCCATGGACTGCAGGACACCAGGCTTCCCTGTCCATCACCAACTCCTGGAGCCTATTCAAACTCATGTCCATTGAATCAGTGATGCCATCCAACCATCTCATACTCTATCGTCCCCTTCTCCTCCCGCCTTCAATCTTTCCCAGCATCAGGGTCTTTTCCAATGAGTCAGTTCTTCGCATCAGGTGGCCTAAGTATTGGAGTTTCAGCTTCAGCATCAGTCTTCCCAGTGGATATTCAGGACTGATTTCTTTCAGGATTGATTAGTTTGATCTCCTTGCAGTCCAAGGGACTCTCAAGCGTCTTCTCCAACACCACAGTTCAAAAGCATCAATTCTTCAGTGCTCAGCTTTCTTTATAGAAAGCTCTCACATCCATACATGACTACTGGAAGAATCATAGCTTTGGCTAGACAGACTTTTGTTGGTAAAGTAATGTCTCCACTTTTTAATATGCTGTCTAGATTGGTCATAGCTTTTCTTGCAAGGAGAAAGCATCTTTTAATTTCATGGCTGCAGTCATCATCTGCAGTGATTTTGAAGCCCAAAAAATAAGTCTGTCACTGTTTCCATTTTTTCCCCCTCTATTTGGACTGGGTGCCATGATGTTGGTTTCCTGAATGTTGAGTTTTAAGCTAACTTTTTTACTCTCTTCTTTCACTTTCATCAAGAGGCTCTTTAATAGTTCTTCACTTTCTGCCATAAGGGTGGTGTCATCTGCATATCTGAGGTTATTGATATTTTTACTGGCAATCTTGATTCCAGCTTGTGCTTCATCCAGCCTGGCAATTCACATGATGTACTCTGCATATAAGTTAAATAAGCAGGGTGACAATATACAGCCTTAACGTACTTCTTTCCCAATTTGGAACCAGTCTGTTGTTCCATGTCCAGTTCTAACTGTTGCTTCTTGACCTGCATACAGATTTCTCAGGAGGCAGGTCAGGTGGTCTGATATATCCATCTCTTTAAGAATTTTCCAGTTTGTTGTGATCCACATAGTCAAAGGCTTTGGTGTAGTCAATAAATCAAAAGTAGATGGTTTTTTGACATTCTCTTGCTTTTTCTATGATCCAGTGGATGTTGACAGTTTGATCTCTGGTTCCTCTTCCTTTTCTAAATCCAGCCTGAACATCTGGAAGTTCACAGTTCATGTATTGCTGAAGCCTGACTTGGAGAATTTTGAGCATTACTTTACTAGCATGTGAGATGAGTGCAATTGTGCGGTAGTTTGAGCATTCTTTGGCATTGCCTTTCTTTGGAAATGGAATGAAAACTGACCTTTTCCAGTCCTGTGGCCACTGCTGAGTTTTCCAGATTTGCTGGCATATAGAGTGCAGCACTTTGACAGCATCATCTTTTAGGATTTGAAATAGCTCAACTGGAATTCCATCATCTCCACTAGCTTTGTTTGAAGTGATGTTTCCTAAGGCCCACTTGACTTTGCATTCCAGGATGTCTGGCTGTAGGTAAGTGATCACAGTATCGTGGTTATCTCTGTCATGATCTTTTTTGTTTAGTTCTTCTGTGCATTCTTGGCACTTCTTCTTAATATCTTCTGCTTCTGTTAGGTCCATACCATTTCTGTCCTTTATTGTACTCGTCTTCGCATGAAATGTTTCCTTGGTATCTCTCATTTTCTTGAAGAGATCTCTAGTCTTTCTCATTCTCTTGTTTTCCTTTATTTCTTTGCACTGATCACTGAGGAAGGCTTTCTTATCTCTCCTTGCTATTCTTTGGAACTCTGCATTCAAATGGGTAAATCCTTCCTTTTCTCCTTTGCCTTTCACTTCTCTTCTTTTGTCAGCTATTTGTAAGGCCTCCTTACAAATAGCTCCAGACAACATGTAATGTAAACTTAGCAAGTCAATTTCCCTCTCAGCAGTGCTTCAACTATGCCCCATACATTTTGATATGTCAGACTTTCATTTTCATTCATTTCTAATGTATTTTTAAGTTTTATCTTGAGTCTTTCTCTTTGGACCCACAAATTATTTAGAAGTGGTTCTTTAGTTCTAAGTGTTTGAATATTTTCTGTATCTTTCTGTTATTTATATTAACAGTTTGATACCTTTATGGTCAGAGAACATGATCTATGATTTTAATCCTTTAAATTTGTTGAGGTTTATTTTATGGCCCAAGTAGATATTTTTCTTGGTAGATATTCAGTGAGCACCTTAAAAGAATTTATTCTGCTATTGTTGGGTGAAGTGTTCTGTATATATCAATTAGACCCTGTTGATTGATTTTACTGTTCACTTCTATATCTTTGATGATTTTTTGTATAGAGTTCCAGCCATTACTGAAATAGGATATTAATATCTTAAAGTATTATCATGGCTTGGCTATACTGGTCTTCTCATTTCATCTCTTAGCAGTCTTTGTTTCTTACATTTAAGGCTCTGTTGTTTGGTACATGACACATTTAGAGTTGTTATGTCTTCCTGGTGGTGATGGTTGTTCTGTTGCCAAGTCACGTCCTGCTCTTTGCCACCCCATAGACTGCAGCATGCCAGGCTTCCCTGTCCCTCACCATCTCCTGGAGTTTGCCCACATTCTTGTCCATTGAATCAGTGATGCCATCCAACCATCTCATCCTCTGTCGCCCTCTTTTTTTGCCTTCCATGTTTCCCAGCATCAGGGTCTTTTCCAAGGAGTTGGCTGTTCGCATTAGGTAGCCAAAGTGTTAGAACTTCAGCTTCAGCATCAGTCCTTCGAATGAGTATTAAAGGTTGATTTTCCTGAAGATTGGCTGATTTGATCTCCTTGTTGTCCAAGGGACTCTCAAGTCTTCTCCAGTACCACACTTAGAAAGCATCAATGCTTTGGCGCTCTGCCTCCTTTATGGTCCCACTCTCACATCTGTACATGACTGCTGGAAAGTCCATAGCCTTGACTATATAGACCTCTGTCGGCAAAGTGATGTCTTTGCTTTTTAAGACATTGTCTAGGTTTGTCATAGATTTCCTGCCAAGGAGCAATCATCTAATTTCATGGCTGCAGTCACAATCTGCAGTGATTTTAGAACACAGGAAGAAGAAATATGTCACTGCTTCCACTTTTCCCCCTTCTATTTGCCATGAAGTGATGGGACCAGATGTCATGATCTTAGTTTTTTTAATACTGAGTTTTAAGTTGGCTTTTTCACTCTCTCCATTCACTCTCATCAAAAGGTTCTTTAGTTCCTCTTTGCTTTCTGCCATTAAAATGGTATCATCTGCATGTCTAAGGTTGTTGGTATTTCTCCCAGCAATCTTGTTTCCAGCTTGCCACTCATCCAGCTTGGCATGTTGCATGATGTGCTCTTGTATATAAGTTAACAGGGTGACAATAAACACTCTTAAAAACAAAAAACACCCTTGTCATTCTCCTTTTTCAGTTTTGAACCAGTCAGTTGTTCCATATAAGGTTCTAACTGTTGCTTCTTGGCCCACATACATGTTTCTCAGGAGACAGGTAAGATGGTCTGGTATTCCCATCTCTTTCAGAGTTGTTCACAGTTTGTTATGATCCACACTGTCAAAGCCTTTACTCAATGAAACAGAGGTAGATGTTTTTCTGAAATTCCCTTGCTCTCTCTGTGATCCAGCTAATGTTGGCAATTTGATCTCTGGTTCCTCTACCTTTTCTAAACCCAGCTTGAACATCTAGAAGTTCTTGGTTCATGTACTGTTGAAGCCTAGCTTGGAGAATTTTGAGCATAACCTTACTAGCATGTGAGATGAGTGCAATTGTCCGGTAGTGTGAACATTCTTTGGTACTGCCCTTCTTAGGAATTGGGATGAAGATTGACCTTTCCTAGCCATGTCACCACTGCTGCGTTTTCCAAATTTGCTGACATATTGAGTGCAGCCCTTTAATAGCATCATCTTTTAGAATTTTAAATTCCATCTATGCTGGAATTCCATCATCTCCACTAGCTTTATTGGTAGCAATGCTTCCTAAGGCCCACTTGACTTCACACTCCAGAATGTCTGGCTCTGGGTGAGTGGACCGCACTCTCATGGTTATCCGGGTCATTAAGATCTTTTTTTGTACAGTTCTTCTGTGTACTCATGCCATCTCTTCTTGATCTGTTCTGCTTCTGTTAGGTCTTTACCATTTCTGTCCTTCATTGTGTCAATCTTGGGATGAAATGTTTCTTTGATATCTCCAATTTTCTTAAAGAGATCTCTAGTCTTTGCTCTTCTGTTGTTTTCCTCTATTTCTGTGCATTGCTCATTGAAGAAGGCCTTCTTGTCTCTCCTTATTGTTCTCTGGAACTCTGCATGCGGTTGGGTATACCTTTCCCTTTTGCCCTTTGCTTTTCACTTCTCCTCTTTTCTCAGCTATTTGTAAAGCTTCCTCAGACAATCACTTTGCCTTCTCCCCTCTCTTTGGGATGGTTTTGTTGACTGCCTCCTGTACAATATTATGAACCTCTGTCCATAGTTCTTCAGGCATTCTGTTTACTAAATCTAGTTCACCTCCGCTGTGTAACATAGGGAATTTGACTTAGATCATACCTGACTGGCCAAGTGGTTTTCTCTACTTTCTTTAAGCCTGAATTTTGCTATGAGAAGCTCATGATCTGAGCCACAGTCAGCTCCAGGTCTTGTTCCTGCTGACTGTATAGAGCTTTTCCATCTTCAACTACAAAGAATGTAATCAATCTGATTTTGGTATCGACTATTTGGTGATGTCCATCTGTAAGTTGTCTCTTGTGTTGTTGAAAAAGGGTGTTTGCTATGACCAGTTCTCCTGGAAAAATTCTGTTAGCCTTTGCCCTGCTTCATTTTGTATTCCAAGGCCATACTTACCTGTTTATTCCAGGTATCTCTTGACTTCTTACTTTTGCATTCCAGTCTCTTATGATGAATAGGACATCTCTTTTTTCGTGTTAGTTCTAGGATGTCTTGTAGATCTTCATAGAACTGATCAGCTTCTTTGGCATTGGTGGTAGCAGCATAGACTTGGATTACTGTGATGTTCAATGATTCGCCTTGGAAACGAACTGAGATCGTTGTGTCATTTTTGAGGTTACACCCAAGTACTGCATTTCAGGTTCTTTTGTTGACTATGAGGGCTACTCCATTTCTTCTGTGGGATTTCTGCCCACAGTAGTAGATATAACAGTTATCTGAATCAAATTCACCCATTCCCGTCCATTTTAGTTCACTGATTGCTAAGATGTTGGTGTTTACTCTTGCCATCTCCTGCTTGGCCACATCCAATTTACCTTGATTCATGGACCTAACATTCCAGGTTCCTGTGTAATATACTGTTCTTTACTATCATCGTTGAATTAATTGGATTTTACTGTCATCACCAGACACATCCATAACTGAGCATCGTTTCCACTTTGGCCCAGGTGCTTTATTCTTTTTGGAGCTATTAGTAGTTATTCTCTGTTCTTCCTCGGTAGCATGTTGGACACTTCCTGACCTGGGTGGCTCATCTGTCAGCAAGAATTCTGGGTTGGTTTGCCATTCGCTCCCCCGGTGGATCACATTTTGTCAGAACCGTCCACTATGACCCGTCCGTCTTGGGTGGCTCTGCATGGCATGACTCATAGCTCGTAGCTTCACTGAGTTAGACAAGTCCCTTCACCATGACAAGGCAGTGATCCTTTAATCATCATGTAATGTCCCTCATTGTCTCCAGCTATTTTCTTTGCTCCGAAATCTGTTCATTGGATAGCGTATAGCCACTGTACTTTTTTTTTGTTTGTTTATGCTTGCATGGTATATCTGTTTTTAGCCTTTTACATTCAGCCTTTGTATTTGAAGATTTCTTACAGACAACATATTATTGTATCTTTTGTTAACCTACTCTGCCAGTGTTTTGTGTAGGTCTCAGCCTAGCAGTGCTGTTACCTGGGCGTGTCTGGGGGCAATCACGTGGGCCAGTGTTGTAGCTGGACCAGCCTGTGTGGTTCTTACTATGATTGCAAGGTGCACCTCAGCAACACGCATCAGAGAACGCCAAAACACAAGGTTTCATTGCTGGCAGGTCCTGACACAGCATGCCTTAGGCACATGTTAAAGGAGTAAGAAGAGACATGGGTAGGGGGCCACAGGCCATCCCTGCGCTTCAGCCTTTACTGAGGTGGAGGGTGAGATGCCTGGGGTTTAGATCTTTATATTAAAGGTAACTACTGATATGTTACGGCTTAAGTCTGCCACTGTGTTTTCTGTATGTTTCCTCTTTTTCCTTACTTTTCTGTGGGTTTTTTAAAAAATATTTTTTATACCATTTTGATATATTTTTAATGCCTGAGTATATCACTTTATACAGTTTGCTTAGGTATTGCTCTCGGTATTGTATTATTATGTACTTATCCCAGTCTAATGATTTGTGTCTTACCAGTCCGTGTGAAGTATAGAAACTGTATTTCAATTTTGGTCCCTATACCTTCCCCAATTTTTAGACATAATAGTATTTCCTCCACATGGGGATACTCCATTTTGGTGAAACTGGAAGTTGGTATGCTTGTCTTTTATCTGTCATCTTTACTAAATTGTTCATTAGCAGTTCTTCATTACTTCTAGTACTTGTCTTGAATTCTACATATAGTTGTATTTTATTTTTATCTTATCACCAAGCAACACAAGTCTATTTTTCTATTTTTCAACATCAGCAGTGATCTCTGTCTTTCATTTTACTGTATAAATGAGAGATTTACTTGCAGTTTGCCGCTCTGCTTCTAAGTTTTTATGATACAGTCTGGGTGTTTTAAGTCTAAATTTTTATCTGACTACCTCTGATTTTCATTTTTATATGATCTGTCTTTAGATCCTCTCTGACTTCACTCCAGCTCTCCCCCTCATTCCATCCACTCCACCAGTAATGAGGTTTTTGTTTTTCTTCTTTCCATCAGGCTTTTGCATTTGTTGTTCCTGCTGCCTGAATTGCTTTGGTTTCTCACCTTATAAAAGGTTTTTACTGTCATGTGACATTCTCACTAAAACCTTCCCTGGTCACCCCACTCAAGTTATAATTCATCCCCTCATCTAAACCCCCAATTCTCTTCCCTACTTGGTTTTCTTTTCATAGCACTTATGATCACTATGTACTATTTTATCTATTAGCTGATTTATTGTCTGTTTCTCTTTGTTAGAATATAAGTTCCATGAAGGCAGGAGTTTTTCTATATTTTGTATTCCTGGTGCCCGGAACAGAGCCTGGCACATATGGGTACTCAATAAGTCTTTATTTAAATAACTAATCTTCATCTATTTAGCATTTTCCTTCTTCAGTTAGAAGTATCAGGCCAAAGGATGTGTTTTTTATTAATAGTTCTTTGTATCATTTGCCATATAACTTTCTTTTCATTTGTTTTCTTTCTTATTTATTTATACCAGGTAATACTTTTCAATGGTTTAAAACTCAAATAGTATAATAGGGTTTGTGTTGAATAGTATTCCTCCCATGTCCATACTCAAGCACCCTGCTCTTCTCCTCAGAAGCAATTCGCTTTGTCACTTTCTTGATACTCCTTACCAAGATAGTCTCATACAGCTTTCTGAAAAGTTGACAAAATATTTTACAACTGTCTGCCCAGTCCTATTTTCCTTTCTACCTGCTCCTCAGTCCTTCTCAGCGGGCAGTGTACATCATTTTTGAGAGAATGTTACTAGCTAGCTGTCGTGCCAAGTGCTGAGGGAGTGATACAGCGAAGGATTATTTTGCCCATGCTCTTGAAGTTCAAAATCCAAATGGGGTGGGAAGGTATGCACACTTAAAAAGAAACACAGGATTTAAAAAGATCAAGATGATACATGTGAAATATCATGAACATTGAATTATTAATCGTTGAATGAAATCTAAATAACAAATACCAGGAAAATTAGCTCTTCAATGCAGAGAGTGACTCCATTATCAGGGAAGAATACATTGGCTTTGGATAATCTGAGAAGAGTGTAGAAGAAGTATACAGTATACCTTCTGTGTGTGTATGAACATGATACTGAAGATCTTACTAGCAATATATTTTTACGCTGTATTTTCAGAGAAGAATAACAAAGTCTTTCTCTTGTGAAGGAGAGACTATGTTTGCTTATAACAAAGTCAGTGAGAGGACTTGCTGTAAAGATGTATCAGATACAGTGGGGATTCAGGGAGAAATCATAACCATTTGGGGAAATCAAGAAAATGTTTATAGGGAATTCATGATCAAGATAGGTCTTGAAAGAGAAGTAATAATAGCACAAAAGGATAACGCTAGTGGAAGACTCTAGTACAGGGACTGGCAAACCATAACTCTTAAGTGGACCACTTGTTTTTGTAAATAAAATTTCATTGGAGACATAGTCGTGCCCATTGGTTTATGTATAGTCTCTGACAGCTTTCCTGCTGTAGTGGCAGAGTTGAGCTGTTGAAATAGACCACAATAGTCTGCAAAGCCTAAAATACTTAATATTTGGTCTTCTACAGAAAGAATGTTTGCTGTTCCCTACAAGTAGATAGACTCTGGGTGAGAAAGTATTATTAACTATTAAAGAAATGAAAATGGCATATTTATTTCGGCTAGAGAGGGAAGTCACTAATAGAAGATTGGGTGGTTAAAGAGGAGGTTAGCTTTGAGGAACTTTAGTAGGAAGACCATTACGGATAGAGAAGTGAAGGCCTCTCTAGAATGGGACAGTAGTTCCTTTTGGGATAGATGTGGCCTGTCCTTAATCATCCTTTTCTAATCTTTCCCTCACTAGCCAAGAAGGATCAGGAAGGTGGAGAAGAAAAGAAATCTCTGCAAAAGAAAAAAGTGAAAGAGTTAAAGGTGTTGGATTCCAAGACAGCCCAGAATCTCTGTGAGTAACTGCGATCCCAGCAATTTGAAATGTGAAGGAGTTCTTCTGAGAGCCTAATTCTGGTGGATCCAGGGTCCCTTGATATGAAACTTAATAATTCTTGCTGTATACTTGGCATTGCATAGTAAATATCTGATATCTACTCCCTTCAATAGTACCACATGGTTGTTAGTATCTAGTTTTATGGTAAGAAAATAAAGGCAATAGGACTGTAAGGAATTTGCCTCATCACATAGCGAATAAGAGACCGGTCCGAGAGTTAAGCCTCAGGTTTTATTTCAGAGCCCTAAGTATTTCCATTGCATCCATAGAAAATCTAACAAAAATTTTCTACCCATCGCATATTTCCTTCTTTCTCATTTTCTTTTAAGTATTTCCTTTATAGGTGGGTACTGGCATGACTTCAGTTAAATGTAAAATAACTTTGTGGTTAGAACAAATAATGTAAACCCTGTGCTTCTCAGAGTAGGATCAGTAGCTTCAAAGACTTCTGTTCTGAACTTTATCCTTATACTCATAACTCTGTTTGCTGGCAAATTTCAGATCAAAACTCCTCTGCAGAGTTGTTATAGGTTGTATTTAATGATCAGGATGAATGTTCATTTTTTTGTTCACTCTAACTGTCGATCTCCTGACTTTATGTTGAGTAATTAAGATTTAAATATTCGTTCAACAAATATTTGAGGGTCTCCCAGCTTTCAGGCTCTATTAGGCACATACTAGGCACGTGTTCAGAGATGAAAGGGTATGGATTCCATAAAAGCCACTCACAGTGGGGTGACGTGGCTATTGCCCCCATTTTACCAAGTGAGAAAACTAAAGTTCAGATGTTACGACTTAGCCAAGATCACACAGTTAACTTCTGGGTATGTGTCCTCGTTAAGTCAGTAATATAATGAGAATAGTAAGCTTTTACATCATTCTTGACTATATAATATTAGATCATTGACAACAAATATCACTAAGTAGTGTCTGTAGGTAAGTCTTTTTATGGGAACTAAAGTGAAGTGAGGCATAATAGTTGCTCTTCTCAAGATTATCTCTAGCAACGTAAAAATGAGTGATTTTTATTTTAGAAAATGATAAAAGACTGTGGGTAGTACAGTGTTATTTCCAGTTGAATGATATCAATATGGAAAACAAAATTTAGGAAGAGAATTGAGTTTAGGATGGTCTAGGAAGTATTGTTTAGTGATTCAGTGATTATTAAATGCCTTTTCTATGGCGGGGAGGCAAAACCGAATAAGGTCATCCTCATGAGCCATATGCCTGGTGGAGATGAAAAAGTAAATATGATAATAGCACAGTTTGGTGAGTGCTGTGATGGAGGTGTGCGTGGATGATTATTAGAGCGCTGGGCAAGGTCTGGACCAAGTGGGAGGAGTGCTGGAGGGAGCTCAGCCTCGAGGTCATTCTAAGTGGGTTAAAACTTAACAGCAGACTAAAGGAAGGGTGAGGGCTGGCTTGTCTCATTTCAGGCATAGGGATCAGCGTGTGTGAAGGCACAGAGGCATGAGGTAACATTGTCCCAGTTCAGGAAGTGCAGTAGTTGAGAGCAGCTGAGTAAAGGCCATTTGTGGGGGAGTGGTGGTTGAAGAAGTTTTCAAGAAGTAGGCTAGATGATACAGACGTCTTGGTAGGCTTAGGCTAAAAGGTATGTATTTTGACCTGAAAACTGTGGAAGTTATTGGAGGGATTTTAATTAAAAAAAGTGAGAGATACAGCCCTCTGTAATTTTGGGGAGGACTACTTCAGCAGTGATTTTTGAGGCTGGATTGCTAGGAGATGGGGAGACGGGAAGATGTGTTATGTTATTGCTTTTAACTAGATGAGAGGTGATCAGGGCTGAAACTGAAGTTGTAAGAATGGATATGAAGGCAGAAGATACCAAGAAGAGAGAATTAATGGAACTTAGTGATTGATAGAGAGGAGAAAGATGTTTTCTTGGGTTAAGATCCCTCTATAGAGAGTGGAACCCTTTGTGGAAGTAGAATCTGCTCCTGCTGGATTTTCCTGTCTTTTGTGGGGGAAGTGGTGGACGTGAATGAGAGGCTTAATGGTGGTGGGTAGAAATGATTGATTTAATTTTAGGACAGAATTTAAGATTCCTGTGGGACTCTCCAGGAGTGTATTAGGCATTTGGGTATATCAGGTGGAAGGTCTGACTGGAGATATGAATTTAGGAGGATAGCCTATGAGTCAGAGTTAAAACCATTAATTTACTTTTAAGGTTATTAACATTGAGGAGACAAGTAACAAAAAGGGGAGTCCTCAAAAAAACTGGAAAGGAGCAGCAAGGAAAATAGTCTGACACAGTCCTAAAAGTGGGAGTAGCGGTCGAATAAAATCAGGATCTGGCATTAGGAAAGGCAGTGACCTGGGCAGGAATCATTTCAGTATAGCATCAGTGGTACGAACAGAACTCTGGACTCCATTTGTATTTAAGTCCTGGCTCCAGTCCTTAGTAGCAGTGTGACCTTGGACAGGTAGGTTAAGTTCTTAAGTATTAGTTTCCTTTTCTGTCAAATGCGGCTAATAATACAAACTTACACATTATTATAAATAGGGTTAAATGAGATCATGTGTGTAGATTATGTTTATGATACTAGGTCTTACATGGAATATGCACTCAACAAATGATTGTCATTTTTCCAGACTTTGTGGGGACAGAAGAGTTAATGAGAATGTGGAAGAGAGAATAGACTGGTGTTTTTAGTTTCTTTTTTTGTTTGAGATAGAAAAGGTTTGATTATGTGTATAGTTGTCCCTGATATCTGTGGGGTTCCAGGACCTCCAGCGATACCACAGTCCACAAGTACTCAAGTCCTTTATATAAAACGGTGTGGAACAGTCTGCCCTCTGTATCCATGGATGTGGAAGGCTGTCTGTATATGCTGAAGGAAGAGGCCCTTAGGGCCACCTGTGCTGTTGAAACGTGAGAAAAGGCTGGGTGCATGGATATAGTTCTGCTAAACTTAGAGAAGTGTCAGTGTACATTTTCTTCTAGATGATTCCAAAATAGTCCTTACTCAAGCCTTTCCTAGTTCCAGCTTTTCTGGTTCCAGCTGAGAGCCCCAGTGCTCAGTTTTTAAGTGCCATAAGAGAAAGCTTAGCAAGTAATTTGACCAGTACCTTCAATTTTCCACATTAAAAAGAAGCAAGATCTTTTTAGAACAAATAAGGAAGTGGTGGGACATTTGGGAGAACAGGGTCATTTTTTATGGAGGAGCTGGCAAGAGATCACGGACTGGGGACACGCAGAGGGTTCCTGGCCATCATCAGGGCCACTTCATAGAATCTGATCTGTGGTGTCCATCAGCCCAGGTGTAAGGGAAGAAGATGAGATGGCTGGGTTAACCAGGGACTGGAAGGAGGAGAAACCAGAGAGTAAGAATTGTAGTAGTAATAGGGCGGGAGTGAAAGGGCACACCACAGGGTCTGGGTTAAACAGAGAAAGCCAGCTAGAACTGAGACATTCAGAGAAAATGGAATGGTCGTCTCTATCGTGAGAGAGTGTGTGCATGCAAGAGCACGCCGATGAGGTTGAAGAGTCAATTTGGGAACTAGTAAGCGAGAGCTGGAAGGATGAGAAGTGTTTGTTAGGGTGTGGGATATAGCAGTTTAAAAATCAGAGCATTTCAAGGCAGTGGCAGCTCTGAGGATAGAGTCAGGGAATGAGGAACTAAAATAGAATGGGATGAATGTTTTTGATGTATATAGATAGATCAAAGATTTCCTGTGTGAGCAAAGACAAGGAGTCAGTCACAGTGTTTGTAGAATGTGGTGCTTGGAACAGTGTGGCTGGTGTGTGAGTGATACAAATGTGGGGGTTCGCACAGGGGAAAACTGGGAGGTGGGAGCCTGAAACACGGCTCAGAAACCTGGATATTAACTATACAGGCAGTGAGGAGCTGGTGGAGGCTTCTGATCGTGACTTCAAGAGTATTCCTAGGAAAATTGTCCAACGTAGGTTTGTAGGATGGGCTGGAAGGTGGAAGAGACTGAGAAAAACATGTCTTTTGTATCTCATTTCCTGGCAGCAATCTTTTTGGGTTCCTTCCGCATGCCTTATCATGAGATTAAGAATGTCATCTTGGAGGTGAATGAGGCTGTTCTCACTGAGTCCATGATCCAGGTAAGGAGCAGGCTCTTCCTGGCGCTGGCTCTCTGCATCACTCAGCACCAGTCTGTCTCCTCTCTGCTTAGACCATGAGGACTCTCTTAAATATCATTGACTTAAAGAATGCTAGCTTTGGATAAGCTTCCATCCCTCTGGTAATCAGGTTATTTCTGGTATATTTTTCAAAAGTCCTGCCGTCTCACTGGATGCCTCCCCAACCACCTGACCCCAGCCCATGTTTCCTTCTTAGTGGTCCTCAGGCAGAGTGAGGGCCTGACAGGGGGCTCCCATTGTTGGCTCACCCCGCTCTGAGACAATCCCTTCTCTCTTTCAGAACCTCATTAAGCAGATGCCAGAGCCAGAACAGTTAAAAATGCTTTCTGAACTGAAGGACGAATATGATGATTTGGCTGAGTCAGAGCAGTTTGGTGTGGTGGTGAGTGGGGCCTCTGGCTCAGGCTCTTCTCTGACTCCCTCTTCCACAAGAGCATCAGGACACTTGCTTCCAGCCTCTTGTCCATTTTGAACCCATCTTTCTTTCTCCTCCCTACGCTGTAACTCAGATCCTGCTATAGGAGGCGTAGGCCTGTATCCTTTCCTTCCTCTTCTCTCTCTCTGCTGGCTGTAGTGGACTCCTTGTCTCTCCGCAGATGGGTGCAGTACCCCGCCTGCGGCCTCGCCTCAATGCCATCCTCTTCAAGCTGCAGTTTGGGGAGCAGGTGGAGAACATCAAGCCCGAGATCGTCTCGGTGACTGCCGCGTGTGAGGAGGTGCGAAAGAGCGAGAACTTCTCTAGCCTCCTGGAGATAATCTTGCTTGTCGGAAACTATATGAATGCTGGCTCCAGGAATGCTGGTGCTTTTGGCTTCAACATCAGCTTCCTTTGTAAGGTGAGCGGGACAATGGAAGGGAGGCCGTGGCCTCCAGGAGCCCAGTATGGCAGACTGCTGTTGGTCTAGGTGGCCTTGGGTGTCAGGACTCACCCTCTTCCCCTTTTCCCCTCCAAGCTTCGAGACACCAAGTCCACAGATCAGAAGATGACATTGTTGCACTTCTTGGCTGAGTTGTGTGAGAATGATCATCCCGAGGTCCTGAAGTTCCCAGACGAGCTTGCCCACGTGGAGAAAGCCAGCCGAGGTGAGGCAGATTGGGATGAAGCTAGAAGGGGGTTCCAAGCCCCAGAAATCTCTGCTCAGGGCAGGGAAAGAATCAATCTAGATTTTAGATCATTTTCAGTTTAGACAGTTGTAAGGAGGAATGGGAGGATGCTGGTGTGGTGTCTAAGCCACAGGGAGGGGTATGGGGCAGAAGAGGAAGTAGGAAAGCTCCATGTGTGCGAACGGGAAGCACTCTTCCCCTTTAGGAAAACATCAGACACCAGGAAGCAACTGGAGGAAAGAAAGGTAGGTGTTTGTCGTTTAAGTCAACAGCTTTTCTTATTCAGAAAGCATAGACTGGAATAACAAAAACCAGGCCTCGCCATTCTGGGACTAGGCAAAGAAAAAGCAGCATTTCGTAGAAATGGGAACAGATTTCTGCCCTCCCTTTGTATTTCTGTTTATGTCTCCTTCCTCTCAAACCCTGTTCTCTAAAATAAATGAGAACAAGATCCTGAGGGATTTCATAGATTGTTGTTAAATTAAATGAAGCCTCTCTTCTCTTCTTAGTATTATGAAGGTTGGAGGTTTAATCATCAAGTAATTTTAGTTTCACTGGAAAAATGTGTGAAACAATTGGAGAGTACATAAGAGAACTAAAATAATTAAGTACAGACCATAGCTGTGCCCTGAAGGACAGAGTAGGGTCTTGAGGCTGGAGGTAGTGAGCTCTTGCTGTCTGTTTCTGTGTCTACTTTAGTTTCTGCTGAAAACTTGCAAAAGAACCTAGATCAGATGAAGAAACAGATTTCCGACGTGGAACGTGATATTCAGAATTTCCCAGCTGCCACAGATGAGAAAGACAAGTTTGTTGAAAAAATGACCATATCCTTTCTTGAAAGGAGGGAGTTGCCACCTAGGAAAAGAAAACTTCCCATGGAGGGAGACAGGATAAACTGACGGCATACAATTCTTCCTCTTCAGAAAATGTGTTTCGCTAAGAACAGAGTTATTGAAAGCACTCTAATTGTTGTGTTTTGCATCAAGCCTTGCAGATAAAGTCTAAGTCTGCTTTGAGACCTTGCTCCCCGCCCCATCACACACACACAACATATCCCCTCCTCGCCCCTTCCCAAAGATGACTACTGCCACTGGACTTCTGATTTGCAATCTGATGAATTTATTTTCATGAAAACTGCATTGTATTGCCTTAGCATTTAATATGTTTTGGCCCCGTTTCCACAGCAGTAGATGCAGAACAGTCTCTTTTTTGACTTGCCAGCCCCTGTTCTGTAGGAATACCATAGTCAATGGTGTACTATTTCCCTGTTTGGATGTTTCAATTGCTTCTGGGTTTTGCTAATATGAACAGTGCTGTGCTACGCATCCATGTGTACAGATAGCAGTACGCACATGTGAGTGTTCGCAGGGCTGGAGAAGCTGGTCTGCTTCCTGGTGTTGGTCCTTGACTTGCTGCTGCACAGCTTTGTGAAGGATGCGCAGGAACAGTACAACAAGCTGCGGATGATGCATTCCAACATGGAGGCGCTCTACAAGGAGCTGGGCGAGTACTTCCTCTTTGACCCCAAGAAGTTGTCTGTGGAAGAATTCTTCATGGATCTGCACAACTTTAAGAATATGTTTGTGGTAAGCAGGGATGGCCTTCCTTGGTGGCTCAGTGGTAAAGAATCTGCCTGCCAAGCAGGAGACAAGAGTTCAGTCCCTGGGTCGGGAAGATCCCCTGCAGAAGGGAATGGCAACCCACTCTAGTATTCTTGTGTGGGAAGTCCCATGGACAGAAGAGCCTGACCAGCCTACAGTCCATGGGGTTGGAAGAGTCGGACACAGGGAGGCCTGCGAAGTGGTGCTTCTGTCCATCTTTCTCACTTTCCACTGGGTTCATGTTGGTTGGTGGTGGGTGTGCACATGTGTGAGTGCCTTCGTGCCCATGTGTTCACTCCCCTCTCCCCCTAGCAAGCTGTCAAGGAGAACCAGAAGCGGCGGGAGACAGAGGAGAAGATGCGGCGAGCAAAGCTGGCCAAGGAGAAAGCAGAGAAGGAGCGGTTGGAGAAGCAGCAGAAGAGAGAGCAACTCATAGACATGAATGCTGGTGAGAAGCGAAGGGCCGATGGGCTGAGACAGGATCAGTTGGAAGGCTGCTCTGTCTAGAAGCTAGAGGCCAGAGCACAGCTCATGTCTGAGCACAGCTCCTGGCAGATGCTGCTGGCAGCCTTCTGCCTCCACGGTCCTGACGCTGGACTTTAACCGTGGCTCTGAACACACACGCTCCAGCGCTCCACTCTGTCTTTTCCCTCCTTTGCTGTCCTGCACTATGTCTCGTCTCTGCAGTGACTTAGTGTTGCTGTAATATGTATACTTGCCTTCTGCTTGTCCAAAAATTTCCCTGTCCGGTTTTCATACCCTCTACAACATCTTGTGCTCTTTCCCTCAGATTGTGTTCCTGGCCCTGCTCCTGTCTTTTAATGGTTTGTCTTCCCTTTCTGCTTATTTCGCCAAATGTTGTGTCCCCAGGACCTTCGCACGGTTGTACCCACCTATCAGACTGTAAATGGACTGAACTTCTGCAAAGGGGGCAGGGGAGCTGGCCACCTTCTTCTTTCTTCAGTGGACTTTGTATTTCACTCTCAGAAGCATGTCTTTGTTGAAACATATGGCCTCAATTACTGGCCCTCTGTTTCCTGTTTCTGCTTCTTTCCTGCTGCCGACTCCCTGCGCTCTCTGGCTGCTCTCTCTGTGGGCAGCGGAAATTCAGCATCCATTACATGGCCCTGAGCTGATGCCACCCTTCTTGACCCCGAGGGGCTACGAGCCATCTAAGTAAAGAGGTTCTCCGGGCTGCTGGGTCTGGCAAGAATCAGTGCTGTGCTGAGCACAAGGGGTGAGGGGCTCTAGCATTTTTGCTCGCAGGGACTTGACTTTGGCCACTCCTGTTGTGGTATGATTAGGGACCTGAAGCACCCTGCATTTCTATTTTTTCTTTATATTTTTTTGGGAAGCAGTTCCCCTGCCCTTACTCCAGTTGTATGTAAGCCACAAACTTTGCTCTAATAATAAACAAGCCCACGTGAGGTATATCCTTCACCTTTCCCCCCTTCTCCCCAAGCCTCTAGAGTTTGTGCCTAGTTATTGTTTAGAGTGTAATAAGGAAAGGTGGAGTCCAGCTGATTTGTGGGATGAAGGCTGCACACATCATCAGTCAGCACAGGGGACCCTGCCCTGGACCACGTACCCAGGGCAAATAAATGAGGTTGGAATGTAGGTCAGCTGCACTGGTGGCATTCAGCCAGCAGGTGGCGCTGGGAGCAGTGAGTCCAGCTTTACAGCTGGCAGCCTGCTGGCTCCTAGGGATTTCAGTTTAAGATTTCACCACCCTTAGCTGTTGCCATGGAAACAGAGCCGAGCTGGAATAAGGATTCTACATTAACTCTTTGTATTCCAACCAGCAGCTCCTCTTAGATTCTGAGCTGACTTCAGGAAGATGCAGCCACTGGGGGCAGTACTTAAGTGAAATGCGCTCTTGAGAGGTGGTCTCTCCTCAGCCCTGCTCTTAAACTGGAACCAGGCTTTCCATGAGGGGTTTATGTAGGATAAAGAGAGTGACCTAGTTCCTTATTAACTTCATAATCCCAGCCTCTGTACTCACCCCAGTCTTAGAGTCGGGCAGTTCTCTGTGCTGGTTTTGATGGGGATGGGAAGGGCGGCGGCACTGCAGGAACATTATCCAGGGTCTGCAGTGGCTGGTAGCCAGTGAAACCTAATGTTTTAACCATTTGCAAACAGACACAAGTAAACATGGACTGTGAAACCTGAGATTGAGCCCGCTGTGTGCTGAGCCCCCAGAAACTGTGGACAAGGGCAAGCTATACATACAGCGGAAATGCATTTTTTTGTGTGGGGCTCAACCCATGGATGCTGCTCAGGCTGAAAAGCTTACATCTCCATCTTTGTTCACGACAGAGGGTGATGAGACAGGTGTGATGGACAGTCTTCTGGAAGCCCTGCAGTCAGGCGCAGCATTCCGACGGAAGAGAGGACCCCGTCAGGGTAAGTCAGCAAATGGAGCCCAGCCTGGGTGCTGAAGGAAGGCGGTGAAGCCTCTCTGCTCCTGCTCATTTTAGGCTAAGAGCAGGTGATGATGTTCTGAGGGTTTATAAACTTCCCCACAATGTCCCTGCATGTAGAGTGGATTATCCAGTCCTCTTCTAATTGTTAGAAAGGACTGACGTGGAGAACTAGGATTTGCGGGACTGACAACATACTACATTTGGTTATTCTTACATTTCTCTTCATTCTTGAGGCAGAAATGTAGGCTAAGCATTGTGCAAGACACAGATATGGGTAGGCATCTGGGTAACAAAAAATTGATGTAAATTCAAAACCATACATTAGATATAGGAATACAAGGAAAATAAGTGTCCTTACTCTCAGTTTCACAAACAGAAGACACAGAGGATAATAGTTCAGAATCCTATAGAGAGAAGGCTGGGTGTCATTCTCTCCAGATGTGTTAAATAAGGATGTGGAGGAGCATCTTGACCGAAGCTCATGCCGTGTCTGAGAACCTCCTTTTCCCGAGGGCTAGTCAGGCTGTACCGCTCTCACCGTCCCTGTTTACCGCCCCCCTCACCTGCCTTTCAGAAGATTTAAGTGGATTACGTTGAGCCAGAGCCTCTAAGAAGAATTATGGGGATAGGACAAATGATCCAGGCATTAGTGTGGGGAAGGATCAACAGATAAATCGCCTTTGAGGAAGTGTATAGTGGGCAGAGACTGTTCCAGAAGAACGTAGGTCCAGAGCTCCTCCTCACAACCTGCACTGCACAGTCTGGTGAAGGCCCTTTAGGACTGGGAATGTGGGCTTCCTTCCTAGGTTGAAGGGTGGGCATTACAGAAAAGGTGGCCTTAAGCTTTGTTCCCTATTCCCTGGCCGATGCGTTCTGTAGGCCTGTGTGATAGGAACTTCACTTCGAGGCTGTTGTACAGGTTGTGCGGTTTGCTTTGGCCACTGCTGAGCTATTAACAGTGACATCTGTAGGCCGATGGCACCTGCCTTAGCCTGTTAAGAGGACCTTACAATCCAGGGCATGGAGTATGCTCGCCCCACACAGTGCCCTGGCCCAAACACTGGATCACTATGAGAATGCCTGCCTGTTTCTGCCAATATGCTGAATACCCGGAGGGAAATTCCCTACTGAGGGCCCTTCTGTATGACTTCAAAACCTTCCCAAACAGAAGAATGTCTAGTTAGAACTCTGTTTGCTGGCATCCTCTGCGTACAGCCTCTCTAGAGGAGGAGAGGTGAGTATGGTGGGTTTAGATCTTCGGAGATATACGTTTGGTCTTCTAGATCTGGGTGTGGTAGAGTGTGAACTAGTAGTATTTTTTGCGTTTAGTCTTTAGAGAGTCTTGTGACATTGTTTCCTCCCCACCATATAAGGTGATGTGGCCTGACATTAAGCGTTTCCAGATAAACAAAAACACACCACCTCTCCCTGTTTTCCTCCATCCTGTTAGCTAACTGCCATCCTTCATCAGACTTGAGGTGGGGAATTCCCTTTTCATTTTCTTCCAGTGGAACTGAACCAGAATCCCAGATGCTTCCTGAACACAGGGAACCAGACATCAATGGCTTCCCTCTCCTGGGGATGCCCCATTGCCCACTTCTTCCCAGGTGGGAAACCAGGACTTACAGGCCGAAGCAGCAGGGATTTTGGTAAAACCTAACCTGTCAGCAGAAGACCTGAATTAGTCAAAGTACTGTTTCCCAGTACAAAAAGGAGGAGGAGGAGACTTAGGTGAAAATGACAACGACATGCTTTTAGAATTGGCTCCATCCTTATCTTTCTGGGCTCTGGGGTCACTAAACACACTGGACATATCTGGGAGAAGCTCTCAGGGGAAACATTTCCTGTTACTCTGATAAGCCCTGTAGACATTGGTACATTCACTTCCGAGTAAGTGGCTTGGAGCCATGAAACAGAAGGCCAGGCAGCACAGTCGAGCACCGAGAGCACAGGTCTAGACGGGGTCAGAAGACCCAATGTCAGATCTAACTGATGCTGTCTAGATTACTCGAGACAAGTTTCTGGGACTCAGTTTCTTCATGTCTAAGAGGAGAGTTGGGTTAAGAGGAGAAAAGAAAGGTTGGACACAGAAGGCCACACTGTAAAACTGTAAAGGCTTTGGTGACTGGGGGTTTCCCTGAGTGGCTACTGGACATAGTTGATTCACCCTTTGCTTGGCTGTCTCTGACTACTGCTGCCGACTGGCTGCCCTGAGCCAGAAAACCAGAGTGCTGTCACACAGGTCTGCCTCACAGCCCTCTTCAATCCCAGAGAGGCAGCTGTCCATAGTCAAAGACACTAGCTTCTGCCCTCGGATTTAAAGGAATGTTTTAAAAAATCTTCTGGTCTCTGGAGACCCGAGGGAGTGACCAGTGTACAAAGACCCATTGAGGAGCTGGAAGAGGAGAGTGACTATCAGGGCTGGTTCATTAAAAGTGACATGTAAACTGCTGTGATCTGCAGGGCGTGGGAGAACAATGCTGTGAGTGTCAGGGGGAAGAATCCATGTGATTGTATTACAGCAGATATTTCAGGCTGTCTGAGTCAGCTTCTGGTTTTAGTGACTCAACTTTATCTCCATGTCTGAACTGTGGCTTCTTATATACAGGCCATCTGCTCACTGGGATAAAAGTGAAGGGAAGAAAGAAATTCATCTCCGTCTGCCTTTCCTTCCCCCTGCCACTTCCCAGCTTCCTGCTAAGCTCCCCCTACACGGATAGAACCTTAGAGTTGGGACCAGCTCTAAAGATCTCCAGTGTTTAGCAGCTCACCTTCTCTTAGGTAACAGGGCTTGAAATCCAGGTAAGGTCTTGCCAAGATCTGCTGGTAAAGCCAGAACCGGAGCCTGCTTTTATGAATCCAGGTCCAGGACTCTTTCCACAAGGCCTGTGTGAGGAGCAGGAAATGATGGTGAGCCCTCTGTGTGGGCCAGAAATACTCTTACACTCTCCTTCTGCCAAGGAGAGCCTGGATGTGGTGAAATCGGTTCAGAGAAATTTCCAATGTCCACATGTCTAGAGAACTTAAGAGTGTTTCCTCTACCACCACTTATATCTCCCTCCACTTGTGTATTAATAAAAATAGGACAGGAATTAGTGCTTCAGACAGGGCTGAGCTCTTCAGGGGCGACGACTGCGCACCTGCCCCAGTTTCCTCTTCCCTAAGGAAGCTCGTTAACAAGAGTGCTTCCTCCAGAGTAGCAGTTCCTAGCCTGTGTTTTATAAATACCTTTTTCTAATTCATCTATGCCTGATTTTGCTGGTGTTTTTATCTGGCTCAGCCCTAACGTGTAGGGATCTGGCCTAAGAGAGCTTTGACCAGTGTCTCAAGGTTAGGGCTCCCTGGTCCCATAGAAGCAAAATATGCTTCTGCAGCTACTTTTCAATAGTCTCAACAAGTACGCAAGTTAGGGAAAGGCTCGGAGGGCATCTGCTGGAGGGTCAAGCTGCGGCCCTGAAGCTGGGGTGGCGGCCAGGATTCCTTGATCCTGTTCCCAGTTCCCACAGGAGTTTTCTTGTTCTGACCTTAGGCCACATCAGGTATCCCCACTTTCTAGGCTTAAAAGGGAAATTTTGGTCTTTCCCAACTTACCCTCCACTCCATTTTTATGAATCTGTAATGCATCAGCAGCTTTTTTAATCTAGAAGAATATAGAGACATGCTTGACTAGGTACAAACTGGTATCTTCTGAGTTGAGAGAAAGAAACCCAAGAGAGAAACAGCTAAAGATACTTCCCACTTGAATTCTGACTTTGCCCATGTTGTCCAAGATGAATGCTCCTGTAGTTCCTTTTCCCTGGGTCCAGAGTCAGGAAGTAGTATTTTAACATGTACTTAGCCCTTGAGTCACATACAAACAAATATAATTGGAATATTTTCTCAAGTGCTGGTGACTGAATTCGAAGAATCAGCCACCACCTTTCCGGACATGAGAAGTAGGGTCCTAGAGGAGGGAGTATTTCAAAAAAGAGCAAAAACCAAGCAGGTGTGAAGCAGATTTTGCTGGAGATAGAAGACCATCCTGGTCGCACTCCCATGGGCCCCTTCCCTCCCTGCTCAGTCCCTGAGGCAGCATCACAAGGGATGTGAAATCCTGTGGTCTCCGCCGCATGCCTTCCCCCTGTGCCTGCCAGCCAGGCTCTTCACTGGTCTTTCTCCTCTTATTAGACAATCCCAGTCCCTGGGAGGAGGAGGAGGAGATCTATAAATTGGTAACCTGTGGGCATGCCGTGTGCTCCCTCTTACCTGTGTGTAGACTTGGTCACGCTTCTGCAGAGGCCGACAGCCCTGGGGAAAGCCTGGGCCCCCTGACCCTGTTTGGCTTCCGTCCCACCTCAAGCTTTTTGCTGGTCCCAAGAAGGCAGGGTGGACGCTTGCTTCACTGGCTCTTCAGGACCTCTTCCTGCTCACACCTGCTGCTGCCCTGTCCTGCACTCGAGAGTGTGGCCTTCTGTCCTCTGTCTGCTTCTTCAAGGTTTAGGCGCTGCTTTCTCCACCCAGCTTCCTGTGACCCAGAGCTGGGTTTTTTGTTATTTTAATTGATGTATCAATCACATTCCTAAAATGCACCCCTTTAAAGTATACAGCTGTGGTTTCAGTCTACTCACAAGGTTGTGCAGCCATCACCACTAATTCCAGAACATTTCATCATCCCCAAAAAAGACCCCATGCCCATTAGCAGTCACACCCCCTTTAACACCTCCCCCAGGCCCTTGCAACCACACATCTACTGTCTCTGGATTTGCCCATTCTAGACATTTCATAGAACGGGAATTACAGCATCTGTGGCCTTTGTCTCTGGCTTCTCTGACCCCAGGCAGGCTGCTCTTTGTGCCCCGCAGTCTCTCTGGGCCACTCTGAGGCCAAGCGGCAGACAGCTGGAGACAGGCTCGGTCCCAAGGATCGGCTTTCCGCTTGAGGATACAGGACCAGGAACGTGGAGTCTATGAATTAATGAGTGTCTGGGACAACTCCCAGCAGTTAGGACAGGAACTCGTGGAGGGACTGGTTCTTCTCTTCCTATTTAGGGTGGCCACTGAAGCTTCACTAGCCCTTAGCCTGTCAGGCTGAGGCCTCTGTAGGGTTCCTTCTGGCCTCCCCAACATACCTTCCCTCACCCTTCTCCCTTCACACACCCACACACACTGCACACCTGCCCTTGGCCTTTGGATCACCACTGCTGCCCTTGAAGAGCTGGACAAGAGCTCGCTGCGTGGGCATGGCCCAAGCGGGAGGGTTGAACACAGGTGGGGTGGCCTCATGTGTGACAGTGCACGGCTGCTGCTCCTCTCTGCAGGAGCCCCTCTGGCCGCCACACAGCCTTCCCTGCCCTGGGCTGGCTGACAGTGATTTTGGCCTAGGAGCTTCCATGAGGACTGCCAAGAAAACAAAATACTACTATTGTTTACTAAGCTTGAGTCTGTTTACATCCAATGACTCTCCAATGAGAAAACAGATTTTGAGTACTTATCGCTCTCCCTGCTGATACTTGAGCCCCGCTCTGTCTGCAGAGCTGTATTTACACTCTTGTACTGCTTGTCACAAGGAATGTGAGAGCCAGACTTGCTCTCCCGCTTGCACCGTGCTCTGCCCCAACTCCTGCCCCCACAAAGGTATCTTCCATGTGTTCTTGGCTCTCTCCCCGTCCTGTACAAGAAGGGCCTCTGAACTGACCTGGCCAATGCGTGTGCATGGCTTCTGGCCGAGTATCTGCCGTAGAGATGGAGAGGGATTGGAAACTGGCCTTCTGTGGACAGGATGGCTCGTGTCTTCTCTTGCAGGCGTCAGGAAGGCAGCGTGTGCAGCCACATCTCAGCTAGTCTCAGAGCTGACCAAGGAGGATGCCATGACCTGTGTTCCTGCCAAGATGCCTAAGAGTGAGGAAGTCCCCACCATCCTCGAGGAGACCACAGAGTTGCTCGGCCGTGCAAGCTAAGCCAGGTCCTGGGGCCACGGCAGCTCCTCGGTGGAGCCCCCGACTCTCCTGCCTGCAGCATGTGCCTGAAGGGTCGCGGAGGTGTTCCTCTGCGGTGGCCGCTCCCATCACCCTGACCCCACCTTACTCTCCGGCATGCTGCTCTCTGCCCATCGCACACAGCTTCAGCTGCCTGGAGGCCAGAAGTGTGGGGGGCCCAAGCCCAACCGGGGCAGTCCTGGCTCGTTACCAAAGCAGGCTCCGTGTTTGCTGCCTTAACCCCAAGTGTCTCCACTGTTCTCCGGGGCCTCATCTCAGACAAGGCCCACCTGCTGTCTCAGCCCCTGCCTCTCTAGTGGGCTTTGCCTAGGTCAATTGTGCTGGGTTTGTGCTTTTCTGTTGTGTGTTCTCTGGTCCTGAGAGCAGCATGGGCTTAGGAACCTCTGGGCTCCATCCCCCAGCTCTGCTCTGCCTGCCCCGGCTCCTGTTGTCTATTATTGGTGGGGAGGCACTGGGAGGTGCTTCCAAGGAAGTGGGGAGCAGATCCCCCTCCCACCCCACCATTTGAGAAAGACCTCCCCAAACAAGGAGGATCTGCCTAGGCCAGGGCCTGGGGGCGGGCAGGCAGGCAGGGCAGGGTGGGGCGGAGCCGCCCCCAGCCTGCTGCCGTGCTGTGCACCTGCCCTGGCCTCTCTCAACCCTCCCCCGTACCAGCCCCCAGCGGCTGAGCCACGGGCCCTCCTCACGCCCTCCCCAGAGCTTTGGTCTCATCTGAAAGTGTGGGCTGTCCTGTGACCATCCCCACACCTTACCCTCTGTCTCCAAGGAAAGGGGAGGTGGAGCCTCCTGGTTGAGAAATTGTTTTGCAAATGGATCTATTTTTATATGAATTTTTTTTTTAAAGAAAAGCCTTCCTCCTTTCACCTCCATAATATAAGAGGCTTTGATGGCAGGTTCCAGAGTCCCTGGGATTTCTCACCACAAGCCTCAATTCTGAGCAAGGCCCTGGACCTCCATTCAGCCCTGAAGCCTCTGGGCCAGTGCAGACTCTCACCCCCAACATCTGACTTGGGGGCCAGAGGCGGCTCTTCTCTGGTTGAGCTGGACCAGGCCTAAGCGTAATAGGAGCTCTCAAACAACAAAGAGTTTTTATAAATTTAATATATTTATCAAGCCAAATGTGCAGATGCTAACTGGACGCTCTGGAGAAGTGGGCCCAGGGACGCCCCACCCTGTTCTCTCTTCAGCAGTGGGAAGGCCACATATTTCAGTGGCCACAGCCACAGGAAGCTCAGATTCTCTGGCTAAAGGTAACACTTTGCCCTCCTGTGCTCCTCTTAGCTTCCCGCCACCCCCAGGTAGGGGGCGAGAATGGCACTGGAAAGGCCTGGCCCTAAAGTATAGTTCTTAGAGCAAGGGGAGCTTAGACCTCAGGCGCCCCCAGGGAGGCCTTGAGGCTGGGCAGAAGGGTTCTGGTTGCTAGAGCCTGTGTGCAAAGGGGTGCCAGCAGCCCCCCTGAGCTAGTGCTGGGAGGACTATGGTCGGGGGGGGGCCTGCTACTCCCCTCAGTCCCCTCCTCCCTGCTGACATCTGGGGCTTTGACCCTTTCTTTTTTAATCTACTTTTGCTAAGATGCATTTAATAATAATAATAAAGGGACAAAATGCAAACCTGTTTCCCTCGCCTCTTGGGCTTCTGGGATGTCATCACCTCCAGTTTGTTGGGTTTGTTTCCAACTGTTAATAAAGCATTGAAACAGTACTGCCTTACAGCTTCCTTGTGAATTTCTGCACTCTTCACTGTCATCCAGGCTCCTCCCCGGTTGTCCTGCCTCAAGCCTGTGACTGACTTGACAAATCATCAGAAGGGTGGCGGCACCTTTGAGTGCTGGCTGGGTGCAGGGCTGGCTGCCTCTGTAAGGGAGTGGGGCCCCAGTTCAGCCCCTGCCCTTCTGCATTGCTGCCTGTTAGCTCAGAACCCTTTTCTGGGACTCCACCCCCACCTCCCCATGACTCCAGACCTCACCTGCAGTTTCCTGGCAGTACCTAGGCCTCTCTTGCTAAGGGAAGCCTGTGACTGCCATTCTCCCACATTCCCCTCCCTGTGGACACACTTGGTGGCCACAGACCACCTTCCCGGCTAGGGCTTACCCTGGGGTGGGAACCTGAGCCTGCCCAGTAGAGGTCAAAAGACAGACGTCTTGATACTCAGACTTGTTTGAGCACGCAGTGGCCTGCACAAAGAAACCTTACAGACCAGACCAGGATAGACAAGGCGGGGCTTGGAGAGGACAGGAGGCCATTTGGGCAGCTCTGGAACTAAAAGCCTCATTAGGTAGCCCTGCAGCCTGGGCAGCTCTCTCTCCAGGATGTCTGGGGATGTGGAGGTGGGCTCCCTGCGTCCTTCCTCCCTACCCCCGAAGGCCGTGCGTTTCTGGCTTAGGCCGCACAGGCACACGCACCAATGAGGGGACCAACCACAGCTGCTCACACGCTCTGCTCTGCCAGTCTCCTGCCGCACCTGGAATACAACCAGGGCGACACCCCGCCCTCTGCAGCCTGGCTCTCAGAAACAACACCCTGCTTGCATCTCAGGCCGCGCACACCACCCTTCCTCCCCCGCAAGAAGGCCGCCCCCAGAAGCTTATGTGGAAGGCTCGGTTTCCATGACAACAGACTTCAGGCGCTGGCAGACGCTTGACCCGCTCCAGGAGTACACAGGATGTCCAGAGACAGCCACCCCCACCCTGCCCCTGGGCATGCCCTCACCCTCACTGACCCGGCCTGATAACCCTAGTGGGTCTTTCTATCCTTCCGCGCCTTCTGGCCTTTCCTCCCACTCTGTTGCCTGCAGCTTTGGCAGCAGCAACCTCCAATCCATCTTTCCTTGGAGGCGGCGGGAGGTGGGCTAGGCCAGTAGTAAAAGCGCCGAGAAAGGAGGGAGGCCGTTTGGTTTGCGGGTAATCCGATGTCAATCCGATGTCCGGCGTGCCCTCTGTCCCCTGGACGCCCCCCTCCCCCTTTCCTGCACACACGCAAGGAAGCGCGAACCCTGCGTTTCCATGGCTTTGCTACAGAGTGTAACCTAGAATGTGAATTCCAGATGGGAAATCAGGGGCAAGCTGTTCACTGGGCTTCTGGCATTCCCTCCCTCCCACCCTCGCGGCATTCCCAAGCCCCCTGAGGTGGGGGGAGGGGTGAGGGTGGAAGAGGGCGGGCAAAGGAGAGTCCACTCTCCTCCCGCGCAGCCGGGAGGGCGCTCAGAGTGGTCACTTGAGCAGGGAAGGGGCGGAACTCGGGAAGCGTCCACGGCCCCCGCTCCAGCTCTGTGTTCAGCGCGCGCCGCCCCCTCGCACGGGTCTGCTCTTCTGCCTGGAGACAGCGGCAGACAGACAACTGCGCACTGCCACGTCGCGCTCAGAAATCCCTCCTCCACTGCGGACCCGCAAGCCGATTACACACACAGTGTACAGTCCCACAGGCACCATTACGGTCAACCAGACACCTATTATATGTGCACAATCGTGCTGCACGCATACACAGCCGCATTTAACAATTATACACAGATACTCAGGCAGTGACACAAAACCGAGACGCAACACAATCATCGCCTCCCGATCCCGCTCTTCTAGCATACTACTCTGAGTTCATCACTTCATCCATACACGCCAGGAGCCCCCATCTCTTACACAGAAACAGCCCACCTTTCAGAAGAAACCTTTTAATTTTTCAAAGAAAAAAAAGCCATATAAATATTAGAGTATAAAACTTGCGTGAGACACAGGAAGGGGGTGGGGTTGGGAGCTACGTGACTATGCAAAGAGAAGCGCTTAGAGGAGTCAGTACGCGGGAAGGGGGTCGCCGCAGCGCGTGGACACAGCACAAAACACAGCACGGGCCGCCGCGGGCGGGTTCGGGGACAGACGGCTGCGCGGAGCCGGCCGCCCGCTCGCCATCACGGAAAAATACGCCGCACTATACACTATTGGTTATTCTACACCAGCCGAAAGAGGGAGGGGGTTCCTATACTAAGTAAGGGCCGGAGTGGGGTTCTCGAGAAGCCCCGCTGGGTGAGCGGGACCCCGGGGGCAGAGGGGTGAGCAGAGGAAGATCTATGCACAAGGAGGCACTGGGGGACTTTAACCAGGCTCTGGCCACGAGGGGGCGGACTGGGGGCCTGGGCAGTGGCCTTCACAGAGAAGGAATGGCACCTGGCAAGGTGAAGGGCTGGGGCCGCTGGGGCAGGAGGCGCCCTGTGGAGAAGCCCTGATCTCAGGCTGACACTTTCTGTCCACTTGGTCCCTGCTCTAGCTCCCGTCCTTCCCAACCCAGGGACCAAAAATAGCTGAGCGGGCCCCTCCCTCCCTACTGGGGCCACACGGATCCTTCCACAGAAGCACCTCTGGAGTACCCAGCACCCACAGAGGCCCCTCTGACCTCTCCAGGGGACCTGTCCCAATCCTGTTCAGAGCTGCCTTGGACCACAAGGCCAGTTCAAACCCACCGGTTCTGGAAGCTCAGCCCAACGCTGGCTGCCAGGCTGCCCTGTACATGGGAGATGAGGGTCCAGCCTGGGGCATGGCTTCTGGCTGGAACCTGGGGATCTGGTCGGTACCCTGGGGCATACAGAGCCTCCTGCAAGACCCTGTTAACTGACAGGACCAAGCTTTGTCCACCCTCCATCCACACCCACACCCTTCTTTATCTTAGCACCCCACACTGTCTCAGAACATGCAGTGGGGTCTCTTGTTTGGGGAGGGGGAAGTCACAGCATGCAGTGGGAACATTAAATGATGACAAACAGAACAGAACAGAAGACTGGTCCCCAGGGTGTTGGGAAGAGGCATGGTAGCAGGATGCCCTCCCTAAATCCAGCAAGCATCAGTACCATGGGAATGGTGACCATGTCTCCCAAAAACTTGAGCTTGGTCTCAGGTTCTGGAAGGAGGCGAAGGGACTGGCACCAAACCATGCTTTTGGGGCAAGTTTGAGAATTGAAGGAGAGGTCAAGAAGTCATGATGCCCTTCCAACTCTTTAGAACTATGAGCCTTTTTAGGTCACCAGGTACCTCAACACCCCAACCACCTTAAGAAAGAGAAGGGTGGTGTAGGCAGGAGGGAGGTCGGGGATGGGCCTGATTGAATTTGTAAGATGGAGGAGTTCAGCTGTAACTGAAGGGGGTGTGATAAATGGTGTCTACACAAACCCGACTACCCCCATGGGCACAGCAAGTGATTGGATGGGGGTTCCCAGCAGAACTCCCTTTGCATATTCAATCCCCTGGGGGCAGGGGTGGGGGGTGTTGACCGGGCACTTGTTTCCATTTCCCAAGGGGAGCATGGCCTGGGCCCCTACCAGTTTCCTGGGGGTGAGCCCTGAAATCCGAGGCTTGGGCACAGGTAGGGAGAGGCTGGACTGGTTGGGGAGGGAGGCTGCCCTGTGGCTTTGGGCCTGGCCTCCATGTTACTTCTTTTCCTTCTTGCCCGACTTCTTCTTGTTGCCATTGCCCCCTGCCGGGGCCTTGCCATCACGCTTGCCAGCTGCGTTGGTCAGAGTGGCGTTGCTGCCAGGGATGTAGACATTCTGGCGGTAGTCGGGCACATGCTGCAGGGTGAACTGGGGCCCGTAGCGGGCACTCAAGCCCATGGTGCCGGCGCCCCCTCCCAGGGTGGAGCTCCCATCAGCGGCTTCTGCAGAGACAAGGGAAGGTCAGGGGCTAAACCTCAGGGTCCCCAAGTCCCTCTCTTCTAGCACCAGCAGGGACAGCAGTGGACATGCCATCCTGACCCACAAGGGTAGAACTAAGAGGCTCCAGAGTGGCCACCTAGGTTTGTTTTCCCAGCTCTTTTACCTACTAGCCAAGCCTTCCTTAACCTCCCTGTGTCTCCTCAGATTTCTGAATTGCAAAATGAGAATAATAAAGGTACCTACCTCCTCTGGTTTGGTGAAGGCTAACCAGGATTACAAGCACGTTGTAACTGAGATTACATACATCAAGCACCTGGAATAGTGCCCGCTGCCTGGCGAGGGCATCAAACACGCTAGCCATCATCTCTCTCCAGGCTGAGACTTGGCTCTTGAGCCCCTGCCCCAGCCTTTCTCCAGGCAGCCTCTCTGGTCTCCATGCTAGACCTCCACGGTTCCTGCAGGTTCCTAGCCTGTTTCACCCAGTGCCAAGCACAGAGTGGGCACTGAGTCATTCTGTTTTGAGTGAGGGGTGGGGGCTCCTCCAGGGATTCATTTCAGAACAGCAATTGATGCCTACTCTGTGCCAGGGACCTTGCTAGATGCTGCGTGTGCATGATGGTGTCTAACTTGCACGCAACACTCCAGGGAGGTGTGTGGTAGTACCCTGCTATAGAGGTGAGAGAAGTCAGGGTCAGAGGAGGTAAAAGACTTGCCCGAGGCCACACCAGCCAGGACAGGGGGGTGGGGAGGGGTGGGGGTGAGGCCTAAGTACATCCTAGGTGTAGCTGTAGGGTATGGTCACCACCAGCAGAGGCCTGAACCTCATCACTACTCTGAGGGTGAAGAAGGGGAGAGGCTGAGAAGATGATGACTGACCAACTGTCTTAGGTCCAATGTGGCCCCAGGCTCACAATGGCAGAGTAGGTGACATCACAGAGCCCGGCTTCCTGCTCTGCACAAGGAGAAACTGGGGTCCCGAGGACTGCAAGTTCCCTGGGAGCTTGACAGAATCACAGCCTCTCAGAATCTGCATTTGAACACCGTATCCAGGTGACACGTGGCTCCAGGTGATGTGTGGCGCATTGAAGGGAGAGAAATACAGAAGACCCTACTTCACTGAGGTTTTGTGAGGATTCCAGGAGAAAGTGCTTCACACAGTGCCTGGGCACTTAGAGAGAGCTCACTGAAGGCTTGCTGTTGCCAAAATCACCATCACCCTCATCACTGTCACCGTCACCATACCGGGTGTCACGGCTTCTCCCCTCCATGCCCCCTACCTCCAGGGGGTTAAAAAAAAAAGAACAACACAGGGTTTTGATGACTCCGCTGAGTTCAGGAGGGCTCCTGTTGGAGTCCTCTGGCAGCTAGAGAGTTAAAGCCCCAGAACGCCCAGCCCAGACCTGTCCAGCAGAAGGGCTCCCAACTGGCCTTCCTCTACCCCCACCCTAGACCCTGGAAATGCACAGGGAGAGTGACTAAACCCAGAGAGGCTGAGTAATCCTGGGACATCAACCAAGGATTGAGAAATAGAGAGACAGGAAATATTTTCATAGAACAGCATCAGAGGGGGAGGGACGCAAGGGAAAGCAAAGGAGAGAGGAGCCCCAGTCTTTCCGCCTCTTCATTCCAGGCTCAGGTTTCCACAACCTCCATTTCAAGTCCCAAATCCCTACGTCTGGGGCCTTCAGGGGGCGGGGAAGTGGGCTGGGTGGGAGGGAGCAGAGCCCACTTCCTTCTCTCTTTCCCCTAGCCCTTTCATTCCACTGACATTTCTACATTTTCTCTAATTAACTCCAGGAGGGAGCCGGTCCTCCACCGCCCCGCCCCTCCCTGCTGCCTGGGAATATAAGTGCTGGGGGGAGGGGCCCAGATCTGGCTTCAAGAGCCAGGGTTCCCAAGTGATTTAGGGGCAAAGAGGGGAGACGTCAGAGGCGCCAGTGAGAGAGAGAGAGGGGGAGAGATGGGCACCAAAAGGGGGAAGGGAGGCAGAAATAGAAAGATAGGAAGGGCGGGATTGGATAACTGGAAGCTAGGCCCACCCACATCCTACAACACACCCAGGATCTCTAAGAAGCACCCGAGCAGACAAAAATGACAAAGCCTGCCCCTGCCACCCCCTCCCTAGAAGCACAGACCTGATGTCGGCCTGCGTTGTGGGATGCACTGAGGTGGGGCTAGCCAGGAGGGAAGAAGATTGGGAAACCCAGGGTATAACACAGAAACAGGCCGGCCTGGAGTTCTGTCCGGTCAGCTCTGCCACTAAGAGCCAGCCATATGACCTTGACCAAGGTCCTGTCTGACCCCAACCTCAGTTGGACTGCAGGCTCTCATCTTCTGCAGAATCAAGTCTGCAGAAGGGCACCTCCTTCTACCCTGCAAGACTTAGTTTGGGCAGGAACTGGGATCTTCCCTGAGCACAAGGAGAAACAGACTCTGAAGAGCAGCAAGGAAGAGGTTAAGGCACTGCCTGCCTCCACTCCCCTCTCCCACTCCAGCCTCACCTCAGGGAAAGGGCTCCCAGCCCCAGCGTTCCCCCTCTGCCCTGCCGTCCCTACCCAGGGGCTGAAGGCAGAAGCTCCAAACAGCCCGGAAGGCCTGCTCACTCACCAGGGTGGGAGCCACAGACCGCAGCCTCCTGGAGAGCACACCTTCCCCTCAAATGTTTATGTAAAAAGCCTCCCAAGGTACTTATTCTCCCCACTCACTCGCCCTCAGCGGCCCCACAGGCCTGGCTGGGCTGGACTCCAGGAACCTCTCTGACTCCAGGGCCAGGAATCGGGTGTGAAAGTGAGAGTAGGGCCTGACCCTGCCACCTCCACCCCCAGGGTCCATCCCCCAGGGCCAGGGTTTACTCCCGCGTCAGGCCCTGTGTGGGCTGGAGGGTGGAACCCTGACAGGGCAGGCAGCCTTCGGTGACCCCAGGGACCTCCTGGGAGGGTCTGGGGCTATAAATACTGACTCCGTTTCTGTTTTTAAAATCTGGATTTAGGCTAAAAAGGCTGCTTCCTGGCTTTAGGGTTTAAAGCCACAACAGCTAAATATACCTTACTTTCTGTTTACTTCCCTCAAGAGTCCAACTTGGCGTCTTCTCAGACCCCACCACCTGCGTCTCTCATACTCAGGGTCTGGCCTCTCTAGAATTACAGCAGCCCCCGCCCCACTGCCCCTCCCCACCCCCTGAACCTAGGCCAGCCCTGTCTTCCCAGAAGGCTGGTGCCCCTGCCGCTGCTCCCTTCCTCTTCATCAGCCATGGGCCTGGCCCCCACGGCCTCACAGACATCCAGGGAAGCCTTGTCAGACTAAACAAATGAAAATAAAGGGTGACCAGTTAAATGTGAATTTCATGTAAATTTTTTTTTTTTTAGTATAGTTATGTCCCAGTTCTAACATTTGGGACCTACTTATGCTAAAATACTATTTGTTGTTAAAATTTAACTGGCCATCCTGTATTTTATCTGGAACCCCAATCTGGGAGAATAATGCAGCATTGAGAGAAACCTGTTCGCCTAAAAGGGAAACTGAGGCTGATGGAAAGGCAGACGTGGTTACTGGAGCAGACAGGGCATGAACTTAGGAGCAAGCTGGGTTAGAATCTCCAGTCTGCAGCTCAAAATGGGGGCCTTCGAGCAAGCAGCTTCTCAGTCCCCTCATCTGTCAAATGGAAGGACTCAGACCTGCCTTGCAGAGTTGTGAGAAGATCCACCGACATGAGGCCCACCAAGCTTGCTGAGCGTGAGCTGGGGCAGCATGCAGGCATGACGGCAGCGATGACTGCTGTGACTTTACCTGATTCTCCACTAACCAGGCCTCCAGAGACACTGGACAGTGGGGCTCTCAGCTCACTGAGTGAGGCCAGTGCCTGAGTCCTCCGCCAGCCTCCGTGTAAGCCCAGGGTTAGTCGCTCCAGAAGCTAGTGCTTATTAAACAGGCATTATTCTAATTCTACCTTCCATCCCACCAAGGGTCAAAAGAGACCACCATCTATCAATTTTTACCACTGCGGACTTCCACGTACTTTCACCCCTGTGCCCTTCCTCTCTGCCAATCCTGTCCCGAGGCCCCTGTGACACTACAGTGAGAGCTGTTGTTCCTGGTCCGATGTTATAGTTAGTGAGACCGCAGCCCAGAGGGAACGAGTCACTTGCTGGAGGACTCGCAGCCAAGCGGTGGTGCCAGGACTGGAATCCAGGCCGGCCTGCCTCCAGAGCCTGCACTCTTCAGTACTAATGATGTCATTCTCCCTCCATGCCCAGGACTCTTGGCTGTCATCCCTGAGGAGTAGCATCACCTGAATCTCTATCGTTGAAGGTCTTTGTTACCTTGTGGGAAAACCAAAATCCTGCTCTGGAAGTGGGGGCAACAAAGAAAAAAGAGAAGGGGTCCCCACGGGTCCGGCGTATGTTTCCTACTGGGAGTATCCACACCCACTTCCCTGGCTTCAGGGCGGGTACGGATCAGGCTGCAGGCCCCGGTACTCCATGCTTTGCCATATCGTTTCACTGAATCCTCACAGCAACCCTTTGAGGTCTCTGTTCCCACTTTCTTGATTGAGGAAACTGAAGTTTAGAGAGATTAATTGATCAAAGGCACAAAGATGGCAAGTGGCAGAGCTAGGACCCAACCTATAGGTGTCCCTTCCGGGGCAACACTTGTAAACACTGCTCCCTACTTCTCCTCCAAGGATCTTTCCTTGTTCACTCCCTCCGGGCATCCCAGAGCCCCCATCCCTCAGCTACTCTCTAATCTGTCTTTTTCCTGGAATTAAGGGCTGTGTAGACCAGCTGACGTATAGGCTGGAAGCCAGTCTCGGGGCACGGTGCTGTGGGATGCACCCCAGAACCCCAGGTCTCCCACTCCACACGTGTTGGCACAACTTACCACTGGCGGAGGCCAAGATCATGGCTTGTAGCATCTCTGTGTCGAACTGGTTGTTGGGCCAGGTGCCTGTTTCATCGCCATTTTGGGATCTGCAGAAAGAGTGGGCTGGTGAGCGTGCTCTCCCAAGCCACCCCACCCCGCCCTTCCTGTCCCCGCTCAGGGCCCCCAGATCTAGTGCCCAACCCCAGCTCTCACCCAAGACCTGCCCCTTTCAGCAAGGTAGGAGGGAGCTTACACAATCCTTCAGAAGCCAGACCCCACCTGCCAGTCCCCCAAATCAGCTTTCTACCTGTCGTTTCAGACACCATGGCCCTTGGAGGGAGCGGGCAGGACTCACTGCAAGCTGCATTCTCCGACCACTGCGAGGGAGCAGTGGCTCACAGTAAGGGAGAGCAGACCCTCTCCAGAGGACAGTGGAGGGTGGGAAACAGGAAAGAAGGTGCCACAGCTAGGGAAAGGCCTGAGAACCTAGACAGAACCCAAAGGCAGAGGCTGGGAGGCCCACGAGACACTGGGGCTGGGGGAGAAGCTGCTAAAACTCAACCCTGATATGCTTTGGGGGCTCACTCAGGCCTCAGGATAAAATCCACAGGCGCCTGAGAACCAGCCCTTCCTATTTCCCAAGAACCCCACTCCCAGCATTCTATCGTGAACCCTTTCTGAGTCCCATTCCTGACTCCTTCACTCTCTCTTACCAGCTCCTTTTGGTCAGATACTGCTCCCTAGAATGCAAGCTTCTTACCTCTGCCTTGGCAACGTGAAGCGAATAAGTTTGTCAGAGGGGACCCCTGAGCCCACCCAGGCTGAGTTAGGTGCCTCTGCCGTGTTCCCACCCTCACTGGCTGCTCTGTGGCAGCTCTAGGCCCACGGGGACTGCCACTGTCCCACCCCCCTACCCACCCCTCCCCAAATCCGCTCCACCCACAGACCCAGTTCCTTGAGCTTTGGGAACAGGGCTGTGCCTGTTTCCTACTGAAGCACCTAGTTAACAACTTTAGATGCTCTAAACAGTGAGAAAAACACGAGGTGATTCATAATTGTTAAAAACGTTACCCTGAACTCTAAGGAATGGTACCCTGACCTGGACTTTTTCCCATAGTAATTTTACTCCTATGCTTTTAAGAGAATTTCCAAGGCTCAGATGATTTCCATTTTCGAGGGGAAGCGGAAGCAGCCTGACACAGTCTATTAGTTGACCTCTGCACTGTCTGGAACACTGAAATTCCTCAGTGAATGCTTGTTGCCTGAATTAATGAGGAGAGCCCTACTGAGAAAGTTAGGTCACTATGAGGTAAGAAGCATTTTGCACCAGGGGAGGGGCTGGAGGGCAGGCCCTGAAGGCAGGCAAGTTGGGGTGGGGGAGGGACGGAGTGTAAAAGTGTGTGTGTTTATCACGGTGGCCTGGCCAAGCAGAGTCGAGAACAGCTTTATGCTTTTTCCGAGGTCTGTCCTTGCTTGTGGTTTTTCCTGATCTGGAACTCAGGCAGCGGACGTGTCTAAGGCCCACCAGCTGCCGAGTGGCGCCCTCTTTGCTGTCACAGCAAAGGTAGAGTTAGGGCTGGAGGAGAAAGCAGGCAGGTCATTTCTCCCTCTGTAGAGTGGCAAGAGCTGGAACTCTGGATTCACTTATTCAACCAGTATTTATTGAGCAATTATTGTGTACCAGACACGGGGCTGGGTGCTGGGTTTGTAGCTGTGAACATGATTGAAATAGACCGGTGTTCAGTCTCCAATGACAGGCTGATAGTAAATAATTACACGATCACTGAATTGTAATTGTGACAAGTGCCACAGAGGCAGAGAGCAGGGGTGTAAGAGAGTACTGACCTCATCGGGGTTAGGGAGCCAGTCAGTGCAGGCTTCCCCGAAGAAGAGACAGGGAGTTTAAATCTGAAGAAACCATCCAGGTGATCTGGAGAATGCCAGTCAAAGAAAAGTCGGAGGATAGAAAATCAATGCTCTGTAACTGCCGATGTAAAGACCAATTCAGGCAAGGTAGCAGTGAATACTTAAATATCACCCACAGATCACTGGCTAGTCACCAGCACTGTGAAAGCACCTTTGTAACACGGAGATCTGGGGGCACCGCTTTAACCCGGTGAACAAACTGAGCAACACTGACCATGAGACAAACCGACAACAAATGATTCCCAGCACAAAGAGCAGCGTCCCCCCCACAGTATTCCTACCAGACTGCGTGACCTGGCCCCATTGTGAGAAAATGATCCCCAAACACAGACTCTGGGATGTTTGGAAAGACAACTGGCCTGCAGTCTTTAAAACATGTCTATGTCATCACACACACACACACAAAACCTTCAAAAGGCAAGGAGGCTGTTTTAGATTAAAGGAGATGAAAGAGAGGTAACAAGCCAATGCAATTTACACTCCTTGATTGAATTCTGGCGTTAAAAAAAAAAAACCAGGTTAAAAGGACATTTGGGGAATGTTTATGAAAATCTGCTAGTGGACTGTGTATTACTGCATTAATGTTAAAGTCTTCAAATGTGAGCATTCTTTTGTGGTTATGTATGAGAATGTTATTGTTATCAGGAGAGAGATACTGAAGTACTTCAAATGTTTTTAGGTCTGCAACTCTCAAATGGTTCAGGGTGTGTGTGTGTGCATGTTGCCAGAGAGAAAAGAGAAAATAAATGTACAAAATTTTAACGACTGATGAATCTAAGTTTAAAAGAGTATCTGATGCATGGGTTTGGATTTATGGCAGGCTCGTCCCCCTGGGCCTCTCATAGTGTCCCATGCCAGAGTAAATCCGGCCCGAACCATTGCCTGGCCTCTGGCAGTAGGCTGCAGGCACTGAAGTGGGTTGCACAGTGGAAAAAAAAAAAAAAAAGAGTATCTGGATGTTCATCATAGTATTCTTTCAACTTTAGGAGGTTTGAGCCATTTTAAAGTAAAAACTCAAGTGATACAGTAAAGTCAACTAGGAGAAGGGTAGTGTTGGAAGAGCTTTCCAAGCAAAAGGAGCAAAAAGCCCCAGCCTCTGAGGCTGGGCGAAGCTCAGCGAGCTCAAAGCACTAACAAAGCCAGTGTGGCTGCTACGGGACGTGGTGGTGGGGCTACAAAGTGTACACTGGAGATTGTGTTCTTATCCTAAGAGCTCTGGGAAATCTCTGAGGTATATAAAAGGGGGTTGTCAATTAAGTATTTAAAGATCACTGTTAAGGTAGGTAAACTCCTCCAACTTGAATTTTTTATTAAAATATTTTAGTTTCTTTTACTGTTACCTTCCAGATGTCTAAATCTCCAGTCTGTTGTACTGGTAATTTAACTCTGTAATAGAATAGTTTGCTGCCAACTCTTTATATTAAGTAATTTTAAAATATTTGTAATATTGTTGAGTGACTAATGAACCATTAAGTTCTTGGCATTAAAAAAAGAAGAAGATCACTGCTGCTCCCATGAGAAGACTGAGGGATGGGGGGCACCTCTGGGAGGGCAAGAGCCCAGTGATGGAGCCTCAGCCACCTCTGTCTCCATGACAACCCAGGAGTCCTCACTTGCAGGCAGACTGAGCTCTCCCTGGGCTCCCCTGGTGGGGCAGGGCTGAGGCAGGAGGGCTCAGGCTGAGACAAAGGGCCTAATGTGGATACAGTGGGGAGAGCAGATGGGGCGAGCAGCAGGGGGCTTGGAGCGGACAACAGGGTCAGACACCCTGTGCTGGTGGGTGATGGTGTTGAGGGAATGAAGGTGAGTGGAAAGGTGGGCCTGGAACCATGACGGACTGGGCGGGGCTGCGAGGAGGGTTCTTAGGAAATGACTGAAGGCTGGAGGCCAAGCACATGGGCAGGAGATGAGCAGAGAGAGAGTTCTTGTTGAGCCGTTTACTGAGAGCTTCTTATTTCTGGGTACTGGGCTGACTAAATTATATACATATTGTCTATTTCAGCCCAAGAAACACCCACAGGTAAGTGTTATTATCCTTATTTCCCAGCGGATGAAACCGGGGCTCAGAGAGGTTGAGAGACTTTCCCAAAACCACACAGCTGGCAAGAGGCAGCTGTTGTGAAATCACACAAAACTGGCCTAATGTGACTCCAAAGCCTCTGATCTTATACATAACAACATACTGGGCTTCAGCAGGGATGGGAACTCTTTCAGGATTTGAGGAACAGTGAAAAATAATAGTGAAGTAGACGGACTACATCTAACTGACCATTTTCCAAGTGTCAGTGCCTGTGACAGGCCCTAGGATTTAAGAGACGATATGATCTTGCCCTAAGGAGTTTGTATTCTGGTGTGCTGGGGGTGTGTGTGTGAGGGACAACCCCAGAGGCCAGGCTGCGGTTAAACGCTCCCTGCATCCTGCTCAAAACAAGGAGAAATATGGGGAAGTCACCCCTGACCTTAGCCTGGGCTTAACTGTGTTCAATCTAAGTGCATGTGTATCTTTTTAATGTAGTAAAAGCCTGTCTGTATCAGCTAAAATGTTTACCCATTAGAGAGGCTATTATGCAATAATTAAATGACTTATGAAGAACTTTTCTTATGATGTGGTGCAAAGAGAAAAAAAAAACAGGCTACAATATTGATGGACAGTATGACCTCAATTACTAACAAAAACAAACAAAACTAGTGAGAAATATACTACTTGACTGGGATTAAAATGTGCTGATATCCTGTGAACAAGTCTGTGATCAGTTCGTCTAGATGATTAGATTTTAAAAAGCAGCAGTGGCAGAAACAAAAGCAACAGCAGAAAAAGCAAGAGCAGCCACTTGCGCGTGCTAAGTGTACCAAGAAAAAAGTTTGAAATACATTTAAAAATATTAAGAGAGCTTAAGACATCAGACTCTCAAGCAGTTACAAAATGTGGACCTTAATTTGGATAAGCACACAAACAGGTTAACAGAGAGCAATATATAACTGGGGAAATCTGAATACAGACTAAGTATTTGATGATATTAATTAATATTATTATTACTATTAATCAATTACTTTTAGTGTTTGTGTGTTTAAAAAATGAATCATCTGTGAAAGATAGTGAAGACTGATGAAATACAATGGCTGTGATTTGTTTTAAAATAATTCGGTGGGAGGAGGGAGACACGAAACAAGTCAGAGGGTTAGCTGAAGATGGAGAGTGAGGCCAGAGAGTCTCATTACACCAGTGTTTCTACTCTTGCATAGATTTGAAATTTTCTGTATTAAAAAAGTTAGTGGTGGTTTCCCTGGGTTGTAAAATTATGAGTGATTTTAAAAACTGTTTTCTCTATTTCTCATGTTTCTATAATGAGCAAGGATTATGAGCAGAAAAAAGTAAATTGCTATTGGTTTGTTTGTTGAATGGCTGCCCAAACAGAGGGAAAGATAGTGTCCCCTGCGGAAGGCAGAATAGAAGGGGAAGGGCAGTGTGGTACCATCAAAGCAGAACAGTGTGGGGACCAGGGGAAGCCAAGTGGAGAGTCTCCTCTGGGCAGAGGCTGGGAACAGCGGCGGGGAGGGGCCTGGGGCACAGCCTGAGAAAAGGAGAACTGGCTTGCTGGGCTCAGGCTTGAGACAACAGCTGTTGGGACTAGAAGCCAAGGATACAACCTGAGCATAGATGGTGGAAGAGAAGAGGAGCCCCTGGCAGGCAAGGACTTCAGAAAACTCCCTTTTGTCCAGGCAATGTGCCACAGCACTGGCTTGAACCTGAACCAGGTTTACTGAAGAACTCAACACTAGCCCTGCTCTGAACCTGGTGTGCCAGTGGCTGAGATGGGCCAGAACCAGGGTTCACCTGAATGAGAGAAACCGCCCTTCTTCATCCTCTCGCTCCCCTCGACTCATCAGATTGGCAGCAGGGAAAAACTCCCACCACTCTGTTGATCATGAGAGGGCTCACCACAGGGCCTTGGCAAATGCTCTTTCCTCCACCTGGAATGCCCTTCCCCTTTCTTTCAGCTGGTTGATTCTCAACCTCATTTCTTCCTGATGTCCTCCTGCCCCCTGGCTAGGTCACATCCCTATTGTATACTCTCAAGACCTACTGTATGCTCTTCATTGCACTTAGGATAGCTGGAATCTCACAATTTTTTTTGAGTAATTATTTGATTAATATTTGTCTCCCTCAACACACTATAAACTCCCTGAGGGCAGAGATTATGTCTATCTTATATCTCCTATACCTAAAACAGTAACCACCTGTTACTATTTACTGGATGAATGAAAGAGGGAAATCACAGTTGTTGAACCAGGCCCCTAACAATGATTTTGTCTGGGCCCCTGTTGCAGCTCAATCAGAATTCTTGATTCCGTCCCCTTCAAGCTACCCGAGGAAGGGAGAGTTCCTGAGCCTTCTCCTCCATCTCAAGAGCTCCCACGTGTAGTTAGGCTACCAAGTCTCTCACATAATGAAAAGGGACTTGAGAGTGGGGTAAGTGCCCCAGAGGGCACGTCCTAGTCCACTGCTGAGGCTGCCAAGGCAGCAGTGAGCTCTGCTTCAGGGCCAGCACGTGGCCTGGGGTGGTGGAGGGCCAAGGAAACACAAACTGCCCTGTATTTCTCATCACCTCAGCTCAAATGTCACTTCCGTTCTCTATCCCCCTCCCTCATTACACTCACATAACTGTCTTAGAACTTACTGTGAAAAAAAAAAATTAAAAAAAAAAAAAAAGAACTTACTGTGATTTTTAACTAGAAATGTTTTTAGTGTAATTTGTTGTCAATTTTCTGTCTTCCTTGCTGGCATGGAAGCCTATGAGTACAGGGATCGTATCTGCTTGTTCACTGTTATACACTAGTGTTCAGCAAAGGGCCTGGCTCATAGTAGATGCTCAATAAATATTTGTTGAATAAATAAATACATGAACGAATAAACGAATGACCTAATGGATAACCTGCAGGAAGGCTGGCAAGACCAGCAGGGAGAAAGGAGACAGCGGGGGTCAAGAGGAGGGCAAGGGCAATCCAAATCGTCAGGTTTGCTGCCTTGTAGGGGCCTCAGCCAGGAACTGCCTGAGACCACGATACCAGAGGCAGGATTCACAAGCCCAGGACCTGAGTCTCCACCTTGCACCAAGGTGTCCTGGGCTCTGGTGGCAGTGAGGACTCAGCACCTGTAGCATTTGGATGGAACGTGGGCAGCAAGTGTCCAGCTAGCAAGGAGCTGGGAAGGCAGCCCAAGCTCGGCGCCCCTCTCTGTCTTCTGGTCCTATTGGACTCCACCAGGCTCCCGACTTCTAACAGGGAGGCCTGGCCCAGAGCCCACCCCTCTCCCCTCAGACCAACTGCAGGTCTTTTGCTGAAGTCCTCCCCCACTCCACCCCTGCCCCAGGGTGTTCCTGTCTTAGCAGGAATTCATACCAGATTGATCTGGGCAGCTGGGGCAGCCTGGAAGGGAGGGTGTACTGGGGACAGCAGGGATCAAAGGCTCTGTGTGTGAGGGGCAGGGGAGGGAGAGCGCCTGCGGGGTACAGGCGCCTACGTTGTGTGCTGGCTTGCCCACAAGTTTTAAGAAATGACAGACAGGGAGAGGGACGCAGAGTAAAAGTCAGGATAAAAACCTAGAGATAAATAAAGAGCAACAGAGAATGAGGCAAAAAGAGACAGAAAAGAGACTTAGATATACAGAAACAAAGAAACACAGGCTGAGAACAGAGAGGAAAGCAAAAATAGTGAGAAATAGAGATTGGAGACAGAAGAACACTAGGAAGTGATCAAAGGAGAAGAGGCAGAAGAGAAGTCAGGGACAGTGAGAGGAAGGCAGAGACAGAGAGAAAAGGAGAAACAGAGACTGAGACTAAGGAGGAGTCACATTTATTCATTGATTCCACATTTATTGAGCACCTAGCCATAGCAGGCGCAGCGCAAGGCACAGATCAGTGCAGGTGGACACAAACGGTAGGGACCGAGACACAGCAATAAAGACAGAAACAGAGAGAGACGAGGAGGAGGGAGAGGCAGACTAAGATGGGCTCTGAGCTGAGGACGGTTGAGAGTGGAGAGACCAGAGGCCTGCAAGCGGAGAAGGCAGGGCCGGGGGGCCTGGGCGACCTGCCCCTCCAAGGCGGCTCTCCCACCTCAGCCCCACCTGCAGCCGCCTGGCTTCCCTCCCCTCAGCCTCAGCTCCTTCTTGCAGGTTCTGGAGGAGCCTCTGACTACTGACAGTTTCTCCTCTCCTCCTTCTGTCCCAGATTCCTCTGCCTGAACCCCAGTCAGGATGGAGGGCAGCCAAATCTGGGCCAGGGGGACGGAGCCAGACAGATAGGTATAAAAAGCCTCCTCTCCACCCAGAGACCAACCTTATGACCATGCTTAGCTCCAACAGAGCCCCCAAGACACAAGAAAAGGTTTGGGTGGTGGGGCTAAGGGAATGGGATGAGTGTGTGTTCCCAAAACAGCCACATTAGAAGCCTCTTCCTTCTGGGGTTTGTGCACCAGCCCCCAATACCCCAAAACCTTCCTGAAATCTGGAACTGAGGGAGGAAGCCATTTGTAGCCAAAGCTGAGCCCTCCCCTTCTCTCCCCCCATCTCCTCCCACGTCAGCACTGAGGAAAGTGCCGCAGAGAAGAGGGTGGGCTGGAGAGGCAGTCACCTACCCGCTGGTGCCGGGTCTCTGGGCCTGAGAGAATCGCCAATCCGTGTTGGGTGGGGCTTGCTGTGGAGAAAACAGAGGGAAAGAGGCTGAGTACCAAAAAGGGCTAAGGTGAGGGTGGGGAGGGCTCGTTTTCAAAGATAAATTATACCCTCAGGTCTCAGAGGTCTGAGATCCCAAAGAAGTAAAATGACATTTATCCAATCACAGTGAACAAACTCAGGTTCCTTCCCTAAGCAAATTGCCCCTTCTTCCCTGCCCCCCACCTCAGAACTCCTGAGCTGAGGTTCAAGGGGTACCGGGATGTGTGTGTGTGTGTGCATGCACGCGCAGAGAAGGGCCCTCAAAGTGGCAGGGGAGGCTTTTGGATGAGAATTCCACCAGCCCTAGAAAGAATTTCATTCAGCTCCTCAGCTGGGAACAAAGCACCCTCTGCGGCAAGATGGCTGCTGTTCCTGGTAACCCTTTTCATGCCAGGCTGGGCCTTTACACATTCAGAAGGACACCTTCAGACCCTCTCTCTCAAGGATCCCTTCCCACAGCTAAATACATTATTAATTTAGGAGTCACGCCAGACTGGGCCTTTGCAGGGCATCCAAGCCCCAGGACACCTCTCACCCCCAGAATTCTGTGCCAGACAATGGCTGTGACTGAGGAGGAGAGAACAAGGCTGCTCTGTCTGGGACGGAGAGAACTGCTGGGATGGAGCCCAGCAGAGATCAAGCTCCCACAGCCTCCAAGCAGAGCCAAGTCAATCTCCAGGGCTCCCAAGGCACAGATCTGTAGCCATCCCCCACCTGGATGAAGGTGTGGGACTTGAGCCAGCCACCTCACTTCCAAGTTCCTCCCAGCCTTGCCAGAGGGTGTGTTACCCCATCACACACTCTCACAGAGCACTCCTAGAGCTGTTTCCTCGCCATTCTGGACTGCTCTGGTAGTTAATTCTCACACTCACTCCCAGGAGAGGAGAGAGAGGTGTGAGCATCTCCAATTATACGGGGGAGAAGGAAGACTCAGGGCTGCCAAATGACACACTCTTAAGTCTCACAGGTGGCAGTGATGTGAGGAAACCCAGAAACTTAGCATTCCAGGTACCACAGGAGTCACCAGCACCATTCTGCAGATGCCATGGGAAGGGCACAGGGATGCCCAGCTCTCAGTCACAGTATTCTTCGACACAGCACAATTTAAACCGAGATGCAGGAGCCATGACAGACCGGAGGACAGGACCGAGGAGAACCCACAGCCTACATAAGGACAGCGGGTCCAGGTTTGTCCAGTTAGGGCTGCTCAGGGATAAGGAGCCCCAGCAGACTTTTCTCCACAAGCAACGCCCTGAAAGGGGAAAGAATGTCCACCTTTGCCTTGTCCCAGCAGGTGTAAACCATCCCTCCTGTTCTCCACCTTTAGAAGTACCAAGTGACTGAAAGCAGAGATTCTGGAGTTAAACAAATCTAGACTAGATCTTTGTCTATCACTTACCATGTGAACTTGAGCAAGTCACTTGACCTCTGTGAAACTCAGTTATAAGGGAGGGTGAGGAGTGCTAGTACCAACCCAACATAAGTGTGGGGAAGAGCAAAGGAGATGCTTTGGTTCTTAGAGGAAATCCGTAGTAAGGTTCTCTCAATCAGCTATCAGAATCCCATGGTGGTGTTGCTCCAAAATAGAATTGATTCGGTAGGGGCAGAGTGGAGTACAGACATATTTTGACTAAAAGCTCCTGGAGTTATAGAAAATTACATTATTTTACAACAAACATTTCCCCAAATATGAAACCACCTGCTGGTTTCTGGCAGAGGTCATGGTTTTCCAACAGCAGGGGAAGGAAGGGCTTGCCAGAGTCTTAGATACTTTGGTGGCAGTTTATGGTGGTTTAGTTGCTAAGTTGTGTCTGACTCTTGCGACCCAATGGACTACAGTCAGGCTCCTCTGTCTGGGATTTTCCAGGCAAGAATACTGGAGTGGATTGCCATTTCCTTCTCCAGGGGATCTTCCCGATGCAGGAATCGAACCTGGGTCTCCTGCATTGCAGGCAGATTCTTTACTGACTGAACTATGAAGGAAGCTTTGGTCAACTCCAAAGTCCCCGACATTGAGAAAGAAATGGCACTCCACTCCAATATTCTCACCTGGAAAAATCACATGGTCAGGAGTCTGGTGGGCTACAGTCCATAGGGTGGCAAAGAATCAGACACAACTGAACAACTGAGCACACAAAGCCCTGATGGTAGATCGCTGGGCCCATGTGGGCACGACGGCGCCAAACGCCTATGTCTTAGTATCCAGAACCCAGGTGCTCCAGGTTCCCACTTCCAGCCATAGGACGGGTCGGTGGTGCCACAGAGGGCCGAGGCGGCCTGTCCTACAGAGGTCTGTTCACTTGTCCCAGGCCGGCCCCACTGCCCCTTGAGCCACAGGGCATTGTGGCCTTCCTGAGCAAGGCTTCTGGGCAGGAGGCGCCCACCAAACTCTGCTCAGTGTCTGGGCCCAGACTGACCCACCAGCCCATGGGTCACAGAGTCCCGCCCGCCCCGCACCTAGAGCGCCCCCAGTGGCTGCAGCACTAGCGACTCGGGCCACCAAGAGGCCCACCAGGAGGTGACCAGTCCAGGCCGGGGCGGGGATAAGTGGGGCGCCCAAGACCTGGTATTTCCCTCAGGTTAAAACCTCTGAGGCTGGCAGCAAGGTGGGAGGGAAGCTGTGAGCTGTCGGGACAGCCCTTTGCAATCGGCTGGCAGTTAAAGGCGGCGTATGAGGACAAGGACGGCCAGGTGCGAGGGGCGTGCGCAGGTGCAGCGTGGGGAGCCTGTGCGCTGTGCGTGGCACATGGGCCAACCACAGACGTGTTGGTTTGATGTGGGAATAAAGAGGGTTGTGAATCACAGTGAAGTCACCAGTCAAGAGAGTGGGAAGAAACCTAAGAAGAAACCTCAAGACCAGCAGAGCGTGCCTGCATTGGAGCCTAGGAGGTTGGCTGCAGAAAGGGATCTGTGGCTGCCTCTACCCAGACCTGGATCTGATGGAAAACACCAGAGTGATCGCCAGACCCCATGCTTTTCTGTCTGCCCTATCCTCTCTCCCCCCTCACCCACAGTTGCCATCACTTCCCCAGACACAGCGCCCCATCCCTGCCTCGGCCACACCTCTGCTTCTGCACAATCCATCCAGTCCCGACATTCGACAGACATTAGAGTCAAGCCCCACCAGAGGGAGCAGATGCCAAGTTCAAAGTCCCTGATGTGGGTGGGCGGCGTTTCCATTTCCGCCCCCAGGGGTAGCGCAGAGCCCTCACCTGGCTCCGCTCCAGCAGTGTGTTAGAGCGGGACCGGAAGGCGTCGGGCTCCGGTGCGAAAGCTGAGGGCTGCTGAACGCTGAGGGGCCTTAGAAAAGTGAAGTCACTGCCGTCAGAGGCTGGTGAAAAGCACGTCCTGTAGCAATGGCTGTGCGAGTCTGTGGGCCGCAGCGTCACCTCCATATACTTGAGTGTGCCGTCTGAGCTCACCTGTAGGTTGGGGCTGGATTGCTTATAGAACTCCCGGGAGGGCGAGTCCTGGCGCCCGCAGCACTGACCCCCACCCCCATCCCCGTCCCCCCGAAGGCACTTAGCTGACAGAAAGGTGAAGGTGACTAAGGATAAGAGGCTGGTGGCCGCAAGAGCCACAATGAGGTAAAGGGTAAGGTCTGAACGCTCAGGAGGGTGTGTGAGGAAGTCCCTGGATTTGGGCATTTCCTCAGGGTCCTCATCTTCCAGAACCAGCAGCACTGTGGCTGTGGAGGAGAGTGAAGGGTCACCATTGTCCCTCACCAGGACCACCACCTGCTGGGTGTCAGCGTCATCCTCCAGTAAGGCCCGGGCTGTTCGCACCTCACCAGTGTGTGCAGATACCAGGAACAGCCCTGGGGCTGTGGACTGTGGCAACAATGAATAGGAGAGCCAGGCGTTGTGGCCTGCATCAGCATCTACAGCTGTCACCTTGGTGACCAAGGAGCCAGGAGGGGCAGAGCGAGGGAGACGCTGGGGGAGTGAGAATTCCCGACCCGGTCTAGGGTGCAGCACAGTTGGGGCATTATCATTCTGGTCCAGGACAAACACGTGGAGAGAGGTGTTGGCGTGCAACGGGGGAGAGCCAGAGTCTCGAACGCCCACCACAATCTGCAGCATCTGCAGCAGTTCGTAGTCGAAAGTACGCTGGGCAAAGATCCGCCCATCCTCGGGGTTGACATACACAAAGGAGGAGGCTGGGGAGCCCTGAATCTGGTTCCCTACAATAGAGTAGGTAAGGCGGGCGTTATCCCCAGTGTCTGGATCGGAGGCAGCCACGGTGCAGAGAAGGGAGCCTGGAGGCCGGTTTTCTGGGATGTAAGCCGTGTAGAGCTGCTGGGTGAAGTAGGGTGCGTTGTCATTTACATCTGAAATGTTGAGCCTGATGGTGAGATGTGCGTGCAAGGGAGGCGAGCCCGCATCATGGGCCAGCAGCTCAATGATATAGTGGGATGTAGCCTCACGGTCCAAAGGCTGACTGGTTAGGAGTGAGTAGTGGTTCTCAGAAGGTTTAATCTGAAATGGCAGGTCTGAAGAGAGATCAAGGCTCACTTCACCATTTCTCCCTGAGTCTCGGTCCCGCACATTAAACAATCCCACTACCGTGCCCACTGGTGTGCTCTCCAGGACAGGGTTGACCAAAGAGGCCAGTAGTACCTCTGGGGCATTGTCATTGGCATCCCCCACATCCACTTGAATCACACAGTGGCCTTCCATGGCTGGCTGTCCTTGGTCACGGGCTCTTGCATGAATTTCATAAAAACTTGACTCCTCGAAGTCAATGGGACCCAATACATGGATTGCTCCACTGCTAGGGTCTAGGCCAAAGAGGTTCCGCACTGCCTCAGACGTATGGTCTCCAAAAGAATAGTCTAGTTGGCCATTGGTGCCCTCGTCTGGATCAGTGGCGTTGAGGCGCAGCAGCAGTGTGCCCACGGGTGCATTCTCTGGAAGTCCCACACGTAGAACTGAGGACTGGAAGGTTGGAGCATTATCATTGATATCCAGCACAGTGACAGAGATAAGGGTGGTCCCTGAGCGGGCTGGGACGCCCCCATCCACAGCAGTGAGCACCAGCTGATGTCTTGCCTGGGTTTCACGGTCTAGCTGCTGCTCCAGCACCAGTTCTGGGAACAGCTTCCCATCTTTTAGGGTCTTCACATTCAGAGAAAAGTGGCTGCTGGGGCTTAGAGTATAGAAGCTCACAGTATTGGTGCCCACGTCAGGATCCTGGGCACTATCCAGTGGGAACCGTGCCCCCAGTGCAGCTGACTCTGAGATGCGTATCTCTCGCTCAGGGGTGGCAAAGCTCGGAGAGTTGTCATTGAGATCCAGGATTTCCACCTCTACACGGATTAGTTCCAGGGGGTGTTCGGTCACCACCTGTACTGGCAGCAGGCAGCTGGTGCTGGCTGCACACAGGCTCTCTCGGTCAATTTTCTGATTCACTGCCAGAGCACCACTCATCAAGCTCAGGGAAAAATATTGCCCATTCTCCTCAGCGCCCAACCGCAGCCGGCGGCTCAACAGATCTGCCACCTTTAAGCCTAGATCCTGAGCAACGTTCCCCACCAGCGTCCCTGGCTCAGACTCCTCCACCACAGAGTAATGAAGCTGCCCAGACACCCAGCCCCAGCAGCACAAGGACAACATGCACAGCACTTGCCATTTCCCAGCGAGCTGTGGGGGTGTCTTGGGCCCCATGACCCAGAAGTCCCTTCCTGGACACTGACTCTGTGCTGTCCTGTCTCCAAGGTAGACCCAGGGCTTGGAATGTAGCAGCTGAAATCTCTTATGTCTCCTTCCAGCCTCTTAAAAACTGCTCCGAGGTTTGTCTGCCTGCAGCAGTTCTTCTTAGTCACCAAATGGCGGGGGTGGGTTGGGGGGGAGGGGAATTGAATCTGAGTGGAGCTGGGGAGCTGGGGGAGGAGAGGCGGGCTAGAAGATCAGATCCCCCACCTCGGCTCTAAGTCTGATTGGCCCAAAAGTCTGTCTCCTCTCAACCAATTATAAAGTCTCCTCAGTCCTGGAAACCTTAGGAACCAGCGCTGCAAATCCGTGTCACAGAAGCCTCCTACCTCCCCACTTATTTCGTGCTGCAGGTTGATTCAGTTCCCTTGGCAGCAAAGTTTGACAGCTCAGATGGCGCTCAACAGGGAAGACAAAGTGGTACAAAACTTCTCAGGGTTCTGTCCCAGCAACTTCCTGTGTAACTTCAGAAACTCCCACTATTTCACTTGAACCATCAAAATGTTGTCCTTCTCCAGGAAGCAAAGCCCACGTGTTACCCCCTCCCTATCCCATTCTGCCAAACACTGCCAGAGTGAAAGAAAAGATTTGTTAGGACCCTTCAGAGTCTTGCTTGGACTCTCCAGCAGTACCTTGAGGAATCTCAATGTCATCGATGGCTATAAGGATTCTCTTTTTCTGAGATTCCACATGAGCTATGGAATGGGCATCACAGCTTGCGGTGGGGGATGAGAACACTTCTAGGACTGATCCAGGTTACCCAAGGAAGGTGGCTAGAATCTAGGCATGGCCTCAAGGCTTCATGGTTTCATCAATTCAGAAGAACTCTACTTAAAGACTCCCAGATTGGCTGTCTCTATGAATTCCTCAGCAGCAAGACAGGTTTTGATACTTAGTGATTTCACTTACTGCCTTCCCCACTCCCAAAGAGGTAATGTTCCTCTGCCCCAATCGACTGCATCTAGCTCTGATCCCAATGGGGACTTGATTGGGAGACCTGAAGACCTCGGACAAAAAGACCCTTGCTTCCACCTTGTTGCCTCTCTAATCCCTTGGCTCTTTCCTCTTATGTTTCAAGAGGGGCTTCCCTGCTGGCTCAGTGGTAAAGAATCCACCTGCCAATGCAGGAGATGTGGGTTCTATCCCTGGGCTGGAAGGATCCCCTGGAGAAGGCAACCCACTCCAGTATTCTTGCCTGGGAAATCCCATGGACAGAGGAGCCTGGTGGGTTACAGTCCAGGGTTGCAAAGAGTCAGATGGAACTTAGCGGCTGAACACCAAACAACAACATTTCAAGCAGAGAGTCCCTTTCACAGTGGGTGAGGGAGTAGATGACACTGTGGAGCAAAGATATAAGTTTCCCTCAGTCCACTGGGGAATGGTAACCTAGAATTAAGGTATTCTAGACCCAGGCCCCTCATTCAGGAAGAGGAGAGAAAGTCACTACCTGGGTTTAGGTGCACCTCGTACACGAGAGCCTTCCATGTGCTCCACATTCCAGCAGCGTGTTTCCACAACACCCCATCTTTTGATCACTCACTTTCATTTCTTACTCTCAGACAAGGGCATAATCCACCCCAAGAATTCATCTGTGAAAACTCCCTGGTTAATTCACAAAATGCTTCTTAAGCACATCATCTACCACACAGTCACCACTCACAGAAGTGGCAACATCACTACAGGCTCTTACAGAGAGACCAATATATTCTCTGGGACAAGGCCCAGCCACATGCCTGCATCTGAATAACCCTCAAGCATTGGCTGAGCCTGCAAAGGTCTCACCTCTAGCCCATAGAGAAGATCAGAGGGTGGGCAGCTTGGGCGAACGGGTTCCCCTGCCATAGGTGCACTGGGTGACTTCACCATCATGAAGCTATCACTCCGAGTGGGTGCAGAAGCCAAGGGTGTACAGCCATGAGAGTGGCCGCCCACATCAACGAACTTGATAGGATCATCTGACCCTAGCTGGATTCGGAGGATCCCATTGGAAGGAGGAAGCCCCTCCCTCCTTCGAGACCGGGTGAGACAGGCACAGGTGCCAGCAGGAAAGCAGGTCATTCCACAGGCAGCCCCACGCAGGCACTTCGAGATGAGCGCCACGAATGAGCCAAAGGAAACAAAGCAAATTGCCACTAGAGATACAGCCAAGTAGAGGGTCAAGCGGGATTCTCCTTCCCTTGGAGCCGAAGACTCTCGAAGATCAGGGACAACTGGATGAGTGTCTTCTTCCAAGGACACCAGGAGTGTGACGGAGGTAGAGAGTGGTGGGCTACCACTGTCCTTTACCACAATGACCAGCTTCTGTGGCGGGAGATCAGCTGGGATAGGAACAGCTGTCCGCACCTCCCCGGCATAGCGGGAGACTGCAAACAGGCTGGGATCTGGGGCCTCCAGGAGCTGATACGAAACCCAAGCATTGTAACCTGAATCCAAGTCCACAGCGGTCACCTTTGTGACTAGGTGGCCAGCACCAACTGATGGAGGCAGTGCTTGGGGACATAAGGAACCAGGCCGAGCCCTAGGGCGGAGTACAGCTGGGGCGTTGTCATTGAGGTCCAGCACAAACAGACGAACAGTCACAGTGCTACTAAGGGGTGGGTTGCCCCGATCCCGGGCTTGCACCTCAAACTGCAGCGTCTGTGTTTGCTCATAGTCAAAGGATCGAGTCGCATGAACAGCTCCCGTCTGGGGGTTCAGGGAGATGAAGGAGGATGCTGACACATCTCGATTTCTGGGCTCGAGGAGAGAGTAGGAGATAAGCGCATTCAAGCCAGAGTCGGGATCAGAGGCCGCAAGGGAGCAGAGCAGGTCCCCTGGGCGATTGTTCTCTGGAACAAACACCTCATGTGACCTCTGGAAGAAAGAGGGTGGGTTATCATTCACATCCGAAATGTTAAGGAAAATGGTCCTGTGGGTACTCAGAGGAGGGCTCCCAGCATCAGAAGCAGTGACCATGATATCATAGCTGGATTTGGCCTCTCGGTCCAAGGGCCCAGCAGTCACCAGGGAGAACTGGTTCCTGAAGGCGGACTTGAGGGCAAAGGGCAAATGGTCAGGAATACGGAGGCTCACGTCCCCATTTGAACCTGAGTCAGGGTCCTGCACACTGATGAGTGCCACCACAGTGCCAGGCTCTGCACTCTCGGGGAGAGTCCCCAGCTCTGAGGTCACTGTGATGTGGGGGGCGTTGTCATTCACATCTAGGAGATCCACCCGAAGGCTGCAATGTTGCTCCATGGCTGGAGAGCCCCCATCTCGAGCCCGCACATCAAATTCGTAGTAATTCTCACTCTCAAAGTCTAGGGGTCCTTGAAGAGTAAGCTTTCCATTAGTGGGGTGCAGGCTGAAGAGGCTTCTCACACGATCAGGGGTGTGACCACTGAAAGAAAAGGTGACGTTACCACTGGGACCCAGGTCTGGGTCGGAGGCATTGAGCTGGATGAGCAGCATGCCGGCTGGCGCGCTCTCCAAGACGCTAATCCTATAGCTGGATTGCTGGAAGGCTGGGGCGTTGTCATTCACGTCCAGCACTGACACCCGCAGCTCTGCCGTGCCAGATCTCGGGGGGTTCCCGCCATCCACAGCAGTCAGCACTAGGCGGTAGTCTGACTGCTTTTCCCGATCCAAAGGTTTCTCCAAGAGCAGCTCTGGGACCAGGCTGCCGTCGCTGCGCTTCTTGACATCTAGGGCAAAGTGTTCATTGGAGCTTAGTCTATAGCTGCTGATGGAGTTGCTCCCCACATCTGCATCCTGAGCCTTTTCCAAGGGGAAACGCTGTCCTGGAGGAGCTGCCTCCCCAATTTCCAAGTCCAGCTGCTGCCGAGGGAATCGGGGGGCGTGATCATTCACATCCACAATTTCTACCTCTGCTCGGTACATTTCCAAAGGCCCTTCTGTTACAAACTCCAGGGGCACAATACAGCTGGCACTGAGCCCACACAGTGCCTCTCGATCGATTGGATTCTTGATGAGCAGGGCACCGCTGTCCAAATCCACACGGAAGTGTCTTTGGTTCACCTCTCCAGCGACCTGCAGCCTACGAGCTGCCAAGCTCTCGGTATCCAGCAGGAAATCTTGGGCGACATTCCCCACAAAAGTCCCTTCCTGTGACTCCTCTGGGACCGGGTATCGGATCTGCCCACCAACGTAACCCAGGTGGCAAAAAAGGAACAAAAGGGTAGCCCCCCGGCAGATTTGTACCCAGCCTCTCACCTTGCCGAGCATTGCTGCTGCCCGCTAGTTCTCTATCTGGTCCTGAGAAGCCCCAGAAGCTGACCCGCCCCAAACAGCCACAGCAGCTGGAGACACCTATCTCCCTTTCCCCACGCCAGCTCTGGCGCGGCTGGGCCGGCGCCGCAAGGGTTACGCGCCGTTTTTTGCTGGTGGCGGGGTAGATTTGTCTGCCTTCCTCTACCCGATTGGCAGACAGCGACTCCTGGGCTCAGCCAATAGGCTAAGCAGAGAACGTCCCAATAGCAGCAGGGTTAATGCGACGCAGTATTGGAAGAAGGGGGAAAAAAACCCACAAAAACCCACCTATCTTTTCGCCTTCCTCCCGCTCAACAGCATTTTCCCCCCATGGGTTATTACCTCTATAGAGAGGCAGACAACATATATGTTTTTGTTTTTTTTCCCTAATTCACCAATCCCCACCCCACCTCACCCCGCCCCTTTTCGGCAGGGAAAACAGCGACAGCCTGAGAGCCCTAGCAACCTGCAGCCCAGAGAGTGAGTAGCCATTTGAGACTGGTCACTTTGTTCAAGCCAGTGTTGTCATCCACCAATATTCTAAAGGAGTAGCTTCTGCCTCATTCTGATTGTATTAGAGCAACAGCTAATTAGAAGCACTGCTTTATACAAAAAACTCTGACCCTCTGCATATTATTCAGAAACATATCCATCTCTTTGCAGAAAAGGCTTACACATTAATGCAGCCTATTAAATTTATGCAGTACACATTTCTGTTGTAACAGAAGGCGCAGCAGAAACCAAATCTCTCTTACTCGGATAGTCGCTGGTGATATACTAAATTGCCATTCATTAATTTCAAGGACAGTATGGAAGGAATGAAGGAGAGGGGGAGAAGCCAGGAGAGGGAGACGTTCCAAATCAGTAAAGAATCAGCTTGTTTGGGAGACGCTAAGGACTAAATCTCATTACCTGGCAGAATGCTAATGTTCACAGATTTAATAGCTTTCTTGAATGATTGAGATCAGCTACCAACAGCACCAGTGCCTACAAATCTCCTTTATTTGACACCATGGTATGCTTGATATGTTGTTAATTACCAACTGTGACTGTTTCAAAAGAGCCAAGTTTTTCACCGAGCCCTAGGGGGCCTTTTGGCAAGGGAGACTTGATCTCACCCTCCCTGGAGCCTGGCTACCACCTTGCACAAATGCAGAAAGATTGTTCAATTCACACTGTAGTTACCTGCAAACTCTAACTGGAGTCACAAACACACCAGAACACAAAGAGAAAAATCTATCCCGATTTGCATGTGAGATTTTTAGAAAATTCATCTGAATCCTCACCTAGGCTGCCAATTATTGTTGGTGGTAGTGTTTAGTTAAGTCGTATCTGACTCTTGGTGACCCCATAGCCTGCCAGGCTCCTCTGACCATGGGATTTCCAAAACCAGTAGCAAAACCAGAGGTTATCCTCCCAGGTGTTTTCCCAAACCCTTGATCTTCATGAATATCCTTTCGATGGTGAGGCCAGCAACCAACATTTTGGTCTCAAAGGGAGGTATCTGCTTTCTGTGTTCTTTCAGCCCCAAACACCTAAACCTTCTCCCATGGGAATGACAGGTGTAAATCCGTCGGACTTATAAGGTGTTTATGCCAGGATTCACTATCTCAGTAGAATGACACCATCTTCCCCCGAAGCTGCCAGTGGGGAGGGGTAAGGAGGATCATTCTTGACTCATTCCTCTTCCATCTTCCCTTTATCATGTCAATGAATAAGTGCTGATAATTTCACTATAGTTACGTCCCTCAATCTATACTTGTCATTGTGCTGGTTCAAGCATTTCTCAATCTTCTCAAATACTATAATAGCCGTCTAAATGTTCTAAATGTAATATAATAGCCCCATGTTACATTACAGGGCTTCCCCAGGTGGCTCAGTTAGTGGTAAAGAATCTGCTTGCAAATGCAGGAGACATGGGTTCAATCCCTGGGCCGGGAATATCCCCTGGAAGAGGAAATGGCAACTCACTCCAGTAATCTTGCCTGGAAAGTCCCATGGACAAAGGAGCCTGGTGGGCTACAGTCCATGGGGTGGCAAAGAGTCAGACATGACTGAGTACACATTCAAATCTTCTTTAGTCTCCAGTCCCAATATCCCCAATCCATTATGGCAACTCATTTCACCATTCTTGCCTGGACAATTCCATGCACAGAGGAGCCTAGTGGGTTACAGTTCATGGGGTTGCAAAGAGTTGAACATGACTGAGTAACTAAGCACACTCACACACATTTCATTTATGGCTACCAGAATAATCACTCCAAAACAAGCAAACAAAAACTCTGACGACGTTATATCAGTTCAAAATTCTGCAATGACTATCACGGATATAGAATAAAATAAAAAATCTTGGCACAGCCTAAAGGTAACTCAAGATTTAACTCCTGCCTACTTGCTTCACTTTATCTCCTGCAAAAGTTGTTTTACAAATACACTTTAACGTTCAGCAATATTAAAAAAAACATTATCCCTCTGCATGGAATTTCCTGCAAGGGTCCCTCGCTACTCGCCTTTCCCCTTTATTATCTGATAAACTACTACTCAACTTTCATTCTCAGATCAAGCATCATCCCCTGTATGAATTCTTCCTGATTTCCCCAGGCTGATTGGGGTGTTTCCTTTCCTTTGCTCCCATTGCTTCCTGTATTATACAGATCTCCCTTACCATTTTTGTGGGAGTGTGTGCATGTCTGTCTCCTATGGTACTCCATGTGCCACAGGAGCAGGGACTGTGCCTTTTCATCTTTTAAAGTGTCTGGTAGATTCACCAATATACGGTGAATTAGTGCTATTATCACTTGTTAGTTCAAAAAGTATCTATTGAATGCTGGTACTTCATGAGTATTTTATAGTTATACATTTTATATACATTACTTTTCATTCTCACACAATTTTGGAAGAGTTTATATTTGAGAACACAAGCTCAGAAATGTTAGGAGACTTGTGTAAAGTCTATCAAGTGCAGTATTAGGGTCTCCCCACTTTCACCTCTAGTCTGTCTAGAAAGAAATAAAACCTCTTTCTGTAACATCTTAAATCATTTTCCTAACCGTTTGTCATCCCTGTAGCCATCAACTGACCCTTTTTGCTGGCTTTAATATCTAAGAACTAAACCTCTTATAGATCTCAATCCCTTTTATTTGCAAGTTGACACCAAAACAAACATATCTATAATATTAATACTTGAACTGGAGGATCATAAAGCCCGAATCCTATATATCCTAGACTTGACCTTTTTATGCCAAGTATGTAATTCTCCCATCTCTAGATTTTTAACACAGTTGTATTGAGCTACATAATTTATCCATTACACCATACAATTCACCCCTTTAAAATGTACAATTTAACGGTTTTTAGTATATTCACATATACTAAAATGATGCAAACACTACAGTATAATTAGAAGAAAATGTTTTCACCCCTAAAAGAAACACCATACCCACTGCTGAGCTCTAAATTTTTAAAGAAATAGTTGCCCGGGTGCTAGTGGTTGAAGAAGATTTTTCTCCTTAGATGACTGAAATATCTCACATGTTCCCTATAGTGCTTTCCTAGAGCTATTCTATATAATAATTTAAGGTTGAGAAATAACATTATAGAATTTTTTTAAGTTCAGCCTGGCAAAACAAGGCTGGCTGCTGGTTCTGTGAACTTCAAAATAACTTAGTTTCAAAAACATGCTAATTGATGGACAGGCATGTCTTAGTGCAAAGCTTTTCAAATTTGTCTTCACACTGGAATCACTTGAGGACCTTCAAAAAATACCAATGCCTGTGTCCCATTCCAAGAGACTGCTTTAATCCATCTGGGATGTGGCCTGGGCTTCAGGATTTTTAAAAGGTCCCTAGGTAATTCTGGTGTGCAACCACGTTTGAGAACATCATTCAAAGGAAAATGCCAGTGTTTTCCAGTCTGACCAGAAAAGCAGCAGCTGCTTCTCTCTGGCTTTCATCCTTCCTTAGCCTTTCCATATATGCCTCTGCTTTGTCATCTTGAACTGTCTCCAGGTTAGTATTTAAAGAATTTTTTGGAACTATGACACAACAAACACGGTGCATATATTGTATCATGCACTAATCTTATAAAACTCTTGCTACTTCTTTTCCACATACTAAAAATGGGTCTAGAAAATTTAACGTGGCCATGGACTCATGGATGATAAGTGGTGGAGCTTCCTATGTCTAACTGCCAGACCCAAAGGTTGATAGCAATAATATACTTACTAGTAACAAAGTTATAGTCGTTCTCCCACAAATAGAAGTGTGTTTAAGTTGCACTCCAAAACAAAGGCCTGGACACTATCCTGAATAAATGAAAGCTTTATCTTTTTTCTCAGGGTATGAATCTGCCTGTCACACTACATTTATACCAAAATAATAATAATAATGGTGAAAGGATAGGAATTAACACTTAGGGCAAAAAGAACTTTCATTTTGTACTGTATGTCCTTCTGAATTTATTTTAAAAATAAATATTACTTTTACTTTTACAATGAATGGTGGTTACCTTTGGGTTTGGGAATAAAATTAGTTTTAATTTTTTCTTATATTTTTCCATTTTTTCCAAGTTTTCTATAATGCACATGTAAGTAATGTGCACAAAATTTCCTGTTGTGTCCTTGAAATAAAATTTAAAGGACTCTAGAATTTTATTTCTTTCATAGAAAGCCATCTGAGAATGAGGAAGAGGATCTGTGCAGTCAAAGGAAAATTATCAGCAAACCATTAGTTTTAATGCAGATGTGGCAATCATTTGAAAGATGGACAGATGAGGTAGTTTTTATACTCCTAGCAGCTGCCACTGGCTAGAGGTTTCCATTAACTTGTACTCAATGCAAATGATACCAAGCTAAGCTCTGAGTGCTGAGATGGTGAGTTAAAGCTTAATGGCCCTTTAGTAGGATTGGTTAGTTGCTATGGCAAGTGAATGCTGAGGGTGTGAATTGTGTCCACAGATGAGTGAATTAACTCCACACTGTGTGGGACCACAAACCACACTCTAGCCGGGCCATCTCCTTCCCCGAAAAGGCACGACGTTTGATCTGGGAAAAGCCAAGTAAAAATGTGGATGCATCATTAGGAAAACATCTTGATGACTGAAAATGAAGATGGCTACATACATTCCTAAAAGTGATGCAGGAATCAAAAAGCATTAATATCATTCCAGGGTGACTTGCTAACCCTTACCTGTCCAGGAGGGGAGCTCTCTGCACCCAACACTTGCCTATAGAACACTGGATCGAGGCTCCGCAGAGTGTTCTGGCGGCTGGCCAGTGGGCTTGCAGCACCCGGTTTCTTCAGCAGTGGGTCACTGCGTCTCGAGTCAGTGGTAAGGTACACCTGATGGTAAAGGTGTGGGGCCATCAGGCCTCCCCGCACAGCATCTGCGTGCAGAGAGGGCCCTGGTGTTCGGTACAGGGAGCTCACCGGGGCTCGGTATAGGTCCCTGGACTGCTTCCATTTGTAAACTTTGAATATGATCACTCCTAATACTGTGACTGCGAACCCCACGGAGACCAGGATTAGAGAGAGAAGTAGATAAAAGGTGAGATTTTTATTCTGCTCCCTGGGGGCAGAGCCAGCAGGGAACTCAGCCAGGGCTTCAGGAGATTCCTCAGTTACTGACACAGTCAGGGTCGCAGTAGTGGACAGCGATGGCTCCCCATTGTCTCTGATCAATACCGTGAGAGTCTGCCTGGGCGAATCTGTATCCTGGACTGGGCGGGCAGTGGTGATTTGACCCGTGTGAAGTCCCACAGCAAAAAGGCTCTGGTTAGGGGCTCCCAAGAGGCTGTAGGAGAGCCAGGCGTTGTGCCCTGCATCTGGGTCCCAGCCCACCACCCGTGTGACCAGGTAGCCAGCAGCAGTACCTCGAGGCAACATCTCCACTGAGCTCTGGCCAGGCCGGGGGTATAGGACCTGGGGGGCATTGTCATTGCGATCAGTGACAAATACATTCACACTTATGTTGGTAGCCAGGACAGGAGTGCCCCCATCACTGATGTGAGCTGTTAACTCAAACTCACGCCGATCCTCATGGTCCAGGGGCACTAAGGACGACACGACGCCACTGTCACGATTTATCGTAAAATAGCGACCCACTAGGCCTGTTTCACCTCCTTGCTCTAAGAGAAAGAAGGAAAGGCGAGCATTCTGCGGGGCGTCGGGGTCCCAGACACTTAGGTTTAGTATTGGAACACCAGGCAGGTTATTTTCCTCAACGTAAACATTGTAGGAGGACTGGGAAGATTGTGGAGGGTTGTCGTTGATGTCGGACACTTGCACCCGCACTGTCGTGAGGGCTGAGAGGGAAGGGGTTCCCGCATCTCGAGCCGTGATGCTGAGGTTGTATTCTGGCACGGTCTCCCGATCCAGGGCTGCGCTGGTTTTCAAAGTGAAGTAATTCTTGAGGGAAGATGTAAGGCTAAAAGGGAGACCTGGTGGAACCTCGCATGTCACCAGCCCGTTCTCCCCAGCATCCAGATCGGTCACACTGAGCAAAGCAATGACAGTTCCGAGAGGGGCGTCCTCGGGGACTGGGCTGTATACAGAGGTGACTGTGATCTCCGGAGCATTGTCATTTACGTCCACAACCTCTACCAAAACTTTACAGTGTGCTCCTTCGGGATTGGCGCCCTTGTCTTTGGCCTGTATGTAAATCTCATGGAGTTTGGCGTCTTCGAAGTCCAGTCGACCCTTGACTGTCAGCACCCCGGTAACAAGGTCCAAGGAGAATAGTTCCCGCACGCCAGCACGGTTGTGGCTGCCGAAGGAGTAAATGATTTCGCCGTTGGGGCCTTCATCCAGATCGGTTGCACGGACTTGGACCACACGAGTGCCGGGGGGTGCATCCTCCAGGACACGCGCCCGGTACAAGGACTGGTTGAAGGTGGGTGCATTGTCATTCGCGTCCAGCACAACGATTCGAATAGGAAGGCTGGCGGAGCGAGCCGGAGTTCCTCCATCCAACGCCGTCAGCACCAGCTGGAGATCTGGTTCTCGCTCCCGGTCCAGGGCGCGCTCCAGGACCAGCTCTGCGTACTTAGTGCTGTCTTCCCGAGTCTGCACTCGAAGCGCAAAGTACTCGTTTCGGCTCAGCTCATAGGTTTGTAAAGAGTTGCTTCCCACATCGGGATCGTGCGCGCTCTCGAGCGGAAAGCGCGTTCCTGGCGCCACGGCCTCGCTAATCTCCAATTTCATTTCCCGAGTAGGAAAAGAGGGATTGTTGTCGTTGATGTCTTGGATCACCACTTCCGCGCTAAACAACTCTAGAGGCCTCTCCACTACCAACTCCAGAGTTATGGTACAGGAGGGCAGGGTCCCACACAGCTCCTCTCGATCCAGGCGATCGTTCACGAACATCTCTCCGGTCTCCCAGTTCACCTCAAAGAATCTTCGGCTAGCTCCGGACACCACCCGGAGCCTGCGAGCTGACAGGCTGCCGAGATCCAAGTCAAGGTCCCTGACCACGTTGCCCACCACGAAACCCTTCTCTCTTTCCTCCAGGATCTCATAGCGAATGACGGCGGCGGAAGCCTTGTGCAAGGCACCCAGAAGCAACAAAACTCCCACCACTCTCCCGGTGCTTACCAGTCCGCCCCTCCAGGCCTCTGGGACCATCTCACTCAAAGACAGTTCCTCTTAGCAGGGTCCAGATCGTCCCGGCTTCTTTCCCGAGAAACTTTCAGCGGGTTAGCGCTCGGGCGCTGGGCTCCGAGTCGGACATGGCTTTCTGGATGCCGCTGATTTGCTCGCCGGCTGTTCAGTCTCAGCCTCTTCCCGAGGCGCCGAGAGGGGACGGGCCGGGGCCAGATCTCCAGCGTCTCCATTGGCCGACAGCGGCACGCAGAGTCCCAGCCAATAACTGCACGAAAAATGCGCCAGCGCCGGACCCTCTGAGCGGGATAAGCACTAGCGCCGGGAACTTCTTTCCTTTGGCTTCCTTCCAGAGTTTACAGCCAGAGCACCTTGGCAGTAGCTGCACATCCGAAACCTACCTTAGCTGGAAAGCCAGCTACGGGGTGCTGAAGCTGGCCTTCCTGCAAGTCTAAAAGCCGAACAAAAAGCCCTGTTAAACATTTTAACCGCTATCTTTAATCCCTAAAACGGGGTTCAAACCTAACCAAAAAACGACATAACGTTACCTGGTTTACTGGAGGACTAGGTAAAACTCACCTAGCTGGACTCTACTAGTAGAGAGGCATTTAGCATTTTTTTTTTGAGGTGTTAATAACAATTTTTGTTTTCTTTCTTAACAAATGCGACTGTAGCATTCCGGTCACTTCCCCAGTAGAGAAAAATCTACAGGAGCTACCACTGTTTGGTTTAACTTTGTTTTGTGAAATTTAAAAACATACTTCAGATATCTTTTTAAATTGAATGTTATTGCTTAGTTCTTATTTCTTAACAATGAGGGAGCATGTGAAATTTTTCTATCCTGTATGTTCCAACAAGCATAATCTCAATCAGAAAGCATAATTTCTAAAGTTTCTTTACTTGATCAATCTGTTTCTCAAGATCATGAGGCATGCCACAAAGAGACGCTGCATTGCTAATAAAGGTTAACATCCCTTCTTCACTCCCCCCCCCAACGCAAAAAAAAGAAAAATGACCAGGTTTTATTTACCACCTGGGACCTTTATAAAATTATTGGGATATCCAAAATACAAAACCTTTAGCCAGGGAATGAAGAGTCTGAGTTTTTCTGCATTTAAGATTGTAATCAAACAAAACAGTAATGACTAGGATAATGAATAAGAGAGTCAAGTATAAGTTAGAACCCAGTCATACATACTTTGAAAACAAACTACCCTCTAAGGGTTCCTGTGTTCCTATCTTATTAAATCAATAAGGCAGATAAAATCCTGGCATCAGAGCAAGTCAATGATATACATCTCCCATTAAATACTAGATGTAAAGAATCACATATTATTTCTGTACACATTAATTGCATATAGTCCTTTCTGAAGTTTAACTGAAACTTGAGGCCAAGCAGCAGAGGACAGGTTAAATAAGTATATAGGAAGTAAGTATATATAGGTTATTTACAGAAGAGATGAAAAGCCATATTTGACCTATGTCAATACTTTAATTCATCTTTTAAAACCTCTAGTTTTTAAATACTCAAAATTGACAACTGTCCAAACAACTACGAAGGCTGATAGGTATTAGACAATTAGAATATAGAATTTAGTTCATATATAGTAGCCCAGTCACTTGCTACTCGAAGTGTGAGCCAAAGACCAAGAGCATGGATATCACATGGGAGCTTGTTAGAAATGTTCCCGCTCCAGACCTACTGAATCAGAACTGCATTTTAACAAAATGCCAGGGTGATATGAACGTACATTAAAGTTTGGGAAGCACTGATCTAGTGGGTTTTTCAGATGTACTGATTTATCAAACATTTGCCCCCATTCACAACTTAACTGACATTCTGGTGTTCAAAAACTAGCTTTTAAAAGCTGAAATAGTTTTCCCTTTAACAATAAATCCCATAGTTTTCCTAAGACCTCTTCATTAGCCAACAAAACCCTCCTTTTCATACTGTTCATGGGGTTCTCAAGGCAAGAATACTGAAGTGGTTTGCCATTCCATTCTCCAACCAGTCTATCCTAAAGGAAATCAGTCCTGAATATTCACTGGAAGGACTGATGTTGAAGATGAAACTCCAATACTTTGGCCACCTGATGTGAAGAACTGATTCATTTGAAAAGACCCTGATGCTGGGAAAGATTAAGGGCAGGAGGAGACTCAATGGACATGAGTTTGAGTAAACTCAGGGAGTTGGTGATAGACAGGGAGGCCTGGTGTGCTGCAGTCCACAGGGTCACAAAGAGTCAGACACGATTGAGCAACAGAACTGAACCCTCCTTGGATCCACTGTTCACAGTAGCCAGAGTGATGTTCTTAAATTTTTAATTGGATCAGAAGATTCTCCAGCTCACAGCTCCTCAGGAGCATCTTTTGCCTAGTATCCAAGTTCTCAAGCTTTCCCCTGGATATTCTATTACGCTGCTGTGTGGTCAGCAACGAAGCTCTCCACGCAGGCTGCTCTTCTACCAGGAAAGTTTTTTTTTTCCTTTCCTTCCCTTTGGTTATTTCTAATGATCTTTCAGGTCTCAGTTTAAATGTAATTTCCTAATAGAGGTCTTCTCTTCGACCCTAGTTAAAATCAGGATCCTTTGTTATGCTCCCTCAGACAACCTTATATTTTCCTTTGTTGAATATAGAACAATTTAAAATTTTATAATTCTATAGTGCTTAAGAATAATGCCTGCTTCTCCCACTAAGAAGTGACTAAATAAAGCTGCAAAAAGGCAGAGACCATGCCTGTTTTGATTATCATTTACTTCCTCAGTGACTAGCACAGCAGGCACTTAATGCTTCATTTTTTCCAGCTTTATGGAAGTATAATTGATCAAATTATATGAATTTAAAAGGGGTACAACATGATTTAATATATATATATATTGTGAGATGATCAACACAATATAGTTAACACATCCACCACCTCATCTAGTTACAATGTGTGTGGTAAGAACACTTAAGATTTACTCTTAACAAATTTCAAGTTACACTACAATATTGTTAACTATAGTCACCACATTGTACATCAGATTCCACAAATTATTCATTTTATAACTAAAAATTTTACCCTTTGACCAACATTTCCCCATACTTAATGCTAATCAATATAGTAATCTTTATGCTAATGGTAATCATAAAAAGCAGTAAAGATTATATATATTCATTTGTGTGTATCCATTTTCCCTAGGAGAGAACATTTTTGGAAGATACAGTCTCTGCCTTTAAAGCTACCAGTGGCCCTAATTAAACTGTTTAACTTAATGATTTGAAAGAGAAAACATAGTTTGCCAAAGAGCCAAGTAAGGTGTGGTCACGTAACTCACACTGGACAAAAAACTTGCTGTCACCTACATCCAGTGAAAATGGAAGTACTAGTGTACAGGATCGATAGAATTTTCCAGTCTCCATCTTTTTTTCCTCTCTGTTTTATGATTCCAAGAGAGCCTCTGATCAACAAGATGCAGCAAACAATTTTAAAATAGAAAGTGAATATATTACAGTGGTCAAGAGTATGCCTTAGTGTCAAAAAAGACTCAAGTTCCAATACTGCATATTATACTTAGTAGCGCTATAACCATGAAGCCTTTATTTTTTAAATTTTATTTATGTATTTTTGGCTGTGCTGGGTATTTGTTGCTGCACAGGTTTTTACTCTAGTTGTGGCAAGAAGGGGCTACTCTCTAGTTGCAGTGTGAGGCCTTGTCATTGGGGTGGCCTCTCCTGTTGAACAGCACAGCCTTCAGGGCATGCAAGCTTCCGTAGTTGTGGCTCCCCAGCTCTGGAGCACAGGCGCAGTAGTTGTGGTGCATGGGCTTAGTTGCTCCGTGGCATGTGGGATCCTCCCAGATCAGGGATCCAACCCCGTGTATTCTCCACTGGTAGGTAGATTTTTTACCCCTGAGCCACCAGGGAAGTCCTGAAGCTTTTATTTTTAATTTTTATCTATAAAATGGGTATAACAATAGTACTCCCTGACACATCACAGCTATATCAATCTTTTCTTTTTTAAGAATAAAGATTACAAATTATATTCTATTATATCTTTATTAATATTTACTTTTTGGCCACACAATGCAGCATGTGGGATCTTAGTTCCCCCACAACGGATGGAACCCACAGCCCCTGCATTGGAAGTGGAAAGTCTTAACCACTGGACTGCCAGGGAAGTCCTCTCAATCTTTTGTGTTAATCTTTTCACAACTCTGTACTTATCATAGAGCTCACATGGACGATCAGTGATTTTAGCAATTTAATATAGTTACAAAACCAACACGACAATCCAGTTTTAGAATACTGCCGTCAACCCCCAAAATCCTTTATGCCTGTCTGCAGTCAATTCTTGTTCCCATCCAAAGCTTCAGATAGCCACTGATCTACTTATTATATAGTTTTGCTTTCTCTAGAAATTTCACACACAAAAAAGGAATTATAGATGAAATACCAAGTCACACACATCAAAATGACCATGATTAAAAAGTCTACAGGACTTCCCTGGTGGTCCAGTGGTTAAGAATCTGCCTGGCAATGCAGGGCACACAGGTTCAACCTCTGGTCTGGGGGGATCCCAAAAACCAAGAAGCAACTAAGCCCAAGCACTGCAATGACTGAGTCTGTGCTCTAGAGCCAGTGCTCTGCAACAAGAGAAGCCATCACAACGAGAAGCCCACGCACTGCAAAGACGACCCAGAGAAGCCATAAATAAATAAATTTTTTAAAAAGTCTACAAATAACACACTGTTGGCAGGAATGTAAGTTGGTGTAGCCACTATGGAAAACAGTAAAGAGATTTCTCAGAAAATTAAAACTGTGACCATCATGACCCAGCAATTCCACTCCTGGGCATATATTCAGACAAAACTAAATTTAAAAGATACAGCAGCACTATTCACAATAGTCAAGACATGCAAACAACCTAAATGTCCATCGACAGAAGAATGGATAAAGAAGATGTGGTACATATATACAATAGAATATTACTCGGCCATAAAAAAGAACACAGTAATGTCATCTGCAGCAACAGGGATGCAACTAGAAATTTTCATAATAATTGAAGTAAGTCAGAGAAAGACAAATACCCTATGATGTCACTTATATGTGGAATCTACAATGCAGCACAAATGGGACTTTTCTGGTGGTCTAGTGGTTAAGACTCTGCACTCCCAATGCAAGGGACGTGAGTTTGATCCCTGATTGGGGAACTAAGATCTCACATATCAAATAAAAACAAATAAAAAATAAGACATGAATGAACTTATCTACAAAGCAGAAACAGACTTGCAGACATAGAGAGCAGACTAGCCGTTGCCAAGGGGGAGGGAGGAGGGATAGGGACCATCTGGAGTTTGGGGTTGGCAGATGCAAACTACTACATTTAGAATGGATCAACAATAAGGTCCTATGTGTACATCACAGGGAACTATATCCAATCTCCTGAGACAAACCATAATAAAAAAGAATACAAAAAAGAATGTATACGTGTAAAACTGAGTCACTCTGCTATGCACAGAAATGAACACAACACTGCAAATCAACTACACTGCAATAGAAAAACAAATGTACAGCCTTTGTATCTGGCTTCTTTCACTTAGCATAGTGTCAAACCCAACTATTAATCACAGCCTCAAAAAATGTTTTCTCTCCAACTTTCCTCATCTAATAAGGGCCACTTCTAGTCAGAAATTCTCAGGTCACCCTGGAAGCCCCATCAGCAGTCACAGGATGGACAGCCAGCCAGCCATGGCGATCTTTGAGCAGCTGGACTACATCATCAATGAGCCTTCTCCCAAGCTGCCCAACAGGCATGTTCACCCAGGACTTCCAGGAATTTGTAAATAAATGCCTGATTAAGAACCCAACTGAGCTAGCAGACCTGAAGATGCTCATGAACCACGCCTTGACCAAGTGGTCTGAGGTGGAAGATGTGGATTTTGCTGGCCGGTTGCCCATAGAACACTGCGGTTGAACCAGTCCAGCACGCCCACACAAACTGCAACGTGTCGATACTCCTGTTATTGCTACCACCACCCACCCAGCGCACCCTGGCCCACCTCTCCTGCCACTTTCCTTTGGGCCACACATGTGGCCCTTGGATCCCCGGAGGCCAAGGCCACTGTACTGTCTTCTCAGAACCTGCTTCCTTAGGTTTAAGGGTGTGTGGGGGCGGGGGGGCGGGGGAAGAGGGAAAGAAAAAGCAAACATGCCCCCCAAAAATAAATTCTCAGGTCATTCTTGGGACTTCCCTGGTGGTCCAATGCTTGAGAATCTGTATTGCAACACAGGGGAAGTGGATTCAATCCCTGGCCCAGGAACTAAAATCCCACATGCTACCAGGCAACTCAGCCCACTTGCCACAACTAGAGAACGCCCTCAGGGCTCAAGGAAGACACATGCAGGCAAAGAAAAAAAAAAAAAATTCTCAGGTCATTCTTAACATCTTTCTCTATATTCCTACATTTATTCATTACCAGTTCATGTCAATCCTTACTACCTCCAAACTATACTTTGAATATATTGATTACTTTCCCCTTTACCACCACCACCTTAAATGCTGTCAGCTTCCCCTCTGGTCTTCTTACTTCCTCTTTCACTTTCCCTAAACTCCATTTCACATGTGGAAACCTAAAGAATCTTTCAAAAATATCTATTAAATTATATACTCTCCTTACTAAATACATTGCTTGGTACCAGGACTGGCTACATAATTTGCAGGACCAGTGCAAAATGAAAACAAGGGAACTCCTTGTTTAAAAATTACTACAGGAGGAAAGTGCAACTACCTGTTGAACCACCACTGACAGGAGGGTACTAGAACCCACCAAAAAAAGATACTGCACATCCAAAGACAAAGAAGATGCTGCAGCCAGATGATAGGAGGGGCACAATCACGATAAAATCAAATCCCATACCCCGTCAGTGGGTGACCCACAAATTGGAGAAAAATAATACCAAAGAAGTTCTCCCATTGTTGTGTAGGTTCTGAACCCCATGTCAGGCTTCCCAGCCTGGGGATCCCCAGGGAATCTGGCTTTGAAGGCCAATGGGATTTGATTATAGGACTTTCACAGGACTGGGGGAAACACAGACTCCAATCTCGGAGGGTACAAACAAAATCTTGCATGCAACAAGACCCATAGGAGAGGAGAAGTGACTCCACAGAAGACAAAACCAAAACTACCTCTAGTGTTGGAGGGTCTCCTGTGGAAGCGTGGACTGGCAGGGGCTCACCACAGGGTTGGGGTATAGGCAGCATCAGGCTGGGAAAGTCCCCCTTGGCATAAACCCTCTTGGAGTTCACCATTAACCCAACCATAGAGCCTGCAGACCCCAGGGCTGGGTCGCCTCAGGCCAAACAACCAACAGCGAGGGAGTGCAACCCCATCCATCAGCAGATAATTGGATTAAAGCTTTACTGAGCAAAGCCCTGTCCACCAGAGCAAGACCCCGTTTTTCCCATTGCCAGTCCCTCCCATCAGGAAGCTTACACAAGCCTCTTAGCCTCATCCATCAGAGGGCAGACAGAAGAAGCAAGAAGCACAGTCCCGCAGCAACTAAAAGAAAAGCCATATTACAGAAAGTTGATCACAATGGAAAAGCACAAAGTTATGTCCCAGATGAAGGGACAAGACAAAACCCCAGAAAAACGAAATAAAGTAGAGACACACAACCTTCCAGAAAAAGAACTCAGGATATTGTTAGTAAAGATGATTCAGGATCTCAGGAAAACAATGGGGAAGATGTTTACCAAAGACCTATAAGAACTAAAGAACAAATAAACAGAGATGAACAATACACTAAAAGGAATCAATAGCAGAATAACTGAGGCAGAAGAATGCATAAATGACCTAGAGAACAGGATGGTGGAAATCACTGCCATAGAACAGAATACAGAAAATAGGATGAAAAGAAATGAAGACAGCCTAAGAGACTGCTGGGACAACATTAAACATATCAACATTCACATTATAGGAGTCCCAGAAGGAGAAGAAAGAAAGGACCTGAGAAAACATTTGAAGAGATAATAGTTGAAAACTTCCCTAACATGGGAATTGGGCTTCCCTGATAGGTCAGTTGGTAAAGAATCCACCTGCAATGCAGGAGACCCAGGTTCGATTCCTGGGTCGGGAAGATCCCCTGTAGAAGGGATAGGCTACCCACTCCAGTATTCTTGGGCTTCCCTTGTGTCTCAGCTGATAAAGAATCCACCTGCAATGCATGAGATCTGGGTTCAATCCCTGGGTTGGGAAGATCCCCTGGAGAAGAGAAAAGCTACCCACTCGGTATTCTGGCCTGGAGAATTCCACACACTGTACAGTCCATGGGGTCACAAAGAGTTGGACATGACTAAGCGACTTTCAATTTCCCTAACATGGGAAAGGAAACAGTCAACCAAGTCCAGGAAGCATAGAGAATCCCAAGCAGTATAAACCCAAGGAGGAACACACCAAGACATATAGTAATCAAACTGACAAAAATCAAAGACAAAGATAAAATATTAAAAGCAACAACAACAAAAAGACAAATAACATACAAGGAAACTTCCATCAGGCTATCAGCTGATTTTTCAACAGAAACTCTACAAGCCAGAAGGGAATGGCACAATATATTGAAAGTAATGAAAGGGAAGAACCTAAAACCAAGAACACCTACCCAGCAAGACTCTCATTCACATATGATGGAGAAATAAAAAACTTTCCAGACAAGCAAAAGTCAAGAGAATTCAGCACCACCAAACCAGCTTTTACAATGAATGCTAAAGGAACTTCTCTAGGCAGGAAACACAAAAGAAGGAAAAGACCTACAGAGAATAAACCCCAAACAATTAAGAAAATGGTAATAGGATCTACATATGGATAATTACCTGAAATGTAAATAGATTAAACACACCAACCAAAAGACATAGACTGGCTGGTGGATGAAAACGTGCATGTATGCACTCCACTTACCATATCACTGCTTGACCCCCCCAAATTGTATGTAATTATTTTATATTGTTAGGTTAATCATGTTCCCATTATGACTTGCAATTGTAATTATCTTTTATTTTTTGTCTGACAATTGTGAAAACTGATAAACATCTTTCACTATTATGATTATGTAACTATTACTCACATAATACCACTGTATCATGATTGGTGAAAAGAAAAATAAAAGAACCCTATATCACCAAAACTACTATTTAATAGCAAAACCTGTAATCACTTTAAAATCCAGATGCATACCAGAAAATCTTGAAATTTTTTGAAAAATGTAAATGCCCAGGTATTGCTTTTTCTCCAGAGCTCCAGATATGTTTCTAATGAGCAGCCATGTTTAAAAACAACTGGACGATATGATGATCTTTAACTTTTTTTTTTTTTTGATCTTTAACTTTTATCTAGTTTGTTTCACTTTTTCTATTTCATATTCAGTATTCAGTGCTACCATTTCATTTAGCTTATGTTTTCCAATTTCTCCATCTCTTTTTTATGCTCTTTTTCAAGCCTCTATCAAGATGCAGTAGAAAAGCTTTTGTATACACATATATAAATAATATGTATAATATATGTATTTTAGAAAATTTATTAATTTTTGCCTAACAAAAATTTATGACATTTTGAATCCACTTGTTTGACTTAGTATGAGTAGAATGCTAGATTTCTAATTTTAAAAGATATATAACAAGCAACAAAAGTTTACTATATAGCATAGGGAAATATAGTCAATATCTTGTAATAACCTATAAAGGAAAGTAATTTCAAAAATAATATATGTGTCAAGAATCACCTTGCTGTGCACCTGAAACATTGTAAGTCAACTATACTTCAATAAAATAGATATATTAAGAAAAAAGATTACTACAGGGCTTCCCTGGTGGTCCAATGGTTGAGAATCAACCTGCCAATGTAGGGAACATGAGTTCAATCCCTGGTCCAGGGAGATTCTACATGCGGGGGCGGAGGGGGGGGGGCTTAGTTGACCCCACAACTAAGTACCACAACTACTGAGCCCGTGCTCTGCAACAGAAGCCACTGCAGTAAGAAGCCCAAGCACCGCAGCAAAGAGTAACAGCTCACTGTGACTAGAGAAGGCCCATGTACAAAAGGATCCAGTGCAGTCAAAAAATATAATAAAAAATGTTTTAATTAAAAATAAAATGTACTACAGTTTCAAAATGTTGACAGCAGAGCATTAAACCAAATGCTGGGCTCTTCAAAGGATGGGGACCAGTATGACTGCACAATTCACATTTCCATGAAAATGGCCTTGCCTGGCACAGAGAAGTATTGCCTAGTATTATGTTTTAAAATATTAGGTTACTACCTAATATTATTTACTCTAAAAGGATCAATATCAGAAAAACTTATGGTACTATTAAATTAATGAATTCAAGGAAAAACATAGGTATTATCCTCTAAAAACCCAAATATTATCTAGTAATCTTTTTTTTTTTTTTTTTTTACTATTAACCCTCATAGTCAACAAAAGAGTCTGAAATGCAGCACTTGGGCGTGATCTCAAAAATTACTAAATGGTCTCTGTTTGTTTCCAAGGCAAACCATTCAACGTTACAGTAATCCAAGTTTACGCCCCAACCACTAATGCCGAAGAAACTGAAGTTGAATGGTTCTATGAAGACCTACAAGACCTCCTAGAACTAACACCAAAAGATGTCCTTTTCATCACAGGAGACGAATGCAAAAGTAGGAAGTCAAGAGATACCTGGAATAACAGGCAAGTTTGGCCTTGGAGTACAAAATGAAGCAGGGCAAAGGCTAACAGTTTTGCCAAGAGAATGCACTGGTCATAGCAAACACTCTCTTCCAAAAACGGAAGAAATGACTCTACACATGGACATCAGATGGTCATACCAAAATCAGATTGATTATATTCTTTGCAGCCAAAGCTCCACAGGATCAGCAAAAAAAAGACCAAGAGCTGACTGTGGTTCAGATCATGAGCTCCTTATTGCAAAATTCAGGCTTAAATTGAAGAAGGTAGGGAAAACCAGTTGATCATTCTGGTATGACCTAAATCAAATCCCTTATGATTATACAGTGGAAGTGACAAATAGATTCAAGGGTTTAGATCTGATAGACAGAGTGACTGAAGAACTATGGACAGAGATTTGTAACATTGTACAGCAGGTGGTGACCAAAACCATTTCCAAAATTAAGAAATGCAACAAGGCAAAATGGTTGTCTGAGGAGGCCTTACAAATAGCCGAGAAAAGTGAAGCGAAAGGTAGAGAAAAGAAAAGATATACGCATCTGAATGCAGAGTTCCAGAGAATAGTAAGGAGAGATAAAAAGGCATTCTTAAGTGAACAATGCAAAGAAATAGAGGAAAACAACAGAATGGGAAAGACTAGAGATGTCTTCAAGAAAATTAGAGATAGCAAGGGGACATTTCATACAAAGATGGGCACAATAAAGGTCAGAAATGATATGGACCTAAAATAGAAGCAAAAGAGATTAAGAAGAGGTGGCAAGACTACACAGAAGAACTGTACAAAAAAGGTCTTAATGACCTGGATAACCACGATGGTGTGGTCACTCACCTCAAGCCAGACATCCTGCAGTGTGAAGTCAAGTGGGCCTTAGGAAGGATTACTATGAACAAAACTAGTGGAGGTGATGGAATACTAGCTGAGCTAATTCAAATCCTAAAAGATGATGCTGTGAACATGCTGCCCTTAGAATGCAAGCAAATTTGGAAAACTCAGCAGTGACCACAGGACTGGAAAATGTCAGTTTTCATCCCAATCCCAAAGAAGAACAATGCCAAAGAATGCTCAAACTACTGCACGATCTTGCTCATTTCACATGCTAGCAAGGTAATGCTCAAAATCCTTCAAGCTAGGCTTCAACTGTATGTGAACTGAGAATTTCCATATGTACAAGTGGGGTTTAGAAAAGGCAGAGGAACCACAGATCAATTTGCCAACAATTTGGGTCATAGAAAAAGCAAGAGAAATCCAGAAAAACATCTACTTCCACTTCAGTGACTATACTGAAACCTTTGACTGTGTGGATCACAACAATCTAGAAAATTCTTAAGAGACGGGAATAAGAGACCACCTTACCTGCCTCCTGAGAAACCTGTAACCAGGTCAAGAGGCAACAGTTAGAACCAGACATGGAACAACAGACTGGTTCAAAATTGGGAAAGGATTACATCGAGGCTGTATATTGTCACCCTGCTTATTGAACTTATATGCAGAGTACATCATGTGAAATGCTGGACTGGATGAATCACAAGATGAAAGAAAGATTGCCAAGAGAAATATCAATAACCTCAGATATGCAGATGATACCACCCTTATGGCAGAAAGTGAAGAGGAACTAAAAGGCCTCTTGATGAAGGTGAAAAAGATGAGTGAAAAACTGGCTTACAGCTCAACATTCAAAAAACTAAGATCAGAGCATTCAGTCCCATCACTTCATGGCAAATAGATGGGGAAACATGGATATCATGACAGACTTTGTTTTCTTGGCCTCCAAAATCACTGCAGATGGTGATTGCAGCCATGAAATTAAAAGATGTTTGCTCCTTGGAAGAAAAGCTATGACAAACCTAGACAGCATATTAAAAGCAGAGACATCACTTTGCCAACAAAAGTCTGTCTAGTCAAAGCTATAGTTTTTCCAGTAGTCATGTATAGATGTGAAAGTTGGAACCATAAAGAAGGCTGACTGCTGAAGAATTGATGCTTTCAAATTGTGGAGCTGGAGAAGACTCCTGAGAGTCCCCTGGACTGCAAGGAGATCAAACCAGTCAATCCTAAAGGAAATCAACCTGAATATTCATTGGAAGGACTGTTGGGGAAGCTCCAATACTGTGGCCATCTGATGAAAAAAGCCAACTCATTGGAAAAGACCCTGATGCCGGGAAAAACTGAGGGCAGGAGGAGAAGGGGGTGATAGAGGAGGGGATGGTTGGATGGCATCACCAACTCAATGGACATGAGTCTGAGCAAACTCGGGGAGACAGTGAAGGACAGGGAAGCCTGGCGTGCTGCAGTCCATGGGATTGCAAAGAGTCGGAACATGACTTAGCAACTGAACAACAACAATCTTTTTTTTTTTTAATGATTGCCACAATCAATTTAATTTTTTTAAAGATTTTTTTGGATATGGACCATTTTAAAAGTTTATTGAATTTGTTTCAACAATGCTTCTTTTTTATATTTTAGTTTTTTTGCCCCTGGGCCTTCCCTGGTGGCTCAGATGGTAAAGAATCTGCATGCAATGTGGGAGACCTGGGTTCCATCCCTGAGTTAGGAAGATTCCCTAGAGAAGGGAATGGCTACCCACTCCAGTATTCTGGCCTGAAGAATTCCACGGACAGAGGAGCCTGGCAGGCTACAATCCATGGCGTGGCAAAGAGCTGGACACAAATGAGCAATTTTCACTTTTTGCCCCTGAGGCATGTGGGACCTTAACTCTCTGACCAAGGATTGAACACGGTCCCCCTGCACTGGAAGGCAAAGTCTTAATCACTGGACCATCTAGTAATCTTTGAATTCAATCTAATTTGCCTATTTGAGGAACATCCTCAAAGTCAAATTAAGGGATAATTTAAGGAGCAATTATGTAAGAACAGATAATCAACAGATCAACATGTATCACAATTTGGACAGGTGGGATATTCAAGGATTTGGAGGAAGCTGAATGGTTTAGCCTTAATATTTCTGTGATGTTCATCTGAAGTTTATGTGAAAAATATTTTGCATATTTGATTTGAAAAGATGATCTATGAACCTTAAGAATAAGAAAGTATTTCATTAATAGTTTGGAACTACGACCAGTGATTTAGAAATCAAAGTTTAAGGGAAAACAAACAGGTCTACCTCTCCTTCAATTTGAATGACCTTCTCTTCTAGTCTTGATCAATTAGTACGATTACTGTTTATTATACCACAGAACTTAAATGTGCCAGGAAATTTGTCCACATGAAAATATCCCAAGAGGACTTACGTCTCTTTAGAGAGATGAGATTTGTTTAATTTTCCCCCAGTATGCTAGTATATTGTTACCAAAATTATTACACATTTTTTGAAACAGGTAGTCTTGTATGAGTTATTTTTTCTAAACGAAGTAATTGACTTAAATATATATTGATAGCTGAGTGAGAAAGAAGTGTAACTTTCTGATCTTTAAAACTTTCTGGCAATACAGAAGCTTAGTACATAATCAAGATGTAGTCTCAAATCACTGAGACATGTATGAAGTTTTTATTTTTATTTTTTTATGTATGAAGTTTTTAATAAAAAGTACTGGGAAACTGGATAGCCATTTAGGGGAGGAAAAAAAGATAAAATTAGTTCCATACCTCAGCACACACAAGAATAAAGTCCATATAGATCAAGGATCTAAATGTACAAACAAAAACATACAAGTACTAAAAGAAAACTAATGGATTTTTCTATAACCTGAGTGTGGACAAAGCTTTCTAACTATTACTGAAAACCTAAATGCATATAGGAAAAGACTAACTCATTTGATTACATAAAAATGCAGGGGGGAAATGTTCCTATACAAAAATACCATAAACAAAATTGAAAGAAAATGACATACTGGGAGAAAATATTTACAACTTATTTCTTGGGCAAAGGGCTAATATTGCTAAACGTATAAATAACTTTTTAAAAATTTAGGACAAAACACTCAAAAAATTCAAAATAGAAAAATGAGATGAAAAAATGAGCACACAATTTTTAAAAGAAATAAACTGCCTCTTAAACATATGAAAAGGTATTTAACTTCAACAGTAATGAGACCTATTCTAATCAAAGTGATTTTGAGATTTAAAAAAACTGATTAGATTAGCAAAAATTAAAAAGGTTGGCAACATTCTGTAGATGAGGCTAGGAAAAATAAGCATTCTCATCTACTGGAATGCAAAATGGTACAATCTGTATGTAGGGAAATAGTTATATCTAACAGAATCACATATGTACTTACCCTATGACTTAGCAATCACAGTGTTAGAAATTTACCCTAAATATACACCTCAAAAATTATGAAAATACATATGCACCAGGTTATTCATTACAGTGTTATTTATAACTGCAAAAAGACTGGAAACTACTTAAATGGAAAACCTTTGTTGGTTGAATAGACTATGATACAAACAAATACAATCGAGTTTTGTGAAGCGACAAAAAAAGATCTTTGTAAAATGATAAAGAATGACTTCCAGAATATATTGTTAATGCAAAAAGCAAAGTGCAAAGCTCTTCTTCTGACAATGTGGAACTAGCTATATGACTTTAAGCAAATAGAAAATTTATAAAAATATGTAGAAAAATGCCTTTAGACATTGGCACAAAAGGAGTGCAAGACTGAGAGAAGGGAAGCATTGAGATGAGCCCCAGAATCCTTTTTTTTTTTTTTTAAACCTGGAGGCAATTTTCAGAGGGAAAATGACTGAAAAAGATAAACAGCCCTTCAGGATGCTGTGGGAAAATATCAAGTGGCCTAATATAAGTGAAGTCTGAGTTCTCTAATTTTGTATGTGTGTGTGTGGGTGGGGGGGGGGGCAGATAAATAGTATTTGAATATAGCCCCAAACTTCCTAAATTCAAAGGAAATTATAGACCCACAGAATCAAGAAGTAGGATTAAATACACCACAAAAAATTCACTATAAAGAAAAACACACCAAGGTTCATCAAAATCAAATTTCTGAAATCCATTGATAAAGAGAGTAATTTAGAAGCAGCCAGTGGAAATTAAAGAGAACAAACGAAAGATCTGCATCAAAAATAGACTCTGCATCAAAAATAGTGCAAGGCAGAAGAAAGAGGAACTATATCTTTAAAATATTAAAAGAAATAAATTGGCAACCCAGAATTCTATATCCACCAAAAGTACTTTACAAAAATGAAGGTGAAATAAAGATTTTTTTCAAATAAAAACCCGGAAAATCTGCAACCAGATCTATACTGCAGGAAACATTAAAGGAAGTTCTTTAGTCAAAAGAAAAAGTGACACCACTGGAAACATGGATCTGTGTAAGGAATCAATGACAGAAATGATAAAAATGCAAGTTGCATATTAAAGACTTTTCATTTTTAAATTTCTTTAAAAGATAATTATTTAAAGCAAAAATAACAGTGTGGGGCTCAAAATAGTGCAGCAGTAAAACATAGGGCAACAATGGTACCAATAAAAGAAAAGGAGGGAAATGGAAGTATACTGTTACACTGGCATAATATTACTCAAATTCTATTATATTTATTGACATAAGTTAAAGATGTATAGTGTAAACCTTAGAAAAACACTTGAACATCAAGGAGGATACCAAATAAAGTAGTGTCTGAGACAAAACAGAATACTAAACAATAATATAAAAGAAGACAGGAAACAATCAAAGAAAGAGTTAACTAACTGGCAAAAAGCACCAATTACTGCCATCCCACCTGCTATATCAGGAACATGTACAGGGCTGCCATACCTGCCACACACATCAAGGGGATAACAGCCAGCACACACTGAGAAAAGCAGCAGCAAGCATCCAGACTAAAAGCAGCCCCTCAATCCTGGACAAAATGGTGGAGCAGAAGAACTCAAACTCACCTTCTCTCACGTAAACACCAAAATCACAAACAACTGCTGAACAACCGTCGACAGAAAAGGCTGGATCTACCAAAAAAGAGTTTTTACATCCAAAGACAAAGAAGCCACAACAAAATGTTAGGAGGGGCACTTTCAAGAAATCCTACAGGGAGTCCTCTCGGTGGCCTAGAGGTTAGGATTTGGTGCTTTCACTTCTGTGGCCTGGGTTCAATCCCTAGTCAAGGAACTGAGATCCCATAAACTGCATGACACTACCAAAAAAAAGAAATCCCATACTGGCCAGCTGGGCGACCCACAAACTAAAAAAAAAAAAGAAAAAAAGACTGTATTGCAGAGGATCACCCAAAGGAGTGAGAGTTCTAATCTCCACATGAGGCTCCCCAGTCTGAGGGTCTGGGATCGGGAGGAGGAGCCTCCAGAGCATTTGGTTTTGAAGGACAGCAGGGCTTCACAGGACTGAAGGAAACAGATTCCACTCTTGTGGATGCACACAGATACGACATGCACAGGGACCCAGCACAAAGCAGTGACTCCACAGAAGACTGGGCTAGACCTACCCATAGATACTGGAACCTATCCATAGATATTAGAAGGTCTCCTGGGGAGGTGGGGTTGGCTTTGGCTCACTGTTGGGGTAAGAGCACTGGTGGCAGAGGCCCCAGGAAATACTGATTGGCATGGACTCCCCCAGAGGTTGCTATTTTGGCACCAAGAGCTGACCGACAGCCTAAAAGCTCCAGTGCTGGGATGCCTCAGGCCAAACAACCAGCTGGGGGGAACACAGCCCCATCAGCAGCAGCTCAGGCTCCTGAGCTCATAGCCACTGCTAAACACACCCCCTGACACAGCCCTTCCCACCACAGAGACAAGACCCACCTCCCCCCACCATGGGGCAGACACCAGAAGTAAGAGGAACTATGATCCTGCAGCCTGTGGAAAGAAGACAACCACAGAAAGTTAGACAAAATGAGATAACAGAGAAGTATGTTCCAGATGAAGGAACAAAATAAAACCCCAGAAGAACTAAGTGAAGTAGAGATAGGCAGTCTAATTGAGAAAGAATTCAGAGCAATGACAGTAAAGATGATCCAAGATCTCAGAAGAAGAATGGACTCATAGACTGAGAAAATACAAGAAATTTTTAATAAAGAGTTCAGTTCAGTTCAGTCGCTCAGTCGCGTCCGACTTTTTGCGACCCCATGAATCAGAAGACCTAAAAAACAAACAAAATGAGATAAACAATAACTGAAATTAAAAAAAAAAATACACTAGAAGGAATCAACAGAAGAATACATGAAGCAGAGGAACGAATAAGTGATCTGAAAGATAGATGGTTAGAAATCACTGCCATGGAACAGAATAAAGAAAAAACAATGAAAAGAAATGAGGACAGTCTCAGAAACCTCTGAGATAACATTAAACACACCAACATTTACATTATAGGAGTCTCAGAAGGAAAAGAGACAAAGGGTCCAAGAAAATAGTTGAAGAGACTCTAAGCTGAAAACTTCCTTGACATGGGAAAGGAGACACTCACTCAAGTCCAGGAAGAACAGAGAGTCCCATACAGCATACACCCAAGGAGGAACATGCCAAGACACATATTGATCAAACTCACAAAAATTAAAGACAACGGGAAAATATTAAAAGCAACAAGGGAAAACCAACAAATAACATACAAGGGAACTCCCATTAGGTTATCCGTTGATTTTTCAGCAGAAACTCTGCAGGCCAGAAGGAAGTGGCACGATATATTTAAAGTAATAAAAGGGAAAAATACTGTAACCAGAATACTCCACCCAGCAGGACTCTTCTTCAGACCTGACAAGAGAAATCAAAAACTTCACAGACAGCAAAAGCTGACAGAATTTAGCACCAGCAAATAAGCTTTACAACACATGCTAAAGGCACTTCTCTCAGTGGAAAAGAAAAGGCCACAAATAGAAACAAGAAAACTGAAGAATGGGAAAGCAGCTTACTGATAAAGGCAAGCATACATGAAATGAAGGAAATCATCCACACATATGATTATCAAAACCAGCAATCAGAAATAAAATATATTTGAAGAAATAATGTTGAAGGATGAAAAAAAAAGCAATCATGAGAAAAGGAGAGGATAAATGCAGGATATTAGAAATGCATTTGAAATTAAGAGACCAGCAACTTAAAACAATCTCGTGTGTGTGTGTGTCTATAAATACACACAGACTGCTATATCAAAACCCATGGATACATGTACCCTAATGTTCACTGCAGCACTATTTACAATAACCAGGACATAGAAACAACCTCAAGGTCCACTGGTGGAAGAATGGATAAGGAAGATGTGGTATGGAATATGAGTCATAAAAAATTAAATAATGCCATTTGCAGCAACATGGATGGACCTAGAGATTATCATACTAAGATAAATCTGAAAAAGATAAATATCATATAATTTATATGTGGAATCTAAAAAAAAATGATACAGATGAACTTACATTCAAAACAGAAACAGACTCACAGAGTTCAAAAACAAATTTAGGATTACCAAAAGGGAAACGTGGGAGGGATGAATCAGGAGTTGGGATTGACATATACACAGTACTATATATAAAAGAGATAATCAACAAGGTTGTACCATATAGCACAGGAAAATCTACTAAAAATTCTTTAATAACCTACAGGGGGAAAGAATCTGAAAAAGAATGGATATATGTATAACTGAATCAGCTGTACTACCCGAAACTAATACAACAGGGAAAATCAACTGTAATCCAATATAAAAGTTTTTTAAAGTTTCATAAGGAAAAAAAACAATAAACAGAGGAGAAAATAAAGACCACAATGACAGACATAATCATATCAATATTACATTAAATGAAACTAATCTTATTACATTAAATGGAACTAATCTTAACATACCAACTAAAGATCAGTGATGGATAAAAAAAGCTCACTATGTCCTTCTACAGAAAAAACACTTTATATAAAAAGAATGGAAAAAGATATACTATGCAATGCTAACTATAAGAAAACTTGAGTGGCTATGAGAAAAAAGTAGACCTTAAAACAGTGTGTGTTAACAGAGATAAACTGAGACATTTCAAAATGACAAAAAGGACAATGTATCAAGTATCAAGAAAATTTTAAAATCTCATTTGTCTATCTACCCAGAGAAAATTAAAAGGGACAAAGACAGCCATTACATAATAAGAGGATCAGTCCACCAAGAAGACACAGCCATCCTAAATGTGTATGTACCAAACCAAAGAACTTCAAAACACATGAAGCAGAAACTTGTAACTGAAAGGTAAAATAGACAAATTCACCAAAATATATGTAGAGACTTCAACAATTTGACAACTGATGGAACTGCTAACAAGAACATATAGGTAAACAATTGATAAAGTTCTTTTTCAATAATTGTTAGGATTACTAACTAGGATATTGAAAAAAGTGAATAACATCATCAACTAACAGAGTCTAATCGACACTAACAGAACATTCCACTCTAAAACAGAATACATATTCTATTCAAGTACCCATGGAACATTCTGATCATATCCAGGACCTTAAAACAAAGCTCAACAATTTAAAAAGATTTGAAATCACTCATAATATATGCTTTGAACACCCTGGAATTAAACTAAAATTCAGTAACAGAAAGTCAATAGGAAAATCAGACATTTGGATGTAAAACACAGTTCTGAATAATCCATGGGTTAAAGAGTAAGTCTCAAATAAAATTTAAAAATTTACTGACTGAATGAAAATGAAAATACAACATATCAGAATTTATAGGGTGCATAAAGCATTGCTGAGAGGGAACTATACAGCACTAAAATAAAGATAAAAATTCTCAAATCAATAACCTATAATCTCAGGTCAAGAAATGAGAAAAAGAGCTAAATAAACACAAAGCAAACAAAGCAAAAAATACTAAATTCAATAGCAAAAATCAATCAAATTGAACTCCAAGGTATGTATCCAAGATCAATTAAAACATGTATTCATACAAAGCTTTGTAGCAGATGTTCACAGCAACATTTTTCACAATAGCCCCAAACTGGAATCAACTCAAATATCCATCAATGGATAAATGGATGAACAGAATGTGGTATATCCATACAATGAAATACTATTCACAATAAAAGGAATAAAGTGTTGATACATACTACAATATGGATGGACCTCAAAAATATTATGCCAAGTAAAAAAAGCCAACACACACAAAAAACTACATATTTTGAGACTTCTTTTGTCAGTCCAGCAGTCAAGACTCTGCACTTCTACTGCAGGGAGCACAGGTTCAATCCCTGGTTGAGGAACTAAGATCCCACATGCCACATGGTGCGTGCAGTGTGGGAGTGAGAATTCACTGCCAACAGACACAAGGGAAATGTTCTCAAACTGGATAGTGCAGATGGCTGTACAGCAGTACAAAGTACTAAAACTGGTCTAACTTGTCACCCTCAAAATGAGTGAGGTTTATGATATGTAAATTATATCTCAATAGAACTGTTTTAAAAGAAAAATATACATCAATAGAACTGAAAATAGAAAAATTGAGAAATTTGATGGCACAAAAAGCTGGTTATTTGAAAATCAATAAAATTGGTAAACAAAACTGATAAACTCTAGCAAGACCAATATCCACAATGAAACAATGGGTATCACTACAGACCTCACAGACATTAAAAAGAAAATAAGGGGATATTACGAACAACTGTTTACACATAAACTTGACAATCTGGATGAGATGGACCAATTACTCAAAACTAAAAGATGCCACAAGCTACCCAGTATAATATCAGTTCAGTTCAGTCGCTCAGTTATGTCCAACTCTTTGCGACCCTATAAATCACAGCATGTTGGATTATCTAAATAGTTCTATAGCTAGTAGAGAAACTGAATTCAGAGCTTAAAATTCCCCAAAAGAAATCTCTAGGCCCAGATGGTTGTACTGGAGAATTCTACCAAATTTTTTTTTTAATTTTATCTTTATTTTGGTAAGACATTTCAGATTCCCTTGGATCACAGCATACCAATAAGCAAAATATACCCTTACTGATTCACTACACATCAAGTCCCAAATTCCCAATCCTAGGAAAGCAAGCTGCAGAATACAAGTGCTGATAACAACTATAGGTAGCATTTGAAACAAAAATAAAAAAGCTTTCACCACTTAAGTCAAATGAGGCTTTAATCAAAAAGAGACAATTCCACAGGGCATCTTTTCTCAACAGTAATTAATTCATTCAAGTCTGATTCAAGCTCAACTGACAGTGTTATGTTTGAAGCAATTGAGAAAAGGCAATCAACGTATAAGTGGTATAATACAGTATGTACTAGATTTTGGGGCAATCTCCAACTGCATTCAATTTTTAGACCTTGTTTTGGAGTCTAATTAAACAAGAAGTAGAGCTTTGACCCCATTTGGAGGAATGCAATGAAATTGCTCAGTCTTGGCACAAAGTCATGTTGCAGTATCGATGCTCTTTAATCAACTTGTCCCACACTAACTGATTCTCCAACAGCATACTTTCTCCAGCTACAACTTTGAAGAACACACAATTTTGGGGTTTTTTTCTAATTTTATTTTTTTTTAATTTTTTAACTTTACAATATTGTATTGATTTTGCCATATATCAACATCAATCTGCCACAGGTATACATGTGTTCCCCATCCTGAACCCTCCTCTCTCCTCCCTCCCCATACCATCCCTCTGGGTCGTCCCAGTGCACCAGCCCCAAGCATCCAGTATCGTGCATCGAACCTGGACTGGTGACTTGTTTCATATATAATATTATACATGTTTCAATGCCATTCTCCCAAATCATCCCACCCTCTCCCTCTCCCACAGAGTCCAAAAGACTGTTCTATACATCAGTGTCTCTTTTGCTGTCTCGTATACAGGGTTATTGTTACCATCTTTCTAAATTCCATATATTTGTGTTAGTATACTGTATTGGTGTTTTTCTTTCTGGCTTACTTCACTCTGTATAATAGGCTCCAGAAGAAAATTCTGTACTTCCAGTTTTAAAAAGTAGACAATCTATGGAGGCAACCATTTATATATCTGAGTATACACACTGATACTTCATGTTGTAAGAGAAGCTTTGATTTCAGAAGCATCATTTCATGAACATAGCATCAAGTATTTACACAATACATGTTTCATACAACATAATTTTAGAAACTTCAAGTAGCACAAAATTATAAAATTTTTTATCAAATTCAAGTTTCCAGTGATCTTAAAAAACAAAAGGCAGATTACAACTGCTTTTGTTCAACTGAAATATCCAGTCATGGTTATTATCTAGAAAATGCTAAAGTTATGTGAAAAAATATAGTCAAAGAAATGATTTTCAACCCTTTAAATATGCACAGCTAAACAGAAAATAAGAGGTTTGTCTCGCATGAGTAATTACGTCAAGGTGCTTTACAATCCTCAGCTGCTATTAGACACTATTTCAGGTTTTACATAATTTCCACAATCTTAATGCCACTATTTTCATTCAGATAAAATAAATGACCTTTTGAAGTCATTGACATCAGAAATGACACTTACGGACAAGAATGATAACTAGAAGCTGGGGAAAAACAGGTCTTTAGCAGTTTCTCTCCAAGTATGAGGAAAGCCATATAATCAATATACAATAGATATAATAGTTTAATGGGCATATTGTCTGACTTTTCTGTTTTCCTCTTAGCCACACACACACACAAACCAAATCTCTGCTCAAAGCAGGCACACTTGAGCATGCTATAGGGTCTGCATATGATTTTCCCTAATTTCCTAACCATCCAGACCCTGAAATCCAAGTATTTCAATGAAAACTCTTCTCTCATTTGCATGAAGTCTGAGTCACTTTAAGTAACCCACACTAAAATTCTACCAAATTTTTAAAGAAGAGTGGACATGAATTCTGCCTAGTCTCTGAGAAAACAGAAAACACTCTCCATTTCCTTTAATGAAGTAACTATTACCCTGATATCAAAAGCAAACAAAGAAAGCACAAAAGAGAAAACTACAAAACAATACTCCTCGTGAATACAGGTACAAAAACTCTTTAAAAATTATTAGAAAATAGAATTCAGCAATATGTCAAAAGAACTACACTTCATGACCAAGTGGAGTTTATTTCAGGGATGCAAGGCTGAGTCAATATTTGAGTTAATATAATTCACTTTATCAATAGGCCAAAGAAGAAAAACCACATGATCATACACACTGATGCAGAAAAAGCATGTGACAAAATTTAATACCCGTTTATGGGAAAAAACACCCCAAGAAAGCAAGGAATAGGGGAGCTCTTCCTCGAGTAATAAAGAGCAACCACACAAACCTAAAACAAATACTATACTTAAAAGGCTAAATTCCCCCCGGTAAGACAAAGATGTCTGTCATTATTTTTTAACATACTAGAAGTTCTAGATAGACAGTGCAGTAGGCTAGAAAAAGAAAGAAAAGACATACAGATGGAAACAAAGAAGTAATACTGTGCTTCTTGCAGATAATATGATTGTCTACATAGGAAAATTACAAAGAATCTACAAGAAAACTCCTAGAACCAGAAAGTGACTTCAGCAAGGCTGTAGGATACAAGATCAACATATAAAAATGTATTCTATTTCTATATACTATCATTGAACACGTGGAACTGAAATTAAAAACCTGACACCAGTTAACAACTATTCAAAAAGTAAAATTCTTAGGAATAACTAACAGAATATGCACAGAACTTGTAGGCTGAAACTTTTTAAACACTGATGAGCTCTTTGCCGCATCTACTGCGAGAACGAAGACCATTCTCAGCAACCAGACTGTCGACATCCCAGAAAATGTCGACATTAACTTGAAGGGACGGACAGTTATTGTGAAGGGCCCCAGAGGCACCCTGCGGAGGGACTTCAATCACATCAATGTAGAACTCAGTCTCCTTGGAAAGAAAAAGAAGAGGCTCCATGTTGACAAATGGTGGGGAAACAGAAAGGAACTGGCCACTGTTCGCACAATCTGTAGTCAAGTACAGAACATGATCAAGAGTGTTACACTGGGTTTCCGTTACAAGATGAGGTCGGTGTATGCCCACTTCCCCATCAACGTTGTTATTCAGGAGAATGGTTCTCTTGTGGAAATCCGAAATTTTTGGGGTGAAAAATACATATGCAGGGTTCGAATGAGGCCAGGGGTTGCCTGTTCAGTATCTCAAGCCCAGAAAGATGAGTTGATTCTTGAAGGAAATGACATTGAACTTGTGTCAAATTCAGCTGCTTTGATTCAGCAAGCTACCACAGTTAAAAACAAGGATATCAGAAAATTTTTGGATGGTATCTATGTTTCTGAAAAAGGAACAGTTCAGCAGGCTGATGAATAAGATCTCAGTGATCCTGCTGCAGAAACAACAAGATAGATGGTTCTATGGACTCAGTTGTGATGTTTTAAAGAGACAATAAAAACTCTTAATTTGAGGAAAAAAAAAAAAAACACTGATGAAAGAAATCAGAGTAAACAAATGGAGAGAAAGACACACAGTATTTATGGACTGGAAGACTCAGTAAAGATGTCAGTTCCCCCCACTTTAAGTTGTGACTCCTATCAAAATACAAGCAAATGTTTTTTTGTAACATAGACAAGCATATCCCAAAATTATATGTAAAGGCACAGGCCCTAGAATAGCTAAAACAATCTTGAAAAAGAAGGTGGAGAAATTAATCTAACCCACTTTAAGACTTATAAAATAGTCACAGTAATCAAGACACACAGTTCAATGAAACGAAGTAGAGAACTGAGAAACAGACCTACAAAAGTAAGGCCAATTTTTTTTTTTAAGCCATAAAGATTTATTGGCTCACATAACTCAAGTCCAGGAGTAAGTAGGTGTCATGATTAGTTTGATCCAGAGGCATAAATACGTCACAAAGACCAATTTCTTTCCTTCCTCTATTTAACATACAGTGGTATTCTTCATGGTGTAACTTCACACTAAGGCTGCCTGCCTCCTCTGTGGTCTTAACATGGTTCCTACCAACTCTTTCATTCTTCCATTTCCTGAGGAATAAAAGACATCTTTCTTAAATCCCAGCATACCCCTCCCTTCAACTTTGTTTGGCCAAGTGGTTTGTTTTTGTTTTGGCTCCGAGGCTTGTGAGATCTTAGTTCCTGACCAGGGATTGAACCTGGGCCACAGTGGTGAAAGCACTGGATCCCAGGAAAGTCCCAAGGTCAAGTGTTCTTTGACAAAGGCGCAAGAGATTCAATGTAGTCTTTTCAACAAATGGTACTGAGACCAATGGTCATGCATAGTTTAAAAAACTGACTCTCAGCAATTCCCTGGTGGTCCAGGGGTTAGGATTCCATGCTTCCACTGAAGCGGGTATGGGTTCCATCCCTGTTTGGGGAACTAAGATCCCAGAAACCACATAGCTTGACCAAAAAAGAAAAGAATGGATTTTCAATCTAAAAGACAGAATATGTTTTTCATTTCTTGTATAAATACCTAAATGCCTATGTTAGAGAAAAACATAGGAGAAAAAAATCTTCAGGACTTAGGGTATGTGAACAGTTCTTAGATATGACACCAAAAGTATGATCCATAAGATAAATTGCACATCATTAAAATTTCAAACTTTTGCTTTAGGAAGAGACTAGGAAGAAGATGAAAAAATAAGCTATAGGCTGGAAGACACTATTTCCAAATCATGTATCTGACAAAAGTTCATATCTAGAATATAAAAATAATTCTCAAAATTCAACAGTAATAAAAATATCCAAATAGAAAATTGGCAAAACACAAAAACAGGCTTCTCACTAAATTGATGGCAAATATGCATATGAAAAGATTATTATTAGCCAATACAGAAATTAAAACCAAGAAATATCATACACTTATTAAAACAGATAAAATACAAAAACAGTGACAATATCAAATGCTGGTAAAAAATACGGGGAAACCTGGATCTCTTATAAATTGCTGTTGGGACTCTAATGGTCAAATCCTCTGGAAACTAACCATAGGCTTACCATTTGATACAGCAATTGCACTTCTGGGCATATAAGCTACAGAAATACAACATATCACAAAAACTTGTACACAATGTTCATAGCAGCTTTATTTGTAATAACCCCCAATTGGAAACAACCTAGATGTCTTCCAAGAGGCAAAGTTAACTGTGGTTTATCCCTAATGGGATATTACTCAGCAGTAAAAAGAAACATTGATTTTGATACCTGCAACAACATTGAAAGATCTTAAGAGCATTATGTTGAGTAAAAAAAAAAAAGTTAATCTCAAAATGTTACATAGTATATGCTACCATTTATATAATGGTATATATAGAATGACAAAATTATAGGAATGGTAAACTGATTAGTTGTCACTGGGGGTTAGGGCAATATGAGGCAGTTCTTTGCAGTGATGGAATAATTCTGTATTTGATTGTGGTGGTAGTTACATAAATGCATGCAGATGATAAATTTGCATAGAACTATACGTATACATACACAAATGAGTACATGTAAAAATTGCTGAAATTTGAATAAGGTCTGTAGATTATAGCAATGTTAATTTCCTGGCTTTGATAAACTAAAAAGAAAGATACTATTAGAGGAAGCTGGGTGATGAATACTTGGGACCTCTGTACTGTCTTTGCAACTTCCTGTGAGTCTATAATGATTTTTAAATAAAAGCTTTTAAAAGTACATGTACTTGGGACTTCCCTGGTGGTCCAGTGGTTAAGACTCTGAGCTTCCAATGGAGGTGGCATGGGTTCAATCCCTGGTTGGGGAACTAAGATCCTACATGCTGCATGTCCAATAAATAAATAAAATGTTAAGAAAAGTATATGTACCAAATAATACAGCTTAATAGATGAAACAACAAATGAATCAAAACTGATATACTTGAACAGAGAAAGAGAAATCTATATTTTTAGTTAGAGATTTCATCTCTCCTCTGTCAGTGATAGAGTACACAAAAATCAGTAAAGATACAGAAGGCCTGAATGACACAATCAACCAATTTGACCCAGATAACTAACAGCAGAATACACACTGTTTTCAGGTGTTCAAGGAAGATCAATCAACATAGAATAAATTGATGATGAAAAGTTATTTGGGCAATCCTAAAATACTTGGACAGAGAAGGCAATGGCAACCCACTCCAGTACTCTTGCCTGGAAAATCCCATGGACAGAGGAGCCTGGTAGGCTGCAGTCCATGGGGTCGCAAAGAGTCGGACGCGACTGAAGCAACTTAGCAGCAGCAGCAGCAGCAGCAAAATACTTGGAAATTAAACCACACACTTTTAAATAAATCATGGGTCAAATAAGAAACTGCAGGATGTATTATAAAATATTATGAACTGAACTATAATGGAAATGTCAAATCCAAAATCAGTAGACTGCAGCTAAAGATCAGAGAAAATTTATTTAAATACTTATATTTTTTAAAAAAGAAAAGCCAATGATTCTAGCTACAACCTTAAGCAGTTAAACTAAATAAAAAATAGGAAATAATAAAGATGAGTAGAAATTAATGAAATGAACATATAAAGAATAAAAAATCAATGAAACCAAAAATTGTTACCCTAAAAAAATCAGACAAAGAAATTATGAGTAAACTACAGATCAGTATATTTCATAAACATTCATGAAAAAATATACATAGTATTACTATATTGAGTCCAGCAATCAAGAAAAGACTAGACTATGATGACCAAGTTGAGTATATTCTAAAAATGCAAAGTTGATTAAACATTCAAAATCAATATGTGATTAATATATTTATATTTTATTAATATTAATGCATTCAATTGATATATGATTAAACATATTAAAACAATATTAAACATTCAAAATCAATATTAAACAGAGTTAAATAGAAAAGTTATATGATCAGTTCAACAGATGAAAAAATTTGACAAAAATTTAACACTCAATGATAAACTCTCAACAAACTAGAAATAGAGGGAACTTCCTCAATCTAGGTTCATGGAGTTATAATGAGGAAAGAGTAAATGCTTTTCCTCAGAAAAGATCAGAACCAAAACAAGGATTTCCACTCCCACCATTTATATTTAATTTTGTCCTCAAAGTATTAATCAATGCAACAGAGCAAGTACAAGTAGACATCCTCGCTTTGTCTTTATTTGCAGAAAACATATTGTATATGCAGAGAAACCTAAAGAATCTACCAAAAAAATTGTAGATCTAATTAGGCCACTTATTGAGCACTCAGGACAGAAGGTCAATACACAAAAATTAACTATAATTCTGTATACAGCAATTATTAATTAGAAAATGAAATTTTAAAATGCCATTTACAGAAAACATTAAATGCTAAGCAATGAATTTATCAAAACATAAGATGATGATTGACATTCAGAAATCAGCTGCATTTCTTTACACTAATGATGAAATACCGGATAAGGAATGTAAAAAAAAACTTTTTAGAATACCAAAAATAAAACCTAGGAATAAATGTGACCAAGGAAGCAAAAGACTTAAACACTGAGAACTATAAAACATTAATAAAGGAAATTAAAAAGGATTCAAAGAAATGGAAAGACAACCCATTCTCTTAGATTGGCATAATTAATATTGTTAAAATGGCAATACTCTCCAAATCAGTCTACCGATTTAATGTGACCCCTATCAACTTATCCATGACATTTTCCACAGAACTAGAAAAAATAATCCCAAACCTAAATGGAACCATAAAAGACCCAGAACTGCCAAAGCAGACCTGAGGTAAAAACAAAGCAGGAGGCATGACCTTCCTCAACTTCAGACCATACTACAAAGTTACAGTAATCAAAAGAATGTGGTATTGGTACAAAAATAGACATGTGGAACAGAAAAGAGAGACCAGAAATAAACACACACATGTACAGTTTTCAACAAAGGAGGCAAGAATATAAAACAGGAAAAAAGACAGTCTCTTTAGCAAGTGGTACCGGGAAAGTTGGAAAACTGCATGTAAAATCAATGAAGTTAGAATTAGAACACACCCTCACATCAGGCACAAAAATAAACTTAAAGTGACTTAAAGACTTAAACATAAGACATGACACCATAAAACTAGAAAAGAGCATAGGCATTCTCTGACATAAATCATACCAATGTTTTCTTAGGTCTGTCTTCCAAAACAACAATAAACAAATGGGACTTAATCAAACTTAAACGCTTTTGCATAGCAAGGGAAAAAAAAAAAAACAAAAAACACCTATGGAATGGGAGAAGATACTTGCAAATGATACAATTGACAAGCGCTTAATTGCCAAAATGTACAAACAGCTCATACAACTTAACAACAAAAAACAGAAACCCCAATGAAAAAAAATAGACATTTCTTCAAAGAAGATATACAGATGGTCAGTAGGCACGTGAAAAGATGCTCAATGTGACTAATAGAGAAATGCAAATCAAAACTACAAATAAGGTACCACACATCACACCAGTCGGAACGGCCATCATTTAAAAGTCTACAAATAACACATGCTGGAGAGGGTGAGGAGAAAAGGGAACCCTCCTATACTGTTGGTAGGAATGTAACTTGGTGCAGCCACTATGGAAAACAGTATTGATGTTTCTCAGAGAACTAAAAATAGAATTACCATATGATCCAGCAATCCCACCCATCAGCATATATCCAGACAAAGTGAAAGTTGCACAGTCGTGTTGGACTCTCTGTGACCGCCATGGACTACAGCCCACCAGGCTCCTTTATCCATGGAATTCTCCAGGCAAGAATACTGGAGTGGATTGCCATTTCTTTCTTTACGAGATCTTTCCAACCCAGGGATCAAACCCAGATCTCCCACATTACAGGCAGATTCTTTAGCATCTGAGCCACCAGGGAAATACCACCATTTAAAATGACACATGTATCCTTATATTCATAGCAGCACTATTCGCAACAGCCAAAACATGGAAATAACCTAAATATGTACTGATAGATGAATGGATAAAGATGTGGTAAATATATACAATGGAATACTACTCAGCCATAAAAAGAAATAATACCATTTTCAGCAACATGATGCAACTAGAGATTAGCATACTAAGTGAAGTAAGTCAGAAGGATGATATCATATGATATCACTTCTATGTGGAACCTAAAATATGGCACAAATGAACCTATCTACAAAACAGAAACAGACTCACAGACATAGAGATCAGACTTGTGGTTGCCAAGGGGGATGGGAGGAGGGAGAGGGATGGATTAGGAGTTTGCAATTGGTAGGTGCAAACTATTACATTTAAAATAGATAAACAAGGTCCTACTGTGTAGTACAGGAAACTATATCCAATTTCCATTATGGTTTATCCCAAAAGAGTATAAAAAAGAATGCATATGTGTGTATAACAGCCACTTTCCTGTATAGCAGAGATTGGCACAACATTATAAATCATCTATAATTCAATAAAAAAAACAGAACATAAGATGATCTGCACACTGAAGAACACAAAATACTGCTTAGAAATACGAAAGAATTCTTAAGAGACATTTCATGTTCATGGATTGAAAAATTTAATAGCTACTTTTTCCCAAATTGAAGCTATAGATTCAATGAAACCCTAATCAAAATCCAGAAGCTTTTTTTTTTAAGTGACAGGATGATAACAAAATTTATTATATAAAATTAAAATATCTAGAATAGCAAAAACAATTTTGAAAAGGAAAACAAAATTGGACAATACTACCTGATTTCAAGGCTTTATTACAATGCTACAAATATATATGCATTAGAACAAGAGATTCCAGAAATCTATGGTCAAATGATTTTTAAGGAAGGTGCCAAGATTATTTAATGGGGAACTGATAGTGTTCTCAGCAAAAGTTTTCAAAGGGACAACTCACTATCCCTTGGGAAAAATATGAAACTTTACTCTTACTTCACACCATATACAAGCATAAACATGAAATGAATTGTAGACCAAACTATAAATGATAAAACTATAAAATTTCTGGAGGAAAATACAGGAGAAAATGATAAGAACTTTCAACAGCCAAAGACTTCTTAAACAGAACATAAGTAATACAATTATAAAAGAAAGAAATTGATAAACTGGGTTTTATCAAAATTATAACTTTGACTCTTCAAAAGATACTAAGAAAATGAAAAATCAGCCTTTAAGACAAGTCACAATAACCACAAAACATGTGCTAAAAAACTCAGATACAGAATATATTTTTGAAAACTTTCATAACTCAATTTTAAGAAGACAACTCAGATAGTGATGAACAAAAGATCCAGTCTTCAAGAAGAAAACATGCAAATAGCTAATAAAGGGACTTCCCTGGTGGCACAGTGGGTGGGAGTCCTCCTGCTAATGCGGGAGACACGGGTTCGATCCCTGTTCTGGGAGGATTCTACATACCGTGCAGCAACTAAGCCCGTGTGCCACAACTACTGAGCTCAAGCTCTAGAGCCCATGTGTCTCAACGACTGAAGCCCACATGCTCTAGGGTCTGCGAGCCACGACTGATGAGCCCCTGCAACTACTGAAGCCCCCTCAACCTAGAGCCACCAAGCCGCAACCACAGAGCCCACATGCTGCAACTACTGAAGCCTGTGAGACCAAGAGCCCGTGCTCTGCAACCAGAGAATCCACTGCAAGGAGAAGCCCACACTGCAGCTGGAGTAGCGTCCACTCTACAAGGAGAGAAAGTGCAGGCACAGCAACAAAGACCCAGCACAACCAAAAATTAACTTATCTTTTAAAAAAGGAAAAATAGCTAATAAACACATGAAAAGATGTTCACTATCTTTATTCAACAAGAAAACAAAGTCACAATGATAGAGTACTACACACCCACTACAGTGGCTAAAATTTAAAAGTCTGGCAATAGGAAGCATCGGTGACGATATGAAGCATGTGGAACTCTCTTACACTTCTGATGTAAATGTAAAGTGATATCACCGCTTTGAAACCCAGTTTCTAAACTTCTAAAGCTAAATATAAACCTTCTGTATTATATGACCCAGCAATCATGCTTTTAGTTATTTATCCAAGAAATAACACACACACACACACACGTATATATATATATATATATATATTTTTTTTTTTTTTTACAAAATAAGGCCTACGAAAAGAGGTTGCTGTGCTATGCTTAGCCATGTCTGACTCTTTGCAACCCCATGGACTGTAGCCTGTCAGGCTCTTCTGTCCATGGAATTTTCCAGGCAAGAACACTGGAATGGGTTGCCATTTCCTATTCCAGGGGATCTTCCTGATCCAAGGATCAAACCTGTGTTTCTTGTGTCTTCTACACTGGCAGGCAGATTCTTTACCTCTGTGCCACCTGGGAAGACCTCTGTGCCACATACAAAAAGACTTGTACAATAAATGTTCATATAACCTTAATCCAGAACACCACCTAACTGAGAACCACCCAAATGTCCATCAACAGGTGAGTGGATACACAAATTGTGATATTTACATAATACAACATGCATATGTGTGCATGCTCAGTCGTGTCTGACTCTGCAACCTCCCAGATGCTAGCTCATCATGCTCCTCTGTCCATGGAATTTTCCAGGCAAGAATACGGAAGTGGGTGCCATCCCTTTCTCCAGGTGATCTTTCCCATCCAGGGATCAAACCCACATCTCCTGCATTGGCAGGGAAATTCTTTACCACTGAGCCATCAGGGAAGCCTACATAACACAATACTGCTCAGCAATAAAAACGAACAAGCTACTGGTACATGCAACAATATGAATGAATTCCAAAAATATGTTGAGCAAAAGAAGGCAGATACAAATGAGTACAAGTTGTAGGATTCCATTTAGATAAAATTCTGGATTGCAGTGACAGGAAGCAGATCAGTATTGGCCTGGAGCCGGGGATGTGAGGATCTGATTTTGAAGGAGCATGAAGGAACTTTCTAATGTTATAGAAATGTTCTATATTTTGATTATAGCAGTGGTCACACAGGTGTAACTATCTGTCAAAATCCACCTTGGCTGTATAATTGTAAAAGGTACATTATACACACACACACACACACATATATATAATACTGCAATGAAATTGACTTTAAAGAAATTTTAAAGCAAAGTTCAAAAGAGTACATACAATCAGCTCTCACTCTGCAAGGCAGTGCAGGACTGTAAAAATGACCATGTAAGCTGAAACTGTGTAACAAGTGACCTTAATAAACAATGTGGGGAAATATGATTATTCCATGACCTTTACAATTTTTAAAATGAAAACATTAAAGAATCCCTTGTAGGGCCATTAAACAGCAATATTTAATTACCACATCATAATCTAAAACACTAGAACCACTGAGAATTAAAGGGCTTTATTTCTTAATAAAAATCTTATCAGACTTCTCTGGTGGTCCAGTAGTAAAGAATCCATCTGCCAATGCAGGCGACATAGGTTCTATCCCTGGTCTGGGAAGATTCCACATGCCCTGGGGCAACTAAGCCCATTCGCCACAACTCCTGAAGCCCAAGGGCCCTACCGCAACAAGAGAAAGTCCACGCACAGCAACGAAGACCCAACACAGCCAAAGAACAAAAACTTATCAAGAAGAGTTTGAAGATGGTTTGGCTTCTTCTCATCCTATAACTTACACAGCAAGCATCTTTTCTATGCCTTGGCCAACTGTCATACACCTTTTAATGTTTGGATCAACTTCCAACGTGATATGTATCCTCTGAGCTTTCAAAGTCAAAAGTATATCTCTGAGAGTTCCTGTAATGTGAACATTTTGCTGGTGTCATATTTTTCCTGGAGCATCATTTTTTCATCACAGCCACTTTCCTCACTTGTGTCATTATGTTCAACTTCACTAACTTCCTTTGGCTGCACTTCTCTAGACTCTTAAAGGCAACAGTGTCAACATTCCTGTGGCCACCATCTATTCTGTAACTCTATGTTCAATTCAAATTTTACTGAGAGTCTTAACACTTTTGTTTCTTGGCTGCACTTTCATTTTTGTCCGTCAATTCCCTCCATACATTTTTATACAATGTCATGTGGTTTTATCACTGGGAGACAAGAAGCCAACACAACTATATGCTCTGCTATTTGTACATGAGCTAAATGACAGATGCACAATGACCAGTCACTACCTGACTGGAAGAAGCCACGCGACTGGTCACTGATCATGGTGCACATTTATTATTTGCAAAGTAATCTGTGGACGAAAGGGTCAACAGCAAAATTTGTACTTCATGCAGTTACTCAGTTAATATACTACGGAGACCAAAGTTTGAACTGTTTTTAGGAGAATGGTATTATTTCAACTGTGGTAAGTGAAATGTATGTATACTGTAACTGTAAAAAGCCAGGAACGACTGCATAGCCTGTTACTTTTTGTGTAAGAAAGAAATAAGAAAATATAAATATATATATATATATATTTTTTTTTTTTTGCAAAAAGACACAGTGACTTACGAATGAGGCAGAAGAGATAAAGGAGGAGTGACAATTTACTGAGTATAACTTAAAACAAAGTTTTGACTTTAATTATGTAAATGCTTTACATATTCAAAAATACTAATCAGCACTTATTAGAGTGTGGAAAAACTAAAATTGCATGCAATAGAAACAAATACACTTAATTTCAAATGAATAACATAACCATATTACAAGTAACTTTGAGCACAGTACTTTGACTGATAGAAGCCAGATTCCTGGAGGAGAAAATGGCAACCCAATCCAGTATTCTTGCCTGGGAAATTCCATGGAGAGGAAAGCCTGGCGGGTGGCAAAGAGTCGGACACAACTGAGCACATACACACACAAACATCCACGCAAGAGGTGCACACGACAAGAAACCAAGGCAGGACTTGAACTAACAGCTAGAGAGAAGCCGAGGCCCTCATTCCAGCAACCTCTGAGGAATTAAACCAAACTCAAGACTCCTGGTCACAAAATGTTCACGATAATAAATGTTTGTTAAGTCTTTAAATCTTGAGCTAATTTGTTACACAGCAATGGATAACCAATACACTACCCAAAAAGGCCTACTTTAGATATAATCACAAGGAAGCATAAAACAAACCAAAATTAAGGGCATTCTATGAATCCATGACTTATAGTTTTTTTAAAAATATCAGCACAAGACAAAGCAAGGCTGAAGAACTGTTTCAGATTAAGGTAAACTAAAGAGACATGACAACTAAATGCAATGTGTGCACCTGGACTTGAAAGAATTACTGTAAAGTATGGGTAAAATTTGAATATACAAGGTACAGACAATCATATTGTATCAATGTTAAACGTTCTGATTTTCATTATTGATATTCAGTTATCTAAAGAATGTCCTTGTTAGAAAATACATAATGAAGTGCTCAGAAATAATGAGACATACCTACAAGTTATTCTCAAATGATTCATAAAAATAGTAACGTGTACAGACATGAATAGGTATACACACATGTGTACACACATATATGAATGATAAAGAGAGAAATGATAAAGGAGATGTAGCAAAAGACAAAGTATTAACAAGTGGGTAGGGGCTTGCCTAATGGTCCAGGGCTAAGACCACGCTACCAACGCAGGAGGCCCAGGTGCTATCCCTGGTCAGGGAACTAGATCCTGCATGCCACAGCTAGAGATCCCGCACACCCCAACCAAAGATTAAAGCTCCCACATCCTACAACAAAGCCAAACAAATAAACATTTAAAACCAGTAAGTAGGGAAATCGTATACAATTCTTTGTACAATTCTTGCAACCCTTTGGTAAATTTGAAATTATTTCTAAATAAAAAGTTTAAAAACACTTGCTGTGAAGGTACCTATCAAAATTACAAGCCTATTTTTTTCCTTTGACACAGCAATTCCACTTCTGAAAAGTTATCCCACAAATTTACTGTATACATACAAAATAATGTAGGTACAAGGCTATTCAACTCAGTGTTTGTAATGTTTGAAGACTGGAACAATCCATGTATTAATTTATTAACCAGGAGACTGATTAACAGCACAATAGAACACTAAGCAGGTATTAAAAAAAAAACTTTTTAATGTATTATATGAAAATATTTTTCAAGGATACATTTTGAGGAGTGAAGAAAGCAAGATATAAAACAGTGTACAGTATGTTATCTCTTTTGTAAGAAAAGTGGGGAAATAAAAACACGTATCCACAATTCACCCATAGTTGTATAAAGAAACGCTGAAAGGATACTTAAGAAACTAAGTTTACCTTTACAGTGTTAGGCTGCAGCCTGCAGGCCTATTAGCTCTGTAGTTGTCCAGCTGCAAAAGTGAAGAAAGCCCAGAGACCGTGACAGAGACATCAGTAATTTGTCGGACAGGGAATTTTAGAAGTCAGAAGGTCGTGGAGCAATACCCCACTGTGAACAGCACACAGCAGTCAGGACTTGGCAACAACTTCGCTGCTGCTGCTGCTGCTAAGTCGATTCAGTTGTATCCGACTGTTAGCGACTCCATGGACCGCAGCCTACCAGACTCCTCCATCCATGGGATTTTTCAAGCAAGAGTACTGGAGTGAGATGTCATTGCCTTCTCCGACCAACTTTGCTACTCATGGAAAATGGAGGCTACCATTTTTAGGCGGGAAATGAGGTCAGGTTGGCTTATCAGTTACCAGGGAAACCAGCTGCTGGGGCAGGGGGCAAGCACTTAGTTACTGATTAAACCCTATATTAAGACGAGTGGATACACGTGAGTAGGGGGTAAGCGATGCTGGGACTGGTAAAACAGCAGATGGACTGAGCAAGAAAACAGCTGTCCTGAGTGCCCTGATCATATACTCCGCCCCTACATACTCAACATGACCTTTACAACTTGGTCCACCCTCTCTTCCAGGATATCCCTGGGGTCAGGTATGCATAAGTGCACTGCAACCACATACCACAACGCAATACTGCAGCTAAAGACTATCAAGAGTGAGATACCTGCTGAGTCACTTCAGTTGTGTCAGACTCTCTGCAACCCCACAAATGGCAGCCCACCAGGATGCCCCGTCCCTGGGATTCTCCAGGCAAGAACACTGGAGTGGGTTGCCATTTCCTTTTCCAATGCATGAAAGTGAAAAGTGAAAGTGAAGTCTCTCAGTCATGTCTGATCCTCAGCGACCCCATGGACTGCAGCTTTCCAGCCTCCTCCATCCACGGGATTTTCCAGGCAAGAGTACTGGAGTGGGGTGCCATTGCCTTCTCCAGAGTGAGATACCTAGTATGCCAAAAATAGTCATTCACCAGGATAGGGGCAAATTCTAGAGACAAGTGCTTACCAGCTCGATGGAGAAGGAATCTATGGTAGTGTTGTCCTGGTCTAAAGCTTTCATAGCAGAGGAAATACTGTGGGAGTCACCCGGCATATACACAACACTGAGTTTGAATGAGAGCACAGGTCCCACCTTGTGCTGCTGTTAGCATGTCCAGAGCCATCCTGTTTTGAAGGACCACTTGTCTCATTGGTGTGTCTCCTCAGACAGGAGAGTTATTGCATGTCTAGTATTATTTAAGGCATGTATGTTTAGCCAGTACTTCTACCTGCTACTCTACATCAATAGAAGCATCTCCCTGCACACCCAGCAATCACACACATTTCACAGTGAGGCCACCGCTGTTGCCCAGTCTGTGAACAGATTCCCTCTGCTCCGCCTAGGGATAAAATGTAAGATGTTTAATAGGTTGCTGCTGCTGCTGCTGCTAAGTCACTTCAGTCGTGTCCGACCCTGTGAGACCCCATAGACAGCAGCCCACCAGGCTCCCCTGTCCCTGGGATTCTCCAGGCAAGAACACTGGAGTGGGGTGCCATTTCCTTCTCCAATGCATGAAAGCGAAAAGTGAAAGTGAAGTCGCTCAGTCGTGTCTGACTCCTAGCGACCCCATGGACTACAGCCTACCAGGCTCCTCCGTCCTTGGGATTTTCCAGGCTATAGTACTGGAGTGGGTTGCCATTGCCTTCTCCTGTTTAATAGGCACAGTACAGAAAATATCATGACCTTTGAGCAAAATACAAGCAGTGACAACACTGAGATAATACCAGCCCTGCCTGAGTTTTTGGTCTTGGCCTGTCCTCTCTCAGCATCCCCAGCTGTGCTGAGTACTGAAGAGGACGAATAACAAGACCACAGGTTAACACAGCAGTGCTTTTCTCCAGGAAGTATCTCTGATTAATTACCTTAGTACTCTGAGGTGGGGCCAGATAGAAGACAGATGAAATCTATAAGTTCCTTTCTTATTCTGTTGCTCACATACCCCGTGGCATATGCAAACCCAAACCACTGGGGACTTAATTGTCAGTCCCAGGGTCATTAAAGGACCCTGTGTGTAAATGTGTGTTTAACACATTAAAGGGGAACATTTAATGTGTTCCCCTTGGAGGGAGATCCTGTGGCAAGTGCAAAAAGCAAGTTATTGTCCTGACCAATGGTTGGCAATGGCCCTTCAGTGGTCAGCAGTTGAAATAAGATGGTTCAGGCAGTCATGTCAGCCATGGGGAGAGGCAGATGAAGCTTTACTTGCTTGCCAGCAGCTCACCTCTTGCTCTGCAATCCAGTTCCTAACAGGCCACAGACCACTACCAGTCCATAGCACGGGGCTTGAGGACCCCTGTTCTAAATAAATATTTCTTATGTGAAATAACAGTGATTAAGCATCAAGTTGAGACCAACAGTAATTTTTTGGACAGCACCGTGAGGCTTGTGGGATCTTAATTCCTCAGCCAGGGATGGAACCCTCACCCCTTGAAGTGGAAGCCTGGGGCCCTAACCTCTGGACTTCTAGGGAATTCCCAGAAATCAACATTATTAATGGTCATAGAACTTCTTTTGCCTTTGAGCGTATAGAAATTTCCCATATTTTCATGTGGGTAGATTATATGGGTGTATACATGTGTCAAAACTCAAAGATACAACTCTTGCATTTCACTGTATATAAATAATACTTTGATTTAAAAGGAGATTCAAGAAAATAAATTCCCCTCACCACCCTCACCTTACCTCCAGACTCACCCCCAAGAGGTTACTACTGTTAGTACCTGATTATGTTTACTTTCAAGCATTTTTCTGTATACGTGAACGTGCGTGCTGTTTGTTTCCACAACAGGGATCATTTTACAATACATACACTGTTCTGCAACTTGCTTTTCCCACTTAAAAATATCTCAGGGATGTCTTTTCAAGTCCTTGTAAATCTGCAATCTACCTCAATCTCAGTAATTTTCTTTATTTTATGATAGGAAACACATTTACATGGTTCAAAAATCAAAATAATAAAACAGAGCACATGGAACTCTACTCAATGTTCTGTGGCAGCCTGGATGGGAAGGCACTTTGGGGAGAACGGATACATGTATATGGATGGCTGAGTCCCTTTGCTGTCCACCTGAAACTATCACAACATTGTTAATCAGCTATACTCCAATTCAAAATAAAAAGTTTAATTTTTTAAAAAACAGCATTGGTTCTCACAAAAAAAAAAAAAGTAAGATTTCTGCATATCTGCATATTAAGATTTCTGATTTCTGTTAGTCAACGAAGAGAGGAATAATGGGGGAAAAATGTGTTTCAGGCAAAGAAAACAAAAAAATGCATCATTCCTGCATCAAACTGGAAAAATAATATAGTGTAGAGCATGAGGGGAAGAGTGCCTTGAAAAAGTTCAAGAGGTAGGCAGGAGTCAGCTCATGCAATAGCATGCAGTCATACACTGGGTATTTTTTCCTACAGCAAGTGGAAACCTTTTATAAAAAGATTTTAAGAACACATAATCACTTTGTTTTTACCACACACATACACAAAAAAGAGAAAGTGTTAGTCGCTCAGTAGTGTTCAACTCCTTGCAACCCCATGGATGTAGCCCGCCAGGCTCCTCTGTCCATGGAATTCTCCAGGTAAGAATACTGGAGTGGGTAGCTATTTCCCTCTCCAGGGGAAATAGAGAGGGTGGGAGGAAAGTTTTGGAGGTGATAGAAATTTGTGGCATTGGTTGTGGTGATGGTTTCACTGCTGCTAAGTCGCTTCAGTCGTGTCCGACTCTGTGTGACCCCATACACGGCAGCCCACCAGGCTCCGCCGTCCCTGGGATTCTCCAGGCAAGAACACTGGAGTGGGTTGCCATTACCTTCTCCAATGCATGAAAGTGAAAAGTGAAAGTGAAGTCGCTCAGTCGTGCCCAACTCTTAGCGACCCCATGGACTGTAGCCTACCAGGCTCCTCCATCCTTGGGATTTTCCAGGCAAGAGTACTGGAGTGGGGTACCATTGCCTTCTCCGATGGTTTCACTAGAGTATACTTATCTCTAAGCTCACCAAGTTGTATATATTAAATAAGTACAACTTTTTATATCTCAATAATACCTCAATAAGTTCATTTTTAAAAATGGTGACCATATGTCCAACCACACTCAATATTGGCACCTGGATGTTTCTCAGACTCTTAAACTTAACATGCTTACAACTCAATTCTTGATTTCTCTGAAATCTACCCTTCTCTAGCCTTCCACATATCACTAAATGGTACCTTTGTGCATCCAGTTCCTTCATTCAGAAACCTGGAAATGATTCTTGTGTCCTCCTTTTCATCCTTTGTATTTATTCAGTCAACAGTATTTCATTGAGAATCTATCATGTGCCAGGTAACAAGATTAGTTCAATTAAGACTATGAAGTGAAGTGAAGTGAAGTCACATGGACTGTAGCCTATCAGACTCCTCCGTCTATGGGATTTTCCAGGCAAGAGTGCTGGAGTGGATTGCCATTTCCTTCTCCAGGGGATCTTCCCGACCCAGGAATCGAACCCTGGTCTCCCGAATTTTGGGCAGACGCTTTACCGTCTGAGCCACCAGGGAAGCCCAATTAAGACTATAACAATAAACAAAACAGTCCCTTGGCCTTAAGGAGTTTACATCCAACCCACTCCATTATTGTCTTGTTGAATATGTTTCCTAAATATATCTCCAATCTACCCAATTTATATGTACAACCTTCTCTTGAATGCAGTCCAGCATCATTTCTTACCAGGAACAGTCTATCATCTGTTCTCCCTACTTCCATTTATAACCCTCATAAATCAATTCACCACACAGCAATCAGAGTAATCTTTTAAAAACTGAAATCATAGCACATCTCTGCCTTTTATAAAATCTTTCAATAGCTCCTAAGTACAAGGTTACTTAAAAAGTATCTCACTCATTTTCCGTTTCTAGCCTCTGCAGCCCTTTTTAATTGCTTACCTTTTTTCTTTTTTAAAGTCCTTTACTATTCCCTCTGGCTGACAATTTCTTCTTTAATCTCCTTGTTACCCAGCTAATTTATATTCATCCTTCAGACAGCATGCTAAGAATTATTTCCTGATAGAAGACTTACTGACCCTTCAAACCAGAATAGCCTTCTATATTACAAGCTCTCTTAGCATCCTGCTTTTCTCCTTGGTGGCATATATCAGACCTGTAAAAGTTTGTATCTTAGACTGGAGGCCCATTAATGCAGAAATCATAATGGCCTTGTTATTGCTGCATCCTTGGCACCTAGGACAGTGCCTTGCATATAGTAGGCGGTTAATAAATATTTGTTACAAAAATGAATGAATGATCAATCCACTACTAGACTAAGGGCAGACACTAGTATTTTCTCTGGTTTGGGGTGGACTCTTCCAACCTATTTCTGCAGAGAAGGGGAAGGCTGAACTTATGTAGAGATGGTTTAAGCTAATACTATATTCTCTTACATTATATTCTCACATGACATGAGAATAGAGCATCTCACACCTCTTGCTTTTCAAAAGCATGTGCAATATACAAAATCAATAGTTTTTCTATAAACGAGCAATGAACAACCAGAAAATGAAACAAGAAATACATTTTACAATATCCCAAACCATCAAATGTGTAGAAATAAAGATATACAAGACCTAAAACATTGTTGATAGAACTTAAGACCTAAATAAACAGAAATATGAGATATATACTATCCACCTGGATTGCAAGTCTCAACATTGTTAAGATAACCCCTCCACCAATAGATAATAGATTCAAGGCAATCAATCCCCTTTAAAATCCCTGAGGGCTTTTCCCCTATGGAAAATGACAAGACAATTTTAATTTATGTGGACAGGCAAAGGGCTAAGAATAGTCAAAACAGCACTGAAAAAAGGAGAAAAACTTGGGAGACGTTCTTACCTGACATCAAGACTTATAAAGTTAGAATAATCAAGCCAGGGTGGTAGTGGCAAAGGCATAGACAGATCAATGACATATGATGGAAAATCTAGAAACAGACCCACATATATCGATCAAACGATTTTCGACAGGGGTGCCAAAGCAGTTCAATAGGAAAAGGGAAATCTTTTTGACAAGTGATGTTGGAAAAACTGGGTATCCGTATGGGAAAAAAGAATCTTGACCCCTACCTCACTGAATCACTGCCTCGTACCACATATGCAAAAATCTACTTTAAATAAGGTAAATAGAAGAGTTGCTGCCAAGTCGCTTCAGTCGTGTCCTACTCTGTGCGACCCCACGGACTGCAGCCTACCAGGCTTCTCTGTCCATGGGATTCTCCAGGCAAGAACACTGGAGTGGGTTGCCATTTCCTTCTCCAATGCATGAAAGTGGAAAGTGAAAGTGAAGTCACTCAGTCGTGTCTGACTCTTAGGGACCCCGTGGACTGCAGCCTACCAGGCTCCTCCGTCCATGGCATTTGCCAGGCAAGAGTACTGGAGTGGGGTGCCATTGCCTTCTCCAATGGAAGAGTCAAATATGTGCCCTTTGTTCACCAGGAATATTCACTGCCTTCTCTAACATACTGCCAGAACAATGTTAAATAAGGTAAATCCAGTATATAAAGTGACACATATTGTTGAAATGCTTGCCTTTTCTTGGTTTTCAAGCTTTAGCAAATTTTTCAGGTAAGCATCAGAATCCAGTTTGAAGATGCCAAATTATCTGATTTGTTGAATTCCTTTTAGAAACCAACAGCTAAGCAGAATTTATAATAAAATTAACATATCTTGGACAACAGAATCCACACCAACAAGGAACCCTACCGTGACTAAAAATCAGGCACACTCCAATGCATCTTCTTCTTAATATTCTCTTTCTCCTTACTTACCAGTAATCCTCCTTTCACTTTTTTCAGAGCTTCCATGTTATCCATTTTACCTATTTTCACTTTCCAAAGGTAACTATTTTCATGTGTGTGGTTGTGGTTGTTCTATTTCAGACCACAAGCTTCCAAAAAACTTGTAGTATTAATACAATTGGGAGTTTTACTTGCAAATGTTATTATATAATTCTTGAATTGTTTATAATCTGCAAGTTTGGTAAAATGGTATGCTACCATTATTTGGATCCATTTGTATAATTACCTGGTCACAAGGAACAGTCTCGATTTGGCATTCTGCATTAGCTCCAATTCCCTTGAAGTATTTGAATCTGTCACAGTTGAGTAGGAGATATGGCCGCTGGGTCCCAGATTGGGATGTGAGATGCACACTTGGGCAATGGAGGTGCCAGGAGGGTTGTTTGCATCCACGTGGACCACGTACGAGGCCTGAGGGAAAACTGGCACGTTGTCGACACCGCTAGCCACTGTGCTGCCAGATGCTTCTGGAGGAGAGTGGTGGCTTACTTCGGTTAGCAGCTGTGAGAGTGACAGTGTACTCCAGGGTTTGCTCCCACTCTAGGGCCCCATCAATGACAAGCTTGTAGCAATTACTGGTGGAAGATTCAATTCTACAAGCACATTTTCTTGTACCAGACACGTGACCTCCCTGTTTTCTCCTGAATCTGGATTCTGTGTTTTAAAACAGAGCAGTTACTATCTGAGGGGCAGAATCTTCAGGAATTACAAGAATAGAAGTAAAAACTATCTCTGGGGGAATTCCCTGGTGGTCCAGTGGTTAGGATGCTGAGCTTTCACTGATGAGGTCGAGGGTTCAATGCCTGATTGGGGAACTAAGATCCCATAAACCATCAGCAAAAAAAATCTCCAGTACTTTGTTGTCATCATCTAGAATTTTGATTTCAACAATGCTGGGAAATCAATCCACCCTCCCCGCCCTCACACACACACCCTCATTCCTTCCTTTCAAACTATGGAATACTCTTTAATCTCTTCATATTCCAATTTATTTTAAGTTTTTATTTCTCCTCTACCACGATGAAGGCCAAACTGGATATGGGTATGCTGGGATCCACAGGCATTCCTGATCTCCACTTTTATGCCTTTGTCCAGGTCAGCAGCCCTCAGTCTCAGCACAGAGATGCCCAGGGGTATGTCTTCTTGAAGGCTGACTCTGTATAGAGTCTGGCTGAAATCGGAGGTTGGGAGGCTGTAGTTGGTGTTGACCACCAACTGGGTCAACTCAGTTGGATCCCACCAACTCAGTTGGGATCTGAGCAGTTCTGCTGCCGGTGCTCCTTGCTATCTAATGCTGTCAGGACTAAGTGATTCGACCTCTGCTTTTCTCAGGCTACTGATTTCTCTAACAAGTTCAGTCTATTCCTTTCCACTGTTGGTCTCTCACTTCCAAGACAAACACACAGTTGCCGCTAGGGTGATAATTTTGCAAAGGAACTGCTTTCAACATTAGGATCTTTTGCAGGTACTATTACAAATCTTGCTCCAGGCTGAGTCAACTAACATATTTAACACAACAGCATTCCTGCTGAACTGGGGAGTATTATCATTTATATTTTGAATATATTAATGTGAAAAACATTAAAAGAATTTTCAACTATCATTTATGATGTATGATACAAAATGTAGTGTGTGGGCATATCAGCTCCAGGTCCATCCCCACTTTCTTCACTTCAAGTGAGGTATTGTTTTTCCACATTAACCTGAAACTTCTGAGCCCATTAATTTCTGGACAACCAGCCCCAGATTTTTCACAAGGTCTGATTAGGACAGCCACCCAGAGGAAACATAATGGGATCTCCTGTTTATCTGTTTCCATGTGGGCTGATAGCAGTACTCTGGGTCTCTACTCTAGAACTGCAAACTGAAGACATCAGAGGCCAAGGTTCTGAAGAGTTGACAGCAAAGAGAAAAAGCTGTTTCTTACTGGAATCTGCAAGCTGAAAGGCAGTAGCACAGTCTTACTTGGGCAATTAAATATTCTTGGAGATTTATATTCTTGATGACTCCAGCATATGCAGTCGAAGTGATGACTTCATTTCTTCTTGTCATTTAAAAGTATTATTAGGTTGAGTCTTTCTTTTTATTTATTTTTTAATGTTTTTCCTCTTTATTTTTTGGTGGGGGAAAAGACTTTACTTTTTTCATATACACAGTCTCAGGATGAACTACTGGCTGGATCTTCAGTTGTAAACATATAGAAAACTTCTAGGAAGTTTCACAATATAGAAATCTTATGGATTGTGGCATCTATTTTAAAATTTTAATTAATCTCCAATTCCTTAGAGTTATATAGATAGATCAGAGAGTTGGCTCTTTTTAGGAGTTTGATGTAGAAGGAAAGCACAAGTAAAATGGGTTTTGCATTATGATTTTCTCCCAGGATACTACTTTCTAATTACTGAATTCAAGCCTTTTATTATTTAGAATGTATACAAACTACCGTGTGAAATTTTTCAGAGAACTAAAGATGAACTAAGAAATTACACTTGTTCTCAATGATTATTAACATATTAGATCTTTTCATGGCTTCTCTTGGAGAAATTGTGGAAATACTGATTTCTTTTTACATATAGATAAACCACAGACTGGTTCCAAATAGGAAAAGGAGTACATCAAGGCTGTATATAGTCATCCTGCTTATTTAACTTATATGCAGAGTACATCATGAGAAACGCTGGGCTGGAAGAAGCACAAGCTGGAATCAAGACTGCCAGGAGAAATATCAATAACCTCAGATATGCAGATGACACCACCCTTATGGCAGAAAGTGAAGAGGAACTCAAAAGCCTCTTGATGAAAGTGAAAGTGGAGAGTGAATAAGTTGGCTTAAAGCTCAACATTCAGAAAACGAAGATCATGGCATCTGGTCCCATCATTTCATGGGAAATAGATGGGGAAACAGTGGAAACAGTGTCAGACTTTACTTTGGGGGGCTCCAAAATCACTGCAAATGGTGATTGCAGCCATGAAATTAAAAGATGCTTACTCCTTGGAAGGATAGTTATGACCAACCTAGATAGCATATTCAAAAGCAGAGACATTGCTTTGCCAACAAAGGTCTGTCTAGTCAAGGCTATCATTTTTCCAGTAGTCATGTATGGATGTGAGAGTTGGACTGTGAAGAAAGCTGAGCACCAAAGAATTGATGCTTTTGAACTGTGGTGTTGGAGAAGACACTTGAGAGTCCCTTGGACTGCAAGGAGATCCAACCAGTCCATTCCAAAGGAGATCAGCCCTGGGTGTTTTCTGGAAGGAATGATGCTAAAGCTGAAACTCCAGTACTTTGGCCACCTCATGCGAAGAGCTGATTCATTGGAAAAGACTCTGATGCTGGGAGGCATTGGGGGCAGGAGGAGAAGGGGACGATAGAGGATGAGATGGCTGGATGGCATCACTGACTTGATGGACGTGAGTTTGAGTGAACTCTGGGAGTTGGTGATGGACAGGGAGGCCTGGTGTGCTACAATTCATGTGGTCGCAAAGAGTCAGACACGACTGAGCTACTGAACTGAACTGAAATTATTTTACCTGCTCTATGGTCGATCTGATGGCAATTTCATCACATTTTCCTGAGCCAGAGATCTTCTAATTTGGTATTCAGAAATCTTATCCTCTTTCAAAGATTTTTTTCAGTTATCTTTGCCATTGGCTATTTTTTTCCTATCAGTGATTTTTAAACGTGTCCTGAAGAGTGTGCTCTATTATTGATAAATTTTCATTAGGTATGGTTTCCTAAAAATGAGTGTAAAAACTCTAAGTGTAATATTAGAGTGTAAATCTGTCTCTTTCCTAAAATACACAGTCATTAGTTTGATCAACATCCTTTCACAATTATGTGACTGCTTAAAATTTTTTTTAAATAGCTTTATTGGGATATATAATTGATATATGAAGAGTGGCACATATTTAACATGAAGGCATTTACTTTTTTGAACTTGATATCTTGCATGAGGAAAAAAGCAGATTTTTCACCTTGGAAGAGAAGTTATGACCAACCTAGATAACATATTCAAAAGCAGAGACATTGCTTTGCCAACAAAGGTCTGTCTAGTCAAGGCTATGGTTTTCCAGTGGTCATGTATGGATGCAAGAATTGGACTATGAAGAAAGCTGAGTGCCAAAGAATTGATGCTTTTGAACTGTGGTGTTGGAGAAGACTCTTGAGAGTCCCTTGGACTGCAAGGAGATCCAACCAGTCCATTCTAAAGGAGATCAGCCCTGGGTGTTTTCTGGAAGGAATGATGCTAAAGCTGAAACTCCAGTACTTTGGCCACCTCATGGGAAGAGTTGACTCATTGGAAAAGACTCTGATGCTGGGAGGGATTGGGGGCAGGAGGAGAAGGGGACAACAGAGGATGAGATGGCTGGATGACATCACCGACTCGATGGACATGAGTTTGAGTGAACTCTGGGAGATGGTGATGGACAGGGAGGCCTGGTGTGCTGTGATTCATGTGGTCGCAAAGAGTCGGACACGACTGAGCGACCGAACTGAACTGAACTGAATCAATTTATGATCACAGTTATACTCTGTTAAGTGTAACTGAGGAATCTGTATTACAATATACTCATTTATCATTAGTCTTTTAATACCATTTAAAATAATCTATGAGTTGAGTAGTCTCAACAAGTTGTACAGACTCAGCAAGGATCCTAGGCCACTGCTGCTTTAAGGAAGATAATATCTCTTACAGAATGGAAGTCAAGGAAGAATGTCTGCTGACAGATTACAGTCCAATTTTAGGTGCTGTAAAATAGTGGAACTACAACTTTAAAGTGGTAGTTGAATACTTTGATTAACTTAATAGATTAAGTGAATGCATATCCACCTTTCATATAACACAGAGAAAGATAAAAGGTCTTTACATAATTTCATTACTGAAACCAGAAGAAACATAAACATCCAAACCTACTGCCCAATTACTCTAAAAAACCAATCAACAAATATCCCAATTATCTATCAATCTGAAATTATCAACAAATAACCTAAAGCTAAGATTGATATTTTGTGCAGCTATTAACTTAAATTCTCAGGTGGCCAAAACCAAATAACTCCAACTCTCAGGTTTCAGTGATCCATTTTGCACTTAAATCATCCTGGCAATTCTACTGGAGTAAATGGTCCTTAGATAAGATCCTTGTTTAAGCAAAACCATGGTTCAGACAGAGCAAACTTCACACTCATAAAATTGTCTCATCAAAAACAATCCTCCCTCTATCTTTTACAACTTGAAACAGGGTCTTCTCAAATGTGCCTAAGCGCTTAAGATTTTTATAGCAGCTTTCATAAACTTCTTAGAAAAGTTTTACTTCCACTCAAGGGTCATCCCATTGTATTATCTGGAGATGCACACAAGTTATTACTTTTCCCAACAGAACATTAAGTGTTGTGATAATGAAAGCACAACTTCTTTTTCTATTGACAATGTTTTAAAGAAAGTGGGGCATTTCCTGTTCATTAAGTACATATTATGAACTAGATGGTTTATATTATATGTTATCACTAGTCTTCACCACAGTCTTTCAGATTCCATATTACAATTCTTATTTTGCTGAACCTGAAAGCAATTAAATAATGTTAAAGATCACACACACTTCATTATACAGCTGCTGTTTATCCCACTACGTCTTAGTGTACCGATATTAGGTAATATCCAGAGCACATAAATTTGTCCATTCATTCACTCAACAAGTATTTAATGAAACCAATTTAGCTTATACTGGAAGCATAATTGAGATCACTGATACTTGAGATACAGCCTAAAGGTCATCACTAATCATTACCCTAGCTCTTAATGGTTTGTCCCTAAATGAGGTTATGTGAATAGAAATAAACATAATTGGGCGATATTACATCTTTCATTGAATCAAGGGACACATGAAACTGGCCACCTGATAAACATTTTGATAGCTTTTACAAAACAATAGAAGTTATGCTTGCTTCTGTTTTCCCTGATATTATTTAGAAAGGTCTACTTACTAAATTCCATTTGGGGGGCTTCCCTGGTGGTCCAGTTGCTGGGACTATGTGCACTCAATCCAGGGGGCCCAGGTTCAAATCCTAGTCAGGGAACTAGATCCCACATGAAGCAATTAAGAGTTCTGATGCCATGACACCACCAAAAGAGCCTGCATGCTGCAACTAAAGATCCCATATGCTGCAAAGAAAATTGAAGGTTCTGTGTGCCACAAAAAGACCTGACACAGCCAAATAAGTAAATACATACTTTTAAAAATTATTTTTAAAAATTCCATCTGGAACTTAATGTCAATACAAACTGCTATTTTCAATAAGCTCAAAAACTTCATTAAAAAAATCTGACAGGTAGACCCATGCTATGCTTCCTTTTATTGTCTTGGTTAAGAACCATAAAGTGACATGTAAATTTCAGTAGCAACAATGGTCTCATTTTAGGGCAATTTGATTATCTTTCATTCCCCAAATGGTTTTCAATCTCTTTTATAAGCCTAGGTTTTAATTAACTATTATATTTTTGAAAATAGAAAGGAAACAAGTCAGGAGAAAATAATTAGGATGCAATACTTTCCTACCCCTTTATAAGAATTCACCAAAAGAAACCAGGCTTCTCATAGGTTCCAGCAATGCTTTCCCAAGAGTAGTATATTTAGCATTTGATTTCTGTTTGACATTCTACAATAAGCATAAAGATACAAGAAAACAGAATTTGTACATTTTCAAGAAAATTTTCCATGTATGTGAGAATTATGGGAAATTTTACACTTGAAGAGAGAATTGCTATAAATTTACCACGATATCAAAAATGTGCTCAAAACACAATTTGCCAACTCTGAATATTTCACAGAAACATCATTAAGATCATCCATGTAGATAAAACAGGCAAAAGAAATATCTAACCTGGGAACACATACAGACTTGTATTCCTAAAATTTATAATAGGGATTAAAAAAATAATCTCTTCAGTTTTTCCTCATGACAACACTTACACTGTGTATATTTCAATGAGAAAGTTTTAAATGCATAAGAATAAACTCATGATATTTGGGATTTTGTGAATAATTTGAAACCATGAAATGACTTAGGATTCTGAGAAAGTATAATGTATACATCTCTAATGACCAGAAAGAATCACTGCACTTTAAAAGAAACTAAATGCAATTTATGAAATTGTTAAACAATTTTGTGTGTAGTTAGAAGTCCCTCTCGGAGAGGGCAATGGCACCCCACTCCAGTACTCTTGACTGGAAAATCCCATGGACAGAGGAGCCTGGTAGGCTGCAGTCCATGGGGTCGCTAAGAGTCGGACAGGGCTGAGCGACTTCCCTTTCACTTTTCACTTTCATGCATTGGAGAAGGAAATGGCAACCCACTCCAGTGTTCTTGCCTGGAGAATCCCAGGGACAGAGGAGCCTGGTAGGAGGCCGTCTATGGGGTCGCACAGAGTTGGACACTGAAGCGACTTAGCAGCAGCAGCAGCAGCAGCAGAAGTCGCTCTATTTATAAAACTTTACATAAAATATCATTTATAGACTTTTCATTGAATGAGATTTATCCTCTCTAGAAGAATCTGTGTTCTTAACACATAAACTGTCATCGGATGTTGAACATAAAACTGTTGCATGGCCAATGAAAAATTAAAACAGCAATGAAAACCAGGAAGAGTTGGTAACTCATAAGAATTGGTACAGTAAATTAGAAAATTACTTAAAATTAGAAAAATAATATAGAGTATTAAAAAGTACTTCATAGATATAAAATTTAATATATGAATATACAATATATATTTTAAATTGTTATAAATAAGGTGTGAGGGAGGGCCTGAAGGAAGACCGCCGGGTTGTCATCGGTGTCTGCAATGTTCATATAAATTTCTTGGGGTCTGTTTAATAGATTCCAAATAAATATTAATCACCCATAAGAAGAGGTATCTTGCTCAAAGCTAAGAGAATGCTTGATATGCACTCACCTGAATTAATGCACCATTATCTTTAGAAAACACGGAATCGCCTGAGAGCAAGAGAGGCTCGCTTTTCTCACAGCTCTCTTGACTGATGAGCGTGTCCGCGTAGTTCGGCTGCGGGAAGATCACGTGACTCCCCCGAGAGTCCGCCGTGAGCGAGACCTCGTGCGAATAGGTCTGCAGGAAAGCCCGCACCCCGTCCACGCCCACAAACTGAGACGCCGGCACGCCAGCCAACCCGCTGCCCGAAGCCTGGAACAGACGCGACATGTGCCAGCGCCGCAATCTGAGCGCCAGTAGCACAAAGACAAAGGCGAGGAAGACACAGGAGACCGCGGCCACCGCCACCACCAGATAGAGTGTGAAGCCTGAGTCGTCGAAGCTGGCTGGAGACTCCAGGCTGCCTAGATCAGCCAGGACATCTGGGATGCTGTCAGCCACAGCCACCGTGAGCGTGACGGTGGCCGAGAGAGGGGGCTGGCCGTGGTCCTGGACTGCCACCACCAGGCTCTGCTTGAGCGCGTCTCTGTCCAGCAGGGCCCGCGCTGTGCGCACCTCGCCCGTGTGCAGCCCCACTGAGAAGAGCCCTGGCTCACTGGCCTTGAGCAGGCGGTAGGACAACCAGGCGTTCTGTCCTGAGTCTCTGTCCACTGCCACCACCTTGGTGACCAGGTAACCGGGCTCTGCGGAGCGGGGTGCTAGCTCCACGCCTGTGGAGCCATCGGTAGGTACGACGGGGAAGAGGATCTCTGGCGAGTTGTCGTTCTGGTCCAGCACGAACAGGCTCAGAGAAACGTTGCTGCTGAGTGGAAGGTCCCCGCTGTCATGTGCTATCACTTGTAGCTCTAAGTCTCGGAATTGTTCATAGTCGAAGGAGCGGAGCGCATACAGGACACCAGTGTCTGAGTTTATGGAGACGTAGGAGGACAAGGGAGCTCCCTGGAGGGTGTCCTCCACCAAGGAGTAAGTGACTTGGGCATTCTCTCCATAGTCGGGGTCATAGGCGGTCACAGAGATGATGGAAGCTCCTCTGGGGTTGTTTTCTAGGATATATGCCGAGTAGGAGGCTTGAGAGAAGGCAGGCGCGTTGTCGTTGATGTCTGCCACGTTCAAGGTGATGTGAGTTTCCCTGGACAGGGGCGGGCTTCCTCGATCAGTGGCCATCACGGTGATATTGTAGCTAGGAACCACTTCTCGGTCTAGGAGTGTGTCTGTCATTAAACTATAATAATTTCCATAAGACTTTTCTAATTTAAAGGGCAGATTCCTTTGGACGAAACAGGTTACTCGTCCATTTTCCCCGGAGTCTTGATCATTTATATTTAAAAGGGCAATTAACGTCCCTCTGGGAGAGTTTTCCGGAATGGAGCTGGAGAGAGAGGTGACTACTACTTCAGGGGCGTTGTCATTCACATCCAAAACTGTGATCAGGACTTTGGCTCGTGCAGAATATCCTGCGTTATCCGTTGCTTGCACTTCCATCTCGTAGAATCCTGATTCCTCGTAGTTCAACTCCCCTATTGTTGAAATTGTCCCTAAATTACAATCTAGCTCGAAAAGTTGGGCCGCTTTGTTGTCCACATACCGGAAGGAATACATCACTTCCGCATTGGATCCTTCATCAGGGTCGGTGGCATTTACCAGAAGCAGTTTAGTGCCCACGGCCACATTCTCCGGAACGCTCACACGGTACTCGGATTGAGCAAACGCTGGTGCGTTGTCGTTCGCATCAAGGACCATCACACGGATGCGCGCAGTGCCAGTGCGGACTGGATCGCCCCCGTCCAAGGCCGTGAGAACCAGGCGGTGAACGGCCTTTTCCTCGCGGTCCAGGGCGCGCTCCAGCACTAATTCCGGGTACTTATTACCATCTGCTCCGCTTTGCACGTCAAGGGAGAAGTGAGTATCACTACTGAGATCGTAGCTCTGGAGTGAATTCTTCCCTATATCCGGATCCCAAGCGTGGGGAAGGGGGAACCTCATCCCTTTAGCTGCGTATTCACTCATTTTTATTTCTAATTCACCTTCCTGGAAATATGGGGCGTTATCATTAATGTCCCTCACTTCTACCACTACCCCGTATATTTTCACTTGATCCTCCATCAGAATCTCCAGATTTAGTTGACACTTAACGGCCCCCATACAGAGCTCCTCCCGGTCTATCCTGCCTGCTGTGACCAAGCTGCCGCTCCGCGGATTCAGATCGAAAAGTTGTGTCCTACCTCTGGAGACGATGCGGACTCCGCGCTCCTCCAGTTCCTGAGGCTCCAACCCCAGATCCTTGGCGATGTTCCCCACCCTAGAGCCTTTCTCCAGCTCCTCGGGAACTGAATAATAGATTTGTGTGCCTCCAGTTTCCCACAGAACCCCCAGGAGAACTACCAGCAAGACTAGCTTTTTGCAGTCCCCGTGCATTCGCGCAGGAATCATTGTTACCTTCCTTGAGTATTAACTTCCAGTTCTTCCCTTGATCACCGAAGTCCGGATCAGCTCATTCGTCCTTAAAATCTACAGTTTGGGGACCCGAGCTCTTCTGCTCAGTTTCCTCACAGTCCGAGAGATGGTTAATTTTTTTCGGTGCTTTGTGCTTCACGCGCGTGCACGGCTGGCAGGATCTCTCTCTGCTCTTCTCTCCCTGGTTGGTGAACAGCGGCACTCAGAGTCCTAACCAATTACTGCACAGTCTTAAAGTCCGGGAAACCATTTTGGTTTCTAGACCTTAAATAGCTCCACCTACTGTTCTTCAAATAGGGATGAAAGTGGACCCAACTAAAACTACTGTATTCATCTTATTTGGAATTTCAGTGAACTTCTTTTTATTTCCCTAAACTTCTCATAAACAGCCACCTTCCTGAGATTATTTTCTGTACCTGTATGTATATTCTGATTTTTCTGATGAGCTTTTACATGAAGTTTCTATACACAGTAAATTTAACCATGTAATTTTAGTACACCAGCTTTGGTATCACCCCCAGCACACATACATACCTATTATGGGAATCTCGTAAGGCGTTTCATGTTTTGAGAAAATATATAACAATAATTTAAAAATTCTCCCTCAACTAAAATCTGAGGCAAAATTTGTCGGTAGATTCTTAAATTTGCCTAAATGGAAGAACTACTTTAACAGGTTGACATTTAGCATTTAAAAATCAAATTTTTACAATAATATGGCAACCTAAAAATAAGAAATGTGATTGTACACGTTATCAGAATCACACTTGACAGGAAATCAAGTGAAGAAGACACACATTTTTAGAACAAAATAGAAGCATTCCAGAGACACTGGTTCAAGATGGCAGAGTAGAAAGACATGTGCTCACCAACTTCAAGAGTGCCAAAAATCACAACAAATTGCTAAGCAACCATGGACAGAAAGATGCAGAACCCACCAAAAAAGATACCCCACATCCAAAGTCAAAGGAGAAGCTGCAATGAGATGGTAGGAGGGGCACAATCACAATAAAATAAAAAAAGAAAGCATTCCAACTAGCATTTGCTGAGGATATGGGTAGGACTCTACTAATATATTTCAAAAGAATGTTTAGGATCAACATCCTGTGATAAACCACATCGGAAAAGAATTTGAAAAAAGAATATGTATATATGAATCACTGCTGTACATAAGAAACTAACACAACACTGTAAATCAACTATACTTCAGTTAAAAAAGAGAATGTCTAGGAAAATTAGAAACCAAAATATTATAAACTCACCTTTTTCTGGGAAACACCAAATTCCAGTTACTGACACTTACTGGTAATATATTTGGAAGCCCACCAAAATATAGGGGAAAAATCTATTGTGCTTTCACATAGGTAAAGGTTTATGAGGATAAGCATAAGTGGCAGGTATATCATAAATAACATCTTTAATACTTCAATGAAATCAACAGGTAGCTCTGAGAAAAGGTAGGACATAAAATTTATCTGTTCAATGGTACTCAAAGAATCCCTAGCAAATGTACCTAAATATTATGTAGTCATTATTATGTCCTTAATTTTAAAGTTTGTATGCATTCCCCTCTCACTTTGTAGTTAAAAGAGTAAAGAAAAAAAAAAAAGAGTAAAGAAAAGCCTTACATCCTAAGATATTGATGTTCTAAAAAGGAGAAATACTCACAGGAAAAACAATTATGCTTCCATTAAAAATATTTGAATGGCAGCAGCATTGTAGTATCCACATCTCACAGTAAGAGAGATTTTGTGGGGGGATAATAGAATAACTCATGAAATTGTCAAAATATTTAAAATACTTGAGGGTTAATAATAAGAGTTGCTGATCTACCCAGAAAGAAACAGAAAAGACAGAGTGGGCAAACAAAAGTGAAGTGATAGTAGATATACTCTGTTTAAGGTTTTTTCTTTTTTAAATATTGGTTTCAAAATAATCCAAACCCATATGCAGATGAAAGGCATTCATTAAAACTCACTTGAATAGAGGCAACAGAGTTACAGCTTAACTTGTTATTCTCCTCAGTGACACTTACTACCAAAGAAGCTTCATTGGAAAGATCTTGTGGGGATACCACTTCTGGTGTCAAGGTGAGAAAGTCGAACCTTGTTTTCTGAGAATCCGCAACGCACAGATTGTAGGAATAAGGCAAAGTCCCCTCACTGTAGTTGGGGAGAACCTCAGGTCCAGTCTTAGAACAGAGATCAGGCTGAAAACAGCCCCAGGTGGCCAGGCTAGAGGAGCGCCGAAAGCTCAGGACGATGGCCAGAATCACCACAAGGAGGAAGAGCACCGAGATCAAGGCCAAGGCCACCACCAGGTAAAACTGCAGCTCGGCCTGGGGGTCAGACGGTGCGGGCCGGTCACTGAGGTCCGGCAGCGCCTCCTGCAGGCTGTCGGCGAAAACCAGGAGCAGCGTGGCGGTGGCCGAGAGGGGCGGCTGTCCCCCATCGCGCACAGCGACCAGCAGGCGCTGGCGGGCCGCGTCCCTGTCGCCCAAGGCCCGCGCCGTGCGCACCTCGCCCGTGCGCAGCCCCACGCTGAACAGTCCGGGCTCGCTGGCCTGCAGCACGTGGTAGGACAGCCAGGCGTTGTGTCCAGAGTCTGCGTCCACCGCCACCACCTTGGTGACTAGGTAGCCGGGCTGCGCGGCGCGGGGCACCGTGTCGAAGAGCGCCGAGCCGTCGGGCTCCAGCGCCGGGTACAGCACCCTGGGTGCGTTGTCGTTGCGGTCGCCCACCAGCACGCGCAGGCTCACGTTGGCGCTCAGCGCGGGCGAGCCGTGGTCGCGGGCCTGCAGCGTCAGCTCGAAGGCGCGCAGCTGCTCGTGGTCGAAGGCGCGCTGCGCGAACACCACGCCGCTCTGCGGGTTCACGGACAGGTAAGACGACAGCGGTCGTGGCTCCAGGTCGCTGGCCACGATGGAGTAGGAGACACGGCCATTGGGTCCCAGGTCTGGGTCGGAGGCGCTGACTTGCGCAATGGAGGCGCCGGGTGGATTGTTCTCTGCCACGTGGACCACGTAGGAGGCCTGGTGGAAAACTGGAGCGTTGTCATTGACATCGGTGATTCGTAGAGTGACGCTTCTGCTGGAGGAGAGGGGCGGCTTGCCCCTGTCTGTGGCTGCGATGGTGACATTGTACTCCGGGGTCTGCTCCCGGTCCAGGGCGCCATCTGTCACAAGCTTGTAGTAATTATTGGCGGAAGATTCAATTCGAAAAGGAACTTTTTCTTTTATGAGACATGTGACCTCCCCATTTTCTCCCAAATCTTTATCATGTGTTTTGAACAGAGCAATCACAGTTCCAGGTTCTGCATCCTCGGTTATGGAACTAGACACGGAAGTGAAAACCACCTCTGGGGCATTGTCGTTCTCATCTACAACGTCCAATATAATTTTACACTCACCGGTCATGCCTCCACCGTCCTTGGCTTCTATGCTTATGATATAACTGCTACTGATTTCAAAATCTATAGGACCGTTGGATTTAATTTCTCCACTTTGATGATCCAGCACAAACATGTTTCCAATACCTCGCAGTGTTTTGAAGGAGTAGGTGATTTCTGCATTGATGCCCTCATCCTGGTCAGTGGCCTTCACCTTTAGCACAAAAGTGCCTGGGGGTGAGTTCTCACGCAGGCTAACTTTGTACACATCCTGACTGAACACTGGAGGGTTATCATTGGCATCAGTGACCTTGACCCTGATTTGAGTGGTGCCAGTTTGGACGGGATCACCGCCATCCACTGCTGTCAAAATCAGGAGGTGGGAACGCTGTTGCTCCCTGTCCAGGGGCTTCTCCAGCACTAATTCTGGGGCATTCTTGCCTTCAGCCTTATACTCAACCATGAGAGAGAAATGCTCATTATAGCTCAGTTGGTAACTCTGAAGAGAGTTAGGCCCTACATCTGCATCGATAGCTGACTCCAGACCAAACCGAGTTCCTGGAATTGCAAACTCGTTGATTTGTATAACGATGTTATTTTGGGGGAAATGAGGTGGATTGTCATTTATATCTTCTATCATCACGTTTATGTGAAAAACATTTATAGGATTCTCTGCTACAATTTCCAAGGGTACAACACACAAAGGGTTTTGGGGACAGAGCGACTCCCGATCTATTCTGTCACTCACAAGTAAGTTCCCATTCTCCGTGTTTACAGTAAAGTATAGTTTCTCAGAACTAACTCTGAGGTTGCGGGTCAATAAATCCTGTACATGCAGCCCCAGGTCCTCGGCCAGATTCCCCACCACGGAGCCTCTGGTCATTTCTTCTGGAATAGAATAGCGGATCTGTTCGGAAAGCGCCCCGCAGAACAAAGGCAGCAAGAAAGGAAAGAGTACTTGCCGCCGCCGGGTACTGCTTCTCTGCTTCGCCCTATTTCCCATTCTTCTCTGCGATGCTGCAGCCTCCGATGTGAAGAGATGGTTTGCAAATTGCGTTTAAAATATTTACATCGACCACATAGAAAACTCAACGCTCCCAGTTTGAAGACAACCTAATCGGTATTCCGGAATCAGATTTGCGGAGTAGCAAGCCTGAGAACTGGCTACTCTTCCTTCGGACTTGATTGTGTGACTGCGCAAGAAATCACTCGGGTAGACACGGAAAGCTAGTTCTTGCAGCGCATTGGCCAACAGCGGCGCTCGGAGTCTATTTAGCAAACTGCAGTCCGAAGCCTTGTAAATAATGGGATTCAGTATTCCAGCAGATATGTTGAACTGATTTATGGTGAATGAGGCAGTTTAGGAGTTTTGGATAGGTCTATTCTCCAGTGTTTATAACCAAACAGGGCTCCTTAGAGGTGAGATCCTATAGAAGAGCCATTAATCCAATAATGAGGAAAGTTTGTCTTTTTCTAATCAGAGGAAATGCACATATTGGAAGAACAAAAGTAGTCTTCTCTCCACGAAGACCACGTGGAAAAACAGCCCCACCAAGTGGTTTGGGGACATTTTGACAGCTGTGAAATGATACCCAGTATTATCTTCAATCTGATATGCATATGAGTTTTCTCCTTTCATCAGAGAAGGTGAGATCGGAGCTGTATAGGGCATTACTCAGGATAAGAATAGCCAATACCATAAAGTCTTCCTTGTTACTTATCAAAGACATTTACGAAAAGAATTATGAAGTGTTTTACACTTTCATCATAAATATAAAAGGGTACCCTAGTAGGTTACTATAGGAATTTAATGACATGAAATGTGAGCGTTCTAGTTTTATCCTTTTATTTAACTGTACCTTAAGTTGCATCTCAACAGAACTTTATCTATCTCTAATCAAAATAACCTTCTTAATCTCAAGTGTCAAAACCAGCCTTTCCATTTTGTTCTCTAAGATCTTGGTTGCCAACTCCTAACTAGTTCAGATTATGTTTTTTAAAAATACGGAACAACCTCCCTCTCCCAGCAAAAGCCTCATATTCCTTTTATTCAACTAGTTTCCATTCAAGTAAAATGCCTTAAATCTTTTTCCTCAGTTTGGAATCTCATAAGCATAAATTCTATCCTGATGATGCTCAAAACACTCAATGTTTTTCTTGACTTCAAGACAAATTTAGGCAGCTGTTGCAGGACTTCCCTTTCCTTACAGCTGAAATTCTTTTTGCTCAAACATTAGATACTCAATTTATAGTTAATCATAGTAAGGTCAGTTCTGAAATGAGAAGGGATATCTTAAAAGGAAAGGTGAATATGCAAGTAATCTGGGCGAAATATCTAGAAGTGCTGTGAGAGTGTTGAGCTGAATTGTTGACTATGGAGATGATTCCTGAGATCAATACCCTAGAAAAGTTTTCTTTCTTCCCTTAACTTTCCTAGGCATTGCTTCAGATAACACACTATTAGGTAACTATTAGGTTCAATAACAAGGTGGTTCTGAACGTAAGAACTGATTATGAAAAAAAAAAGTGAAAGTATGAATCATTCAGTTGTGTCTGGCTCTTTGTGACCCCACGGATTGTAGCCCACCAGGATCCTCTGTCCATGGAATTCTCCAGGCAAGAATACTGGAGTGGGTAGCCATTCCCTTCTCCAGGAGATCTTCCCCAGTCAGAGATCAAACCCAGGTCTCCTTCATTGTAGGCAAATTCTTTACCATCTAAGCCATCATGGAAGCCCCAAGAATTGAGTGTACTACTATTTAATATAAAAATGAGTTTACATGAAAGTAACACAATGTTGTAAATCAACTATACTTCAATTTAAAAAATGAGTTTACACACAGATATAGAGAATAGACTTGTCATTGCCAAGGGGGAGAAGGGGTGAAGGAGGGAAGGATTGAGAGTTTGGGATTAGCAGATGCAAACTATTAAAAGGATGGATGAACAACAAGGCCTACTGTATAGCACAAGGAACTATATTCAACATCCTGTGATAAACCATAATGAGAAAAAAGCATATGTATATAGTGAAGGTTGCTCAGCTGTGTCCGACTCTCTGACAGCCCATGTAATATACAGTCCAAGGAATTCTCTAGGCTAGAATACTGGGGTGGGTAGCCTTTCCCTTCTCCAGAGGATCTTCCTGACCCAGTAATCTAACTAGGGTCTCTTGCATTGCAGGCGGATTCTTTACCAGCTGAGCCACAAGGGAAGTCCAAGAATACTGAAGTGGATAGCTTATCCCTTCTCCAGAGGATCTTCCTGACCCAGGAATCTAACTGGGGTCTTCTGCATTGCAGGTGGATTCTTTATCAACTGAGCTATGAGGGAAGCCCATGTGTGTGTGTGTGTGTGTGTGTATTCCATAGAATGGAATCAGTCTTTCTATGCAGCACAAATTAACACTGTAAATCAACCATACTTCAATAAAATGCTTTAAAGTGAGTTTGCAAAGGAAATAAAGATGAGTCCAAGACTCCTAAGCATACTGAAAACAAACAAAATATCCAGAGGAATACCAGCTAAATCAATCTCATGAAGTCTAAATACCCACTCCATCTCTTATATTCACAAAATATTCCATATGAATAAATCTAAAAAATGTAAACATGTTTAGCAGATTTGAAAATAACTTTTTGAGAAGCACTGGATCAAAATTAAAAATTATTTCTATAGGAGAATTTACTACATTAAAAAAATTCTTCAACAATACACAGACACTAAAGTTCAAGTAAAAGAATAAAAGGAAATAATACCAGTTCTACAATTCAACTACTTCTTCAGAACAATCTAGTGACTTCACTGTATAAATAGAAAAGATGTCTAGAACTTAAGATGAAAAATATGTTCTACATTTTCTCTCCCAAGAGAGCCTCATATTTAAAAGGGAGTCAGTATGTCTTATTTTAATGAGGCAAAGAAATGAGATAAGGTTGAAATAATCAACAGAAGCTAAACATTACTAATCACCAAAAGTCAAAAGAGAATTGTTTTGTGCTCAGAAAAAAAAGCTTCTGTGTGTAAAAGTGTATATGTGTGAGTATGTGTGTATATGTATTATAGATGAAGAAAAAGAGCTAGAGTAAGTATGCTGTTGAGTCAACATGAGTATTAGAAGTAAAACAAATAATGGTAGAATATAAGTATAAATCTGTGGAGGCAATACAAAGCTGAAATGAAATAAATAAAAATGTTTATGAATCATTAACTTGAACACAACCAGTTTACATTGATAGCCAAACACTGATGATAGAAAAATATTACTAAAATTCAATTTAAAACCAATGATAACAGAACTGGACCTCTGAAATTCAAACAAAGAAACAAAAGAACCTGCCAGGACCAAAAGAAGAAAAAAACTTTCACAAAACCTTCCTGGAAAATGATGATAACCTGATGAAAGGTAAAGTACAGAATTTCACATGCTTTGCTTTATACAAGAACATACACCCCCTCCCAAACAGTTCATACAATAGGCTCGGGGGGGGGGGGGGGGAAAGTAATCTTATAAGACCTATGCACAGACATCAACAATTGGAAGGCAGGAAATAAATCTCACCTGATTACCAGTAGGATCACATTTGCTTAAACCTGTAACTGAATCTTCAGTTATCAAAAGAGGCTCGCTTTTCCCACAGCTCTCTTGACTTACGAGCGTGTCCGCGTAGTTCGGCTGCGGGAAGATCACGTGACTCCCCGGAGAGTCTGCGGTGAGCGAGACCTCGTGCGAATAGGTCTGCAGGAAAGCCCGCACCCCGTCCACGCCCACAAACTGAGACGCCGGCACGCCAGCCAACCCGCTGCCGGAAGCCTGGAGCAGACGCGACATGTGCCAGCGCCGCAGTCTGAGAGCCAGTAGCACAATGACAAAGGCGAGGAAGACACAGGAGACCGCGGCCACCGCCACCACCAGATAGAGTGTGAGGCCTGAGTCTTCGGGGCTGGCTGGAGACTCCAGGCTGCCTAGATCAGCCAGGACATCTGGGATGCTGTCAGCCACAGCCACCGTGAGCGTGACGGTGGCCGAGAGAGGGGGCTGGCCGTGGTCCTGGACCCCCACCACCAGGCTCTGCTTGAGCGCGTCTCTGTCCAGCAGGGCCCGCGCTGTGCGCACCTCGCCCGTGTGCAGCCCCACTAAGAAGAGCCCTGGCTCACTGGCCTTGAGCAGGCGGTAGGACAACCAGGCGTTCTGTCCTGAGTCTCTGTCCACTGCCACCACCTTGGTGACCAGGTAGCCGGGCTCTGCGGAGCGGGGTGCTAGCTCCACGCCTGTGGAGCCATCCGTGGGGAGGGCGGGGTATAGGATTTCGGGTACATTGTCATTCTGGTCCAGCACGAATATGCTCAGTGATACGTTGCTGCTGAGTGGTGGGTTCCCACTGTCATGCGCCGTCACCCACAACTGCAGTTCATGGAACTGTTCGTAGTCGAAGGAACACAGAGCATACAGAATGCCAGTGTCTGAGTTTATGGAGATGTAGGAGGATAGAGGTGCTCCCTGGAGGGTATCCTCTGCCAGAGAATAAGTGACCTGGGCATTCTCTTTGCTGTCCTGGTCAAGTGCAGTCACCGAGAAGAAGGAGGCCCCTCTGGGGTTGTTTTCCAGAATGTAGGCAGAATAAGAGGAGTCCGTAAAAGTGGGTGGGTTATCATTGTCATCTGCTACATTCAGTAAAATGTGAGTTTCTGTAGACAAGGGTGGACTTCCCTGATCTGTTGCTGTCAGTGTTATATCATAGCTCTGAACCTGCTCCCTGTCCAATGCTCTGTTTGTTATCAACTTGTAATAATTTCCGTAAGTCTTTTCTAGTTTAAAAGGCAGATTATTTGGAACGAAACAGGAAACTTGACCATTTTCTCCGGAGTCTTGATCTTGCACATTTAGAAGAGCAATCACCGTACCCGGAGGAGAGTTTTCCAGCACCGAATTAGTAGAAGATGTGATAGTTATTTCTGGAGCATTATCATTCACATCCACAACTGTGACCAACATTTTAGCAGTGGTAGAGAGACCTCCGCCATCTTGGGCTTGAATTTCCATCTCATAGAATCTATATTTCTCAAAATCCAGAGAACCCTGTATTAAGACATCTCCAGATAGAGAATTCAACTGGAATATTTTAGAAGCTTTGCTTTCCACATTTCGGAATGAATACACTACTTGCCCGTTGATTCCCTCATCTGGGTCAGTTGCATTCACCGTGAGCACCCGAGTTCCAGAGCTGAGGTTCTCAGGAACGCTCACTTCATATGTAGATTGTGTAAATTTGGGGATATGATCATTTACATCGAGGACCACCACGCGAACCGGAACAGTGCCCTGGCGGATGGGATCTCCTCCATCTAAGGCTGTGAGGAGGAGGTGATGAGCAGCCTGTGTTTCCCGGTCCAGGCTCCCCTCCAGCACTAGCTCAGGATTCTTGGCCCCATCCATACTGCCTCGTACTTGCAAGGAAAAGTAACTGTTAGGATTGAGCTGGTAGCGCTGGAGGGAGTTCATTCCCACGTCTGGATCCCTAGCGTTAGGAAGAGGAAATCGCGATCCCAGAGTTGCGTGTTCACTGACTTTTATCTCTACTTCCTCCTCCTGGAAGCTAGGGGCGTTATCATTAATATCCATTATTTCCACCTCCACTCCGTAAATCTTCAGGGTATCTTCCACAAGTATCTCCATGTTTAAAAAACAGGAGGAAACCGCCTCACATAGCTCCTCCCGGTCTATCCTACCAGCGGTGATCAAACTGCCACTTCGCGGATTTAGTGCGAAAAGCTGCGTCTTTCCTCTGGAGACAATGCGGACTCCGCGCTCCGCCAGTTCCCTGGGCTCCAGCCCCAGGTCCTGGGAAACATTGCCCACGAAGAAGCCTTTGTCTGTCTCTTCCGGCACCAAGTATCGGATCTGCCCGGCCCCCGACTCCCGCAGCGTCCCCAGGAAAATATACAGTAGGACCAGCCCGCTGCAATCCAGAAGCAGTTCCCGCTTCGCCATGGCTGAGCCGATATTCCGCGGTTTCTTGAGCCTTTAGGTTCTGAATCAGCTTATGTATCTACGAAGTCCCTGGCTGACTACATCCAAAAATATATTAGAGAGCGAAGAGAAGTACTTTTAAGTTTTCAGCATCAGGATCTGTGAGTATCCACCTCACTCAGCTTTGTGAGGAAGAGGTAGGAGGGAGGGAGGGACTCTGTAGCTTGCAGCTTCCCGTTCCCTAATTGGTGAACAGCGGCGCCTGGAGCCCAATCTTATTATTGCAACGAGAAAGAAAAACGCAACTATTGCTCCTGTTCGGAAGTTATTACACTCCCCTCTTTGAGAATCACAAGTATTTGTAAAGCATAAAATTGCAGACAATAAAGTTATGTGATATGATGTTAAAGGTTTACCAAGAGCACTTATGAAAAGAATAACTATTAAAAAGGCTTGCTAAAATAATTTCAGACTACTGGAACTGAAAACTTGCAGGTTAGATTTGATTCCCTTTGTTTTTTATTGACTAAAGGGAGCAGTATTTGTGGTTGTGTAACTAGCACGGTTCCAACAAAATCATCAGTTAGGATTAAGACTATAATTCTTACCAATGTTTCTTTGTTGTGTAAAATAAACATTGGAGAGAATGTGGATCTCATTAGAGTTGTCATTTAAAATACCACAGCATAAATCCTTATCCTTAATTAAAAGGTATTCTAGGGATTTCCCTTGTTGTCCAGTGGTTGAGACTCCATGCTTCTAGTGCAAAGAGGTGCAGCTTCAATCCCTGGTCAGAGAACTAATATCCCACATGCCACCGCCAAAAAAAAAAAAAAAAAAAGTATTCTATTTCATGAAAAATCGACCTGAGCCTTCTCTATATACTTCACCTTAAAATATATTTGAACAGTAGAGGGTTTGCAGCGTCGTAAACTTTAGTCTTAACAGTAATACCCTTGAGTTTGAAATAGATTTATTTTAGGAATTTTATCAAGAGATGGAATCTAAAATCTCAAAATAACAGTGCTATATTAGAATATATTGGCATACTGGAATATAAAAAGTATTAAGTACTTACCTGTTTAAAAGTGTTCTTATCTGCTTCAATACTAGGAGTTAAAATGCTATCCAATAGCACTGAAGAGCTATCTTTGTTGAGAATATCTTGTGTGGCAGGACAGTGTTCAACAGATGTGAGAAAATTAAGTTCTGGATTAGTTTGATTCCCAGGCACACATAAATTATAGGCATAGGGCAACGTTCCCTCACTGTAGGTATGAGGAATCTCAGGACCAGACTTAGAACAAAGAATAGACCCAAAGAAGCCCCTAGCGCTGGGGCTGGAAGAGCTTCGAAGGCGCACAGCGATGGCCAGAATCACCGTAAGGAGGAAGAGCACCGAGATCAAGGCCAAGGCCACCACCAGGTAAAACTGCAGCTCAGCTTGGGGGTCAGAGGGCGAGGGCCGGTCACTGAGGTCCGGCAGCGCCTCCTGCAGGCTGTCGGCGAAAACCAGGAGCAGCGTGGCGGTGGCCGAGAGGGGCGGCTGTCCCCCATCGCGCACAGCGACCAGCAGGCGCTGGCGGGCCGCGTCCCTGTCGCCCAAGGCCCGCGCCGTGCGCACCTCTCCCGTGCGTAGCCCCACGCTGAACAGTCCGGGCTCGCTGGCCTGCAGCACGTGGTAGGACAGCCAGGCGTTGTGTCCAGAGTCTGCGTCCACCGCCACCACCTTGGTGACCAGGTAGCCGGGCTGCGCGGCGCGGGGCACCGTGTCGAAGAGCGCCGAGCCGTCGGGCCCCAGCGCCGGGTACAGCACCCTGGGCGCGTTGTCGTTGCGGTCGCCCACCAGCACGCGCAGGCTCACGTTGGCGCTGAGCGCGGGCGAGCCGTGGTCGCGGGCCTGCAGCGTCAGTTCGAATGCGCGCAACTGCTCGTGGTCAAAGGCACGCTGCGCGAACACCACTCCGCTCTGCGGGTTCACGGACACGTAGGACGACAGCGCGCGCGGCTCCAGGTCGTTGGCCACGATGGAGTAGACCACCTGGCCGTTGGGTCCCAGGTCTGGGTCGCGAGCGCTGACTTGGGCGATGGAAGCGCCGGGTGGGTTGTTTTCTGCCACGTGGACCACATAGGAAGCCTGGTGGAAAACCGGAGCGTTGTCGTTGACATCGGTGATGCGTAGGGTAATGGCAGTGCTGGAGGAGAGGGGCGGCTTGCCCCGGTCAACGGCTGTGATAGTGACGTTGTATTCCGGAGTCCGTTCTCTGTCCAGGGCCCCATCTGTTACTAACTTGTAGTAATTATTAGAAGAAGAATGAATTTTAAACGGAATGTCTCTACTTAAATTACACGTGACTTCTCCATTTTCCTTGGAATCCTGGTCCCGTGTTTTGAAGAGAGCCACAACCATTCCTGGCGGGGAATCTTCCAAAATTTGATCTGAGAGAGAGGTGATGATTATTTCTGGGCTGTTGTCATTTTCGTCCAAAACCTCAATAATTACTTTACACCGTGTAGAGAGCGATCCTCTGTCCTTTGCTTCCACAACCATGGCGTATCTTCCTACATTTTCATAATCCAAGGGTTGATGAGTTATGATGTTTCCTGTAGCAGAATCCAGAGAGAACACGTGCCGGGCTGTATCAGCCACACCAAGGAATGAGTAGGTGATCTCTGCATTGACGCCTTCGTCTTGATCGGTAGCGCTCACCCTCAGCACGTAGGTGCCTGGGGGCACATCTTCCCGAAGGCTGACCTTGTACACATCTTGGCTGAACACAGGGGGATTATCGTTGGCATCCACCACCAGGACTCGGATCTGAGCTGTGCCGCTTTGCGGCGGATCCCCGCTGTCTAAGGCTGTCAGCACCAAATGGTGAACGCTCTGCGTTTCTCGGTCTAGGGCCTTCTTCAATACCAGTTCTGGATATCTGCCCCCGTCAGGATTGTCTTTCACCACTAACGAGAAATACTCATTAGAACTTAGTTGGTATTTGCTCAGTGAATTCATACTAATATCGGGATCATTTGCAGGCTCAAGAATTGTTCCAGTCCCCGGGCTGACAGATTCACTGATTTCTAAGTATATTTCATCCTTATGGAATTGAGGAGCATGGTCATTAATATCTTCAACAACCACAATGATATGAAAAATATTTAAAGGATTTTCTACCACGGCTTCCAACTGCAATTCACATCTTCTCTCTTTGCATATCTGCTCACGGTCTATTCGGTCCTTCACAAGTAAGTCCCCGCTCTCCGCGTCTACGTTGAAGAGCAGCTTCTCCGCGCTAACTCGCAGCTTTCGAGCCGACACATCCAGGACACTGAGCCCTAGATCCCTGGCGAGATTCCCTACCACGGAGCCCTTGGCCAGCTCCTCGGGAATCGAGTAGCGGATCTGCTCGCAGAGCGCCGGGTAGAACAAAGGCAGCAGGAAGAGAAACAGTACCTGCCTCCGGTCAGCCGGGCGTGTCTGCGTGCAGCTCCCTCCCATTGCGCACTCTAGTTCTTGCTGGGTCCCAGTCTTTCTAGTTGGAGAAAGTGCACATGGCACACCGGTAAAGCATTTGGCCCAGGACAGGCGGAACCCCCAGTCTAGGGGCTGGGAATCCTTGTGTGCTAGGGAGAATGCGCGGCCAGGAGCTCCAGTGTATAAGCGGGTTTCCTTCTCTCTGTGTTGGTGGCTGCGCAGGAAATCCCTGGCTAGAGGCTGAGGAATCCCGGGCTTCAGAGCTTGCCCTGCACTGGCCGACAGCGGCGCCCAGAGGCTTCGTGTGGAACCGCAGCTTACGTTTTCTGCTTTATTTCAGGAAGTCTTTAAAGACAAGATGATCGCAGCTGAAATATTTGAACCTTGTTCCTCCGGTGATTGTTTTCATGAAACTTTTTTTTTTCACATGGTCAAAACTATCATATATTGGGTTGACCAAAAGTTTGTAACATCTTACGGGAAAACCCGAACGAACTTTTTGGCTAAACCAATATTTTATATGTTAAAATTTTACATAGATTTTGAATAGGGTGAAATAGTTCTTTAAAAAATCTAAAAGGCACAGAAGAATGTAGAATGCAAAACAGGCCTCCTATTCCATTGCTTTCTGCTATCCAGTTCTATCCAGAGGCAATCACAGTAGATCCTTTTAAGAGTAAGTTTCCACAAAGGAAAGTACTAAAGATAAGCATAAAAATTATTTTTGGTCTTCAATCTAGGCTTAATCCATCCCCCCATATTTAAGAACTAGAATACAACCACTTTAGTATTCATTACCATCATCTAAGGTGACCTATATTGCTTTTAAATAATTATATTTCAAGATATTTGCTAACAATAGCTACCATGCCAAAAGAGTAGGTTTTTTTAAACCTGTGTTTTTTCAAAATAATAACATTATTTGAAACATATGCAGAATAATTTTGACTCTCATGGTCAGACATTTAAATGATTCAATTATTTGGAAGTTAAAAAATAAAAGTTATTAACTATAACTCCAAAGATAATAACTATGCTCTTTTCCCACAGACATATCCTTGAACAAAAGTTGAATGACATGGGGGAAAAAATCATGGTCTCATAAACACTTTAAAACACATTAGGGCATGATTTGACCTTATGCTACCATATTAGTTTAGAAGAATATTAATAATAAATTAACAGAATAGTAAGAGATCAAAGCAAACACATCACTATCATCACTTTAAATGGACTCATCAGTAATTCCACTGATCATCTGTTTAGAATTCTGTGTACTTCTCTGCTTGATTCACCTCTCATGCAGAAATGACTTTTTTTAACTTTAAGTTTATTTTGACTATAAATTTCAGAGTTTTCAGAGTTTCAGTTTCCATTCTCTCTATAGTCACTGAAATGACTTTGGCATACCTCTTTGCTCCTGTACTTGGGAACATGTACCAATCTATCTCCCTAAATTATATATATATTTCAGCCTTAGAGATTGGAGAATTTAACAAAAAAGTACAGAGAAAGCAGAACCTCAAGTCTGCTTAACATAATACCTTTTATCGGTTCTCTAGAGTCCCTATAGAACAAGGAAAGTAAAATTAAAATGGTATATCTTCCACATGACAGTATGAAATGAGAATCACAGGCAAAATGGATGCTGCAGTGTTACCAGGTATGATTCAAAAATTTAAGCACACGTTGTTATGAATTGTTAATAGAATATTACTGAAAATTGGCAGGATTTCCAGTAAGCTAATGCATTTGTTTCTGACATTTACCTATTCTTACCAGGCCTGACTTCAAAACAAGAGGCAGGGTTGTCTAAGGATTTCAGCATGTAGCCACCAGGAGAGCACACAAATTGACAAGACACTTCTGTATGAAAGTCCTCTCTTAGGAATTGCCAGTATCATACAACAAAACTATAAAACACAAGACTCTGAAGCTAAGCATAATAGCCTATGATGATAAACCTTCACTGGGATTAAGTGAATATTTTCCAGAAAGTAAAAACATATCAGTCTTAATAACTATCAAGTTCTATTCCTCAATGTTTTAGCAAGAAGTGAATGCCACTGAAATGGAGGAAAACGTGAAAAAAATAGGATTAGGATCCCACGATCATGCTGCAAACCTAGGAGTAAAACTGATCATAATTCTTAAAGGTGAGAAAAGGAGCAAAGATAGAACTCACTGGCACCAAAGGGGTATCTTCTACAGGAAACTTCGAATCATCTAACAAAGACAGAGGATCTTTTTTCTCACAGCTCTCCTGGCTGATGAGTGTGTCCGCGTAGTTGGGTTGCGGAAAGATCACATGACTCCTCCGCGAGTCCGCGGTGAGAGAGACCTCGTGGGAATAGGTCTGCAGGAAAGTCCGTACCCCGTCCACACCCACAAAGTGCGAGGCTGGTACACCCAATCCGCCTCCGGAAGCCTGGAGCAGACGCGACGTGTGCCAGCCTCTCAGCTTGAGCGCCACCAGTACAATGACAAAGGCGAGGAAGACGCAGGAGACCGCGGCCACCGCCATCACCAGATACAGGGTGAGGTCTGAAGCATCAGAGGCCGGCGGGACTTCCAAGCTGCCCAGATCAGCAAGAACATCTGGGATGCTATCGGCCACAGCCACCGTGAGCGTGACGGTGGCCGAGAGAGGGGGCTGGCCGTGGTCCTGGACTGCCACCACCAGGCTCTGCTTGAGCGCGTCTCTGTCCAGCAGCGCCCGCGCTGTGCGCACCTCGCCCGTGTGCAGCCCCACAGAGAAGAGTCCTGGCTCGCTGGCCTTGAGCAGGCGGTAGGACAGCCAGGCATTCTGGCCTGAGTCTCTGTCCACTGCCACCACCTTGGTAACCAGGTATCCTGGCTCTGCAGAGCGGGGTGCCAGTTCCACGCCTGTGGAGCCATCGGTAGGGAGGGCAGGATACAGGATTTCTGGCGCGTTGTCATTCTGGTCCAGCACGAATATGCTCAGTGATACGTTGCTGCTGAGTGGTGGGTCCCCACTGTCAGTGGCTGTCACTTGCATCTTCAGATTACGGAACTGCTCATAGTCGAAGGATCGCAGTGCATATAGGACTCCTGTGTCAGAATTGATGGAGACATAGGAGGATAGTGGTGCCCCCTGGATAGTGTCTTCAGCCAGGGAGTAAATAACCTGGGCATTTTCTTTGCTGTCTGGGTCCAGTGCAGTCACTGAGAAGATGGACGCCCCTCTGGGGTTGTTCTCTGGGATATAGGTAAAGTAGGAGATGTGAGAGAAGGTAGGTGGGTTGTCATTGATATCTGCCACTTGCAGGATGAAGTGAGTTTCTGTTGATAGGGGTGGACTTCCTCCATCTGTGGCTTTTAATGTGATATTGTAAGAGGATACCTGTTCCCTGTCAAGAACTTTGTGTGTCACCAATCTATAATAACTATCAATCGATTTTTCTAATTTAAATGGTAGATTCCCCAATATGGAACAGGTGACCTGTCCATTCTGCCCAGAGTCCAGATCATGCACATTTAAAAGAGCTATAACAGTCCCCAAAGGTGAATCTTCCATCAGGGGACTAAACAGAGATGTGATGGTTACCTCTGGACTGTTGTCATTTACATCTTCTATTGTAATCAATACTTTAGCAGTTGCAAGATATGCCCCTCCATCTTCAGCTTGTATTTCTATTTCATAGAAACCGGTCTCTTCGTAATCTAGATTTTCTGATAGCTTTATTTCCCCAGTATTTTTGTTTAGTTGGAATTTCAACAATTGTGTGTCAGGTAATTTTCGGAATGAATATGTCACTTCTCCATTGGCACCTTCATCCCTGTCGGTGGCGGTGACTGTCAACAGCCGTGAGCCCACAGGCAAGTTCTCCGAAACACTCACTCGGTATTCAGGCAAACTGAAAACGGGTGCATTGTCATTTGTATCGAAAACAGTCACACTGATGAGGACAGTGCCAGATCGGAGAGGGTCTCCCCCGTCGACGGCAGTGAGAACCAGACGGTGCATTGCCTCTTCCTCGCGATCCAGAGCGTGCTCCAGCACCAGCTCCGGGGACTTAACGCCATTGACACGGCTTTGAACTGCCAGAGAGAAGTGCTTATTGGAGCTGAGCTGGTAGCTCTGTAGGGAGTTCACGCCCACATCTGGATCAACAGCTTCCGGGAGAGGAAAACGCATTCCTGGAGCGACGTTTTCATTAATTTTTACATCTAGATTTTCTGCTTGAAATTTTGGTGCATTATCATTGATATCAGTTACTTCTATTTCTACTCCGAAAAGTTTCACCCTATCTTCCACAAGAATGTTAAAACTCACCAGACACCGCGCGCTCTGAGCGCAGAGCTCCTCCCGGTCTATCCTGCCTGCGGTGACCAAGCTGCCGCTTCGCGGGTTCAGAGCAAAAAGCTGCGTCCTACCTCTGGAGACGATGCGGACTCCTCGCTCCGCTAGCTCCCGGGGCTCCAGTCCCAAGTCTTTGGAGATGTTGCCCACAAAAGAGCCTTTCTCTAACTCCTCGGGAACCGAGTAGCGGATCTGCCGAGCTTCGGTCTCCCACGACATACAGAGAAGGCAGAGCTGGATCAGCGCGCTGAGGTAGGAGCGATTCCTTTGAGCGGCCATTGTTGTCTGGTGACTGGATTCTCGCTATGTCCTCACTGGGCACGCTGTGTTTTGGCTGATTGCTTTTTCTTACTCTGGGTGCAGGAAGTCTCTGCGGCCTGCGCACCTTAAATTCTGAAGTGAGTTTCGCTGCAGCCCTGGAGCTGATTTGCAGGAACCGTGGAGCTTTGTGTAGCTGGAGCCCTGAGAATCTGGATTGAGCGCTGGCTGCGGTTCTCTCGTAGTAGGTGAACAGCGGCGCTCAGAGTCCTCAGAAGTTACTGCACCCACTTATGTACGCAATAGAAAACAAAGGGGACTCTATTTTTTGTTGTATATTTTATTTTACATTTCTTCTTTGGTTTCTCAACGGATATCTGTAGTTTTCTTGTTGTTGTTTAGTCCTTAAGTCGCGTCCGACTCTTTTGAGACCCCATGGGCTGTAGCCCGCCAGGCTCCTCTGTCCATGGGATTTCCCAGGCAAGAATACTGGAGGTGGACTGCCATTATTCGGTGGAATAAAGTGGAACGAAAGTACTACAGAGTATTAAATAATGGTCGATTAAATTTATATTTGCAACACTTATTTTCCCAATAGAAATATATCCACTTTCAAAGGTAAGTAATGCTTCTTTTCTTTCCTGTGAGCTTCTAGCTATATTCAGAAAAGCCTTACAATTTTATTTTGAAATTCTGATTTAAATGGTCCAACAGTGTTTAGTAGACATTCATATAGAGATTATTATGAGATAATCCCTTTTAATTCACTTAAGATTTTTAAATTTTATATTGGTTAACTAATTATATTTGTTTAGCATTAAGATTGTGTAAAGGGCTTTCAAATTTTTCTAAAATAGTTTTATTGTGCCTCAATGAATTTTTTTGGAAAATGTATTTTTATTATAGGTTATTAGAAGTTAACTTGACCCAAATGAGTTGAGCTGGTAGCCACAAACTAAAAGGAACATGTCTCTATTGCAATGGGAAGAGAATACATACAAGTGCTATAAAACAATTTTTTAAAACAGAGTTAGAAATAGTGATGTGGGTTTTTAAAGAAATAAGCATATCAAACGACCTGTTTTCACCAGGGTGTTGATGGCACTATAAATAATCTCTTTGCATTTTATATGGAAGTACAAAATAAACTGGCCCCCACATCTTCAGATGTATATCCCCATCAATCCAGTAGTAGGTCTCTCCTCAAAGATGAGGAGTTTGGAGGTTCACTTCTTTCATAAAGAGAGAACTGGTTCTTTAGAAACATTTATGTCATTATGCCCCCCCCCCCCATTTAACTCTTTAAAGATTTTATCTTTTGTCTTCAAAGATAATCAGAGTCAGAGATTGAGCACAGAGCACAATGACATTTCATTTGCTTTCTGGGAAATTCCTTATCTTCAATGTAGAGGAAAAAAGATTTGGAAAGAGTATAATTTGAGTACCAAGAAAAAAATATATAAAAGAAAAACCAGAAGGACCAAAAATTGAAGAGAGAAATTCCTCTAGGGTAGTATTATGATTTGGGGCCCGTAGCAACACTTGGCAATAGAATGAAAGTTTTGACTCCTCTGCCAGGAAAACTGCATACATCTGTAACTTTGCATGCAATTTCAGGGATTCGTGGATCTGCTCGCTATGTCCCCTCAAATGCTTAGTTTTATTTATATTTTTTTATAATCTAGTTTTATTTTATTTTTGGCTGCACCATGCAGGATCTTAGTTCCCTGACCAAGGGTTGAAATCCCACCTCTTGTATTGGAAGCACAGAGTCTTAACCACTGGACTTCCAGGGAAGTCCCAACAGTTTTTAAAAATGTTAAAATAAATGAAGATACCAGAATGCACATACAGGATTATCTGCAACACATGTTTCTTTGATATGAGCATCTGCTTTGATATTTAAGGAGTACGTGAATATTATTAAACTTCAAACTATTTATTTATCTGGTAAGAAGCCAAGACCACAGCCTGTTTTGCTAACTTAGGCTTGAAAAGATATCTCCAATTTAGTTACATCCTTTCTGAATTACAGAGCAACTTATGAACAAGATGAGTGTTGAAAATGTAGTCAGTAAAAACTGAAAAGACAAGACAGTGATTAGTTATGGATTTTCTAAATATGATTCTAGATGTAAAAGTGAAATAGTATGCCCAACATATGAAAAAAATAGAATATTACAGAAGAAAAAAAATGAAACTTACCGGTGTCAGGGTCTCAGGATGTGTAGCCAAGTCATTCCCACTATGAAGTGGAATTAGGGCCCCAGGAGAATCACCACACACTATGTCTTGAGGGGGATGCAAAGGCTCACTACATCTTAGAAAATTAAACTCTGTCTTTCCAGTATGGGCAACACACAGATTGTACGAATAAGGTAAAGTTCCTTCACTGTAGTTGGGAGGAACCACGGGTCCAGACTTGACACAGAGACCAGGCTTAAAGCAGCCCCAAGCAGCAGGGCTGGAGGAGCGTCGCAGGTGTAGGGCGACCGCCAGAATCACCGCCAGGAGGAAGAGCACCGAGATCAAGGCCAAGGCCACCACCAGGTAAAACTGCAGCTCAGCTTGGGGGTCAGAGGGCGAGGGCCGGTCACTGAGGTCCGGCAGCGCCTCCTGCAGGCTGTCGGCGAAAACCAGGAGCAGCGTGGCGGTGGCCGAGAGGGGCGGCTGTCCCCCATCGCGCACAGCGACCAGCAGGCGCTGGCGGGCCGCGTCCCTGTCGCCCAAAGCCCTCGCCGTGCGCACCTCGCCTGTGTGCAGCCCCACGCTGAACAGTCCGGGCTCGCTGGCCTGCAGCACGTGGTAGGACAGCCAGGCGTTGTGTCCAGAGTCTGCGTCCACCGCCACCACCTTGGTGACTAGGTAGCCGGGCTGCGCGGCGCGGGGCACCGTGTCGAAGAGCGCCGAGCCGTCGGGCCCCAGCGCCGGGTACAGCACCCTGGGCGCGTTGTCGTTGCGGTCGCCCACTAGCACGAGCAGGCTCACGTTGGAGCTGAGCGCTGGCGAGCCGTGGTCGCGGGCCTGCAGCATCAGTTCGAAAGCGCGTAGCTGCTCGTGGTCGAAGGCGCGCTGTGCGAACACCACGCCGCTCTGCGGGTTCACGGACACGTAGGACGACAGCGCGCGTGGCTCCAGGTCGCTGGCCACGATGGAGTAGGAGACGTAGCCATTGGGTCCTAGGTCAGGGTCGGAGGCGCTGACTTGCGCGATGGAAGCTCCAGGCGGGTTATTTTCTCCCACGTGGACGATGTAGGAGGCCTGGTGGAAAACCGGAGCGTTGTCGTTGATGTCCGTGATGCATAGGGTAATGGTAGTGCTGGAGGAGAGAGGAGGCTTGCCCCGGTCAGTGGCTGTGATGGTGACGTTGTATTCCAGAGTCTGCTCTCGGTCTAGATCCCCATCTGTCACCAGCTTGTAGTAATTATTAGAAGAAGAATAAATCTTGAAAGGAACATCTCTTCCTACATGACAGGTGACTTCTCCATTTCCTCCAGAATCCCGGTCCCGTGTTTTGAAAAGGGCAACAACCATTCCTGGTAGAGAACCCTCCAAAATCTGATCAGAGAGAGAAGTAATGATTATTTCCGGGATGTTGTCGTTTTCATCGAGGATATCTATGATTACTTTACATTGGGAAGAGAGACCACCTCCGTCCTTTGCTTCCACTTCCATGGTGTATCTTTCTATATCCTCAAAATCCAATGACTGGTTATTCTTAATCATGCCTGTTTTCTCATCCAATGAGAACTTGTGTCTTGTACTCTGAGCAGTGCTCCTGAAGTAGTAGTTTATTTCAGCATTGGCCCCCTCATCCTGGTCAGTGGCTGTCACCAGCAACACGGAGGACCCGGGGGGTAGATTTTCACTAACGCTAAGTCTATATTCATCTTGGCTGAACACCGGGGGGTTATCATTGGTGTCCTTGACAGAGATTTCTATTTGAGCGGTGGCACTTCGTGCAGGGTCCCCTCCATCCAAGGCAGTCAATATCAAACTATGGGATCGCTGCTCTTCTCGGTCTAGGGGTTTCTCCAAGGATAATTCTGGGTATCTGCCACCGTCAGAATTAACTCTAACCATTAATGAGAAATAAGGGTTAGGATTTATCTGATAATCTTTAATTGAGTTCATGTTTATATCGGGGTCAGTGGCAGGGTCCAGGGATATTCGTGCACCTGCGGATACAGATTCAAAAATGTCTAAATGTATTTCCTTTTTATCGAATTGAGGAGCATGGTCATTAATATCCTCAACAACCACAATGATATGAAAAATATTTAAAGGATTTTCCACCACAGCTTCCAACTGCAATTCACAGCTTCTTCTCTCTTTGCATATCTGCTCACGGTCTATTCGGTCCTTCACAAGTAAGTCCCCGCTCTCCGCGTCTACGTTGAAGAGCAGCTTCTCCGCGCTAACTCGCAGCTTTCGAGCCGACACATCCAGGACACTGAGCCCTAGATCCCTGGCGAGATTCCCTACCACGGAGCCCTTGGCCAGCTCCTCGGGAATCGAGTAGCGGATCTGCTCGCAGAGCGCGGGGTAGAACAAAGGCAGCAGGAAGAGAAACAGTACCTGCCTCCGGTCAGCCAGGCGTGTCTGCGTGCAGCTCCCTCCCATTGCGCGCTTTAGTTCTCGCTGGGTCCCAATCTTTCCGAAAAGCCAAAGAAACTGCAGTTCACGGCATCAGTAGAAAAACTTTCTGCCCAGGACAGGCAGAGCTGGGAATCCGTTTGTGCTGGGCACAGAGGAGCCTGGGTGTGTGAGCGGGCTTCCTTCTATCGGTAGCTGCGCTGGAAATCCCAGCCTGGAGGCTGAGGAATCTCGGGTATCAGCGCTAGCCCTGCACTGGCCGACAGCGGCGCCCAGAGGCCTCGTGTGGGATCGCAGTCTCATATTGTCGTCTTGAGACAGTTTCTCTTCAGAATGTGTTGTTTTTCAGACGGTAGGTTGTGTCCAACTCTTTGCGACCCCATGGACTGTAGCCCGCCAGGATCTTCTATCCATGTTTTTTTTCCAAGCAAGAATACTGGAGTAGGTTGCTATGTCCTTCTCCGGGGAATCTTCCTGGACCAGGGATCGAATTGGTGTCTCCTGCATTGGCAGGCAAATTCTTTACCACTGAGCCACCAAGGAAGCTCAGAATATATATCTATCTATAGATATATAGTTATGTAATTGCCCAAGTTTAGTAAAGTATATGGGCAGTGTCTTTATACTTAGTTTTTCAAGAAGTTTATTGTGGAAAATTTCAAACTTATAAAAGAAGTTAGGGAGCATTATTATTGAACCTTCATTTACCCCTCACCCAATTGCAAAGATGGTCAACACAAGGTATTCTTTACTACATATTTCATTACCTCATTGTTTTGAAGATATCCAAGATATTTTAATTAACTCTTCTTTAAAGACAAGACATTAATATGGGGAAGAATTTTATCCTTAAGCCTATTATATAAACTGTTTACAATGCAAAAGTCCTGCCTGATTTAACAAAACAAGAATTCAGCATTTTCCACAGTCTGCCCAATCATCCATCCAAAGAGCCTTATGGACTGTTTTTAAAGACAAGTCACCTTTTATGGCAGAGAATAGTAGTCACCTACCATGATATACAGTCTTCATAAATATTTCTGTTATTACTTTTTCCACATTAACACATATTTTAGTATTTATGTATACCAAGTACTAAAGGTTACTCCCCAAGACAGAAACTTTAAATGATAGCTTTCCTATTGCATGGTTAAAAATATGACCCTGAGCAATGCATTGTCTTTCCTACTTGCTTAGGAATAAAGAGTATTTGAAATAATTAAAACATCTGTATGACGGACAGACATGTTTAGCCCTTATGTTCAGCATGTTTAAAATAGAATTTTGAGTCAATTTCAAATATTATTTTCAAAGTCTCCTGCAATGTCATTTATTACTTGAAATCACATTGTGTTAAAAATCACATTACATAATAATAATTATTTTCTTTATATCTAAAAGCCAGTGAAATATTCTTAGAACCTCCCTAGTAATTCCTGAGAATATTTTCCTAAAGCATCTCCCATATCCAAATTTATTTCTAGCCTCAAAAGTTGGAGTATTGGGTCATAAGTAACACTTGAAGAATAATTTTTACTTCCCATGTTTTGTCTTCTCATAGGGTCCAGTCTAAGAAACTGCTCTTCAGCAAATATAAACTATAGGAGAGTTTCAAACTATTAATAATTATAGTATTAAGAGGATGAGAACCAATGGTGTTAAAATTTTTCACTGAAATTAAATGTCTATTGTTTATAAAGAGCATTTTTTTCACCATTAAAAGAATAAAACATACTGTATGAGGATATGGAACTAATAACTGAAGCTTGAATCATCCTCAGAAATGATCTCTAAATGCAAACAACGTCTACAAACATGTGACCTGAAACACATCACCTCTAAGGGGTGTTGTCTGGTCATAGAAACAGAAGAGAAGCACTGAATTTGAGCTTTCACTTAGTTCTCCAAATAGAATGTATTTCTTATTAATTTACCCTTACAAAAATAGCATCAGCTATAGACATGTTTTTAGAGTAAGAATTTCACAATGCAGCCATTGCAGACAACAAAAATAATAAATTTCAGGAATAGAAACCCGTCCTAAGAATTAGTAGTGAACTGTGGTCACTACTCAAGCAACCTTAGCCAAAGAGCCATGCCCAGTGCCTGATGATGAGGGCTGTCCCAAGAGGGTTTCCACTGACCCTAGGTTAATTATTATGAAAAAGCAAAGATTGTTTCAACGATGTAACCAATAAATGCCTCCTATATTGTTGTTCAGTCGCTAAGTCGCGTCTGACTCTTACAGATGTTAGAGCAAAAAATCAGGCTTAGTGAAAATTTAAATGTATGGTGAGAAATATGTTAACATCAACTTACCTTAAATGAAAGCACTTAAAGAGAAAACCAATTTTTTTTTTAAAGTAAAGAAAAAGTCGAACTCACTGGAACGAAAGGGCTGTCTTCTACAGGAAACCTGGAATCATCTGAAACGCACAAAGGCTCGCTTTTCTCACAGCTTTCCTGACTGATGAGCGTGTCCGCGTAATTCGGCTGCGGGAAGATCATGTGACTCCTCCTTGAGTCCGCGGTGAGCGAGACCTCGTGCGAATAGGTCTGCAGGAAAGCCCGAACCCCATCCACGCCCACAAACTGAGACGCCGGCACGCCAGCCAACCCACTGCCCGAAGCCTGGAGCAGACGCGACATGTGCCAGTGCCTCAGCCTAAGCGCCAGTAGCACAATGACAAAGGCGAGGAAGACACAGGAGACCGCGGCCACCGCCACCACCAGGTAGAGTGTGAGGTCGGAGTCCTTGGGGTTGGCAGGAGAGTCAAGGTTGCCTAGATCAGCCAGGACATCGGGGATGCTGTCGGCCACAGCCACCGTGAACGTGACGGTGGTAGAGAGAGGGGGCTGGCCGTGGTCCTGGACTGCCACCACCAGGCTCTGCTTGATCGCATCTCTGTCTAGCAGGGCCCGCGCTGTGCGCACCTCGCCCGTGTGCAGCCCCACAGAAAAGAGTCCTGGCTCACTGGCCTTGAGCAGGCGGTAGGACAGCCAGGCATTCTGGCCTGAGTCTCTGTCCACTGCCACCACCTTGGTAATCAGGTATCCTGGCTCTGCAGAGCGGGGTGCGAGTTCCACCCCCGTGGAGCCATCAGTGGGGAGGGCAGGATACAGGATTTCTGGCACGTTGTCGTTCTGGTCCAGCACAAATATGCTCAGTGACACGTTGCTGCTGAGTGGTGGGTCCCCACTGTCGCTTGCCCTCACCTGCATTTGAAGATCTCGAAACTGCTCATAGTCAAAGGAGCGCAGTGCGAAGAGCACACCAGTGTCCGAGTTGATAGAAACATAGGAGGAGAGAGGCGCCCCTTGGATGGTGTCTTCCTCTAGCGAGTAAATAACTCGAGCATTCTCGTTGCTGTCTGGGTCATGGGCTGTCACAGAGAAGATGGAGGTGCCTCTAAGATTGTTCTCTGGGAGGTAGACAGAGTAGGAAGTTTGAGAGAAGGAGGGTGGATTGTCGTTGATGTCAACCACGTGCAGGGTGATGTGAATTTCCGTGGACTGAGGTGGTGTTCCTCTATCTGTTGCAGTCACTGTGATGTTATATTCTGAGGTTTTTTCTCTGTCAAGATTTTGGACTATCAGCAATCTATAATAGTCTTCTACTGATTTTTCTAACTGAAAAGGTAGAATCTCCTCGATGGAACAGACAACTTGGCCATTCTTACCAGAGTCTCGGTCGTGAGCATTGAAAAGAACGATTATTGTTCCTTGAGGAGCATCTTCCCTCACTGGACTAAATAACGATGTAATGGTCACTTCAGGTCTATTATCATTGATATCTTCTACTGAAATGAGTACTTTGGTCCGATCCTTCAATGCCCCACCATCTTCTGCCTGTATTTCCATCTCATAAAACGCACATTCTTCATAATCTAAACTCTTCGTTGTTGATATTTCGCCAGTATTTTCATTCAGCTGGAATAACGGAGATTGTTTTTCACTAATTTTCCAGAATTTATAAGCCACTTCCCCGTTGGTTCCTTCATCCGGGTCGCTAGCGCTTACGGTAAGCAGCCGGGTCCCCGGGGGCACGTTCTCTGGGACTTTCACTCGGTAAATCGGTTGAGCAAAAACCGGGGCATTGTCGTTTGTATCCAACACTGTCACTCGGATGTGCACTGTGCTGGAGCGACGCGGTTCGCCTCCATCCGTGGCGATGAGGACCAGGTAGTGAGCAGCCTCCTCCTCGCGGTCCAGGGCGCGCTCCAGCACCAGCTCTGGGCTTACAGCTCCGTCGTCTCCAGTTTGCACGTCCAGGGAGAAGTGGTTATTGGGGCTGAGCTGGTAGCTCTGCAGGGAATTCAAGCCCACATCCGGGTCCACAGCCTCTGGCAATGGATAACGTGTTCCGGGCAGAGCAATTTCGTTAATTTTTACTTCCAGATTTTCGACCTGGAATTTCGGGTTATTATCGTTGATATCAGTGACTTCTATTTCTATTCCGTGAAGCTGCACCCTGTCTTCAACCAGGACTTTAAAGTTCACCAGACACCGCGCGCTCTGAGCGCAGAGCTCCTCCCGGTCTATCCTGCCCGCGGTGACCAAGCTGCCGCTTCGCGGATTTAGAGCAAAGAGCTGCGTCCTACCTCTGGAGACGATGCGGACGCCCCGCTCTGCCAGCTCGCGGAGCTCCAGCCCCAGGTCCTTGGAGATATTCCCCACGATGTAGCCTGTTTCTGTCTCTTCAGGTATCGAGTAGCGGATCTGGCTCGCCCCCGTCTCCCACAGCCTCCCCAGGAAAAGGCACAACAGGAACAGTCTTCTGTGGTGCAGGCGATTCCTTGGAGCGGCCATTGTTGCTTCACTAAAGGTTTTTTCTTCGGAATACTTGCTGTGAATGCTGATTCCTTAGCTTCTGTTTTCCTCCTGCAAATTATGGCGATCTTTTTTCTCAGGAGAAACCCGTAGTGCCCCAAGTTCAGAGGCTGAGTTACTCTGCAGCCCCGGAGTCTGTTTGTGGGATCCGAGCGGCTTTGTGGAGTTGCAGACTCTAATACTGGGACCGAAAGCCGACTGAGCTTTTCTTAGAGTTGGTGAACAGCGGCGCTCAGAGTCCTAAGCCGTTACTACACCCACTGAGATGTGAAATATTTTTGCTATAGATGACTGACAAAACACTACTCTCTTACCATTATGATTTTAGATTTCTCTGTGTCGTGCATTTATATTTCAAAAGCAATGACCACTTGTGGATATTTTAGTTGGAAGTGAAATGACATGAAATTTCTATTAAATGTCATTAATATCAGACAACCTTACTATCATTTTTATAGCGTTTTGCTCTTTCTAGATATGTAAATTATTCAAATTTCATTTTTATAATGTTTCAACTGTTTTCTATAGGTCGTTAATTTCTGAAGTGATTAAAATGTGCAATCCTCTTTGGAAATATATCCATATTTTTCTTATTTTATATGTACATTTATATTTACATAATTATATTGAATGAATATATAGATTACTCAATTTGAAGCTGTTTTATAAGACATTAACTTTCATGGTGAGATTCTTGGGGTAAAGTTTCCTTAAGATTTTGTTTACAAAATTTAATTACATAATGATACTAGATTTTCTCATCTAATATTGCTAAACTTTAAGTAGGTTGGGATTTTAAAAATTTACATAGTTATGGTTGTTAAACTTTTAAGCTATTTTAATTTTTAAAATATTTAGTTTTCTATGTGAATTCATAGTGCATGCACAGCCTACAGCATTTGGAAGATTCAAATAACATACACTGAAAAGTAAGTTTCCATTTCAGTTTTTTCATCAAGAAATTAGCAATATTAATATAATCTTAAACTTCCTATTATAAGGGTCATCTAAACTCAAGTAATAATTTGAGGTAAAAAAACCCACAAGATGTAGAACAAATTATGTACCACAATAAGAAATTTCTTTCAGCAATTTGTAAAGAAATTATTTACTGAAGCAGTTCCTAACAGAAAACAAGCAAAAGACAGATGCTTATGTAATGACATCTTTTATGTGCTTGAAATTAGTAGATTTTTGCCTTAAAAGTAATTCAGAATTCTCCTTCCCTCCTACAGATAGAAGGATGTCACTAGTCACTAATGTTTAGGGCTCCAAGTAATAAGACAAATACAGTGACTTTCCTCTCTTTCTGCTTCAAAAAAATAGGTCAGGTGTGAGAGCAAGTGATAGAGGGAGCAGCATTTCCTTTTCTCTTATCAAGTGTCTCCTTCTGTTAACTATAAAGAAGAGGATTTTGCATTCAAGGAAATTTGAAGGAACTTAGATAATGACTTGGATTTTCTGATGAGTTCACTGAGTCTTTCTCACACAATATACCACACTGTATTTTTTTCTTTAAATATTAAGGACTTCAAAGACTCACAGATATGTAGATTTAAGGAACTAGACATGAGGAATAAATATAAAAAAGAGATGTAAACTACCAGTGAAATCAGTGAAGGAAGATACCTAGTAGTAGCTTTTTTGCTGTAAATAATGAAGTGACTACCTACTTTAAATTTAATGTTTACTTATATATAACAAACATCTAAATATGTTAAATGAAGAATAAAAAAGCAATGGGTAAATTTCATTAGATTAGAAAAGAGATAAGAAATTGGCAAAAAGACTTTTGTTGTGAAGCATAGAGCATACTCTCTCAACTTGGTAAATCTTAACTGGGTAAGATATTATGTCACATATCTATTCTTAATTCACCATTCCCCTTGAAGGCTGGATATACAGCTTTCGGATGAGCTCTAATTATTCCTAAGCAAATCGTTAGACTTAAAAAATGCAATATATTTTCATGTGAATAAAAAATTGCAAAGATGATGAAAAAGAGTAGATACTTAAATGGAACTCACCGCCATTAGAGTTTCGGGATGGGAAGTCGACTCACTGGAATTACAGAGTGGAAATAAGGCCCCAGACGAATCACCACAAAGTATATCTTGTCCTGAACTCAACTGCTCACTACATTTTAGAAAATTAAACTCTGTCTTTCCAGTATGGGCAACACACAGATTGTACGAATAAGGTAAAGTTCCTTCACTGTAGTTGGGAGGAACCACGGGTCCAGACTTGACACAGAGACCAGGCTTAAAGCAGCCCCAAGCAGCAGGGCTGGAGGAGCGTCGCAGGTGTAGGGCGACCGCCAGAATCACCGCCAGGAGGAAGAGCACCGAGATCAAGGCCAAGGCCACCACCAGGTAAAACTGCAGCTCGGCCTGGGGGTCAGACGGTGCGGGCCGGTCACTGAGGTCCGGCAGCGCCTCCTGCAGGCTGTCGGCGAAAACCAGGAGCAGCGTGGCGGTGGCCGAGAGGGGCGGCTGTCCCCCATCGCGCACAGCGACCAGCAGGCGCTGGCGGGCCGCGTCCCTGTCGCCCAAGGCCCTCGCCGTGCGCACCTCGCCCGTGCGCAGCCCCACGCTGAACAGTCCGGGCTCGCTGGCCTGCAGCACGTGGTAGGACAGCCAGGCGTTGTGTCCAGAGTCTGCGTCCACCGCCACCACCTTGGTGACTAGGTAGCCGGGCTGCGCGGCGCGCGGCACCGTGTCGAAGAGCGCCGAGCCATCGTGCCCCAGCGCCGGGTACAGCACCCTGGGCGCGTTGTCGTTGTGGTCGCCCACCAGCACGCGCAGGCTCACGTTGGAGCTGAGCGCTGGCGAGCCGTGGTCGCGGGCCTGCAGCGTCAGTTCGAAAGCGCGTAGCTGCTCGTGGTCGAAGGCGCGCTGTGCGAACACCACGCCGCTCTGCGGGTTCACGGACACGTAGGACGACAGCGCGCGTGGCTCCAGGTCGCTGGCCACGATGGAGTAGGAGACGTGGCCGTTGGGCCCTAGGTCAGGGTCAGAGGCCCTGACTTGTTCGATGGAAGCTCCAGGCGGGTTGTTTTCTGCTACGTGGACGACGTAGGAGGCCTGGTGGAAAACCGGAGCATTGTCGTTGACATCAGTAATATGCAAGGTAACACTTGTATGGGTGCAGAGAGGCGGCTTGCCCTTGTCAGTGGCCACGATGGTGACATTGTACTCCGGGATCTGCTCTCGGTCCAGGGTCCCGGCTGTTACCAACTTGTATGAATTTTTGGAGGAAGAGATTATCTGAAAAGGTACTTCACCCTCTAATCGACAATTAACCTCCCCATTCTCCCCAGAATCTCTGTCATGTATTTTGATCAAAGCAATCAGAGTTCCCGGCACTGCGTTTTCCAGAATCATTTCGACTAGAGAATGGAATGTAATATCTGGTCTGTTGTCATTTTCATCTTGAATGCTAATTTCAACTGTACACTGTGCAACCAGTCCTCCGCCATCCCTCCCTTCCACCACGATGGAATATTCTTTGATTTCTTCGAAATCCAGTGTTTTTAGAGTTGTAATTTCCCCACTCTTTGAATTCAGACCGAAGACTTGCCCGGACCTGTAGAAGGAATAAGCAATTTCTGAGTTGACGCCCTCGTCCTGATCGGTGGCTGACACCTGCAACACAGTGGTGCCTGGGGGCACGTTTTCTCCAAGGTTGACTCGGTATACGTCCTGGGTAAATACCGGGGGGTTATCATTGGCATCAGTGACCTGGATCTGGAGCTCAGTAGTGCCACTTAGGGGTGGATCGCCACCGTCTGAGGCAGTCAGTACTAAACGATGGTAACTCTGTTGTTCCCGGTCTAAGGGTTTCTCCAATACCAGTTCCGGGAATTTACTACCATCTTGTTTTTCCTTATTTATCAACGAGAAACTAGGGCTAAGAGAAAGTTTATAAGTCTGCAGAGAGTTTAAGCCAATATCTGCATCTTCCGCGACTTCTAATATAAATCGTGTGCCTGGCGGCGTAGACTCACTTATTTGCAGCTCAAAGGAATTTTGCGAGAATTTTGGAGTGTGGTCATTAACATCCTCGATCTCTACATTCACGTGATAAAAGTTCAATGGATTTTCAGCAACAACCTCAAATTCCAGAGCACAAGCTGACTTCTTCCCGCATATCTGCTCCCGGTCTAGCCTGCTGCTCACAAGTAACTCCCCGCTCTCCGCGCTCACAGCGAAGTAAGGCTTCTCCGAACTGACGCGCAGTTTTCGAGTCGGTAACTCGTGGACACTGAGTCTCAGGTCCTTGGCGAGATTCCCCACCACCGAGCCCTCGGGCATCTCCTCGGGAATCCTGTAGTGGATCTGCTCAGAGAGCGCCAGGCAGAACAAAGACAGCAGGAACGGAAAGAGCACTGGCCGCCTCTCAGCCCAGCCGCTCTTCCCAGCGCCGCTCCCCATCCCTCTTGCCCGCCCTCCCCACCCCCCGTCTTAGTTTGCTCACCGGCCTGGAGACGCCGGATTACAACTAATGTCTATGTTGCAGTTGTCCGGAGCTCCCAGCAGCTTTATGAGGGTCAGGCAGGGTTTCTTCTCTAGAGAAGTAAACGGTGGAAAGGCTTACGCTAGCGAGTCTGAGACAGGGAACGTGAGCTGCGGCTGCGCGAGGACGTCCCCTGTACCAAGTTCTCCACTTTGGCCAACAGCGGCGCCCAGAGTCCGCACTGGTAAACTACAGCCCCTGCAGCTTCAGTTTAAAATTTAACAAGCCATATTTTTACGTTAATATATTTAATATTTTAAATCATCAAGGCTTATTTAAAGTCTTGTTTCTAAATTGTTAGAAATATCATTCATGTTGGGTTTGTTTACAAAGTTAATATATATTGGTCCATTTATTTCACCATTCTGCAAACATACACTGAACTTTTGCTTTGTGCTAAGCACTGTCCTTGTCAGTGGCAATAGAACAATGAAAAAGACACAGGTCTTGCCCTCAGAGAGTTTGTTGTCTACCAATTCCATGAATCATTTCTGTTTATTAGCTATGATATATAAAAAATTTTAAAGCTTCTTTCGTTGATTCCTAGTTTACCCCACATGTCTACATAATCAGTGCTACTTCATGTCACATATATTAGAGAACATCAATACTAGTGCAAATTATTTTGTAAAGTTGTGTAATTTTGCACCAATCCTTAAACATCTCTGATATCAACACTCTCTTTACAAAATAATTTCTTTTTACTCTAACTCAAGAAGTATTCATTCAAAGAAACTGCCACTATGATGTAGCCAGAGATTATTTGGTGTACCTTCTACTTCATCTCTCAGAATTAACTGGCTCATGTCATACCCAACATCTTATATAAATTCACCCTTAAAATGTATTGAAATACTTGTCTGTCCGTCAATACAAAGTCACAAAGGGATATTCTAGTAGAATGCATTACTTCCTTATCTATGTATACATTTTATACTGAATTGGAGGAACTGAGTTCATGGTAAATTTATTTACATAAATTCACTGAATATAGTGACATTTGTTCTCATTATTTTACTCCATTGGTTATTATTATTATTATTATTGCAATTAGTGAATGCTTTCAGCAAGAGTACTGGGGCAACTTTCCATTCACTTTTTAAATTTGCAAAGTGTCAACAAAATAGTTGTCTCCGTAAGTGACTGTACACCTAAACACTACAGAATATAAAGCTAATTCCTACCATTATCTGTGGATTGGAGGAGAAACAGCACAATCCCTCAGAAATGTCTTTTTAGTTGATAATAATTCATTGTACTTTCCACTCTCATCTGATGACAAATCAACCATTAGTTTTATTTAAATGCTATAACAAGGGATGCAGAAGTCCAAATGGAATCATTTTTAATTGAACCAATTGGTTTGTTTAGAATTTGTGTACATGTAACTTCTTTTCTTAAAACTAACACTCTCAAACTCTAACCTTGAGAACACAGCACATTTCACATGACTGTACAGTCAAAACAGCTCACTGGAATTCTAATAAAATGTGTTCTTCTGCATTTTACAGAGGTAACTTTCAACAATTTTAAGATGACATTTTATTTCAAATTTGATGGGGAGGGCAATGGCCATTTTAGGCTTTAGATGCCATGTCTCCATTGGTATGAGTCCTGGGTGACCACTGACACACAACATTTGGGAACCAATCTTACCTACCACCACCCTTTAAAATATGTTTGCTTTGAGATACAAGAAGTATTAAAGCTTTGAAGGGTACTGATACAGACACAGAGCTCATAAAATAGGTTTAAACTGAAGAAAAATTTCAAGAACTTAGTTTTAGGTGAAATCCTAAGAATCCTAAAAATTCTGACATGTATTTTACTTTTACTAAGCTAATACAAGGGTTAAGAAACCTCAATAATTTTTGTAAGTTCTAATTTATATATACCTTTATGTGTCTATACATATACACATGTACACACACACACATATATATTCCTATATATAAAATGAACTGACCTTATGTGGTTGGGTAGCTATTTCTTAAATGAATAGATGATAATTATGGTAAAATATGAAAAGTTTTAAGAAGTTAAGAGTTCATATTTAAACAGTCTTGTCTAAGCCTTTGGAAAGCAGATGAAACAATTATGATGATTAGAACTCAATTTTATTGTATCACTAACACAAACCCCAAACTCTGTGGTACACCTTAAAAGCTATCTTTAAACTTTCTTTACAATGCATGTTTCAAAACACAAATTAAATTTATAAAAAAATATAATTCCTCTAAGAAATAAACATAAACAATGAACCAAACTCACCTGAACAGCAGCAGCTTCATCCCTACATTCATGAAAATCTATGGATGTTAACAAGGAATCATTTTTCTCACAGCTGTCTTGGCTAATGAGCATGTCAGCATAGTTGGGCTGGGGGAAGATCATGTGACTCCTCGGAGAGTCAGAGGTAAGGGAGACTTCATGGGAGTAGGTCTGCAGGAAAGCCTGTACTCCTTCCATGCCCACAAATCCTGAGGCTGGCAGGCCTGCTAACCTACCACTGGAAGCCTGGAGAAGTCTTGATTTGTGCCACCGCCATAGTCTGAGCGACAGCAGCACGATGACAAAGGCAAGGAAGATGCAGGAAACAACAGCCACTGCCACCACCAGGTACAGTGTGAGGTCTGAATCCTCAGAGTTGGTTAGGGTCCTGATGCTACCCAGGTCAGCAAGGACATCTGGGATGCTATCTGCTACGGCCACAGTGAGTGTGACGGTGGCTGAGAGAGGGGGCTGCCCATGGTCGTGGACTGTCATCACCAGGCTCTGCTTGAGCGCATCTCTGTCCAGCAGGGCCCGTGCCGTGCGTACCTCGCCTGTGTGCAGCCCCACCGTGAAGAGCCCTGGCTCACTGGCCTTGAGTAGGCGGTAGGACAGCCAGGCGTTCTGGCCTGAGTCTCTGTCCACTGCCACTACCTTGGTAACAAGGTAGCCTGGCTCTGCAGAGCGAGGTGCCAGCTCCACACCCGTGGAGCCATCAGTGGGAAGCATGGGGTACAGAATCTCTGGTGCATTGTCGTTCTGGTCCAGTATGAACAGGCTCAGGGACACATTGCTGCTGAGTTGAGGGTCCCCATTGTCACGGGCTGTCACCAGTAGCTGCAAGTCTTGGATCTGCTCATAGTCAAAGGAGTGCAGAGCATACAGGACACCAGTGTCAGAGTTGATGGAGACGTAAGAGGAGAGAGGCACCGCCATGATGCTGCCTTTGGTCAGAGAGTAAGTGACCTGGGCATTGCTGCCACTGTCATGGTCATGAGCAGTCACAGAGAAGATGGAGGCACCTCTGGGGTTGTTCTCTGGGATATAGGCTGAGTAGGAGGCATGAGGGAAAATGGGTGGATTGTCATTGATGTCTGCCACTTGCAGGGCAATATGAATTTCAGTAGACAGAGGTGGGGTTCCTAGATCTGAGGCTGCCACTGTGATATTATACATAGAGATCTTTTCTCGGTCCAAATATTTCCAAGTCACCAATCTATAATAATTATCAATTGATTTTTCTAATTGAAAAGGTAAATTATCACGTGTATAACAGACAACTTGACCATTCTTCCCAGAGTCTCGGTCATGCACATTCAAGAAGGCAATTACTGTCCCAGGAAGAGTATTTTCCAGGACTGGGCTAAACAAAGATGTAATGGTCACTTCGGGTCTGTTGTCATTGACATCTTCCACTGAAATGAGTACTTTGGTCCGCCCCAGAAGTGCCCCCACATCTTCAGCTTGTATTTCCATATCATAAAATGTACATTCTTCATAATCTAAACTCTTTGCTGTTGATATTTCGCCAGTATTTTCATTCAGCTGGAATAACGGAGATTGTTTTTCACTAATTTTCCAGAATTTATAAGCCACTTCCCCGTTGGTTCCTTCATCCGGGTCGCTAGCGCTTACAGTAAGCAGCCGGGTCCCCGGGGGCACGTTCTCTGGGACTTTCACTCGGTAAATCGGTTGAGCAAAAACCGGGGCATTGTCGTTTGTATCCAACACTGTCACTCGGATGTGCACTGTGCTGGAGCGACGCGGTTCGCCTCCGTCTGCGGCGATGAGGACCAGGTAGTGAGCAGCCTCCTCCTCGCGGTCCAGGGCGCGCTCCAGCACCAGCTCTGGGCTTACAGCTCCGTCGTCTCCAGTTTGCACGTCCAGGGAGAAGTGGTTATTGGGGCTGAGCTGGTAGCTCTGCAGGGAATTCAAGCCCACATCCGGGTCCACAGCCTCTGGCAGTGGATAACGTGTTCCGGGCAGAGCGATTTCGTTAATTTTTACTTCCAGATTTTCGACCTGAAATTTTGGGTTATTATCGTTGATGTCAGTGATTTCTACTTCTATTCCCCAAAGTTTCCCTTCATCCTCAACTAGGATGTTAATATTTACAAAACATCGCGCGCTCTGAGCGCAGAGCTCCTCCCGGTCTATCCTGCCCGCGGTGACCAAGCTGCCGCTTCGCGGATTTAGAGCAAAGAGCTGCGTCCTACCTCTGGAGACGATGCGGACTCCGTGCTTCGAAAGCTCTTGTGACTCCAGCCCCAGGTCCTTGGAGATGTTACCCACGAAGGATCCTTTGTCGGTCTCTTCAGGCACAGAGTAGTGGATCTGTCCTCTCCCGATCTTTCCCAGCGCACCCAGCAGCGCGCACAGCAGTACCAGCTCGCCGCGTCCTCCGTAATTCTTTGGAGCGGCCATTGTTCTTTCGCTATGGAATCCACTCAGAATCTTCACTGGGCATATATGTTTTGTTTACCTTGTTCCTGAAGTTATAGAGATCATCTTCTGGAAAGTTGGAGTATCCCAAATTTAGGGATGGAATTTTGCCGCAGGCCTCCAGTTGGTTTGTGAGATCTGCGGATCTCTTGTGAGGTGAGAGCCCTGAGTTTCCGGCTGGTTTTTGGTTACTTTATCTCCAAGTAGGTGAACAGCGGCGCTCAGAGTCCTAGGCAGTTACTGCAGTCACTTACATTTGTAATATCCTATGCTAGATTGCTAGGGGGAAAATTGCTACTTATTTTCTATAGTCTGTTTGGAATAAATTATCCCTGAACTCATATTTTAAAAATAATTTCCAAGAAATATGGAATGAAATAGGGTTAAAGTCTTACAAAGTATTATTACATAACCAGATTTTGGGGTTTATATCATATTAAATTACTCAAAGTTCTGTACTGTATTTACTGTTTTAAAAATAAAATTTTATTTATTATGCTCTAAGCATTATTGTTAATATCTTCAGTATCTTATCAACTAAGTAAGAATCCCACTCATTACTGGAAATTAATTCATTTTTAGGCTAAAATATACCTATTGGAGATGACTGATTCAGAAGTTGTTTTATTTGGTTTTAAACCAATTTAATCAATATAGTAAACTTTTTGTAGAGTGGTTGCCTTTTAATTTTCTTTTTAAAATGCGGTTTTAGTCACACAGTAGTGTTTTGAAATTAATATTGTGAAATTTTAATAGGATAAATGCTTTTACTTTCAAGTTATATCACAGACAAAATTTTATATAATTTCTATTTGAATAGAAAATACTTGAAAGGTACAAATGAATATATAATCGAAAGCAAATTTCTATCTATTCTTCTGCCTATGAGAGGTGATTACATTTTAAAGCCAACTCAGTTAACTTCTAAAGGTAAACAAATAGCCTAAAGGTAATTTTACCTTAACTACTACTTTGATCAAAAGAATCACAAAAGTAAGAAACACATAATTATCACTAAGGAGTCAAAAAGTGCCAGTGCAAGAATAAATGTCTTTTTCCTTCAGCAGTTTGTAAAATGGCCATTAATTGAAGCAGTTACTAAGGGAAGTACAGCAAAAGCCTGATACAATGTATTGCTATCTTGTATATGTAACTATATCCACTTGAGACTGCTAATCTTGTCTAAATTTGAAGATTTCAACATTCCATTTTCTCCTAGAGATAGTAGAATGACTAGAAGACCTCTAGCTATATTAGTTTAGGTCTGCAAAACAGACATTTCAAAAATTATGTAGGAGAAGTGTGTGTAAGAGGAACAACAGAGGCCAAAACATTGTGTTTTCTTTGATGGAGGAGCCTATAGAATGAGCATTACTACAGGTTAATCCTGAAAAACCTATGCTGCAAGTAAGGAGAACATGCTTTTATTTTCTGATGAGCATAGTGAACCTGTGCTGCACTTAGTCAAGTAAAATGATTTTACACACATTTATACACACAGTACAATGAACACAATTACAGTAGGTACATCTACATAAAAATCTAGGTTAATCGACCTTATTCTAGTGCTTTGAAGCAAAAGAGAAGTAAATATAGGAAACAAAGTATCAGATTAGTATGGAAACAATAACAGCTAAATCAATTAAGAAAAATATCTAATTTCAGCTTGTTTTTCTTTTGAGATTTATATGATTGCCTACTTTTACATTTACAGTGTGTCTAGTTGAAAAAAAATCATTTATTAATCTGTAGAAAGAAAAATTTAGAGAAAAATCTCAGTAGCTTTATGGGAAACCATATAACATTGCCAAAAGTTTCCCCTATGGAAAAAAACACAACTTCACTGCTTTATAATATGAACCTGGTAAGACACCACTAAAAGACACATAATTTCCCTGAATTCAACCTCCTTTGAAAAATGGTATGACAGCTTTTTGACTGGTTACTACATTCTTAAGACAATGTTTAGATCTAAAATTTGTATAGATGCATTTGGAGACATTTTATGTTTGGTTCCAGACCACTACAATAAAGAGAACAGCACAATAAAGTGGGTCACGAAAGTTTTGGTTTCCCAGTGTGTATAAAAGTTATGTTTTAAGTATGCAATAGCATTATATCTAAAAAAGTACATACCTTAATTAAAAATACTTTATTGCTAAAAAACACTAACCATCACTGGAGCCTTTGGTGGGTCGAACATAATCTTTTTGTAATGGTAACATCCAAGATCACTGATTATAGATCACCACAGGGCTTCCCTAGTGGCTCAGATGATGAAGAACCTGCCTGCAATGCAGGAAACCAGGGTTCAATCCCTGGGTAGGGAAGATCCCTTGGAGAAGAGAATGACTACTCACTCCAGTATTCTTGTCTGGAGAATTCCATGGACAGATGAGCCTGGTGGTCTCCAGTGCTGGGTCCACAGGGTCGCAGAATGGGACATGACTGAGGGACTAACACTTTAACACTTTCACTTTCACATGATGACTATAATTTTAAAAAGTTTGAAATACTTTGAGATTTACCAAATGGGAAATGGCAACCCACTCCAGTGTTCTTGCCTGGAGAATCCCAGGGACCACAGAGCCTGAGGGGCTGCTGTCTATGGGGTCACACAGAGTCAGACTGAAGCGACTTAGCAGCAGCAGCAGCAACACAGACACATGAAGTGAGGAAATGCTGTTGTACAAATGGTGAATATAGACTTGATTGACTCAGGCTTGCCATAAATCATCAATGTGAAAAATCAAAACAAAACTGGAGTATCTTCAAACCTCAGTGAAGCAAAATGAACTAAAACAGAGATGTGCCACTTTTTTCCTATGAATATGGAGAACTGTCGACACAATAAAAAGCGGGTTATACTTACAGGAAACTCACCTGATGAGAAGTCGACTCATTGGAATTACAAAAGGGAAATAAGGCTCCAGATGAATCACCAGAAAGTATGTTTTGTCCTGAATTCAACTGCTCACTACATTTTAGAAAATTAAACTCTGTCTTTCCAGTATGGGCAACACACAGATTGTACGAATAAGGTAAAGTTCCTTCACTGTAGTTGGGGAGAACCCCAGGTTCAGACTTGACACAGAGACCAGGCTTAAAGCAGCCCCAAGCAGCAGGGCTGGAGGAGCGTCGCAGTTGTAGGGCGACCGCCAGAATCACCGCCAGGAGGAAGAGCACCGAGATCAAGGCCAAGGCCACCACCAGGTAAAACTGCAGCTCGGCCTGGGGGTCAGAGGGCGAGGGCCGGTCACTGAGGTCCGGCAGCGCCTCCTGCAGGCTGTCGGCGAAAACCAGGAGCAGCGTGGCGGTGGCCGAGAGGGGCGGCTGTCCCCCATCGCGCACAGCGACCAGCAGGCGCTGGCGGGCCGCGTCCCTGTCGCCCAAGGCCCTCGCCGTGCGCACCTCGCCCGTGCGCAGCCCCACGCTGAACAGTCCGGGCTCGTTGGCCTGCAGCACGTGGTAGGACAGCCAGGCGTTGTGTCCAGAGTCTGCGTCCACCGCCACCACCTTGGTGACTAGGTAGCCGGGCTGCGCGGCGCGGGGCACCGTGTCGAAGAGCGCCGAGCCGTCGGGCCCCAGCGCCGGGTACAGCACCCTGGGCGCGTTGTCGTTGCGGTCGCCCACCAGCACGCGCAGGCTCACGTTGGAGCTGAGCGCTGGCGAGCCGTGGTCGCGGGCCTGCAGCGTCAGTTCGAAAGCGCGTAGCTGCTCGTGGTCGAAGGCGCGCTGCGCGAACACCACTCCGCTCTGCGGGTTCACGGACACGTAGGACGACAGCGCGCGTGGCTCCAGGTCGCTGGCCACGATGGAGTAGGAGACGTGGCCGTTGGGCCCTAGGTCAGGGTCGAAGGCGCTTACTTGAGTGATGGAGGCACCAGGAGGATTGTTCTCTGCTACATGGACCACATAGGAAGCCCGTTCAAAAACTGGCATGTTGTCGTTTACATCACCGATGTGCAGCGTGATGCTTGAGCTGGAGGAGAGGGGTGGCTTGCCTTTGTCAGTGGCTGTGATGGTGATGTTATACCCAGGGGTCTGTTCGCGGTCTAGAACTCCATCTGTAACTAATTTATATGTGTTCCTTGAAGAAGTCAGTATTTTAAATGGAACATCGCCTTCTAATTTACAAATAACCTCTCCATTGTGTCCGGAATCCTTGTCTCGGATTTTGAGCAAAGCAATGTGTGTTCCCAGCTTGGTGTCCTCCATAATAAAATCCGGTAGAGATTGGAATACCACTTCTGGGGCATTGTCATTTATGTCTAGGACTTCTATCTCCACTGTACACTGGGCAATCATTCCTCCACCATCCTTTGCTTCCAAAACTATGGAATATTCTTTCACTTCCTCAAAATCTAATGTATTTAGAATAATAATTTCCCCAGTATTAGAATTCAGGTCAAACTGGGTAATCTGGCCTGCTTCAGTGAAAGAGAAAGTGATCTCGGCATTGACACCGTCATCTTGGTCAGTGGCCATTACTCTAAGCACAGTGGTACCTGGAAGCACATTTTCTGGAAGCTCCACCCTGTATAGTTCTTGGCTGAACACTGGAGGGTTATCGTTGGCATCAGTTACCAGGACTTGTATCTGTGCAGCACTGCTCAGGGGTGGATCCCCGAAGTCCAAGGCCGTCAAGGTCAAGTGGTAGGATTTCTGTTCTTCTCTGTCTAAAGGTGTCATTAGTACCAGCTCAGGGTATTTACTGCCATCCAACTTCTCTTTAATCACAAGTGAGAAATGATCATCAGGACTGAGCTGGTAATTCTGTAGGGAATTGGTACCAATATCTGCATCATGGGCAGATCCTAAAATAAATCGTGCCCCGGACTTTGTGGACTCACTTATTTGCAGCTCAAAGGAATTTTGCGAGAATCTAGGCGTGTGGTCATTGACATCCTCGATCTCTACATTCACGTGATAAAAGTTCAATGGATTTTCAGCAACAACCTCAAATTCCAGAGCACAAGCTGACTTCTTCCCGCATATCTGCTCCCGGTCTAGCCTGCTGCTCACAAGTAACTCCCCGCTCTCCGCGCTCACAGCGAAGTAAGGCTTCTCCGAACTGACGCGCAGTTTTCGAGTCGGTAACTCGTGGACACTGAGTCTCAGGTCCTTGGCGAGATTCCCCACCACCGAGCCCTCGGGCATCTCCTCGGGAATCCTGTAGTGGATCTGCTCAGAGAGCGCCAGGCAGAACAAAGACAGCAGGAACGGAAAGAGCACTGGCCGCCTCTCAGCCCAGCCGCTCTTCCCAGCGCCGCTCCCCATCCCTCTTGCTTCCCCCCTTAGTTTGCTCACCGGCTTGGAGACGCCGGATTACAAATAATGTTGCAGTTGTCCGGAGCTCCCAACAGCTTTATTTTCGGCGTGAGGGTCAGGCAGGGTTTCTTCTCCAGAGGAGGAATCGGTGGAAAGACAACACTAGCGAGTCTTGACAGGGAAAGTGCTCTGCGGCTGCGCGACGGGATCGCCAGCGCCAAGCTCTCGACTTTGGCCAACAGCGGCGCCCAGAGTCCGCACTGTGAAACTGCAGCCCCTGCTGCTTCAGTTTAACCAGCTACCGTCACTACCACCGTGTATCCAGCTGAAAAATCATTTTTTAAAGACGTAAGTATGTTTAATAACACGCTTCCCAGGTGGCTCAGCGGTAAAGAATCCACCTGTCATGCTGGAGGCGCGTGTTTGACTCCTGGGTCGGGAAGATCCCCTGGGGAAGGAAATGGCAACCCATTCTGGTATTCTTGTTTGGGAAATCCCATGAACAGAGGAATCCGTAGTGTCAAGAGTTGGACACGACTTAGCGACTGAGTACGCACGCATATTTGGTAATATTTAATTCGTACTATTAGAAGCATCATCATCCCAACTTTCCAGGTTTTTAGGTCAATCGGTAGGTTTAATACATAAACATCTATACGTTGACATAATTACTCCCCAACCTTCAAATCCGCACTAGTAATAGGATAACTATAACACAGATTTGGCTCAAAGGATCTCAGATCATAGCTGTTGTAAATACTCATTAATTAGCAATATATTGGATAAGGTTTCATCTTTCTTTCCTTGTCACCTTTTTCCTTATTCTTCCTTACATTTTTGGTACCTATTTCCATTTTTCTTCCCAGAGGGCAACAGTAATGGTGAAATTATGTCTTTCAAAAGGCACAATTTATACATCCCTCTCTTGTTCCAAAATAATTTTAGCAATTTCTTTATAGTAACATTTGGTTTTCAATTCTGAGATCTCACTTGAAGAAATGATTATAGCCTTTCAGAAAAGAGCCTATCCTCTCCTTCCCATTGCATGATTATTTTCCTGGGTATAAAATTCAACTTGAGTCTCCAAAACTACCAGGGAAAAATTATATTTTGCTTTGCATCACAAACTCACTAACAAGGTCTATTGTACTGAGGCACTTGTTCCCACTTTTGTACTTATCACATCCCATAATGACAGTTGAAGGAAACAGTCCCTAGAAAATGTATAATAGCTCACTGACTTTAGTGATGATCTCTCCCCTTTGTTTAAAAGTATTTTTCATAATAAATTTAATTGGAGGGTTCTTTTTCAAAATATCTTATAATCACATTTCTGCCCCACAAAATGTAACACTGTCCTCTCCCCCTAGTGACTGTACATCTGAATGTTACAGAATGTATGAAATGTACTTCCACAGGATTGCACAGATCTTTAGATGCAAACCACCACCTTATGGAAGAAAAACATATGCTAGACTTTATGCTAGAAAAAAATTGTTCTCTTAACATTCAGACAAGATTACCTTGTCATCAACTACTTCTTGATACTAGTCAACTGCTGTATTGAGTTTTACTAAAATGTTATATAACAAGTGAAGATGTAGTTAATTACAGATTAAATTGTCTCTGAATTTTTCAACAGACCCAATAAGTAAAATTCACTTCTGCTCTAGGACTTGAGTGTATGACATGGTTGTTTCATAAAGCCAGCATCCCAACTCCCCTACTTGTAGAGCCAACATACATACTTTGCGTGACTGCATCACTAAGACAACACATCAAAATTTGGGTTAAAAACATGCAATGGCCTATTTCACAAATGTTACTTATAACACTTAACACTATTTGATATCTCATTTTATTGATTTTGGACAACAATCTTTAGTATGCCATTAGACTCCATGTCTGTCATTGATAAAGATCTTAGTGAAGCCTGACACATAAATTTCATCCTTTAAGCATCAACAAAACTTCTACCAGAATCTGGCTTTAATAGGCGATTAAAGTTTAAATAGGTCAAGAGCAACTGAGATGTTTCAAGGCCACCAAAGAGAGGTACATGGAAGTGGAAGCAGGGCACAGAAAAAAAAGTTTGCAGACTGAAAATGTCTTCAACAACCTTTTACAGATCTGATCTAAAGAGAATTCTGAGAAGGCTGAGGTGTACTTTCTTGCTAACCTTGTGTAATAAGATTTAACAATTCATTCTCATTTATAAAATACATGAATTAAGAACACCATGAGGAACATAATTGCAAAACATAAAAATGTGATTATCCACTTATTCACAATCTTGTCCATATGCTTTCACCGTAAATATGGTACTAAAACACTCTGTCAATAAGTGTTCCATGTTAAAAAATCACCACTGAAATAAACAATCTTGCTTTATCACTTGAAAGTTTTTTTAACTCCATCTTCAAATCACACGTTTCGAAAAACAATAACATTTACACAAAATATAATTTCTCGACCATATAAAGATGAATGAATGACTGAACTCACCTGAATACTGTGGGCTTCATCCTTACATTCAAGAAAATCTATGGATGTTAACAAGGGATCCTTTTTCTCATAGCTCTCCTGGCTGATGAGTGTGTCTGCATAGTTGGGTTGCGGGAAGATCACGTGACTCCTCCGAGAGTCTGCGGTGAGTGAGACCTCGTGCGAATAGGTCTGCAGGAAAGCCTGCACCCCATCCACGCCCACAAACTGAGATGCCGGTACACTTCCGGGGACACCTCCCGAAGCTTGCAGCATGTGAGATCTGCGCCAACGCCGCAGTCTGAGCGCCAGTAGCACGATGACAAAGGCGAGGAAGACACAGGACACTGCAGCCACAGCCACCACCAGGTACAGCGTGAGGCCTGAAGCGTCAGAGTCGTGAGGGACCTCTGGGCCACCCAGGTCTGCCAGGACATCTGGGATGCTGTCGGCCACAGCCACCGTGAGTGTGACAGTGGCCGAGAGAGGGGGCTGCCCATGATCCTGGACTGCCACCACCAAGCTCTGCTTGAGCGCGTCTCTGTCCAGCAGGGCCCGCGCTGTGCGCACCTCGCCCGTGTGCAGTCCCACCACAAAGAGCCCTGGCTCACTGGCCTTGAGCAGACGGTAGGACAGCCAGGCGTTCTGTCCCGAGTCTCTGTCCACTGCCACCACCTTGGTGACCAGGTAGCCAGGCTCTGCAGAACGGGGTGCCAGCTCCACACCAGTAGAACCGTCAGTGGGGAGGGAAGGGTATAGAATCTCAGGTGTGTTGTCATTCTGGTCCAGCACAAATATGCTCAGAGACACATTGCTGCTGAGTGGTGGGTCCCCACTGTCACTTGCAGTCACTCTCAACTGCAGGTCCCGAAACTGCTCATAGTCGAAGGAGTGCAGTGCATAGAGCACACCAGTACCTGAGTTGATGGAGACGTAGGAGGACACAGATGGCCCCTGGAGAGTATCTTCAGATAGGGAGTATGTGACACGGGCGTTCTCGTTGCTGTCAGGGTCATGTGCAGTCACTGAGAAGATGGAGGTGCCTCTGGGGTTATTCTCAGGCACATAGACAAAGTATGAGGAATGCAGGAAGGCAGGTGGGTTGTCGTTGGTGTCTGCCACATTCATGGTGATGTGAGTTGTCGTGGACAAGGGTGGGCTTCCACCATCTGTGGCTTTCAGCGTGATGTTATACGCAGAGAATTTTTCCCGGTCTAGGTTTTCTGCTGTCACCAATCTGTAATAGTTGTCTATAGATCTTTCTAATTTAAAAGGCAGATCTTCTGAAATAGTGCAGGTCACCTGGCCATTCTTCCCAGAATCTCGGTCTTGAAGATAGAAAAGCGCCACTACTGTTCCAGGAGGAGTGTCTTCGGGGATTGAGCTGCTTACAGATGTTACAGTCACTTCCGGGGCATTGTCATTCACATCTAAAATTGTGATCAGTACTTTAGCCCTTGTCATACTACCAGGACCATCCTGAGCTTGAACTTCCATTTCATAGTAGCCAGATTCTTCATAATCTAGGCCATCTAGAGTCGATAATTCTCCTGTGTGAGAGTTCAGCTGGAATATCTGTAGAATTTTTGGAGTAATTTTCGGAAAAGAGTATGTCACTTCCCCGTTCACTCCCTCATCCAGATCTATAGCACTTATCGTCAGCAGTCTTGTGCCCACTGGCACGTTCTCAGGGACAGTTACTTGGTACTGGGGCAAAGAGAAGATTGGCGCATGATCATTCACGTCCACCGCTGTTACTTGGACACGGGCGGTTCCGGATCGTGGTGGGTCACCGCCGTCAGAGGCGGTGAGGAGAAGGTGGTGAGTTGCCACTTCTTCCCGGTCCAGTACCTGTTCCAGCACTAATTCCGGATATTTAGTTCCATCCTCTCCGGTGTGCACAACCAGGGAGAAGTGGCGATTGGGGCTGAGGTGGTAGCTCTGGAGAGAGTTCGTGCCCACATCTGGATCCCTAGCCTCATTTAACGGAAATCGTACCCCAGGAGCTGTATTTTCCATTATTTTCACATTCATTTCTTCCGTCAAGAATTTAGGAGCGTTGTCATTAATATCCATTATTTCCACTTCTATACGATAAAGATTCATTTTATCTTCCACCAGGATGTTAAAGTTCACCAGACACCGCGCGCTCTGGGCGCAGAGCTCCTCCCGGTCTATCCTGCCCGCGGTGACCAAGCTGCCGCTTCGCGGATTCAGAGAGAAGAGCTGCGTCCTACCTCTGGAGACGATGCGGACCCCGCGCTCCTCCAGGTCCTTTGGCTCCAGTCCCAGATCCTTGGCGATATTACCGACAAAAGACCCCGTCTCTGTCTCCTCCGGCACGGAGTAGAGAATCTGTGCTGCCCAGACTTCGCTCTGGGTCCCCAGGAGAATGGAGAGCAGGATGAATGCTCTGTAGTCCCCTCCCCTCTGCCGAGCCGCCATTCTTGTCCTGCTGATCTTTAGACACTGGCCTATCTCCTGTTGTATTTCTGGATGACAGGACGTCTGCGTGAAGCCCTGTGTATTCGGAAAAGAAACCCAGAATCCAGTGGTATAGAGGCCTGAATTTAGTGCAGCTTGGAAGACAGTTTATCTCAGTCTGGCGTTTCTTTGTGATGTAAAAGCTCAGTGGTTCCGGCGGATCTTGTGAACCATTTTTCCCGATTGGTGAACAGCGGCGCTCAGAGTCCTTACTAAGTTACTGCACCATACTGAAGCAAAATAACTGATTTTTCAGAAAGTTGTTTTATCCTTTGAAATTCTTTTATTTCTTCAATTCATGCATCTCTGATATATCATTTAAAATAAATTTTAAAAAACTGTGACAATGTAACAATGTTCATGGATGGGTGTTTATTAATCCCAGATAATTTCTTTTAAATTCTCTGCTCTGCATTGCAACTTTGAAATGATTGTTAGACACTGCCTCACACTTCAGTTCACATAGATAAAAATCAGTCATGGAGATAAAACAAGTATGATTTATTTTTAAAAGGTGTGTAAAAGATCTGTATATGTAAGATATTATGTAGAAACATTTATATCAGCATATTTAAATTAATTCAATAATACTGAACATATTCTATGTTCTAGACACAGCTATGTAATAAGGCAGAGAGTCCATTTTATCTTTAATACACAGAGGAGTAATGTAATAACTTTTTATTGAATGAAACCTTAGAGACTGTTTAGTTCAATTCCTTTATTTTAATAAATTTTAAAATGAGAGGGAATTGCTTTATCCTTGACTATATAATCATAGAACCAATGTAGGAATAGAAATATCCACACTCCCAATCTCCTAAGAAGAAAAAAAGGGAATCATCGTTGGCCCTGACTGATGCTTTATGCTCAAAGAGTGCCATTAGAAATAGGTGAGAAGCCAAGCAGCTACAATCAGCTATAGAAGCAACTCATTTTGTAGAGAAGACAGAAATTTGCAGATTCCACTGGCTGTGGATTCATAAGTGTTGGTATCACTGCTTCTTTTAATTATGCAATTTAAATAATCATCATACCCTATACTTGAGAAAAGATGGGTCTCTGAACAACCTTTGAGCATACATGCTGGACTATCCTGAGCAGATCCTTAGAGGTACTCATTGCTCCACTGCTATTAATGAAGTAAAACTCAATTGTTGATGGATCCGAGGTTACTCTTTGCTGGTGGAAATAAAACAAAGTTTCTTTCACATAGTTGCAGAAGAGAGTGGCCTGTTTTGAAATGAAAACCTGGTAAGAAATAGCCTTGCTTTATAAATTATTTTAAGCCCTGGGGAGTAGCTAGCAGCACCAGAAGGGAGAACTAGAAGTAATACTATACAAATTTACCTCAGTTGGTGACAAGTCTGCAACTAAGTAATCTATTTCTGGTCTTTGGTGGCATTACTACAAAATACAGGGAATACTTTGAATGAAATGTTTAATCTATCAATCTAGAAATTTTAATCTATCAAAATAATTCATATCATATTTGCTTTCACTATGTGGCTCAGACGGCAAAGCATCTGTCTGCAGTGCGGAAGACCCGGGTTCAATCCCTGGGATGGGAAGATCCCCTGGAAAAGGAAATGGCAGCCCACTCCAGTACTCTTGCCTGGAAAATCTCACGGACGGAGGAGCCTGGTAGGCTACAGTCCTTGGGGTCGAAAAGAGTGGGACACAACTGAGCAACTTCACTTTCACTTTCAAGTAGATAAAAGATCTTACTTTTTGTTCAAGGGAAACAATATGAGTATTTCAGATTAACTACATAAATAGGAATTTAAAACTATTTGTTCAGTAGCAATCTTGAATTTCTTGTTGGTATAAGTATATGGTAATTAAAGATCATGAGTACTTGCAGACATTTTCAAATAAAACTTTCATGTACAGATATCATGACTCCCAATGTCATGATTTTTTTCTACCTGATACTTCAAAATTTATAGCATTATCTCATATCCATCTCTTATTCTACTATTTTTAAAAAGTTTTGATTAACCTAACACTTCTGGGTACCTTCTTTAGAGCTAAACAAAATCTAGATAAAGGAGATAATCAAGTTTTTTAAGTTACTCTACAACATAAAATATTAAAGATCTCTACTCAACCACCAAGGTGTTTAAATATAACATAAAATTACTGCATAAGATTGAAGTAATGTTGTACTTTTAAAGGGAGTGTGTTATTATTGGTTGAGTTGTTGGGAAGAATCATTTATTTACATAAAAAAATTTATGGAAAGTTTATTTGTCTTCCCAGGCAGTAAGTTATTTACTTTTGCTCCTTTTTTTTCCTTTATTTATTTTTAGTTGTGCTGGGTTCTAGCTTCAGTGAGCATGGGCCACTCTCTAATTGCGGTGCATGGGCTTCTCATGTAGTGGATTCTCTTGTTTGGAGCACAGGCTCTAGGGCTTCAGTGGTTGTGGAGCAACAGGCTTAGTTGCCTCAAAGCATGTGGGTTCTTGTAGGACCAGGGATCCAACTCAGGTCCCCTGCGTTGGTAGATGGATTCTTAACCACTGCACCACCAGGGAAGTCCTCTCTTTTCTTTAAGCAACTTTTTTCTATTGAAGAAACATTTGTTTGGCATTGTGTTTAGGTATTCACCCCCAGGCAAAGATGTATATTTCTTCCAATGATCCTCTCAGAGATTTTACTCTTTCCCCTTTGATCTCCATTCCAAACATTTCATCAGAATTGGGTAATAAAGCAGCCCAATACTTTGGTAGACTTTTTTTCCCCTGGTGCTTCCAAATCATTATATGCTCAAACTATCAGACTTCTTATCTTATTAATAATGACCTGTAGTATGTAAGTCAAAGGAGCCTCAGTCACAACATAGCAAATTCCATGATTGCCAGGATTTGAGACTTGGTCAGTTCACATGAACGAATGACTACTGTGAGAGTAGAATCTAATAGGTTTTCTGTCAGTGAGACATTTTATTTGATTAAATGAAATACTCACAGGTAATTCAGTTAAGAGAATAAAGAAAACTAGCCTCTATCTCAGTTACTCAGCAGATAAGAAAATAAACCAGTCTACCAGCCATGAGACCATTAGTGAGCTTTGCTTTTTAACAATGGATGTATAAGATTAGCTTAATCATCCAGAGTTGGTATTATACTAAAATAACACACTCTCAGAGTACATGAAACAAATCTTAATATTTCTATAAAAGCCCATCTGACTCCCATGACCAATACCCAGGATTGAAGTCTTTAAAATTATTTACCATTAAATTCTGATTAAACCACTAAAGAATCATATCACAAATGTTGTCCAAAAAATTATATTTGAAATGTGTATGATTGTAATCTTTAGGTTAGTCATATACACTTGAAACCTTGAAATAAATAATTATATAACAATTGTTGAAAGTAAACACTGATTTAGAAAAACATGCGTTAACTATCCTTAGCGGTTAACTTAAAGATAACTCAGTATTATCTTTCTTTATGAATACTGACAATTTCAGGTTACAAATGAGGTTCTCATTCATTTTCAAGGCATTTTCTGAATTGTCTATTTTACATGTGCATACCAAATCAAGATGCACAAGTGGCAAATCCATTATATTATCAAATAATAGAACCCTAAACTCAGGATTGGAAAAGAGCTTGGCTAGCATGAAGTTCAACAACTCATCAAATTATATTATCTCCTGTATTCCATTAATCTCAGGACCATCAACTTATTTTTGAAAAGCACCAGTAACAGAATCTTCTAGCTCCTAAGGCAATTCATTTTCTGTTTAACAACTCAGAACTTTGCTGCTTTCTACTCAAGCCATAGTTTTATTCACACCTTTGTGCTATGATGAATTGAGTAATCATTCTTTTAAATGACAACTCTTCCTTCCTTAAATATTTGAATAGAGTTCCCGTGTAACAAAAGCTTTATTTTATCTGGGCTAAATATGATAAATCATTTAAATTCTTATTTGAATACTATTAATCCTTCGTTCTCATTCACTAGTCCTCTATTTTTAGAGATATGTCTTGTAAGTGGACACTACTTGCCACATCTAACAATTCACATTCATTTTTAAATACTATCAAACACGCAGACTGCAAAAAAATCATTGTAGTAGGCATACAGCATCAGGCACTTATACTTATTTGTTATCAATCCAAAATTATAATAATGGTGATGTAAACAAATATTTGCTCACTGTACTACTTTATAGTTTGAATGTTTTTCAATAAAATTATTTTCTTTTCCCAGAGTTTATGTGAGGTAGATAAGACAAGTCTTTTTAACTTAAATTTTAACTTGAAGGCTATAGATATTGCGATTGTCCTGAAAAGAATAACAGATAGTTCTAGGAATATTATTCAGGTCTTCATACATCAATTTCTCTTATTTATTATAAAATCATTTTTGATTCCTAATTAGTTAAGAGGGAAAATATCTCTCATAGATTCCATCATTTTAGAAAACACTTGCTTTAGTTAACACCGGGAAGAAAAAAGATCTTCCTTATCAGATGCCATAATTCTGGGTTTTTTCACATTATAAAACAAAGAATCTCAGATATGCCACATAATAGAAAAACAATAACTAAGAAGCAAGAGGAAAGCAACCCATGGCACAAAGAGCTTGCCAAGAGGAGAAAAGTTAAAGGAAATTCGGTACATACTTTATTAAGGTTTGGGGGTGAAACTTGAGAAAACTAAGATTTAATAGACCTCTACTGACACAAAAGAAAAATCTTCTCAAAACTATATAATTCACTGCAAAAGACTAAGAATATCAGGCACTGAACCGAGAGAATTTTAACTTTTACTGTTCAAATAAGAACAATAAAAACAAATAACCTCACCTGAACAGTGGAGTCTTGCTCTTTACAAAAATCTTCCTGAATCAAGAGAGGCTCGCTTTTCCCACAGCTCTCCTGGCTGATGAGCGTGTCCGCGTAGTTCGGCTGCGGGAAGATCACGTGACTCCCCCGAGAGTCCGCCGTGAGCGAGACCTCGTGCGAATAGGTCTGCAGGAAAGCCCGCACCCCGTCCACGCCCACAAAGTGAGAGGCGGGCACTCGAGCCAACCCACTGCCCGAAGTCTGGAGCAGACGCGACAGGTGCCAATGCCGCAATCTGAGAGCCAGTAGGACGATGACAAAGGCAAGGAAGACACAGGACACCACAGCCACAGCCACCACCAGGTACAGCGTGAGGCCTGAAGCGTCAGAGTCGTGAGGGACCTCCAGGCTGCCCAGGTCCGCCAGGACATCTGGGATGCTGTCGGCCACAGCCACCGTGAGCGTGACGGTGGCAGAGAGAGGGGGCTGCCCATGATCCTGGACTGCCACAACCAGGCTCTGCTTGAGAGCATCTCTGTCCAGCAGGGCCCGCGCTGTGCGCACTTCGCCCGTGTGCAGTCCCACCACAAAGAGCCCTGGCTCACTGGCCTTGAGCAGACGGTAGGACAGCCAGGCGTTCTGGCCTGAATCTCTGTCTACTGCCACCACCTTGGTGACCAGGTAGCCTGGCTCTGCAGAGCGAGGTGCCAGCTCCACACCAGTAGAACCATCAGTAGGGAGGACGGGGTACAGAATCTCAGGTGTGTTGTCATTCCGGTCCAGCACAAATATGCTCAGAGACACATTGCTGCTGAGTGGTGGGTCCCCACTGTCACTTGCAATCACTCTCAACTGCAGGTCACGAAACTGTTCATAGTCGAAGGAGTGCAACGCATACAGGATGCCAGTGTCAGAGTTGATGGAGATGTAGGAGGACAGAGGTACCCCCTGGATGGTGTCTTCAGCTAAGGAATAGGTAACCTGGGCATTCTCACGATTGTCAGGATCATGTGCAGTTACTGAGAAAATGGAGGCACCTCTGGGATTGTTCTCAGGAATGTAGACAGAGTAGGAGGTATGGGGAAAAGCAGGTGGGTTATCATTGATGTCTGCCACATTTAGGGAGATGAGCATTTCTGTAGACAGAGGTGGTATTCCTTTGTCGGTGGCTGTCACAGTGATGTTGTATGTGGATACCTGTTCTCTATCTAGAACTGTACTCGTCACTAGTCGATAATAATTGTCTACTGATTTTTCCAGTTCAAATGGCAAACTTTTTGAGATAGAACATGTTACCAGGCCATTCAGTCCAGAGTCTCGATCATATACTTGAAAAAGAATGATCACTGTGCCTGGTGGTGTACTTTCAGCAACTGATCTGCTTCCAGATGTAACTACCACTTCTGGTACATTGTCATTTACATCCAAGATAGTAATTAAGACTTTGGCTCTGTCTTGTAGACCTGGGCCATCCCGGGCTTCAATATCCAGCTCATAAAAGCTAGTGTCTTCATAGTCTAGAATTGCAGAAGTTGATATCTCTCCAGTCAAAACATTCAGGCAGAAAGTCTTTGAGATTTTTTCTGTTATCCTCACTACAGAATATGTTACTTCTGCGTGGACTCCTTCATCCTGGTCCGTGGCATTTACCGACAACACTGGCGTACCTACTGGCAGATTTTCAGGGACATTCACACGATACACAGGCTGAGTAAAGACTGGAGCGTTGTCATTTGCATCTAGGACAGTTACCAGGATTCGAGCCACACTGGAGCGGGCAGGGTCACCACCATCCGTGGCAGTAAGGACCAGGCGGTGAATGGCTTGTTCCTCCCGGTCCAGTGCGCGCTCCAGCACCAGCTCTGGGTATTTGGGCCCATCAGCTTTACCCGGCATTTCCACGGAGAAGTGACTATTCTCGCTGAGCTTGAAGCCCTGGAGAGAGTTCACTCCCACATCCGGGTCATAGACCTCCATTAGTGGAAATCGAGAGGATAAGGCTGCGTTTTCGATAATTTTTACTTCCAATTCTTCCCTTAAGAATCGGGGTGCATTGTCATTAATGTCCACTATTTCCACTTCCACGGGAAAAAGATTCAATTTATCCTCAACAAGGATGTTAAAATTCACCAGACACCGAGCCCTCTGAGCGCAGAGCTCCTCCCTGTCTATCCTGCCCGCGGTGACCAAGCTGCCGCTTCGCGAGTTCAGAGCAAAGAGCTGCATCCTACCTCTGGAGACGATGCGGACTCCGCGCTCCGCCAGCTCCTGGGGCTCCAGCCCGAGATCCCTGGCAATGTTGCCCACGAAGGAGCCTTTGTCCAGCTCCTCAGGAATGGAGTAATGGATCTGCCCGGCCCTGGCCTCCCGCAGCGTCCCCAGGAGTATGAAGAGCAGGATCAACCCGCTATAATGCCAGCGGCTTTGCAGAACCGCCATTACTGGCTCGTTCTGGACTTCCCTGGGATTATGAGCTGGGGGGACACGTTCGCATCAGTTTGGAGCGTCTCAGAATTGGCGGTCAAGGCCAATAAACAAGCAGTGATCAGATGCGAATCGATTTAGGGAAGGCTTTCTGCGCAGCGGCAGAGCTTTTCCTGTATAATCTGCTTTGTGCTTTGAGGATATAACTCGAGTTCTCACCGCTTTCCTTACCCGGGTTAGTGAACAGCGACGCTTAGAGTCCTATCTTAATACTGCACCGTTCTGCGGAAACCATCAATACAAAGGGTCTTATTTCTGCTAAATCTGTATAGATGACACTCAATATTTCTCTCCCCAAGAATTAAAAGCATTTGGAAAAATAAAATATCATATTCTGAAATTTTAAATGTTTCTTGGAATGATGCTTATTTTTGTGACATCTCTTAGGGTCTTGGAGAACACAAATACTTTTACACTTTTCGGTAAATTTTGAACTCCACACTCCACCATCGTTTATATTTGTCTAATTTTCAATAAGGGCACCAACAACCACGAACAGGTTTAGAACCAATCCACCACTATGTTACAGGAGTTGTCATTTTTAGATGTTATTACCTATTTTTATTAACATAGATTAAGAACTGCACTATTTAGCCAATATTTGTGTATACTTTAAAGAAAATGCAATGAAAGTGAAAATATATAGGCTACAGTGAAAAAGTATTCTTATATTTATATTATGTATAACAATGTTTAGGACTGACTACCCTGAATTTATGTAATCCACTTAATTGTCTACATAGATATAAATAACATCTTACAGTGAGAATGTAAGATACTAGCATATTAAAAATGTTTCTGGACAGACTGTTTTAGAATTAATAGAAATTTCAAGAGTATTACTAAGTGGCATTCTATGAAAGAACTACTGCAACACAGATAAATGATCAAAGAATTTCTAAGACCCCCTCTCATCCCCATTCTATGCCCAGAAAAATCAATAAAACACCAAAAACTGCTAGAGTTAGCCTGCATACTTTTTAACTTCTAAAATAATTATCTGAAACCTAATGATATTTATGGGAGGAAAAGGTTTTGAAGTAACTCACCTGTTGCAAATTGACTGAATTAGAAGTCACTTGGGCATTGTCATTACTGGTACTTTCAAGACAAAAGGCTTCATTACATAGAAGGTCTTGTGGTGGAGCATTTTCAGGCTTTATATTGAGAAATTTAAACTCAGTCTTTGAGGAATGTGCGGCAGCACACAGATTGTAGGAATAAGGTAAAGTCCCTTCCCCATAGTTGGGGAGGACTCCAGGTCCAGTTTTGGAGCAAAAACTAGTTTGAAAGCAACTCCAAGTAGCAGGGTTGGAGGAGCGCCGCAAACTTAGGGCGACTGCCAGAATCACCGAGAGCAGGAAGAGCACGGAGATCAAGGCCAAGGCCACCACCAGATAAAACTGCAGCTCAGCCTGGGGGTCAGAGGGCGAGGGCCGGTCACTGAGGTCCGGCAGCGCCTCCTGCAGGCTGTCGGCGAAAACCAGGAGCAGCGTGGCGGTGGCCGAGAGGGGCGGCTGTCCCCCATCGCGCACAGCGACCAGCAGGCGCTGGCGGGCCGCGTCCCTGTCGCCCAAGGCCCGGGCCGTCCGCACCTCGCCTGTGCGCAGCCCCACGCTAAACAGTCCGGGCTCGTTGGCCTGCAGCACGTGGTAGGACAGCCAAGCGTTGTGTCCAGAATCGGCGTCCACCGCCACCACTTTGGTGACTAGGTAGCCGGGCTGCGCGGCGCGGGGCACCGTGTCGAAGAGCGCTGAGCCGTCGGGCCCCAGCGCCGGGTACAGCACCCTGGGCGCGTTGTCGTTGCGGTCGCCCACCAGCACGCGCAGGCTCACGTTGGAGCTGAGAGCGGGAGAGCCGTGGTCGCGGGCCTGCAGCGTCAGTTCGAAAACGCGTAGCTGCTCGTGGTCGAAGGCGCGCTGCGCGAACACCACGCCACTCTGCGGGTTCACGGACACGTAGGACGACAGCGCGCGTGGCTCCAGGTCGCTGGCCACGATGGAGTAGGAGACCTGGCCGTTGGACCCCAAATCGGGATCCGAAGCGTTAACTTGGGCGATGGAAGTGCCAGGTGGGTTGTTTTCTGGCACATGGACCACGTAGGAGGCCTGGTGGAAAAGCGGAACGTTGTCGTTGACGTCCGCGACTTTCAAGGTGACACTTCTTTTAGAGGAAAGGGGCGGCTTGCCTTTGTCCGTAGCTGTTATAGTGACATTGTATTCTGGAGTCTTCTCTCGATCTAAGACTCTTTCAGTCACCAGCTTGTATGTGTTTTTTGTATCTTGAACTATTTTAAATGGGAAATTTCCTTTTATTTGGCATAAGACTTCCCCATTAAACCCAGAATCTAGATCATGTGTTTTGATCAAAGCAACAACAGTCCCAAGCTCAGTGTCTTCTTTTATATATTTAGATTCAGAATCCAGGGTTATCTCAGGAACATTGTCATTTTCATCCAAAATGTCTATTTGTATTTTGCAGTGGGCAGTGTGATGTCCACCATCCTTTGCTTCCACCCCAATCGTGTATCTCTCTCTCTCTTCAAAGTCCAGTCCTCCAACGGTGGTGAGTTCCCCTGTTTTACTGTCCAGCTTGAACAGTTGTCTTACTGCCTTGTCAACGTTAATAAAAGTGTAGGCGATCTCGGCATTGATGCCCTCATCCAAGTCAGTGGCCCTCACTCTTAGCACAGAGGAACCCAGGGGTAGGTTCTCTGGAACACTGACCCTGTACACGTCCTGGGTGAACACTGGGGGGTTATCATTTGCGTCTGCCACAACTACCCTGATCTGGGTAGTGCAGCTTCTGGCTGGCTCACCCCCATCCACAGCCATGAGGACCAGGTGGTGGCAGGACTGCTCTTCTCTGTCCAGAGGAGCCTTCACTACCAGTTCCGGGTATCTACTGCCGTCTGGGTTCTCCTTCTGGATCAAAGAGAAATGGGGGTCAGGGCTGAGGTAGTACTGCTGCAGGGAATTGACACCTACATCTGAATCTTGTGCAGATTCCAGGGCAAAGGTGGCTCCAGTTGGGGTCATTTCACTGATTTCCAGCTCAGTGACATTTTGGCTAAAGGTCGGTGGGTTGTCGTTGACATCCTGAATCTCCACGGTTATATGAAAAAAGTTCAAAGGCTTTTCAGCGACCATTTCTAATTCCAGAACACACGTTGATTTCCTGCCACAAACCTGCTCTCGGTCTATACGGTCGCTCACAAGTAAGTCTCCGTTATCGGTGTTCACTGTGAAGAATTTCTTCTCTGCACTAACCCGCAGGTTCCGAGTAGGCAAATCTCGCAGGCCAAGCCCCAGATCCTTGGCGAGGTTCCCCACCAGCGAGCCCCTGGCCAGCTCCTCTGGAATAGTGTAGCGGATTTGCTCTGAAAGCGCCGGGCGGAACAAAGACAGCAGGAAGAGAAACAGCATTCGCCTCCGCCCAGCCTGGAGCTTCGGTCCCAAGCGGTGTCCCATCCCACCCTCCGCGCCTTTGCCTTTCTGATTCAGAAGAGCTGTGACCGCTAAATTATCCCAAGGACTTCTGAGCAGGAGAGACTCCTTGACAGGTCTTGACAGACCGATTCTCGCATAGATATTTCCGCCGCAGAAAACCTGAAAGTGCACAGATCTCGCGATTTCGCGGTCCACAGGAGATTCCTTTGCGTCAGAAGGAGCCGATACTTTTTGTTCAGCACTAGGCAACAGCGGCACCCCGCGACTCGGCTGCAGAACTGCGTTAGTGATTACTAAATCAGCTCCAAATACAGAGCCGGCTAGAAGACAGGTCCATTGTGTCCTGATATAGATACTCATTTGTCCCATGCTATAAGGATTTTAGCCTTTCAAATATTTAATATATCTTCTTTCTCTCTATAATTTCTTCGAACTTGAACTTTATGCCTCCAAATCAGGTGATTTTTATTCCTCAAAGCCAGAGGTATCTTGCTGAAGATGTTTATTGGCGTCATCGTGCTTTTAGTTTCCATTTCATACAGTAGCCATAATAACATCTTTCCTGTGTGCCTTAGTAAAATTGAGGACCAAATAAAATAATATCCGGAAAGTGACACAAATGAAAGTGGTGGCAGAAAGTATAATATTAAAATTCATGAAATATCTTGATATGTATTGTTATTTCGCTCTTTCTTTCCTTCTAACTTATAAAAGTTATAAATCTCACAGCTTTTAGTTTTAGTAAAGATAGATGTTATAATCTTCTTCAGATAATTGATGGATAGCAAGGAGACTGGTTGTCCTTATAAAACAGAAGTATGGTAAGAAGCAAGAAACTCTCTTTTCCTTAGTTTCCAAGTCTATTTTTATTAAATGACCATAATTTTAAAACTATTTCACTAAGCTTATTTTTTTCCACACTATGTTACCATTGTCTTTAATTGTACTGTTTCTTCTTATGTAGCTCAGCAATGGTGAATTATTTGGATTTTGGAAGTGAAGTATGAATCCTCATAAAGATATATTCCAGAGAAAGTGATCTACGTAGTCCACTTTTTCTTGGTTGCCTTTCAACTATCTGATTATCTCAACTCTTTGTTATAGACACTCTTCCATATCAATAAGCACTCCAATTTCCATGTTTCTGATAGGTGAATATTAGAATATTAATTCAGAAATAGTTTTTTAACCACATAATACATTATCATTATAAAGCTTAGAAGATGTATAACAATGTAGAACTCATCTTATAGTGGAAAAACTGATTTATCCAGGATGCTAAACAGAAATTCACTGGTATCTCTAATACGAACATAAAATAACAAGACTTTGCTTCAAAATATGACTGAGCAAGTGCCCCCCTGTCTTTTCTTTTCTTTTTTTTACCACTGTATGAACACTTCAGTTAGTACAGGGAAGTTTTTTTCAGAACACATATGAAACTAAAGATTCAAATATTTAAGACTATAGAGTATACATAGTATAGACACTCACAGTGTGTAGATCAAACATTTTATTATGTAAAGGCTATTGAAGGTTATAGAGATATAGAAAATATTTTTTCCCATTGCATGAAAAAGAGTCTAGAGCATATACCCAAATCTATACAGTATTCTTTTACTTCAAAAATAATGAAAAGTGAGTTTTCATGCATGAGTGAATGGCATCTGTACCTATCACAGAGATACGTCTCTTGCTACTCTTTGGATGAATTCACTATTCAGTGAGTCTGCACATTGTATGCAGTGAGGTCAAAATTACCCATATATAATTAGATTCCCTTCATATAAATATTAAAAAAGAAAAATCAAGTGGTCTCACATTCCCAAATGCATGATAACCCTTTCATGTTATTAAGTAATGTAACCCATAGGTCTGTTAATAATATTCCCATTTTCCCTGTTTATTCATAATTTGCAGCTGATGTTCAAGTTGTTGAAAGTACAGAATTTAAAAGATTGAAAAATCTTTTTAAAAACAGATCTAAAAATCATCTCCAGCTAACCATATACAAAAATGAATAGGGCACACAATTCGTCCATTATATAAGACATATTCATGAAATTTGAGACACACAGACCAGTAAGTCGTATTTCATCAGAAAAATCTCATAGTTTAAGATGAGTACATCCCTGAGAAATCCTTTTTAAATTTTCAAGTCTTTTTAAAGTTGTGTCAGTGAAGATTTAATTAACTATCAAGTTAGGAAGGAAAAAAAAGGGAATTTTATTCAAACCAAACTGAGGATTATAACCAAGGAAGCAGCTTCTCAGAAAGTTCTGAGAACTGCTCCACCTGTTAGAAGTTGAAGGCACAGTAATACGCATTTTTTTTAGAGACAAAGGATCATATATAAAAATAATGTACTGATACTTTGTGTAAAGTTCACCAAGGATCCATGGTCCAGGTAAGCAGTACAAAACAAGCAGAAAGTCACTGTGACCCCCTACAGAGCTGGGAAAGAGCACTATTCTTTTAAGAAGTTACACAGATAGCATCAGAAGAAAAAAATACTGATTTTTACAGCCAGGCAGGCATTCCCATCTCTGAGGAGCTCTGGTTAGCCTGTAATGCAGATATACGCTGCATATTAGGGAGGGAGGAGGATAAAACAAAGACAGAGGATTTTATCTTTAATTTCTCTTGTCCTGTCTTATTTCATCAGTTGAATTTTATTTCATTAATTGACTTTCCAAATACGGATCTTAAACTCTTGTAATAAAGTGGAACTGTACCTGCACTTTCAGAAATGCAAACATTTAGGTCCATATTGATCCTGAAAGGTGGAGGGGTGGTGTGTAACCAAAAGATGCCAAGCGTATGGCATATTTGTATTCAATGACTGTATCTAGTTGGAGATTTTAAACTGCATCACAGAATTTATTCTAAACCACAATTCAAAGGCTCCATCTTATTGAATTCCTCTCTCAACAAATACACAAGTCCAATTATTACATAATTTAACCCAAGCTTTCCAGATTTTAGAATGCCACAGATATTATCACTATAAATTTAATCTGTCTTTCTGATATTCATCATGTTTTCTATATTCTTCCACTTATTTATGCAAATTATTATTATTACTAAATTGCAGGTACTAAAATACCAATGCTGTGGAATACTTTTTCCAAACATATGTACTATGGTATTTAGGCAAATATTCAAAAGAGAACATTACATCCAACAATTAGGACTAATTAAACACCTATTAACAAACAGTTCTAGTATAAGAAAGTCTTTGGATAAAATGATTATGTATAGCCACTTTAAAAAAAAAATCCTTGCTTCACTTAAGCATCTGGAGATCAGCTAGAGTTTCTAAAATACCCACACATTATAGAAAGAAACATTAAACTCAAAATATAATGAGAAAACAAATGGAGAAAACATCAATTATCAAATTAAATCAAGTTCATCAGTAAATAAAGCAAATAAATAATGATTCACTACATAATTAAGCGATTTTGAATGTGGGAGAAAAATGATGAAAACAAATGAAGAAAATGCTCCAAGCATCCCTATTGAAAAAGAAAACTCACCTGAAGAACTTCTAGCTCTCTTTCCTTTGCGCTTATCTTCTCAGGTATCAGGAGAGGCTCGCTTTTCTCACAGCTCTCCTGGCTGATGAGCGTGTCTGCGTAGTTGGGCTGCGGGAAGATCACGTGACTCCCTCGAGAGTCCGCGGTGAGCGAGACCTCGTGCGAATAGGTCTGAAGGAAAGCCCGCACCCCGTCCACGCCCACAAAGTGAGAGGCGGGCAAGCCTGCCAACCCGCTGCCCGAAGCCTGCAGGGTGCGCGAAGTGTACCAGCGCCGCAGTCTGAGAGTCAGCAGCGCGATGACAAAGGCGAGGAAGACGCAGGAGACCGAGGCCACAGCCACCACCAGGTACAAAGTGAGCCCTGAGTCGTCAGGGTCAGTGGAGGGTTCGAGGCTGCCCAAGTCGGCCAGCACATCTGGGATGCTGTCAGCCACAGCCACCGTGAGCGTGACCGTGGCCGAGAGAGGGGGCTGGCCGTGATCTTGGACCACCACCACCAGGTTCTGCTTGATTGCATCTCTGTCCAGCAGCGCCCGCGCTGTGCGCACCTCGCCTGTGTGCAGCCCCACTGTGAAGAGTCCTGGCTCGCTGGCCTTGAGCAGGCGGTAGGACAGCCAGGCGTTCTGTCCTGAGTCTCTGTCCACTGCCACCACCTTGGTGACCAGGTAGCCAGGCTCTGCAGAGCGGGGTGCCAGCTCCACACCCGTGGAGCCATCGATGGGGAGGGCAGGATACAAGATTTCAGGTGCGTTGTCGTTCTGGTCCAGGATGAACAGGCTCAGGGACACATTGCTGCTGAGTGGAGGGTCTCCATTGTCACTGGCTGTCACCCACAGTTGCAGTTCTCTAACCTGCTCATAGTCAAAAGACCTCAGTGCATACAGGGCTCCCGTGTCAGAGTTGATGGACACATAGGATGACAGAGGCGTTCCCTGAAATTTGTCCTCAGCCAGAGCATAAGTGACCTGGGCGTTGTTGCCGCTGTCGGGATCGTGGGCATTCACAGAGAAGATCGAGATGCCTCTGGGGTTGTTTTCTGGGATGTAGGTGTAGTATGAGGTGTGAAGGAAAATGGGAGGGTTGTCGTTGATGTCTGCCACTTTCAGGAAGATGTGGTTTTCTGTAGACAGTGGTGGATTTCCACAGTCAGTGACAGTTACTGTGATGTTGTAATCTGAGATCTCTTCTCTGTCCAGGGCTCTAGTTGTCAATAAGTGATAGTAATTATCAACTGACTTTTCCAGTTTAAAGGGCAAGTTCCTGGGAATAGAACACACAATCTCGCCATTCTCTCCAGAATCACCATCATGTACGCTAAACAGCGCAATTATGGTTCCCGGAAGACAGTCTTCAGAGACGGTACTGGACAGAGAGGTGAGGAGTACTTCAGGCGCATTGTCATTCACGTCCTGTACTGTGATTAGTACCTTAGCGCTGGCAAGAAGAGCACCTCCATCCTGAGCTACCACTTCCATGTTATAGAATCTGGATTCTTCATAATCCAGTGGTTGCACAGTTGAGATTTCACCCAAGTTGGACTCAAGTTGGAAAGTCTCTGAAATTTTTTCTTCTTCATTGCGAAAAGAGTATGTCAATTTCCCATTTATTCCCTCATCTGGATCCGTAGCAGTTAGTGTGAGCAGCCGAGTGCCGACAGCTATGTTCTCTGGAACACTCACTCTGTACTCAGGTTGGGTGAACAGGGGAGCATTATCGTTTGCATCGAGGACCATCACGTGGATGTGCGTGGTACCAGAGAGTATGGGGTCTCCGCCATCTAGAGCTGTGAGGAGGAGATCGTGAACAGGTACTTTCTCGCGATCCAAGGGCTGTTCCAGTACCAGTTCTGGATATTTCTGTCCATCTCCTCCGCTTTTCTCATCCAAAGAGAAGTGTATATTGGAGCTGAGCTGGTACCTCTGGAGGGAGTTCACACCCACATCCGCATCTCGAGCGAAGGGAAGTACTAATGGTGTTCCCACTGCCGCATTTTCATTGACTTTTACTTTTACTTCCTCATCCCGGAAACGCGGGAAGTTATCATTAATATCGGTTATTTCTACTTCTACCCCATACATTTTCATTTTATTCTCAACCAAGATGTTAAAACTCACTAGACACCGCGCGCTCTGAGCGCAGAGCTCCTCCCGGTCTATCCTGTCTGCAGTGACTAAGCTGCCGCTTCGCGGATTCAGAGCAAAGAGTTGCGTCCTACCTCTGGAGACGATGCGGACTCCGCGCTCCTCCAGCTCCCGGGGCTCCAGCCCGAGATCCTTGGCGATGTTACCCACGAAGGAGCCTTTGTCCAGCTCCTCTGGTACCGAGTAGCGGATGTGCCCGGCCCCAGCTTCCCACAGCGTCCCCAGGAGAATGAAGAGCAGGAACGGCTCACTGCAGCCCCAACCCCTCAGTGGATCCGCCATTGCCTCTCTCAGACCAGTTTTCTCTTAGTCCTGGTTCCAGCCTGCTGTTTCCTTATTTCTCTAAAGCCAACGGGAACAATTCCCTTATGAGAAGAGAGGCGCGGGAGGGCGACTTCCCAGGAGCTTCTCTGATCGGCGCGTGTTTTGTGCGGAAGGAGCGGAGTCTGATCGCATCAGCGGCAGCTTTATTCCCACTTGGTGAACAGCGACGCTCAGAGTTCTAACTAGTTACTACACCAATTCTGTTTTCATGTCAAAAATGTTTAATTATATTTTATTTTTAATAATTTTCTGTATCCTTAATAGATTACATGACATTGTTTATATAAAAATAATATTTAATTCTGAAATAACAAAAGACTTCTACAAGATTAATTCTGAGATTAATATAATTATTCTTTTTTACTTTTTTAAAAATTCTTATTTATTCTTTGAAGAGAGAATTAAGTGATTAGAGGGTGTTCCTATTGTTCAAATGGGGCAGGTTTCTTCTTCTTTGGTTTATGGCAGAAACTCTGATGAACCATGCACATCATATAGATTGGAAAGGGACCAGACATAGATTTTGGTCTGGGGTGAGGGGTGGTTTGGAGATCAGGCAGAATTGGTTCTCCCCCGCTCTGCCTGTGAGAGAGTCACCTGGAGAGTCACTCGAGAGCTTGTTAGAAAGGAAATGCTGGTGGGCCCAGAACTGCTGATTCAGTTAGTCTGGAGTCAGGCCTGAGAATTGCACTTTTTACTATTTAAAAAAATGTTTTTATTTGGAGGATAATTGTTTTACAGTGTTGTGTTAGTTTCTAAATACAACACAAATCAGCCATAAGTATACATATATCCTCTCCCTCTCTTTTTTACTTCTTTAGAAAGTTTTATTTAATGTGCCATTGAGCCTATGCCCTTTATTCACTTACTTATATTGAGCCCATCTAATTAGGACATCAGAAGTTTTTGTAGGCTTTAAGATCTCATTTTTAATTAGGATATGTTTATGAAAATATGCCCATTTGTACATAAGAACACCAAAAAAACAATCCTAGCTCTCAATAGACCTTTGAAAAAAGGCCCACTGTATTATGCAAATTGTATTAGTTGTCATATGCAGAGGAAATAAAGGGTTTTTAGTTTTTTTTGCTTTTTGTTACTTCTGAAGTCTGAGAAAGTTTCAAGATTTTCACACTTGGCAGCTACACTATATCACATTGAGAGTTCGAGTTGAATTAACTATGCGTTATTTATATTTTCTAATTACTATGTCTGAGTTGGAGTTAGATGTTTTACAGTTACACCTGGGGAAAATCAGTATAGTGATTGTGGCTGAAAAGGATTTAGTTCATCACCCAAACAGAAAAACAAGTCCAGATACTTATCATTGAGCAGGCAGTAAGTGGCCTTTCTATTAAGACAGATATTTAATGTTATCATCTTTATATGATAGCAAAAAAGAAATATGTCATGACTAAAAAGAAAGGTGATTTCAGAGAGTCCATTAAGTGAGAGAGCAATTTTTACTTAAAGACACCTCACAGGAAAATGAAGAAAATAAAAGTATTTTACATTTATATCTAGAAAACTTTAAAAATGAAGTTTTAAGTAAACTGTGAGAAAAGGTCACAAAAATTTTCTCAATGTATGATTTTTCAAAAGAGCAATTTGTTACTGTACATGACAGAGAAAACATTTCTCCCATTTATTAAACACATTCTTATTAGCAGACACTGCATACCTCAAACTTTGCATGACCTTTTAAAATAGATCTGGGATCCCAAGACACTTAGCTTGTAAAGATGCTTAGAGTGCTGGTGTTCATGTCAGTCCTACCTATGCTCTGCTGTTGACAGGCCATATCATTGACTAAAATTCTTCTTTCTTGGGTTCTCAGTTTTCCAAACTAGTGAGATTGGGAGATCTCTTTACTCTTAAGTACTATACTTCTAAGAGGAAGCATAGCTAAAACGAATGAAACTAATATAAAGACTCTGAAGGAAAAACAAAGAGCTTAAGTTCTCAACAGTTATAAACTTCCAGAGGGAAGGAACGTAAAGATGAGGAAGAAACCAAAGTATCTTATGTAGAAAAGTTTGTAACTATGGGTAAATAAGGGGCTTCCCAGGTGGCTCAGTGGTAAAGAATCTGCCTGCCAATGCAGGAGATGCAAGAGGTGTGAGTCCGATCCCAGGGTCCTGAAGATCTCCTGGAGAAGGAAATCATAACCTACTCCAGTATTCCAGGATAATCCCAAGGACAGAAGAACATGGTGGTCTACATCCATAGAATCGTAAAGAGTTAGACACGACTGAACAACTGAGCACCCACACGGATAAATAAATCCCACCCATAAGATAGGCTGCTGCTGCTGCTAAGTCACTCTGTGCGACCCCAGAGACGGCAGCCCACCAGGCTCCCCCATCCCTGGGATTCTCCAGGCAAAACACACTGGAGTGGGTTGCCATTTCCTTCTCCAAGGCATGAAAGTGAAAAGTGAAAGTGAAGTCGCTCAGTCCTCTCCGACTCTTCGCAACCCCATGGACTGTAGCCTACCAGGCTCCTCCCCTCCACCCATGGGATTTTCCAGGCAAGAGTACTGGAGTGGGTTGCCACTGCCTTCTCCATAAGATAGGCAACCTATGTCAAAGATTTGCTTAAATAAGACTAAGACGTTTAGGCAAAAAAAAAAAAAAAAAAAATTAAATTCTACCTACAAAACAATGAAATATGAATTGAAGACTTCTACTCCACTCAGGTGATTTATTAAGAAACATTGAAACCGCAAAATAAGTGAATTGAATTAAAACTCACCTTTAAAATAGTATCCGAGGCAAATGGGACACCAGCATCTCCATGATTAGTACTTGGCACCCAAGAGGCATCTTCGCAGAGGAGATCCTGAGGGGGAACCACTTCTGGGGTGATATTGAGAAAATTAAATTCCGTCTTAGCTGATTGAGAGGCAACGCACAGATTGTAGGAATAGGGCAACGTTCCCTCACTGTAGTGGGGGAGAACTCCAGGTGCAGACTTGACACAGAGACCAGGCTTAAAGCAGCCCCAAGCAGCAGGGCTGGAGGAGCGTCGCAGGTGCAGGGCGACCGCCAGAATCACCGCGAGGAGGAAAAGCACCGAGATCAAGGCCAAGGCCACCACCAGGTAAAACTGCAGCTCAGCTTGGGGGTCAGACGGCGTGGGCTGGTCGCTGAGGTCCGGCAGCGCCTCCTGCAGGCTGTCGGCGAAAACCAGGAGCAGCGTGGCGGTGGCCGAGAGGGGCGGCTGTCCCCCATCGCGCACAGCGACCAGCAGGCGCTGGCGGGCCGCGTCCCTGTCGCCCAAGGCCCTCGCCGTGCGCACCTCGCCCGTGCGCAGCCCCACGCTGAACAGTCCGGGCTCGCTGGCCTGCAGCACGTGGTAGGACAGCCAGGCGTTGTGTCCAGAATCGGCGTCCACCGCCACCACTTTGGTGACTAGGTAGCCGGGCTGCGCGGCGCGGGGCACCGTGTCGAAGAGCGCCGAGCCGTCGGGCCCCAGCGCCGGGTACAGGACCCTGGGCGCATTGTCGTTGCGGTCGCCCACCAGCACGCGCAGGCTCACGTTGGAGCTGAGCGCTGGCGAGCCGTGGTCGCGGGCCTGCAGCGTCAGTTCGAAGGCGCGAAGCTGCTCGTGGTCGAAGGCGCGCTGTGCGAACACCACGCCGCTCTGCGGGTTCACGGACACGTAGGACGACAGCGCGCGCGGCTCCAGGTCGCTGGCCACGATGGAGTAGGAGACGTGGCCATTGGGCCCTAGGTCAGGGTCGGAGGCGCTGACATGCGCGATGGAAGCTCCAGGTGGGTTGTTTTCTGGCACGTGGACCACGTAGGAGGCCTGGTGGAAAACCGGAGTGTTGTCGTTGACATCTGCGATGTGCAGGGTGATGGTTATACTAGAAGAAAGGGGCGGATTACCTCTGTCGGTGGCCATTACTGTGATATTGTATTCTGAGATCTCCTCTCGGTCCAAGGTCTTGTCTGTTGTTAGCTTGTAATAGTTCTTCAAGTAAGATTTCAATATAAACTCGGCCTTTCCCAAAATTTGGCAGTAAACTTCCCCATTTTCTCCAGAGTCTCTATCTTTAGTTTTTATCAAGGCGATCAGTGTTCCTGGTGGTGAATCCTCTGGTAGGGGAGTAAATACTGAAGTCACAATCATTTCAGGTGCACAATCATTCTCATCAAGAATGTCGACTTGGACACTGCAGTGGGCTGCTAGATCTCCAGGATCTTTCGCTTCTATACGGAGAGTGTAACTATTAGCAATTTCAAAATCAAAATCATCATTTGACGTGATTTCTCCTGTTCTTTGATTTAAGTTAAAAAACTGTTTCACTTGTTCATCCACATTATGAAAGGAGTAGGTGATCTCCGCGTTGACTCCTTCGTCCTGATCGGTGGCTGTCACTCGAAGTACTAAGAAGCCAGGTGGCACACCCTCTTGCAGGCTGACTCTGTACACGTCCTGGCTGAACACCGGGGGGTTATCATTGGCATCTGTAACTTGGATTTGGATCTGGGTGGTGCCACTCTGGGGTGGGTCCCCACCGTCTACAGCTGTCAGTAGCAGTTGATGAAAATTCTGCTCTTCTCTGTCCAGAGAATGTTTCAGAATCAGCTCAGGATATTTATGTCCATCTGGAGTCTGTATCTCTCTGAGATCAAAGTACTCATTGCCATTAAGGTAATATCTTTGCAGTGAATTAGGACCAGCATCCGAATCTAGTGCCGGGTCTAGTGGAAATGTTTTACCTGGCTTAGTGGATTCTCCAATTTTTAAATCAATCTTACTCTGTTTGAATAGCGGAGTATTGTCATTTATATCCTCTACTATTACTGTTACGTGGAAAATATTAAGTGGGTTTTCGGCGACAGTATCGAAATCTAGAACGCACAGAGGCTTCCTCCCACAAATCTCTTCTCGGTCTATTCTGTTACTCACAAGTAATTCACCGCTTTCAGGTTTTACAACGAAATATTCCTTCTCCGCGCTAATCCGCAGCTTCCTGGCCGACAAGTCCGGGACACTGAGCCCTAGATCTTTAGCGAGATTTCCTACAACCGAGTTTTTGGCCAGCTCCTCGGGAATTGAGTAGCGAATTTGGTTTGGGAGAGCCCCGCGGAATAAAGATAGCAGGAACAGTAACAGTACCTGCCGCCACCGCGTCCGGCCGCTCGTCTCAGTGCTCAGCCTCATCCCGTCTCCCTCCACTGCTGCTCTGCTTCTTGGTCGGGAGGAGAAATAAGCCCTCCGGGGTGGCAAAATCCGGGGTAGGGTCACTTTTTCCTGCTTTTGTTTCTTGTATCCAAACCAGTACTGGCCTCCTCTGTTTGAGCAGGAAGTCAACCTCTTAGAGGCTCCCAAATGCATCTCTGATTATCTTCTCTCCCTTCTTTTGACCTACAGCGACGCCCAGAGGTTTTTCCCAGAAACTGCACTAATGTGTTCTAAAGGTGTTGCAAAAAACTATTTTTTTTTCTCCTTTTTTAAAAAAAAAAAAACTTAAAAGGAATATTTGTTTTTAAATAGGCATACATTCATAAAGTTCCAGATTCAAAAGGTACACATGTCATGTTTTCCTGGCTCTCCCTCTCTTTAAACAACACATTTCTCTCAGGAGAAATCAGTGTTATGTTTTTAGAGTATTATTCCATTAGTGTGTTTTGTATCATTCAGTAGAATTTTATAAATGTTCTCCCTTTATAGGGAGACACAAAATGAAGTAAACAATATTCCATGTTCTACATCTTGCTTCTTTCACTCATTATGTCTTGAAGATAACATTTTCTGACAGTAGTACATAAAGAGGTTTCCTATTTTTTAATTTCTTATAGTTATGCACTAGCCCATCATATAATTGTGCAACAATTTAACCAGAAATATTATTTTATAAAAGAAACCCGATGTATACTCAAACAACAATGTATTTTTCATGTTATACTAGTTATAAATAACCTACCTACCTCCTAGGCACCGAAAAAAAAAAAAAAGTATCACTCTGATTCTAGAAATGCATTTTAAATGCAAGAATCCAAATATGTCTGTCATAGTCTCAGGACAAGTGATATTTCCAAATTATATTTTTAAGCTTCACTATTTTAAATGATCTCTCCTCACATACGATTTGCTTCTCAATATACATTTATTATCAGTATTTTCTTTTTCCACTCTCCATGCCAGTTACATGTATCATACACATTCTTCTTTTACTCTATGGATTGCACCACAATTTCCCATGAAGACAAAGGCATTTAGAAACTCAAACTCTTCTTCTTAAGCTTAATTGAGGCATAGTCCAATTAAGCTTTCCTTAGAAATCAAAAAGGGTCTCACAGTGATACCATAATAGGTAATTTAGAAGTTATTAAAATCACTTCTGCAATCTATTAAATATGAGTGGAATTAAATTGGTAATATTTTTGACAATCACCTGCACCAAAGAAATCATACATAGTCACTTCACATCACAAACTGTAAAATCACAATATGTGAAATGTACCAATCTGATTGAGAAATTATCCCTGTGAAAGTTATATCCAAAATTTAAATATATTCTCCAATATTTATAAGTTGTTATTGTTTAATCATAATGGAAAACACCTGTCTCAAAGGAAAGAGAAGCAAATTTCAAGCAAAACACAGTAGGGTGTAAAGAGGAAATTTAAAAATACTCAATAGAGATGAAACAATAGCCTCATACAAGAGAATGTGTTAATATGAATTTACACAATTGCTTCCTATTTTACAATTCTAGTCTATCCTTTCAGTAATGCCTAAAGAATAATGGCTTTAAAGATGTGAGATGTTACAAGTATAAAATTAAGAAATTGCTACTGACAGTGTAACCAAATGAAGGTTACAAAGGATAAATAACAACTGAAGAATCATCTGTCTTTCCACTTTAAAGCAACAGAATACAAAAAAAAAAGTGTTTTATTGATCTATATATGTACACACACACACACACATATATATATGAAATATAATTGGAGACATTTATGGAGTTCTCTCCCTACGTTTCAGTGTGGCAAGATTTGACTCACCTGATTGAGACTGGATTCTCCTTTTGTTTCCAGTAAATCTTGAGATATCAGGAGAGGCTCGCTTTTCTCACAGCTCTCCCTACTGATGAGCGTGTCCGCGTAGTTCGGCTGCGGGAAGATCACGTGACTCCCCCGAGAGTCCGCCGTGAGCGAGACCTCGTGCGAATAGGTCTGCAGGAAAGCCCGCACCCCGTCCACGCCCACAAACTGAGACGCCGGCACGCCAGCCAACCCGCTGCCCGAAGCCTGGAACAGACGCGACGTGTGCCAGCGCCGCAGTCTGAGAGCCAGTAGCACAATGACAAAGGCGAGGAAGACACAGGAGACCGCGGCCACCGCCACCACCAGGTAGAGTGTGAGGCCTGAGTCGTCAGGGTCCACTGAGGGCTTCAGGCTGCCTAGGTCAGTCAGGATGTCTGGGATGCTGTCAGCCACAGCCACCGTGAGCGTGACGGTGGCCGAGAGAGGGGGCTGGCCGTGGTCCTGGACTGCCACCACCAGGCTCTGCTTGAGCGCGTCTCTGTCCAGCAGGGCCCGCGCTGTGCGCACCTCGCCCGTGTGCAGCCCCACGGCGAAGAGCCCTGGGTCACTGGCCTTGAGCAGGCGATAGGACAGCCAGGCGTTCTGTCCCGAGTCTCTGTCCACTGCCACCACCTTGGTGACCAGGTAGCCAGGCTCTGCGGAGCGGGGTGCCAGCTCCACACCCATGGAACCATCAGTGGGGAGGGCGGGGTATAGGATTTCGGGTGCATTGTCATTCTGGTCCAGCACAAATATGCTCACAGACACGTTGGTGCTGAGGGGTGGGTCCCCGCTGTCACTAGCAGTCACCAGTAGCTGCAGGTCTCTAACTTGCTCATAGTCAAAGGACTGCAAAGCATACATGACTCCAGTGTCCTTGTTTATAGAGACGTAGGTGGAGAGAGGCGACCCCTGCAGTGTGTCCTCAGCCAGAGAGTAAGTGACCCTTGAATTCTGGTTACTATCAGGGTCCTGGGCTGTCACAGAGAAGATGGAGGCTCCCCTGGGGTTGTTTTCTGGAATGTAGGCCATGTAGGAAGCATAAGGAAAGGCAGGTGGATTGTCATTGACGTCTGCCACATTTAGTGAGATGTATGTTTCTGTAGACAATGGCGGAGTTCCGTGGTCAGTGGCAGTTACAGTGATGTTATATTCTGACACCTCTTCCCTATCTAGAGCCCTGAGTGTCAACAACTGATAATAATTTCCATAGGTCTTTTCAAGTGTGAACGGCAGGTTATCCAGAATGGAACACGTGACAAGGCCATTCTCTCCTGAATCACTGTCATGCACATTGAAAAGTGCAATTACTGTGCCTGGGGAAGAAGTTTCTTGGATAGAGCTGGTGAGAGATGTAACTGTGACTTCTGGAGCATTGTCATTTACATCCAGAATTGTCACCAGCACCTTACTTCTGGCTCGGAGACCAGGTCCATCATGGGCTTCTACATCTATATCATAGAATCCAGAGTCCTCATAATCCAAACCTCCCAATATCGTTATGTCCCCAGTCAGAGAATTCAACTGGAATAGCTGGGATATTTTATCTCTTACTTTCCGGAAAGAATATGTGACTTCTCCATTGGCTCCTTCATCTGGATCAGTGGCTTTTACAGTGAGTAGCCTGGAGCCCACCGTCACATTCTCCCGCACACTGATGTGGTACTCGGGCTGAGTGAATACCGGGGCATTGTCGTTGGTATCCACAAGTGTTACAAGAATCCTGGCAGTGCCAGAGTAAACCGGGTCGCCTCCGTCAAAGGCGGTCAAAATGAGGTGGTGAACCGCCTCTTCCTCACGGTCCAGGGCGTGCTCCAGTACCAGCTCAGGATACTTAATCCCATCAGCTCCGCTTTGCACGTCTAGGGAGAAGTGGACATTCGAGCTGAGCTGGTAACCCTGTAGGGAGTTTATCCCTATATCCGGATCAAAAGCTTCAGGAAGAGGAAACCTTGTCCCAGGGTTTTCACTTTCAGCGACTTTTATTTCCCTTTGCTCTGCCCCAAAGTCGGGCGCATTATCATTAACATCAATTATTTCCACTTCAACTCCAAAAATCTTCACTTTGTCTTCTAAGAGAATCTCTAGGTTTACTACGCATTTGGGAGATCTGTCACAGAGCTCCTCCCGATCTATCCTGCCCGCGGTGACCAAGCTGCCACTTCGCGGGTTCAGAGCAAAGAGCTGCGTCCTACCTCTGGAGACGATGCGGACTCCGCGCTTCGCCAGCTCCTGGGGTTCCAGCCCCAGGTCCTTGGCGATGTTGCCCACGAAGGAGCCCTTTTCCATCTCCTCAGGCACCGAGTAGCGGATCTGTTCGGCCCGGATTTTCCACAGGGCCCCCAGGAGAACACAGATCCAGATTAGCCGGTTGCATCTTGGGCAGAAAGGAGGAGACGCCATGACAGCTCCGCGGCGGAATAGCTTGCGCGCTTGGGTGTTCCCTTGGTGGAGGCTTGGGGATTCCCAGGATCTTTGGGGTCTAGGATAAGGTGCTTTCACCGTTGGATGTTGGAGCTCTCGGGGGTCCTGTTCGAAGAAGCTTTCTAAAACCCCAAAGCCAGTGCGTTGTGATGCAGAAATCTTGTGGTACGGATTAAATTCCTGGTTCTTTTTTCCCCCGATTGGTGAACAGCGACACTCAGAGTCCTAACCTGTTACTGCAATCTATTCTTGGTAAAGAAAGGATCGCTTGTACACCATTTCTTTTCCGTGTTCAATTTTCTCCAAAATAATCAAAACCAAACATCTGCTGTTTAATTTGCAGTGAAAATCTATAATTGATCCAAAGCTTCCTGTACAGTAAGCCTGATAAAGTAATTTGTTTTTTCAGAGACAAGTTTTTTTGAAGAATTTTTCTACCTCTTTTAAGTTTGTTGCATTATTCTCATAGCTCAATTTCAATTTGCATTGCAAAAAGGATATGTTTACCCCTCCCCAAAAGCAAGGTTATACTTGAAAAATAGAAGAATAAATAGTTGAAAAGACAGTGTCCAAGAAGTTGGAGATCTGGGTTCTAGTCCCAACCTACACAGAAACAAGTTTTCTCACATGATTGACCCTTTAAAATCTGGGGCAAGTTTTTAATTCCCTTGTTAGAAAATATCTACTGTTTAGGAGCTAGTTTTACCCCTTTGCAAATGGGCTTGACAAATATGATAATAGCTTTGGGAAGGATATTTGTTCATTGATTTTATATAAGAAGATTTGAGACCACAGGTTATGTCTGTGAGGATCATGTTCACAGTGAGTCCTCAAACTCTAGAATAGCATATTTCATTGAGTATATACTCGAATAATTTTTCAATGCTTAACGAACGAGTCATTAATGAAGCTGCAAAACCTAAAACAAGGCATAAATAACTGATGTTAAAAGAAGTAATAAAGGTAAAAAGAAAAGTTAAACTGAAGCACTATAAAGAGCATATGGTGTTTCAGTGATCTTCTCCATATTAGGACACATCCAGAAGGTATTATCTTACTATTACTTATAACTTTAGTTTTGATTTTAGAAATAATTGGTAAAAAGGAAATATTTTAATAATTATATTATCATTGCATGTTTTATAGCTTTCTTATTAATGAATACTTAGAGCAGTTTACTAATCTGAGAAAATTTGAGATAAAGCAGCAAGTACTCAGTTCTTTAATTATTACTCACATAATATTTAGTTTCTAGAAATTACTCATAAATTTTGACCAGACTCAAAACTCCATTAATTATTCAGAGCTTTTAAAATTCTCTGACTTTGGAGAGTAGGTTGAAGGTATTTTTCACAGTCCTCAAAAAACCCACAACTTTCTGGGGGTTGGGAGGTAAAATATAATGTTTTGAAAAAAATTTGACTCACTTATCAGAAGTCTATGTTAAAAAATTATGGAAAAGTCTCTGTATGCAAAAAAATGTCCATTACATTCCTCATTATAGCAGTGACAAAGTAGATAGGGTACAAAAACTAATTATTTAAGGATGGTCAAGGAAATTACTCTTGACAGTTTACAAAATGGGAAAAAAGACCCAAAGTTAGTGATTCAAATATGAAACCTGTCAGTTTTTGCTATGTATGATAAAGCAAAAAGTGCTGAGACTTAATTATTGAAGGTTATATTAATACATCACAGAAAAAGATAAACAACTAAAATGTATTTGATGAAAATGAACAAAAATTTTAACTTAAGAAGAAAGAAATGTTAGTACGTTTAAAAAAAAAGGCACATTACACATCAACTATGTAAGGGCAGTGCTATTACTAAGGGCGGTGACAGAAAAAGCTGTTTTTAGCAGGATTTGCTGATGTATAGAAATGCCAAGAGTGCAAATTGAGAAGTAACAACCAGTAATAATTAACCATCAAGACTACTGAGCAATCAAGAAACCAATCTCAACCCATCCAACATACCTCCTCTCCCACTACCATCACTAGAACAGTGAACAAGGACCGAAATTAATGATGCACTATTGAAAATAAAATACAGCAATAAAATTTAATTAAGTCTGCAAAAACTCACGTGATGGGAAAAAGAGGAATCATAGGCGATTTGGGGATCTTCATTACTGGTACCTATATTCATAGAGGGATCTTCACCTAGCAGATCCCCAGGGGGAGCCGTTTCCAGGGTCACATTGTGAAAATTAAATTCTGTCTTAGCTGATTGTGAAGCAACGCACAGATTGTAGGAATAGGGCAATGTTCCCTCACTGTAGTTGGGGAGAACCCCAGGTGCAGACTTGGAACTGAGACCAGGCTTAAAGCAGCCCCAAGCAGCAGGGCTGGAGGAGCGTCGCAGGTGCAGGGCGACCGCCAGAATCACCGCGAGGAGGAAAAGCACCGAGATCAAGGCCAAGGCCACCACCAGGTAAAACTGCAGCTCAGCTTGGGGGTCAGACGGCGTGGGCTGGTCGCTGAGGTCCGGCAGCGCCTCCTGCAGGCTGTCGGCGAAAACCAGGAGCAGCGTGGCGGTGGCCGAGAGGGGCGGCTGTCCCCCATCGCGCACAGCGACCAGCAGGCGCTGGCGGGCCGCGTCCCTGTCGCCCAAGGCCCTCGCCGTGCGCACCTCGCCCGTGCGCAGCCCCACGCTGAACAGTCCGGGCTCGCTGGCCTGCAGCACGTGGTAGGACAGCCAGGCGTTGTGTCCAGAATCGGCGTCCACCGCCACCACTTTGGTGACTAGGTAGCCGGGCTGCGCGGCGCGGGGCACCGTGTCGAAGAGCGCTGAGCCGTCGGGCCCCAGCGCCGGGTACAGCACCCTGGGCGCGTTGTCATTGCGGTCGCCCACCAGCACGCGTAGGCTCACGTTGGAGCTGAGCGCTGGCGAGCCGTGGTCGCGGGCCTGCAGCGTCAGTTCGAAAACGCGTAGCTGCTCGTGGTCGAAGGCACGCTGTGCGAACACCACGCCACTCTGCGGGTTCACGGACACGTAGGACGACAGCGCGCGTGGCTCCAGGTCGCTGGCCACGATGGAGTAGGAGACGTGGCCATTGGGCCCCAGGTCAGGGTCGGAGGCGCTGACATGCGCGATGGAAGCGCCAGGCGGGTTATTTTCTGCCACGTGGACCACATACGTGGCCTGGTGGAAAACCGGAGCGTTGTCGTTGACATCGCGGATATATAGGGTGACGCTTGTACTGGAGGAAAGGGCAGGCTTGCCTTTGTCAGTGGCTGCGATGGTGACATTGTACTCTGCCTTCTGCTCTCGGTCTAGGGCACCATCAATCACTAGTTTGTAGTAATTCTTAGAGGTGGATTCTAATTTGAAGGGAACTTCTTCCTGAACATAGCATGTTACCAAACCATTTTGCTCAGAATCCTGGTCTTGAACTTTAATGAGGGCTATTACAGTTCCCAGGTCTGAGCCCTCAGGAATCTGGTTAGAGAAGGACATGAATGTCACCTCTGGGGCATTGTCATTCTCATCAACAATTTCAATCTGAACATTACAGTGAGCCGTGTGTACTCCTCCATCCTTGGCTTCAACACCCAACATGTATCTACTTGTCTCTTCAAAGTCCAATGTACCATTGGTTGTGATGTCACCAGTATTTGGATTGAGAATGAAGAGGAGGCTGGTAGTTGCTGGGGCATTGAGGAAGGCATAGGTGATTTCTGCATTAATGCCCTCGTCCTGGTCAGTGGCCATCACGTGCAGCACGGAGGTTCCCCAGGGCACATTTTCTTGGAGGCTAACCCTGTAAGTGTCCTGGCTGAACACTGGAGCATTATCATTGGCATCAGTGACCTGTATCCTGATCAGGGTAGTGCCACTTAGAGGTGGGTCCCCACCATCCATGGCAGTCAGGATTAAATGGTGGGAATTCTGCTGTTCTCTGTCCAGAGGTTTTTCCAGCAGTAACTCTGGGTATTTACTTCCATCAGGACTTTCCTTCATTGACAGAGAGAAGTGCTCATTGTGGCTGATGAAATATTTCTTCAGTGAGTTACCATCTACATCTGCATCTTGTGCAGAATCCAGAGGGAATTTTACCCCTGGTAAGGCTAACTCAGAGATTTCCAAGTCAATGCTTTTTGCAATGAAACGTGGTGCATTGTCATTAATATCTTGAATTGCAACACTTACATGGAAAATAGTCATTGGATTGTCAGCAACCATTTCAAATTCTACAGCACACTCAGATTTTCTCCCGCAAATCTTCTCTCGATCTATCCTGCCACTCACTAGCAAATCCCCATTCTCTGCTCTCACACTGAAAAAGTCCTCTGCACTAATCCGCAGTTTTCGAGCTGGCCACTCCTGGACACTGAGCCTTAGATCCTTGGCCAGGTTCCCCACCCATGAGCCCTTGTCCAGCTCCTCTGGAATAGAGTACTGGATCTGCTGGGAGATTGCCCCGAGCAACAATGACAGCAGGAAGAGAAACAGTACCTGACTTTTCATTGTTTCAGCTTTTCTGAAGCTCCTAAGCATTTCTTGAACTTCCTGGGAAGCTGCTCTTCAAGATGTCTCTGGAATGTTTAAATAATCAACACAGCACCCTGGACTTCTGTGATTTGAGGGTACGATTTGCAGAAGGTGCGTCTGCGTTCCGATGTGTACAGGACAAAGCAAGAAAGAAAACACTGCCGGCCACTCCTGCAGAACTGAAAACGTTTATCTTCCCTTTGGTCAACAGCGGCCCCAGGAGGTTGCCTGAGAAAACTGCATATTACCCAACTACCTATTCCTCAAAGTGTAAGCTCTTGAATCTATTAATATATATCTTGTCTTTTTATTTTTTAGAAAGAACAAACTATTCAAAATTTCCCTTCAAATCTGATATTGTCTAGATTTCCATCATCTTTTAAATGTTGCCATCATTTTATTCTTCTTTCTTCATTAAAGATTTTCCATAAAGCATACAGCTTTTATTTTGGAGGGCAAAAATATCTTCAGTGATTCTACTGTATTTATAAACACTGGCATGACTAGTATCATGACTAGTATGGATGTAACTAACTAGGTTATTGTTAGTGGATAAAAACATTTAATCTTTGGAAAACAGAGAAAGTAAAAATCCTAGACTTATTTTACTATATTGCTCAGCATTTTAACATATATGTAACCTTCCCATTAAGTACAAAGGAGCCTGACAGTTTGTTAAAGAGACCAATCTAGTATTTGAGCATACATCTGCTTTTATAAAACTAAATATTGTGTAAGTATATTTATTTTAGTGAAATCAGTGCTTTTTTTACTATATGATTTTATACACAAATACTCCTTAATGCAAATACTCAGTTCCAGTCAATTTATACATTAGTAAGTGTAATGAGTTTGATCACTGGTAAATCTTTGAGAGGAATCGAAAGTTCTTAGACACTCCCATTTTGAAACTTACGTATAATCCTTAAGCCAGTCTTAGGTAAGTAAAACAGACAGCACCTTTATTTCAAATGCACTACCAAATTAGATGCACAACCAAAAAATTTGTTGTTACCCTGCAGCTCTAATCCATACTCCTTTTACATTCCAGTCAAGACAGATTATTGTTTTCCTAAGACATCCTTTCCCTTGTTTGCCCTAGTTCATGTCTTGATACTTTCTGTTCCTTTTATTATAAACCCTCCTCCCCTTTTATTGTAATGAAGTCTTCAGTTCAGTTCAGTCAGTTCAGTTGCTCAGTCGTGTCCGACTCTTTGCGACCCCATGAATCGCAGCACACTAGGCCTCCCTGTCCATCACCAACTCCCAGAGTTCACTCAAACTCACGTCCATCTAGTCAGTGATGCCATCCAGCCATCTCATCCTCTGTCCTCCCCTTCTCCTCCTGCCCCCAATCCCTCCCATCCTTTTTAGTGAAAATGGCATGTCTGAGACCTCTTATTATCCATACAAATAGATGCCTTTGTACTCTATGTATTTTCCCAATATATGTGTAGGTTATATTTTATATTAAATTCTTAGAAAATTCTCTTAGTATCATAAAGATTTTTCCTAAAAAATATTCCAAAGGTAATGTGCCTTTTTTCCGCGATGCACTTGCAGGTTTGAGTGAGACTACACACTTCTCTGTTTTCAGCTATTTTGTTCAGGCTCTTTCGTCACCCACTTTTGAATGTTTCCCTTCGTAACACACTGAAGGAGAGATGTACTCCTTTGTTTAAGATCTAATGAAATCTATTTAGGCCTAATTTTGGATGACTCTGGTGTAACTTTATGGGTGAAAATAATTTAATAAATTTCAAAATGGGTCAACAATTTATAGCCCAAGAAAGTTGTAGGACTCCTGGGACTTCCCTGGTGCTCCAGTGGCTAACACTCCAAGCTCCCAATGCAGCAGGCCAGGTTGCATACCAGGTAAGGGAACTAGATCCCATATGCTACAAGGAAGATTGAAGATCCTGAGTGCTGTGACCAAGACCCAGTGCAGTCAAATAAATATAGAAATATTTTTAAAAAAAGTTTTAGGACTCCGTTTCCATGGTTGAAATGGACGGTCTGGAAATCTCTAAAGAGGCTAAGACATATCTCCTTACATTTTATAATCTGTCTCAAAGGACAAGGAATGCAACTCCAAGGCTCATAACTGTTTAGGCAATTGAGCTTCCCACCTTCAGAGAAAAGGCTGAAATCCATATGGATACACACAAATACACACACTTTAAGTATACCAAGTAGGGACTACATGCCAGGTAAAAGAATTTGACAAGCCTCTATATTTTTTACCCTGTTGTTTTTATGTTATCAGGATGAATCCAGTTTGGTCTGTCTTGGAAGGAGTTAAGCATCATATTATTAGAGCCTAAAATACTATATACTTGTTTATCAGGATAGGCTGGGTAGGCTGAAGTGACAAACTTCATCATTACAGCAATTTAAAATAAAAACATCTACTTATCACAGGTATACAAATCGGCAAGGAAGTGCAGCCCCACCACAATCCCAGAAGAGAGGAATACATTTAAACAAAAGAACCAATGACTACTTCATTGCTTTATTTTCAAATAAATGTGTATTAAAAATTTATAATAACCACATTGGCATAACTGTTCTTAAAAATATTAAAAGAAAGAAAGAAACTCACCTGGAGCTCGTTGGGGTCTCCTTTCATTACCAGTAAATCTTGAGATATCAAGAGAGGCTCGCTTTTCTCACAGCTCTCTTGACTGATGAGCGTGTCCGCGTAGTTCGGCTGCGGGAAGATCACGTGACTCCCCCGAGAGTCCGCCGTGAGCGAGACCTCGTGCGAATAGGTCTGCAGGAAAGCCCGCACCCCGTCCACGCCCACAAACTGAGACGCCGGCACGCCAGCCAACCCGCTGCCCGAAGCCTGGAACAGACGCGACGTGTGCCAGCGCCGCAGTCTGAGAGCCAGTAGCACAATGACAAAGGCGAGGAAGACACAGGAGACCGCGGCCACCGCCACCACCAGGTAGAGTGTGAGGCCTGAGTCGTCAGGGTCCACTGAGGGCTTCAGGCTGCCTAGGTCAGTCAGGATGTCTGGGATGCTGTCAGCCACAGCCACCGTGAGCGTGACGGTGGCCGAGAGAGGGGGCTGGCCGTGGTCCTGGACTGCCACCACCAGGCTCTGCTTGAGTGCGTCTCTGTCCAGCAGGGCCCGCGCTGTGCGCACCTCGCCCGTGTGCAGCCCCACCGCGAAGAGCCCTGGGTCACTGGCCTTGAGCAGGCGGTAGGACAGCCAGGCGTTCTGTCCCGAGTCTCTGTCCACTGCCACCACCTTGGTGACCAGGTAGCCAGGCTCTGCGGAGCGGGGTGCCAGCTCCACACCAGTAGAACCATCAGTGGGGAGGGCAGGGTATAGAATCTCAGGTGTGTTGTCATTCTGGTCCAACACAAATAGGCTCAAAGACACGTTGCTGCTGAGTGGAGGGTTCCCACTGTCACTAGCAGTCACCAGTACCTGCAGGTCTCTAACCTGCTCAAAGTCGAAGGAGTGCAGAGCATACAGGATGCCAGTGTCTGAGTTTATGGAGACGTAGGTGGAGAGAGGCGCCCCTTGGATGGTATCCTCAGTCAGTGCATAGGTAATGTGGGCATTCTCAATGCTGTCAGGGTCCTGGGCTGTCACAGAGAAGATGGAGGCTCCCCTGGGGTTGTTTTCAGCAATGTAGGCAGAATAGGAGTCATGAGTGAAAGCAGGTGGGTTGTCGTTGATGTCTGCCACATGCAGGGTGATGTGTGTGTCTGTGGACAGTGGCGGACTACCCCCATCTGTAGCTCTCAGAGTGATGTTATATTCAGACTCCTGTTCACGGTCCAGAGATCTGGTGGTCACTAAGCGGTAATATTGGTTTATTGATTTTTCTAAATTAAATGGCATATTTCCCAGGACAAAAACTGTGACCTGTCCATTTTGCCCGGAATCCCGATCATGCACGTTGATAAGGGCAATTTCCCTTCCAGCAGTTGACTCTTCTGGAACTGATTCTGTGAGAGAAGTAATTGTAACTTCTGGGGCATTGTCATTCACATCCAGAACTGTGACCAGAATCTTAGCTCTTGAAAGAAGACCTGGTCCATCTTGTGCTTCTATTTTAATTTCATAGAAAGTAGCATCCTCATAATCTAGATTTTTTAATATCGTTAAGTCCCCAGTCACTGAATTGAGATTAAAAATCTGAGCGATTTTCCCAGGCATTTTATCTAGTACATAGGATACTTGAGCATTGAATCCCTCATCAGGGTCAGTGGCATTCACTGTGAGCAGCCAAGTGCCTACCGGCAGGTTCTCTTGAACACTTACTCGATACTCAGGCTGGGTAAATACTGGTGGATTGTCATTTGCATCTAGAACTGTCACTTGGATGCCCAAATTGCCAGAGTGGACAGGGTCACCACCATCAGAAGCAGTGAGGACAAGTTGGTGAACTTTCTTTTCCTCCCGGTCAAGAGCCCGCTGCAGCACCAGCTCTGGATACTTGGCCCCATCAGTGACACTCTTCACAGCCAGGGAGAAGTAGTCATTGGGGCTGAGCTGATAGTTCAGTAGAGAGTTCGTGCCCACATCTGGGTCAAAGGCAGTCTTAAGTGGAAATCGAGTTCCAGGAACTGTTAGTTCACTAATTTTTATTTCCAATTCCTCCGTCAGAAAATCAGGAGCATTGTCATTAAGGTCTTTAATTTCTATTTCTACTTCAAAAATGTTCAATTTGTCTTCAACCAGGATGTTAAAACTCACCAGACACTGTGGACTCTGAGCGCAGAGCTCCTCCCGATCTATCCTGTCCGCGGTGACCAAGCTGCCGCTTCGCGGGTTCAGAGCAAAGAGCTGCGTCCTACCTCTGGAGACGATGCGGACTCCCCGCTCCGCCAGCTCCTGGGGCTCCAGCCCCAGGTCCTTGGCGATGTTACCCACGAAGGAGCCTTTGTCCAGCTCCTCTGACACCGAATAGCGGATCTGCCCGCATCCGGTCTTGCACAGCGTCCCCAGAAGCACGCAAAGCAGGGCCAGTCCTCCGCACTTTCTGAATCTCTGGTAATTGGTCATTTCCGTTTTGGTGAATTATTTTCTCTGAATTGGGTTCCAGTTTCCCAAGGCAGACTTCAGTCTTATTTTCTCAAGGAACGAAGACTTTCGTGGGCCTAATTTATAGGTCACAGAGCTGGCTGACTGACGGGGTGAGCTTTGAGGCAGCGTCAGATCTTCCGAGTGTGATTTGCTGGTTCTCTGCTCTTTGGAAACAAGGAAAAGGACTAGTTCTTCAGCGGCGTTTTCCTTCTTGAGTGGTGAACAGCGACGCTCAGAGGCATAACCGTTCACTGCACGCTCTGACAAATCTAAGAAATTTTTAAGTTTCCAAGCACCTGAAATTCTTTTTGTTCAGAGGTAATGAGCTCAGTTTTTGTTTTACATAACTGAATCACTATATGTCAAAAGATTTAAAGTATCTTCCTTAATAATCCATGAGTTAACCTGAATGCCACTAATATTGCTTCAAACACGCTGAAGTTACTGTTATGAAATGTTCAAAGTTTAAGAAGTGCACAGAAATATCAGTCATATTTATAAGGTATGCCTCTTGAAATCTGTCCTTCATAGCTTGGCATTTTAGTTTCAATATTTTTCATTTAACCCATTCATTAAACATATATATAATTGAGTATCTGACAATACTTGGGGATTTAACGATACAAACACAGCTACTTCCTTCATGGAGTTATAAGGATATAAAAGCAAACAAGGAATTATAGTGCAGTGAGATACTGACATAAGATCAGAGGCCAAGGGCAATAAGAGGGCCTCCAACCTGGCCTTGGAGGTTAGCAAAGGTTTTCCCAAGAAACCTGAGAGGAATGGATCACGGAAGGATAAGGCCTGGATATAAGACAGAAGAATATGGCAATACCTAGATGTGAGAGAGAAACCACAGAACTTCAGGGTACTGAAAGTAGTCTGTTCTGTCTAAAATTAGAGTGTGAAGATGTTTTTAAGGACCAAAACTGAAACTAGTAGAGATAAACTTTTGTTTTGTATTCCAGAAACCCCTTTCCTGTATTTGTTTTCCTCTCCAAAGCACAATAATAGGAACTCATTTGTCACTTCAATCATGATGCATTATATAGCGATGCATAAGGCATTTATTTCAAGAAGAGTTACTGTATACACTAAAAGGAACTTTGTTTTCAATTTTCCCCAGTTTGTACTATTATTCCACAGTGAGTGCCAACTTTATCTCAAAGAAACTGATGTAATAGTAATAACACAATTTCCCTCAGATGCCCTTAAACAGTGAAGAATCACATCTTAAAGAACGATGGCACCATTATATACATGACTTAGTACAGGATTATTTCCAAATAAAAGATGATCTCAGTTACACAGAAGTGTATTTTTTGTTCTTTGTTATTAAGTATATAACTAACATACTAAAAGCCAACATGGGAAGAGGAATGGGGGAGGAAAACTTGGTTGTAAGGGGGACTGATGTTGGTGGAGGAACTGGAAACATTTTCAACAGCTGCTGTGAGTAGGAAACTTTGAGACGAGAAATGTAAAAGGAGAATCTTTAGGGGCAATTATTTGATATGGTCTCTGAATCCCTTGAGGATATATATTATTTTTAAAGATAAAAAGGCAATGTTGTTTCCTCATATGAGAAAAATAAAATAACAGGAAACAGACACATCTTAACTATTATACAAACCATGTATTATATTAATACAGCAAATGATAACTCAATTACTCTTAAAGGAACACAAAGCTACTTTAGAGGCTAATGACATTCTGAACTAAACAGAGATTGCATGACATACCTTCCTGAAACATGGTGAAGCATATCTATTCTTAAACACATCTTTTAATAGGGAAGATCATTCAAATAAAAAAATATGAGGAATCTCACTGCTAAACTGAAGGAAAAACAAAGACTGAGATGAAAACAAACAACTACAGTATTTATTAATATTCATAAATATAAAGCATAAAAGTATTAAATTTTAAAAGAGGGAGATATTTGAGGAAACAAAAGTCAACATTCATATATCTAACAAAGAACTGTTGATTCGGGTAGATTGGGATGGTTTGCTAAGGGATGAGAAAGAAAGTAGGAGAAACCAGATACCCCAGTTCCTAAGGCTCTTTTTTGTTGTTGTTGTTAATGCATTAATTTTTTTTAACTGGAGGATAATTGCTTTACAATATTGTGCTGGTTTCTGCCATACATCAACATGAATCAGCCACAGGTATCCATATGACCCCTCCCTCTTGAACCTAAGGCTCTTTTGATAATCTAAATATCATCTTCAGCTACTAATTCCCAATTTATACTAATGACACAATGATTCTAGCTCCTCTTCCCTGTTACACCATGTGAACACTTAGAACTAGTGAGAAATAATTCATAAGGACTATTTCTTAAAAATTGAACATGTCCACAAAGAAATATGGGAAATAGAAAAGGTATGGTAAACTGTGGAGACAGCTAAGTAATTAGGTAAGTTCATGTCTTTTAGCAAAGTAACTCACAGGAATGTTAGGAAGAGAGTTTACCTGAGAAAATGTTTCTTCTTTATCTTCAGGTAGAAATTGAGGTTCTGAAACAAAATCCTTTTTCTCACAGCTCTCCTGGCTGATGAGCGTGTCCGCGTAGTTCGGCTGCGGGAAGATCACGTGACTCCCCCGAGAGTCCGCCGTGAGCGAGACCTCGTGCGAATAGGTCTGCAGGAAAGCCCGCACCCCGTCCACGCCCACAAACTGAGACGCCGGCACGCCAGCCAACCCGCTGCCTGAAGCCTGGAACAGACGCGACGTGTGCCAGTGCCGCAGTCTGAGAGCCAGTAGCACAATGACAAAGGCGAGGAAGACACAGGAGACCGCGGCCACCGCCACCACCAGGTAGAGTGTGAGGCCTGAGTCGCCAGGGTCCACTGAGGGCTTCAGGCTGCCTAGGTCAGTCAGGATGTCTGGGATGCTGTCAGCCACAGCCACCGTGAGCGTGACGGTGGCCGAGAGAGGGGGCTGGCCGTGGTCCTGGACCGCCACCACCAGGCTCTGCTTGAGCGCATCTCTGTCCAGGAGGGCCCGCGCTGTGCGCACCTCGCCGGTGTGCAGCCCCACCGCGAAAAGCCCTGGCTCGCTGGCCTTGAGCAGGCGGTAGGACAGCCAGGCGTTCTGGCCTGAGTCTCTGTCCACTGCCACCACCTTGGTGACCAGGTAGCCAGGCTCTGCAGAGCGGGGTGCCAACTCCACACCCGTGGAACCGTCCGTGGGGAGGGCAGGGTACAGAATCTCAGGTGTGTTGTCGTTCTGGTCCAGCACGAATATGTTCACAGACACGTTGGTGCTGAGGGGTGGATTCCCACCATCCTGTGCTGTAACCCATAACTGAAGTTCACAGAACTGCTCATAATCAAAGGAACGCAGTGCATAGAGGACACCGGTGTCAGAGTTGATGGAGATGTAGGAGGACAGGGGTGCACTCTGAAGGGTGTCCTCAGCCAAGCTATAAGTTACATGGGCATTGTCGTTGCTGTCGGGGTCACAGGCCATCACAGAAAAGATGGAGGCACCTCTGGGGTTGTTTTCAGGAATGTAGGCAGAATAGGATGTGTGGGGAAAGGTGGGAGGGTTGTCGTTGATGTCTGTCACCTGCAGCAAGATGTAAGCATCTGTGGATAGAGATGGGCTCCCTCCATCTTTAGCAGTTACAGTGATGTTGTAAGAGGAAAACTGTTCTCTGTCAAGGACTCTAGTTGTAACCAATCGGTGGTAATTGTCCACTGACCTTTCTAATTTGAAAGGAAGGTTCTCTGGGAGTGAACATGTGATAAATGCATTCTGCCCAGAGTCTCTGTCATGTACATTGAAAAGTGCGATTATGGTTCCTGGAGGAGAATCTTCAGGAACTGAACTTGTAGCAGATGTCATGTAGAATTCTGGGACATTGTCATTCACGTCCAGAACTGTGACAATGACCTTCATTCTGGTCAGAAGGCCCGGACCATCCTGAGCTTCAATATCAATTTCATGGAATTTGGCATCCTCATAATCTAGGCTTTTTATGATTGTTATTTCTCCAGATGATGACTTAAGCTCAAATACCTCTGAGGTTTCTTCAGGGTTTTTCTCCAGAAAATATGTCACCTGGGCATTGTATCCCTCATCTGCATCAGTGGCGGTCACTGTAAGTATCCGTGTGCCTACGGGAGTATCCTCTGGAACACTTACACGGTACTCGGGCTGTGTAAAAACAGGAGCGTTGTCGTTCACATCCAAGACCGTCACGCGGATGCGGGAGGTGCCAGATCTGATAGGGTCGCCCCCGTCCAAAGCCTTGAGAACGAGGTAGTGTACGGCCTCCTCCTCACGGTCGAGAGCGCGTCCCAGCACCAGCTCCGGGTACTTGTTACCATCCATCCCGCTTCGCACGTCCAGAGAGAAGTGGTCATTTGAATTAATTTCGTACTTTTGGAGAGTGTTCTCTCCGACGTCTGCATCATGCGCGCTCTTAAGAGGGATCCGGAATCCTGGCATAGTCGTTTCACTAATTTTTAGCTCCACTTCCTCTACTCCAAAGCGAGGGGCATTATCGTTAATATCTTTTATTTCCACTTCTACTGAATAAATACTCAATTTATCTTCCAGGAGTATGTTAAAACTCACCAGACACCGCGCACTCTGGGCGCAGAGCTCCTCCCGGTCTATCCTGCCCGCGGTGACCAAGCTGCCGTTTCGCGGGTTCAGAGCGAAGAGCTGCGTCCTACCTCTGGAGACGATGCGGGCTCCGCGCTCTGCCAGTGCCAGAGGCTCTAGCCCGAGATCCTTGGCAACACTGCCCACGAATGACCCTTTTTCTATCTCTTCTGGCACTGAATAGCGCATCTGCCCAGCTCCAACCTTCCACAGGGCCGCCCAAAGAAGGCACAGCAGTACAAACCTTCTGCGATGTGGCAAATTTAGCAGAGCCGCCATTTCTTGAGCTGCAGTCTTTTCTCCCAGGCAACTTCCGGCCTCCAGCTCGGGATTCCAATCTTTATTCCTCAGGGTCTGAGGTGACCAGCATTCACGGGACCCAGGTCTTTGTGGAGAGAACTAGTGGGCTGTTGCACTGAATTTCTTTGCCGCCCCGAACCTTGCGGGCCAAATGCCCAGCCCTTTGTGTTATGGAAATCGTAATGTTGGATTGGATGTCTCGGGGTTACTTCTTAGGTAGTCAACAGCGACGCCCAGAGGCCTAAGTAATTTCTGCATTCTCCCAGGCAAATCCAGTTACTTCGTGTTACTCCTGTCACTTTCAAGATGCTTTGAAGAATTGTACAGTTCTAAGATACCTGAGAGATTGCTCTTTCAAGTCAGGAGTCTTTTTTTTCCTTTAGAATGAATAAGAATGGTGTGAATGAATGTGATCTTTATAGTAGCAAGGAAAACACTGTTGAACTTTGGAGGCACTAATCAGGTAGCCTCTGCCCTTAGACCAAACATCTTCAACCTCTAATTCCATATTGGGAGAAAGTAAGATTAATCTAAAAACATTAGCTACATTATATTCTAATGTTATATATTTTAAATTTCTGTGCTTAATGGCTTAGTATTGAACTTCAAAACCTGTATTTTTTCCATAACCTGTATTCAAATTATTGAGTTATCAGACACTTAACTGAGTGACTAACCTTTGCCTGACACTTTGCCTGATTGATACTGTAGACAGAACTGGTGCACCTGATGAACACAGTCCCAGTTCTCAAGGGAATTTACATGATAAGGGAGGACACAGTAAACGGAGTGTTTTAATAGAGTATGACAACTGCTATGATGGTTGGAAACCCCGGGCAGTGGGAAAATACATAGGAAGGATATTCAGCCTGGGTGGAAGGGGTGGTCAGAAAACACTTTTCAGGACAGGATTGAACCTGGATCCTAAAGGGTATGACTGAATCAAGAAAGAGGCTAGAGTAGCGTTCTAGAACTAAGGACTAACCAACTAGAATGCTTGGAGTGAGAGGCAGCAAAAACATGAAGGAAACTGAAGGTGGTTTGTTCTTTTTCCAAGACTGTTTTGGCTATTTGAGGTCCCTTGATACCCCACATGAATTTTGGGATAGACTTTTTTCTACTTATAAAAAAGGCATTGGATTTTGATAGCCATTGAATTGAATCTGTAGATTGCTTTGGATAGTTCTATAAGTTTTTGACAAATATTCTTTGTCAGTTTAAGTACATTCCCTTCAGTTTTCAGTTTGCTAAAAGATTTTAAACATGTGTTGAATGTTCTCAAGACCTTTATTATGCCTTTATTGAAATGAACAGCTTTTATCTTTAACCTTTTCATATGAAGTTTTATATTAGATTTTCTTACATTGGAATATTCTTGCATCCATAATTAATAAACTCCATTTAGTCACAAGTCACAGTAGATAGGACTTCAAATCAATTCTTCAGCAAGATTGCACGCTTCTGGTCTCATTTCAGGCTTTTTGCCTTTTGAATTCTTCCCTGTTGAACTTTTTTCATTTTCAATCCATTTCTCTGAGAACACTGATGAAATATTTATTGGAAACAGTTCTTATCGACTCACCATGTTTTCTAGTAGAACCTCTATTTTGTTTCTTAAAACTTTTTCTTCAACACTCTTTTGATACTTTTGAGTCTCATTAAGTAACCACTTGACATCCCTTATTTGCAGTTTCTCTAAAGATTTTTCTGTTTCTTTGTCTTTGACAACATTTGGTTTTACACAGTATATTATTTCCCACTCATGCTTCTTGTTTCGTATTAAGCTGTTTTATTTTTTCCCAGGCTCACTTGCTTTTCCTTTTCTTTTTCCAGGTCTTTGGTCTATAATCAGAATTTGGGGTCTTCTTTTAAGATGTCTAAAATGAATTTTAGTCTTGCTATGTGCCTAGCCAATATTAGTCCCAGCACTTAACTTGACAGAAGATTCAATTTCTCTCCATTAGTGTCAGCTTCTGTTGCTTCGCCATCAGAATTCTCCCTGCTTTGCATTTCAATAATTTATACTCTGTTCCCTTTCTTGTTATTTTCTTTATACTGATATTATATTTCTTGCTTTATTTCTTGATTGTTGAGCTAACTTCACTAATTTTAATACTTTGCTTTTTGAAATTCTTATGGTTGCCTATAAACTTAACCCTAAATATCTTTTAGAGGCATTCCACAATTTTAAATAAATAATATTTTAATTTTTGAATTTTTATTTCCATTGTGATTTTTAAAATCCAATAGTAGTTTAGTGGTATAGATTTAAATGCTCATTTTGTTTTCTTTTTAAAGTATTTGCTTTGTGATTTTTCCAGCTTTACAATTTTAAATAAAATTTTAAGATACTTAAAGTGTACAACATGATAATTTGATATATATACAAACTGTGAAAGGATTCTTCCTACTGAGCTAATAATACATTCATCACTTCGCATACTTACCTTTGTGTGTGTGAGAGAGAGAATTAAATTACACTCTTAGCAAATTTCTATTATATAATATAATGTTATCAACTATAGTCTCCACTCTATATATTGGGTCCTACAGCCTTATTCTTCTTACAATGCAAGGTCTGTACCTTTTTATTATTAATAACTCTCCCCTATCCCCCTACTACCCACTTTGTGATTTAAGCACATGTTATAAAGCACGTATATTATTGGTACTTTGAAATTTTCTCTGCCACCTTTTGTGCATGTGATGATTATGTATTAAATTGTTGTAGAAGGAAATGGCAACCCACTCCAGTGTTCTTGCCTGGAGAATCCCAGGGATGGGGGAGCCTGGTGGGCTGCCGTCTCTGGGGTCACAGAGTTGGACATGCCTGAAGCGACTTAGCAGCAGCAGCAGCAGCAGATTCTCCATATTTTCATATAAAAATGGTCATTCTATATTTGTTGTGTATAAGATTGTATACAGATTTGTCCAATCAAGGTAAGTCCAAGACCAGAATTCCCACTTTAGTGTTAGCCTGGCTCACCACTTTCTGTCCCATCTTTGGTCCATTTATTTATTTTTATTTTTGCCTTATTATGCTTTTGCTTTTTTCATTTTATATTTTATGTATTTCTTTAATTTATTGGAACCGAGTATTTTAAAGCATGGACTTATGATGCATTTCTTGTGAAGAGCTAATACATTAAAGTGGAATATATATTTAATTTTTGTTAGTTGTTTACATTACAGGCATAATATACAAGTCAGGAGGCTTCAAACTATTTCTCACATTGCAGAGGAAATTTTCTGTCGTCCATTTTATTACTTCATTTTGTAACTTACTTAAACATTTGGTGTATTCTTAAGTGTGCATAAAACATATATAAATAAACCAGTAAACAAAGGGATAAGATATTCAACAATAGTTTAGATTTTCAGGTTACCTAAATTTCCATAATTTTATGTTAACACAACTTAAAATACTACTTTAGACAATCTTTACCTCTTCAAATATTCCCAAATAAAACAGCACCCCAATAGATGACATATACATTAAATTTAGGAGTAGATGAGGAGATAATTATAATCTAAGGATATCCAAAAACAGAATCAGTCACATAAATATTTGTAGACCTAGTCAAACTCTATCATTGTCAGATAAGAGCATGGTAAAGAAAAAATTACTTGGCCAGAAGCAAGCAAGAAAACGTTAGAAGCCAAATCTCCTTGTTTCTGATGCAATGCTCTTTCCACAACTCTGTCCCAACCAACTACATTATGATTAATTAGGATCTCCTTTTCAATGAAAAAAACAATTATACTTGGATAGAAACACTTAATAATGATTTCCCATGATCTGTAAATATAAACACAAAGACAAACACAAAGATGGGAAATAGAGACTTTTTAGCAGTAAAGAATGAAAGCAAGTAAGTAAACACAGAAATTATCTTTATCTAGATAAATTTACTACAAAACATTTACCTGAGAAAATGTTTCCTTTTTGTCTTCAAGTAAAGACTGGGGTACTGACAAAAAATCTTTTTTCTCACTGCTCTCCTGACTGATGAGCGTGTCGGCGTAGTTCGGCTGCGGGAAGATCACGTGACTCCCCCGAGAGTCCGCGGTGAGCGAGACCTCGTGCGAATAGGTCTGCAGGAAAGCCCGCACCCCGTCCACACCCAGAAAGTGAGAGGTGGGCAAGCCCGCCAATACACTTGCTGAAGTCTGCGCACGCAGTCTGTGCCAGCGTCGCAATCTGAGCACCAGCAACGCGATGACAAAGGCGAGGAAGACGCAGGAGACCACGGCCACAGCCACTACCAAGTGCAGCATGAAGCTGGAGTTGTCCCGGTGGGAGGAAGTTTCAATGCTGTCCAAGTCGGCCAGCACTTCTGGAATGCTGTCAGCAACAGCCACAGTGAACGTGATGGTGGCCGACAGAGGGGGCTGGCCGTGGTCCTGGACCGCCACCACCAGGCTCTGCTTGAGCGCGTCTCTGTCTAGCAGGGCCCGCGCTGTGCGCACCTCGCCCGTGTGCAGCCCCACCGCGAAGAGTCCCGGCTCGCTGGCCTTGAGTAGGCGGTAAGATAGCCAGGAGTTCTGGCCAGAGTCTCTGTCCACTGCCACCACCTTGGTAACAAGGTAGCCTGGTTCTGCAGAGCGGGGTGCCAGCTCCACACCAGTGGAACCATCCGTGGGGAGTGCAGGATACAGGATTTCAGGTGTGTTGTCGTTCTGGTCCAGCACAAATATGCTCACAGACACGTTGCTACTAAGTGGTGGGTCCCCGCTGTCACGAGCCATCAATCTCAACTGCAGGTCCTGGAACTGCTCATAGTCAAATGATCGCAAGGCATATAGGACTCCAGTGTCTGAGTTGACGGAGACATAGGAGGATAGAGGCACTCCTTGGATGGTATCCTCCACCAGGGAATAAGCAACCTGTGCATTCTCATTACTGTCGGCATCATGGGCTGTCACGCAGAAAATGGAGGCACCTGTGGGGTTGTTTTCTAGAATGTAGGTGGAGTAGAAGTCCTGGGGGAAGACAGGGGGGTTGTCGTTGACATCTGTCACTTGCAGTGAAATGTGTGTTTCAGTAGATAGAGTCGGAGTTCCCTGATCTGTTGCTGTTACTGTAATGTTGTACTGGGAGGTAAGTTCTCTATCCATTGTTTTTTCTGTCACCAAACGGTAATAATTATCATCTAACTTTTCTAATTTAAAGGGTAGATTTCCAGAAATGGAACATGAAGTGTGACCATTGTCTCCGGAGTCCTGGTCATGCACACTGATAAGAGCAATTGTGGCCCCAGGAGGAAAGTTTTCTGGGACTGAAGTAGTGACAGAGGTGATGGTTACCTCTGGGGCATTATCATTTATGTCCAGAACTTTGACCAGCACCTTTGCTCTGGCCATGAGGCCTGCACCATCCTGAGCTTGAATTTCCATTGGATAAATTGTGTATTCTTCAAAATCCAGAGGTTCTTGACTTGTTATTTCTCCTGTGTTAGAATCCAAGTGAAATATTTGTGCCATTTTTTGGTCTATATTATGAAATGAATATGTTACTTCCCCATTGGCACCTTCATCTGGGTCTGTGGCTTTTACCATGAGCAGCCGAGTGCCCAGAGGCACGTTCTCGGGTACACTCGTGTGGTACACTGCTTGTGTAAACGCTGGAGGGTTGTCATTTACATCCACCACCTGAACCCGAATTCGGAGGGTTCCTGAACGGGCTGGATTGCCCCCATCAAAAGCAGTGAGGAGGAAGTGATGGACAGCTTCTTCTTCCCTGTCTAGGGGACTCTGCAGCACCATCTCCGGCTGTTGGGACCCATCAGATCCCTGTTGAGCATCCAGGGAGAAATGAGGGGTGGAGCTGAGCTGATAGCTCTGGAGCGAATTCATACCCACATCAAGGTCTTGCCCAGAAGGCAGGGGGATCCTGGTACCTGGAGCAGTTATTTCATTCATTTTAAATTCCACTTCTTCTAACTGGAATTCGGGAGTGTTGTCATTAATATCAATTATTTCCACTTCAACAGGGAAAAGCTTCATTTTATCCTCTACTAAGACGTTAAAACTCACCAGACACCGCGCGTTCTGAGCGCAGAGCTCTTCCCGGTCTATCCTGCCCGCGGTGACCAAGCTGCCGCTTCGCGGGTTCAGAGCAAAGAGCTGCTTCCTACCTCTGGAGACGATTCGGACTCGGCGCTCCATCAGCTCCTGGGGTTGTAGCCCCAGATCCTTGGCGATGTTGCCCACAAAGAAACCTTTGTCTGTCTCTTCTGACACCGAGTAGCGGATCTTCCCAGCCTGGGCTTCCAACAACAGCCCCAGAAAAAGGTACAGTAGGACCAGCCTGCGGCAGCCGAGCACCTTCACTCGAATCGCCATTGCTCTCTTGCTTCGTATTCTCTCAGTCCAGCACCAAGAGTAGTGTTTGCCTGTTCTCTGAGTCTAAACAGAATTTTCAGGAGAATTCAGAGCAGAAAGTGGTCCAGAAGTATGATCAGGGCAGCCTCAGAAAGACTTTTCAATCCGGCAGTGATGGTGGTTCAAGAAGTCCCCCTCCCGCCCTGGGTGTATGCGTGCTGCCTTCATCTTCCAGACTGGTGAACAGCGGCACCCAGAGTCCTAACCAGTTACTGCACTCCTAGATAATACTTGAACTTTCTCTTCTCATTCAGCTGATCTACGTTTCCTTAAGTCTTAGTTTATTGTCAAGAAACTCGCTAAGCATAATACATTAACACTATGAAAAGGAGAAACTACTATGTTCATTAATTAATTACATCTACTTACTGCTAAATTGTAACATACAGTAGAATCCAAGCTCTGTTGGATATTCCAGTAGTATTCCCAAACTACCTGGGAATTCCCAAGCATTCCCTGTTTGCTATTCGGGAAATAACACAAAGGAGACTAATCATCCCTCCACCTCTGGAGTGTATGTTGACCGCCTGGTCATCTCACAGGCCATAGAGAAGAGTAATTGCCCTTTGACTAGAGGATGAAAAAAAAATTAAAAGGAAAAATAAATTTTCAGAGTGTAAGCAAGACTTTAATACATCAGACTGTCCTACCTCCTATATGTTGTGCTCTGAATATTTAGCAGAAATCTTGGGAGTTTTGAAGGACATATTTTTTACTCCATCCTATTTTTCTTTTACTGTAGTATCTATGTATTATGTGGATTTAAAAATACCTTTAATATGGAATTTAAAAAGACCTTTAACTCAGCTGAAAGTAATATATTTTGAATAAAATAACACTGGGCTGGGACTTCCCTGGCAGTCCAATGATTAAGACTCTGTAAAAAAAAAAAAAAAAGAGAGAGACTGTGCAAGGGACATGGATTCGATCCCTGGTCCAGGCACTAAGAGTTGTGGCCAAAAACCCAAACCAAATCAAACAAAAAACACTGGGTTCTTGACATTCCATTGGAAAAATGTCACATGAACATCTAATTTAGCCTTTAAGAGACACAAGAGGCAGTGATATTATTTTTCAAAACTGAAAATAAAAATGCCACATCTTTATTTTTAGTCTATATTAGAATAACATGTATTTTCCTACATCCACACTTAATACATTCTCCAAAAGAAGTTGGTTTTCTAAAATAGCAAGATTTTAAAACTATACTGCCTTCCTTCTTTTACTCATTGCAAAATTAGTAAATGGTTACTAACTAAAATGTCTCAGACTTAGTGTCATTTATTTAAACTTACACAGAAGTTAGGAAAGAATGATCTCTGCATTCTAGAGGTTGACATTTTTCAGGAACAAATTGGGCTAGATATTGGCAGCCAACCCATGGACACCATGACTAAGAAGGGTCTGGAAAATGATGAAAGAAAGGAAACAAAGGCCAGAATAGTTCTTGGGAGAGACAATCTATGTTCTTATATAACCAAATCTACAATTTTCCACTTCTCAAAGACAAGTATAATGGAGCCCAAGAGCAGAAACTTAAAGATGCCGTGAACTTCCTTCAATATTTCGAAGAAAGAACTCTTCAGCAGGAAACATAACTTCTCAGACCATACATTAATAGGCACAAAATTTTGCCCAAAGGAATTTTCTGGCTAATGAAACAAATCAAAATATACATAGAAACTAGCAAGTGAATTTGTAGAGCTCCCCTCACCTCTAAAGACAACAAAAGTAAGCAGAACTGCTTACAGCAGGATATTGATGAAGTAAAAGTGTTAAAATTCACACGTATACATTTGAATCCAATGTAATATTTAAGGCTTCACTGATGGTACTACAGAAACTATCCAGTTAAAAGGTTTCCAAGTTAATTTGGAGAAATTAAGATTGCAAGATCTGAAGTCAAGCCATAAATTGACAGTAAGAATAGGGCAAATCTCTCCTGCTAAAGTGGGAGCAACTCCAAATCCAGGCTTGGACCAGGCTGAAAGCAGGGCTGGAAGAGCAGTGCAGGCACTGGGCTATGGCCAGAGTCACTGTAGGAAGAAGAGCATGGAGATCAAGGCCAAAAGGCCATAACCAAGTAAAACTGCAGCTCTGGTAGGAGATGCCAGGTGGTCATGGAAGTCTGTCCATAGCTCCTGCAAAGACCAGCGGCAGTGTGACAAATATTGTCATTGAGCACAGTGACCAGCAAGTCCCCAAGAGCAACATCCCTGTCATCCATAGTGCCCCAGTGGGCATCTGACTCTTGGGCATCCTCAGGTTGAAGAGTCAGATCAGGTGGTCTGAAGCACCTGCAGGACAGGCAGGTGTTGTGCCCAGTCAGTGTCCATCTTGGCGACCAGGTAGTCCGGCTGCACAGTAAGCAGTGCCCCACTGAAGAGGGACACAACTTCCAGGTGCAACTCCTGGCATAGCGAGTGTTCTTTAAGTTTTGGCAGTGGTAGTCCACTATTACAGGCTGACTCAGGATGTCACTGAGCCCTGGTCGAGGGGCATAGCGTCAGCTCAAAGGTAGGCTGCATTTAACACCATTGTGCTCTACACTCGCTGACATGTCAGACAACAGCACCAGGTCACTGGTCAGGAAAAACAGGATGTACTTAGAGCACCAAATTTGAGTTGGAAGCACTAAAGTGTGCAATGGGCAGCACTAAAGGGTGCTGGGTGAGTGCTTGCAGTCTCCTGGACCATACAGTAGACCTGTTGGAAAACTAGAGCGTTTTTGCTGATGTGGGTTATATTCAGGCTGATGCTTGTGTGGGAGGAGAGGGACAGCTTGTCCTTGTCAGTTACCTCATAATTCCAAGTCAGCCCCCAGTTTAGAACTTCATCTGCCAGTGGTTTACAAAGAATTACTAATTCTCATTGGTGAATTGTTTGGCTCTCTGTTTATTACTCTCTATATCTTTCACTGCTCTTTTCAAGCAAGTCTCTGAGTCCTGTTGTTTTGATTACACCAACTATAGTTCTTATCTCTAATAGGACTAAACATCCAGCTGAAAGTCACCTGCACTGCATTATAGTTCTCAACCCCATTTCAACCAGGATTGTGAAAAAGGCCCTTAACTGTCCCCAGTCTTCTCTTCTATGCTGTGATGTAACTGTCATTCTTCAAAGTCAAAGACAGTGCCGTCATTATGGAATATATTCTGTATGCCTGGTGAGACTGTGAAAAGTGGAGGAGAACTCTACCTTAAGGGTGTCATCTAGGTCTGCAGGGATCACCTGAAGAACGCAGACAAGGAGGTTCTCTGGCAGACAGACTGCTGTACTCTTGTAGCTCAGTATGGGAGGACTGGCTTTGGCATCCAAGACCTGCATCTTCCCCTGAATCTTCTCTTAACCACTAAGTGATGACAGCTCTGCTACACTGGTCCAGATTTTCCCAATAAATAACCAAAGAGTTTACTGCCCCAGTGTTCTCTTTTACTTTTGGCAGTAAGAGAGCTGTCTAACTGAAACTAATCTGATAAACTTGTAGAGAATTATTTGCGGCATCCGTATCTACTGCAGTTTGGAAGTAAACTTTGCTCCTATTAAGGTATTTTCCAGAATTTGCAATACAAAATGGCTGTGCTCAAAGCCATATGTTATTTATATCTAGGGTAAATTGTTGTTTGTTAGTTGCTAAGTCGTGTCTTACTCTTTTGCAACCCCATGGACTATCTCCCACCAGGCTCCTCTGTCCATGGTATTTCCCAGGCAAGAATACTGGAGTGTGTTGCCATTTCCTTCTCCAGGGGATCGCTTCAACCCAGGGATCGAACCTGAGCCTCCTGCATTGGCAAGCAGATTGTTTACCATTGAGCCACCACGGAAGCCCTACTTTAATAGAAATAGTTTACATAAAATATATAAATATATAAAATATAAATATAAAATATTTATATAACTACTTTTATTATGTAAAATAATTTCCAGTGAAGGTTTCAGAATTCAAGGGTCCTAGGGACTCCCTTTGGCCTATTGGCTACATCTATCCTGTCATTCTTTTGCTCCTCCCTGCTCCTTGCTCAGCACTCACCCATGGTTCTGGTCACCGAGAGGTAGATCTTTGGCGCGAATCCCCACTTTTAAATCCTTGGCTACGTCTCCCGGAAGGAATCTCACAGTGCCTCTTCTGCGCAGTTCACTAAGTTGAACAAAGACATCGGGAAAGAAAGAGCGCTTCCTTCGCTCCCGTGTCTTCCTTGTAAGGAGACTTCCATTTCTTCTTGATGCTGCTTTGTAGGTCTGAATACACCTCACTACAGCTGCTCCTCGGATTACCAAAGTGCGCTGGAAAGAAAAGGCAGCGGCTCTTTCTCACCTTCTAGACCCAGATATCTGGAGCAGATTGCGGGAGAGATGGTGTGCAGTCTGCTCCTGGTGCATTTCTCAAAAGTCTGCGGACATTGCTGCGTCAGAATCGCTAGTGGATCCCTTTGTTTCACTCCAGCCACGGATTGGCCGACAGCGGCACCCAGAGGTCCAGTAGGATATCTACCGCTTGTTATTTCTGAAAGTCCTCCTTTATTTCCGGGATTTATTTTAAAATACCAGTTGGTTCAGTATAAAGGCTACCGGTCACTATTTCTTTTTGATAAAATATCAATAAAATGGTATTTCTACAAAATTTAAAACAAATGTTTAAATTTATTAAAATTCACATCAGTTTAAAATTCTTACACAATTTCCCTCTTGACATTTTCTTTTGAAGAATACTACTGAAGTTTCTTTTTCTTAAACATTTTTTACTCAAGAAATTATCCATTGTAAAAACAATTTTACATTAGAAAAGGAAATTCTCACTGTATATTCTATAATATAAAAGAAATCACCACTATAAAAAGTAGAAAATACCAACAAAAAATTTAAAGTATCAGTAATTGCATTATTCAATTATGATTTTACATAAAACAAAATTTACCAACATAACCATTTTAAGTGTACAGTTTAGTAGTATTAAGTACATTCATAGTGTCATGCAACTATCACAATTATCCATCTCTGGAATTCTTTTTTATCTCATAAAACTGAAACCATCTACCCATTAAATGGTAATTCCTCATTCTCCTCTTTCTCCAGCCCTTGGCAAACATCATTCTACTTGCTGTCTCTATGATTTTGACTATTCTAAATAACTCATATAAGTGGAATCATACAGTATTTGTCTTTTTTTTTACTTGCTTATTTTACATAGCATAATATCCTCAAAGTTCATCCATGTTGCATTATTATATCAGAATTTCCTTCCTTTTTAAAAAGAGAATGAGGTTCCTAAAAAAATTAAAAACAGAACTACCACATGATGCAGAAATTCCATTTCTGGGTATGTTTCTGAAAATAACAATAATAACAATAACAACACTAATTTGGAAAGATTAAGCACCGCTATGTTCACTGCAGCACCATTCACAACAACCAAGATATGGACGCAACCTAATTGTCCAACAATAAATGAATGGATAAATAAGAAGTGGTGTACATATATGTACATATGGCATATGTATACTGCCATAAATAAGAACAAAATCTTGGGCTTCCCTGGTGGTCCAGTGGTTAAGAATCATCTTATAGTGCAAGGGACACCATTCCATCTCTAGTCCCAGAAGATCCCACATGCTCTGCAGCAACTAAGCCCATGTGCCACAACTACTGAAGCCCTTGAACATGCTCCACAATAAAAGAAGCCAGGGAAATGAGAAGCTTGTGCACCGCAACAAAGTTTTGCTCCCAAAACTAGAGAAAGCCCAAGTGCAGCAATGAAGAGTCACCACAGGTAAAAAATAAAATAAATAAATAAATAAATAAATCTTTTTAAAAAATCTTGCCATTTGCTACAACATGGATGGACATAGAGGATATAATGCTAAGTGAAGTAAGTCAAACAGAAGAAGACAAATCCCATATGATTTCACTTATATGGGGAACCGAAAAAAGAAAAACATAAAACAAACAGATGCATAGATACAAAGAACAATCAGGTGGCTGTCACAAGGGTGTGGGGATGAGTGAAATAGGTGAGGAATATTAAGAGGTACAAACTTCCAGTTACAAAATAAATGAGTCACAAGGATGAAATCGATAGTATGGGGAATACAGTATAGTCAATAAAATCATAATAACTTTGTATGGTGACAGATGGCAACTAGACTTACAGTGGTCGTGATTATTTTGTAATGTACAAAAATACTGAATGACTATGTTGTACACCTGGAACTAATATAGTGTTGTAGGTCAGAGGGCAGACACACTGAAACTATAATCACAGATAACTAGTCAATCTGATCACATGGACCACAGCCTTGTCTAACTCAATGAAACTAAGCCATGCCGTGTGGGGCCACCCAAGACGGGTGGGTCACGGTGGAGAGGTCTGGCAGAATGTGATCCACTGGAGAAGGGAATGGCAAACCACTTCAGTATTCTTGCCTTGAGAACCCCATGAACACTACGAAAAGGCAAAATGATAGGATACTGAAAGAGGAACTCCCCAGGTCAGTAGGTGCCCAATATGCTACTGAAGATCAGTGGAGAAATAACTCCAGAAAGAAAGAAGGGATGGAGCCAAAGCAAAAAGAATACCCAGCTGTGGATGTGACTGGTGATAGAAGCAAGGTCTGATGCTGTAAAGAGCAATATTGCATAGGAACCTGGAATGTTAGGTCCATGAATCAAGGCAAATTGGAAGTGGTCAAACAGGAGATGGCAAGAGTGAACATCGACATTCTAGGAATCAGCGAACTAAAATGGACTGGAATGGGTGAATTTAACTCAGATGACCATTATATCTACAACTGTGGGCAGGAATCCCTTAGAAGAAATGGAGTAGCCATCATGGTCAACAAAAGAGTCCGAAATGCAGTACTTGAATGCAATCTCAAAAATGACAGAATGATCTCTGTTTGTTTTCAAGGCAAACCATTCAATATCATAGCAATCCAAGCCTATGCACCAACCAGTAACACTGAAGAAGCTGAAGTTGAACAGTTCTATGAGGGCCTACAAGACCTTTTAGAACTAACACCCAAAAAAGACGTCCTTTTCATTATAGGGGGCTGGAATGCAAAAGTAGGAAGTCAAGAAACACCTGGAATAACAGGTAAATTTGGCCTTGGAATACGGAATGAAGCAGGGCAGAGGCTAATAGAGTTTTGCCAAGAGAACACACTGGTCATAGCAAACACCCTCTTCCAACAATGCAGGAAAAGACTCTACACATGGACATCATCAGATGGTCAACACTGAAATCAGATTATATTCTTTGCAGCCAAAGATGGAGAAGCTATATACAGTCAGCAAAAACAAGACTGGGAGCTGACTGTGGCTCAGATCATTAACTCCTTATTGCCAAATTCAGACTTAAATTGAAGAAAGTAGGGAAAACCACTAGACCATTCAGGTATGACCTAAATCAAATCCCTTATGATTATACAGTGGAAGTGAGAAATAGATTTAAGGGACTAGATCTGATAGACAGAGTGCCTGATGAACTATGGATGGAGGTTCGTGACATTGTATAGGAAACAGGGATCAAGACCATCCCCATGGAAAAGAAATGCAAAAAAGCAAAATGGCTGTCTGGGGAGGCCTTACAAATAGCTGTGAAAAGAAGAGAAGTGAAAAGCAAAGGAGAAAAGGAAAGATATTCCCATTTGAATGCAGAGTTCCAAAGAATAGCAAGGAGAGATAAGAAAGCCTTCCTCAGTGATCAGTGCAAAGAAATAGAGGAAAACAACAGAATGGGAAAGACTAGAGATCTTTTCAAGAAAATTAGAGATACCAAGGGAACATTTCATGCAAAGATGGGCTCGATAAAGGGCAGAAATGGTATGGACTTAACAGAAGCAGAAGATATTAAGAAGAGGTGGCAAGAATACACAGAAGAACTGTACAAAAAAGATCTTCACGACCCAGATAATCACGATGGTGTGATCACTCACCTAGAGCCAGACATCCTGGAATGTGAAGTCAAGTGGGCCTTAGAAAGCATCTCTACAAACAAAGCTAGTGGAGGTGATGGAATTCCAGTTGAGCTATTTCAAATCCTGAAAGATGATGTTGTGAAAGTGCTGCACTCAATATGCCAGCAAATTTGGAAAACTCAGCAGTGGCCACAGGACTGGAAAAGGTCAGTTTTCATTCCAATCCCAAAGAAAGGCAATGCCAAAGAATGCTCAAACTACTGCACAATTGCACTCATCTCACATGCTAGTAAAGTAATGATCAAAATTCTCCAAGCCAGGCTTCAGCAATACGTGAACTGTGAACTTCCAGATGTCCAAGCTGGTTTTAGAAAAGGCAGAGGAACCAGAGATCAAATTGCCAGCATCTGTTGGATCATGGAAAAAGCAAGAGAGTTCCAGAAAAACATCTATTTCTGCTTTATTGACTATCCCAAAACCTTTGACTGTGTGGATCACAATAAACTGTGGAAAATTCTGAAGGAGATGGGAATACCAGACCACCTGACCTGCCTCTTGAGAAACCTATATGCAGGTCAGGAAGCCACAGTTAGAACTGGACATGGAACAACAGACTGGTTCCAAATAGGAAAAGGAGTCTGTCAAGGCTGTATATTGTCATCCTGCTTCTTTAACTTATATGCAGAGTACATCATGAGAAACGCTGGGCTGGGGGAAGCACAAGCTGGAAACAAGATTGCCAGGAGAAATATCAATCACCTCAGATATGCAGATGACACCACCCTTATGGCAGAAAGTGAAGAGGAACTAAAGAGCCTTTTGATGAAAGTGAAAGAGGAGAGTGAAAAAGTTGGCTTAAAGCTCAGCATTCAGAAAACTAAGATCATGGCATCTGGTCCCATCACTTCAGGGCAAATAGATGGGCAAACAGTGGAAACAGTGGCTGACTTTATTCTTCTGGGCTCCAAATCACTGCAGATGGTGGTTGAAGCCATGAAACTAAAAGATGCTTACTCCTTGGAAGGAAAGTTATGAGCAACCTTGATAGCATATTAAAAAGCAGAGACATTACTTTGCCAACAAAGATCCGTCTAGTCAAGGCTATAGTTTTTCCAGTGGTTATTTATGGATGTGAGAGTTGGACTGTGAAGAAAGCTGAGCACCAAAGAATTGATGCTTTTGAACTGTGGTGTTGGAGAAGACTCTTAAGAGTCCCTTGGACTGCAAAGAGATCCAACCAGTCCATTCTAAAGGAAATCAGTCCTGGGTGTTCATTGGAAGGACTGAAGCTGAAGCTGAAATTCCAGTACTTTGGCCACTTCATGCGGAGAGTTGACTCATTGGAAAAGACTCTGATGCTGGGAGGGATTGGGGGCAGGAGGAAAAGGGGATGACAGAGGATGAGATGGTTGGATGGCATCACTGACTTGATGGACATGAGTTTTAGTGAACTCCGGGAGTTGGTGATGGACAGGGAGGCCTGGCGTGCTGCGATTCATGGGGCCGCAAAGAGTTGGACACGACTGAGTGACTGAACTGAACTGAACTGAGGTCAATTATATTTCAATTTTATAAAAAGAATTTCCTTTGTATTTAAAGCTGAATAATATTCCATTGTATGTATACATATCACATTTTGCTCATGCATTCACTGGTTGATAAATACCTTGGGTGTATCTAACTTTTAGCTACTGTGAATAATGCAGCTATGAACAAGGGTGATAAAGATCTCTTACAGACCCTGCTTTCAATTCTTTAGGGTTTATACACAGAAGGGGAATTGATGGATCATATAGTAATTCTATTTTTAATTTTTTGAGGAACCACTGACAGTTTTTCACAGTGGCTATGCTATTTTACCTCATTCCCACTAACAGTACACAAGGGTTTCCTGATTCTACATCCTCGATAATATTTATTATTTTCTGTTTTTTTTATAGCAGTCATCATAGTGGGTATGAGGTGGTACCTGGCTGTTGTTTTCATTTGCATTTCCCTAATAATTAGTAATGTTAAACATGTTCTAATGTGCTTATTGGCCATTGTGTTCTTTTTGGAATTATATATATATATATATTATGTATATATATATATTATATATACTATTAGTAGAAACAAGACCAGGAGCTGACTGTGGCTCAGATCATGAACTCCTTATTGCCAAATTCAGGCTTAAATTGAAGAAAGTAGGGAAAACCACTAGACCATTCAGGTATGACCTAAATCAAATCCCTTATGATTATACAGTGGAAGTGAGAAATAGATTTAAGGGCCTAGATCTGATAGATAGAGTGCCTGATGAACTATGGATGGAGGTTTGTGACATTGTACAGGAGAAAGGGATCAAGACCATCCCCATGGAAAAGAAATGCAAAAAAGCAAAATGGCTGTCTGGGCAGGCCTTACAAATAGCTGTGAAAAGAAGAGAAGAGAAAAGCAAAGGAGAAAAGGAAAGATATAAGCATCTGAATGCAGAGTTCCAAAGAATAGCAAGGAGAGATAAGAAAGCCTTCCTCAGTGATCAGTGCAAAGAAATAGAGGAAAACAACAGAATGGGAAAGACTAGAGATCTCTTCAAGAAAATTAGAGATACCAAGGGAACATTTTATGCAAAGATGGGCTCAATAAAGGACAGAAATGGTAGGGACCTAACAGAAGCAGAAGATATTAAGAAGAGGTGGCAAGAATGCACAGAAGAACTGTACAAAAAAGATCTTCATGACCCAGATAATCATGATGGTGTGATCACTGACCTAGAGCCAGACATCCTGGAATGTGAAGTTAAGTGGGCCTTAGAAAGCGTCACTGCGAACAAAGCTAGTGGAGGTGATGGGATTCCAGTTGAGCTATTCCAAATCCTGAAAGATGATGCTGTGAAAGTGCTGCACTCAATATGCCAGCAAATTTGGAAAACTCAGCAGTGGCCACAGGACTGGAGAAGGTCAGTATTCATTCCAATCCCAAAGAAAGGCAATGCCAAAGAATGCTCAAACTACTGCACAATTGCACTCATCTCACATGCTAGTAAAGTAATGATCAAAATTCTCCAAGCCAGGCTTCAGCAATACGTGAACTGTGAACTTCCAGATGTCCAAGCTGGTTTTAGAAAAGGCAGAGGAACCAGAGATCAAATTGCCAACATCCGCTGGATCATGGAAAAAGCAAGAGAGTTCCAGAAAAACATCTATTTCTGCTTTATTGACTATCCCAAAACCTCTGACTGTGTGGATCACAATAAACTGTGGAAAATTCTGAAAGAGATGGGAATACCAGACCACCTGACCTGCCTCTTGAGAAATCTGTATGCAGGTCAGAAAGCAACAATTAGAACTGGACATGGAACAACAGACTGGTTCCAAATACGAAAAGGAGTACGTCAAGGCTATATATTGTCACCCTGCTTATTTAACTTGTATGCAGAGTACATCATGAGAAACGCTGGGCTGGGGGAAGTACAAGCTGGAATCAAGATTGCCAGGAGAAATATCAATAACCTCAGATATGGAGATGACACTACCCTTATGGCAGAAAGTGAAGAGGAACTAAGAAGCCTCTTGATGAAAGTGAAAGAGGAGAGTGAAAAAGTTGGCTTAAAGCTCAACATTCAGAAAACTAAGATCATGAAAAAAAATAAATAAATAAATAAAAGAAAAAAAAAAGAAAAAGAAAACTAAGATCATGGCATCTGGTCCCATCACTTCATGGCAAGTAGATGGGGAAACAGTGGAAACAGTGGCTGACTTTATTTTGGGGGTGCTCCAAAATCACTGCAGATGGTGATTTAAGCCATGAAATTGAAAGACATTTACTCCTTGGAAGGAAAGTTATGACCAACCTAGATAGCATATTCAAAAGCAGAGACATTACTTTGCCAACAAAGGTCCATCTAGTCAAGACTATGGTTTTTCCTGTGGTCATGTATGGATGTGAGAGTTGGACTGTGAAGAAGGCTGAGCGCCGAAGAATTGATGCTTTTGAACAGTGGTGTTGGAGAAGACTCTTGAGAGTCCCTTGGACTGCAAGGAGATCCAACCAGTCCATTCTGAAGGAGATCAGCCCTGGGATTTCTTTGGAAGGAATGATGCTAAAGCTGAAACTCCAGTACTTTGGCCACCTCATGCGAAGAGTTGACTCATTGGAAAAGACTCTGATGCTGGGAGGGATTGGGGGCAGGAGGAGAAGGGGACGATAGAGGATGAGATGGCTGGATGGCATCACCGACTCGATGGACATGAGTTTGAGTAAACTCCGGGAGTTGGTGGTGGACAGGGAGGCCTGGAGTGCTGCGATTCATGGGGCAGCAGAATCGGACATGACTGAGCGACTGAATTGATTAGTAGTATATAGATTACATATACTATTATAATCCTCATAATAATCCGCTCTCTCATGGATACTACTGATTACCTCTATAGACTGAATATTTATGTCACCCTGCAAAAAAATTCATTTGTTGGAACTTAATGTGATGGTATTGAGAGGTAGGGCTTTGGGGAGGTGATTAGGTCATGAGAGTGAAGTCCTCATAAATGGCATTAGTGCCTCTGTAAAATGGGCCAAAGAGAGTTCCCCCATCCCTTTCACCATGTGAGGTCAGAGCAAAAAATGACTACCTCCTATGAACCAGGAAGCCTGCCCTCATCAGACACCAAAGCTGCCATTGCCTTTTGCAGACTTCTCAGCCTTCAGATCTGAGAAATAAATTTCCATTGATTATAAGCCGCTCAAGTTATGGTATTTTGATACAGCAACCCAAATAGATTATGACAGTTGCCCATGCCCTTTCCTCTCTACCAACACTTCCTTTTTAGAGGGCCACCCTCTGTGTACTTAAGGGGCAGCTGAAACTATTCACAGTGATAGTAGGTTCTGATAGATCTAAGCCAATACTGGTGATCTCATTCCTCTTGCCCGTGTTTAGGAATATGTATTAAAGCAATTAATAATTAAAAAATAGTCCCAGTGTGGGACTTCCCTGGTGGTATAGTGGTTAAGAACCCACCTTGCAATGCAGGGCACATGGATTCAACCCCTGGTCTGGGAAGTAAGACCCCAAAGGATACAACGAAGATCCTGAGTGTGGCAACTGAGACCCAACACAGCCAAGTAAATAGATGTCTTTTTAAAAACCATGAGTTAAAAAATAACAAGCTTGGGGCAAGGTTTCTCAACCCTGGTACTACTGCAATATTTTGAGTTAGATAACTTTGTTGTAGGGAGGATGTTTTATGCATTATAGGATATTTAGCAGCACCCATGAGATGCCAGTAGATCCCACAGGTGCAACAATCATCAGTGAATCAGACATCAGTGAATGTCTTTTCCTCCCCACCATTTTGAAAATACAGGCTTAAGGTATTCCTCTGGTGCTGGTGACTATGATTGAGCCAGGGATAGGCATATGGTCTAAGCTGGTCCAATCAAACTGAAAGACAGATTCTGGTTGGAAAGAACCACTCTCTGAACTTACCATGGACAAGGAAGGAAGTTCCTCAGTTACTGCTGGCAGGTTTCTTATGACCACAGACTTTGGAAGTTTACAAGGAGGTGAGGGTAAGGCTGAAAAAATACGAAAATATAAATAAATGCTCATTCTCCAAAATTAGCAACAGTTTAACAATTCATGCCAGACCATGATTCTATCCTGCCTAGAGGCAGCCATACTTCTAGAACTACACTGTCTGATACTGTAACCACCCATCCACATGTAGCCATTGGGCCAGTGGATAGTCCAAACTGAAATGTGCCTTAAGTGTAAAATACACACCTGATTTTGAAGAGTCAGTAAAAAATAAGATTGTAAAATATGTCATTAATAATTTTATACTGATTACATGTTTAACAATATTTTTGATAATTAGGTTAAATAAAATGCTATTGAAATTAATTTAATGTGCTTTTTTTGGCATTTTAATATGGCCTCTAGGTAATTTAACATACATATGTAGCTTTCACCTGTGGCTCACGTTGTATTTCTCTTGGACAGAGTTACTCTAGACTATCTAGTTTTTGAGATAACACATTTTCTTATTGTTTAAACCAGTGTAGGTTGACCTTTTTTCCTATAGAAAGCTTCCTGTTTGATACAAGAGGCTGCTACATTATCGTTAACCTGCTTTTTACTGATTGTATACTGCTGGAACAGTATATAAGGTATATTTGGGGGGCATTTGCTATTTCCTCACTCCTATAATTTTCAGTTTCCAAAATATAAACAAGGCTTCTCCCAACACCCACATAACCTCCATAGTATAAGGAACTTGAAAGTGTATTAAAAGGAATTTTCAAACATACAGCACTAGCCTGATCGTGATACTCCTTTATCACAGGTAGGAAGCCCTTTGAGGCTTGTTCCCACAGTGGGCAATTTACTGCTTCACAGAAATATTTGGTTCACCAGTATCACAGATATTCTATGGAACAACCACAGGAGTGTAATTCTTTTATTAACTCAATGGTTTCTATATGTCAAATGGATTTGATGAAAAAAAACTGAATTTATCAACAGACATTAAGGTAATGGTGATATTGCAGTGCTCTTAGCTCTAGGATCAGTGTAATTACCCCTTATAAATGACATTCAGAAAATGTATTAAAGTAAAGGCAGAAAATATGTTTCACAATTGAAGGAGGTAGATACTTTTGGGGTAACTTCAGTTGATTCTTTCAATTATCTCTGACAACCTTCTATTTCAAGGTTTACTAACTGAAATAGATCATAATTTTTGAAAATCTAAATTTCCCACAATTTATCTCAAATTATTTTCCGTGATAAAGCTATTTGAGCATCATAAAACTCACAGGCAATTGAAATGCAAAGCAATATTTGGATTATTCTCATGTATAAGCATGGCCGGCCTCAGATTATATAGGATTAAATAAAGCATTATGCAGAAGCCAGCATGTTAAATTCATATCCATGAGTTAACTAAAATTGGGTACAATTAAGGGACTAGCACATTGGAAACTTTTCTTCAAAAAGAGGAAATAGATCATCCTGGAAATTATATATACATCAGCACGGACATGCCTCTTGAGAAACCTGTATGCAGGTCAGAAAGCAACAGTTAGAATTGAACATGGAACAACAGACTGGTTCCAAATAGGAAAGGGAGTCCATCAAGGCTGTATATTGTCACCCTGCTTATTTAACTTCTATGCAGGGTACATCATGAGAAACACTGGGCTGGAGGAAGCACAAGCTGGAATCAAGATTGCCAGGAGAAACATCAATAACCTCAGATATGCAGATGACACCACCCTTATGGCAGAAAGTGAAGAAGAACTAAAGAGCTTCTTGATGAAAGTGAAAGAGGAGAGTGAAAAAGTTGGCTTAAAGCTCAACATTCACAAAACTAAGATCATGGCATCCGGTCCCATCACTTCATAGCAAGTAGATGGGTAAACAGTGGAAAGAGTGGCTGACTTTATTTTGGGGGGCTCCAAAATCACTGCAGATGGTGATTGAAGCCATGAAACTAAAAGACGCTTACTCCTTGGAAGGAAAGTTATGACCAACCTAGATAGCATATTAAAAAGCAGAGACATCACTTTGTCAATAAACGTCCGTCCAGTCAAGGCTATGGTTTTTCCAGCGGTCAATTATGGATGTGAGAGTTGGACTATAAAGAAAGCTGAGTGCCGAAGAATTGATGCTTTTGAACTATGGTATTGGAGAAGACTCTTGAGAGTCCCTTGGACTGTAAGGAGATCCAACCAGTCCATCCTAAAGGAGATTAGTCCTCAGTGTTCATTGGAAGGAATGATGTTGAAGCTGAAACTCCAATAGTTTTGTCACCTGATGCAAAGAGCTGTCTCATTGGAAAAGACCCTAATGCTGGGAAAGATTGAGGGCAGGAGGAGAAGGGGATGACAGAGGATGAGATGGTTGGATGGCATCACCGACTCAATGGACATGGGTTTGGGTGGACTCCGGGAGTTGGTGATGGACAGGGAGGCCTGGTGTGCTGCAGTTCATGGGGTCGCAAAGAGTTGGACAGAACTGAGCCACTGAACTGAACTGAACATTCTTCAACACATTACAGAACAAAGAACTAAAGCACAATTATGTGCAAGTGCATAATTTCCCTTCAGACTTAGCATGAAAAACCAAACTGGGGTCAAGCATTTAAATTCCACCCCATGATATGCAATATCACAGTCTGCTGAAACCAAATGGGACACATTCACATCTGCTGTTTGCAAACTTCCGGCCTCCTAACAATTAGTAGGACCCTTGACTGGAGAGGAAATGTCTATCAAGTGACTCTCTTTCATTTTAAGGCAATACAGAATGTATTTTCTCTCACAAATTATTAGAGGATTTAGATTATATTCTTCCGATGGGTCAATTTTTTCATTCAATTACCAAATATTTGTTATCTCCCACGTTTTGATATGAGGCACTGGGACCAGATGAGCACACGGTTAGACTTCTAATTATCATGGACCTTCCAATCTTAGGTGAGGGAGACAATAAGTACAAAAGAAATAAAGTGAATTTTCTATATGTTAATCACATTTTAAGCGTGTCCCCTTAAACTTAAGATGCAGGTGCTGATATTTTAGAGAATATAATTTTAATTTTAATGATTGTGATACTCTACCAAATTGACCCTATTAATAAATGGAAATGAACAGAAGTGAAAACTCTTACACTGTTAGTCTGAAGTACTATAAATCCATGTTAAGACTACCTGACAACCTAAAGAGGCAAGTAGAAAAGTTACCTGAACAGTAGAGGTGAATTTTTTTTTAATTCCAAACTAAAAAATTACTGGCAAATTAGTGGCAGGGTGTAATACTTCAGTTAAAGGTTAATCAGACCATTTGTCTTTCAGACAACGGTCTTCAATGAACACGGGCCTCCCGAAGAACACTACGTTCCCTGTTTACATTTATACCTACACCTAACACATTATAAAAGAAATCACCCTTGTTGCCTCAGGAAGTCTCCAAAACACAAACAGACCGTGAGTCACAAGCCCCCTAAGGACACTTTAACTATCAACAAACACAGAATTACATAGTGGGCAGCACGTCCTCACGCCACTGATTCAGGTACTTTAAAATCCACAGGCAGGATTAGTTATGAATTCTTTTATCGGCTCCAGATTTAAGAACATAGTCTGGGAGACTCCGAGATGTTTCCAGAAACAAACACTATTTCAGCACGGACGGCCTATCTCCAGCAATCACACGGAAGCCTAGGAAGTAACCGGCCCCCGGCGAGCTAGTAAAAGCGCTGGCTTAGCAGAAGCAGGTGAGACAATCTTTCTTAGAATTGCTTTCCGTAAACACTTTAAAGGTAGTGGCTGTTTTGGAAACCTGATCCCCACCCTCTCGTAAATCTAAAATCTCGCGAGATAACAAGCCACGCCGAACGGCGTAATCGCGAGTTGCGCCTGCGCGCGCTGAAACAGCCTGCACTTCCGCCCAAGGCGTGCTGTCACTCACAGACTCCTCCAGTCCTGCGGGGTGACGTAACGCTTTCTTTTCCGCTCGCTCTGCAGCTCCGGACAGAGGCACGCCGAGCTGCGGAGTTGCAAAGTCTGGCGCTCAGAGCTGCGGCTCTCTGCGAGATTTCACCTTGCTGGTTCCGAGTCATTTCACCGATAATCAATAGCGGATCGCTTTGCCAAGTGCCGGGAAGAACAAAGGAATCAAGAAAGAGACGCTCGGCTCCCGGCCTTGTTCTGAGTGGCTTTTTCCGCTCGTTCCTGTCCGGAGAATCTGGATTTATAATCGTCACTGGATTGTAAGTACCCGAGGCGAAGAGAGCTCACTACGCCCCGCATTTTGAATATCTTTGTTCCGGGAGAGTTTGTGGTTTGGGCGTTATCTGCTGAGCCTTACTTTCTGTGCCGAAAATCCGTAGGAGCTGCCATTTGCTTTCTCTGCATTGTTCTGCAGCGGCATCTAGAGGTTGAAACTTGGCGTTGCAGCTAATAGATTTAAATGGACATAACTGAATAAGACAATGCATCAGTAACAACTGGTGTTCAGTCACGGCGTTTTAAGAAAGACTTGGGGCATAATTAAAAATATATGCTTAGCTGATGTTCTACCTAGAACTCTTTGTAATTAAGGATTCACGTTTATAAAGAACTGGTCTTTCTGGTGAAGTACCTGGAACTTTTTAGTGCAACAAGTGGTTATTAGAGAAAAAGTGAATTACAAAGAAATAAAAATGAGTAAGAGCAAAGATGATGCTCCTCATGAACTAGAGAGCCAGTTTATCTTACGCCTACCCCCGGAGTATGCCTCTACTGTGAGGCGGGCGGTACAGTCTGGCCATGTCAACTTGAAGGACAGACTGTCAATTGAGTTACACCCTGATGGGCGTCATGGAATTGTCAGAGTGGACCGAGTCCCTTTGGCCGCAAAATTGGTAGACCTGCCGTGTGTTATGGAGAGTTTGAAAACCATTGATAAAAAAACCTTTTACAAGACAGCTGATGTCTGTCAGATGCTTGTCTCTACAGTTGATGGTGATCTGTATCCTCCTGTGGAGGAACCAGTTGCTACTGCTGATCCCAAAGCAAGCAAAAAGAAGGATAAGGACAAAGAGAAAAAATTTGTATGGAACCATGGAATTACTCTGCCTCTGAAAAATGTGAGAAAGAGAAGATTCCGTAAGACAGCAAAGAAAAAGTATATTGAGTCTCCAGATGTGGAAAAAGAAGTAAAGCGGTTGCTGAGCACAGATGCTGAAGCTGTCAGTACCCGCTGGGAAATAATTGCTGAAGATGAGACAAAAGAAACAGAAAATCAAGGCCTTGATATCTCTTCCCCAGGAATGTCTGGGCATAGGCAGGGCCATGACTCCTTAGAACATGATGAGCTTCGGGAGATATTCAATGACCTCAGCAGCAGCAGTGAAGATGAAGATGAGACACAGCATCAAGATGAAGAAGATATAAACATCATAGACACTGAAGAAGATCTGGAAAGGCAGCTACAGGACAAACTAAATGAATCAGATGAACAGCACCAAGAAAACGAGGGAACCAATCAGCTGGTTATGGGAATTCAGAAACAGATTGATAACATGAAAGGCAAGCTCCAAGAGACCCAGGACAGAGCAAAGCGACAGGAGGATCTCATCATGAAAGTGGAAAACCTGGCTCTCAAGAACAGATTTCAGGCTGTGCTGGATGAACTGAAACAGAAGGAAGACCGGGAAAAAGAGCAGCTCAGCTCTTTGCAAGAAGAGCTAGAATCACTCCTAGAGAAGTGAGGAGTGGTTTCATACTTAATTTCATTACTGTGAGAGGTCAGCATTGAAAGAGAAAATGTTTTTGTTTTCATCGCTTGTAAAACTGCAGTAGTTCGCAGTTTCTTCCACTGTATTCTTTTGGATTTGTCTTGTAGACAAATGTGAATTTCTAACTCATTTGTCTTTTGGAACCACTTTGCTAGGTGTTTATCCTGTAGGAAGTAGGAATGTATAGACAGATAAATGTAGAGAGTTGTAGGATTAGTGGAGTGAAAAGTTCAACTTAGTTATTAATCACAGCTTCATTGCAGGACTTTGTGGCTGTTTCTCTGATTAGAAGCTTCCATTGCTACTCTGTGATGACATCTGAGGTAAATCAATAGAGTCTAGTCTGGAGGCAGTAAAGTTTGTTTGCTTATGTTTTTTGATGCTATAGCTAATTTTCCAGCTATTCAAAGCAATTTTTCGTATTTTTGCATTGCAAGTCATTTCGTAATGTTCAACAATAAATAAAAGCAAGTTAAGTTTCACTTTATAATGTGTCTTGCTCTTTTCGGGGTAGTGGATATTATCCTCTTCTGAAGTGGTTTCCTGGTGGGGTTTAATAGATTGACCAATTGGATTCTGTTTTGTAGGAAAAGAAGCAATTATGTTCGATTTTAAGAAAAGAACACAGCAAGGGCAAAGAAATTGGGCAGTACCACCTTTACATTATGTTTCCAGTCCACCTGCTCCATTTGGAGGTTAGGAAATAAAGAGCCTTCCTAAACTATCTGAATGTTTTTTCCAGCCTAATCTCCCATTCTCCCACTGTTTTCAATCCTGAGCTTATTTACATTTTTTTCAAGGAGTTTAATTACTCCTCTTCCTCTATAATAGTCTACTGGGATAAGTACTCTTATGCACACCTGTCATACCAGAGTCTAAGTTACCTGTTGCTCATATCCTTACTAAGCTGTTAATTCACTGAGATTAGGCATTTTGCCTTTTTAGTCACTAAAGAAGAGAAAAGCAGTTAAAATCACAAGGTCAGGTGATGTAGTGCCTGAGTTGAGTGATCTTGGGCAAGTAAATCTGTTTGTCTCAATTTCCTCATCTCTACCTAAAGTGGAGGTAATAATATCATCTACCTTGGGACCTTTGATTTTGGTTATTGAGTTAATACATATAAAGGATTTGAAAACAATTCCTGGAATAGAAGCAAATTATTGCCTATTTTCTAGGCAGTGATTACAAACTTGAATGAAAGAGTGATCAAAATGGTAGAAAAGTCTATGAAGAAACTTAAATGTTGACTGATTTCAAATTAAAAAATCTAAATCAAAGCTTAAACTACAGCAGAAACAGTTTTTCAATACATACATCTACCGCATAAGCATACTGAGTTTACTGTAGCTTTTTTTTTGTTTGATTTATTTATGGTTTTGCATAAGGCCTCCATAATGAAGAGTAATTATCTGTTACATAAACTTCAAAAGAGAACAACTTAAGATCCATTTCCCTTCATGTAAACCCAGAGTTTCCAAAAAAGACTCACTTTTCTCACAGCTCCCTTGTCTGATGAGTGTGATATATAGTTGGGCTACAGTTTTCAATATTTCTCTGAATTTGTGAACAGAAATTGAATTTTTTTTAAAAAGTTTAAAAGAGAAAAAACTCACTGAAAATTTTAAGCAATGCAGAAATTTTACAAATTCTTAATTTTACTCACTCCCCTATTACTGGTCGCTTAGGTTGTTCTGTTTTAAATTTGCTATTATACAGAATGCTGCAATAAGCATATCACTGTGGCCTTCTTTTTCATTGTATTTATAGATTAGGTACATGGGGGTCTTTATGTTCAGTTCTAAATGTCATAAAGCCTAGACATTTTGAATTTATAGATCAAATGTTTGAGATGAAAAATTGAGACAAATTGTGACAAGTCAAGTCTCTGAAGGACTGTGTCTTGAACTCTGCTTTTTAATGTTTTTTAGTATCCAGTAAGAATTCTGTGTAAAAACAGACTAGGAAAACTGCTCACCACACAGGAAGTATAGATGTTGGCCTTTCTGTGTTACAGATGCCCAGCTCTTTCACACTACAGAGCTTTGCTTTTATTACACTTAAATTTCCCTTTTTCTGGAACGTCTAGATCATGGCTAGCTTTTTGTTACTCAGCCCTCAGTTCAGACTTTACTTTCTCTGGTAACCTATCTGGCTACTCAATCAGATATCTAGGGAACTTGTGATGTGGGTATGCATCTTCTTAAGAGTGATGGACTTCACTGAAAATATGGAAATTTCATTGCCATTATTTTCCATGTATGCTTGGGAGTACATGTGCTTAAATTTAAAACAGAAGCATCATAATTTTGATTAAGTTAGAATCAGGAAAAAATGGTTTCAGATGGTTAAGACTGCCTTTTGTCTTGGGCAGTGTTACAGTATATTCTGTAAACAGTATATACAGTACAGCTCCAAGTCCAGCTGTTTAGTATATTTTATGGAACTTGAGTTCTGGCTGTAATATTTGTACAACTATGTCTGACTGTTCAGTGACGTTCCAGACCATTTTTCTATTAATGCCCGCATGATCCCTGGCACTGATTACTAATTTGGTTTTTCCAAAATATACACATACATGAACTTAATGCAGAAGCTTAATGATTTACTGCAGTAACCTCCATCTCTTGTGTTTGTAAAAACTCAGTATGTGCTTTAAAAATAAAAAACAATTTTTAATATTTAAAAATAAAAAAATAAACAATGAACCATATGTCATTAATGGACAGTTTTAAAAGCCAAAACATTTTTTAAAGACTCAAATATGATAGGACTAAAATTTTTTTTTCTAGTTTAAAATGGCACATTGTTCTTGTGAATCTCTTTTCTCTCCCAGAAAGCCTGCTGATACAGCATAGCAGCCCCTAAGGGAAAGAATAGGAGGTGAGACAGCAGGGGATGAGAGATGTCAGTCTGTTTTGATAAGACCAAAGCAGGTGAAGGAATGATTAATTCAGAGGTGGCAGAAAATTTCATGCTAAATGTCTACAAGGAGGTATACCAAGGAGGAAACAAACCCACTTGACATAGACACTGTGAGCCTGGCCGTTTGTGCAGGCCATTTCCCAAGGAAAAGGGAAGGTGTGCGGCTGAAAACAAGATTAATTAAAGCCCAAGTTCTAGGACTTCCCTGGCAGTCCAGTGGTTAGAATTCCAGCTTCCACTGTGGAGGGCACAGATTAGATACCTGGTGGGGGAACTAAGATCCCACAGGCCCGGCAATGCAGTCAAATAATAAAAAGTCTGTGTTCAGAGTGGTTGGATATCCAGGAACCCTATCTCACCGGAGGAAGCCAGATGACTTCCTTACCCATCCCACAGAAGGAAAGTTTATTTTATGGGTAAACTGAACTAAAGAAGGCCCAGATGAAGGCTGGGTTCTACAGCATTTAAACAAGGGAATTGTGTGAAAGTCTTTTCTGATTGCAGAATGTCAACCCTCTTCTCCCATTTGATCTCCTTACATAAGTACTTAAGGCATACACTGCCCCCTCCCCCATCCCCAAGCACGGACAAACAGACATATTGGAAGATTGGAAGATTATTCTCTGAAGAAACCATGTGGTACCGGGGAAAAGAAATCCAGGTACATTTGGGCACTCTAAAGAAAAGACCAGGTCACTATTTTCTATGGCAATGAAGTCTACCTGATGACAAACACTTATCTATCCATGCACCATCTGCTTTTAGGTGCTGCACTTTAAAATATTAGCTGATAGCCAAAGGATCAAAGAAAGCTTTCAAAATGAATCATTTAAGCCCTCCCCATTTTGTTTTTTAACCCCCAAAGTTAAATACCGCCTAGGGCTTAGAACTTAAACTTTAAGAGCATTGGTTCCAACGCTGGGATTATAAGCGTCTGGGAGGAAAAAGTGTCCTGGCAGCGGTACCCTCCCTGATGGCCCAAACCACATCTTGCCTAATAGGTCTGTGGTCAATTACACCCAGAACTTATGTTGCACAAAGGTGCATGGCTCCTCAACGAGAGCCCGGAAGCACCAGAACCACACAGCTCTTTTCTATCAACTTTCTTAGCTATATATAAATATCTCTTTTCCAAGCCGATTGTACAAGGCCGTGCCCTACCTCTAGAAATAATAAGGGCTCTGCGTCCACTAGCGCGCAGGGATCCAGGCCCAGAGCCTCGGCGATGTTGCCACGAAATACAGCTTCCGTCCGCCTCAGGCCTCCCTTCCCGTCCCCAGGCGAGCGAAGCGCCACAACTGGAGAGAGGCCCGGCGGTCGGCACATTTGCGAAGCTGTTCCTCTCCGGAGACGATTAAGGGTTTTCTGACCTGTAGGATACACCGACAGTCAGGTAACAACCCTCCGGCCCCACAACCCGTGTTTGTTTGTTTTCTCTATTATAAACCTTTGTCTCTGAAGATTGACCCTTTGACTCCAGGCGCGATCAACTGGGAGCACCTCCCATTTTATTTGGCCGAGTAGAAAATGCGGGAGGCCGGGGGTCTAGCCGTATAGGAAGGCATTTCTTCCTCCGCTGCAGCAGCGCCTAGAGTTTCTTCCCCTAATCTCAGGAATTTATCGAATAGCTTTCAACTGCTGTATTGTAATTCATTTGAAGTGTTTATCTAGTCCGTCCTCAAGCCCGCCGGAGCTGGGACGGCCTGGCTGAGTGGAGCTAACAGGCGGCGGGGCTAACAGACCGCCGCGTCGGGGGTCCGGCGGTCACACGGAGCGAGGAGCGGCGCGCGCTGGGCCACCGCCGGGGGTTAGCGCTGGGCCACGGTGCGCGGGGAGGGCGGCCCGAGGCCTAATCTGGGGTTAAGCGGCTACTCCAGCTGGGGAGAGACAGCCAAGAGTAGGGGGTGGGACACAGGACGCCCGTCTTAAACTCCAGAGAGTGGACTTCTGCGGAGACCGGCGGGTGGGCGAACATGAAATCCAGTCCTGCTATCCAGGCTGCCATCGACCTCACCGCGGGGGCCCTGGGGGGCACAGCGTGCGTCCTGACCGGGCAGCCCTTCGACACTATGAAGGTGAAGATGCAGACGTTCCCCGGCCTGTACAAGGGCCTCACCGACTGTGCCCTGAAGACGTACTCCCAGGTGGGCTTGCGGGGCTTCTACAAGGGGACCGGCCCCGCGCTAATGGCCTACGTCGCCGAGAACTCGGTCCTCTTCATGTGCTACGGCTTCTGCCAACATTTCGTTAGGAAAGTGGCTGGACTGGACGAGCAGGCGAAGCTGAATGATCTGCAAACTGCGGCCGCAGGTTCCATCGCCTCAGCGTTTGCCGCGCTGGCCCTGTGCCCCACTGAGCTCGTGAAGTGCCGGCTGCAGACCATGCACGAACTGGAGATGTCAGGGAGGATAGCCAAAAGCCATGATACAGTTTGGTCCGTCGTGAAGAGTATCCTTAGAAAGGATGGCCCCTGGGGCTTCTACCACGGACTCACCAGTACTCTGTTTCAAGTAGTACCAGGCTATTTCTTCTTCTTCGGTGGCTATGAACTGAGCCGATCGTTTTTTGCCTCCGGGGGTTCAAAAGATGAACTAGGCCCTGTCCCCTTGATGTTAAGTGGTGGAATTGCTGGCATTTGCCTTTGGTTTGTCATATACCCCGTGGATTGTATCAAATCCAGAATTCAGGTTCTTTCCATGTTTGGAAAACAGACAGGATTCATCAGAACTCTTTTAAGTGTTGTGAGAACCGAAGGAATAGCAGCTTTATATTCTGGTCTGAAAGCTACTCTGATTCGAGCGTTTCCTGCCAATGCAGCACTATTTTTGGCTTATGAATACAGCAGGAAAATGATGATGAGCCAGTTTGAAGCATATTGAAGTATCTTGGTGAGTCGGAATCCAAGTACAAGCCTTTGGGGACTGTAACTCAGTTTCATGAAGCTCTAGACCAGTGCGGTATTATTGTTGACTTCCTGGGAGCTTTGTTTTTGTCTTTCCTTCTTATACTCTTAAACTTTATAGAAGAAACTTCATTTTATATCATATAATTTCAGCCCATAATTGTATTCAAATAGAAAAATTGCTGCTCTTATGTTTGGTGAGATACACAGCATGAGTGGGTGGTCCTAGGTACCTAATCTGAAAAGCTAAATACAGTTGGGGGAAAAAGAATTATAGTTGAGTTTTTGCATAAATCTGCATATGTACGTGCAGTTTGGTTGGTTATGCGTTGTGTGAATTAAATAGAGCTTGGTTCCTGTGTTTAATCTTATGTCACAAGAAAAAACCGAGTTAAGCATGTTTCTGAAGGTGCTTATAAATGATTGCTTAATCCACTCAAGATGCAGGGTCTCTGAAAAACTCTGCTTAAAATGTGCACTGTTCTAGCCAATTAAAGTTTTTAAAAAGTTTTTGTGTGGTGCTTGAAAACCAAAATATCCATCTACAATTTTTTGCATCTACAATGATTCATTTATTTTATTTTTTACTGAGTAACTGATTTATAGCATTATATTTTTATTTCTATGTACCCTACAACGTGCTCACTACCAAAAATAATTTATTTTTTCTTTCATTACCATATAATTGATCCCCTTTATCCAGTTTGTCTTCCTTCTTCACCCTCCCTGCCAACCTCCCCCACCCCCCACCCAAAACCACTACTCTGTTCTCTGTAATGTAATTATGTTTGTTTTGTTTGGTTTTGGGTTGTTCATTTATTATGGATTTTGTTTGTTTATTAGTTTTTCATATTCCACATATGAATGAAGTCATATGGTATTTGTCTTTCTCTGTCTGACTTATTTCACTTAATACCTTCAAGGTCCATCCATGTTGATGCAAATGGCAAGATTTTATCTTTTTTTTTCTCATCTTGATTTTTAAGAGGAGAGTATACTTGCATACTGATGTGGCTTCCACATTTGTTAAAGTTTCAGGGTAGGCATCCCAGATTTCCCCAGGATTGCTCTACTCTTAAAATAATGCTACTCATTTTCAAAGTGGGATCATATTCCATACTCTTAGGTGTGGCTTCGTTAGGCATTAGGTCTCTGGGAAATAGCCTGGCCTTTGTATCAAATTTCATTCCTCTTCTCTCCCAAAGAGCTTCCCCTCTGCTCTACTTTAGACTGAAATAGTGGTGAAGAATGGAGCTGTGCTTAAATGCTTTGATGAAGACCCATGTAGCTGACAACAATTCTTAGCTTCCAGTCTCAGGGTCCTGGGCTGGGAAGAATTCCAGGATTTACTGTTGGCCCATTTAGGGGTTATTGATCCTCTTTAGGGAGGGGGGCTTCCCTGGTAGCTAATGGTAAAGAATCTGCCTGCAATGCAGGAAACCTGCATTCAATCCCTGGGTGGAGAAGATCCCCTGGAGAAGAGATTAGCTACCCACTCCAGTATTCTTGCCTGGAGTATTCCATGGACAGAGGATCCCCCTTGGATCATTCATTCTGCCTCCACCAGTGAGAAACCTTTCCAGGGAACAGCGAGTGCAAAAGCCATGAGAACTTTTTGTTCCCTAATGGTGATCAAGTGATATTACCAGTGGATGAATGAAGTCCTCTCCTCTCAAACAGAACTAGACAGAACTTAAGTGTTTGCAATTCACAGTGATTAATGTTAGAGCGGACCCATTCTGAAGCTTACCTGAGGATCCATAACTCCTAGTCGTTTTTGTTTTTTACAGTGTTGGAACCTTCTAAATTTTGTACTGGTTATCTGTGAATTTTACTGGTGATTATACATAAGACCTTACAAAACAATGAAACATTAAAAACAACTTTATTAAACTGTACCATATGCATGTATATAGGCACTGACAAAAATTAAAACGACATAGTCTATCTGACCCCTACACGCTCGTGCATCTGTTCTTTGGCTCTATGGTGTAAGAGGGTCATTCTTACTAAAGTAAGCCTCACATTTCCTTGCTGATTCAAGAGCAGCAGAGTCACTCTCCTTAAGAAGTGTTTTTAAGCAGTTTGTAAAGCTAAAAACTGGCAGGTTCCCGTTTTAATGATCGTCCATAGCATGTGTGTAAATCACTGCTGGTGAAATGTACATCTGGTGTGGAACCCCCAATTTCCTTCAGTTTTTTGCTGTCTATCAAGTTTGCATAGTAACTAGCCATATTGCCATAGGCAAAAGGGTCAGGGTGATGGATGTTGACAAACAGGGGCTGTGGCAGACATTTGGGGAAGGGATGCTCAGTGTCATGTCTGGTGTGCCCCAGAGCAATGGCTGGTCTTTCATTTGCTTTTTCCTTAAAAGAAAACCATTTTTCTATTTCTGAGTTATTTATACATTTAAGTTATATGTTACATACATAAGTGATCAGTAGCTACTTAGTGAGGCTATATTCAAGCAGGTCTTCATTAAAGCAGGAAAGAGAACAGGAATGACTTCCGCAGGAAGTGGACCTTTCAGAGGCTCCAGGCCCTTGCCCAGCATCCATGGGCTGGTCTCGATTAGCCCTGTTGTCAGTGGACCTTTTCACATGTTGTCCATTAAAGGTTTAACTAAATAGCTTCAATAGAAATAATTTGAGACAAGCAAGAGTGCTTGGGAGTAAGGAATTGAAACCTAAGTCAGAATTGTTTTCTACTCTTGCTTAATTCATGGTTCAATATTGAGGTACAGCTTGTAGCACTTCAGACCTGTTCTCAGAGAAAAATATAGTAACTTGAAATATTGTGCTTAAAGAAATTTGAGTGTTTGGTCATTAAATTATTTACCTAAATTGAAGTATTTATTGAATGTACACTATTTACAGTATACTATTTGAGCTCTGGGGATTCAGATATTAATGGTCTGGTTTCTGTTCTTAAGGATCTGATGGTCTAGATGTTTTACAGTCAAAAGAGTGATTTTCTAGAATACAGTTTAGAACAAAAGATTAGCATCCAAATTATATGTGTGTATGTGTGTAAAATGAGTGATGTGTATGTGTGCAAAATATTTTCTTTAATTGTGTTTTTGTTTTTATATTGTGGTTTCTTTCTGTCATTTAAATTACTTCCATGGTATTTCTTTCTCTTCTCAGAACCCCAGCTTTATTGAGATATAAATGACAGATAACATTGTGCTTGTTTAAGGTATACAATGTGATGCTTTGATATATGTGTTTATTGTGAAATGATTATGACAATAAGGTTAATAATGTCATAATGACATTACTATGTAATTATTAGTAATGTCTATTACTAATGTTTATTCAGTTCAGTCTCTCAGTTGTGTCTTTGCGTCACTCTTTGCGACCCCATGAACCTGAACCGCAGCATGCCAGGCCTCCCTGTCCATCACCAACTCCCAGAGTCCACCCAAACCCATGTCCACTGAGTCGGTGATGCCATCCAACCGTCTCATTGTCTGTCGTCCCCGTCTCCTCCTGCCCTCGATCTTTCCCAGCATCAGGGTCTTTTCAAGTGAGTCAGCTCTTCGCTGGCCAAACTATTGGAGTTTCAGCTTCTACATCAGTCCTTCCAATGAACACCCAGGACTGATCTCCTTTAGGATGGACTAGTTGGATCTCCTTAAAGTCCAAGTGACTCTCAGGAGTCTTCTCCAACACCATAGTTCAAAAGCATCAATTCTTCGGCGCTCAGCTTTCTTTATAGTACAACTCTCACATCCATACACGACCACTGGAAAAACCATAGCCTTGACTAGATAGACCTTTGTTGGGAAAGTAATGTCTCTGCTTTTTAATATACTGTCTAGGTTGGTTATAACTTTCCTTCCAAGGAGTAAGCGTCTTTTAATTTCATGGCTTCAGTCACCATCTGCAGTGATTTTGGAGCCCCCAGAAATAAAGTCAGCCACTCTTTCCACTGTTTCCCCATCTATTTGCTATGAAGTGATGGGACAGGATGCCATGATCTTAGTTTTCTGAATGTTGACCTTTAAGCCAACTTTTTCACTCTCCTCTTTCACTTTCATCAAGAGGCTCTTTAGTTCTTCACTTTCTGCCATAGGGGTGGTGTCATCTGCATATCTAAGGTTATTGATATTTCTCCTGGCAATCTTGATTCCAGCTTGTGCTTCCTCCAGCCCAGCGTTTCTCATGATGTACTCTGCATATAAGTTAAATAAGCAAGGTGACAATATACAGCCTTGACATACTCCTTTTCCTATTTGGAACCAGTCTGTTGTTCCATGTCCAGTTCTAACTGTTGCTTCCTGACCTGCATATAGGTCTCTCAAGAGGCAGGTCAGGTGGTCTGGTATTCCCATCTCCTTCAGAATTTGACTGTGATCCACACAGTCAAAGGCTTTGGCATAGTCAATAAAGCAGAAATAGATGTTTTTCTGGAACTCTCTTGCTTTTTTGATGATCCAGCGGATGTTGGCAATTTGATCTCTGGTTCTTCTGCCTTTTCTAAAACCAGCTTGAACATCTGGAAGTTCACGGTTCATGTATTTTTGAAGCCTGGCTTGACAATTTTGAGCATTATTTTACTAGTGTGTGAGATGAGTGCAATTGTGTGGTAGTTTGAGCATTCTTTGGCATTGCCTTTCTTTGGGATTGAAATGAAAACTAACCATTTCCAGTCTTGTGGCCACTGCTGAGTTTTCCAAATTTCCTGACATATTGAGTAGTAGTAATGTCTATTACCTCACAGATTACTATTTATTCATTACTATTATTTGAGGTAAAATGGTATATTTTTTTACAGGTACACGCTGCTTAATTTATTTACTTATTTTTGGCTGCACTGGGTCTTCATTGCTATACTCAGCTTTCTCTAGTTTCCAAGAACAGAGGCTACTCTGTAGCTGTGGTGTGCAGGCTTCTCAGTGCAGCGGCTTCTCTTGTTGCTGAGCACAGGCTCTAGGTGCACAGGCTTCACTAGTTGTGGCACAGGGGCTTATTAGTTGTGAACACTGGCCTGGCAGCATTCAGGCTTCAGTAGTTGCAGCTTGAGGCTCTAGAGCTTCAGTAGTTGTGGTGCATGTGGTGCAGTTGTGGTGCAGCTGCTCCTTGGCATGTGGAATCTTTCCAGACCAGGGATTGAAACCTGTGGCCCCTGCCTTGGCAGATGGATTCTTATCCACTGCGCCACTAGGAAAGTCCTGAGATGGTGTTTATGTCTAAGATTTAAATTGGTCAAATCCATATGTCTGACGCCTAGCCTTATTTTAAATGTCGCTTTCACAAGATATAAATGTATCCCTCAACTTTTTAAATTTCTTTCATTGAAGTACAGTTAACTTACAATGTTGTGTTGATTTCAAGTGTATGGCAAAGTGATTTAGTTACACATATATGTGTGTGTACATATATGTACTTTTCAAGATTCTTTTCTGTTACAGGTTATTTCAAGCACTAAGTATAGTTTTCTGTGCTATGCAGTAGGCCCTTGTTGTTTACCAGTTTTATATATAGTAGTGTGTATATGTTAATCCAAAACTTCTAGTGTATCCCTCTGCCATTGCTTTTTGATGGCCGTAAGTCTGTGTGAATCTGTTTTGTAAATAAGTTCACTTGTATCATTTTTTTTAGATTCCACAAATAAATGATATCACGTGATATGTCTTTGTCTGACTTACTTCACTAAATGTGATAAACTCTAAACCTCTCCATGTTGCTGCAAAAGGCATTATTTCATTTTTTTAATGGGCATTTAGATTGTTTTTGTGTCTTGGCTATTGTAAATAGTGTTGCTATGATTACTGGGGTGCATATATATAATTTCAAATTAGAGTTTTCTCTGGTATCCCTCATATTTTTTTTTTTTTATCCATGTTTTCTGGCTTGCGGGATCTTAGTTCCCTACCAGGGATTGAACCTGGGCCACAACAGTGAAAGTGCTGAGTCCTAACCACTGGTCATGGGCCAGGGAATTACCTGGTACTCCTCAACTTTGAAATATCTTATCCCTTTGGTATATTTATTATACCCTTTGGTCTACTGTCAGGGCCAGATGGTCTGCATCTTGCAATGGTACAGTGATACTCTAGCTAGAAATTCATTCTCTGTTCCAACTTTCATGGGATATCAAATACCAAGCTATAACAGTTAAGTATCAGAAGGATCATATCTGGCTGTGGAGTTCAGTTCCCTGTACTCTATGTGGATCAAACCTGAGCATTTTCTTGAATTAAACAAGAAAATGTCCCCAAGTTGTTCAATTTTGAAGAAACGCAAGTTCTTTTTCTTCTGGCCCAGATCTCTAAGAAGGAGTGATAATTATTATCAGGAAGTTGTTACATAAAACAGTCACAGGTTTTTTTTGCTCAAGTCAGAAAGTACCCTCTGTTCAGAGCTTGCATTTCCAATTCAAGCACCCTCTGAACTCTGAAATCCCTATTTTCAAAGTCTGTGACTCTCTGGTCTCTCTGATCTCTCCAGCTTCATGTGTCATGGCCCAGAAAGCTTCTCTAAGAGTCCTTTTAGAAAGTAAATTATTTCAGTGTGAAACTATCATTCATGTCTGTGATCTGCCTTTTGAGCTCCATGTTCCACTGTGTTTTCAGTTCTGTCCTAATGCCAGCACTTTTAAATACATGCTCCTTGTGAGTGATGTAAATAATGTTTAAAAAGCAGACTTAGGCCCTTTTGTATCCCTCTCTCTTCAAGGTTGATTGAGGTCATCTATTCTAATGCTTTTGTTTATGGCAACAGGTAATAAAGGCTTTTTTCAAAACACCTTCAGAAAATTTGGTATTACTGGCTTTAGTCTGAACCTTGAGACAAAAAATTTCACAGGTAGGTGAGTAGTTTTGTAGAAAATTGATGTCTGTTAATAATTATGCACATTCCATGGGGGAAAAAATTATCCTCAGAAAGAGTATTATTTCAGTTATAGGGAAGCCGGATAATTGTGTATATAGTCAGAGTTTCTATTCCAGCCTAAAGTAGTTTCACTGGGCCCTCCCCAGAAACCTGGACTCTGAGCAGACTTTAATTGAAGCATCCTTTCACTTAACTTGTTTGATCATTGATTTACAAATTTTTTTGTGCATTTGGAACAAAGAGTTCTTTTTGCCTTTCGGTTAAGGGCAGACTCATCATCCCACGCTCTGGGCTCTGATTTAGGTTCTTGGAGGTGTTGCCCACAAAAAGCCTTATCTGTGTCTTTAGCACCCAGACATGGGAATATTCTAGGACTCAGGTGCCCACTTGGTCATGGAGTGGTCCTGAAGCAGGGTTTGTCTTTGGTTTTGAGTTCAGAGGCTGCTGTGATGCCATTACTGTCTTTTGTAATGGCTCAAGGATTTTAGCACACACTGCTCTTTATTTTTCTATTCTCTGATTCTGTTTTTATGCTTGCCTTTCCACTTCTTTTTGCCATCTGGAGTCAAAGCTGATCCGTGTCGATAATAACCTTGCACTATTTCCAAGTGTTTTCCCCCCAGATTGATTCTGTTCTGTTACTGTGAAGAGCTAGGCAGGGAGGCCCCTGGGTTTCAAGATTGTGTCTCCTTGGGAGGTTGTTCTAAAGGCTTGGTTGAACTTAAACATTTTTGGCAAGAAAAATGATTGTATGTGCTTTATATTCTATCACATGTGCTATTTTTTTCCAATTTTATCCGGTTGGACCTCAAATTCACAGAATTGGATTATGATAAACTGTCATCAGTAGTCCATACCTGAAGTGCATTGTTTATTTACTTACCTGTCCAATATCATTTAACTGTATATCTATATATGTGGTTATCTATCAAAATAATAAGAAGAATTTGTGAACACGGCACCTCCCCACTAAATGCCAGGACCTTGGTAGTAGTATATATCTAATCGTACAAATAGCCCTTCCTACTGAGAGGACCTACCTGGTCCCCACCAAATGAAGACGGTTATCATCCTGAATTTTAGGTGCATCATTCTCGTTCCTTTGATTTTTTTTTTTTTTTTTTGGTATTATGTTACTCCCACAAATATATTTTTCTAGTTGTTTTAAATAAAGGTTTTTTTAAACAAATAAGTTGTTTTATAATAAGAGTAAAACGCTGTATGTGATACTTTGGCACTGTTTTTCTCTTAATATTGTTAAAATCCAATAATCTTGTGTTACTGTAATTCATTTATTTAGACTACTGTGAAACATTTCATTTTGTGAATATGCCATGATTTATTTATTCAGCTGATAGACATACAGATTGCATTCTGATTTTTGCTCCTGTTGCCCAGGAGCAAAATGTAATGTAAAGGTAAATATTCTTATATATACTTCCTGATGTAAATGTGGAAGAATTTTGAGGGCTATATAACTAGGAATAGAAATTCTGGGGCTCTCAAGTATTTATCTAGGAGTAATTGTTACATTGTTTTATTGACTATGTCAAAGTCTTTGACTGTGTGGATCACAATAAACTGTGGAAAATTCTGAAAGAGATGGGAATACCAGACTACCTGACCTGCCTCTTGAGAAACCTATATGCAGGTCAGGAAGCAACAGTTAGAACTGGACATGGAACAACAGATTGGTTCTAAATAGGAAAAGGAGTATGTCAAGACTGTATATTGTTACCCTGCTTATTTAACTTATATGCAGAGTACATCATGAGAAACGCTGGGCTGGAAGAAGCACAAGCTGGAATCAAGATTGCCGGGAGAAATATCAATAACCTTAGATATGCAGATGACACCACCCCTATGGCAGAAAGTGAAGAACTAAAGAGCCTCTTGATGAAAGTGAAAGAGGAGAGTGAAAAAGTTGGCTTAAAGCTCAACATTCAGAAAACTAATATCATGGCATCCTGTCCCATCACTTCATGGCAAGTAGATGGGGAAACAGTGGAAAGAGTGGCTGACTTTATTTTGGGGGGCTCCAAAATCACTGCAGATGGTGATTGAAGCCATGAAATTAAAAGACGCTTACTCCTTGGAAGGAAAGTTATGACCAACCTAGATAGCATAGTCAAAATCAGAGATATTACTTTCCCAACAAAGGTCCATCTAGTCAAGGCTATGGTTTTTCCAGTGGTCATGCATGGATGTGAGAGTTGGACTGTGAAGACAGCTGAGCACTGAAGAATTGATGCTTTTGAACAGTGGTGTTGGAGAAGACTCTTGAGAGTCCCTTGGACTGCAAGGAGATCCAACCAGTCCATCCTAAAGGAGATCAGTCCTGGGTGTTCATTGGAAGGACTGATACTGAAGCTGAAACTCCAATACTTTGGTCACCTCATGCGAACAACTGACTCATTAGAAAAGACCCTGATGCTGGGAGGGATTGGGGGCAGGAGGAGAAGGGGACGACAGAGGATGAGATGGTTGGATGGCATCACCGACTCGATGCACATGAGTTTGGGTGAACTCCGGCAGTTGGTGATGGATAGGAAGGCCTGGCGTGCTCCAACTTATGGGGTCGCAGAGTCGGACACAACTGAGCGACTGAACTGAACTGAATTGTTACATTTAATAGATAATACTCAACTCAAAGTAGTTGTACTGGTTTTTACATGTACTTGCACTATATAGGCCTGAATCTCTTGTATCCACATGCTTTCCAACACTTGGCATTGTTACGCTTTTAAATTTTTGTCAAATAACTGTGAGTAAAAGAAAAAAATAAATCTACCTTATCTTGGTTTAATCTGTATTTTTCTGATTACAGTGAAAGAACATCTCTCTTCATGTGTCTAATGGTTATATGTTTCTTCTGTGAAATGTCTGTTCATGTCTTTTACCATTTTTCTATTGTTATTTTTATTTATGTTAGTTTGTAGAATTTCTTTATATTGATATATTCTTGATATTAATTGTCAGTGTGTATATGGTGATTATCCTCTCCTGGTTTGTACCTTTTCACACCTTTAAAGATGTCTATTGATTAATAAAATTTCTTGATTTTATTACAAATAGAGATGGTTAGATAGCATCACTAACTAAATGGACATGAATTTGAGTAAACTCTAGGAGATAGTGGAGAATAGAGGAGCCTAGCATGCCACAGTCCATGGTTCACAAAGTTGGACATGACTTAGCAATTGAACAACAACAAATCTTTTATTCTATCATCAGTGTCTTTTTAAAGAAATTATTTCTACTCCAAGGTCTAAAATACATGTATTTTCCACTAAGAGCTTAAAAGTTGTTTTGGGTTTTGTCTTTGTTTTGACATTTGAGTCTTAGATCCATTTGAAGTTGATTTTTAAATTAAGACTCAATTTAATCTTTGTATGGATAATCACTTTTAATTGAACATTTCATCTTTCCCATAGATCTGTGTTGTAGACTTAATGTTTGTGCTCCACCTGCCGAATTCATATATTGAGCCCTGGCCCCAACTGTGATGGTATTAGGAGATGAGGTCTTTGGGCAGTAATTAGATTTATGTAAAGTCATGAGGATGGAGTCCATGATGTGATTAGTGCCCTTTTTTTTTTTTTTTTTTTTAACTGTGGATGTCTTTACAAGTAATTTTGAGCTACCTCACGTTTTGTTTGTTTGTTTATTTACCTACAGTTTCAATGGTCTTCATTGCTGCTTTCTCTAACTGCTCTGAGTGGCAGCTGTTCTTTGTTTTGGTGCTCTGGCTTCTCATCGTAGTGCTTCTCATATTGTAGAGCACAGGCTCTAGGCTTGTGGGCTTCAGTAGTTGCAGTGGACTCAACAGTTGTGGCTCCAGGGCTCTTGAGTGGAGGCTCAGTAGTTGTGGCACATGGGCTTAGTTGATCTGAGACATGTGGAATCTTCCTTGACCGGGGATGGAACCCCTGTCCCTTGCACTGGCAGGCAGATTCTTATCCACAGTACCATTAGGGAAGCAGGAGATTCGTGCCTGTATAAGAACAAGAAGAAACACCAGAGCTGCTTCTTTCTACCATATGTACATAAAGAGAGAAGGTTGTAGCCTACAAGCCAGGAAGAAGGCCATCATCAAGAAACCAACTGATGGCACCTTGATCTTTGACTTACCAGCCTCCAGAATGATGAGAAATAGATACCTGTTGTTTAAGCCACCAGTCTATGGTATTTAGCTACTGAGTAGACTAAGACATTCTGGATTGCCATCTCTGTAATATTCAAACATTCCATATATATATATATATATATATCTGTTTTTGAGCTCCCTAATCTATTACACTTGTCAAAATTTCTGCCTGTGCACCAAAGCAGACTATCTTGATTAAGACAGCTTTATAACAAGTCAAGTATAAGGAAGTCAAATTTTTTATCCTACTGTTTTTTTTAAGAAGTTTCCTAGCTCTTATTTTATTCTTTCATATGAATTTTAAAGTAATGTTGTAATGTTTAAAGTAATGTCCTGGGAGAGAAGAGAATTGATAACATTAAAATATTCAGTTCAGTTCAGTTCAGTTCAGTTGAGTCGCTCAGTCATGTCCGACTCTTTGCCCAGCATCAGGGTCTTTTTCAGTGAGCCAGTTCTTCACATCAGGTGATCAAAGTATTGGAGTTTCAGCTTGAACATCAGTCCTTCCAATGAACACCCAGGACTGATCTCCTTTAGGATGGACTGGTTGGATCTCCTTATAGTCCAAGGGACTCTCAAGAGTCTTCTCCAACACCACTGTTCAAAAGCATCAATTCTTCGGCACTCAGCTTTCTATATAGTCCAACTCTTACATCCATACACGACCACTGGAAAAACCATAGCCTTGACTAGATGGACCTTTGTTGGGAAAGTAATGTCTCTGCTTTTGAATATGCTATCTAGGTTGGTCATAACTTTCCTTCCAAGGAGTAAGCATCTTTTAATTTCATGGCTTCAACCACCATCTGCAGTGATTTTGGAGCCCCCCAAAATAAAGTCAGCCACTGTTTCCCCATCTATTTACCATGAAGTGATGGGACTGGATGCCATGATCTTAGTTTTCTGAATGTTGAGTTTTAAGCCAACTTTTTCACTCTCCTCTTTCACTTTCATCAAGAGGCTCTTTAGTTCTTCTTCACTTTCTGCCATAAAGCTGGTGTCATCTGCATATCTGAGGTGATTGATATTTCTCCTGGCAATCTTGATTCCAGCTTGTGCTTCCTCCAGCCCAGCGTTTCTCATGATGTACTCTGCATATAAGTTAAATAAGCAGGGTGACAATATACAGCCTTGATGTACTCCTTTTCCTATTTAGAACCAGTCTGTTGTTCCATGTCCAGTTCTAACTGTGGCTTCCTGACCTACATATAGGTTTCTCAAGAGGCAGGTCAGGTGGTCTGGTATTCCCATCTCCTTCAGAATTTTCCACAGTTTATTGTGATCTACACGGTCAAAGGCTTTGGCATAGTCAATAAAGCAGAAATAGATGTTTTTCTGGAACTCTCTTGCTTTTTCGATGATCCAGCGGATGTTGGCAATTTGATTTCTGGTTCCTTTGCCTTTTCAAAAACCAGCTTGAACATCTGGAAGTTCACGATTCATGTATTGCTGAAGCCTGGCTTGGAGAATTTTGATCATTATTTTACTAGCATGTGAGATGAGTGCAGTTGTGCGGTAGTTTGAGCATTCTTTGGCATTGTCTTTCTTTGGCATTGGAATGAATACTGACCTTTTCCAGTCCTGTGGCCACTGCCGAGTTTTCCAAATTTGTTGGCATATTGAGTGCAACACTTTCACAGCATCATCTTTTAGGATTTGAAATAGCTCAACTAGAATTCCATCACCTCCACTAGCTTTGCTCATAGTGATGCTTCCTAAGGCCCACTTGACTTCACATTCCAGGATGTCTGGCTCTAGGTCAGTGATTACACTATCGTGATTATCTGGGTCGTGAAGATCTTTTTTGTACAGTTCTTCTGTGCATTCTTGCCACCTCTTCTTAATATCTTCTGCTTCTGTTAGGTCCATACCATTTCTGCCCTTTATCGAGCCCATCTTTGCATGAAATGTTCCCTTGGTATCTCTAATTTTCTTGAAGAGATCTCTAGTCTTTCCCATTCTGTTGTTTTCCTCTATTTCTTTGCACTGATCACTGAGGAAGGCTTTCTTATCTCTCCTTGCTATTCTTTGGAACTCTGCATTCAAATGGGAATCTCTTTCCTTTTCTCCTTTGCTTTTCGCTTCTATTCTTTTCATAGCTATTTGTAAGGCCTCCTCAGACAGCCATTTTGCTTTTTTGCATTTCTTTTCCATGGGGATGGTCTTGATCCCTGTCTCCTGAACAACGTCACGAACCTCTGTCAATAGTTCATCAGGCACTCTGTCTATCAGATCTAGTCCCTTAAATCTATTTCTCACTTCCACTGTATAATCGTAAGGGATTTGATTTAGATCATACCTGAATGAGTGGTGTAGTGGTTTTCCCTACTTTCTTCAATTTAAGTCTGAATTAAGCCTCAATTTATAATACTGAATCTTCCAATTTAGGAACACTATATATTGAGTTGGCCAAAAACTTTGTTTGGATTTTTCTGCAGCATCTTCTGGGAAAACGAGAACATACTTTATGGCCAACCCAATATTTCTCCATTTATATAAGTCATCTTAGTGTCTCTTCACAAAGTCATATGATTATTCCATAGAAGTCTTATACTTTGTGAGGCTTATTCCTAACTACTTGATTTTTTCTTTTTGGTTATAAATTCTATTTTTATTTAAATGTCAATTTCTCTTTGATATTTTATAAAACAAATCAATGTTATTAACTTTTCAAATTCAGCAATCTTAATAAACTCCTTTTAATGATAATATTTTATCTGTAGGTACTTTTGGATTTTCTTTGTATTCCTTAATATCATCTACAAATGATAACAACTTTTCTTCTTCCTCTGCATTCTTCGTAACTTGTATTTCTTTGCCTTGTGCTCACTAAACCTGTGTACAGTATCAAATAGATGTAATAGTGGACATTTGTGTCTTGTTTCTGATCTTGGAAGAAAGCTTTTAACATTTCACAATTAATGTGTTTTGTTGTAAATGTTTTCATATCATTTAAAGATTAAGGAAGTCTTCTATTTCTAGTTTGAGAATCTCCCCCCCCCCCCATTATAAGCAGAATTTTATCAAATCCTTTTTCTGTGTCTGTAAAATTTTTTCATGGGATTTTTTTCTCTTTTACTTTATGTCAATGAGTGACATTGGCTTTTAATTTTCCTTTCCTCGTCTCAGGGTTATGCTACAACTTTTAAGGGAATGTTCTCCCCCTCTTTTTTTTTCTTTTCCATGGTAATGTTTGTATAAGATTGGAATTATTTCTTCCTTCAATTTTTGGTAGTACAGTCAACTGGTCCTGAATTTAAACCTAAAGAATTATCTTACTTTTCTGTGTTTTCTAATCTTGGTGAATAGTTTGGTTAATCTATTATTTCTAGAAATTTGTTTATTCCAACTAAAATTTTAGCTTGTTGGCATAGCTTTGTGCATAATATTTCTTTATTACCTTTTTGTTGTCTATGTCTACAAAATTTGAGTTGCTATTCCTGTTTAAATTCCTGATATTGGCTGTTGGTGCATTCCGTTTAGTTTTCTTGTGTATTGCCAGAGGCTTGCCAATTTTATTACTGTTTCAAAGAATCAACTTTTAGGTATTTTGATTCCCTCTCTTAGATATTTGTTTACTATCTTATTAGTTTCTTCTCAATTATTTTCTTGTCTTCTTTGGGATTTATTTTCTTCTGTTTTTCTCATTCTCGAGAAAGATATTTAATTCATTAATCTTTACCCTTTTCTTTTTTCTAATATGTTTATTCAAGGCTCTTGGCTTTTCTCTAAATACTCCTTAATTGCATCATCATGTTTTGTTATGATATATCAAAATAATTCAGTTCAAAATATTTTCTAATTCTAGTGTGATGCTTACTTTGACCCACAGGTTATTTCAAACTGAATTTTAGAATTTTCAAACACCTGGGATATTCTAAACATCTTTCTGTTATTGATTTCTAGCTTAATTTCCTTGTGATCAGATAATATGCTCATATAAATTTCATCTTTAGCTATTTATTGAAAATTTTTTATATACAACATAGTCAATTTTTGTAAATTATGAAGAAAATAATATGCATTCTGTACTTGCTGAACTCCATACTTTATATATGTCCAGTAAGTCAGTTTTCTTGTTTCTAATATAATTGCATTCCTTCTAGGTGCTGAGCCAACCAGCAAATTCATTTGCCAAAGCTCAGCTCCTATACCTCTCTAATCTTACGATTTAGTGGCTCTGATGGTATCTAGCCCATAATGAGCAGCTCTCATGGCATGATGATCATTTGGTGTCACATAGTCAGCCACTCAGTCTCTACTAGGGCTCAGGAACATGACACCATCTATTATAAACACACAGAAGCTATCTATTATATAAATAGAAGGCATGGATCTGCACTATAAGATTTATACTATAATCCTCCTGCTGTGGGTTGCTGGAAGCTCTGCACAGCATCCTCATGCACTATTGGCATTTCACTATTGGCATCCTTATGCATTATTGGCATTGGCATATGCAACATCAGATTGACTGTATCACATCATATTGGCTAGTATTATAGTTTCAACCTAATATGTGTCTTTTTCTTACTCCCACCCTGCTCAAACCTGGTAGCATTTTGAGTTCCAAAATGGTATATGCTGCCTCTAAAATCCAAAGAGGTCCCTAAAGACAGTGCCTCTTTTTCAGTGGCAAGAGATTCAAGAGATAATTTGTATTTGTAATTCCTCAGGGAGAATTTTCTGGATGCCCCAGACCCCTAGAATCCTTATTGATGGGGCAGGCCCCTAAATCTTCATGGGGCTAACCCCTTACTCTTTGACATGCATGTGTCCTGCTAGGCCATCTAGGGTCCTTTTCATTTGCTGCCCATTAGACCCAGTTAGCATGATGTCATCAATATGGCAGTCTAACATTATGCTCCGCAGAATGTTCTATGTTGAGGTTTTTGTGGAGTATGTTACAAAAGAAAGGGTTAACATAGCTCTGGGGCAAAACAGTGAATGTATTCTGCTGCCCTGTTGTGAGAAGATGACCTACTTTTGATTTTATTCTGTGATGGAGTTTAAGATGAATGCATTCAGCAGAAAAATAGCCACCTCCCAAGTGCTGAAGGCTACACTGATCTACTCCAGTAAAGATAACCACTGGTATGGCAGCTATAATTGGACCTGCCAGCTGGTTAAGTAAATTGCAGTCCATTGTCATCAAATCACTATGATCCATCCAGTTTTTGCAGGGGGTGAACAAGTGAAGTAACTGTGGATATGGTGGAGATTATCATCTCTGCAAACTGTGAGTTTGAGAATGTAGTGCTAATCTCTGAAATTAGGGTGCAGTTACTTAAGATTTACTATCTTGCTTAGGGAAAGGGAAATTTCAGGTTTTCCACTCTAGTGTTTCTTACCCTGCCAGTCAGGGAACAAATGAAAGGGTTTGACATTGAAGGTTTCTAAGACCAAGAGGTTCCATGGTGTAATGGTTAGCACTTTGGATGCTGAAAGTTTCTAAGACCATCCCCAAGTTTGGTGATTTGCTAGAAAGACTCATCAGACTCAGCATATAGTCATACTCATGGCTGAGTATGTAAAATTATATAGTAAAAAAAATACAAAGAAAAACCAGCAAAGGGAAAAGGTGCATCAGACAAAATCTGCAGGAAAGTATGTAGAAGTTTCTAAGAGTCCTTTTCCCTTGGGTTCACACAGAAAGTGCTTAATTCTTGTAGATCAAACTGAAACAACATGTATGAAGTGTTGTCTACCAGGGAAGCTTACCTGAAATCCAGGGGTTTTATTGGGTGCTGGACACACATGAGCCTAGCATAAACTACATTGTGTATACAGTTAGGCACAGTAAACCACTTTTATCAGTTATTAAATGTTGGGGACACTCCCAAAATTCAAGTCCCAGACATCACCAAAGGGCCAGCCTTGCAAACAGGCCTTTCTAAGGATAGCAGTCTCAGGCCTGCTATGGTAACTCTTGCCTGCACAGTCCAGCCCCTTGGCCCTTGGCCAAGGTGTCTTTATGACAAGATTATTATCAGTGGGGCTCCGTGTAACAGGATGAGACTCACTGATAGCTTATGGTGACTATGTCAGATTCATGATCTCCCCACTGATAGCTTACGGTGAACGATGTTGGACTTGTGATCTCCAAAGATTTAGCTTTGGGACCAGGGACCAGGCTTGAAAACTCAAGAGCTTTTGTGTAGCAGAGTTTTATTAATGTGAAAAAGGGACAGAGAAAGCTTCTGACATAGACATCAGAAGGGGGGCGGACAGTGCCCCCCTCATTAGTTTTAGCAAGAGAGTTATATACCTTATTACAGTAAAGGGTCTTACCAGACCCACTCCCACAATATACAATAACAGGATTAGAACTAACAATAGAAAGATCTTAACAGACCCACTCCCACAACATACATCTTTAGATAAAAGATTAATTAGAAGTTTCTTGTTAAGGGGGGCTTCCCTGATAGCTCAGTTGGTAAAGAATCTGCCTGCAATGTGGGAGACCTGGGTTTGATCCCTGGGTTGGGAAGATCCCCTGGAGAAGGGAAAGGCTACCCACTGCAGTATTCTGGCCTAGAGAATTCCATGGACTGTATAGTCCGTGTGGTTGCAAAGAGTTGGACATGACTAAGAGACTTTCACTTCACTTCACTTCTTGTTAAGGAGGAACATGTCCTTGAGTAAGATACATTGTTATATTGACTAAGACAAAGCAATGTAGAAAAAAAGTTTCTCCTTTTTGTCTTGTCCTTTTCTCCTCCTTGAGAGCCTTGGACTCCTTTCTTCTTCTCAAGAGCCCCAGACCCCTTTTCTTCTCCTCGGGGACCTAGACTTTTTTTTTATCAACCTGCCTAGGAATTGATTCTCTCACCACATGCAATATTGGCCTCAGTTATGCCGTTCATAGCAAACACCTTCTTCCAACAACACAAGAGAAGACTCTACACATAGACATCACCAGATAGTCAACACCAAAATCAGACTGATTATATTCTTTGCAGCCAAAGATGGAGAAGCTCTATACAGTCAGCAAAAACAAGACCAGGAGCCGACTGTGGCTCAGATCATGAACTCCTTATTGCCAAATTCAGACTTAAATTGAAGAAAGTAGGGAAAACCACTAGATCATTCAGGTATGACCTAAATCAAATCCCTTACGATTATACAGTAGAAGTGAGAAATAGATTTAAGGGACTAGATCTGATAGACAGAGTGCCTGATGAATTATGGATGGAGGTTCGTGACATTGTATAGGAGACAGGGATCAAGACCATCCCCATGGAAAAGAAATGCAAAAAAGCAAAATGGCTGTCTGAGGAGGCCTTACAAATAGCTGTGAAAAGAAGAGAAGAGAAAAGCAAAGGAGAAAAGGAAAGATATTCCCATTTGAATACAGAGTTCCAAAGAATAGCAAGGAGAGATAAGAAAGCCTTCCTCAGTGATCAGTGCAAAGAAATAGAGGAAAACAACAGAATGGGAAAGACTAGAGATCTCTTCAAGAAAATTAGAGATACCAAGGGAACATTTCATGCAAAGATGGGCTCGATAAAGGGCAGAAATGGTATGGACCTAACAGAAGCAGAAGATATTAAGAAGAGGTGGCAAGAATGCACAGAAGAACTGTACAAAAAAGATCTTCATGACCAAGATAATCACGATGGTGTGATCACTCACCAAGAGCCAGACATCCTGGAATATGAAGTCAAGTGGGCCTTAGAAAGCATCACTACGAACAAAGCTAGTGGAGGTGATGGAATTCCAGTTGAGCTATTCCAAATCCTGAAAGATGATGCTATGAAAGTGTTGCACTCAATATGCCAGCAAATTTGGAAAACGCGGCAGTGGCCACAGGACTGGAAAAGGTCAGTTTTCATTCCAATCCCAAAGAAAGACAATGCCAAAGAATACTCAAACTACCGCACAATTGCACTTATCTCACTAGTGCTAGTAGTATAGTGAGTAAATATAATTTACTCATATAAATAAAAATATAGCTAGTAAAATAATGCTCAAAATTCTCCAAGCCAGGCTTCAGCAATACGTGAACCATGAACTTCCAGATGTCCAAGCTGGTTTTAGAAAAGGCAGAGGAACCAGAGATCAAATTGCCAACGTCCGCTGGATCATCGAAAAAACAAGAGAGTTCCAGAAAAACATCTATTTCTGTTTTATTGACTATGCCAAAGTCTTTGTGTAGATCACAATAAACTGTGGACAATTCTAAAGGAGATGGGGATACCAGACCACCTGATCTGCCTCTTGAGAAATCTTTATGCAGGTCAGGAAGCAACAGTTAGAACTGGACATGGAACAATAGACTGGTTCCAAATAGGAAAAGGAGTATGTCAAGGCTGTGTATTGTCATCCTGCTTCTTTAACTTATATGCAGAGTACATCATGAGAAACTCTGGGCTGGAGGAAGCACAAGCTGGAATCAAGATTGCCGGGAGAAATATCAATAACCTCAGATACGCAGATGACACCACCCCTATGGCAGAAAGTGAAGAACTAAAGAGCCTTTTGGTGAAAGTGAAAGAGGAGAGTGAAAAAGTTGGCTTAAAGCTCAACATTCAGAAAACTAAGATCATAGCATCCGGTCCCATCACTTCATGGCAAATAGATGGGGAAACAGTGGAAAGAGTGGCTGACTTTATTTCTGGGGGCTCCAAAATCACTGCAGATGGTGACTGCAGCCATGAAATTAAAAGACACTTACTCCTTGGAAAGAAAGTTATGACCAACCTAGACAGCATATTAAAAAGCAGAGACATTACTTTCCCAACAAAGGTCCGTCTAGTCAAGGGTATGGTTTTTCCAGTGGTCATGTGTGGATGTGAGAGTTGTACTATGAAGAAAGCTGAGCGCAGAAGAATTGATACTTTTAAACTGTGGTGTTGGAGAAGACTCTTGAGAGTCCCTTGGACTGCAAGGAGATCCAACTAGTACATCCTAAAGGAGATCAGTCCTGGGTGTTCATTGGAAGGACTGATGCTGAGGCGGGAACTCCAATACTTTGGCCACCTCATGCGAAGAGTTGACTCATTGGAAAAGACCCTGATGCTGGGAGGGATTGAGGGCAGGAGGAGAAGGGGACGACAGAGGATGAGATGGTTGGATGGCATCACTGACTTGATGCACAAAAGTTTGGGAGAACTCCGGGAGTTGGTGATGGACAGGGAGGCCTGGCATGCTGTGATTCATGGGGTCGCAAAGAGTCGGACACAACTGAGTGACTGAACTGAACTGAAGTGAACTGATGCCCTTCATGGGCTTCCCTGGTGGCCAGTCGGTAAGGAATCTGCCTGCAATGCAGGAGACCCAGGTTTGACCCCTGGATCAGGAAGATCCCTTGGAGAAGGGAATGGCAACCCACTCTAGTATTCTTGCCTGGAGAATTCCATGGACAAAGGAGCCTGGTGGGTTACAGTCCATGAGGTTGCAAACAGTTGGACACAACTGAGTGACTAACACACGTACACATGACCTTTATGTGTCCTAGCTTTGGCCAGTTAAACAAATCCCACTAACCATAAAGGCCTTCCTAAGAAAGCCAGGGATCTTCCTGCTTAAGCTTTGTTATGATCTTTTTACCTAGCCCAAGGCTTCAAGTCAGGCACAACACAACTCTAGCTAGTAAGTTGAAGCTGACACAATGCCTTTTAGGGCTGAGGCAGTGTCAGGGTACACATGTCAAAATTACAATTCCAGAGGTTACATGTAGTACCTCTGGAGACAGAGTTTACATTGTTAGGGCACCCCAAGCAGAACATATATCAGCTAGGTAGTACCGGTTGACAGCCTCCAAGATGGCCTCCAACCATGGTACCTCCTACTCTGGGATTCTCAGTTCAGTCCAATAATTCAGTTCAGTTTTTGGTTTCAAAGGGGCTTCCCAAGGCAGTCATTTCCAAACAGATTTGCTTGGACACTATATCAGTTTATCCACCTCATGTGTGTGGACAGCATCTGGAAGTGTTCTGCATCGAAAGTGCAGGAGCTGGAGCCATTCTCTGCTGCTTCATAGTCGGCACTGTCAGGTGTGATTGAGGGCTCAGCAGTCCAGCTGAATTATATGTGTTCACAGCAGCTTGGTAGGCAGCATGGGGAGTTTTCCTTCAAGAAGAGAGGGAAGCTTCCAGGAACAGTTCTGAAAAACAAAAACCATTAATGTACTCCCCACTCTCTGTGCCTCTCCAGAATGTGTTTTCTTCATTGTCAAAAAATCAAGTGTATCCCATTTAGCAACTATAACTTTTTATTTTTTAGTTATCCCCTACTCCAGCCCAGAGCTCTTGTTTGGAAAGGCTGTGTGCAAGAGACAAAAGCAGTTTCACAGAAAAGATTTTTGATGTAATTTAACCACAAAGTCATATCATGTTAAGGAGTTGGTCATGAAGATATTCTGAATTTTCAAAGGTTTTCAAAATGATTTATAGAGATCAATCTATTTCTGGGGATAGTTGTATTTAACAGTCAAATTGCCTTAATAAGATGTGTCTACTAGGAAAAAGGTGAGGGAAATAAAGTTCACACTATTAGTTCATTGATGCAGATTGCAACCAAACTAGAAATCTGAATACAGCAAATCAATAGCAGTGCAACATATCACATTAGGGTCCAGAGTCTGATCTGTCTGGAGTGGGTGGAGGGGTCATAGTCACTGTAATGTGCCTTCCCCCAACTTGGCAGCTTTCCACAGTACTCACAAGTTAGAAATGCAACCAGTCTCTGTATGTATCTATCAGAAATATAGAGAGAGTCAGCGCCTCAATTGCAAATAGCCCTATCAGAAAATAAGCCCTTTCCTGTGGGCATCTGTAAGTGGCCCAGATTGTCCAGCCAGCATCCATGTTTGCACTGTTTGCTGCTGCTGCTGCTAAGTCGCTTCAGTCGTGTCCGACTCTGTGCGACCCCATAGACGGCAGCCCACCAGGCTCCCCCGTCCCCAGGATTCTCCAGGCAAGAACACTAGAGTGGGTTGCCATTGCACTGTTTAGGGCTCCACAAATGGGTTTCCTAAACCTACACAATCACAGAATCTATGTTCCCTTTATTTATTAAAAAAAATTTATTTGACTGTGCCGGGTCTTAGTTGTAGCACGGGGAATCTTCGATCTTTGTCGTGGCTTGCCGGGTCTTTAGTTGCAGTATGTGAACTCTTAGTTGCGACATGTGGGATCTAGTTCCCTGACCAGGGATCGAACCAGGGCTCCCTGCATTGGGAGCTCAGAGTCTTAGCCACTGGACCACCAGGGAAATTTCTGTGTTCCCTTTATTGAGCCTATGGCTGCTTTCAATTTGGCACAGCTCATGCTCTAACTGAAATGGCCCTTAGAAGATAGTATCAGATTTTCACTTAGAGTCAGACCTAGGTGATTTGGATCTGTGAATTCATAATTCCAAGAAAGCCAGTGGTAAGGGACAGTGGAAATACTCCCCAAATCCAAGTTCCCAGATAACAGCCAAAGGCCAGCCTTGCAAGCAGGGCTTTCTAAGGATTTGCTGCATTAGCTCTTTTCTGCACAGGGTTCTTCCAGCTGATAAGTATATCTATCCCAATTATACACTCAGGGACCTGGGAAATAATCACATGGTAATGATAATCACATGGTCTGTGGATGCTTTGGCTCCACTTTGAGGTGGATTTGGGCCTACATTTCATTCATCTCTTGATCTCTATAAGCCTTCATTATAGCTGAAGGACCATTGTAGTGTTTTAGGTCACCTCTTTCAGAGACTGCTCAGGAACTATATTTCACCTCCTTTGAGAATTCTGAACAGTCCACTTGCCCAAGTGCAGTTACCTAGGCAAATAGCTGCAGGTCTCTGTAGGAAAGGATAGAAGTAACACTTGAGCTTCCCTGGTAGCTCATCAGTAAAGAATCAGCCTGCCAATGCAGGAGACCCAGCTTCAATCTCTGGGTCAGGAAGATGCTCTGGAGAAGGAAATGGCAACTCATCCCAGTATGCCTGGGAAATCCCATGGACAGAGGAGCCTGGTGGTCTTCAGTTCACTGGGGTTGCCAAAGAGTCAGACACGACTTAGCAACCAAACAACAACAGAAGGAACACTTAGAGTCTTTAGTTGTAGTGGCATTGCCCTTCTTTAAGGAGTGTTATCTTCTCCTTCTAACAGGCTCTGATATTGACCTGATATATCTAAAAACAGGGTGAGGAACTACAGTGTTCCATTGTAATAGCTGTACATGCATGCCTGCTAAGTCGATTCAGTCGTGTCTGACTCTTTGTGATCCCATGGACCGCAGCCCGTCAGGCTCCTCTGTCCATGAGATTCTCCAGGCAAGAATACTGGAGTGGGTTGCCGTGCTCTCCTCCAGGGGATCTTGCTGATCCAGGGATCCAACTCTTGTCTCTTAAGTCTCCTGCATTGGCAGGCAGGTTCTTTACCACTAGTGCCACCTGGAAAGCTGCAGTAGCTGTACACCAACTCTCAAATATATTTATAAAACAAGACAAGCTACATTTTATTTTCTCGTCTTTCTTGCTCCCAGGAACACATTGATTTATTAGGCATAGCCACAATCCCTATGTGTAAAAACACCTTGATTGCCATGATGGTCTTGCTGATACCACAGTAGTTAAATCTGCTTTGCCACTAATAGTTATGTGGAGCTATTTGGCCTCTGTTATTCTGAAATCTCATTATCCTTACTCATGCCAGAGAGCTCAGTTCTTTGCTAGCATCAGTACCACAAACCCTTGTCTATAAGGGATAGCTACCCACTGAGCTTCACAAAGATGTCAATATTTTTCTCATTAGAAGCCTCACTCCTGGGCCATCTTAGAGAACATAATTTTGGGGTTCTCAGGTTTTATACAGTCCTATAAATCTATCAATCTATCCTAACATTCTCACCTCTTTGAGCCTTCTTATATTCTCTTCCATACTATGTCCGAGGATATTTCATATCTACTACATTTATTAGCTATTCATTCTGTCTAATCTTCAAAGAACCATTGATCTTTCTGGCCAAAGTATTAGGATCTGGTTCAAGTATCCTTGCCAGAAGCTTAAATCCCAAGTCATGGACAAGTTCTCCATGTCATTTAATTCTGTCATATCCAGCTTTGTATTATGTGCCCTAGTCAAATACTCTCAAAATCCACTCTCTCATGTTTCCCTGGATCCTCTTGTACATTTGGTCAGGTCTTGAAATTGCTTCTGTGAAAGTGATCTCCTCTAGAATGAAAGTGTGCTTTTCCATAGGTCATAGCCTAAGGAATGTGGATTAGAAGGAGAGATGTTGACTTTTTCACACTACTAAGACAGGGATCCATATGGCATTTTGGATTCCCACTGTAATGCAAAGGGAAACTTTCACAATGTCTGCTGTCCGTGATGTCCTGCAAATGGAGGAGGGTGGTGTCCTCAAATTCCTTGCAGCGGGAACCCACTTAGGTGGCACCAACCTTGACTTCCAAATGGAACAGTACACCTACAGAAGGAACAGTTACGGCGTCTACATCATAAATCTGAAGAGAACTTGGGAGAAGCTTCTGTTGGCAGCTTGTGCCATTGTTGCCTTGGAAAACCCAGCTGATGTCAGTGTCACATCCTCCAGGAATACTAGCCACTGAGCTGTGCTGAAGTTTGTTGCTGCCACTGGAGCTATTCCTATTACAGCCCACTTCAGTCCTGGAACTTTCACTAACCAGATCCAGGCAGCCTTCTGGGAGCCAAGATTTCTGTTAGTTACTGATCCCAGGGCTGACCACCAGCCTCTCACAGATGCCTCCTACATTAACCTACCTACCATTGCTCTGTGTAACACAGACTCTCCTCTGTGTTATGCGGACATTGCCATCCTGCAAGAGGAGAATGGGGCGGCAGAGGATGAAATGGTTGGATGGCATCATTGACTCAATGGACATGAGTTTGAGCGAACTCTGGAAGATATGGAGGGAAAGGGAAGCCTGGTGTGCTGTCCTCCATGGTATTGCAAAGAGTTGGGCATGACTGAATGAACAACAACAACAAGGGAGCTTGCTCAGTGGGCCTGATGTGGTGGTGGTTGCAGACCTGGGAAGTTCTGTGCATGTGTGGCATCATCCCCTGGGAACACCCATGGGAGGTCATGCCTGATCTCTGTTTCTACAGAGGTCCTGAAGAGTTTGAAAAGGAAGAATAGGTGGCAGCTGAGAAGGCTGCGATCAAGGAGGAATTTCAGAGTGAATGGACTGCTCGGTTCACTCACCAGTTCATTTGCTCACTGAGTTCACTGCTACTCAAACTGGGGGCTGAACTGGTCCAAAGGCATGCAGGAACTCAGTTCAGTGGTTCCCCACTGAAGACTGGAGTGCTCAGCCTGCCACTGCACACTGGTCTGTAGCTCCCACATGTCAAGCTGCTGAATGGGTAGAAGCAACCACTGAGTGGTCTTAAGTTGTTCTTCCACAAACTTTTTAAAAAGTAATTTTATTTATTCATTTATTAATTTTGGCTGTGCTTGGTCTTTGTTGCTGTGTGGGCTTTTCCTTTAGCTGCAGGGAGCAGGCACTAATCTCTAGTTGCAATGCTTGGGCTTCTCGTTGCAGTGGCTTCACTTGTGGAACACAGGCTCTAGGGCATTCGGGCTTCAGGAGTTGTGGTTCCAGGGCTCTAGAGCACAAGCTCAATAGTTGTGGCTCATGGGCTTAGTTGCTCCACAGCATGTGGGATATTCCCAGACCAGGGATGGAACCCGCGTCTCCTGCATTGGGCAGGTGTATTCTTTACCGTTGAGCCACTGGGGAAGCCCCCACAAACTCTTAAAATGGAAACAGGCTGACAGAAAATAAACAGTTTCTTTAAAAAAAAAAAAAAAAAGGACAGATGTTAAGAACGAGTGTCATTTTGTAAAGCACCTGCCTTGTAAATTTGTTGTATGGTTTCCAGGAAAGGGGATACTGCTTTCCTCTGGCAAGTAGTTTAAAAGTCTTATGTTGGCCGGAGGATTTAGAAGAGTCAAGGGCATTAAGATTTTAGGTTCATTTACCACCAAATATTGGTACAGTTGGAGAAAGGGCTATTTGATATCTTCTGGGTAGATCTATGCCTGGCATACAGTAAGCATATGTGTTTTTTTGAAGTAAAAAGCCACATAATTGACCTTCTTTTCAATTTCAGTACTAAAACTCACAACTGCAGTGTTGAACATTAGTGAGCATTCATTTGAGGCACATATATGTACATATTCTGTGTCCCATTCTGAGAGAGTTTCATAAACATGTCTCTCATCCAGTGTGACATTGTGATTTTTTAAAAATAATTTTCATTTATTTATTCTGTTTTTGGTTGCACTGGATCTTTGTTGCTACAATGGCTTTTCTCTAATTGTGGCACGCGGGGGCTACTTTTCCTTGCAGTACCCAGGCTGCTCACTGCAGTGGCTTTTCTTGTCCTGGAGCACGGTTCTAGGCACTCAGGCTTCAGTAGTTGCAGCACTTGGGCTCAGTAGTTGTGGTGCATGGGCTTAGTTGCTCCACCAGAACAGGGATATTCTGGGACCAGGGATCAAACCCGAGTAACTTACATTGGCAGGCAGATTCTTTACCATTGAACCACTGGGAAAGCTGGACATTGTGATTGATAATAGGAAATACATATTTGGTCTTTCTTCTTGGTTTCTGATACAGCCCCTTACACCCTTGAAATTTCCTAAGAGAGCAATAAAGGTGTCTTTTGTTATGTCAATGAGGTGTCTTTTTTTTGTTATTTAGTCACTGAGTTCTGTCCCTTGTCTGACTCTTTGCGACCCTATCGACTGCAGCACACCAACCTTCCCTGTCCTTCACCATCTCCAGGAGTTTGCTCATGTCCATTGAGTTGGTGATGCCATCTAACTGTCTCATTCTCTGTCACCCACTTCTCCTCCTACCTTCAGTCCTTCTCAGCATCAGGGTCTTTTCCAGTGAGTCAGCTCTTTGGATCAGGTGGCCAAATTACTGGAGCTTCAGCTTCAGCATCAGTCCTTCCGATGAATATTCAGAGTTCATTTCTTTTAGGATTGACTGGTTTGATTTCCTTGCTGTCCAAGGGACTCTCAAAAGTCTTTTCCAGCACCACAGTTCAAAGGCATCAGTTCTTCAGTGCTCAGCCTTTTTTACTGTCCAGCTCTCACATCCGTACATGACTACTGGAAAAACCATAGCTTTGACTAGACGGACATTTGTTGGCAAAGTAATGTCTCTGCTTTTTAATATGCTGTCTAGGTTTCTCATTGCTTTTCTTCCAAAGAGCAAGTGTCTTTTAATTTCATGGCTGCAGTCACCATCTGCAGTGATTTTGGAGCCCAAGAAAATAAAGTCTGTCACTGTTTCCATTGTTTCCCCATCTTTTTGCTATGAAATGATGGGACTGGATGCCATGATCTTGGTATTTTGAATGTTGAGTTTTAAGCCAGCTTTTTTCACTTTCCTCTTTCACCTTCATCAAGAGGCTCTTTAATTCCTCTTTGCTTTCTGCCATAAGGGTGGTGTCATATGCATGTCTGAGGTTAATATTTCTCCCGGCAATCTTGATTCCAGCTTGTGCTTCATCCAGCCTAGCATTTCGCATGATGTATTCTGCATATAAGTTATATAAGCAGGGTGACAAAATAGAGCCTGGATCACTCCTTTTCCAATTTGGAACCAGTCTGTTTTTCCACATCTGGTTCTAACTGTTGCTTCTTGACCTGCATACAGGTTTCGCAGGAGGCAGGTCAGGTGGTCTGATATTCCCATCTCTTTAAGAGTTTTCCAGAGTTTGTTGTGATCCACATAGTCAAAGGCTTTGGCATAGTCAATGAAGCAGATGTTTTTCTGGAATTCTCTAACTTTTTCTATGATCCAGTGGATGTTGGCAATTTTATCTCTGATACCTCTGCCTTTTCTAAATCCAACTTGTACATCTGGAAGTTCTTGTTCATATACTGTTGAAGTCTACCTTGAAGGATTTTGAGCATTACTTTGCTAGTGTGTGAAATGATTGCAGTTGTGCAGTAGTATGAATGTTCTTTGATATTGCCGTTCTTTGGGATTGAAATGAAAACTGACCTTTTCCAGTCCTGCTGAGTTTTCCAAGTTTGCTGGCATACTGAGTGCTGCAGTTTAACAGCATCATTTTTTTAGGATTTGAAATAGCTCAGCTGGAATTCTGTCAGCTCCACTAACTTCGTAGTGATGCTTTCTAAGGCCCACTTCACACTCCAGGATGTCTGGCTCTAGGTGAGTAATCATACCATTGTGGTTATCTGGATCATGAAGATCTTTTTTATATAGTTCTTCTGTGTATTCTTGCCACCTCTTCTTAATATCTTTTGCTTCTGTTAGGTCCATACCGTTTCTGTCCTTTATTGTACCCATCTTTGCATGAAATGTTCCCTTGGTATCTCTAATTTTCTTGACAAGATCTCTAGTCCTTCCCATTCTATTGTTTCCCTCTATTTCTTTGCATTATTCACTCAAAAAGGTTTTGTTATCTCTCCTTGCTATTCTCTGGCATTCTGCATTCAGATGGGAATATGTTTCCTTTTCTCCTTTGCCTTTCGTTTCTCATCTTTTCTCAGCTATTTGTAAGGTCTCCTCAAACAACCGTTTTGCCTTTTTGCATTTCTTTTTCTTGAGGATGGTTTTGATCACCACTTCCTGTACAATGTTATGAACCTCTGTCCATAGTTCTTCAGGCACTCTATCTATGAGATCTAATCCCTTGAATCTATTTGTCACTTCTACTGTATAATCATAAGGGATTTGACTAGGTCATACCTGAATGGCCTAGTAGTTTCCCTTGTCTGTACTGTGCTTAGTCACTCAGTCGTGTCTGACTTTGTGACCTCATGGATTGTAGCCTGCCAAGCTCCTCTGTCCATGGGGATTCTCCAGTCTAGAATACTGGAATCGTTTGCCATGCCCTCCTCCAGGGAATCTTCCCAACCTAAGGATCGAACCCAGGACTTCTGTATTGCAGGTGGATTCTTTACTGTCTGAGCCCCAGGGAAGCCCATGAATACTGGAGTGGGTAGCCTATTTCTTCTCCAGGGGATCTTCCTAACCCAGGAATTGAACCAGAGTCTCCTGCATTGCAGGCATATTTTTTACCAGCTGATCTACCAGGGAAGCCCAGTGGTTTTCCCTGTGTTCTTCAGTTTAAGTCTGAATTTTGCAATAAGGAGCTCATGATCTGAACCACAATCAGCACCCGGTCTTGTTTTTGCTGACTGTATATAGCTTCTCCATCTTCAGCTGCAAAGAATATAATAAATCTTATTTTGGTGTTGACCATCTGGTGATGTCCATGTGTAGAGTCATCTTATATGTTGGAAGAGGGTTTTTCCTATGAGCACTGTGTTCTTTTGGCAAAACTTTTAACCAGCACCTATGGATTGGGTACTGGTTGCCAGGTAAATCAACCATGTGATTAGAGGGTAAGAACTCTCAATCTGTGGAATCTAATGCTGTTATCAGGGGAGATAGTGTCAGAAACGACTTGATTTGTAGAATACCTAGCTGGTGTTGGAACATTGCTTGTTGGAGATGTGGAGAAAAACTCTGTCTTCCCACATTGAAATTGGGTGCTCAGAACACAAAACAGTTGGTGTCAATGAAGTGGGATTTGCTAGGTTAGCCCTGGCTCATGGAAACATGTGGTTTGGGAAGAGAAAGCATGAAGGGCAGAGGATGAAGACCCTTTGATTCCCAAGTCACTTGGTCACCCATGGTATGAGCGGCAGTTTGCTGTAGTCAGTCAGAAAAGTAAAAGTTACCAAAGGTATTTAGAGATGGATCCAAATCCTGAGAAGTGGAATCACTGGGTATATAAGGAAGTACATAATAACAAGAGGCATACTAGACATATAATTCCTTGGTTATTGTTATCTGTAATAGCTAAACTAAAAGATAATGCTGGGTTAGACCTTGATGCTGGTCCAAACTCAGATTTCAGCAAGTTTGAGCTTGGACCACTAGCCTCAAAGCTGCCCCCAAGGTAAAAAATTGTTCAGGGACAATAGAATGTCCTCTAAGACCTCTAGTTACCAAGAAGATAGTAAACATGTTCTTGTTTAGTCACCCAGTCATGTCCGACTCTTTGCAACTCCATGGACTGCAGCACACCAGGCTTCCCTGTCCCTCACCATCTCCAAAGTTTGCCCAAGTTCATGTCCTTTGCATTGGTCATGCCATTCAGCCATGTCATCCTCCTCTGCCCTCTTCTTCTGACCTCAGTCTTCCCCAGCATCAGGGACTTTTCCAATGAGTTGGCTGTTCGCATCAGATGACCAAAATACTGGAGCTTCAGTTTCAGCATCAGTCCTTCCAACGAGTATTCAGGGTTGATTTCCCTTAAGATTGACTGGTTTGATCTCCTTGCTATCTAAGGAACTTTCAGGAGGCTTCTCCAACACCACAGTTTGAAGCCATCAATTCTTTGGCATTCTGCCTTCATGGATCACTGCACTGTCCTGGCAAAGGGGCTTGCGAAACTCAATGAAGTTACGAGCCATGCCGTGTAGGGTTATAATGGAGATGGACGGGTTATAATGGAGAATTCTGACAAAACATGATTCACTGGAGGAGGGAATGGCAAACTACCCCAGTATACTTGCCATGATAACCTTGTGAACTGTATCAAAGAACAAAAAGATATGACACTGAAAGATGAGTCCCCCATTAAACATGGGGAAAAGGACTAAACCAAGAAGCTCCTGACACCAGGATTATAGTGTGAAGGAACTGTTTGATTCTGTAGACCATCAAGTTCCTGAAGAATCTTCACTGAAATAAATTGCGGAGTAACTAGTTTTGGGGCTGTGTCTTTGGTTTTGAGTGCTGCAAAATGGGAGAGCATGTTTGTATTGAAACAGGGCCCACATATCACTACGGAACAATCACAGATGATTATATGTGATCCAGACACAGGAGGTTATTCCTGGGGGAATAGCCAGCCTGATGGACTAGATAAAAGCCACTCTAACGTCTGTTTATCCTGAGATGGGGATGGTTTGTCTCCCCCTGTGAATGCCAAGTGGAAAACTTCACATGAGGCAGCTGATATGCTTCATATGCAAGCTGTGTGGGACTAGCCTTTTAATGAGTAGGATATACACCCACTGAATATGCCCATTACCCAGGTCATGGTAAATTCTGTGGTTAAAGGGACCCCTTCACATGGACATCCCCTATAATCCTATTTTTGTTCAGTCGGAAAGTGCATTACACATTCAGAGTTATTATGTCTTCATGGTGGTGGTGGTGGTGGTGGTTGTTCTGTCACCAAGTCATGTCTAACTCTTTGCCACCCCATGAACTGCAGCACGCCAGCCTCCCTGTCCCTCACCATCGCCTGGAGTTTGCCCACATTCTTGTCCATTGAATCGATGATGCCATCCAACCATCTCATCCTCTGTCACCTCTTCTCCTCCTGCCTTCAATCTTTCCCAGCCTCAGGGTCTTTGCCAATGAGTTGGCACTTGGCATCAGGTGGCCAAAGTATTGGAGCTTCAACATCTGTCCTTCCAATGAATATTCAGGGTTCATTTCCTAAATTGACTAGTTTAATCTCCTTGCTGTCTGGAAGGGACTCTCAAGAGGCTTCTCTAGCACCATAATTTGAAAACATCAATTCTTTGAGGCCCAGCCTTCTTTAGGGCCCAACAGTCCTGTTGTTGCAAAAAACCGTTCAGGAAACCTTATAAAATTTGCTGTTTCATCTTCCCCTCACTGGATCTTATAGATGCTAATAAAAAATTGTTAATTAATAAGAGAATGTAAGAGGCCAAGGGGGGCAGTCACATGACTCTTCCCAACAAGGTAGAACATTTTAAATAGTTACTAAGTAGTAAGGAAGGTTATGACCAACTTAGACAGCATATTGAAAAGCAGAGACATTATTTTGTCAACAAAGGTCCGTCTAGTCAAGGCTATGGTTTTTCCAGTGGTCATGTATGGATGTGAGAGTTGGACTATAAAGAAAGCTGAGCGCTGAAGAATTGATGCTTTTGAACTGTGGTGTTGGAGAAGACTCTTGAGAGTCCCTTGGACTGCAAGGAGATCCAACCAGTCCATCCAAAAGGAGATCAGTCCTGAATATTCATTGGAAGGACTGACGTTAAAGCTGAAACTCCAATACTTTGGCCACCTGATGCGAAGAGCTGACTCATTGGAAAAGACCCTGGTGCTGGAAAAGATTGGGGGCAGGAGGAGAAGGGGACGACAGAGGATGAGATGGTTGGATGGCATCACCGACTCAATGGACATGGGCTTGGATGGACTCCAGGAGTTGGTGATGGACAGGGAGGCCTGGTGTGCTGCGGTTCATGGGGTTGCAAAGAGTTGGACACGACTGAGTGATTGAACTGAACTGAACTGAAGTAGTAAGGTGAATAAAGTGAATATTGACAGGAGCAAAACAAAGAGGAAACAGAGGAGAGCCACGGGACTCATTACAGTAGAATAGAAATCTTTAGATGGTTATTTAAAAATGAGTGAATAAAATGGACACTAATGGGGTTAAAACAAAAGCTTTAACATAGCACAACCTAGGGGTGGGTGGGCCGAAGGGATCCACCATTTGGATCCCTTTTAATGTTGGATGCCCTCCTAAATTAAAGGGCCCCAAAGGAGTCCACTCTACCCGTTTGGAAAAAATTTAAAAGTCAAAAGGTAGAAATTAAAATGAGAAACCTGACTGGCAATTTCAGGAGGCAGTGGGCAGGCAGGCAGATTTACAAGATGAAGATTAACAAAAGGGCCAGGGTCCCTTGTCTCAACCCCTCACTGGGGACCCAAAGACTTTGCACTGGAGAGGGTAAAATGGTCAGGGGCCAGAAAAGAGATGTTTTCAGGACTTAGCTGTGGTACCAAAGCCCATTGGTGAAGCCCTTAACCCAGGCTACAATTAGATTAAGATTACCTAATAATCATTGATAGGATTATGAAAGTTAGAATTATGTAAAGAAGTGTGTCAGTTTTACCTGAATGTTTTATGGGAGTGCATGTTATGTTTGGCAGGGGGAACACTTCCCCTATCTACTACTGTAAAATCAAAACCTGTGGATGAAGTCCTAATCGAGGCTACAGTTAGGAACATATGAGTTGTTGGAATTACTGTAAAACTTGTAGGAGAATCAGTATGTTTGAATAGGCTTTATGTGAATAGGCTTTTTTTTTAAACCAGCTTCTATGTGGGAGATGGATACTGAATCTGACTGGGGAGCATTTCCCCTACCTAGTATTGTCAAACAAGTGAAAGTGAAAGTCGCTCAGTTGTGTCCAACTCTTTGTGACCCCAAGGACTGTAGCCCACCTGGCTCTTCTGTCCATGCAATTCTCCAGGCAAGAATACTGTAGTGGGTTGCCATTCCCTTCTCCAGGGGATCTTCCTGACCAGGGATTGAACCCAAGTCTCTTGTGTCTCCTGCATTGGCAGGCAGGTTCTTTACTATTAATGCCACCTGGGAAACCACAAGAACTGTTCTATCTGCCACCAAAATACACTGACATTGCAGATAGCTGTGTGGCCAGCTTACTGGTGGCAAGACTCTTGGACACAGCTGACTGATACTGATACCCCTTTGGTGATACAAATGGATCCTGACAGGAGTTGATACTGGTTCTGGCCTGGACTTCACTTAACCTGGTGGTAGATGCAAATACTCAGAATGATTTTGGACACACACACACAGCAGTGAGCATTAGCTTGCAATAAGCAGCAGTTGGAAGAGAGAGAACTTAATTTCCAGCCAGAATTGAACCCTGGTCACCTGGGTGGAAACCAGGAATCTTCACTGCTAGACCACAGGGGCCAGCAGGTAGAATCTAAGTCCCCAGCCCTTGTCTTGAAAGGAAGAATCAGACAAAGAGACAGAAGATATAGAGGAAAGAGTATTTACTAGAAAACCAGAATAGATGTATAAAGACACATGGGCAAGCCCAGCGAGAGAGTGCTAGAGTCGTGCCTTTGGGAAGTTTAAATCCTTTATTATGGGGCAGTCTTCTGGGGCTTTGTCCCCTTCTTGGCCAGTCGTCTTGTTTTGACCCCCCTGGTTAATCTATCTCAGGACCTTCCTCTAGGTACACACACATCCCTCAGTCCAGATGGATTTCATGGCAAAGGCATATGGGAGGGGGGTAGCAAGACTTAGTATAGTCTACATCCCCTGCCTTTTTGACCCTGTGAAGCCTTTTGTGTATGTGTAGTGTCTCCCTTGCCCCAAGGATGGGAAATGTATGACCTCTTGATCTCCTAACACAGTTTAGCTCCTCTCTGCTCCTGCCATAAAATTATCTACCTGTTGTTTCTCATACAGACGTCCCACAGGGTATTTCCCTGGTGGTCCTGTGGCTGAGACTCTGCACTCCCAATGCAAGGGGTCCAGGTTGGATCCCTGGTCAGGGAGCTAGATCCCACATGCCATAACTAAGAGCCTGCATGCCACAACTAAAGATCCCATATGCTACAACGAAGATCAAAGATCTGGAGAGCTAAAACTAAGACCTGGTACAAACAAATAAATAAATAAAAATTTAAACAAAATAACATTGAACAGAAAGAGCGAGAACTTTCTGGCTTTGTCTCTTACTATTACGGGGAAACATTCAATATCTTACCAATAAGTATGATGTTAGTTTTAGGATTTTTGTAGTTTTATTTTTAACAATAGTAAGGGTGTTCCCATCCTCTAGTGTCTTGAAAGTTTTCATAAAATGCATTTTGTATTCTTCAAGGACTTTCTATGCACTAATTGAGATAATCATATATATGTTCTTTATTTTGTTAGTATGGTGAATTATGTTAATAGTTTTAATTTAATGATACTGTGTCATTCAGGAGTTTCATTCAGTTTTGAAGTTTTTTTTTTTTTTTACAAATTTATTTATGGCTGTGCAGGGTCTTTGTTGCTGTACAGACTTTTCTCTGGTTGTGGTAAGAAGGGGTTACTCTTCATTGCCGTGTGTAGGCTTCTCATTGAGATGGCTTCTCTTGTTGTGGACTACAGGCTCTTGGGTGTTCAGACTTCAGAAGCTGTGGCACATGGGCTCAGTAGTTGTGGCTCCCAGACTCTAGAGCACAGACTCAGTACTTTTGGCACATGGGCTTAGTTGCTCTGTGGCATGTGGGATCCTCCCAGACCAGGGATCAAACCTGTGTCTCCTGAATGGGCAGGCATATTCTTTACCACTGAGCCCCCAGGGAAGCCCTTTCATTCAGTTTTGATTTAGACAAAATTCCCACAACATGCTTCACAAATCAGCAAGGTGCTTATTTCTCTCCTAGAAGAGTCCAGAAATAGGTAACAAGGATAGCCACTCACCAGTCGCAATAGGGGAACGAAGTTACTTATTTGTTTATTTGCTTGCTTTTGCTGTAACATTTTATGACTCAGGAAAACAGACCCACTGGAAGTATTAGAACTATGTGCTCATTAGAGAAATTAGACCTTTCACAAATGTGGAGAAGAGGTAATCAGAGGACTGGAGAATCTTTAAACACAATATCCTTAAACAGTGGTATGAATGGACAGATTTGAGTTTGCAAGGAAATTCAAACAGCTGTGCATGTCTGTCTGCCAAAGTAGGACCATAAAAGGTGACTCGTGGAGATGTCTGTGGACACCGCCACCTCTGAGGGGACTGAAGTGCTTGTGATTGGCTCAGAGTTGATGTTATTCAACAAAGACAGTAGTCAGGAAGATAAGCTTGAAGTTTGGAACTTCTGAACAGTTTTGGATCTGTCAATCTGTTACATCCACATCATTTTGAGATTAATGGCTTCTTCATTTTTGCATTTCAAATCTCAGGAGGTTCCTCTTTTATTCAATTCTAACCATTCAGCAAAGAGTATTCTAGAAAAAGTAGTTCTAACCCTCATATAACATAATCCAGCACAATCAAATCCCCTAGCTTTTATTCTCACGGTTCCAAGTTCTCTCTTTTCAACGTGAATTGTTGTGTCCACCTTAAAAGAGGAGCAAAGTACAAAAGGTTAAATTACCAAGTCTGATGAAACCATCCTTTTTTGATAACTTTGACCATTTTTTATTTACATCAACTACTTATTAACCAAAACAAATGCTACCTACTATACTGGCCACAAAAATGCTAAAGATACATCTCTCTACAGTAAAGGTCAACAGCCTGAAAATTTCTGTTTTCATAGTAAGGAAGAAGGGTAGAATAGGTATCAGTAGGCAAATCACAGGGTCTGTCAAAGTAGGGCAGAAAGAAAATTCCAATAGTACCAAAGTCAGTATCACAAGGACCACATGCATTGCATATAGTGGAAATTAAGTAGAAACAATAACAAAACTAATTCCAAGTACACTTACTTGCATATTAAAACATACATTTTACTTCAGTCTCAGATGTCACAGTGGAAATGACACAGTGCACATATGCGAATCACAATGAAAGTAATACACATTGAAAGTTATATGAAATAGCTGAAAGGGTACTAGGAGTGTTATTAACAGAGGTTTATATTAGCAAATGGAAACTATAAGTTACAAGCTAGGGTACCACTTCAAAGATGAGAGAGACACTGATAAAGCAATTCCCTATTTGCAGCATTTTAAAGATTTCTCTTCAGGTATTAATTTCTTTATGCATAACAAAGAAGAGATGCACCTGAAGGTTTTCCCACATTCATAGGGTTTTCTCTCCAGTGTGAGTTTTCACATATTTTTGGAGTATTAGGGAAAATGAAAGAATTTCCACATTCTTCAAATTCCTGTCTCCCAGTATGAGTTCTCACTTGATGACTAAAGAATGAGAAAGACCTGAAGGTTTTCCCACACTCTTCACACTGGTATGGTTTCTCTTATGTGTTCTCATATATGCACTAAAGTGTTAGGATTCACATGGTTTTGCAAGAATTAGATACAAATTAAGATTTTCCTGTGCTTCAAATACCAATAAGAGTTCTCTTCAGTATGAGTTCTCACAAATTTCCTAAATGATGAGAACAGATGAAGACACTCCTGCATTTCATATATGCACAGTTTCACTCCAATTTATGTTATCCCATGTACAGTAAAATGTCTACAATTATAGGGCCTCTCTCCAATATTGGTCCTTTTATGGTTAATTAAAAGAGGAAGGGAGCTGTGCATTCCTTACATGTATAGAACTCATTTCATTTCTAGTGTTTTCTCACTTGTCAAATAATCTTTGAAGAATAAGTGAAGGTCTGAGTTGGAAAACTGTCCAGTGCTGTGTGCCTCAGGAAGAATCAACAAATGAAGGATTTCTAATTAAGGGGGGGCATCTGAATGACACAAAGGACAGAATTCCCTTCTCAAACTGCAGCAAGGCTAGGGAGAGCATGAAGATAAAAATACAAACTCTACTGGTCTTCTTTATATCTTCTGAGTTATTTAGATTTATGACTTAAATGAACAATTCTTTTCTGCCAATAAATAGTTTTGAATGAGCTTTTACATACAGATCTTCTATTAGTAGGACTAAAGATAAAAGGGAACAAGATGGGAAGGCAGAGGGAATGAGAGTAAAGCAATGTCTTTTATCATTTTCATTAGGTGATTCACTCAGGTTTAGTGAAAATCCAACATGGAGTGAAAGGAGGGAATTACTATCTGCTCTGGGTCTTTTTAAAAATTAGTGAATGTTAAACAGTTTGCCCAGGAGAATGATAGAAAATGTGTCTTAGTAAACAGGGATCTAAAGCACCCTGGAATTTACTGAGAAACTTGTTTGTAAAGGCTATATGTAATTATTGCTCTTTTCTTACAAAAAATGTATTTTTGAAATTTATATTCTGTCAACTAAAGTGCTTTTGTCTAAGCGGTTTTAAAAAAAAGAATAAGTGAAGGTTTTCCCACATTCCTTATATTCATAATACTTCTTTCCAATTTGAGTTCTTATAGGTACTTTAAGGGATATAGAAGAAAAAAAACTTTCTCATACTCTTTTACATTCATTGGGTATATTTTCAATATGAATTCTCACATGTGTAACTAAAAAATGAGGGCCAGTTGAAGATTTTTCCACATTTTTTGCCTTCACAGAATTTTTCTCCACTGAGAGTTTTCACATTTTCTTAGAGATGAAAGAAATGGAAGGCATTTTCACATTCTGTAAATATAAAGCCTGTCTCCACTGTGAGTTCTTACATGTACAGCAGTGCATGAAGAATGAATGAGAGCTTTCCTACATTTTGTATATTCATAGTACTCTTCTCCAATGTGAATTTTCACATGAGTCCTAAGATACAAAGAAAAGCTGAAAAGTTTTCTACATTCCTTATATTGTTAGGAGTCTGTCCAGTGTGTCTTAACAAGTGAATGATTAATGAAGGCTGTCACAGATCTAGTGAATTCACAGGATTTATCTTTAGTATGAGTTCTGTTGTACACATTTAAATTTGGAATCAGGCTGAAGACTTTTCCATATTGATTACTCTCATTATATATCTCTCCAGTCTGAAATACCTTCCACATAGTAGATTTCAAGGTCTTTCTGAAGTATTTTCCAATTTGACCATATTTACAGAGATCCTCCACTAAATGAATTCTTAAATATCTCTCCTGTGTCTTACACTGATCTGTGCTATGGCAAAAATGATGGTAATTACATAATAGGCAGCTTTCACATGATAGATGAAGTTGTATATTAAGTTAAGGTAGGCTGTGATAAGTAAAGTTTGTGTATTCCTATTTTTAGAGTAAACACTATCCCAAAATGTTATAAGTAAAAAGTCAATTTAGGATATAAAGTGGAATACCAAAAATTACAGAATTGAGCCAAAAGAAAACAAAAAAAGGAGAATAGACACAATTATAGAAATAATTATATTAAATGTAAATAGAATGCACTATCTTATTAAAAGGCAGAAATGATAAGACTGGATAAAAAAGCAAGATGCAACTCTATGCATGGTAGTTTACCAAAGATGAACTTAAAATATAAAGACAGAATAGAAACAAAAGAATGAAAATTGATATATTATACAAACCCCAAGCATAAGAAATATGGGTAACTCTACTAATATCAGATTTAAAGTATTACTAGAAACTAAAAGAGATATTTCATGATGATTAGTGTCAATTTATTGAAAATAAAATAATTCTAATGATGTGCATATCTAACAACAAAGCTTGCCAATACATAAGGTTACAAAAATGCTAGAACTGAAAGAATAGACAAATCCACAATTAACAATTGAAGAATTAACATTTTTCTCCCAGTAACTGATAGAACATATAGGAAAATGTGGTAAGAATAAAGAATATTTAAACATTATGAAAGCAATTTGGTTTGATATTTACAGAATACTACACACCACGACTATAGAATACACATTTCTTTCAAGCATACATATAAAACATATCAAGATAACCCATATGTTAGATAACAACAACAAAACAGCAAAACTCAATTTTAAAGGAGTGAAATTGTACAGAGTATCTTCTCAGACTAAAACAGACCTATTTGGGACATCCAAAATAATATCCCCAGATATTTGGAAATTAAGTCATACTTCTAGTTAAGCAACAGATCAAAGAAGAAATCAACAGGGAAATGATAAAATCAAACTTAATATTAAAATCACGATGTATCAAAATTCATGAAATGCAGCTTAATGCATAGTAAGAAATTTATAGCTTTAATTTTTATTTTTTTACATTTTAATATGTATTAGGAAAGAGTCAATGATCTGAGCTTTCAGAGAAACTACAAAAAGAATAGAAAATTAAACCCAAAGTAGGTATAAGAAAAGAAAAACATATGAGTAGAAATCAGTGAAACAGAAATAGTAAAATAACAATGACAAGGTTGGTTTAAAAAAATGACTAATAAAATCATTATACTAACTGCCATACTGATAAAGGCAAAAGGAGAGAAAATATATTTACCAATATCCAAAAATGAAAGAGGGGCAACACTACAGATCCTAAATATATTGAAAATATAATAACAATATTATCAATAACTTCATGTATTACCATCTTAGATAAAATGGACAAATTGTTTAAAAAACATAAGTTACCAACTGACACAAGTGGAAATAGAAAATTGGAACTGCAGCGTATTTATTTAAGAAGTTGAATTTGCAATTCAGAATTTCCCCACAAAGAGAATGCTAGCCACACATGGCTTCTGTGGTAAATTCTGTCAAATACATAACGAAGAAACAATAAATATCTTATAAACCTCATTCATACAACAGAGGTGGAATAAGAATTGTCAGCTCATTTTATGAGATCAGTATAACCCTGAAACTAAAACTGACAAGAGGATAACATGAAAAAATATATAGAGAGACAAATATCCCTCATGAACACAGATGCAAAAATTCTCAACAGTGCAAATTGAAACCAGCCAATAGATAACATTTTCACACTGCCGCATGCCACCTGGAAGAAAAACAGATAATTTGCCTGATGAATCACAGCCATACAGGTGCTCTTCCGTTCCCAGTCTGCAGGACTTGTTTGTCGGATCTCCTAGGATCTTATTGTATTCTTCTACTGTTGCTGCTACTACCTCAAGTTCAGAATGGAGATAGACTTGATTCAGATCTCACCACTCAGATTTCAGCTGTGACCACCATCACTACTGCTGTGATGATATTTGAACTTGCAAGATAGAAACTACCAACAGGACCAGGGCTAGGGAAAGGTAAGCATCTCAGAAGCAAAATTAATGGGTCAACAAAATACTTAAAAAGTAAAGATAGATACTACTTAATTTAATATTCTAAAAAGTCAAACTTAATAATTCATGATGAAACAAAATATCAATATTTTAAATAAAGACAGGATCCAACCCTACACATGAACAATTTGATTCAACAATTTACTTTTTCCTGAGCTCACTGGAGAAAAAATGATCAAGTCTGGTTTACACTTCCCTCCCCAATGGCAATTCTATTACATACATTTATGCATTAAGGAAAAAAAGCCATCTTTACAGTGTGGAAAAGCTATCAAAAAGCTATGGAAAAGCATTGTTACTCTGATACATTATCTCTGCATGCAGAACATCTCTACCATCTGCTAAAGCTACTCCCCTTCAGCCCTGCCACACACATATACACACAAATGCACACATATACAAGCATAGACAAATATACAAACACTCTGGGTGAAGCTGCTGCTGCTGCTAAGTCGCTTCAGTCATGTCCGACTCTGTGCGACCCCATAGATGGCAGCCCACCAGGCTCCCCCATCCCTGGGATTCTCCAGGCAAGAACACTGGAGTGGGTTGCCATTTCCTTCTCCAATGCATGAAAGTGAAAACTGAAAGTGAAGTCGCTCAGTCGTGTCCGACTCTTAGCGACCCCATGGACTGCAGCCTACCAGGCTCCTCTGTCCATGGGATTTTCCAGGCAAGAGTACTGGAGTAGGGTGCCATTGCCTTCTCCGCTGGGTGAAGCTAAGGAATTCTAAAACTTTGTGAGGTAATTCCATCATGTATAATGATATATTTTTATTGATTTTCATGATTATGCTGATAAACTGGAAGTAACACTCTTTTCAAGGTATTCCAGATCAGTCAAAAGAGATGTAAGTAGGAAGCCTTTGGAGATGCCTTTAAATTCTACACTTTACCAATAAAGTACTTGTAAGATAGGAAAAGAGTAGTGCCTACTGACACCTTCAAGCCTGAAAACACACATCTCTGTATATTGAAAAGGTTGTCAGGAATTTCTGATCCTTTCATCAAGCATATTCTACCAGGACATATAGCTTGCTGATATGCTTATGAAGATTTTCAGGACTCATATGTAGTCAATTTATTTTACTAAATAAAATTTTTGGCTGTGCCACTTCCATGCCTGAGAGGGAAACAAATGGTTTGTTTCATAAATAAACAAACCTTAAACAAATCTGGTTTGTTTCATAAATAAACTTCTAGTCATCTTGTGAAGACACCACTGATGCAGATTTAAAAGTATAGCTGGCATTTATCAGGTCACTTTCTCATTCTGTTTTCCAAAACTCAATTTTTAGGGTTGCTACCAGCCAGGAAAATTCCTTTGGAAGTTCAATTATTTGTGTATGTTTTTATTAGTCAGATTGAGAGATGACTGAATAAAGATATAAAGTCAGCCATGGAAACTCAAGAGTACTATCCCTTGATAGCACCTAAGGGAAGATAAAGTATTTTTTTTGACAAGCATGTCATATATCTTAAACAGACAACCTAGGACCTAATCAGACAACTGTGTGAGTCAACCTTACTCACAAGAAGGAGAGAAGAGATATGCCAGCTTGGAATGCATTTGTCTATAATCAACAGAAAACCTGACTACAATTGTTTAATCACATAAGAGTTTATTTATAAAGTGCAACATAAAGCCTGGAGGAGGTAGTATAGAGATGTGGTAACTTGACAATGCTGTAAGAAATTCAGGGGCTTTCCATCTTACCATACTTGGTATATATAACCTTTGTTCTATGGTATTCATCTCATGGTTGCAAGTTGGCTGCTTCAACTCAAAGTTTACTCAATACCAATGCCAATTAAGAAAAAGGAAAATGGGCAAAATCCTAAGGAATATGCCACAGGAGATTATCCCTTTCAAAAATATTTCCCTTAAGCCCAATTCCCAATTACACTTCTATATCATTAGCAATAATGGAGTGATATGACATTCCTATCTGCAAGAGATTATGGGAATATGAATATTCTGGCCTGAAGTAGGGGAAGGCAAAGAAAAATAGGCTTGGAAATAGCTCTGTTGATAGCCATTGTATTCATGTTCTATAGCTACTATTAACAAATTATGACACAAATTTATTATCTTACTGTTCTGGAAGTCTGAAGTTAAACTGGGCTAAAGTTAAGGTAGAATTATATTCCTTTCTGGAAGCAAGGGAGAATACATTTTCTTGTCTTTCTAGCTTCTAGAGGCTATCTGCATTCTCTCACTGGTGGCTCCTTTCTATCTTCAAATTCAGTAATAGCTGGTTCAGAGTTTTTCACATAATATCACTCTGATACTTTTCTGCTTCCCACTTGCACTTATTAAAGGTTCTTGTGGTTCTAAGCCCACTTGGATAATTTAGAGTAATCTTATTATAAGGTCAGCTGATTATCAACCTTAATTCCATCTGCAATTTAAATTCCCCTTTGCCACATAACAAGATATCCAGAGATTAGGACATAGATACTTTGTGAGGCCATTATTCTCCCTATCATAGTCCACTCTCTGGTCCCCAAAGATTTGTAGACATCCCATATAAGAAATATATGTAGGGTTCTCAAAGATCTCATCTCATTATAGTATTGTCTCAGTGTGTATGCCCAATACAAATAGTGTACACCTGTGATATCCTTGGCTTTCTTTCCTAATTTTAGCATCTTTTACAATCTGAATAGGCTGAGAATTTCTCAAATCATCAAATTCTGGTTCCTTTTTGCTTAACAGTCCTTCCCTCAATCTATTTTATCCTTCTCACATTTTACTATAAGCAGCAAGAAGAAACGAGGCTGCACTTTAAACCTATGCCTGGAAATCTCAGCTAAATATCCAAGTTCATTGCTTACAAGTCCTTTTTCTCTCACATTTCCACTGCAGGACACAATGCACCTGTTTTCAGCCCCTATGTAGCAAGGATTCCCTTTCCTCCAGTTTCCAAAAACATTTTCCTCATTTCTTTCTGAGTCCTCATCATTAGTGACTTTAACATCCATATTACTACCAAGTCTCCTAAGGTTTTGATTTAGGTATTCTACATGGCAGTATATGTTTTCTCAACCATACTTCCTCAACTTACTTCCTGTCTCAACTTACTTCCTTCTGAATCTTTGCTAGCAGAGTTATTAACATTTGTATTTCAACTAACAGTCTGTCCAAAGCAATGTAAGACTTTTCCATCATGCTCTTCACAATTCTTCCAGCCTATGCTTGTTACTCAATTCCAAGCCAGTTTCCATGTTTTTAGTTATTTGTTACAGCAGCACTCTACTTCCAGGAACCAAAATCTGTATCAGTCAGGGTTCAATCAGAGAAACAAGCAGCAGGAGATACATGTTAAGAGATTTATTGTAAGGAAGTGACTTATTTGATTGGGTGAGCTGGCTAAGCAATATCCAAAATCTGTAGAGGAGGCAATTAGAAAGGAAAGGCTGGAAATCTGGGGCATCAACTGAAGCTGCTGCCCACAGTTGGAATTTCTTCATCTCAAGGAAGACTCAAAGCTGCTCTTAAGGCCTTTCAACTGATTAAATCAGGCCCTCCAAATCGTCTAGGATATTCTCCGTATTTTAAGAATGATTACCAACCTTAATACCTCTGAACCTTAATTTCCTATTGCAATACAACACAGGATATTTACGGGTTCCAGGGATTAGGATGTGGATGTCTTTAGGGGGCCATTACTCTGCCAACCACACCAGGTTCCTGGAGATAAGAGTCATCCTGACAACAGAGTTGATTATTTCTTCAAATCATTCAATTCCCTCACCAACATATCTTTACTAAGTTTTCTTTGCTTAAGTAATGTTAATTCTACAATGTATTTCCTTTCAAATTACCTATTGACCAGAACAATGTCATCATCCAAAGGCAAACAGATACTGGAACGCTGTGTCAATAGCTCCTCTAGGGGCAGAATTTAGAGCTCACTTGAGAATTTGTTTGTAATAGTACGGGACAGCGGCAGACAATGTATTGCTTGGTCACGTCTGCTGCTGCTACTGCTAAGTCGCTTCAGTTGCGTCCAACTCTGTGCGACCCCATAGACGGCAGCCCACCAGGCTCCCCCATCCCTGGGGTTCTCTAGGCAAGAACACTGGAGTGGGTTGCCATCTCCTTCTCCAGTGCATGAAAGTGAAAAGTCAAAGTGAAGTCGCTCAGTAGTGTCCGACTCTTAGTGACCTCATGGACTGCAGGCTACCAGGCTCCTCTGTCCATGGGATTTTCCAGGCAAGAGTACTGGAGTGGGGTGCCATTGCCTTCTCCAATTATCCTCTAGTTAAGAATAATTTTTTAAAAAAAAGAGAACTCATTAGTCATTGTGGGTATCATTAAACTCTTAACAGGATCATGACTTCAGTTAGATATAAGGAAGAACTTAAAAGTCTTCAACATTAAATTAGAATAGATGAAAAAGATAAACGTTCATGAGATAACATGTATTTTAAAGTGAAAGTCCAATGATTACAAGAGTGATTTTGAAATAAATAGGAAGTTATACATGTGGCTATCTACTGATAAAACAAAAATCCAAACAGAGCTTGGAAAAAATTGGAGACAAGTAACAGAAGAACCTGGAAGGTATAGTCCATAGGGTCACGACGAGTGGAACATGACTGAAGCGACTTAGTACAGCACACAGCACAGCACACAAATATAAATTGATTCCATTCCAAACAGAAGAGGCGTTATAGAAAAGTCATAGTTGTGTAAATAACAAAAACTTAAAACCTTCCAGTAATAAAAAAATGAAATGTAAAATGAGTCAGACATTTTTACATAGTGTTATATACAGTGAGAAAAGAATTCTTTATAAAGTTAGAATTACTTTTATTCTGAAAGGCTTTCATATTATCATTTAGAAATAAATACTAAAAATTTAACCAGTAGTATGAACTTTCCTGATACAAAATTTTACTAACAATAATTGGAAAACTAATTATAGAGCAAACAGGCCAACAAAACGAAGATTAGCATTACTATGAAAAACTTTGAAAAGAAGAAAGACAAGTAGAATTATTACTACCAGGTTAAAAAAGGGATGGGGCTTCCCTGGTGGCTCAGCGGTTAAAGCGTCTGCCTGGAATGCGGGAGACCGGGGTTCGATCCCTATGTCGGGAAGATCTCTTGGAGAAGGAAATGGCAACCCACGCCAGTACTCTTGCCTGGAGAATCCCATGGACGGAGGAGCCTGGTAGGTTACAGTCCATGGGGTCGCAAAGAGTCGGACACGACTGAGCGACTTCACTTTCACTTTTAAAAAAGGGAAAAGTGTAGGAGATAAAACTAACGTACGAAGTTGGAGAAGTTTCAGATGCCTAAACGATTCTGGAGGGTTGGACTTCCTTCTGATTTCCTTTCAAAGTTTGATTCTAGAATACTGGGTAAGACAGGCTTCAAGAATTTGAACTCATTCGTCCCAGTACCTCCAGTCAGACACACCTCATACTGGTAGCTCTGGGACAGGGTCCCCGTGCCGCTGACGTCCACCAGATGGCCCGGGAAGTGGCCCTCGGCCACCGGGCAGCGACCCGCCGAGGCCGCCCCGCCCCTCCTGCACAGCCGCACCGCCACGAACACCAGCACCGAGAAGAGGAAGAGCGACGACACCGACGCCAAGGCCACCACCAGGTAGACGGTGAGCGGGTCGGCCGGCGCCGCGGCCGCCGCTTCCGCTTCCGGGGCCGGCAGGTAGGGCTGCGAGAAGCCGTCCACCAGCAGCACGTGCAGCGTGACGCTGGCCGACAGCGGCGGCTCGCCGTTGTCCTTGACCAGCACCACCAGCCGCTGCTTGGGCGCGTCGCGCTCGCTCAGCAGCCGCGCCGTGCGCACCTCGCCGTTGTGCGCCCACACGCCGAACAGCCCGGGCTCCGTGGCCTTGAGCAGCTGGTACGACAGCCAGGCGTTCTGGCCCGCGTCGCCGTCCACCGCCACCACCTTGGTCACCAGGTAGCCCGGCTCGGCCGCCCTGGGCACCAGCTCGGTGCAGGGCGCCGAGGCGTTCTGCAGCGGGTAGAGCACGAAGGGCGCGTTGTCGTTGGCGTCCGCCACGAGCACGCGCACCAGCGCCTGGCTGCTGAGCGCGGGCGAGCCGTGGTCGGTGGCGCCCACGCGGAACTCGAAGGCTCTTAGGGCCTCGTAGTCCAGGGACGTGAGGGCGAAGAGGTGGCCATTGTCGGGGTTGATGGACACGAGGGAGGCGAGGGGCACGAGCGGGTCGGGGGGCGGCAGCAGCGAGTAGGTGACCTGGGCGTTGGCGCCCGCGTCTGTGTCTGTGGCGCTGACGCTGCCGATGTGTAGGGCTGGGCTGTTGTTCTCGCGCACCCACAGGGTGTAGGAGGTCTGGGTGAAGGCGGGGGCGTTGTCGTTGACGTCGGACACCAGCACGATTATGTTGTGCTCCGTTTTCAACCTCGGTGTCCCCAAGTCGGTGACAGTAATGGTGACATTATACTCAGCTTTGCTTTCTCTGTCTAGCGCCCCATTTGTTACCAGCGTGTAGAAATTCTCTTCAGATGGTTTCAGAATAAAGGGGAGATCATCCTGGATGGAGCAAGTCATCTTTCCGTTCTCCCCTGAGTCTCGGTCTCGAATCCTAAACAGGGCCACTTCTGTTTCGGGGGAGTTTTCAGGAATGGGGCTGGTAAGTGATGAAATAGTTAGTTCTGGGGCATTATCGTTAACATCTACCACCTCAATGGAGACAGAGCATTTTCCAGAAAGTCCCCCGCCATCAAATGCATCTATATCTAGATCATATGAGGATACTGTCTCAAAATCGAGTTTTTTAATTAGGCGAACTTCTCCCGAAAGGCTGTTTAGCTCAAAAGTTGGGCTCATCTCCTGAGAACTATAAAAAAGAGAATATGATACCTCTCCATTTGTCCCAGTGTCTAAATCTCTAGCAGAAACTTTGACAACGAGGGCACCTACGGGGCTGTTCTCCAGGACCTGCACCTGGTAGTGGGCCTGCGCAAACTCAGGGGCGTTGTCATTGATATCCAAGACCAAGATTCTGACCTGGGTGGTACCAGATCGAGGCGGAGAGCCGCCATCCAGCGCTGTGAGGGTTAATCTGAGCAAGGCCTGCTTCTCCCGATCAAGCTCTCGGTCCAGCACCAGCTCTGGGTATTTCCTACCATCCCCCCGATTGCGGGTGGAAACATGGAAATAAGAATTGGGACTGATACTGTAGTTTTGGATGTTGTTGTTGCCCACGTCCAAATCCTGAGCTTTTTTCAGAGGAAACACTGTCCCAGGAGGGCTGTTCTCTGGGATTTTCAAAGTCATTTCTCTTTCAGGAAACTCAGGAGCATGATCGTTTATGTCTCTCACCAGTAGCTCAGCTCGAAATACTCCCAATGGTTTTTTCAGTAATACTTGAAAATGCATTACACATGGATCTGTAGGGCCGCACATCTCCTCCCGGTCCAGTTTCTCATTTAATGTCAACTTCCCAGTCTGCAGATCGAGCTGCAACCGGGGTTCGTTATCCTCAGAGACCACCCGGGCTTCCCGCGCAGCTAGCTCCCCCACTCCGAGCCCCAAGTCCTTGACAAGGTTGGCCACAAACGAGCCGCTCTCTATTTCCTCCATCACGGAATAGCGACGGGATTCCCAGCCGGCAAAAGTCACTCCCAGCAAAAGAAAGAGAATCAGGACTTGCCTTTGTTGACGAAAACGCTCCCCTCCAGCCTCCATCTTTACTTCCACAAATGCCTTTCCAGGATCAAGGGCCAGCTCTATTTTAGGGAGCGATGTGACTGAGAACGTGATGGTTCTCCCAGTTGGTAACCTGTCCGGAAATGTCTGTGAGTAGCATTTTCTGGAGACTTGTGAGCTTTGCTTACATTACAGTCTTTTCGCTTCCGCTGGAGATCTGATGTAAAATTGGTAGCATTTCCTGGGCATATTTTTTCGACGCCTTAGCCTGGAGCGCCACCATGCGTTGTCTTCGAAAATAATTGCTACAATTGTATTCTTTCTATATAATAATCTAAAAGGCTATTAGAAGCTTGAAAATGTTTGGGGGAAGAGTATATAATCAGAAAACCAGGCAATCATAATTATTCATACATCATTCAAGGAAATATGATTGATATATATGTACTAGTTTCTGAAATACATCAATAAACAATCCAGACATTGTCCCTACCTTCTAGAACCTGCTGTCTAGGTGAGGTGCTTTGAGGAGAACTTAGAAGTGAAAGGACACTTAATGATGATCAGTCATGTTCGTCTTTTAAAAATAACAATAAAAGCCCATGTGATTTATTAAAAGTCTCTCCATGAAACAGAAGGAATTCCTCTACATATGCTTTTAAATTCTATGTACCCTATGTGCCAGAATTGTGGTTTCCGTTGTTGGAATCGCATAGAGGAAAAAGCTACCATTTAAGTCCAGTTTATAATACCTATTATACATAAGGTCAGAGCATTAGGATTTTATGAAACTTTACAAAGTATGCGAAAATGCATATGAGGGCACTTCCCATCTCTCTTACCCTTCTCTTTTCCTTAGCATTGGTCATTGTCTTATAAAGCAAGGGTGTACATATTTGTTTCTTTTTTGTGACATCATTGAGTTTGAGAACTTTGTTTTGTTCACCTTTACACCCACTAACATTGAGAACAGTTACTGGCAGAGCATTCCTGTAGATGCTCAATGAGTATTTGTTGACTAGATCAATGAATAAGTCACAATTAATTTTAAAATTCTGGTGGATGGATTCTCCTCCTAATATAGAAGCTGCCAGCTTTGCTGACATCCTACTTCATTATAGGAGCTGTATAAACAAGGCAGCATGTTCTCAAATGGCTTTTTTTCTATGCTCTTATGAATAGTAATTTGAAATAATTCAGAATGGCATAAAATGTTTTTTCATTAAATAGCAAAATGCCCTGGTTCCTATAAGTAAAGGAATATATTATAATAAAGAAAGAACATAATAGCAAAGCTCTAGTGAATCTACAAATAAGTCATACATCTTTTAAGAACATATTTTACATTGTCAGTGTTTTTGAATATAATTAATGTCATAATGGGCTTCTTCCCAGGTGGCACTAGTGGTAAAGAACCTGCTTGCCAATGCAGGAGTCAGAAGAGATGCAGGTTCGATCCCTGGATTGGGAAGATCCCCTGGAGAAGGGCATGGCAACCCACTCTAGTATTCTTGCCTGGAAAATCCCATAGACAGAGGAACCTGGTGGGCTACAGTCCATAGGGTTGCAGAAAATTCTACTGTGGGACCTATTATTCTACTAGGTAAGAAAGAATTTTTCTAGGAATTTCTAACTTCTGTTTAACACTCCAAATACCATTCAGTTTGGAAATATCCATCAATTCTTTATAGACCCTCAAAGACTACTAATATTCTACAATCTTTGATCCTACATAGTACATTAATATGAAAACCATTATTTTTTAACATCTCAAACCAATAGTAAGGTCCAAACCATGCAAGACTACCTAAAAGTGCTTTTGACAAGGGGAAAAAACAATTTGCCTATCTTATTTAGAGGGAAATTTATTAAAATATAGCATATTTGCTTCCAAAAACTCAATAGAGAAATCTTACTTGAAAGAGATCAGAAAATCCACAACAAGGTTACTCTTTAGGCATCTCCTTTAATGGCAACCCACTCCAGTATTCTTGCCTGGAAAATCCCATGAATGGAGGAACCTGGTAGGCTACAGTCCATGGGGTCACAAAGAGTTGGACACGACTAAGTGAATTCACTTTCACTTTTCACTTATCTAAGTAGATTGAATTTCGGTGCTTTTTTCATGTATTTAGCCATCATGATATAGTTTTCTTGTTAAGTAATGGGCTATTTTATACTAGTTTATAAAGCCATTTTTTAAAGCAGAGAAAATGAGATTGGTCAAGCTTGTATCAGTAATGTCTACCACTTTGATTATCTGAAATCACAGAGGGAGATAAGTCATATAAAATAAACATGGTTGCAACAATATACTATTACTGAAGAGAGAAGTTTTCTGAAAAAGGTAGGGTGGGATAGATAGACACTACAAAAGGGACCTATTATTTAAATATTTTGAAATACTATTTCAGTAACATTCATATATATTATATACAGAAGGTTGATGTAAAGAGAGCAAAAGTCTAAGTATAGGAGAAATTGTAGTCTTTTCCATTTAATACAATTGTGAAACAAAAACATGCATTTTGCAGACATTTCTCCATTAAAAAATTTAAGACAGGTAGGCATAATATGATTCAATAGAAGATATAATAATAATTCATTATATTTTATGATGCTCATCTCCCAAGTAACCACAGTATCAAAAAATTAGGAAGCGGTTTCTGAACAACAATCAAACAGAATGCGTCTTGGGTCATCTTCATATCAATAGTGTTTGATGACAAAAAGTTGAAAAATTAAATGTTTGTGACTTTGCAATAATGAAGTTGAATGATCTTTCCATCAAAATAGAATAAAGAGCATATATATGACTATATACTCAAGAAAAATTGCTAACCTTAACTAGGAAAATGAAGTCAGCAAAAAAAATTCTATATGAATCTAAAAGCAAATGGAAACTGTATTTTGAAAGAATTTCCAACTCCAATAAACTAATAAATTCCTAATTGAATCCAAAACCATTCAGAAAGTCTGAGTTTTCTTCTACATTAATCATGGACCCCCGGTGATTGGAGGCAACAGACTTTAGAACCTTGAACTCTCTGGTCCCAGTTCCTCCGGTCAGACACACTTCGTACTGGTAGCTCTGGGACAGGGTCCCCGTGCCGCTGACGTCCACCAGATGGCCAGGGAAGTGGCCCTCGAGCACCGGGCAGCGACCCGCCGAGGTCGCCCCAGCCCTCCTGCACAGCCGCACCGCCACGAACACCAGCACCGAGAAGAGGAAGAGCGACGACACCGACGCCAAGGCCACCACCAGGTAGACGGTGAGCGGGTCGGCCGGCGCCGCGGCCGCCGCTTCCGCTTCCGGGGCCGGCAGGTAGGGCTGCGAGAAGCCGTCCACCAGCAGCACGTGCAGCGTGACGCTGGCCGACAGCGGCGGCTCGCCGTTGTCCTTGACCAGCACCACCAGCCGCTGCTTGGGCGCGTCGCGCTCGCTCAGCAGCCGCGCCGTGCGCACCTCGCCGTTGTGCGCCCACACGCCGAACAGCCCGGGCTCCGTGGCCTTGAGCAGCTGGTACGACAGCCAGGCGTTCTGGCCCGCGTCGCCGTCCACCGCCACCACCTTGGTCACCAGGTAGCCCGGCTCGGCCGCCCTGGGCACCAGCTCGGTGCAGGGCGCCGAGGCGTTCTGCAGCGGGTAGAGCACGAAGGGCGTGTTGTCGTTGGCGTCCGCCACGAGCACGCGCACCAGCGCCTGGCTGCTGAGCGCAGGCGAGCCGCGGTCGGTGGCGCCCACGCGGAACTCGAAGGCTCTTAGGGCCTCGTAGTCCAGGGACGTGAGGGCGAAGAGGTGGCCATTGTCGGGGTTGATGGACACGAGGGAGGCGAGGGGCACGAGCGGGTCGGGGGGCGGCAGCAGCGAGTAGGTGACCTGGGCGTTGGCGCCCGCGTCTGTGTCTGTGGCGCTGACGCTGCCGATGTGCAGGGCGGGGCTGTTGTTCTCGCGGACCCACAGGGTGTAGGAGGTCTGGGTGAAGGTGGGGGCGTTGTCGTTGACGTCGGACACCAGCAAGGTTATGTTGTGCTCGGTTTTCAGTCTTGGGGTTCCCATGTCAGTGACCGTGATGGTTATGATGTACTCAGCTTTACTCTCTCTGTCCAGTGGGCTCTCTGTTTCCAAGGTGTAGAAATTCTTGAAATTAGGCTTCAAGAGAAATGGAAGGTTGTCCTGAATTGAGCAAACCATCCTCCCGTTGTCTCCAGAGTCTTGGTCTCTGAGGCTAAAAACCGCGACCACCATTTCCGGCGATGAATTTTCTGGTATGGGGCTGGTAAGAGATGTTACGACTACTTCTGGCGGGTTGTCATTTACATCTACAACACTAACTAAAATTACTGATTTTCCTGAAAGGCCCCCACCGTCAATGGCCTGAATATTTATTGTGTAAGACTGAAGTAATTCGAAATCCAGAAACGCTTTTAAACGGACTTCACCAAAAACTGGATGGATTTCAAATGTCTTCTGTATGTCTCTGGAAACGTGGGAAAATGAGTAAGATAGTTCTCCATTTATTCCTGCATCTAAATCTGTAGCAGACACCCTGACGACCAAGAAGTCCAGAGGGCTGTTTTCTGGTATCGGAACCTCATAGACGGACCTCTCAAACTGTGGGGCATTGTCATTGATATCTAAGACCAACACACGCACCAGTGCAGTTCCAGACCTCGCTGGAGACCCTCCATCCAGGGCTGTAAGCGTTAATCTAAGCTCAGGCTCCTTTTCTCGATCCAGAGGTTGGTCCAGTAACAGCTCTGGGTATTTTCTACCGTCCTCACTGTCTTGCAGTTTAAGGTGGAAATGAAGATTGGGATTTAACGTGTAGTTTTGGACACCATTCTTTCCTACATCTAAGTCCTGAGCGCTATCCATTTGGAACGAGGTTCCTGGAGCAGTGCTTTCTGAGATTTTCAGAAGTATATGTTTGTTTGTGAACGTGGGAGTGTGATCATTTATGTCTTCAACCCAAAGCTCAGCCCGAAAAAATTGCAAAGGATTTTCAAGTAATACCTGGAAATGCAATATACATGGCTCGGTAAGATCGCAAAGTGCCTCCCGGTCCGGTTGCTCATTTAAAAGCAAGTTGCCAGTCTGCAGATCCAACCGCAAGTGTGGTTTATAATCGTCAAAGATGACTCTGGCCCCTCGTGCAGCCAGGTCTTCCACACCCAAACCTATGTCTTTCACCACATTGCCTATAAAGGAGCCGATCTCCGTTTCCTCTGCTACAGAATACCGCCAGGTCTCTGAACACACCAAAGACCCTCCCAGGAAAACAAAGAAAAGCAGCACTTGCCTTATCTGCTGAGGGTTTCCTTTTCCTAGCTCCATGGCTCCCTAGTCAAATGCCTTTCTGCGGAAACATTTCAATGCAATCTCAAACAGCTTCTCTCATCTATCAGCATGAACCTTTGGGAGCCTGAAGACTTGCAGTTTTGTGGCAAAGGAGTTTCTGGCTCCCTAGCTTTCTCTTGAAAGCCTCTTTTAATCACTGGTTCTCCGGCACTCCCAGTTCTAAAGGTTCACGGAAACCAGAGCGTCTGATGGTACAAATATTTCCCAATGTTATCCTGCAGCGCCACCACGCGACTCTGCAGATTCTCAGGTTTTAAATATAGTTAAGTAAGTTTGAGACAAAATATTAATTTATCCTATTTGTTGATGATGCAAAAGGTATTTTCTCCTGTTTTCCTATATTTCTCCTATATTTCTTTTCTGAGTTTTTTCTTTGTGGTATGTGATGCTGTTACTTTTACGTCTTTAACACAATAGACTACAATCTCTAGAGCTGTGGTGGATATAAAAAGCGTATTTAAGGTATCATCCCAAGCTAAGTTATGCTCCCTCTGAAGACAATATATAAAACAACTAAAAATAGTTAAGAGGACTCTTTTATGTAATTGACTTAGTGAGCAAGAGTTTCCAAGGAAAATTGGAAATGGGACCAGAGAACTTAGTCTTCTCTAGGTATCGGCAAATACACTTCAAAAAATGATAAGGATAAAGGCATGCACTGGAAACTGAACCTGCTATATGAAAACAGTTGTTCAGGGGAAGCTGAACAATACTGGCTGGGTAAATGGTACTGTTTATTTAGGAATACTCCATAAGTGACCTACCTGGCATTAGTAGAAAGTAAATGCTCATCAGTATTGAATAACATAAGATATGTCCAGTTTCTGTCAACATTTTTAAAAAGTTGAACGAACTGGAGCCCAGTTTAGTTGTGGAACTTAATTCTGTTTTGTACACCCAAGCCTTTCAGAGACATAATTCTACATATTTTATTCCTCCATTCATTAATTTGTTTGGCAAATATTTATTGAGCATATACTTTGTGCTAGGCATGGTGATTAGTGTTGGGGTAGAATGGGAAACAGACAGACATAGTTTCTGTCCTGAAAGATGGAGGCAGAAAAGTGATCACACATTTAAAATAGAGCATAATGAATGCCATGATAAGCAAAAGTTCATGCTTGTATAAGAGCATAGATGAGGGTCACCTAACCAAAATTTGGAATACAGGAAAGACTTTTCTGGAAAAAGTAAATTCTGGTTTGATACATGAAAAATGAGTATGAGTAATCCAAATAAAAATTGGACATGGGCTAAAATTTCCAACAAACTAAAAACATGGTCGTACAGATCCAAAATGAAAGAAGTGTTTTGGAAGAACTGAAATAGGATCAGTGTGGCTGAGCCATAGAGCAAGAAGAGAGAAATGGTGAGATTGGAAAGATCAACAAATAATTTTGTAACACATGCCAAGGTATTTGGACTCTACATAAATAGAAATGTGAGATTATTGAAAGGTTGTAAGTAGAAAAGTGACATGACCCAGTTTTATTTTTTAAAAGATCATCTTGTTTCAGGGTTGATGATAAATCACAGAGGAGTAAGACTAAAGGCAAGGGACAGATTAGTAGTTGTTGCATTAATACAGTTAGGTGATACTGCTCTCATCTACAAATGCAGTTATAGAGTTGTATTAGGATAATAAAGATAAAATATGCAGTATGTGGTGATTAAACAGAGTAGGATAAGAATGAGTAAATGTACTTTTTTTTTTTTCAGGCTTAGGGAACTGGGTGAATGTTAGTTCTGTTAACTGATAGAGTGAACACAGGAAGACCAGAAGGCATATGTATAGAGCTAGAGAAAACATTTAGTTTTGATGAAGGGAAAATTTTGATGTAAAACATGTTGAGTTTGAGGTGTCCATAGAGCATCCATATAAATTATTACATAAATAATCTTACATTATATAAAGTGAGGAAGGAGGTTTGGGCTGCAGAGAAAATTTGGGACTTATTGATCTGAATGGTGACTGAAGCCCTTAGAGAAATAATGTAAGTTGTAAATTAAGAGAAGTATGTTTGAATTGGTGATTTTAGAGATGCAGCTCTAAAAGACTACTCTATTTAGAAGTGGTCATGGTCATATAGATCTACTAGACTAGGGAAGAATTGGATGTCACTTGAGATGAAGATAGACATTAAGTCAAATTCCTGGACTTAGGACTGTAGTAAGGGAGGGACAGAGGAAAAGTATAAGAAAGTGTATTTGAAAACTAGCTTTACCCCACTTCTCTCCCATGATCTTGATTAATTTTAAATCAACTGACATCCAGTTAACTTGATTCCCTTATTTGATGACGAGCAAAGACTATTTAGGCAGGAAGGTTTGCTAATTTCTTTTAGCACTTTGAAGGTAGTTTACTTTTTAAAAATTTCCATTGCTACTGTTGAGAAATTGTCAACATGGAACACAGCTTTCAGTCTATCATGTGTTTAAATATGAAAAGTCTTTTGCCTATGACTTTTCTTTTAAAAAAATTCTGCTTTTTTCAAATTTCACTATGATGTTTCCAGGTATGGTTATCTTTTGTTATCCTGTTAGGCTTATTTGGGTCTCTTGAATCTGTGCACTTATGTTTTCATTAATTCTGAAGAATTCCCAGCCATTTTTTTTTTTTAAGATTGATTTGTTGGCTGCACCAGGGTCTTCATTGCTGCATGCAGGCTTTCTCTAATTGCAGCAAGCAGGGGCTACTCTCTAGTTGTGGTGCTTGGACTTCCCATTTTGGTGGCTTCTCCTGTTGAGCACCAGCTCTAGGGCGCAGGGGCTTCAGTAGTTCCCTCTAGCAGCATGTAGGATCCTAGTTCTTAGATCAGGGATCCAACCTATGTCTCCTGCTTTGCAAGGTGGATTCTTAACCACTGGACCACCAGGGAAGTCCCCCAGTCATTAGTTTTCCAAATATTGCCTCTGATCAGTCTTTCTCATCTCTCCTAGAATTCTGGATAAATATGTTAAACTTGTTTACTCTATTATCCTTTTCTAACCATCTCCCCCATATTTTCTATCTTATTAACCCTATGAGCTGCATGTGGGATAAGTTATTTTCTGCTCTATCTTCGCTCCACACATTATTTTTTGCATTTAGTTTTCTATTAAACCTTTTATGCAGTTTAAAATTGTATCACATTTTTCAATTATAGGAGTTCTATTTGATTCTTTCCTAATCTTTCACATTTTATTGTTTCTTGTTTCCTGTTCATTTTATATATTTTATTTCAATTGAAGTTGTTAGTTTATTATAGAGTGTGTCTGATAAACTGAAACATCTGAAGTGTTTGCAAATTTGAAAAGTGAAACTGTTAGGCGCTCAGCTCTTTGCGGCCCCATGCACCATAGCCCACCAGACTTCCTCTGTCTATGGAATTCTCCAGGCAAGAATACTGGAGTAGGTAGCCATTTTCTCCGTTAGGGGATCTTCCCCACCCAAGGATTCCCTGGTCTCCTGCATTGCAGGCCGATTCTTTACTGTCTGAGCCACCAGGGAAGCCCATTTGCAAGTTTATTTTTTTGTTTCATGTTTTGTTGGGTTTCACTCATGGTGTCATATTTCCTTGTGCATCCAGTTTTCTTTATATTCAAGTTAACATAAAAATTATTTATATAAATAATTCTAGGCATAAGATGAATAAACCTTCTTTCATAGAAGGTCTCCATTTGGTTCTATCAAGATCTGGGACGACTACTTGTCAACTACCACCTTAAATTAAGTGCAACGTTAAAAATAAAGTTCAAGGCTAAAATTGTACACAAGGGCTCATCAATTTCCAGTTTATTATCATAAAGGTGGTAGTTCTTAGGAATCTGAATTTATTGAAGTGAAGGTCTTCTATCAGCTTCTCAGTATGTTAGGCTTTGATTTTCTCCCCCATATACACCATCAAAATAGAGGTTCACATTTCCCAGAATTCCAAATCCCAGGGAAAAAAATTGATTGGGTGTTGCTTTATCTTTCTGAATTACCTTTTAACATTAACTGTGACCTGACAATGTATTAGTGTTTTATTAAACTATTTTTTTCCAGTAGGAGTGTTGGTATACATAATCTATACCACCCTTACTAAAAATATAAAATCTCAAGGATATTGTTATATCTCAAAATGAGAAGCAAATACTTTGTTCTCATGGAGTGTGGAGAATTGATCTTATTGAGAGGATAGAGAAATAGTATATATATTTTAACCAACTTGATCTGATCAATACTAAATCAACTATGATGCTGCAATCAATTTAAGCAATGTCTTTGAAGAAATAGTTTTTTTTTTTGTCATTGATATTGGTATAGCTCACACTTCCATCTTCACCCTATATGTAAAATACACATCTTCTTTCCTACATCTGTTCCTTCTTCTTTTCTTCCAATATGTTTATATATTTGTATATTTTTACAAGTATAAGATATTATGTATTATACGGATATATTGGTACTGTACTATAAATCTCAGTCTCTTTTTCCTTTTTTCTTCCTTTTAAAACATTTGGAATTTATCCATGTGATTGTACACCTAGTTCACTCCTTTTCAACACTGCATAGTAAAGTGAAGGGAAATGTTAGTCGCTCAGTCATGTCCAACTCTTTGCCACCCGGGGGACTATAGCTCACCAGGCTCCTCTGTCCATGGAATTCTTCAGTCAAACATACAGGAGTGGGTTGCCATTCCCTTCTCCAGGGGATCTTCCTGACCCAGGAATCCAACCCAGGTTTCCTGCAGATTGTAGGATTGTAGGCAGAGTAAGTTCACTCCTTTTGAATAATGCATAGTGCTCCTTCACAAATATGTTTCACATTTATCAGCTTCTTTACTGATGAATATGTAGACAGACTCCCATTATTTGCTTTCCCAAGATAAACATTCTTATGCACATCACTTTGTAAAGCTGTGTTAGAATTTTCTGGCTATATGCCCCAAAGTAGAAATGCTAGATCATAAACTGTGTATATTTTTATATTTTTAGTAATACTAAATTTACATACATACTAAATTTCATTAAATACTATTGAAATTCCCTCAAAATGGGGGTATATGCAATTTTCTATGCATATACATCTATGGTTCCATATGATGTTACCCAAATTTCTCATCTATGGGTGTAAAATTATTTTATCATGTATATCATCAACTAATGAGGTTGTGTGTAACTTCGTGTTCTTTTCAGACTTTGTTTTCCCCTCTTTTGAATTACTTTTCTCTTTCGTCCTTTAAAAAACATTCTATTGGCTCCCTTGATTTTCTGACTTTTGCTGATCTACAGGAGTTATCTGAATAACCTAAATATTAATCCTTCTGAGTTAAAATGTTGCAAGTAGCTTCTCCCTGCATCCCATCTGCTAGTTTATCTGAGCTATCCTCTAGTTTTAAGGTAGTAATGTTTGTCAGTTTTTATCTTTATTGTTTGCGCTTTTCAAAATTTATTACTTTTAAATTGAAGGATAATTGCTTTACAATATTGTGTTAGTTTCTACCGTACATCAACATGAATCAGCCATAGGTATACACATTTTCCCTCCTGAACCTCCTTCCACCTCCTGTTTGCACTTTAAAAACCTTGTTTAAGAAAGTGAAACCAACAGTAAGGTTGTAAAGAGATTTTTACTTAGATATTTTCTTTATATAGTGAATTTTCCAGCCAATTTTACTGGAAAAGTAATCAGTCTCTCCCTCCCCCCGGTAATTTTGACATCTCTTCGGTCATGACTAAATTTTCCTATATAAAAGGATCTGACCTTGAATTTCATTCTATCTGGCAGTGTACAAGCTTGTTTATGAATTATTCAAGTAGAGTATTTTGTTCTTGTCTATTCTTACTCTTATGCATAAGAAAAGTAAGATTTGCTTCTTATGCCTCTGAGAGGTAAAGAGGGTCCAAACATTTTTTTTTTCAGGACTGTATAATGGCACCCGACTCCAGTACTCTCGCCTGGAAAATCCCGTGTACAGAAGAGCCTGGTAGGCTGCAGTCCATGGGGTTGCTAAGAGTCAGACATGACTGAGCAACTTCACTTTCACTTTTCACGCACTGGAAAAGGAAATGGCAACCCAGTCCAGTGTTCTTGCCTGGAGAATCCCAGGGACGGGGGAGCCTGGTGGACTGCCATCTATGGGGTCGCAGAGTCGGACACAACTGAAGTGACTTAGCAGCAGAAGTACTGCTTAAATGTCTAGTTAATAAAATTCTCACAACTAGTAAGTATCTGTTGCAATGCAAAATAAGACCAGTAAAAGCTTCATGAAGCAAAGAAAAATTTCCTAAGAAAATTGGAATTTGTTTTACCCATTTCACAACATCAAGCAAAATTGCATTTTACTACATCATCTAGTCTATAATATTTAATTTTATAAGAGAAATCACAGAAATGTATATGCATAGTAGCTTTATTAGCCACACTACATTCTAGTTACCAAAATCTCCACTGAACTGTACACTTACAGATTGGAGACATTATGATTTGGAACACCATGAGGCATCTATAAGCCATTAATATAGACCCATCCTTTGTGAACATCTGAGAAAGAGCATAAATATTAAGGATTTTTAATATTTACTTTTAAAAATTAAGAGAAAAGTGAACTGAGTTCATTTCTTTAACAGTTTGAATTTTCATCTTAATTCTTAAGAAGTTTTTATCTTTATTCTTCTATTGGAAGAGTATTTTACTTAAGATGACACCATAAACAATCGAGCTATGTAATGAACACTATAATACAAATTTAAACTGGCAAATGTGGCATATTGAGAGAAAACAAAGCAATGTAAAATAGCAGAACTCCCCTCAAAACAGCATCAACGACAATGAGGAAAGAGGAAAATTACTTAAGAAATCACTAATTTTCAATGTGGTCAGTTTTGTCATAAATTCATGAAAAACTCGATATAACAATAACCAAAACAAATAAGGTACCCTACTATTGAATATGGACAGGTAGCACTTTTACCCTTTATGATGAAAAATTTCAAAGGGAAGTGTGCAATAAGATCCAATATACTTTCCACCCAGTCAACAGGACTTTTAATTTTTGAAGTATCTATCTATGCTTTGATGAAATATCTAGAAGTAAATTACATATATAGTGACATTCCCTAATACTTTAGAATTTACACCTTCAAATAATAATGTCGTCTTGCATAACACCATTATCACAACAAAAAATTAGCAATAACTCCATTACTATGACATTTAGACCAAATGACAAAAAAATCAAAACTATTTTTCCATGACATTATAGCCACTAATTTTAAAGCCACTAAAGCTTTTTAAAGCAACTGCGAGGAGAGCATAAGAAATGATAATACATGCAACTACCATCCAACATAAAATATATTACAGATTGGCAAAAAGGGGCCTACAAAAAAAAGGGGGTGTCTACAGTTTGCCAAGAATAACAAAACATCAGAAGTTCAAATTATTTTACTGAAGGTTGAGTCCAAAGCTATTTCTAAAGTTCTCATTTTCCCCTATATGCCTACCAGTGTCTTGGACTGGAAGATTAGGGATAATCGGCTTCAGAAATTTAAATTCATTCGTCCCAGGACCTCCCATCAGACACACCTCGTACTGGTAGCTCTGCGACAGGGTCCCCGTGCCGCTGACGTCCACCAGGTGGCCCGGGAAGTGGCCCTCGGCCACCGGGCAGCGACCCGCCGAGGCCGCCCCGCCCCTCCTGCACAGCCGCACCGCCACGAACACCAGCACCGAGAAGAGGAAGAGCGACGACACCGACGCCAAGGCCACCACCAGGTAGACGGTGAGCGGGTCGGCCGGCGCCGCGGCCGCCGCTTCCGCTTCCGGGGCCGGCAGGTAGGGCTGCGAGAAGCCGTCCACCAGCAGCACGTGCAGCGTGACGCTGGCCGACAGCGGCGGCTCGCCGTTGTCCTTGACCAGCACCACCAGCCGCTGCTTGGGCGCGTCGCGCTCGCTCAGCAGCCGCGCCGTGCGCACCTCGCCGTTGTGCGCCCACACGCCGAACAGCCCGGGCTCCGTGGCCTTGAGCAGCTGGTACGACAGCCAGGCGTTCTGGCCCGCGTCGCCGTCCACCGCCACCACCTTGGTCACCAGGTAGCCCGGCTCGGCCGCCCTGGGCACCAGCTCGGTGCAGGGCGCCGAGGCGTTCTGCAGCGGGTAGAGCACGAAGGGCGCGTTGTCGTTGGCGTCCGCCACGAGCACGCGCACCAGCGCCTGGCTGCTGAGCGCGGGCGAGCCGCGGTCGGTGGCGCCCACGTGGAACTCGAAGGCTCTTAGGGCCTCGTAGTCCAGGGACGTGAGGGCGAAGAGGTGGCCGTTGTCGGGGTTGATGGACACGAGGGAGGCGAGGGGCACGAGCGGGTCGGGCGGCGGCAGTAGCGAGTAGGTGACCTGGGCGTTGGCGCCCGCGTCTGTGTCTGTGGCGCTGACGCTGCCGATGTGCAGGGCGGGGCTGTTGTTCTCGCGGACCCACAGGGTGTAGGAGGTCTGGGTGAAGGCGGGGGCGTTGTCGTTGACGTCGGAAACCAGCACGGTTATGTTGTGCTCGGTTTTCAGTCTTGGGGTTCCCATGTCAGTGACCGTGATGGTGATATTGTACTCTGCTCTTTCCTCTCTGTCCAGTGCTTTATCTGAAACTAGGGTGAAAAAGTTCTTGAAGGTCGGTTTCAGAAAAAATGGGAGGTCATCTTGGATAGAGCAAATAATCCTTCCATTTTCTCCAGAGTCTTGGTCTCGGACACTAAAAAGAGCCACAAGCGTCTCTGCGGCGTTCTCTGGAATTATCTTTGTAATTGATGAGATGATCACTTCTGGCGGATTGTCATTTGTATCTATTACTTTCACCAAAAGAGTGCATTCTTCGGAAAGACCCCCACCGTCTGTTGCCTGAATATTTATAGTGTAGGATTGTACTACTTCAAAATCCAGTTGTGATCTCAAATGAACTTCCCCAGATATTGGATTGATTTCAAATGTTTTACGAATATCTTCCGATGCATGAAAAAACGTATAAAGTATTTTCCCATAATTTCCTGCATCCAGATCCTTAGCAGAGACGGTGATAATCCAAGAGCCAACCGGTGCGTTTTCCAGGACCTGCACCTCATAGAGCCTCTGAGGAAATTCCGGGGCATTGTCGTTGATGTCTAAGACCTTGATGAGGACCAAAGTTGTCCCAGACCTGGGGGGATTTCCACCATCCAGTGCTACAAGTGTTAATCTGAGCTCAGGCTCCTCCTCATGATCTAACGCTCTGTGCAGGACCAGTTCTGGGTATATCTTTCCATCGTCGCTGTCTTGAATTTTAATGTAGAAGTGAGAATTGGGGCTAACTGTGTAGTTTTGAAGACTGTTGCTTCCTACATCCAAATCTTGGGCACTCTCCATTAGGAATGTAGTTCCAATAGTGGTACTTTCTGATATTTTAATAACTATTTCATTGTCAAGAAATGTAGGGGAGTGATCATTTATATCTTTGATGTGCAGCTCAGCCTGAAAAAACTGTAAAGGGTTTTCCAATACCATCTGAAAATGCATCACACAGGGCTCCGTGGAGCCACACATCTCTTCCCGGTCCAGTTTATCGTTTATCAGCAAATCCCCAGTCAGCAAATCGAGGTGCAAATGCTTTTCATTATCATCACATACTACCCGAGCCTCCCGTGAAGAGAGCTCCTCCACACCAAGCCCCAGATCCCTTGCCAGATTAGCCACCGAAGAACCGATTTCTGTTTCCTCTGCCACAGAATAGGGCACAGACTCGGGACGCGCCTGAGACAATCCCAGTAAAACAAAGAGAATCAGGACTTGCCTTTTCTGCAGAACGAGTGCCCCTCTGATCTCCATGGTTCTTTGAAGAAACCTTTTTTGTGGAAATTTCTTAGTTCATCCCTAATTTTGCAAACTGAGGCTCTGATCTTTTTTTTTAAGTTGGAAACTTCTGAAGGCTATATAAACCTCCAAGTCTGTAGGCGAAGCGCCTTAATACCTCTCTTTTCAGTGGGTTGGATGTTCTCTGTTCTCATGAATAATGGAGCCCTGTGTTGTAGAAGCACTGTTTTTGTCTTATACTGCAGCGCCACCATGTGTCTCTCTGATTTTTTTTCAGTAAAAAATTTTTTCTCTTTGAACAAGTAACTCATAAACTCATCTGGAGTATTTTAAAGCAATCCCAGACATCATGTATTTTTACATCTAAATACTTCACTAAGTATCTCTAACAGATAAGGACCACAAATTTAGTGATAGAACCTTAATACATTTTATATTCGATCTGTGTTTGCATTTCCCCATTTTCTTTTAAATCAGTATTTAAACAAAATTCATGAAATTCATTGAATTATCACTGTTTTGAATGCTTGACAAGAAGAACCATTAAAATATCCTGAACTGAAAAAAATTATGTTTTATTCAGGCCATTTCTTGAGTTATTGCAAATGTATTCTCCTCTCCAGTCTTGTAAACACTTATAGATTTCAGTCAGTTATGGTTAATATTGTCATTACTTTTTCACTTGTATATTTTTAAAAACTACATATTAAGGACATGACATTGTCTTTATGGGGCTCAAAGGCTAGAAAATTTGGTAATCACAATATGCCAAAGTAATCAAATGGCATATTATTTGGCATAAATAATCAAAATATGCCAAAATGTTTGCATAGGTAAATAGTAATATGTAAATACCTAGAAGGGACATCTTATACCCAGGAGATAGCACTGCATAGTGGTTATGAACATGGATTCTGGAATCACAGTATCTACGTTAGAATCCTAGTTCTGCTACTCACTGTCTACAGTCATGGGCAAATTATGTACCTCTGCTTCCTTACCTATAAAATAGGGGTAATATTAATGTTTACCTTCTAGGATGATTATTATAGGAATCTAATGGTTTAATATTTACAAAGTGGCTGGTAAGTGCTTGTTCAGTTCAGTTCAGTTGCTCAGTCATGCCCGACTCTTTGCAACCCCATGGACTGCAGCATACCAGGCTTCCCTGTCCATCACCAACTCCCAGAGCTTGCTCAAACTCATGTCTATCAAATCAGTGATGCCATCCAACCACCTCATCCTCTGTCATCCCCTTCTCCTCCTGCCTTCAATCTTTCCCAGCATCAGAGTCTTTTCCAATGAGTCAGTTCTTCACATCAGGTGGCCAAAGTATTGGAGCTTCAGCTTCAGCATCAATCCTTCCAATGAATATTCAGGACTGATTTCCTTTAGGATTGACTGGTTTGATCTCCTTGCAGTCCAAGGGACTCTCAAGAGTCTTCTCCAACACCACAGTTCAAAAGCATCAATTCTTTGGTGCTTATCTTTATGGTCCATCTCTCACATCCATACATGACTACTGGAAAAACCATAGCTTTGACTAGACGGACTTTTGTTGGCAAAGTAATGTCTAGGCTTTTAATACGCTATCTAGGTTGGTAATAGCTTTTGTTCCAAGGAGTAAGCATCTTTTAATTTCATGGCTGCATGAAATTATGATAGCATATATATGCTACCACGTGTGAAATACATAGCTAGTGGGAAGGTGCTGTATAGCACAGGAAGCTCGGCTCAGTGCTCTGTAATGACCTAGAGAGGAGGGAGGGGGAGAGGTAGCAGGGATGCTCAAGAGAGAGGGGATATGTGTATACATATAGCTGATTCATGCAAAATTAACACAACACCGTAAAGCAGTTACACTCCAGTTATATGGCTGCTGACTGATCAGAATGATTGCTACATGTTGGAGTAGCTGTGGAAATTTCTTAAGGCAACAATGAAGTTTGCTGCATCAATGGAGTCTTCGTTTCATGAAGTTTCTCTGTAGCCCACAATGCTGTTTGAGAGCATTTTACCCATAACAGAACTTCTTTGAAAATTGGAGTTGATTCTCTTAAACCCTGCTGCTACTTTATCAACTAAGTTTATGTCATATTCTAAACCCTTTGTTGTCATTTCAGTAACCTTCACAGCATTTTCACCTGTAGATTCCATCTCAAGAAATCACTTTCTTTGCATATCCATAAGAAGCAACTCCTCATCCATGAGAAAGTTTCATCATGAGATTTCAGCAGTTCAGTCACATCTTCAGGGTCCATTTCTAATTCTAGTTCTTTTGCTATTTCCACCATATCTGAAGTTTCTTCCTCCACTGAAGTTTGAACCCCTGAGTCACAAGGGTTGAAATAAACTTCTTCCAAACTCCTGTTAATATTGATATTTTGATTGCTCCCCATGAATCAATGTATTTCTGATGGCATCCAGAATGGTGAATCTTTTTCAAAAGGTTTTCAATTTCCTTTGCCCAGATCCATTAGAGAAATCACCATCTGTGGCAGCCAAAGATTTATGAAAGGTATTTCTTAAATAGTTAAGACTTGAAAGTCAAAATGACTCCTTGATTCATGGGGTGCAGAACAGATGTTGTGTGCGGGCATAAAAACAACACTATTCTGGTTGTACATCTCCAGCACTAGGTCTCACCAGTGGGTTTAAAATACTCAGTAAAACATGCTGTAAACAGGTGTGCTGTTATCCAGGCTTTGTTGTTCCATTTAAAGAGCACAGGCAGAATAGGTTTTGCATAATTCTTAAGAGTCCTAGGGTCTTTGGAATGGTAAATAAACATTGGTTTCAACTTAAAAGTTACCAGCTGTGTTAGACCATTACAAAAGAATCAGCCTGTCCTTTAAAACTTTGAAGTGAGGCATTACTTCTCTCTAGCTATGAAAATCCTATATGACTTCTCCTTCCAATGTAAGACTATGTCATCGACACTGAAAAGCTGTGATGGTGTAGTCAGCTTCATGAATTATCTTAGCTAGATCTTTTGGATAACTTGCTGCAACTTCTGCATCAGAACTTTCTGCTTCACCTTGCACTTTCATGTCCTAGAGACAGCTTCTTTCCTTAAATCTCACAAACCAACCTCTGCTAGCTTCAAATTTTTCTTCTGTTACTTACTCATTTCTCTCAGCTTTTATAGAATTGAAGAGTTGAAGCCTTATTCTGTATTAAACTTTGGCTTAAAGCAATGTTATATATCTGGTTTGATCTTCTGTGCAGGCCACTAAAACTTTCTCCACATCAGCAATGAGACTATCACTTTCTTATTATTTGTGTATTCTCTGGATTAGCACTTTTAATTTCCTTCAAGAACTTATCCCTGGAGGATCTCCCTGGTGGTACAGTGGCTAAGACTCTGTACTCGCAATGCAGGGGGCATGGGTTTGATCCTTGGTCAGGGAGCTAGATCCCACATGCCACAACTGAGTTCACTTGCTGCAACAAAGATGGAAGATCCCTCATGCTGCAACTAAGACCTGGAGCAGCCAAATAAGTTAATTTTAAAAAAGAGAAATAAGTAGAGAGAACTTGGCCTTTGCATTCACACCTGGGTCTTTGGTGCAAGAGGCCTTTTAGCCTTTCTTATCTTTCAGCATGCCTTCTTCACCAAGTTTAATAATTTCTAACTTTTGATTTAAAATGACATATGTGACTCTTGCTTTCATTTGAACACTTAAGGCAAATTGTAGGATTATTAATTGGCCTATTTTCAATATTGTTGTGTCTCAGGGAATAGGGAGGTCCAAGGAGAGGGAGAAAGATGGGGAACAGCCAGTTGGTAGAGCAGTCAGAACATTTATCTGTTGAGTTCACTGTCTTATATGGGTACAGTTCATGGTGCTCCCCCAAATGATTACAACAGTAACATCAAAGGTCACTGATCAAAAAAAAAAAAAAAAAGATCACTGATCACAGATCACCATTATATTTTGTTTTATTATAACAAATATAGTTAAAATGAAAAGTTTGAAATAGTGAATTACCAAAATGTTACACAGAGATATAAAGTGAGCAAATGCTGTTGGAAAAATGCTGTCGATAGGTATGCTTGTTGCAGGGTTGCCACAAACTTTATATTTGTAAAAATACACAATCTCTGCAAAGTGCAATAAAATGAGGTACGCCTGTGTTTGAAACCATGAGATCTCCATGTAAACCAAGCAAAAATGTGTCAAACGAGAATAGAAGAGGTTTAGCATAGAATTCTGAGAAATATCTTCATTTAGAGATGAGGTAAGGAAGTATTTTTTTAAAAAGATGAGGAAGGCCCAGAGTTCAGAATTATGAAACCAAAAGCATATAGCATTTCAAAACTATGAGGAAGATTGACAGTAGCAAATGCTTCAGAAAACTCAAGAAAAATAAATATTAAAATGGTCCATTGGATTTAAGGAGATGGTCATTGTGCAGGATTCTGTTAGATGTCTGCCAAAATCTGTTCCCTTTTTCTTTATAGAGATAGAACTGTATCCAAGCACATAGTGTCTCCATCTTGCCTGTAGTTAGGTGTGGCTAAGTTCTCACACATTGTGAATAGAACTTTCATTTGCCACTCCTGGGTCTGCCACATCTGGATTCTCTTTTCCCTCCTAGTCAACTAGAACCCAGATGTAGCAGTGACCCAGCTACAGTCATGTAGATTATGACATTGCAATAGGGGATGCAAGAGGAATTACTTGGAACAAATTTTGGTTCCAGAAGGACCATGAAGAGCAAAGCTGCCCTGTCTATGCAATCATTTACCCATTGTGGCTGTTAGAGGAAAGAGACATATTTTACAAGCCATTGCATAATTGTACTACTCTATTTCAGCGGTGTAATCTTAAAAACTTACACAGAAATCTTTGATCAGCTTTACAATAGCAGTTTTCAATATGGACTGCACTGGGTTGAAAAGCAAGAGGGATAAGGAAGTAAAAATGGAAATCCTTTTGAGAAATTTAGCTGCAAAAGAAAAAAGTAGATTTGTATCTGGAGAGGAATTTAGACTCAAGAGGGTTTTTTAAGCCTAGAGAAATGTTTTTAAAATGCTGATTTGCAGTACTGAGTAAAGAAGGAGAAAATTATACAAGAAAGGATATTATCAGTGTTAAGCCCCTAGAAGGTTGTCAAAGACAGGATTCAGCAAATATGAATGAGTTGGACTTAAGTGGAAGGGAACTCAGCAGAGGAAATTACAAGTACATATGCTATCAAGAGTATAAATTTGGGGATAGGAAATTAAGATAATTCCCATCTGATGGATTTTGTTTTCTCTTTAAGATATTAAGTAAGTTCATCTGCCAAAAAGCGGTATGTAAGTAGTAGGGTAAGAAGTTTAAGATAAGTAGGTATGAAGTTGTTATTGAAGAGTAAAAGAGAATGCTACTTAGGAAAATATAAAAAGATTTCTTGATCTTGAAAGCCCAATTAATTTTGAATGTGATAACCTTAGTGGTGATAGTACTGATTATTTGCTAAGCTTTGTTTTATAAAGTGTGGCATCCTAGGTGTAAGAGAAAAGATAATTTTTATTGAATAATTTAACTAGATAAAAATATTTATCTAATGTGTTTCATCAGGAGGTAAAGGAAATCCTAGAGTGAAGGAAAATTGAAACAGAGAATTGAGAATATGAGCATGAGCATGGTTGGAAATGGTAAAATCGGAGTCAGCTGATGGGAAGGAAATTAAAACAGGAGGGGGTTGATAGGTAATAGCAGCATCATGGGATGGAGGTCTTGACAAGGTCAAAGACAAGATGTGATAGAATCAGAGGGCTAAAGGCACAGAAGGTTCTCATAGAAGGTATTCTTAGAGGGAGAGATCTGAAATCATATTTCATAGAATAATCCTGGGTAGTGAGAAAGTACAGCATGCGGCCAAGGTACTGAGAGGCCATGCTAGATTAACCAGTAGATGCGTGCTCAGTCACGTCCAACTCTTCAACTTCATGGACTGTAGCCCACCAGGCTTCTCTGTCCATGGGATTATTCCAGCAAGAATATGGAGTGGGTTGCCATTACCTTCTCCAGGGGATATTCCTGACCCAGGGATGGAACCCACGTCTTTTGGGGCTCCTGCAGCTCCTGCATTGGCAGGTGGATTCTTCACCACTGAGCCACCTGGGAAGCCCCTTTCTTTCCCATACTCTTGGCAAATTCCAACCTAAACTGTTGTTTTGTTCTTATTGGCAAGGGTTTTCAAGAAAATCAACTCTGGGAAGCTGAACAGTTTCTTACATCTCCGTTTTGTAAGTGACCTCTTCCCATTGACAACCTATAGTCCTTTAATATAAAATTGGCTGATACAGTTGAATTCCTATGCACTGGTTTAAATTTAACTGTAAATTATTTGATGCATAAGAGCAAAATTTGTTTTTAACAATACATTTGAAGAGAATTGGTTGGTTTACTTGTATCTGAGCTCCAAAGGCCTCACCATTCTCCATTAGAGTCAGGAAACAGTTCTTTCCATAAATAGACAAGTCTTCCTGTTCAGGTAGGTGGAAAAACCCGAAGCAACAGGCTTTTCTCTGCTGTTGCACCTGTTAAATTTTCTGCCTGAGTTGTTTAAACTGCTCTTTCCCCTTCCCCTATTATAAATGTGAGAGGCCAAGCTTACTGGGGAAACAAGCTACTAGAACACTCCCACCTTCATTTTTGACAGCTATCCCATCATATACCTCTTTATGCTAGTGGTCATCCATCTTTTCCCCACTAAGTACGGTAATGATAGGAGGTAACCTTAATACTTTGATTTATTAATATGAGTTTTTATTCTCTATGTAAAGAAGCTTACATTTATTTTAAGCTTTCATTTATTTCTAGTTCCACTTCTGAAAACAGAAAATTAGAATTTAGTTAGCCTGCATGGAGAAACTTTTGTTCCCTCCATTTTTCTTAAATTCAAAGAGTAATCAATCAGTTCATACAGTTCAAAAGAACTGGCAGTGAAATTTTAGCATTCAAGAAGTGTAAACATTAGGTTATTTTGGATATGCTAGAGCGAGAGATTGTACTTACAGGCATTATTAACTAGTACCCAGCCCCTCTACAATGTTAAGATTAGAATATCTTCAAGAGGCAGTTCCTGGCATTGACTCTAGTCTGTGGCCCCACCTCAGGAATAAAAACAATCATTTTACCATCATGCATGTCCTCTTTCTCATACCTACTCTCTCTCTTGTGAACACATTTCCTTTCCCTGTATACCCCTACTCATTTTGCTCATCTATACTTTCCTTCCACAACATATAGACTTTAAGACTTTTTGATGAAATTCTTGGAAATATCCTCCCCCAACAATGAAGGCTTTCTCTTCTATGATATAGTCAGGTCATTCAAAGCAAAAGTGGTTGGTTAGAGCTTGTACAGCATGAAACAAAACTTTCTCCTACAATGGCTTGAAAAAAGTTTTAAAATTAGAATGTTAAAGGACTATCTTTTCCTACTTTTCAGTACTCTACAAATATCTGAGAAACGTGGTTTTGAAACTTTGGATTGCTACCCATTAGTAAGTCATGAAATCAATTTAGTGGATCATGACATTTGAAAATTAAATTGAATGGAATAATATAGGCAATTTCAAATTGCATCACAAAAAAGCTAAGTAGTTTACAAAACATTTCTATTATGTTTATATGTTATATAATTTTTCTATTGGCTATTTCAAAATTTGAAAATTAGTGCTCAGTGTATATATATTCTGGGAGAGCACAGGAGGCAAAAGATTATACACTTTAGCACATAAGTCCACTCTACAATAAACAAATTATGGTTCAGGAGCCTGCATTCTACTAGATTGCATTATACCTTTGTAACATTAGTCAGATATCTGGAAAATAAAAACTTTAAATTTCAAGATTATGTGGGTGGTCACAATATTAATATGTCTTCACAATAACCCTCCAGGATCAATAAGGAAGAGACACTAGGAAAATTGCCTTCTAGCCCTTTCTAACAAGGTGATTATGTTTATCAAAGGACATTATTTTCAGGTATATTTTCAGCAGTAATTAAACGTTTTAAAAAGTTAATTAAAGAGTGGTGAATTTAAAGAAAGAAAAATGACATTTCTGAATAGCAACCAATATTAAACCACAAGAAAAACTGCAAAAAATGAAGACATGCTTGAACACTTGAAATACTTTGAAAGTGGTCTGCTTTATTTTATCGAAAGCATAATTGTGAGTGAAAGTTCAACTGAAGAAAGAGCCATGTGAAAAAAGTTACTTGGTGTAAGGCAAGTTAATTAATTATGAATTAAGACCTCCTTGGTTAGAGAATAAGTTACTATTTGTAATAATTACAACCACAAAAAATAAGCATTGACTTAAAAGAAGATGGGTACAACATGCAAAGATATAAAGTAACAGTGCAATTTCAAATATATATTTCAAAAGTAACAGTGCAATTTCAAACACAACGATGGTGTGGAAGCAGCACAAAACAACATGTATATTAGATATAAAACTTAATTATGGTCACTGAATATTGAACCCAAGGCTATTGTAGGAAGTATGATTTTCCTCTATTTCTTTCCCGGTGCGTTGGGTCGGGAGATTGGGGAGAATCGGCTTCAAGAATTTGAACTCATTCGTCCCAGTACCTCCCATCAGACACACCTCATACTGGTAGCTCTGGGACAGGGTCCCCGTGCCGCTGACGTCCACCAGGTGGCCCGGGAAGTGGCCCTCGGCCACCGGGCAGCGACCCGCCGAGGCCGCCCCGCCCCTCCTGCACAGCCGCACCGCCACGAACACCAGCACCGAGAAGAGGAAGAGCGACGACACCGACGCCAAGGCCACCACCAGGTAGACGGTGAGCGGGTCGGCCGGCGCCGCGGCCGCCGCTTCCGCTTCCGGGGCCGGCAGGTAGGGCTGCGAGAAGCCGTCCACCAGCAGCACGTGCAGCGTGACGCTGGCCGACAGCGGCGGCTCGCCGTTGTCCTTGACCAGCACCACCAGCCGCTGCTTGGGCGCGTCGCGCTCGCTCAGCAGCCGCGCCGTGCGCACCTCGCCGTTGTGCGCCCACACGCCGAACAGCCCGGGCTCCGTGGCCTTGAGCAGCTGGTACGACAGCCAGGCGTTCTGGCCCGCGTCGCCGTCCACCGCCACCACCTTGGTCACCAGGTAGCCCGGCTCGGCCGCCCTGGGCACCAGCTCGGTGCAGGGCGCCGAGGCGTTCTGCAGCGGGTAGAGCACGAAGGGCGCGTTGTCGTTGGCGTCCGCCACGAGCACGCGCACCAGCGCCTGGCTGCTGAGCGCGGGCGAGCCGCGGTCGGTGGCGCCCACGCGGAACTCGAAGGCTCTTAGGGCCTCGTAGTCCAGGGACGTGAGGGCGAAGAGGTGGCCGTTGTCGGGGTTGATGGACACGAGGGAGGCGAGGGGCACGAGCGGGTCGGGGGGCGGCAGCAGCGAGTAGGTGACCTGGGCGTTGGCGCCCGCGTCTGTGTCTGTGGCGCTGACGCTGCCGATGTGCAGGGCGGGGCTGTTGTTCTCGCGGACCCACAGGGTGTAGGAGGTCTGGGTGAAGGCGGGGGCGTTGTCGTTGACGTCGGACACCAGCACGGTTATGTTGTGCTCGGTTTTCAGTCTTGGGGTTCCCATGTCAGTGACCGTGATGGTGATGTTGTACTCAGCTTGGCTTTCTCTGTCCAGCATTCTTTCCGTTTGCAACGTGTAGTAATTCTCAACTGAAGATTTTAGCACGAACGGGAGGTTTTCTGAAACAGAACAAATCATCCTCCCATTCTCCCCAGAGTCTCTATCTCGGATACTAAAAACCATAACCACAGTCTCCGGAGAATTTTCTGGGATTGGGCTGGTAATTGATGACACAGTCACTTCAGGAGCATTGTCATTCACATCCATCACCTGAATTCTGAGTGTTGATTTCCCAAAAAGGCCTCCCCCATCTGTGGCTTGAATGATTATGGAATATGATTCAGTTGTTTCAGAATCCAGGGGTGAAGTTAAACTCACTTCTCCAGACTTTTGGTTAATTTCAAATGTCTTGCGAATATCTTCTGAGGCATGGGAAAACATATATGATATTTCCCCGTTTTTCCCTGAATCTAAATCCCAAGCTGAGACGGTGACAACTGGTGAGCCTAGTGTGCTATCTTCTGAAATCTTCACCTCATAAAATGGCTGCTCAAACTCAGGGGAGTTGTCATTAATGTCCACGACCAGCACCCGGACCAAGGCACTCCCGGACTTAGGCGGAGACCCGCCATCCAGAGCGGTGAGAATGAAACTGAGTTCAGACTGCTCTTCATAATCCAGCGCCTTATCTAGAACTAACTCTGGGTATTTCCTATTATCCGGATTGACTCTCATTTTAATATGGAAATGCGAGTTGGGGCTTATTGTGTAGTTTTTTAGAGCGTTGATTCCTACATCCAAATCCTTTGCACTTTCTAGTAAGAACACAGCACCGACAGGACTATTCTCTGGGATTTCTAAGAGCATTTCTTTTTCTAAGAAGGCAGGAGAGTTATCATTTATATCCTTGACCTGGAGCTCAATCCGTAAAAACTGCAAGGGGCTTTTCATTAATATCTGGAAATGCAGCACACAAGGCTCGGTGAAGCCACAGAGCTCCTCCCGGTCTAGGGCTTCACTTAAGAGCAAATCCCCTGTATTTATGTCCAGCTGCAATCGCTGTTTGTTATCATTAGAGACCACACGAGCCCCTCTGAAGAATAGCTCACCCACTTCCAGCCCCAGGTCTTTTGCCAGATTGCCTACAATGCTCCCACTCTGCATTTCCTCTGCCACTGAGAAGCGCCCAGAGTCAGAGACCGCTTGAGACATCCCCAGCAAAACAAAGAAAAGCAGGACTTGCCTTATCTGCAGAACGCCTGCCCGTCCAATCTCCATAGCTCCTTTCCCAAAGTCTTCCTGCAGAATTGCTTCACCCTTCCCACTTCTGGGTAAGGTGCCTCTGATATGTCCACCGAATCTTCCGAGGCTTAAGGATTTTAACCTTGTTGAATAACTTCTAGTTTGCCACTTGAAGCCTTGTTCTTTTTGTCTTCCTAGTGCTCTTTTTGCACTGGGTAACAATGTCCAGAACATCATCCAGCATAGAATGTTTTTTCTCCCCCAGCGATGTTATCCTGCAGCGCCACCATGCGTCTCCACAGATTTTCAGAGTTTGATGAAAGCTACCTAAATTCCATTCACATAAATATCCTCCAGAAGCAAATATTCTTTTATATATTGTGTTCAAGTGATTACAGATATAGTCTATCATCCATAAGAGGTATTCTATACTGTTTATAGTTTTTGATGTTATTAGTATTTTAAAAAGCATTTAAGCATTCTTCTCCACTCTCCACACAATTGTGGTGAATACAGAAATATGTGATTCCTGGCCCCCAGGAGCTTGTAATCTTTCTGAGAAAACTGAGCACCAGAAACAAGGAGAGTATAAGTGACTGTTTCACTGAACAAAACTCCAGCACTATTTGGCCTTCCTTAAGTGGTAAGGGAAAGGGAAAGTGTACACAAGTCATTTCAGAAGTCCTCTCAAAGAATATGAAACTGAATTAACCATGAGGTAGAACAAAGAGAACTATATATAGATAGTTCTTATAGCACTAGAAGGCCGTCTGTAGATTTCCTTGATAGCAGTGAACTGTGAACTAAGAGAAAAATGAAGTAAGATACTGGGGTGGAACATATTGTGGAAATCCGTAATTTAGTTCTGCTGCTGCTGCTGCTGCTAAGTCGCTTCAGTCGTGTCCGACTCTGTGCGACCCCATAGACGGCAGCCCACCAGGCTCCCCTGTCCCTGGGATTCTCCAGGCAAGAACACTGGAGTGGGTTGCCATTGTAGTTTCTCATAATTTACCAAAAAAAAAAAAAAAAAAAAACAAATACACAAACATGTTAGTTTCATTTAACACAGGCTTACTCCTAAAACTGGCTTCCCTCAGTTTCCCAAGATTTATTCCAGCTACAGTTATGGTCATCTGCTGTCTTTTTCAGCACAGGAAGAGAGAGTGAAAGAGATTCTCTTTCCCAGTTGTAGGACAAAAACTTAGTTTTACTCTGATCAGACTAACCAAGATCATGTACCTGCTGCTGAGGCGATCATTGTTTCAGGGGTATAGAATTAAGAAAGTGAAAGTGAGTCACTCAGTTATGTCCAACTCTCTGCGACCCCATGGACTATCATGAAATTCTATACAGGCCAGAATAGAATTGGAGTGGCTAGCCGTTCCCTTCTCCAGGGGATCTTCCCAACCCAGGGATCTAACCCAGGTCTCCCGCATTGCAGGCAGAATTCTTACCAGCTGATCCACCAGGGAAGCCCACAATAGAACTGTAGGTGGAGATTTTAGTTTCAGAATCTGAACTCATCTTTGTCCTCTGTTTTGCTTTAATCCTCTCTGGGGTCACCTCTTAAGCTTTTGATGGTTTCAGTTTTAGCCAGAGTACATGGTTGCTACATGGTGAGCGAGATTGTTTGGAACAGAATTCACCTGTGATGTCCAGTATAGAAGGTCTCAAGAGTGTCCTCAAAAATTGATGGAGGAGGGATCTAAGAAGTTTTCATTTTTAAAATGTTAAGTTCAATTATATTCTTAAAAATGTAAGCTAGACACATGGTTGAAAAATAAATCACTACAAAAGGGCAGAAATTGAAAAGTAGATGGATTTACTACACACAGTTATCCTCACTCCTTTTATTTTTGAATTTAGAGTGAGATTTATTATGTTCAGAGAAGACAGAATACCCTCATGTTTGATTCCTTCCAAATTTCGAAGAGCAATATTACAGTCAGTTCAGTCGCTCAGTCATGTCCAACTCTTTGCGACCCCGTGAATCGCAGCTCGCCAGGCCTCCCTGTCCATCACCAACTCCCAGAGTTCACCCAAACTTAATGTGCATGGAGTCAGTGATGCCATCCAGCCATCTCATCCTCTGTCGTCCCCTTCTCCTCCTGCCCCCAATCCCTCCCAGCATCAGGGTCTTTTTCCAGTGAGTCAACTCTTCGCATGAGGTGGCCAAAGTATTGGAGCTTCAGCTTCAGCATCAGTCCTTCCAATGAACACCCAGGACTGATCTCCTTTAGGATGGACTGGTTGGATCTCCTTGCAGTCCAAGGGACTCCCTTGAGTCTTCTCCAACACCACTGTTCAAAAGCATCAATTCTTCGGCACTCAGCTTTCTTTATAGTCCAACTCTCACATCCATACATGACTACTGGAAAAACCATAGCCTTGACTAGACAGACTTTTGTTGGCAAAGTAATGTCTCTGCTTTTAAATATGCTATCTAGGTTGGTCATAACTTTCCTTCCAAGGAAAGCATCTTTTAATTTCATGGCTTCAATCACCATCTGCAGTGATTTTGGAGCCCCCCAAAATAAAGTCTGACACTGTTTCCACTGTTTCCCCATCTATTTCCCATAAAGTGATGGGACCAGATGCCATGATCTTAGTTTTCTGAATGCTGAGCTTTAAGCCAACTTTTTCATTCTCCTCCTTCACTTTCATCAAGAGGCTTTTTCGTTCCTCTTCACTTTCTGCCATAAGGGTGGTGTCATCTGCATATCTGAGGTTATTGATTATTCTCCTGGCAATCTTGATTCCAGCTTGTGCTTCTTCCAGCCCAGCATTTTTCATGATGTACTCTGCATATAAGTTAAATAAGCAGGGTGACAATGTACAGCCTTGACGTACTCCTTTTCCTATTTGGAACCAGTCTGTTGTTCCATGTCCAGTTCTAACTGTTGCTTCCTGACCTGCATACAGGTTTCTCAAGAGAGGTCAGGTGGTCTGGTATTCCCATCTCTTTTTTTTTTTAAGGATAAAAATTTCTTTTTTTTTTTTTTAAGGATAACAATTTCTTTTATTTTATTTTATTTTTAAACTTCACAATATTGTATTGGTTTTGCCAAATATTGAAATGACTCTGCCACAGGTATACATGTGTTCCCCATCCTGAACCCTCCTCCCTCCTCCCTCCCCATACCGTCCCTCTGGGTCATCCCAGTTCACCAGCCCCAAGCATCCAGTATTGTTGCATCGAACCTGGACTGGCGACTCGTTCCATATATGATATTATATGTATTTCAATGCCATTCTCCCAAATCATCCCACCCTCTCCCTCTCCCAGAGTCCAAAAGACTGTTCTATACATCAGTGTCTCTTTTGCTGTCTCGTATACAGGGTTTTCACAGTTTATTGTGATCCAGTACTTTCATGTAATTCTTTGATTTTGCACAGCTCACTCCTTTTAAAATGCCCAATAAATGATAGTTAATAAAAATTATATGAACTTACAGAGACCAAGAATGTATATATATAATTTTGATGACAGAAATCAGATCAAAGAGCAGTTATCAGTTCCAAGAAATGTCTAAAGAAAAGTTCCTGTTTGTCCAACATAATCCCATTTGGATACAGGATTTAGAGGAACGAAGTGTATAAGACTGAAGTCCAAAAGAAAAAAGACTGAAGTTCATTGAGGGCCAAAAAGGAAATGGCAACCCACTCCAGTATTCTTGCCTGGGAAGTCCCATGGACAGAGGATCCTGGTGGGCTACAGTCCATGGGGTTGGAAAGGAGTCGGACACAACTTAGCTACCAAACAACATCTTTAACTTTGGAGACCCTGGGAAGAGCTAAGTGCAAGTGTGAGGGGTGAAGCCAAAAATAGGGAAATCAAACAAAACTTTGCATCCTGAGTGGTGAGATTTCTAGTCCCTTTTCATGCAGTTGTCTCCAGTTGAAGTACGCAGGGTGGGCATCTCTAACAATACTGCAGAATCCTAACCTGGAGCATATGAAAGGCTCAAACAGAAACTTAAACATACTGGTATTTGAGGATCTCCTAAGCTAATAACTCTTATCTTACAATGATTACATTAGAATGAGGTCCTGCCATCAATAACCTCATTATCACATACACAAAGAGCTGTCAGCGCCTTGATCTCTCATCATTCTTAAATATGAGAAGATAGCCATGGACCACAAGACATGAGGAAGTATTAATGCCAAAACCACCACCACCACCAAAAAAGAGGGTCGCAGGAGGAAACAGATACAGAAATAGAGAAAACAGAAGAAAGTGTTTTAAAATGTTTGATTAACTTGCTGGATAGCAGAAATTAACAGAGCAATGTAAATCAACTATATTTCAATGTAAAAAATCTGATTAATATCCTCAGAGTAGTAAAATCTAGTAAGAGCTAATATTTATTGAGTATTTATTCTGTGCTGCCTATTATTCTAGTGCCACATATGTGTTTACATATTTAATTGCAATAGTAATCATATGAAGTATGTATTCTTTTGTAAGATAAAGAATGGATTAGGGCTTAGTGCTACTTCCTAGATACATAATCTTGGGCAAGTTCTTAATTTCTCTATGACTCACTCTCATTTTAAAAGTAGTTATAATACTTTTTACAATGAATTTAATAATTTAAAAGAATTGTAGATGACAGAATAATTTTTTTTATTATAGTTGATTTACAATGTTGTGCCAGTCTCTGGTGTACAGCAAAGTAATTCAGTTATACAAACACACACACACATATATATATACACACACACTTTTAAAATGTTCTTTTCCATTATGGTCTATCACAGGATATTGAATGTAGTTCCCTCTGCTATACATTAGGAGCTTGTTGTTTATTCGTTCTAAAAGTAATACTTTGCATCTACCAACCCCAAATTCCCAGTCCATCCCTCTCCCTCTCCCCTTCTCCCTGTTGGCAACCAGAAGTCTGTTCTCTATGTCTTATGAGTCTGTTTGTTTTGTTGGTAGGTTCATTTGTGCCATATTTTAGATTCCACATATAAGTGATTTCATATGATATTTGTACTTTCTGACTTACTTCACTTAGTATGATACTCTCTAGTTCCATCCATGTTGCTGCAAATGGCATTATTTTGTTCATTTTTATGGCAGAGTGGTACTCCATTGTATATATGTACTAAGTTCCTATTTATTCATTCATATGTTGATGGACATTTAGGTTGCTTCCATGTTTTGGCTATTGTGAATAGTGCTGCTGTGTACATGGGGGTGCATGTATCTTTCTGAATTTTAGTTTTGTCTGGGTATATTCCCAGGAGTGGGATTGCTGGATCAAGTGGTAATTCTATTTCTGGTTTTCTGAGGAACTTCCATACTGTTTGTACCCACTTACCTTCCTACCAACAGTGTAGGAGAGTTCCCTTTTCTTCATACCTTCTCCAGCACTTGTTTTTTGTAGACTTTTTAATGATGGCCATTTTGACCAGTGTTAGGTGGTGCCTCAGTTTTGATTTGCAGTTCTCTAATAATTAGTGATGTTGAGCGTCTTTTCATGTGCCTACTGGTCATCTAAATGACAAAAGATCCTACATTTATAAATCTAAAACAGATGCTGTGAAAAACATTCAAGAGAATTAAAAAGAGCTTTTAAAAAATAAATATTTGTCAGCCAAAAATTAAAAGTACAAAGCTTGGATGATAAAATATTTTGTCCAAAAAGTAGAACAAGAGGCAAAAAGAAAATAAGAAGTGGAAAAAAATTAGAGGGAGACAATCTATCAATTCAGGATATCCAGTATTTAACTAATGAAATTATGGTGAGAAGATACAAAATTCAAAGGAGAAATTACGATGAAAATAGAACAAGGAAATTTCTTAGAGCTAAAAGTGAGAGTTTAAATGTTAACAGAGTACACCCATGTGACTAGATAAATAGCTGACACTGATGTATCTTCAGAATAGGAGAAACAGTTTCCAATGTTTCCACCATGCAAAAATGTGACGTTAAAAGAGATAGGAATTAGAATGCAAAGTCTTCTGAATAGCAATTCTATATGCAATCACTAAAAGGAATACTGTTTTTAAGATATGAGGGAAAATTATTTTCAGCCTAGAATTTTATATCCAAACTATCAATCAAATGAAAGCAAGATACCTTCACAAGGCAAGTTCTCAAAAATTTTATGTCCTCTGCATCTATTTTTATGAAGATATTGAGAGATCTGTGTCAGCTAAATAAGTGGCCTCTTAGAATTTGTGAAGGGTTGGTTCTAAGACCCACAGATATCAAATTCCCCAGATGCCCAAATCCCATAGTTGGCCCTCCCCATCCAAGGGTTGCACATCTGAGGATTCAGCCAAGCTAAGATGGTGTATTAAGTTTGCATTCTGCAGTGCGTTGACTCATCAGATGTGCAGTCAGTGCATACACTATATGTATTAGAAAAATCCTCATATATGTGGACACAAAGTTCAAAACCCTGTTGCTCAAGGATCCACTATATACTGTTTCTTATCAAAGGGGACCAACATAGGAAAATGTTAAAGTCCTAACTATAGAGCAAATAGTATAAATGAAGGCGAGAGATAGGAGAGAATTTGTGTGAAAGATCTCCAGAAAATAAGTATAACTGATAGGCTTCTGAGATTTTTTTTAAAATTTAAGGGAAAATAATGATATTCAGGGAGAAATAATGTGAAAAATCAATAGAATTAAATAGAAAGTTGTGCCAGTAAAAATAATTATCAACTCTAGGAAAGATATTTTCAAGAAAGGGAATGTAATCATACTATGGTGAAACTCCAGTACTTTGGCTACCTCATTCGAAGAGTTGACTCATTGGAAAAGACTCTGATGCTGGGAGGGATTAGGGGCAAGAGGAGAAGGGGACGACAGAGGATGAAATGGCTGGATGGCATCACTGACTCAGTGGACGTGAGTCTGAGTGAACTCTGGGAGTTGGTGATGGACAGGGAGGCCTGGTGTGCTGCTATTCATGGGGTTGCAAAGAGTCGGACTGAACTGAACTGAACTGAATGTGTACTTTGAAGTAATCTTAGCAAATAAACCAAAACTATTAGTTTAACCAAAAGGAGGAGGAGAGGGAGAGAGGAAGCAGAAGCAGGAGAAGAAGAAAACCTAAGACAGGGAGAATAGAAGAAAGGGAATGTGCAATGTTTGTGTGTTTGTTAATTGGAAGGCAAGGAGGGCATGAAATAGGTGATGGGGATTAAAAGGCACAGACTTAAACAATTATAAAGTTTCAAAAAACATGAAAATGTAATATACAGCATAAGGAATATATTATAATAACTTGTATGGGTACAGTTGGTTACTAGACTTGTGGTAATCATTTTGCAATGTATGCAAATGTCAAATCACTACGTGGTACACCTGAAACTAACATAATATTGCAGTCAACTATATTTCAATAAGAAAAGAAAGAAAGGAGGCCAAGCAATTAAGAAATAAAAAGGTAAGAAGGTTAAGTGCTTTATTACAGGAAGAAGTTATTAAAGTATAAAATTGAATGTCAAAGCAGTATAAACACATAACAGAAAATGTAGATAAATCTACAGAAAACAGAGAAGAGAGCTAGAGATGAATCTGTTGTCATTCCTTATGATTTTTAGTTCATCTTTATTTAAAAATTATAGATAATTAAAATATATTTACAAAATAAAATGAAAAGTGAAAAGCTTTGCAACAGTCCACTAATAGCTTTATACAGACCCTCAAAATGTTTTTATTTATATTCATTTTCATGCAGGTTATATTTTGAATTATAAGACATAGTCTGGTTTCTATATCAGCAAAAATGAACATTAGAAAATATTAACAAAGAGTAGCATGTTTAAAGAAAATGAAATTATATGAACACAGTGAGTGAGTGAAGTTGCTCTTTGCGACCCCACGTAGCCTACTAGGCTCCTTCGTACATGGGATTTTCCAGGCAAGAATACTGGAGTGGGTTGCCATTTTCTTCTCCAGGAGATCTTCCCGACCGAGGCTCCTGCATTGTAGGCAGACTCTTTACCGTCTGAGCCACCAGGGAGTCCCCTGGTCCCTAAGCTAAATCTTCTAATGTGAACACAAGGATATTATAATGTTGCTTACAAAATGATGCTTCATGGTTTTGGTTTGTTTGTTTAAGTTGGTTGGGATGTTTTTGGCTACACAGGCAGCTTGCCAAATCTTAATTCCCTGACCAGTGAAGAACCCAGGTGCAGACAGTGGAAACTCTAGGTCCTTACCACTGGACCACGAGGGAATCCTACCAATGATGTTTCATTTTATCATGAGCAGAATAATAGAGAAATATTTCTTTTAAAATATCATTTAGAGCTAGATGATAGTTTCTTATCATGATTAAATGTTTTAGTAAGGTCAAGACATGCAGGTATATCTTCTTAGGTAAAGGAAGTACTGTAGGTGTATAAGATAATGAGATTCAGTCTATGAAATGTACTAGGAAAAAAAATCAACCTGTTTTCCAGAATGAAAATGGTACTAAACTCTTGTACATTTTGAAGGACCTAAACATACAAACTAATATTTAGATGGAGTACTGATTATAACTAACCTGTTTAATGGGAAAAAAAGGATGAAATAACATTGTAAAATCATATAGTACTTTAAAATAAGGCTTTAAGTTGCAAAATAATTTAACTTGGAGTAATAAAACTAAACTAATATTGATATAGTTTCATAACACTTCAAAAATACGTGAACATATAGAAAGAATTTTACTGAAAATTAAATCCAAGGCTATTTCGAAATGTGGGATTTTCGTCACTATTTCTCCCAGGATCTTGTGCCTGAACAGTGGGGAGAATCGGCTTCAAGAATTTGAACTCATTCGTCCCAGTACCTCCAGTCAGACACACCTCATACTGGTAGCTCTGGGACAGGGTCCCCGTGCCGCTGACGTCCACCAGATGGCCCGGGAAGTGGCCCTCGGCCACCGGGCAGCGACCCGCCGAGGCCGCCCCGCCCCTCCTGCACAGCCGCACCGCCACGAACACCAGCACCGAGAAGAGGAAGAGCGACGACACCGACGCCAAGGCCACCACCAGGTAGACGGTGAGCGGGTCGGCCGGCGCCGCGGCCGCCGCTTCCGCTTCCGGGGCCGGCAGGTAGGGCTGCGAGAAGCCGTCCACCAGCAGCACGTGCAGCGTGACGCTGGCCGACAGCGGCGGCTCGCCGTTGTCCTTGACCAGCACCACCAGCCGCTGCTTGGGCGCGTCGCGCTCGCTCAGCAGCCGCGCCGTGCGCACCTCGCCGTTGTGCGCCCACACGCCGAACAGCCCGGGCTCCGTGGCCTTGAGCAGCTGGTACGACAGCCAGGCGTTCTGGCCCGCGTCGCCGTCCACCGCCACCACCTTGGTCACCAGGTAGCCCGGCTCGGCCGCCCTGGGCACCAGCTCGGTGCAGGGCGCCGAGGCGTTCTGCAGCGGGTAGAGCACGAAGGGCGCGTTGTCGTTGGCGTCCGCCACGAGCACGCGCACCAGCGCCTGGCTGCTGAGCGCGGGCGAGCCGCGGTCGGTGGCGCCCACGTGGAACTCGAAGGCTCTTAGGGCCTCGTAGTCCAGGGACGTGAGGGCGAAGAGGTGGCCGTTGTCGGGGTTGATGGACACGAGGGAGGCGAGGGGCACGAGCGGGTCGGGGGGCGGCAGCAGCGAGTAGGTGACCTGGGCGTTGGCGCCCGCGTCTGTGTCTGTGGCGCTGACGCTGCCGATGTGCAGGGCGGGGCTGTTGTTCTCGCGGACCCACAGGGTGTAGGAGGTCTGGGTGAAGGCGGGGGCGTTGTCGTTGACGTCGGACACCAGCAAGGTTATGTTGTGCTCGGTTTTCAGTCTTGGGGTTCCCATGTCAGTGACCGTGATAGTGATGTTGTACTCCGCTTGGCTTTCTCTGTCCAGTGCCCCTTCTGTCATTAGGATGTAAAAATTCTCCACAGAGGGTTTCAGAAGAAACGGCAGATGGTCTGGGATGAAGCACACTGTCTTTCCATTTTCTCCAGAGTCTCTGTCTTTAATCCTAAAAACAGCCAATGCTGTCTCAGGAGAGTTCTCCACAACATGGTTGGAAAGTGATGATATGATCAGTTCAGGGGCATTGTCGTTGGTGTCTAATACCTCGACCAAAACTGTGCATTTTGAAGAAAGGCCCCCACCATCGATTGCCTGTATATTTATTTTGTAAGACTTTACTAGCTCATAATCAAGCAACAGTCTGAGTATGATTTCTCCAGAAAAAGGATTGATATGAAAGGTTGTTAGAATATCTTCAGAAGCATCAAAAAATGAATAGGATATGTCTGCATAGATTCCAGAGTCTGCATCTTCTGCAGAGACTTTAGCAATAAAGGACCCTACTGGGCTGTTCTCCGGAGTCTGGGTCACATAGATTGCCTGAGAAAACTGAGGGGCATTGTCATTGACATCCAGGATCACAATGTGTATATTAGTGGCTCCAGACCTGGGTGGCAACCCACCATCCAGCGCTGTGAGTGTTAAGCTGAACTCTTGCTGTTTCTCCCGATCCAGCGTCCTGTCCAGTACTAGCTCTGGATATATTATGCCTTCATCACTGCCACTAATTTTAATATGGAAAAAAGAGTTGGGGTTGATAGTATAGTTTTGGATACCATTAAGTCCTCCATCTGAATCTTGTGCTCTTTCTAGTTGAAATGAGGTCCCTTCAGCTGTATTTTCTAATATTTTTAAGACTGTCTCTTTGTCTCGAAAAACTGGTGAATGATCATTTATGTCCCTCACCCTCAGCTCAATCCGGTAAATCTGAAAGGGATTATCCATTAAAATTTGAAAATACAGCATACAGGGTTCTCTGGAGCCACACAGCTTCTCCCGGTCCAGTTTTTCATTTGTAAGCAAATCCCCAGTTTGAGAGTCCAGGAGCAAGTGTTGTTTATTATCATCAGAGACCACCCGCGCTCCCCTTGCAAGCAACTCCTTGTCCCCCAGCCCCAGATCCTTAGCTATATTGACTACAAAGGATCCTCTCTCTGTTTCCTCTGTCACCGAGTAACGTCCAAACCCAGAGCCTGCCAAGGATACTCCCCCAAACAGAAAAAGAAACAGGACTTGCCTTTGTCTTGAGCAGGGAAATCGTCTAGCCTCCATAGCTGCTTCTGAATACGTCTTTAATATTGGTAACAATCACAGATCCCAGTGTAAATAAACAGCAGTCGCAAACCGCAGATCTACACCGTGTAGTAGCAAAGGTATGGGTTATGTTTTATAACCCCCTTTTCTAATCTTGGGTTGCTACAGCTTTTCTCCCTGGTCTACCTGCCGCTATCTTTCTTCTTATGTCAGTGACTTACCGCAGCACTCTCAGTTCAGATTTTTACCCCTGTCTCTTTAGCCTGCAGCGCCACCGCGTGGCCTCCAACAGACTCAAATCGCTGTACCCAATTTGTGCGCTTGTATGTCTTTGTTATTTAAATATTTCGTTTTTCTTTTGTTTGTATCATTAAAAATAATGTTAAAATAGAGAACTGTTCACTTTGTTGAAATTTTTCACTGCTTATGGTGAAAGTTAAAAATTCATCAGTTGAAAAAATAATGTGTCTAGCAGTTGAATCTGTCCATTGTGCTAGATTTTAGTTCTAAGCCTTGCACTGCTGACACTTCTCCCAAGCAATACAAGGAATCCAAAGGAAAACTAGTGACCTCAAAGATCACCAAAGGAACAGATTTTACCTTTCCAAAACTTGAGCATAGGAACACCAAAAACTGAGAAAAGAAAAATTTCACACCTTCTTTAACAAATTTCTTCCAAACTTAATTACATTGCCGAAATAGAATCATCATTGTATAATCTAGAAAGAAGCATTTAAGGCTGTATCTTCTCTGTGCTCCAATAAAAACCTGTGTAATTGCCTTGTAAATATTGTTTCCAATAATGTGTCCCTTCTTCAATATGTGACCTGGTTAACGAATGGAACTTCAATATGGAAACTATGTCTTAATCATCATTGATTGCCAAATCAGACAATCACTAAATGCTTACTGTATTAAGGCATGCATAAATAAACTCTAGTGAGTAGGACATGAAATATTTTAGGGCCTTACCATTTGAAAAATTGTATTCTTTCACTCATTCTTTGCAATTTGTTCCCTTTCTTTCACATGTCTTTGTTTTTCTTACATCAGTTTTAAAATATATGCAGAATTAAAGCAGGGACTGACCTCTTTTTTAAGGTCCTTCTTAATTCAAGTGGGATCTAATTTCATGCACAAAATAAAAAGTAGACCACACTACTGCCTGTCCTATCTACTGAAAATAAGAACAGCATTATAAACTCTGCCTCACAGAGAATTTTGTCCAAGGCCCTAATATCTAGGGGGAAATCTCTCTTTTCCTCAACAGTAAGCAAGATATACAGATTAAACTGAGAACTATGGTACAAGGAAAGGGATAGATACTGTTCAAAACACTCAAATTGTTTAATATAAAAGCCATAGGGTATAAACCGCTGCTTGATGACTTCTGTTTTTCAACTGAATGGGACTGCATTGTTAGCCCCCCAAAATTTAACAGGAATATCTGATTTTTTTCTGACAAAGTTAAAAGCAACAAACTATTAAACATTTCTATGTGATACTATAGAATAATGATATTTTTGCTTTTTTTGTCTGCAAACATACATATATATGCACCCTCGGTATCCTAAAATCATGTTTCTTATTTTCAGATAAGAGACATCACACAATGGAAATACTATATTTTAAATAAGTAAATGCCAATACAGAGAGAATGTTTTAAAAAGTAACATAGTTTAAGAAAATTGCTGTAATGAAAATCTAGACTGACAAATCACCCAAAATACCGGTTTTGAAAAAAAATGAAATATCGAATAGTACACATACAGATCGCATGCAGCAGATTATCTTAGTAACTGAATAAGTATTAAGAACTGACATTTAAAATGTAAACACAAAGTCAGTAAAGATACATAAGTGGAGAAAATGTGGTAATACCAACTTTGACGATAAAGCCTATTTCACTTGTTGGGATTCTGGTGAGAAATGCTTCACTGAACTGAACTATGAATCTAAGGAAACTTGTGAAGTTGAACAAAGTTGGAAATTGAGGATAAACAAAACACAGAAAATTAAATACTACCTTATTGGTGGTGGTAATATTTTAAAGAAAAAATAGAGGAAGAAAATGTCTTTATTAAATAAGTTCCTATTAGGGGACTTCCCTGGTGGCTCAGACGGTAAAGCGTCTGTCTAAAATGCGGGAGACGCGGGTTCGATCCCTGGGTCGGGAAGATCCCCTGGAGAAGCAAATGGCAATCCACTCCAGTACTATTGCCTGGAAAATACCATGGACAGAGCAGCCTGGTAAGCTACAGTCCATGGGGTCGCAGAGAGTCGGACACGACTGAGCGACTTCACTTCCACTTATCAATTACTAAATTCCAACGCTACCCTGAAACGAGGGGTTTTCTTCGACTTCCCTGCCTATGCTCTTGGATGAAAGATTGGAGAGAATTGGCTTTAGGACCTTGAACTCATTCGTCCCAGTTTCTCTTGTTAGACACAGCTCGTACTGGTAGCTCTGGGACAGGGTCCCCGTGCCGCTGACGTCCACCAGGTGGCCCGGGAAGTGGCCCTCGGCCACCGGGCAGCGACCCGCCGAGGCCGCCCCGCCCTTCCTGCACAGTCGCACCGCCACGAACACCAGCACCGAGAAGAGGAAGAGTGACGACACCGACGCCAAGGCCACCACCAGGTAGACGGTGAGCGGGTCGGCCGGCGCCGCGGCCGCCGCTTCCGCTTCCGGGGCCGGCAGGTAGGGCTGCGAGAAGCCGTCCACCAGCAGCACGTGCAGCGTGACGCTGGCCGACAGCGGCGGCTCGCCGTTGTCCTTGACCAGCACCACCAGCCGCTGCTTGGGCGCGTCGCGCTCGCTCAGCAGCCGCGCCGTGCGCACCTCGCCGTTGTGCGCCCACACGCCGAACAGCCCGGGCTCCGTGGCCTTGAGCAGCTGGTACGACAGCCAGGCGTTCTGGCCCGCGTCGCCGTCCACCGCCACCACCTTGGTCACCAGGTAGCCCGGCTCGGCCGCCCTGGGCACCAGCTCGGTGCAGGGCGCCGAGGCGTTCTGCAGCGGGTAGAGCACGAAGGGCGCGTTGTCGTTGGCGTCCGCCACGAGCACGCGCACCAGCGCCTGGCTGCTGAGCGCGGGCGAGCCGCGGTCGGTGGCGCCCACGCGGAACTCGAAGGCTCTTAGGGCCTCGTAGTCCAGGGACGTGAGGGCGAAGAGGTGGCCGTTGTCGGGGTTGATGGACACGAGGGAGGCGAGGGGCACGAGCGGGTCGGGGGGCGGCAGCAGCGAGTAGGTGACCTGGGCGTTGGCGCCCGCGTCTGTGTCTGTGGCGCTGACGCTGCCGATGTGCAGGGCGGGGCTGTTGTTCTCGCGGACCCACAGGGTGTAGGAGGTCTGGGTGAAGGCGGGGGCGTTGTCGTTGACGTCGGACACCAGCACGGTTATGTTGTGCTCGGTTTTCAGTCTTGGGGTTCCCATGTCAGTGACCGTGATGGTGATGTTGTACTCTGCTCTTTCCTCTCTGTCCAGTGTTCTCTCCGTTACTAAGGTGTAGAAGTTCTTGACTGAGGGTTTTAGAAGAAAAGGAAGGTCATCTTGGATGGAGCAAGTTGTTTTCCCATTGTCCCCAGAGTCAGGATCTGAAACACTGAAAACAGCAACTACAATTTCAGGGGAGTTCTCTGGGATGGGGCTGGTAAGTGCAGATACTGTCACTTCCGGAGGATTGTCATTCACATCCACTACCTGCAGGAGAAGAGTGCATTTTCCTGAGAGGCCGCCCCCATCGGTGGCCTTGACGTCCACTTCAAAAGAGAGAACTGTTTCAAAATCTACTTGTTTTCTCAGTCGAATTTCTCCTGTTTTTGGATTTACCTCCAAAGTTTTACTAATATCTTCAGAAGGCTGAAAGAATGTGTATGATATTTTCCCATAGAGTCCACTGTCTACATCGCTGGCAGAAACAGTGACAACCAGGGAGCCTACGGGGCTGTTTTCAGGAATATGCACCTTGTAGAGCAACTGCTGAAACTGAGGGGCGTTATCGTTGATGTCCACCACTTCAATGCGAACCTGGGCTGTCCCATACCTTGGTGGAGAGCCGCCATCCAGCGCTGTCAGCGTTAATGAGATTTCGGGCTCCTCCTCCCGATCCAGCTCTTTGTCCAACACCAGCTCAGGGTATTTTCTGCCATCACTGCGCTTGTGGGTTATAACCCGGAAATGGAAGTTGGGGCTAATTGTATAGTTCTGAATATTGTTGCTGCCTACATCCAAGTCCAGAGCATTACTCAGAGGGAATGCAGTTCCTGTAGGACTGTTTTCCGGTATTTTTAGAATAATTTCTCTTTCATTGAACACGGGGGAATGGTCATTGATGTCCTTCACCCTCAGTTCTGCCTGGAATATCTCTAAAGGTTTTTCCATTAATACTTGGAAATGTAGTATGCAAGGCTCAGTTGGACCGCATAGCTCCTCTCGATCTAGCTTCTCATTTAGGAGCAAATCCCCCGTCTGAACCTTGAGCTGCAAATGCTCTTTGTTCCCCTGGGAAATGATCCGGACCGCTCGAGTAGCCATCTCTGCCAACCCCAACTCCAGATCTTTTGCTAAATTTGCCACAAAGGAGCCTCTTTCTGTTTCTTCTACTACTGAATAGGGCCCCAAATCAGCGCTCCCCCAAGACATGCTCAGGCAAACAAAGAAAACTAGGACTTGCCTTTGTCTGTGATTGTGCATCCGTCCAGTCTCCATTGCTGTTTCCTGACAACTAGGTTCACAGGAGCTTCATAAATGCCCAAGATCCTGGTAGCCCTAGCAGGTCAAAGCTTTGTCACTAAATAAAGTTTTAGAGAGGTTTCACACTCACTTTCGCTGTGGCTGAGAAAGCTATTCTTCAGGCAGTTTCCAGGCAGTGTGAAACTAGCTGGATACTGGAGCTACTGTTTTTAAGGCAAGTCTCTTTTTTTATCACCTTAACCTGCAGCGCCACCATGCGTTCTGTCTCATCTTTACTGGTTTCACTGAATGCAAAACTGAATGCAGTTATCCTAAATGTACCAGATAGGTTGTCAACTGTGTTCATTAATTTAAAACACTAAGTTCTATTTCCATATGGCTTTTATGAGTTCAGGAAGAGCTGTGTTGTTGCACAGAAGTACAAAGAGCAAAATTTCATTTATGTTAATGTTCAGAGTTAATGATTAAAATAATTTAATTATCATTTAAGTTAAAAAGAATATACACTTTAGTATATCATTTTCACGGTAAATATTATAGAATTATAAATGAGTAGACACTGCAAAATTGCAATCAATTATGTTTCTAAAGAGAGTATTTTACCAATGCCTTATTAAAGAATATTACTTCTTCATTCCAACACCTAAGTCTGAGGACAGTGAGTTTCCAAAACTTTCATGTTTCATGGCTTTCCAAAAGTTTCATGTTCCAAAACTTCCCCAAACGGGAGTCTAATAGTTATTAGGCCTGCCATGTTTTTGGATTTAAAAAAAAATCATGAGAATGATTTTATTCCTTTTTTTTTTTTTTTTTAAAGATCCCCTTGAGAAGGAAATGGCAACCCAATCCAGTTTTCTTGCCTGGGAAATCCTATGGACAGAGGAGCCTGGTGGACTACAGTCTATGGGTGGCAAGAGGAGGACATGACTTAGCGACTAAACCACCACCACACTATCTACGGTGTAAAATGTGAATTAAAAAGGCTTACAATTTATTTTATTTACTAAAACCTAGCCTGAAATATTGGGATATTGTGTTCATTTTGGGATATCACATTTAAAGTACATTGATAAGTCAGAGTGTATCCATAGGAATTTTAAATAAAGAAAAGAGGGCGTCAAAGTACCAGAGTTCAAGAATATGAAGAGCTGTCATGTAACACTGTTTACACTATTCATATGCAGTGGGTAGTGTTAGAGTGAATGAATGGGCTTGCTCAAAGCAGGTTTATACTTTCTATGACAAAATAATTAAGTGATTAGATCTGCCTTTTTTTTTGTTTGTTTGGTTCATACATGACATTTCACATGTTTCAATGCCATTCTCCCAAATCTTCCCACCCTCTCCCTCTCCCACAGAGTCCATAAGCCTGTTCTATACATCAGTGTCTCTTTTGCTGTCTCGTATACAGGGTTATCGTTACCATCTTTCTAAATTCCATATATATGCGTTAGTATACTTGTTTTATTCCTTTTTTTAAAAAACAGCTTTAATGAGATGTAATTCACATACCATAAAATTATACATTCAAAATGTATAATTCAATGGCTTTTAGTATATTCACATCCACAACCCCAGTCAATTTTAGAACATTTTCTACCTCAAACCCATACCCTTTAGTTCAGATTTTCCAGTTTTATAATTGAAATTGAATTTTGGTAAAGATTCGTAATATATTTATAAACTCAGTGTTTTTGTTTAACTATATTTAGAAGTTTGTCTAATACTTTGTCTAGGGTTAAAGCATCTAATCAATAAGGTCTAAACTCCTGTCACAAAGGTCTTTGTATGCCTTTCTTTGGCCATAGGTGGTACTGCCAGACTGGATAATTTTCTTTCAAGCAGCCAACAGTAAGCAGAATAATGGCCACCTACCCAAAGATACTCATGCCCTAATTCCCAAAGTCTGTAATAATGTTCTTACATGTCAAAAGAGAATTCATAAATGTAATTAAATTGAGGACCCTGTGAAGGAGAGGTTATCTTGGATTATCTGGGAGGGACAGAACCTTTCCTGGCTATGATCAAGGGAGATATGATTACAGAAGAACTGGAGTAAGGGGCAGAGTGTTGCTGGCTTTGAATGTAGATTAAAGAGACCATGAGTCAAGTAATATAGGCAGCATCTAAAAGCTGGAAAAGACCAAGAAATTAATTCTCCTCTAGAGCCACCAGAAAGAAATGCATCCCTGCTAACATCCTGAATTTAGCCCAGACTCATGTCAGACATCACACCTACAGAAGTATATAGTAGCACATTTTTATTGTTTTGAGAAACTATGTTTGTGGTAATTTTTAATAGCAGCAATACAAAACTAATACACATAAACATGAATTTTCATGCACCCAGCATCCAAGTCAGCAAAAATTCATCACTCTACAAGGACAGCATTATCAGAGCAAATGCTTAAGAATGTCTGATTCAGCTCTTGTGATCCATTTTTTCAAAATAGTCATTTATGACTCTCTAAATCTTTTTTCAGTATAATTTTTTAAAGAGATGTTGTCAAAGCCATATGGTTAATTTTAACAGAAAATTACTAGAGCCTATTGGCTCTATTAACATTCCAGAATCTCTAAATTGTTTAGTGATAAAAATTCTGCCACATAATTGCTCATACTTTTCTGAAATTAGTTATTTCATTCAGAATACTAGAATAGCTACTGCTTCAAAACAAATAGTGGGCTAATGTGAATATAGTATTTTAATCTGAGTAAGGAACTTACAAATTGTGTATAATAAACTTTCAAAAAAAAGAATATGTATATTAGGATTGACAGAAAAAGACAAGAAATAGTACAAAAATACAACCATAGGGTTAATTCTACTCTCTATTCAGAGCATTCATTTCTTCAGTAATGAATGTGATATGTTGAGAAGGTACAGGAATATAATCAGACTGATTGGATCATGATGAAGATCAACTGTGGTATCTGACCCAGCTTACTTAGGTCAATGCTGCTATAAGAACTTTGGGTTCATTGGTTCAGAGCAGTGTGATCTTTGGTACAGAACCAAAATCAAGGAATAGACTAAAAGTTACATTTCTACATGTGAGTTCAGTTTATGAAAAAGAATTTCACTTTCTCAGTTTTGAAGACAGTGCTACCAGTTAGTGCTTGCTGGCATAGCATCTGGGTTAAGAACTGGGGTACTCAATTCAAATAGACTTAGAATATATTTCACATTTTTTTCCATTTATTACTTCCAAATTGTGTGCAAGTAAAAGAGATAATATGTCAACTTCCTTAGGGTTTGGCAGAAGATTATAAAAATAATGAACGTAAAGCACTCCTCACTCTAAATTAGTGATCAAGAAAAAATGACAAAGATCAGTTACATCGAATTCTCTTACACTTAAGAGTTGTGCATTCTACTGTATTATATAATATTTTAACACACTATCTTACTGTGAGAGCATTAGGATTGGATTCTGCTGGAGGTAGCACAAAACTAAAACAATAGAGGCTTAAATGAGATAGAAATCCCTTTATTTCCCAAGTAAAAAAAGTTCACAAGTAGGCAATTCAGGGATGACATGATGACTCCGATTATCAGGGATCCTCATATCTTTAGAGTTTATGCTACACTGACTGTCTTGAACCATTATTTCCATCTTTAGTTTTGCTTTATGGCTCAATATGACATTATATTCCAAAGGTTACTCACACATTCCAAGCAGCACAGGCAGTTAGAGAAAGACAAAAGGGACCCCCCCAGCCACTTCCTAGATGAATCACCTTGCTTTTAAAGGCCTTTCTGAAACTCTCTTAGAACATTCTCATATACTTTTCTTTGACAGTAACCTAGTCAAATGTTTTATTATAGCTGCCAAGAAGGTTGGGAAAATGTTTTCTTTTAACTAAGTACACTAATGTTCTAAATGAAATTTGGGGATCTGTTACTAAAGAAGAAAAGATGAATGGAGTTTAAGTGGCTACTGCATACTCTGTCATAGATGATCAGTGTTTCTCAAGTGGGAAAAGCCAGTTTCCTACTATGCCCTTTCATCTCACTAAATAAACAGTGTAGCTTTTTCTCCCTTTTTAACACCAATGAAACTAAATGAAAAGCAATTAAAACAATTATATTAAAACTAACATTGGTATATTAATGAAACACAATTAGTATAACATTTTAAGAGAAAATATGATCAAAGTGCTATGACAGCAGAATAAAGCAAGAACCAGATTCTCACTGTATCAGTTCTCTCTCCTTTCATATTAGTCATGGCTCAGTGTGTTAGTACGGTAGTGCTCTTACATATTTACTTGTTAAACTATGCAGAAAAAGTTAAGCGAATACAACTGATAATAATTTCCCATTGTTTTTTCCTCATATAGATCTAAGCTATGCCAGAACAAGGGTTTGTACAGCTATTGACTTCATCATTGTTTTCAGGCAACATTTAGGACCATTAATCTTGTTATAGTAATGAGAAAAAGATACCATTTTTAAAAACAAATTTTGCAAGTAAGTTTAGTGTTTTAAAGGTTCATGGTAAGTTGCCAGAAAAACCTTTAACCGTCATCAATTTAAAATATTTGTTATATTAAAAACAACTATTGTCACTGAATACTGAAACTAAAGTCTTCCCTAAAATTGGGGATTTATTTCTGGCCCCGGGAAATGGCTCTGAAACTTGGGTACAACTGGCTTTAGGAATTTGAACTCGCCGGTCCCGGTACCTCCCATCAGGCACACCTCGTACTGGTAGCTCTGCGACAGGGTCCCCGTGCCGCTGACGTCCACCAGGTGGCCCGGGAAGTGGCCCTCGGCCACCGGGCAGCGACCCGCCGAGGCCGCCCCGCCCCTCCTGCACAGCCGCACCGCCACGAACACCAGCACCGAGAAGAGGAAGAGCGACGACACCGACGCCAAGGCCACCACCAGGTAGACGGTGAGCGGGTCGGCCGGCGCCGCGGCCGCCGCTTCCGCTTCCGGGGCCGGCAGGTAGGGCTGCGAGAAGCCGTCCACCAGCAGCACGTGCAGCGTGACGCTGGCCGACAGCGGCGGCTCGCCGTTGTCCTTGACCAGCACCACCAGCCGCTGCTTGGGCGCGTCGCGCTCGCTCAGCAGCCGCGCCGTGCGCACCTCGCCGTTGTGCGCCCACACGCCGAACAGCCCGGGCTCCGTGGCCTTGAGCAGCTGGTACGACAGCCAGGCGTTCTGGCCCGCGTCGCCGTCCACCGCCACCACCTTGGTCACCAGGTAGCCCGGCTCGGCCGCCCTGGGCACCAGCTCGGTGCAGGGCGCCGAGGCGTTCTGCAGCGGGTAGAGCACGAAGGGCGTGTTGTCGTTGGCGTCCGCCACGAGCACGCGCACCAGCGCCTGGCTGCTGAGCGCGGGCGAGCCGCGGTCGGTGGCGCCCACGTGGAACTCGAAGGCTCTTAGGGCCTCGTAGTCCAGGGACGTGAGGGCGAAGAGGTGGCCGTTGTCGGGGTTGATGGACACGAGGGAGGCGAGGGGCACGAGCGGGTCGGGGGGCGGCAGCAGCGAGTAGGTGACCTGGGCGTTGGCGCCCGCGTCTGTGTCTGTGGCGCTGACGCTGCCGATGTGCAGGGCGGGGCTGTTGTTCTCGCGGACCCACAGGGTGTAGGAGGTCTGGGTGAAGGCGGGGGCGTTGTCGTTGACGTCGGACACCAGCACGGTTATGTTGTGCTCGGTTTTCAGTCTGGGTGTCCCCAAGTCCGTGACAGCGATGATGATGTTGTATTCGGCTCTGGTCTCTCTGTCTAGCGGTCGCTCTGTTACTAGGGTGTAAAAATTTTCCATGGAAGATTTCAGCAAAAACGGTAGATCGTACTGAACGGAGCAACTTACTTTCCCATTCTCTTCAGAGTCAAGATCTGAAACACTGAAAACTGCAACCACAGTCTCAGGCGAGTTCTCAGGGATCTGTCCAGTGAGTGCAGACATGGTGACTTCTGGGGCATTGTCGTTCACATCCACGACTTGAATCAGAACGGTGCATTTTCCAGAAAGGCTTCCAGTATCGATGGCCTCGATATTGACCTCATAGGACTGAGTTGTTTCGAAATCAAGTTGTTTTTTCAGTCGAATTTCTCCAGTCATGGCATTGATCTCAAAGGTTTTGCTAATGTCTTCTGAAGCCTGGGAAAGTGAATAGGAAATCTCTCCATTGACTCCTGTGTCTACATCGGTAGCAGAGACTTTGACAACAAGGAAGCCTTTGGGACTGTCCTCAGGGATCTTTACTCTGTAGAAAGGCTGTTCAAATTCAGGGGCGTTATCATTGATGTCCACGACTTCTATGTAGATGTGAGCGGTGCCAGACCGTGGTGGAGAACCACCATCCTGAGCAGTGAGGGTTAACCTGAACTCAGCTTCCTCCTCGCGATCCAGTACTTTGTCCAGCACAAGTTCTGGATATTTTCTGCCATCGCTGCGTTTGCGAGTGAGGACCCGAAAATAGGAGTTGGGACTGATTATATAATTTTCAATATTATTTTGGCCTACATCCATGTCCTGAGCATTCTTTAGAGGAAATGTAGTGCCAGGAAGACTGTTCTCTGATATTTTTAACAACATATCTCCATCCCTGAACACTGGAGTATGGTCATTTATGTCTGTTACCTGTAGCTCAGCTTGAAAAAACTCTAAGGGATTCTCTAGTAAAACCTGGAAACGCAGCACACATGGCTCTGTCTGACCGCACAGTTCCTCGCGGTCCAGTTTCTTATTTAGCAGTAAATCCCCAGACTCCTGATCCAGCTGCAAATACAGTTTGTTCCCTTTGGAAATGACCCTTGCTCCCCGACTGGAGAGTTCCCCCTGCCCCAGACCCAGGTCTTTTGCTAAATTGGTTACGAAAGAGCTCCCCTCAGCTTCCTCCACGACAGAATAACGCCTAGATTCAAAGCCCGCCAGAGCTAAGTGTAAGAAGAGAAAGAAGAAAAGGACTTGCCTTTGTCTGCAAACAAGCTTCCTGCTGGCCTCCATTATTCTTGCCCGGTATAGCCTCTGGCGAGGATGGTTCCGCTGAGCTGTAAAGGCCTCAATATCTTGTGGTTTACCTCAGAAATATTTCCGTGAGTAGCCCTTTACGGAAGACCTAGTCGTACTGTGACACCCAAGCTTCCCGTGGGCTTCCAGGCTCTGCTTACAAGTTCTGCCTTTAATAGAACCGCAGCTGCGGTTTAGGTATGTACCTTCTTATCCTGCAGCGCCACCACGCGTCCTCAGAGGAACTTGTATTTTCCGGGTTGAAATGGATGCAGTGTTCCCAGCTTTTTTTTTTTTTTTTAATTTTGGCCGCGCTGCGTTGCTTCTGGGATCTGCGTTCCCTGACCATGGACTGAACCCATGTCACTTCAGTGAAAGCAAGGAATTGTAACTACTAGACCACCAGGGAACTCCCCAGTGTTCCCAACTCTTGACAGTATTATGTATCACCGACATATCTAAGGTTCAGTTCAGTTCAGTCACTCAGTCATGTCCGACTCTTCGACCCAATGGACTGCAGCACGCCAGGCGTCTCTTAGAATACTGTTTTTACTATTTCCCACCCTAAGGTTCAGACAACTGTCTGAGGGCCATACAGGAGAAATGATAGTAGACTGACTACTTTCAATAATGCTAATTGAGTTTGGAGCAAAAGAAAATATGTGACAGTCTGATAAGAAAGACTGCAGAAATTTAAATGTATATGGTAACAGAAAACTTTGAGAATTGGACAATTTTACTGCCATGAACTACGGGAATAATTAGTAGCTATAAACCTTGGACACATTATTTAACCAGTGTCTCCGTTTCCTCATCTGTCTAATGTGACAATATTAAAGGTATTTACCCATTGGGATGCTGTGAGTTCCCCACTTAAAGATGAGGAAACTGAGGCAGAAAGAAATTAACCTTATACACACATACACCAGGCATGTTTTTTGATGCCATCAGGTAGCTCAGTTTGCATTAGTCCATTGCCATGACTAGAAAAACAAGATTCACATGGCAGAAGAATTCATGAGCAGCATTATTTCAGATAGACGTTATCATATCAAATGATGAAACACAAAGGCTGGAGAGTTTGTTTAGTAGAGGTATAATCAGATCATATCGATGAGTCTATCTCAGAAGTGTTCTAGTTTTCATTCCACTTCTTACAGTGTCAGTTTTTTCCATCTTTTTTAAAGTTAGGGGATAATTACAATATTGTGATTTTTTTTTTTTGCCATCAACATGAATTAACATTAGGTATACATATGTGCCCTTTTTCTTGAATGTCCCTCCTACCTCCCTCCCCTTCGCAACACTCTGGGTTGTCACAGAGCACTGACTTGTTCTCTATGCCATACATAGAGAATTTCCCACTGGCTATCTATTTTACATATGATAATATATATATGTTTCAATGCTATTCCTCTCAAATCATCCCACTCTTTACTTCCCCTACTGTGTCCAAAAATCCTTACAGTGTCCATTTAAAAAAATCTTTTATTTTGAAAAATTTCAAACCCCGTAATGAAGGAGAGTAGTATGACAAACTCCCAGGTACTCATAGCGAGTTAGAACAGGTATCAGTATTTTGCCATAATTGTTTACCCTATATCCCCAACATTTTCACATCCCAGACAAACTAAATTTTCACTGGTAAAAATTTTATTATACATCTCTAACTTTCAGTTTTTTAAAAACACTACAGTGACCTTACCACACCTAAGAAATTGTTAATATTGTTTAATATCAGTTTATAGTCAGACTTTTCTAATTATTTCTAAGTTGTATTGATTGAATCAAAATTCAAACAAGATCCACCATCCATTATATTTAGATAGTATGTCTTAATTTCTATCATTGTGTAAAATTCTGTTCCTCCCCTTTTCCTGATGCAGCACTGAAGTCTATTGAATATAACTTTAAAAATAAACTTTCAATTTAAAGGAAAAAATGTGTTAAAAAGAGCAGATAGGGGCTAATGTAGGAAAATTACTGCAATGGGAGGGAAATAATAAGTGATTAAAATTAATAATTGTATAATATTTCTATTCATGGTCATTAATCTTTTCTATGAAATGCAGGTCATGGGTTTAGATAACAAGAAGCCACAGATAGATCTTTCAATTGTTTTTGAGATTTGGTTAGGTCAGAGCTTTAAAAATAATACTTGAATTATTATCCACAAAAACTGTATTGTTAGTTTATAAGAAAATAAAACCACAATACACATCTTATTCTTTACAAATACAGAAAAGACTGTACAGAGATATGAGAAAAACATTTCTCTTTAATTAGGCAGAAACTTGCCAGGTGATATCTAACAAGAGAAAAGAGTATAGCATCACAATAAGGCCCCAGAATCAGATTTAAGAGATGCTTAGTTCTACCATTTTTCACTTGGTGACCTTTGTGAACTCAAAGAAGCTCTATGAACATATGTTTGCTCGTTTTTAAAATACCTCCCATCATAGGTTTATAAAATTGAAAATGTCTAAGTATATATTGCATAGTTTTTTTTTTAATTTAGGTACTTGCACAGCACTCTAATTCACTAAGAAAATAAAAGTAGCAATAATATTTGAAGACAGTGAATTCCAATTTAAAACGTCTCAAACAAGATTTGTCATGTAATAGCCTGCACACAAAGCATAATTGAAGCAAAAGATGACAATACACAATCCATGCTTTGTGTTCTTAGGGCCAAAGGTGAATCCTTTTCTGCGTGAAGAAATTCATTCTTTGACCTTAGGAATACCGGAAATGATGTGAAAGCATTCCTCTACAAGTAAATTGAGATAAATTTCTTAACAGGAATATATTCACAGATATAGTAACGGTATTTTTCATTTTTACCACAAACCCAAATCATTCCGATATGAGGGATATTCTTCCACTTCCCTGCCTATGCTCTGGAATGCGAGATTGGGGAGAATCGGCTTCAGGAATTTGAACTCCCCAGTACCAGAGCCTCCCATCAGACCCACCTCGTACTGGTAGCTCTGGGACAGGGTCCCCGTGCCGCTGACGTCCACCAGGTGGCCCGGGAAGTGGCCCTCGGCCACCGGGCAGCGACCCGCCGAGGCCGCCCCGCCCCTCCTGCACAGCCGCACCGCCACGAACACCAGCACCGAGAAGAGAAAGAGTGACGACACCGACGCCAAGGCCACCACCAGGTAGACGGTGAGCGGGTCGGCCGGCGCCGCGGCCGCCGCTTCCGCTTCCGGGGCCGGCAGGTAGGGCTGCGAGAAGCCGTCCACCAGCAGCACGTGCAGCGTGACGCTGGCCGACAGCGGCGGCTCGCCGTTGTCCTTGATCAGCACCACCAGCCGCTGCTTGGGCGCGTCGCGCTCGCTCAGCAGCCGCGCCGTGCGCACCTCGCCGTTGTGCGCCCACACGCCGAACAGCCCGGGCTCCGTGGCCTTGAGCAGCTGGTACGACAGCCAGGCGTTCTGGCCCGCGTCGCCGTCCACCGCCACCACCTTGGTCACCAGGTAGCCCGGCTCGGCCGCCCTGGGCACCAGCTCGGTGCAGGGCGCCGAGGCGTTCTGCAGCGGGTAGAGCACGAAGGGCGCGTTGTCGTTGGCGTCCGCCACGAGCACGCGCACCAGCGCCTGGCTGCTGAGCGCGGGCGAGCCTCGGTCGGCGGCTCCCACGTAGAACTCGAAGGCTCTTAGGGCCTCGTAGTCCAGGGACGTGAGGGCGAAGAGGTGGCCGTTGTCGGGGTTGATGGACACGAGGGAGGCGAGGGGCACGAGCGGGTCGGGGGGCGGCAGCAGCGAGTAGGTGACCTGGGCGTTGGCGCCCGCGTCTGTGTCTGTGGCGCTGACGCTGCCGATGTGCAGGGCGGGGCTGTTGTTCTCGCGGACCCACAGGGTGTAGGAGGTCTGGGTGAAGGCGGGGGCGTTGTCGTTGACGTCGGACACCAGCACGGTTATGTTGTGCTCGGTTTTCAGTCTTGGGGTTCCCATGTCAGTGACCGTGATGGTGATGTTATACTCGGCTCTTTCCTCTCGGTCCAGTGGACTGTCCGTTACCAAGGTGTAGTAGTTCTCTACAGATGGCTTCAGGACGAAGGGGAGATCGTCTTGGATAGAACACACCATCTTTGCATTGTTCCCCGAATCTCTGTCTCGAATCCTAAAAACAGCTACGACTGTTTCTAGTGAATTTTCTTGAATTGGGCTAGTAAGTGATGACATGAGCAGTTCTGGTGGATTGTCGTTTATATCTGTTACCTGAATCACCACCGTACATTTTCCAGATAGTCCTCCGCCATCTTTGGCCTGAATAGTTAATGTGTAAGTTTGAATTACCTCATAGTTCAATTCAGCTTTGAGATAAACATTGCCGGATGTTGGATTGATTTGAAATGTGTTGAGAATTCTTTCAGTAGCATAAAAAAATGCATAAACTATTTCCCCATTACTTCCCGTATCTAAATCTCTAGCTGAGACAGTGACAACCAGAGAGCCCACAGGGCTGTCCTCACACAACTGCACCTTGTAGAGAGACTGTACAAATTCAGGCGCATTGTCATTTATGTCCAAAACCAGGATGCGCACCAGGGTAGTCCCTGATCTGGGCGGAGAGCCACCATCCAAGGCGGTGAGGATTAAACTGAGTTCAGGCACCTCTTCTCGATCCAGCGGTCTATCCAGGACCAATTCAGGATAGATAATCCCATCTGCACCATTATGAACACTAATGTGGAAATAGGCATTGGGGCTGATGGTATAGTTTTTCACATTATTGGTTCCAATATCTGAATCCTGTGCACTTTGTAGAAGAAATGCCGCCCCTGGGGTGGTACTTTCTAATATTTTCAAGAGAATCTCTCTATCCAGAAATACTGGAGAATGATCATTGATATCTCTAACCCATAATTTAGCACGGAAAATCTCAAAAGGCTTTTCCATTAACAACTGGAACGGTAGCACACAAGGCTCTTTGGGGCCGCACAGTTCCTCTCGGTCTAATTTCTCATTTAGAGATACATCACCAGTAAGCGGATCGAGTAGTAAAAATCCTATTTTTTGGTCTGAAATGACTCTAGGCTCCCGGGCTGATAGTTCCTCCATCCCCAACCCCAGGTCATGTGCTAGGTTCGCCAGAAGGGTGCCTCTCTCAGCTTCCTCCTCCACAAAATACACTAGCGGTTCCTCAGCAGCCCAGGACATTCCCAGAAATACACAAAGAAAGAGGACTTGCCTTTGCTGCACAGCACATTCCACTCTGGCGTCTATTCTTCGTTTAACCAGTCTTTCAAAAACACTTTCTCTCGTTCTTAAGCAACTCAGAAATGGCATCAATCGAATCCTTAGAAATGAAGTGGATAACAGCAATACTTGTAGGGAGGAATTCCCATTTTACCCAACTCTTCTTACCACGGTTTCCTTTCCTCTATTGTTATAGTGTGGCCAGCTTTCCTCTAAACGCTGGCATCCGCAACATCCTTGATGCGAGTATTTTTTTCTCTTTTTAGCCTGCAGCGCCACCTTGCGTTTTGTGGGTGTTATTCCCGATTTTAAGAATACAGCAAAAAGATGGCGGATTAAAGGAACTGAAGTAGGAGTGATTTTTTACCCCCAAGTTTCTTTGCTGTTTTATTTCATTTTTTTTTTCTCAACTAGCCATCGTACGCCTAGTAAGTTCTTACATCGTTTCCCTCTCTGTGAGTGCACTCGCAGAAAAATAAATCAGCTGTTTTCTTATAATTTATGTACACAAAATTAAATCAGCTGTTTTCTTATAATTTATGTACACAAAATTCCACTGTGGCGTCCATTCTTCGTTTAACCAGTCTTTCAAAAACACTTTCTCTCGTTCTTAAGCAACTCAGAAATGGCATCAATGGCATTTGAAATGGCACCGAACTCCCCTCCCATCTACACTGGCTATAATTTATTGTGTACGTAAATTATAACTCCTGTATGGGAACCCATACATATGGTTCCCATACAGGAGTTAATCCTAAGAAAATCTCTTGTTTTTAAGATTTATAGTAAAGAATATATAAGACAATGAAGTCTCCATCCCAAAGTCAAATATCGGTTGAGGACCTTTTATTTGCAAACTGCTTAACAATAATGCTGTCCACCCTGCAGAGTAACGCCTTTTTTCAGTTTCTTGTTAATTAAATAACCCTTCCAGTTTCAAGGTCTTTGCTCTTTTCCCACAATATTTTTCGGAACACTGTCTACCACCCCATCCTCTACCCTTCACCTGATTTATGTATGTGTTCACGTAACAGGCATTCTAAGAGTATGCGATGAGTGCTCTTAAAATTAATAATAGCATTCAGGTGTCACTCTTGTCTGTGGAAGTGCTCCTAGTATTTCATCTTTAACTATGATGGTTGATGTCAACTTGGGGTAAATGCTCCATTTTTTGGATGAAAAACGTTTTATTTTTCCATATTCTTTCATATTTTAATTTTTGACATTTGTGAAATTGTGCTTTTATTCTTTAGCTTTTTAATTACTGAATTCTTGATATAAATGATATTTAACCATTGTATATTGTTTTAATGCACAGGTAGATTTGATGAGCCAACATCGTTTTAGGATTTTTTCTGGCTCATGCTGTTCTGTTTGTGTGCATATATGTGTGTGTTTAGCTTATATGGCTTTGATAGTAAACTTTTCTGGCTTTGTAGTATGGATTAGGAAGCTTTCTATTTTTATGCAACAGAATTGTTTTTATAATGATATTATCATCTGTTTCTACATGCTTTATTATGACTTGCCTTTTAAATGGTTTGGATTTGGGTGGTAAATTTATGACTATCTTTCCATTTTACTTTTGGTTATTAATCTATGAGTTTTGTTTCTGTTTAAAGTAATTTGTATTTTATTTTTAAAAACCATTTATTTTATCTGGATTTGCAAGTATTTTAGTATTATATTTTCATTGCATAATTTATGTTTAGTTATATATGTGCTCTTATTAGTTATATTTAGTATTTTATTTCCTTTTTATTAATTAGGGTACTTGCAAGAACTCTATTTTACTTATCTTTTAAAATCCACTCTTTTAAAAATAATCTATGACCTTGATTCAAAATCAATAGTACTAAAAGGTTTAGACGAAAACACAGTAGTTTTCTGTATTTTCTCTCATTTTCCTAGTTCATTTCCCAATAAGGAGACTTTTTTTGAATTAATATTTGTTTATAACCTTATTGTTTCATGTTTCATGTGTACACTGTATTTTGACTTCTGTGTACACTATGGTGTGATCACCACAAGTTTAGTTTTCGCTTACACAGGTGACCCCTCTTACACATTATGCCCTGCCCCTACACTTCTTTTCCTCTGATGACCATTAGAGGAAAAGACCATTCTTCTCATCTGTTCTCTATAGCTATGTGTTTGTTTGTTTATTTTGTCTTTTTTTTTTATGTTTCACATATGAGTGAAATCATAGAGTATCTGTCTTTCTACCCCTGACTTATTTCACTTAGGGTAATGTCCTCAAGGTCTGTTGTAGCACATAGAACGATTTCATCTTTTTATGCTGAGTAGCATTCCATTGTGTGTGTGTGTATCATATCTTCTTTGTCCATTTGTTTGTCGATGGGCATTTAGGTAATTTCCGTATCTTTGCTATTTTGAGTAATGCTGCCATGAATTTAGGGTACCTATATCTTTATAAATTGCTGTTTTCATTTTCTTCAGGTAAATATCCAGAAGTGAAATAGCTGGATCATATGGTAGTTCTATTCTTAGTTTTTTTGAGGAATCATCCTATTATTTTCTATAGTGGCTCCAGAATTTACATTCCCATGAACAGTGTATGATTCCCTTTTGTCCACATCCTCTCCAGAATTTGTTATTTCTTGACTTTTTTGATAATAGCCATTCTAATGGGTGTGAGGTAATATCTCATTGTGGTTTTTATTTGCATTTTCTAAAAATTAGTGATGCTTGAATATCTTTTCATATGGCTGTTGACCATCTTTTTGTCATCTTTGGAAAAATGTTCAGATCCTATGTTCATTTTACTTTTATTTATTTATTTGGCTTTATCAGCTCTTAGTTGTAGCATGCAGAATCTTTAGTTGTGGCATGTGGGGTCTTTCAGTGGTGGCATACAGACTCTTAACTATGGCATGTGAACCCCCAATTACAGCATGTGGGATCTAGTTTCCTGACCAGGGATCAAACCTGGGCCCCCTATATTGGGAGTTCAGAGTCTTAGCCACTGTACCACCAGGGAACCCCCCTCTGTTCATTTCTTTATATTTTTAAAATTGTATTGGGGTATATCCAATTAACAATGTTGTGATAGTTGCCAGTGACTAGCGAAGGGACTCAGCCATACATACGTATCCATTCTCCAAACTCCCCTCCCATCTAGACTGCTGCATAATACTGAGCAGAGTTCCACAGGCTATACAGTAGGTCCCCTCCATTCATTTTTAAATTAAGTTGCTTTGTTTTTGTTGAGTTGTATGAGTTCTTTATATATATATTGGCGTTAAACCATTATTGGATATATGATTGCAAATATCTTCTCCCATTCTATAGATTGTCCTTTTATTGGTGGTTTCCTTTGCTGTGCAGAAGCGTTTTAGTTTGAAGTAGTACCATTTGTTTATTTTTGCTTTTGTTTCCCTTAAGAGACATATTCAGAAAGAAATTAGTAAGACAGTATTGAAAAGCATATCACCTATATTTTCTAGTGAGAGTTTTTATGGCTTCAGGTCTTATACTTAAGCCTTTAATCCATTTTGAGTTGATATTTATATATGGTATAAGATAGTGGTCTAGTTTCATCATTTTGCATTTGGCTATCCAGTTTTACCAACACCACTTATTGACGAGACTGTCCTTTCTCCACTGTATGTTCTTTGCCCCTTTGTCTCAGATTAATTAATATATGTGTGAGTTTATTTCTGGACTCTCAATTTTTTCCATTGATCTGTGTGTCTGTTTTTCTGCCAATAAGATACTGTTTTGATTACTATAGCAATAAGCAGCCATTTTCTACTGTTTGTCTCTTGTGCCTTTAATTTATATTCTACTATACTTAGATGAATTGGTTTTAGACATTATCAGTTGACTCCTTTTTATGTTGGATTAGATTTTATCTCTTGTACATCTCCGAGGCCCTTTCATGCTTTCTTTCATTTGCAGCATCATTGGGAGCATTGTGTACTCATTGTATCTTTTTATTTTACTTTTTATTCCTTGAAGTTAAAGACTACCTTGTGTTTTCATTTATTTGGTTTTCTTTAGATATGTCATCTATTCTTCTCACACTTCCGGTTGCCTCTCAGTTTAATTTTCCATGTGGTCATTGCCTTATCTCCTGAGCTATCAATTCTCCTTCAAATTGAGTGATTTTTCTCTACATTTGCTGCACAGCTCTCATCCTGAAACTTTCCTTTGCTGTCATTCTTGGGATTTTGTTTTCCTTTTTTTCTGATTGGGTTTCCTATTTCAAGGATTTTATTCTTCCTCTTTTTTGGTTTATTCTCTAGCTTTAAGAGATCATATCCTCCAATTGTTTCATCTGATTGAAGGTATGTCAGGGGACTTGCTGATGATATCCTGTGACATGTCTGCCTCTTGAGCTCTAAACTGGACTGCTGCTGCTGCTGCTAAGTCACTTCAGTCATGTCCGACTCTGTGCGACCCCATAGACGGCAGCCCACCAGGCTGCCCCATCCTGGGATTCTCCAGGCAAGAATACTGGAGTGGGTTGCCATTTCCTTCTCCAATGCATGAAAGTGAAAAGTGAAAGGGAAGTCGCTTAGTCGTGTCCGACTCTTAGCGACCCCATGGACTGCAGCCTACCAGGCTCCTCCGTCCATGGGATTTTCCAGGCAAGAGTACTGGAGTGGGGTGCCATTGCCTTCTCCCTAAACTGGACTAGTTGTTCACTATACTGGAGACGAGAGTCATCCTAGGATCATCCTTCAACATTATATGGAGACTCATTTCACTTGTTCTGCTTTGGATCATATCTTTTCTCTTTCTTCTGACTTCCTCTCTCTAAAATATTTACCTTCCAGTAGTTTCCAGAGAACAGTGTATGAAAGTTAAATTTTATTGTGACCTTGAGTGTATTAAATTATCTTTATTTTACTCTCAAACTTGAGTGTAAAATTGACTGATTATAGAGTTTTAGGTTGAAAATAATTTTTATTCAGAATTTTGAAATATTTTGTCCATGAGCTCCCTAACCCAATGTGTTTGTTAAGAAGTCTAAAGTGAATTTTATATTTTCTATATGAGACCTATATTTTTAGTTCTTAATGTAGCATTATTTCATTGTCCCAAGCTTTTTATTTTTTGTAACAACTGATTATAGATTAAAAAGGTTGATTTAGGCATTGGCAATGGTGACTTCCACCTCGACTCCTGGCTCAATACTGATGGAAGTGATCTGCTTGACAATTTCAGAAGGGCTGTGCAGGTCAATAAGTCGCATGTGGATCCTCATTTGGAATCGATCCCAAGTCTTAGAACCTTCACCACAAGGAGTTTCCCTTGTAGTTACTCTCAGAGTCTTGGTAGGCATCCGAACTGGTCCTTTGGCTTTGAGATTCTTTTCCTTCGCGCCTCTAATCAGGTCAGCACACACCTTCTCCAGAGACTTCACGTTGTGGCTGATGAGGGTGATCCTAATCTGGTGAATGGCCACCTCTGGCCCCACCGGAGTCTTGCCGGTGTCTTTAAAGGCCATGGCTGCGGCGCGGCTTCCTGACCGGCCTGTTCCTCGGCGAGAGTGAACAGCGGTGAGTCAGGAGCAGAAGCCGGCGGCACGGAGCTCCGCTTCAGCGGTGACCGCGTCTTCCTTAAAGAGCTGTCCCAAGCTTTTTAAATTAAATGCTGATGTATCTTGGCTTGAGCTTATTTTTGTCCACTATACAGGACAGTTGATGAAACTTAATTTCCTCCAGCTTTTAGAAACTTGCTATTTTCTCCAATTTATCTTTTTTTTTTTTTTTGCTTTGCTTTGGTTTCCCATTGAAAAAAAGTTTTAATAAAGGGTTTTTTTTAATTAATCTATTTATTTTAATTGGAGGCTAATTACTTTACAATATGGTGGTTTTTGCCGTACATTGACATGAATCAGCCACAGGTGTACATGCCCCCCCCCCAACCCGCAAACACCCCTCCACCCCATCCTGAACCCCCTCTCCACCATCCCGTCCCTCTGGGTTGTCCCAGTGCACTGGATTTGAGTACCCTGTTTCATGCATCAAACTTGGGACAGGTCATCTGTTTCACATATGGTTCAGTTCAGTTCACTTCAGTCGCTCATGTCGTGTCTGACTCTTTGGACCCCATGAATTGCAGCACGCCAGGCCTCCCTGTCCATCACCAACTCCCAGAGTTCACTCATACTCACGTCCTTCGAGCTGGTGATGCCATCCAGCCATCTCATTCTCTGTTGTCCCCTTTTCCTCCTGCCCCCAATCCCTCCCAGCATCAGAGTCTTTTCCAATGAGTCAACTCTTCGCATGAGGTGGCCAAAGTACTGGAGTTTCAGCTTTAGCATCATTCCTTCCAAAGAACACCCAGGGCTGATCTCCTTTAGGATGGACTGGTTGGATCTCCTTGCAGTCCAAGGGACTCTCAAGAGTCTTCTTCAACACCACAGTTCAAAAGCATCAATTCTTCGGCGCTCAGCCTTCTTCACAGTTCAACTCTCGCATCCATACATGACCACTGGAAAAACCGTAGCCTTGACTAGACAGACCTTTGTTGGCAAAGTAATGTCTCTGCTTTTCAATATGCTATCTAGGTTGGTCATAACTTTTCTTCCAAGGAGTAATGGTAGGTTTTTTTTAAATCAAGTATACAACTATTTAGAAATAGATAAAATTAAGATCTGTTCCTTATGCCATACTGCTTTTATTTTTGTATTTCTTTTAGGAAACTTTCTTTGGGAGTTTCCTTCAGGTGTCTGTTCTTAATTTAGTGTGGGAGATTAAAGAGCTCAATAATAGCTTTGAGCACATGTTACCAGGGCTTGTGCATTTTGATTATTACTCTAAGATGAATTAGGAGTTGTTGGAGAAATCCACAACAGTGTTTTTAGGTCTTTAGTCAGTGTAATTAGGTCTTTCCACTTGGACTAGTCAGAGTCCCCAAATCTTTAAAAATCTCCTACTCAGGAGAAAAAGGTATGGATTGAAAAAGTAAAAGATTGAATGGGAAAGAGGAATGTAAGTCTACATTATTCAGGATAGGTTAGTTATGCTTCAGTACTAAACAGTTACTGCAAATCTCAATGGTTTAACACAATTAAGGTTGATTTCTTTCTCACACTACACATCCCATACAGTTTAGCATGGGATCCTCCTCACAGCTGTCAGTAAGGGACCCAGGCTTCTGGAGACTCCTGTCTTTACAAAGGCTTTCATGATCACTATAGTGGGCAAAATAAATGTGTTAGACCATGCGTTAGACTGTCTCCAAAAGCTCCAGCCCAAAAGTAATGTATGTCACTTCTCCCAATTTATTGGCCAAATGAAATTACATAGACATGTATGTCTATGTAAAATAGAATTGAAATTCTACCATGTGTCTGAAAGGAGAACTGAAAAATTTATAAGTGGTCCCAGTGACTAAAATAGCATTTTTATCAATCATCATCACTGTTTAGATGGTCACCTATTTCCACTATCCATATTACCCCTGCTCTCAGTTTTGACCATGGACCCTCTAATATAGTGACTCTCTTTTCCTAAAGTGGGAAACAAGACTCCAGACTTATGGTAGGGACAGGAAAGCAGGTTACTTAGTGACTAGAGTAGGAGAAAGTGATCTGACCACTAGAGATTTAAATAATCCTCAGGCAATTTTAACACACTTCTCCTTATTTGGAACCCTGTCATCATTTCCAGAGTATCTAGGGCTGACAGTTTTGATACTTCTGAAAATCCTGTAGTATAAACACAATTGGTTCTTAGCTTTTCCCACTTCAAGACTGGTAGTTGGTTTATCACTTCTACTAAGTTATCCATCTGCTTTCCAGCTACTAAGATTTTTTTCTGCTGTCTTCTGTCTTATTCGCTGCATACCTGTAGGTTTATATTTTTGAAAATATCTCTTCACTTTTGTGTTAGTGCATTTTTGTCATTCACTAAGTTGTATTTGACTCTGCGACCCCATGGACTGTAGCATGCCAGGCTTGCCGATCCTTAACCATCTCCTGGAGTTTCCTCAAACTCATGTCCATTGAGTCAGTGATGCTATCCAGCCATCTCATCCTCTGTCACCCCCTTCTCCTCCTGCCCTCAATCTTCCCCAGCATCAGGGTCTTTTCCAGTGAGTCGGTTCTTTGCGTCAGGTGGCCAAATCCGTCCTTCCAGTGAATATTCAGGGTTGATTTCCTTTAGATAGATTGGTTTGATCTCCTTGCTGTCTAAGGGACTCTCAAGAGTCTTTTCCAGCACCACAGTTTGAAAACGTCATCTTATAGGATTTTTAAGTAGCTCAGCTGGATTTTTAGAGAAAGCCAAATTAAAGGTACATATCCAATCTACCAGTTTATCTCAAAATCCCTTGAATTTTTCAGAGACGTAGACTTGTGTTTAATTGATTAAATCTTATGTGGTTTTTATTCTACTTAATTTGCTTTTATATTAATAAATACCATTTATTTTCTTTATTTTTTAATTGTTATTCTTGAATTCTGAGTTGTTTGCTTTGCCTATTTCTTCCCAATAAACCTTGATTTCTAAGAAATGCATATCTCACAGTTTTCTCTATTCATTCTTTGGTTCTTACCTTAAATATCACTTTATTTTAAAAGCTTACTGTATCAACTAGAATTATGTGCTAAATAATTTCTATATATAGGTATTCCATATAATTTTTGCCTGAAAAAATAGAAAAACCCATAATAACAATTGTTTACACAAAACAGAATTTTATTTTTCTCTCAGGAAATAAGGCTAGTGGCTTAAATGCACTCCATGATATCTGGGACCCTGGCCCATTCCATTTTGTTGCTTTGCCATCTTTAGGACATGACCTTTAACTCACAGTCCAAGATAGATATCCAGCTATTACACTGCTATTCAAACTTGCCAATAGGAGAAAGGGAAAGCTGTCTTTTTTTTTTTTAAACTACTTCTGTGAAGTATTCCATAGCACTTGTGCTCATGTCTCACTGGCCATAACTTGGTTACAAGACCATCCCCGGTCACAACAGAAGTTGGCAAGTATAATGTATAGCCCACATGTCCTCATGGGCAGCTAAAAATGAGACATCTATTGATAATAGGAGAACACATATTTGGGTGAAATTAGTAGTCTGTCACACCCACTCAGACCACAACTGTAGCCCCCACTACCCACTAGGAGGAGACAGAGTCAAATAAATTGCCTGATTGGCTTGGTTTTTGGAGGAGCATTTGATTGTAATCCTCCATATTGGTGGTGTGTTTTTGTAGCCAAAAAAGTTCTTGTTCCCCTGAAAGCTTAGCCCCTGTAGCAATGAAGTAATAAATTCAATTTCTGGGAGAAGATCCTTTGAACCAATGATGTTCCCCTCCTGTGTTATTGGCACCTGTCATCCATCCCTACTTCCTTTTATTTACGTAAACAAAAATTTAGGGTCTGCAAAGCTTAAACCTCCATTTCACAGACTCATTTGAATTATTATTCTGGATGTATACTAGGATTTACCAGTGAAATGCCTTCACATGAGCTTTGAAGACAGGCAAAAGTCATCTTCCCAGTCATTGCTGCTAGCCAACAGATCAGAAAGATATGAGTGCTTGCAGCCAAGTCAGTGTTTCTTTGCCCAGCCATCAGTTTCATGGAGAACTGGAGGCCACTGTGGCAGCCAGACATGTTCCACTGTGTAGTCACCAATTTTGGAGGTGGGAGAGGAGAGGCCTTTGTGGGAGTAACAGTTTGAATAGTAGCAATAGCAGCACTTAGGCAGTAATGGTAGTATGCCTTCAAAACCAGGAATTCAGTGCTGACTTTCGCTTCTGCTTGTCCAGTTCGGATTTTGTAAGCAACTAATCCATATATCAAATATATTTTTTTACTTTAGTTAGATGTACATAGAGTGGTTTCTGATTTTTTGTTTTTGTTTTGAACTTGGAATAATTCAGTTTTATACCTTCACTCAAATTATAAGGGATAGGAGCTTCTTAATCAGTTTGTAAAGGAAAAGATGCAAAATATAAACTCATTAACCAGTTATGGCACTATTCTCTAAACCTAATACATCTTGGTTTAATAGGGAAGAATTAAAAAGTATGAGTGCACTCCTGAGAGACTAGGGATGAAAGTGTTTAATATATTTAATGTCTATATTTCTACAAAACAGAGCATGGTCTAAAAGTGAATTATAAAACACTTTCTTCCCTCACATGCAACACAACAGATAAAAATTAGTTTTAAAGTTTCATTATCTGTGAATAAATAAGACTCAACATCACATACATTTAAAAAGATAATTGGCTCACATTTTTTTGACTGCCCTGCATGGCATATGGGATCTTAGTTCCCTGACCACAGATGGAACCCACACCCTCTGTAGTGGAAGGACAAAGTCTTAAATACTAGGTAGCCAGGGAAGTCCCCGGCTCATATATTCTAAATGATATATAGTTAGGTGAATGATGCAAGCATCAAATAGTGCAAATAGTAATAAGCATTTTATAAAAAGAAATATAATATTTTGTTATAGTTTTAAAATTTATAAAGTCAGATGATAAAATAGATTGAAATTTATTCACTAATTTATTCAATACTTATTCATCCATATTTACTTCAGTATGTATTTTTCTAAACACAATAGAAACAGAGCTCTCTCCATGAGGAGATTATAATTTAGTGGGGAAGGGAGATCATTGATTTGACTGGGCAGAATATGCAATCAATAGAGCACTGGATACAATGGAATCAAAATAAAAATAGCCTAATATGTCATTGAAATGATGGAAAAATTGAATCTTCAAATTGAAAAGACATTAGGCAGAGCTTTTTATTCCTGAAACTGATGGTGTAGATAATTCAGATGACCCTCCTGTGGAAAACAATAAAAAGTGATGGGCAAGACTTTTAAAAAAGTACTTTAGGAAATGCCCTGGTGGTCCAGTGGTTAGGACCCTCTGCATCCACTGCTGAAGGCCTAAGGTTGGATCCCTGGTCAGGGAACTAAGATCCTGCAAACCACACAGTCTGGCCAAAAAAATTTTTTTCAATTCACTTAAAATATTAAAGAGGTGAAAACAGTCATTTGTGATGGACGCATGTAATAGAGGCACCTGTAAACAATATACCAAAACTTATTATTCTCTCAGGGCATTTGAAAACATTTTCCTTTGGGCTTTGATTTGAAGCAATGTAATATCAAAGAAATATAAATCAAGTCTCAGGGCCAGCCAAATGTGCAGCAATGTTATTTGAAGATATTTTGTATTTCAAGTGACCTCACAGGTCCACAATATAAACACAGTGTAAATGCCAAAAAAAATCTAAACCTGCTTCCTCTGTTGGCTCTCTGGTGTTAAGTAGAGTGGAAGAAAAAAGAAAACATGCCTGGAAATTGTAGCTACAAATTGGGCCTCGTTGTATTTGTATTTTAAATCTGTGTAGGTTGAGTTGCAAGAAACATTAAGATATAACTTGGTTTGTGATAGTCCCTTATTTATAGTGTTTCTATCCTGGCTAGCAGAGAAGGCAATGGCAACCCACTCCAGTACTCTTGCCTGGAAAATCCATGGATGGAGGAGCCTGGTGTGCTGCAGTCCATGGGGTCGCTAAGAGTCAGAGACAACTGAGCAACTTCACTTTCACTTTTCACTTTCTTGCATTGGAGAAGGAAGTGGCAACCTACTCCAGTGTTCTTGCCTGGAGGATCCCAGGGACCGGGGAGCCTGGTGGGCTGCCATCTATGGGGTCGCACAGAGTCGGACACGACTGAAGCGGCTTAGCAGCAGCAGCATCCTGGCTAGAACAAATGAAAATTAATTTTGAAAGATGGAACATGCAAACAACACTTTGAGGACTACCCTACAAATAAATTTTCAGTGGCAGCCAACCATATAATTCACACAAATGAAGAACCTGCACAGAACAGTTTGAAACAGATTGAAAGGGTCCCTGAGTTTCAGGGAAGGTAGTACAAAAATTATCCAAATTAGGATATAATCTGATCAATATAATTAATTTCAAGGATAGAAAGCAAGTTATCAATAGCCTTCAGACTCCTCATCAACATTTATACCAGAACATGATGGAAATGTCTGGAGGCTTCCGAGAGAAATAAATTATGGCTCAATAATGTAGAACCGGACATGGAACAACAGACTGGTTCCAAATAGGACAAGGAGTACGTCAAGGCTGTATATTGTCACCCTGCTTATTTAACTTCTATACAGAGTACATCATGAGAAATGCTGGGCTGGAAGAAGCACAAGCTGGAATCAAGATTGCCAAGAGAAATATCAATAACCTCAGATATGCAGATGACACCACCCTTATGGCAGAAAGTGAAGAGGAACTAAAAAGCCTCTTGATGAAAGTGAAGGAGGAGAGTGAAAAAGTTGGCTTAAAGCTCAACATTCCGAAAACTAAAATCATGGCATCTGGTCCCATCACTTCATGGGAAATAGATGGGGAAACAGTGGAAACAGTGGCTCCAAAATCACTGCAGATGGTGATTGCAGCCATGAAATTAAAAGATGCTTACTCCTTGGAAGGAAAGTTATGACCAACCTAGATAGCATATTGAAAGCAAAGACATTACTTTGCCAACAAAGGTCTGTCTAGTCAAGGCTATGGTTTTTCCAGTGGTCATGTATGGATGTGAGAGTTGGACTGTGAAGAAAGCTGAGTGCCAAAGAATTGATACTTTTGAACTGTGGTGTTGGAGAAGACTCTTGAGAGTCCCTTGGACTGCAAGGAGATCCAATTAGTCCATTCTGAAGGAGATCAGTACTGGTTGTTCTTTAGAAGGAATGATGCTAAAGCTGAAACTCCAGTACTTTGGCCACCTGATGCGAAGAGTTGACTTATTGGAAAAGACTCTGATGTTGGAAGGGATTGGGGGCAGGAGGAGAAGGGACGACAGAGGTTGAGATGGCTGGTTGGCATCACCGACTCGATGGACGTGAGTTTGAGTGAACTCCGGGAGATGGTGATAGACAGGGAGGCCTGGCATGCTGCAATTCATGGGGTCACAAAGAGTCAGACACAACTGAGGGACCGAACTGAACTGAATGTTATACCTACCCAAGCTGTTCTAGTACAAAGATAACAATGTGGAAAACAGGAAAGAATTTCTAAAAGATTGCATTAACATTCATGACTACTTACAAAAAAAAAACTACTTAAAGATGAAATTCAGTCAATTTACAGATGGACTGAGAAACTTTGATAGGGTTAATGTAATATTTGGCATCGAGAAATCTCTGAAGAAAAGAAAGTTGACTGAAGAATACTCAGCTCAGTTCAGTTTTCACTTGCTCAGTCATATCTGACTCTTTGTGAGCCCATGGACTGCAAGTACGCCAGGCATTCCTGTCCATCACCAATTCCCAGAGCTTGCTCAAACTCCTGTCCATCGAGTTGGTGATGCCATCCAACCATCCCATCCTCTGTCATCCCCTTCTCCTCCTGCCTTTAATCTTACCCAGCATCAGGGTCTTTTCAAATGAATATTCAGGACTGATTTCCTTTAGGATCGACTGGTTTGATCTCCTTGTAATACAAGGGACTCCCAAGAGTCTTCTACAATACTACAGTTCAAAAGCATCAATTCTTCAGCACCCAGATTTCTTTATGGTCCAACTTTCACATCCATACATGACTACTGGAAAAACCATTGATTAGATGGACCTTTGTCAGCAAAGTAGTGTCTCTGCTTTTTAATATGCTGTCTAGGTTGGTTGTCATAGCTTTTCTTCCAAGGAGCAAGTGTCTTTTAATTTCATGGCTTCAGTCACCATCTCCAGTGATTTTGGAGCCCAAGAAAATAAAGTTTCTCACTGTTTCCATTGTTTCCCCCCCATCTATTTGCCATGAAATGATGGGACCAGATGCCATGATCTTTGTTTTCTGAATATTGAGTTTTAGGCCAGCTTTTTCACTCTCCTCTTTCACTTTCATCAGGAGGCTCTTTAGTTCCTCTTCACTTTCTGCCATAAGGGTGGTATCCTCTGCATGTCTGAGGTTATTGATATTTCTCCCAACAATCTGGATTCCAGCTTGTGCTTCATCCAACCTGGCATTTTGCATGATGTACTCTGCATATAAATTAAATAAGCAGGGTGATTATATACAGCCTTGACATACTCCTTTCCCAATTTGGAACCAGTCCATTGTTCCATGTCCTGTTTTAACTGTTGTTTCTTGACCTGCATACAGATTTCTCAGGAGGCAGGAAAGGAGATCTGGTTTTCCCATCTCTTTAAGAACTTTCCAGAGTTTGCTGTGATCCACACAGTCAAAGGCTTTGGCATTGTCAATGAAGCAGAAATAGATGTTTTCCTGGAACTCTCTTGCTTTTCTTATGATCACATGGATGTTGGCAATTTGATCTCTGGTTCCCCTGCCATCTCTAAATCCAGCTTCAACATCTAGAAGTTCTCAGTTCACATACTGTTGAAGCCTCACTTGGAGAACTTTGAGCATTACTTTGCTAGTGTGTGAGATGAGTGCAATTATGCAGTAGTTTGAACATGTTTGGCATTGCCTTTCTTTGGGATTTAATTTTATACCCAGCTAAATAATACTTCTCAAGCATATGATAATTCAAGAAATACAGCACCTATAAACTCTTCTTTAAAGGATTATACCTGATGAAATCCAGCAAATCAAGATCTGATGCATAAATATGTTCAGCAAGAGCTGAACATAAATAATTCAGGACTGAGGAAGCTGGCTAAAATAACTGACAGTAAGTACTGCATTTCATTCCAGTTTGAACATACCAGTTTATCTCAATTCACCCTTGAAACTTCATTTAAGCAATAGAGAGCAAAGGTTTAACATAAATGAACATACGAAGACAAAAAGTATAGGAAAAGAGTAAAGAGCAGGGGAGAAAAGTCACTAAAAATTTTGGAAGATGCCAAGTATACAGACAATTGGTTATGGACAGATTTCACTTTTTTACTATTGCCAAATAAGAGTACAAAGTGGGGGTACAGCTGCAGGTGGGTAGGATTTGTAAGAAGAAAATCAAATCCATGTAATGATTCATATTGAGGGTCCAAGGAGAGGCTGAAAACAACAGTGGCTGAAAATCTGTATAAGACTACCTGTATCTGAGAATTCCTTCTCCAATCACTGAAGAAAGGTGCCTTCCTTTTTCTCTAGTGGCAGAAAATGGGAGGTATACTATTTGTAGATGTTATACAGGCTTGGCTGGACCAAGGGATGCTAGCATACTAAGGGTAGGGCTGAGACCTTATTAAGAAGAGAATTAAAGAAATTCTACATACTGATTAGGACCCCAGTTCCAACCAAGGAGTTCTTAGTGCTGAGTGCTATCTTTATAACACCTTCCACCACTACCCCCATTCTTGTTGAATTTTTCTGTGGAAAATAACATAGGCCCAAGAAAAGAGATTTACAAATACTAACTTTTGGTCCCCAAGCCAAATGTTGTTTTCTATTTCATTATCCTAAGGTGAGATCAACCACTCAATTAGTCCCACCCAAACATGCCATGCTTAATCAGCTTTTTAGTGTCTCATGAAAAAAAAACAAACAGCTGCACAGCATAACACATAAAAAGGAGAGTCTCTAAAATGAGGCTAGAGACCAAAGACAAAGAGGATAAAAGTATTAATAATTCTAAAGAAAAATGAAATGCTAGGATCAGAAGATAAAATTTTTAAAACCTAAAATTAATATCTTCAGAGATATAAAAAAAGACCAAGTCAGTGTGATACAATAAAAAGATGAAGTCGCTGCCATTGATGGATAAAGGCCTAAATGTAAGGGCTAAAACTATAATACTCTTATAAGAAAACACAGGTGTAAACCTTCATGACCTTAGATTAGGCAATGATTTCTTAGGCATGATACCAAAAACATAAGCAACCAAAGGAAAAATAAATAAATTTCGGTTCATTAAATTTTTTTAAAAACTCTTGTACTTCAAAGTACACTGTCAATACATTTAAAAGACAAATCACATAATGGGAGAAAATATTTGTAAATCATATGTTTGATAAGGGTGTAGTATCCAGAATAACTATTCCAACTCAACAATAGAAAGATAAAAATCCATGTATAGAACAGTCTTATGGACTCTGTTGGAGAGGGAAAAGGTGGGAAGATTTGGGAGAATGGCATTGAAACATGTATAATATCATGTATGAAACGAGTTGCCAGTCCAGGTTCGATGCACGATACTGGATGCTTGGGGCTGGTGCACTGGGACGACCCAGAGGGATGGTATGGGGAGGGAGGAGGGAAGAGGGTTCAGGATGGGGAACACATGTATACCTGTGGTGGATTCATTTCGATATTTGGCAAAACTAATACAATATTGTAAAGTTTAAAAATAAAATTAAAAAATTTAAAAAAAATAATAAAAAAAATGTAAAAAGAATTTGAGTAGGTATTTCTCCAGGAAGATACTCAAATGGTCAAATAATCAAATGAAAAGATGCTCAACATAATTAGCTATCTGGGACATGCAAATCAAACCACAATGAGATATACTTCATACCATCCAGGATGGCTATAATCAAACAGAAAATAACAAGTGTTGGTGAGGAGAAACTGGAATCCTCCTACTCTATCACTGGGAATGAAAAATGGTACAGCTACCTTGGAAAGCAGTTTGGCAATTCCTTAAAAAGTTAAACAGTTGCTGTATGTATGACCTAGCAATTCTAATTCTAGGTATATACTTTGCTAAGTCACTTAAGTCGTGTCCAACTCTGTGTGACCCCAGAGACAGCAGCCCACCAGGCTCCCCCGTCCTTGGGATTCTCTAGGCGAGAACACTGGAGTGGGTTGCCATTTCCTTCTCCAGTGCATGAAAGTGAAAAGTGAAAGTGAAATCGCTCAGTTGTGTCCGACTCCTAGCGACCCCATGGACTGTAGCCTACCAGGCTCCTCCATCCATGGGATTTTCCAGGCAAGAGTACTGAAGTGTGGTGCATTGCCTTCTCCAAGGTATATACTCAAGAGGATCAAAACATATGTCCACAAAAAACTTGAACATGAATGTTCATAGAAGTGATATTCATAATAGCACTAATGTGGAAACAAACCCCACTGTCCATAAGCTGGTAAAATGTGGTACATCAATACAATGTTAATATAGATTATTTGGCCATAAAAAGGAATGAAATACCAATATATGCCACAACATGGAAACATTATGCAAATTGAGGGAAGACAGATCTAAATGGCTACATATTATATGATTCAATTTATATGAAATATCTAGAATAGAAGAATCCATAGAGACAAAAAGTTGATTAGCAGTTGAAGAGCAAGAGGGTACTGCTAATGGGTACCAGGCTTCTTTTCAGGGTGATGAAAATGTGAAAATGTTCTGCAGTTAGACTGGTTCCAAATAGGACAAGGAGTACATCAAGGCTGTATATTATCACCCTGATTATTTAACTTATATGCAGAGTACATCATGAGAAATGCTGGGCTGGAAGAAGCACAAGCTGGAATCAAGATTGCCAAGAGAAATATCAATAACCTCAGATATGCAGATGACACCACCCTTATGGCAGAAAGTGAAGAGGAACGAAAAAGCCTCTTGATTACAGTGAAAGAGGAAAGCGGAAAAAGCTCAACATTCAGAAAACGAAGATCATGGCATCTGGTCCCATCACTTCATGGCAAATAGATGGGGAAACAGTGGAAAGTGTCAGACTTTATTTTGGGGGGCTCCAAAATCACTGAAGATGGTGACTGAAGCCATGAAATTAAAAGACGCTTACTGCTTGGAAGAAAAGTTATGACCAACCTAGATAGCATATTGAAAAGCAGAGACATTACTTTGCCAACAAAGGTCTGTCTAGTCAAGGCTATGGTTTTTCCAGTGATAATGTATGGATGTGAGAGTTGGACTATAAAGAAAGCTGAGCACAGAAGAATTTATGCTTTTGAACTGTGGTGTTGGAGAAGACTCTTGAGAGTCCCTTGGACTGCAAGGAGATCCAACCAGTCCATTCTGAAGGAGATCAGCCCTGGGTGTTCTTTGGAAGGAATGATGCTAAAGCTGAAACTCCAGTACTTTGGACACCTCATGTGAAGAGTTGACTCATTGGAAAAGACTGATGCTGGGAGGGATTGGGGGCAGGAGGAAAAGGGGATGACAGGGGATGAGATGGCTGGATGGCATCACCAACTCAATGGACTTGAGTTTGAGTGAACTCCGGGAGATGGTGATGGACAGGGAGGCCTGGCGTGCTGTGATTCATGGGGTCGCAAAGAGTCGGACAGGACTGAGTGACTGAACTGAACTGAACTGAATGATTGTATAAGACCTACAAGACCTTCTAGAACTAACACCAAGAAAAAGATGCCCTTTTCGTCATTGGGGACTGGAATGCAAAAGTAGGAAGTCCAGAGATACCTGGAGTAACAGGGAAGTTTGGCTTTGGAGTACAAAATGAAGCAGGGCAAAGGCTAACAGAGTTTTGCCAAGAGAATGCATTGATCATAGCAAACACCCTCTTCTAAAACACAAGAGATGACTCTACACATGGACATCACCAAGATGGTCAATACTGAAATCACACTAACTATATTCTTTGCAGCTGAAGATGGAGAAGCTCTATACAGTAAGCAAAAACAAGACTGAGAGCTGACTGTGGCTCAGATCATGAACTCCTTATTGCCAAATTCAGACTTAAATTGAATAAAGAAGGGAAAACCACTAGACCATTCAAGTATGACCTAAATCAAATCCCTTATGATTATACAGTGGAAGTGACAAATAACTTCAAGGGATTAGATCTCACAGACAGAGTACCTGAAGAACTATGGACGGAGGTTCGTGACACAGTACAGGAGGCAGTGATCAAGACCTCCCCAAGAAAAAGAAATGCAAAAAGGCAAAATGGTTGTCTGAGGATGCCTTACAAATAGCTTAGAAAAGAAGAGAAGTGAAAGGCAAAGGAGAAATGGAAAGATATACCCATCTGAATGCAGAGTTCCAAAGAATAGCAAGGAGAGATAAGACAGCCTTCCTAAGTGATCAATGCAAAGAAATAGAGGAAAATAATAGAATGGGAAAGACTAGAGATCTCTTCAAGAAAATAAGAGATACCAAGGAAACATTTCATGCAAAGATGGGCACAATAAAGGAATGGTATGGACCTAACAGAAGCAGAAGATATTAAGAAGAGGTGGCAAGAATACACAGAAGAGCTATACAAAAAGATCTTAATGACCCAGATAACGATGGTGTGATCACTAACCTACAGTCAGACATCCTAGAGTGTGAAGTCAAGTGGGCCTTAGGAAGCATCACTATAAACAAAGCTAGTGGAGGTTATGGAATTCCAGTTGAGAAATTTCAAATCCTGAAAAAGGATGCTGTGAAAGTGCTGCACTGAATATGCCAGCAAATTTGGAAAACTCCACAGTGGCTACAGGACTGGAAGAGGTCAGTTTTCATTCCAATCCCAAAGAAAGGCAGTGCCAAAAATGTTCCAACTACTTCACAGTTGCACTCAACTCACACACTAGCAAAGTAATGCTCAAAATTCTCCAAGCAAGGCTTCAACAGTATGTGAACTGAGAACTTCCAGATGTTCAAGCTGGATTTAGAGAAGGCAGATGGACCAGAAATCAAATTGCCAACATCCGTTGGATCATAGGAAAAGCAAGAGAGTTTCAGAAAAACATCTATTTCTGCTTTATTGACTATGCTAAAGCCTTTGACTGTGTGGATCACAGCAAACTCTGGAAAATTCTTAAAGAGATGGGAAAACCAGATCCCCTTTACTGCCTCCTGAGAAATCTGTGTGCAGGTTGAGAAACAACAGTTAGAATGGGACATGGAACAACAGACTAGCTCCACATTGGGAAAGGAGTATGTCAAGGCTGTATATTATCACCCTGCTTATTTAACTTATATGCAGAGTACATCATGTGAAATGCCAGGCTGGATGAACCACAAGCTGGATACCAGATTGCTGGGAGAAATATCAATAACCTCAGACATGCAGAGGATACCACCCATATGGCAGAAAGTGAAGAGGAACTAAAGAGCCTCTTGATAAAAGTGAAAGAGGAGAGTGAAAAACCTGGCTTATAACTCAGCATTCTAAAAACAAAGATCATTGCATCTGGTCCCATCATTTCATGGCAAATAGATGGGGAAATGATGGAAACCGTGACAGATTTTATTTTATTGGGCTCCAAAATCACTGAAGATGGTGACTGCAGCCATGAAATTATAAGATGCTTGCTCCTTGGAAGAAAAACTATGAGTAACCAACCTAGACAGCATATTTAAAAAGCAGAGACGTTACTTTGCCACCAAAGATCCGTCTAGTCAAAGCTATGGTTTTTCCAGTACTCCTCTATTGATGTAAGATTTGTACCATAAAGAAGACTGATCACCAAAGAATTGATGCTTTTGAACTGTGGTGTCAGAGAAGACTCTTGAGAGTCCCTTGGACTTCAAGGAGATCAAACCTGTCAATCCTAAAGGGAGTCAACCCTGAATAATCATTGGAAGGACTAATGCTGAAGCTCCAATACTTTGGCTGACTACCTTATGCAAAGAGCTGACTCACTGGAAAAGACCCTGATGCTGTGAAAAATTGAAGGCAAGAAGAGAAGGAGTGACAGAGGATGAGATTGTTGGATGGCATTACCAACTCAATGGGTATGAATTTGAGCAAGCTCTGGGAGATAGTGAAGGACAGAGAAGTCTTGAATGCTGCAGTCCTTAGCATTGCAAAGAGTCGGGCAGTCCTGAGTGACTGAACAAAAACAACAAAACTCAATCTGAAGGTTTAAAAAATAGGTTGAGATGCTTCTCAGAATGGCTGGTATCAAAAACTCTACAAACAATAAATGCTGGAGAAGGGGTGGAGAAAAGGGAACCCTCTTACACTGTTGGTGGAAACGGAAACTAGTATAGCCACTATGGAAAACAGTGTGGAGATTCCTTAAAAAACTGGAAATAGAACTGCCATATGACCCAGCAATCCCACTGCTGGGCATACACACTGAGGAAACCAGAATTGAAAGAGACACGTGTACCCCAGTGTTCACTGCAGCAGTGTTTACAATAGCCAGGACGCAGAAGCAATGTAAATGTCCATCGGCAGACGAATGGATAAGAAAGCTGTGGTACATATACACAATGGAGTATTACTCAGCTATTAAAAAGAACACATTTGAATCAGTTCTAATGAGGTGGATGAAACTGAAGCCTATTATACAGAATAAAGTAAGTCAGAAAGAAAAACATCAATACAGTATATTAACACATATATATGGAATTTAGAAAGATGGTTACAATGACCCTATATGTGAGACAGCAAAAGAGACATAGATAAAAAAAACAGACTTTTGGACTCTGTGGGAGAAGGCAAGGGTGGGGTGATTTGAGAGAATAGCTTTGAAACATGTATATTACCATATGTGATATAGATCACCAGTCCACACTGGATGCATGAAACAGGGCACTCAAAGCCAGTGCACTGGGACAACCCTGAGGGATGGGATGGGGAAGCAGGTGGGAGAGGGGTTCAGGATGGGGCACACATGTACACCCGTGGCTGATTCATGTCAATGTATGGAAAAAACCACCACAATATTGTAAAGTAATTAGCTTTCAATTAAAATAAATAAATTTTAAAAAACTGAATAAAAATATAGGTTGAGAAAATTCTTAGAATCCAGGGAAATGAAGATAAAAGGCAGTAAATAGAGAAACGTTAAGAAAAATTGAATGTCAACCAAGGAGGTCACTATATAACTGAAAGGAGTTAGAGAACCAGTAAACAAGGACACTGAGTAAATAATTTTTTAAATTACACACACACACACACACACACATCCCAAATCCTGTCCTAGTCTAAAGAATATATGTCACAAGATTGACAGATCTCACTGAAGAATTATCACAATAAATGACAAAATTCTTACACTATGACACTACATAGTTAAGAAATTCTATAAAAATGGAGGTAATATATAATGACCTAATTTCATTTTTAACAAGCTTTCTTAGCCTCAGTACGATTGGCCTTTGGGGGCCATATAATTCCTTATGTGCAGGGGGCTGTCCCATGCATTGCAGAATGTTTAGCAACATCCCTGGCCCAACTAGATGCCAGTAGCACCATCTCCACCAATTATGCCAATCAAAATGGTTCCATATATTATCAAATGTTGCTGGGTAGCAAAATTGCCCCAGCTGAGAACCAGGGATCTAGAAAAAATAGATCTTAGAAAAAAATAGGTAATGAAAATGTTGAATTCCTCAACACAGGAGATTAGAAAACAAAGGAATGCCTTCAAAATGCTAGCAGCAAATAATTCCTAACCTGTAATTCCACATTCACTGAAATCAGTAAATCATTTGATTTTACTGCATCTAAAATTTTCAGATGTTCAAGTTCTCAGTAAGTTTATCACCAAATGTTTTTCAGGAATGTAGGGAAATAAACCAATAAAGAGGAAGTCATAAAAATGCAGAAAATGAAATCAAACTCAGGAGAGACAGAAAAGTATTTCCTAGGACAAAAAGTATAGCACAAGTCCCAAACTGCCCAGCCACGGAGTAGGACTAGAGAACAAATAGTGTATAACTGAGCACAAGCCTGGGTGGATCCAGGATGGCTCCATGGGAAAAAATGGAACTGAGAGGTTTTTTTAAGCACTTAATATAATGAGGTGCTTTAGACTTTACAAAGTATGGGGATAACTTAAAAGTATATACCTAGAAAAGTAAGTAAAGTGGAAAGTGAGACAATCATAAACTTAAGAAAAATATCAGCAACATGAGGTTCAGGTATAAGTGATATTTATGTAATTATTTAAATACTACTTAAACAGATTATGACATTGTTATCAGAGAGGATGGGGTAGAAGTGTTCAAGTTTGTGTGTGTGCTCCTTAGAAGTAAATGGATAATATCTAAAACTTAAATTAAGAAAAAGGATTTTTTCAGCATATTATTTAGAAACATGGAAGTAAATACTATGGGGAAAAAAACAGATAAAAGGCTCAGAAGTTATCATCTCTGGGCACTCAGACATGAGTACACTTGGAAAAATTGAAGCGTTGCATGACAAATTAAATATTTAAAACATAAAATGTCTAAACAATGATAAACATCATCTTTTAAAAACACATTGTATGGAGAAGGAAATGGCAACTCACTCCAGTATTCTTGCCTTGGACATGCCATGGACAAAGGAACCTGGTGGGCTATAGTCCAGTGGGGTCACAAAAGAGTGGGACATGACTTAGCAACTAAAACAACAACAAATTCCTTGACTTAGGTCCCTTACAGGGCTTGGGCAGCTTTCAACCTGCCATAAAAAATACCATAGACTGTGTGGATTAAGCAACAGAAGCTTATTTCTTACAGTTCTGGAGGCTGGAAGTCTGAGCTCTGGGTGTTAGCAGGTTAGATTCTGATGAGATCTTTCTTCCTGGCTTGCAGATGCCCACCTCAATGCGCCCTCACATGAGAGAAAGAGCAAGTTCTCTGGTGTCTCTTAGGAAGGCATTAATCTCATGAAGACCCCTGCCCTCCTGACGGTATCCAAACCTAATTATACCCCAAAGGCCCAGCTCCAATTTCCATTACTTTGAGGGCTAGGGCTTCAATGTATGATCTTGGGAAGACACAACTGAGTCCACAGCACTTGGAAAAAACACTAATTTTAAAAAATAAAAGTAAACAGAACCATATGATCCAGCAATCCCACTTCTGGTTATATATCCAAAGGAAACAAAATCAGAATCTCAAAGGGGAAAAAAACACATTGTAAATGTTATAAACATTGACAACTCTATATATTTGCTATCTTCTTAAGTTTATTTGCTCACTTATTTAGCTACATGCAGACTCCTACCTGTGTCTTAGTTGCAGCATGTGGAATGATGGGACGCCAGGATGAGGGATCTAGTTCCCTGGCTAGGGACTGAACCCAGAGTGCCTGCTTTGGGAGCCTGGAGACTTAGCCAGTGGGTCACCAGGGAAGTCCCTATTTGCTCACTCATAAGAGGGCAGTTAAGTGATGCTAATATTTTAATATGCATCACACTCTTGCTTGTTAACCTTGTAGGGCTTATTTATCTAAGCAGCAAGTTCTGTAGGTTCATATTATTTTGTTTTTATTCAAGTAAAATCTGATAGTTTTAATTATAAAGATAGGAATTTATTACAGATCCATTTTATATTATTTTCATCTACTATAAGCATCATGGAAATGTTTTAGGATGATGTTGAAAATTATTTGAGTGGGAGAATGTTATGCTTTCCTTTTTATTCTTATTAAATGTTAAAATATGTTATTTTAAAAGAATCATTTTCATACTAAAAGCCATTTATTATGAAAAAGAAACCATAACTCTACCAACTTTTTTCTACTTAACTGGGATTATATCCTTTAAAATTATAGTAGATGGTCTAATTAAACGATACCAATTTTGAAAGAAAATACTCAGAAAGCATTCAGATAAAATATTAGTTCATTTGAGGAAAGACATAGTGTTCTTGAAACAACAGTACAGAACTCCAGCAGTTTACAAGGTCACAAAATTTTTCGCATAAGTGAAAAATTTTAAAACTAAAAGCCATCATTTACAAGTGAGACATGCAATAATAATCGTAAAACACAATTCTCTTAGTTATAACAAGTTATCAACGAACAAGCTCAACTATCAGGAACCTGAAAACACTTATGACTTAGAAAAATCTGATCCTCCAAAACTTGAGAAACACCATTTCTCTGCTAAATGTTTGATCTCCCATGCAAAATGTTAAGGGCTTATAAAAATCGACAGAAGAGCAACAATAAAAACCACCTAGAGATTCGGAATGTAAAACACTTCAAACTATAAATAGGACAACACTTAATGAACGTGTGAATATGTAAGCTCATGTTAGTGAAAGAGTTGGAAATTAATATATTAGTGAATATGATCATTGATCATCTCTTGTCAAGTGAGATTCCTAATTGAACCCCAAACGATTTATAAAGTTAGCATTTTCCGCGGTGTCCATACCAGCTCCTTCACTCATGAGGCTGGGGACAATAGGTTTGAGAAACTTGAATTCGCCGGACCCAGTACCTCCCATCAGACACACCTCGTACTGGTAGCTCTGGGACAGGGTCCCCGTGCCGCTGACGTCCACCAGGTGGCCCGGGAAGTGGCCCTCGGCCACCGGGCAGCGACCCGCCGAGGCCGCCCCGCCCCTCCTGCACAGCCGCACCGCCACGAACACCAGCACCGAGAAGAGGAAGAGCGACGACACCGACGCCAAGGCCACCACCAGGTAGACGGTGAGCGGGTCGGCCGGCGCCGCGGCCGCCGCTTCCGCTTCCGGGGCCGGCAGGTAGGGCTGCGAGAAGCCGTCCACCAGCAGCACGTGCAGCGTGACGCTGGCCGACAGCGGCGGCTCGCCGTTGTCCTTGACCAGCACCACCAGCCGCTGCTTGGGCGCGTCGCGCTCGCTCAGCAGCCGCGCCGTGCGCACCTCGCCGTTGTGCGCCCACACGCCGAACAGCCCGGGCTCCGTGGCCTTGAGCAGCTGGTACGACAGCCAGGCGTTCTGGCCCGCGTCGCCGTCCACCGCCACCACCTTGGTCACCAGGTAGCCCGGCTCGGCCGCCCTGGGCACCAGCTCGGTGCAGGGCGCCGAGGCGTTCTGCAGCGGGTAGAGCACGAAGGGCGCGTTGTCGTTGGCGTCCGCCACGAGCACGCGCACCAGCGCCTGGCTGCTGAGCGCAGGCGAGCCGCGGTCGGTGGCGCCCACGTGGAACTCGAAGGCTCTTAGGGCCTCGTAGTCCAGGGACGTGAGGGCGAAGAGGTGGCCGTTGTCGGGGTTGATGGACACGAGGGAGGCGAGGGGCACGAGCGGGTCGGGGGGCGGCAGCAGCGAGTAGGTGACCTGGGCGTTGGCGCCCGCGTCTGTGTCTGTGGCGCTGACGCTGCCGATGTGCAGGGCGGGGCTGTTGTTCTCGCGGACCCACAGGGTGTAGGAGGTCTGGGTGAAGGCGGGGGCGTTGTCGTTGACGTCGGACACCAGCACGGTTATGTTGTGCTCGGTTTTCAGTCTTGGGGTTCCCATGTCAGTGACCGTGATGGTGATGTTGTACTCGGCTTTTTCTTCTCTGTCCAGTGCGCCTTCTGTTACCAAGGTGTAAAAATTTTCTATCGTGAGCTTCAGTAGGAAAGGGAGATGGTCTTGGATGGAACACATCATTTTTCCATTGTTACCAGAGTCTGAATCTGAAATTCCAAAAACAGCGACCACAGTGTCAGGGGTGTTTTCTGGGATATCATTAATGAGTAGTGATATGGTCAATTCAGGGGCGTTGTCGTTTACATCCATTACTTCTATGGCTACAGTGCATTTTCCTGAAAGACCGCCGCCATCTGAGGCCTCAATTTCCATATGGTAAGATCTAATTTCCTCAAAATCCAACTTTTTTTTTAATCGTATATCCCCTGTGGCTGTGTTTACTTCGAAGGCCTGAATGACTTGATTTGAGGATTGGAAAAATGAGTAGGAGAGCTCGCCATGGATCCCAGCATCCAAATCTCTAGCGGAAACAGTGATGACAAGGGAGCCTATAGGGCTGTTTTCTGGGACCTGCACCTGGTAGAGCTGCTGAGCAAATTCAGGGGCGTTGTCATTTATGTCCAGGACTATGATGAGGACCTGGGAAGTCCCGGTCTTGGGCGGTGACCCACCATCCATCGCTGTGAGGGTTAATCTGAGCTCGGGCTGCTCCTCACGGTCCAGCTCTTGGTCCAGCACCAGCTCCGGGTATTTTCTGCCATCGCTGTGATTTCGAGTAAAAAGGTGGAAATGGAAGTTGGAGCTAATTGTGTAGTTCTGTACTGTATTACTACCAACGTCTAAATCTTGAGCTATTTTCAAAGGATATGCAGACCCTGGATGGCTGCTTTCTGATATTTTCAGGAGGATTTCATTTTCCAAGAATTCTGGGGCATGGTCATTTACATCTTGAATCTGTAATTCACCTTGAATAAACTGCACCGGGTTTTTCAGTAACACCTGGAAATGCAGTATACATGGATCCGTGTCACCGCACAAATCTTCTCGGTCCAGTTTTTCTTTTAGTATCAAATTCCCACTCTTCTGCTCGATCTGCAAATGCTGTTTATTCCCTTTGAAAAGAATCCGGGCGCCCCGAGAAACCAGCTCCCCTAAGCCCAACCCCAGATCTTTTGCTAGGTTGGCTACAAATGAGCCGCTGTCCCTCTCTTCTAGAACTGAATACTTAATGATCTGACCGCCCGCCTCCCACAATAATAATAGAATAATAATAGCGGTCACTTGCCTTTTCTGAGTCATTTTGGGTAGCGGTGTCTCCATCGTTCCTGAGTGCAAAAGATGCAGTATTTAATCATAAAGTAATTGTTTTGCACCAGATCTGCTATCTTGGTTCGGTAATTTTGAGTTACTTCTTGTCATGGACTGACAAGGGGATAGCTGCCTCTCTGAAACCTATCCCCAGCTGTGTAAATATTTCCTTTGTGAGCTACCAGAAACAGATCGGCTTTTATGGAGTCTAGGACTCTGCAGACTGTTTTTTTTTTCACTCTCTTAGCCTGCAGCGCCACCAAGCGTTCTTCTTTACAACTTCAGGGAGTTTTCATTTCAAAGCATGATATAATACCAAAATTGCAGTGAACACACTGTGGGTCATAAAATGTTATTAATTCCTTTCCTCCGCCCCTGTAATGCAGTCTTGTCCAGGTAGGTAACAGTAGTTTTGAGAGAAAAATAAGTTATTTATCTAAATCTACATTCATTTTCCCTTTAAAGGTACAAGTTTGGTATGCAAAACTCAGCTCAAGACAAATTTATTTTTCATTTAATAAGTATTTCTCTGTGCAGGAATTATTAAAGCTTCTCGGGATAAAACTGTAAATTAAGCACAAAAATTCTTGCTCTTGCGAAGCTTACATTCTATTACAAAGTTACTAATTTGTTCTATGGTGTTAGAAGAAGTTATACATTTTAAAATCCAGTTTTTACTCCCCCCAAAATTGCAGTGTGCCTGGAACTTCTGGGAAAATGTGACTTTTCAGTCTCTGGGATACACAGACTTTGGACCTTTTTTTCCTTCATAAGTTCACTGTGTACATAGCCCAGTGAGAGGAAATGACTATTTGTTTTATTAGAAACCAATTGTAAGTTCTCAACTCAGGCAATGTCTTTCTGCAAACAAGAAGAAGGCAATAAAGCCAAGGAACTCAAAGTATATCTTTCTAGGGAAAGGTTTTGACCTGTCAGCATTAAATAGGGCCCACACCCCTGTATGTTTTATACCCTCTGGGACTATGCAGATGGGTATACTGAAAAAATCCACTATACCAACTAAAGTCATGTGGTTGGAGTGAGAACAGTAGAAGCAGCAACTCCCCCAGAGAAGAATGGAGGAGGAGAGGGTAAATATCTGGTGTAAGTTTCCCCTACACTCACTAATTGGTAATCATCTATGACAAAAGAGCCATGATAGTTCACTTATCTGAACACAGAACACAGCCAAATATAATTTAGTTAAGCCCAGTTGCATTAAGAATAAAAAGAAAATACTCATTTGTCACTCTAGAATAAATTGCCTGACTTTGATGGGAAGTTGAAAAGAGGGACTTCTCATAATATACTACAAACATAACCAAACCAAATATGGGTTAAATTGTGAAAGTAAATTATTTTGTGGCTAACAAAGGTAAATGGTGCATATACATCAGCGAAAGAGAAAAATCTGACTAGTAACCTGCTACTAGTAACTAACTTAGGTCTTGGGAGGGAACACACCTATAGAAGCTTGAGAAATAGGCACAGGAGCTTGAAAAAATATAATCTGGATTTTCCTAAAAATACTTTTGAACTTTCAAATTGTTAGACAAAGACAAGGAGATGAAATGTACTCTGAAGCACTTTATATTCTGTAATAGAGTTTAGGGTGAATGAAGGTGTTTTCTGTTTAGAAGGCAAATAAAAGGGTGATATTTAATAACTTTATTTACTGGCAAGGATGCTATATTGTAGTGAGAATATTAGGATTACTTATTCCTTGAAGGTTATTTTAAAAATTCATGATTGGACTGTTAATAACAGTCCAATACAACAGTTAATAACTGTTAATAGCAAATATTTATTAAGCATTAATAATTGTTTTTTAAATTATCATCATATACTTACATGAAATTCAAAAACTGTAATTTAATGTGTTGACACTTTCCTGAAGTCTGTATTGATAGAAAATGTGTATGTACTATTGTGATATATTGAAATGCACATAAATGTGACTAGCTATTTAGTATTTAGCCATCTTTAGTATCTGTTTTTAGTTTTTCACACTATAGGAGTTACCCCAAAAGGAGACTTACATTGGTGGGTTAAAAAACTATCAAACATATTTTAAACATGTCCCTACATGTCACTTGTGATGTCAGCTGTCACTACTAGTTAGAGATGCAATCTTGAGGACTTTGGAATATAAAATTTATAAAAAGGATAGATGATTAAAATGTTTTAAAATTATGCAAATAAAATTTTAGTGTTCCCTGGTGGCTCTGTGGTAAAGAATCTGCCTGTTAATGCAGGAGACTCAAGTTTGATTCCCGGGTCAGGAAGATTCCTTGAGAAAGAAATGGCAACCCACTCCAGTATTCTTGCCTGGTAAATCCCATGGACAGAGGAGCCTGGTGGGCTACCGTCCATGGGTTGCAAGGAGTCAGACATGACTTAGCAGCTAAACAGTAAAATAAAATTTTACTTTTCATTCAGATTGTCAATATAGTGGAGACTAATATTTAAATGCTTTTGAACTGTGGTGTTGGAGAAGACTCTTGAGAGTCCCTTGGAGTGCAAGAAGATCCAACCAGTCCATTCTAAAGATCAGTCCTGGGTGTTCATTGGAAGGACTGACGCTAAAGCTTAAACTCCAATACTTTGGCCACCTCATGAGAAGAGTTGGCTCACTGGAAAAGACTGATGCTGGGAGGGATTAGGGGCAGGAGAAGAAGGGGATGACAGAGGATGAGATGGCTGGATGGCATCACCGACTCGATGGACATGAGTTTGAGTAAACTCCGGGAGTTGGTGACGGACAGGGAGGCCTGGTGTGCTGTGATTCATGGGGTCGCAAAGAGTCGGACACGACTGATCGACTGAACTGAACTAAACTGAACTGAATATTTAAAAAACCATAAAGTTAACGCATGAAAAATACAGTGAATACCCAGTGTCTGACTCTTTAAAATTTCACAATGAGGAGCAGTAGTAAAACAATCGTGAAACGGACCATCAATAATATGCATCGATAACATGTATCTTTAAGTTAAAATAGATTACCAAACTTATTAAGTAGGGCTTAATAACAGAATAATCCAATACTTAATTGAATAGGAAACTACTCCGAACGGTGGAGTTTTCCTTGATTTCCCTCACAGTGCCCTGGAGAGGGAAGGTGGGGAGAATTGGCTTCAGACACTTGAATTCCCCAGTCCCAGTACTTCCCGTCAGACCCACCTCGTACTGGTAGCTCTGGGACAGGGTCCCCATGCCGCTGACGTCCACCAGGTGGCCCGGGAAGTGGCCCTCGGCCACCGGGCAGCGACCCGCCGAGGCCGCCCCGCCCCTCCTGCACAGCCGCACCGCCACGAACACCAGCACCGAGAAGAGGAAGAGCGACGACACCGACGCCAAGGCCACCACCAGGTAGACGGTGAGCGGGTCGGCGGGCACTGCGGCCGCCGCTTCCGCTTCCGGGGCCGGCAGGTAGGGCTGCGAGAAGCCGTCCACCAGCAGCACGTGCAGCGTGACGCTGGCCGACAGCGGCGGCTCGCCGTTGTCCTTGACCAGCACCACCAGCCGCTGCTTGGGCGCGTCGCGCTCGCTCAGCAGCCGCGCCGTGCGCACCTCGCCGTTGTGCGCCCACACGCCGAACAGCCCGGGCTCCGTGGCCTTGAGCAGCTGGTACGACAGCCAGGCGTTCTGGCCCGCGTCGCCGTCCACCGCCACCACCTTGGTCACCAGGTAGCCCGGCTCGGCCGCCCTGGGCACCAGCTCGGTGCAGGGCGCCGAGGCGTTCTGCAGCGGGTAGAGCACGAAGGGCGTGTTGTCGTTGGCGTCCGCCACGAGCACGCGCACCAGCGCCTGGCTGCTGAGCGCAGGCGAGCCGCGGTCGGTGGCGCCCACGTGGAACTCGAAGGCTCTTAGGGCCTCGTAGTCCAGGGACGTGAGGGCGAAGAGGTGGCCGTTGTCGGGGTTGATGGACACGAGGGAGGCGAGGGGCACGAGCGGGTCGGGGGGCGGCAGCAGCGAGTAGGTGACCTGGGCGTTGGCGCCCGCGTCTGTGTCTGTGGCGCTGACGCTGCCGATGTGCAGGGCGGGGCTGTTGTTCTCGCGGACCCACAGGGTGTAGGAGGTCTGGGTGAAAGCGGGGGCGTTGTCGTTGACGTCGGACACCAGCACTGTTATGTTGTGCTCGGTTTTCAGTCTTGGGGTTCCCATGTCAGTGACCGTGATGGTGATGTTGTACCCGGCTCTTTCCTCTCTGTCTAGCGGTCTCTCTGTCACCAGACTGTAAAAGTTTTTGAACGTAGGTTTCAAGAGAAAGGGGAGATCATTCTGAATGGTGGAAACCATCTTACCGTTTTCCCCGGAATCTGGATCAGAAACACTGAAAACAGCTACCACAGTCTCTGGGGAGTTTTCTGGGACAGAGCTGATGAGTCTCGACATAGTCAGTTCGGGGGCGTTGTCGTTCACATCCACCACCTCTATAGCTACAGTGCATTTTCCTGAAAGGCCCCCGCCGTCTGTGGCTGCAATCTCCACGTTATAAAACCGAGTTGCCTCGAAATCCAATGCCCTTTTCAGACTAATTTCTCCTGTTATTTCGTCTATTACAAATGGTTGAGTAACTTCATCTCCTTGGAATAGAGCATAGGCTACTTTCCCATATGTTCCTGCATCTAAATCTCGGGCAGAGACAGCGACAACTAAGGAGTTTAGGGGGCTGTTCTCTGGAATCTGGACCTCATAGACGGACTGTAAAAATTCTGGGGCATTGTCATTAATGTCCACGACTTCGATGCGGACTGTAGTGGTCCCAGACCTGGGCGGAGCCCCCCCATCCAGCGCGGTGAGGGTTAAACTGAGCTCAGGCTGTTTCTCCCGATCCAGTGCTTTGTCCAGCACCAGCTCTGGGTATTTTCTGCCATCTCCACGATGATGAGTGACAACATGAAAATGGGAGTTGGGGCTGATTGTGTAGTTTTGAACCGTGTTGTTACCTATGTCAAAGTCCTGAGCTATTTTCAAAGGAAACACAGTCCCTGTCTGGACGCTCTCGGGGATTTTTAGGAGCATTTCTCTCTCTAGGAACTCTGGGGAATGGTCATTTATATCTGTGAGCTGTAGATCAGCTTGAATAATCTGTACCGGGTTTTCCAGTAATAGTTGGAAATGCAGTATACAGGGATCTGTTGCCCGGCACAACACTTCCCGGTCTAGTTTTTCATATAGAAGTAAATTCCCGGTCGTTATATCCAGCTGCAAGAGCTGTTTGTTTCCTTTGTAATGGATTCGCGCGCCCCGCGTGGCTAGTTCCCCCACCCTGAGATCCAGGTCTTTTGCCAGGTTGGCCACAAGAGACCCACTTTCTGTTTCTTCTGGCATGGAATACCTAATTTCTTCAGAGCCAGTCTCCCACAAAAACAACAATATAGCAAGAAAGATAACTTGCCTTTTTTGTAGCGTTTTTGCTGGCGCAGTCTCCATTGTCCAGATCCGGTGCAAGAAGGTAATTTCTTCAACTCGATATACAACCAATCCAGATGAGTTCGTTAAATAAAATGGAATTTGATCTGATTGACTTGCACTAGGACGATGCCCTTCTCAGAGATCTCTGCCCCTACATCCTATGTAAATTGCTTCCTTCTTTTAGAAAGCACTCGGGGTTGTGATTCCCACTTTAACAGCTTCTGGGACAGTCACAGATCCCTTCATTCATACTCCTAGCTTGCAGCGCCACCAGGCGTCATTATTTACTATTGCATATAGTATTGGCCATTTCATTCCAAGCTTTAACTTGGTATGTATCAGTTTCCTTTTAAGTCAGAAATGCTCCCGATTGATTCTGTATTTCCAGTTTTTAGTTACTGGAAGTTCTGAATAAGCATTTGCTAAGTTAACTTCCAGTTAAAGAATACTTTTCAGAACAAACTAAAATGATGTATCAGTATTCCTCATAAAACACCTTTTGAGTACTCAAACTTTCTCTTGTGGGATTCTTATTTGATTATATTCAAGAAATTAGTAATAATGGTAAGCTTACAATTTTTCAAAATGGTTTTATTTTAAATATACATCAGAAAAGGGAAAAAATCATGTGTGTACAACTCAATAACTTTTCAGGAAGTGAACACACTGGTAAGCAGAACCTAAATTAAAACTAAAATGTTACCAAAACCCTAGAAGCCCTCTCCTGTCATTATCTGGTCACTAAAGGTAAAACTCTTCTGATTTCTATTATTATAGTGTGGGGTGGTTTTTTTTTCTGTTCTTGTTTTTAAGCTTTCACACAAATGGAGTTATACAATATTACTCATATGTTTGTAAAGTCCACCCCTTCTATACTGTTCTAACTTATCTCATTGCTTTGTGTTACTCTATTGTACAATGATTTGTTTTTCTATTCTCCAGTGGATGGACATTGGTATTTTCCAGTTAAGGAATATTTTGAGTACTGCTGCTATCAATATTTTTGCTGTCTTTGTGTGCACTTATATTGTGAAGAGTGAGAGCTCCAGTTTCTCCAAATCCTTGTCATCATTTGATATTGTCTTTTAACCATTTTGGTCAGTGTGTGGTGATGTCATGTTGTAACTTTAATTAGGATTCCCCTGAAGATTAATTAAGTGAGTCCATTTTCACTTGTTTATTTTTATTAGAGTACATTCTTGTGAAGTACCTGTTTCTTGTCTACTGTTCTTGTTAGGGCATTTGCCTTTTTTTTTTTTCTTACGGATCTTTAGAAGTTCCTTATATATTCTGGATTTAAGTACTTTTTCAGACGTATGTATTGCAGGTATCTTCTCTGATTCTATTGCTTGCACTTTAAGTCTCAAGATATCTCTGAAGAACAAAACCTTTAAATTTTAATTTAGTCTACCTAATTTTCAATATTTTTCATTTATGGTTTGAATTTTTTTGTATTCTCTTTAATTCTTTGCATACAGCAAAGTGATGAAAATACTGCTGTGTGGTGTTTTCAAAAAGTCAATTACTTTTTACATTTATAGCTATAATTCTCATGAAATTAACTTTTTAATAGGAATGAGGTTAGGCTCAGATTATTTTTTCATAAAAATATCCAAATGTCTTTGCACCATCTACTGAAAAAAGTTCCATTCTCCACTATTTCTGAGTTGTCATTTTTTTTCATAAATCAGATGACCATAGTTATGTTCAAGGCCCCTCTTTTTTTCAATTTTTCTCCTTGTTTATCCTGCAATACCAAATTATCTTAATTTCTATACTTTGTAATAGGTTTTATTATCTGATAATTAAGTCCTTTAGTTTTATTCTTTTTTTTCAAGATTGCTTTGGTTAGTATTGTCTATTTCCATATAAATTTTAGATTCAGCTTGTCAGTTTTACAAAGAAATCTGCTAAAGTTTTTTCTAGGATTTTACTGCATCAGTAGATTGATTGAAGAGAACTGGCATATTCCCAACATTGAATCCTCCAACTGGAATGTCCCTGAATTTGACAAGTATTCTGCCAGGGGAACTGGCCTCCAATTTGCCATAGGCATATGAAGTTACTCTATCCCTGGCAGGAGCAGAAGCCTTTTGTCTGTCCTTAAATGAAGTCACTCCGTAGGGTCTGTCTCATTGCGACCCCATGGACTGTATGTAGCCTGCCAGGCTCCTCCATCCATGGGATTTTCCAGGCAAGAATACTGGAGTGGGTTGCCATTTCCTTCTCCAAGGGATCTTCTGGACCCAGGAATCAAACCTGGGTTTCCTGGCACTGTTCTTAGGCTTTTGCAAATTTCCTCAGGGCAAACTGTAGGAGTCAGTTCAGAGCTCTCTCAAGAAGTTTCCTTTTCAGGAAGCTTACTTAGACCCTTCAGTTCTTTGAATATGATCTACTGTTTCTTCAAACTAGTAATTTCTGAATTTTAACCAAGCTTTATAGTTGTTTGAAAGTGAAAGAAGAAAAAAAAAGTTGTTTTCTGCTGTTAAATAATCCTTCTAACTTGAAACAGAATACAACCAAATATATGCAAAACTTAAAATCTGAGACTACTTAAAATCTGTATTCTGTAACTTTTGGCCATAAGGAAGAGGAGTTCTGAAAGTGATGTGGGCCACGTTGACTTAAGTAGAATTTATGTCTGAAAGTGATGTGGGCCATGTTGACTTAAGTAGAATTTATGTCACTAAAACAACACACTGTGTGTGCTAGGTCACTTCAGTCATGTCAGACTTTTTGCGACCCTGTGCACTGTAGCCCACCAGGCTCCTCTGTCCATGGGATTCTCCAGGCAAGAATACTGGAGTGGGTTGCCATTCCCTTCTCCAGGGGATCTTCATGATCCAGGGATTGAACTTGCATCTTCTGCATTGGCAGGTGAATCTTTACCACTATTGCCACCTTGGAAGCCCTAAACACACTTTATGCTGTGCCTAAAAAATGATGAAAGAGGAAATGTTAAAAATGAACATATATAATACATTTGAGAAAGTGATTGAAATGGGTATTATTATCCAGATATTTGGCTCCTTTTTATTTTATTTTATTTTGCAACAATAGAAATGGCCTGTTTTTCATGATGTATTCATTTTGTGGAAGTTACCTGGATATTTACTACTAAATTCTAATTGAATTTTAAAGTGTTGATGAGGTCTACACCAAAGTCTGCTAGTGATCTCCAGCTAGTAAGTAATGATCCATACTTTATGAATACACACAGTAATTTATAAATTAATACACTCCTTTATAAATTAATACACAAAGTAATTTTAAAAACATATATAAAGTTAATAAAGGTGGGTTCTCAGTGTTTATTTGCTTAGACTCATTTAGGTAATTATACAAATTTGACTTTCCTGGCATAAACAAAAACATGAACTTTTTTCATAATGTTGAGATATAGTGGTGAGATATAGAGGTGAAATAGATATAGTGGTGAAAACTTCAATCAGATTTCTTGTCATCATACATTAAACTATTTCATTTAAATATCTAACAGTAAATGGAGGCATCATTAAAGTTAAATACAATATTTATGTCATTTGTTTAATTGTGTTCTTATCACTTTCTAATTTCAAGTATTAGATTGGATGAAGGTAAAAAGGTATGTTCAATGATAACTTTAAGTAGTTTTCATTTTTTATTTCATTACATCCTTAGAAAAAATATAATTAAGGAAAGATGCAAATAATTAAATTCCTGTAGAGTGATACTTGAGACTTATAAAGCAAACTCTTTAATAGATGTAAGTGGCTTTATAGTTATATCCCTATAACTTTAGTTGGAAATAGCTTCCTTGGTTTAATGAACACAATATAAAGCAATTGCAATGCCAGGTGAGTTTATTTCTTATGTTGTCTTAAAGGAAAAAAAAAAGCTTATTTCTTAATAATGAAAGTTTAGCATAATTGAAAAAACTACTTTGCAAAATGTCTGAAAGCTACATAGAAGAACAAAAGATAACTTGGACATAAAAAATATGTCACTGTTTTGTTGATAAAGACTGTCCATGTCTGCAGAATACCAAAGTGAAAATCTATTATCACTCAATAACCAGACTAGAACAGAATAACCAAAACTCAAAAGAAATTCTTACTCTTTTGAAGGTGCAGAGAAACTTCAGGGAAACCAAGAAAAACAAATACATTAAACTACATTTGAACTTGTAGTTATAGGGCAAAAGGAAGGACAAGGCAGTATATGATGCCCTCTACCTCTTTAGTCCTTTGAAATGACTTAGGGTGTATTTAAGGTTCTGTGTTTTAAAAAATAATTTAAAAAGTAGTGACTTAGTTTTATTTAGTGAAGTAATGCCAAATTGTATCAGATTTTTCTTTTTAATTATTAGAATAATTTTTATGTTAATGTGAGTATGTAGCAATTGCAATGTGCTAGGTTAAGTAGCAGACAAATAAGAGAGAGAAATCTCTAGCGTATTGGTGCTTACAATGGGATATGGTCAAAATTGTAGTGTATTACTACTTTAATAAAGTGCATGTTTATGTACAGTTTTGGAGAAACAAGTATGCTAAGATATGCTCATGGCTATTCAGGGGCCATAGCTTTGTAGAATAATCAGCAAGAACGGTCTAGGTAGGTACAAAGAATTTCAAACACTAGCTTGCAAATAGAAAGCTGTATGATAAGGAAAAGCACCAAAAATATACAGAAATGCATGATTACACAGGAGCTTTAAAATGTTTCATTGAAAAGACATAAACTAAGAAGTTGATTTAAATATTAATAGAATTTCTTTTTATACTAGAGTAATTTTTAGTTATGGAAAGATTAATCATCAAGAGAAGGTCAAATATGGAGAAAATACATATTCAATATCCAGTACAACTAAAAATGCTAAATCTAGCACAGAAACATGCATATATATATATATATATGTATGTATATTTGTGTGTGTTAATCACTCAGTCGTGTCCGACTCTTTATGATCCCATGAACTGTAGCCTGCCGGGTTCCTCTGTCCATGGAATTCTCCAGGCCAGAATACAGGAGTGGGTTGTCATTTCCTTCCCCAGGGGATCTTCACGACCCAGGGATCGAACCTGGATCTCCAACATTGCGGGCAGATTCTTTACCACTGAGCCACCAGGGAAGCCCTATATATATATTTGTACAACAGTACAACTTCTTAAGAGAAAGGTATTGCAATGGGAATTAGGTTTGCCAAAATTAAGGAGAGGCTCACTTAACCAAATATGACATTTAACTGAATACAAAGCTATTTCTACAACTGGGGCTTTCTTTGATTTCTCTCTCAGTGTCCTGAACCAAGAGGTTAGGGAATATCGGCTTCAGGAATTTGAACTCACCAGGTCTATGGTCTCCCGTCAGACACACCTCGTACTGGTAGCTCCGGGACAGGGTCCCCATGCCGCTGACGTCCACCAGGTGACCTGGGAAGTGGCCCTCGGCCACCGGGCAGCGACCCGCCGAGGCCGCCCCGCCCCTCCTGCACAGCCGCACCGCCACGAACACCAGCACCGAGAAGAGGAAGAGCGACGACACCGACGCCAAGGCCACCACCAGGTAGACGGTGAGCGGGTCGGCCGGCGCCGCGGCCGCCGCTTCCGCTTCCGGGGCCGGCAGGTAGGGCTGCGAGAAGCCGTCCACCAGCAGCACGTGCAGCGTGACGCTGGCTGACAGCGGCGGTTCGCCGTTGTCCTTGACCAGCACTACCAGCCGCTGCTTGGGCGCGTCGCGCTCGCTCAGCAGCCGCGCCGTGCGCACCTCGCCGTTGTGCGCCCACACGCCGAACAGCCCGGGCTCCGTGGCCTTGAGCAGCTGGTACGACAGCCAGGAGTTCTGGCCCCCGTCGCCGTCCACCGCCACCACCTTGGTCACCAGGTAGCCCGGCTCGGCCGCCCTGGGCACCAGCTCGGTGCAGGGCGCCGAGGCGTTCTGCAGCGGGTAGAGCACGAAGGGCGCGTTGTCGTTGGCGTCCGCCACGAGCACGCGCACCAGCGCCTGGCTGCTGAGCGCGGGCGAGCCGCGGTCGGTGGCGCCCACGTGGAACTCGAAGGCTCTTAGGGCCTCGTAGTCCAGGGACGTGAGGGCGAAGAGGTGGCCGTTGTCGGGGTTGATGGACACGAGGGAGGCGAGGGGCACGAGCGGGTCGGGGGGCGGCAGCAGCGAGTAGGTGACCTGGGCGTTGGCGCCCGCGTCTGTGTCTGTGGCGCTGACGCTGCCGATGTGCAGGGCGGGGCTGTTGTTCTCGCGGACCCACAGGGTGTAGGAGGTCTGGGTGAAGGCGGGGGCGTTGTCGTTGACGTCGGACACCAGCACTGTTATGTTGTGCTCGGTTTTCAGTCTTGGGGTTCCCATGTCAGTGACCGTGATAGTGATGTTGTACTCGGCTCTTTCCTCTCGGTCCAGTGCCCCTTCTGTTACCAATGTGTAGAAATTCTCAACGGATGGTCTTAAAACAAAGGGGAGATTGTCATGTATAGAACAGATAACCTGTTGGTTATGTCCAGAATCAGCATCTGATACACTGAAAACTGCCACTAGGATCTCTGGCAGGTTTTCAGGGATGGGGCTAGTCAGTGAGGACATAGTCAATTGGGGAGCATTGTCATTCACATCCAGGACCTTGATGACTACAGAGCATTTTCCTGATAGTCCCCCACCGTCTGTAGCCTCGATATCCACCTGATATGATTGAAATTCTTCAAAATCCAATTTCTTTTTTAGTCGAATTTCTCCTGTATTTGCGTTAATTTCGAAAGGGTCGTTAACGTCATCGACTTGAAATAGGGCGTAAGATACCTCTCCAAATGATCCTGCATCTAAATCTCTCGCTGAGACAGTGATAACCAGAGAGCCCAGGGAGCTATTTTCAGGGACTTGTGCCTCATAGAACTCCTGAGCAAACTCGGGGGCGTTGTCATTGCTATCCAAGACCAGGATCTGAATCTCTGTGGTCCCAGACAGAGGCGGAGACCCGCCATCCAGCGCTGTGAGGGTTAGCCTGAGCTCCGGCTGCTCCTCACGATCCAATGCTTTGTCCAGTACCAGCTCCGGGGACTTCCTCCCGTCCTTGCGGTTTCTAGTGAGAATGTGGAAGTGAGGGTTGGAGCTGATTATGTAGCTCTGAAGGCCGTTGCTACCAGCATCTAAATCTTGTGCCATTTTCAAAGGAAATACCTTACCTGGTATAGTAATTTCTGATATTTTTAGTTGCATTTCTCTAGCAGGGAACTCTGGAGCGTGGTCATTTACATCTCTAATTACCAAGGCAGCCTGAAATAACTGAAAGGGATTTTCCAGTAACACTTGGAAGGGTAGCACGCAGGGCTCAGTGGAGCCGCACAGCTCCTCCCGGTCCAGTTTATCATTCAGCAGCAAATCACAGGTGCCTGGATCAAGCCGCAAATGCTGTCTATTCCCCTTAAAAACAACTCGGGCGCCCCGGGCAGCCAGCTCTCCCATCCTGAGTCCCAGGTCTTTTGTCAGGTTGGCCACAAACGTGCCACTTTCTGTCTCTTCCAGTACAGAGTACCGAATTGTTTCTGAACCTGCCTCCCACGAAAGAATCAATGTAATGAAGATCATCACTTGCCTTTTCTTCTGATGTAGTTTCCTTTGCACCATTTCCATTGTTATGTCTGGTTCCAGAAGAAAAATCTTTTTCCAATCCCAATCACTACGTCCACTGTTGACCCTTCAAAATGTCTGCTCCGGAATTTCAAATTCGTTCCTATAACTTGTCTGGCAGCGAATGCTCCCTGAACACTTCTGTCTTAGCTTAACCTGTAAATGAGCTCTATATTTTTCTCTTGGGCTTCTCTGAAATGGAGTCCACCGAGTCTGCAGAGCTTATATCCACTCTTAGCCTGCACTGCCACCATGCGTTGAAATGAGTAACTTCGTGGGGGTGCTGCAGGTCAACACCACATCCAAAATGTAAACATTATAAACGTTTTAAGGAAAACGCTGAGTTTCTCAGACTGCAGTGAGTGAACCACATGCATAAAGACTTATCTGGGAGTCTTGTTTTTTTTTTTTTTTTCTTTTTCAGAACTTGAATTTTCTAGCCTTCTGGCTGTACTAACTAATCTGTAAGTCAGTCTTTCTCTTTAAGAATTCTGATACATACTAACACATTTAAGAGTCATTCCCTCAGGTAATATAAACTTCCTATAACCAACTTTCATTCATTGGTTCAGTTCAGTTCAGTTGCTCAGTCATGTCCCACTCTTTGCAGTTTATCTCTGAGGAGCAGTGTAATTTCTGAATCTGAGAAGTATACTATTTAATTGTCCCACGGACACTCTATACAAAAGTAAAAGTTGGTTAGCAAGATCAATCTTAAACACTTATTTCTCTAAACTTTATGACTAATAAAATGGAATGAACAACATACTTACCGTTGTTTTGTGGTCACACCTGCACAATAAAGGGAACAATTAGGCTATTAGGAAAATTGAGGCCAAGAAATAGGTATTATAGAAGTATCAAATCAAATTATTTAAAAGAGGGGCCAGGAATAATCCGGTATGTATCGTAAGTAAGCATTTTAGGAATCCATTTCATTTTTGTATTGGTAGAAATGGCCATGATTTTATTAGGGTTGTTCATTTTATTGTAACTTTTTGGTCAAATTTCCCTGCTGTGTGTATTAATTAATCAAAGTCCAAATGTATTACCCTGTAATGGGCATAATGCAATGTAGAAAACGAACATTCAAGAATCACCTCTGCCATTCTTTCACAATAAGGATAACACTTGGTCCTATAAATACAGACCAAATAACGTAGTGTGAAAGGTGGATTATATTTGAGTGGATACCCTGAAATTCAGTGATAGTTCATTATGACTATGTTCATTCCTATCTCACCAATTTCTGCTCAGATAAACTGGGAAATATATCTCTAAATTTCCTGAGAATGCAATAAATGGGTCAGTGCATATCTAAGCATACAAAAATACCAAACATAATTTACTTCAGAATGATTTTGTATTTGTGGAGAGGTGAAATGATTTGAATTCAAGCAAAATTCACTTCAGGTAAGGAGTGAATGATGGAAGGTTAAAAATGAGGATATTTTTCAAAATACTTCAACTCTAGCTAAAATAAAGCTAAATAAAATCTAAATTCTGAGCTGATGAAATCATTTTATAGTTGAAAAGCAACTCTATATACCCAGAAGGATAAAATTAAAATCACTGTCACCAGCCTCCATTGTTCACTTGGTAAATGTTGCTGAAAACAGACTCCCCTGAGGATATGAATAATGAGATACACTGATAAAGTAAAACCAACAATCAGAAACATCTTGGATGGGTTTAGCTTCTTCTCTGTAACAAAATTATTTGTAGCTCAGTCCTAAATGCTTCCTCTTTTCAGTGGACATTCTGAGTTCTGATTCCAACTTAATGCCGTCTCTGGCATCCACAGTTCTTTATTCACTGTCTTTGCCTGAAGGCATCCTCAAATACAGCTTATTAAATTATTTTCATTTTAAAACATTTCATTTATTAGTAGTACAGTATGTATAAAAATCAAGTTAGATCATTGAAGTGTCTCTGAGAACATTGGTTGCTATAGAAAGAAGGTAATGTCTTAATGTAACCCAAAGAGAGGTCAGTTGGGTATGTGAAGAAACTCCCTTTTTGGAAAGTGGATTGTGTTAGATTCCTTCAGGAAAATGCTTCTCAGTTGCTCAGATTTGCTAAAGTAGAGTTGAATTGACTTTGCTTTTATAAACCCATCTCACAAGGACTATTCATTTAAAAATTTTTTATTATGCACAAAGTTCAACATATGCAAAGTAAACAGCATAAACTTCCATGTACACACCTCCCAACTTCACAACATTCTGTCTTGTTTCATCTATACCTTTTCCTCCATTTTATGCCTCCCAGTCAATGTTCAGTTTTGCATAGTTCTTTTCTTAAGGTGATGTTTACACAAATTGAAAGGCACCAATCTTAACTGTAGCATTTTTAACAAATGGATCCATCTGTGTAACCCACATCTCTCTCAAAATAAAGAACATTTCTGTGATCCACTGGGAACTATTAATTATATCAGTATTTTTCAGATTAATTTTAATAACTAGATGGCACAATCTTGGTCTCCTCTGGACAGGGGAAGCTAAACAATGTAAAAAATCACCATGTGCCATGCTCTTTTTGCTCATGCGTGCTACTTGGAAGTTACCTTTCAAGATTAATTTAGCTGGATTATTACCAGTGAATTGAAATAATAATTTAACTGATGAAACATTGTCAAGTATGTTAATTTTATTTAGTTAACTTATAACCATTGCATTGCTGATTTCCATTTATATGCCACACATTTGTCTTTCTTTCATTCTGTTACAAAATTTAAAAAGTCTTCAAGTTTATTAAAAATGAAAGATAAAGACTAAGCTTCAAGGATGAATTGAAACTCTTGGAAATATTTCTAAATTTAGTTACATGTAAGGAAAACACAGTATTCAGGGAAAATATAGAGATGATATATAAGCCAATAACTTAGGGAAACCTTTCATCTGATGGGATGGGATACCTGCTGCAGAAAAGTTTGAGAATATAAACAATTTGATGCTAAACGCATTTGAAAACTGAAATCATTGAAAAAAGTTTTTTGCCAGCATTGCTATATATTTGCCAATTTTATCAATTTTATTAAAAAACAGCTCATTTCACTAATTTTATTTTTGTTTTGAATTTCATGTATTTTTTAATATATATATATATTCCTACCTCCTGCTTGCTGTGGGTTTATTTTCCCCTTCTTTTCCTGCATGCTTGAGGTAGGAGCTTAGATGATTGAGACTTTTCCTCTGTTCTAATATATGCATTTTGTGCTATAAAATTCCCTCTCTGCACCACTTTAACTATGTCTTATAAATTTTGATACATTGTTTTTACATTTCCAGTTCACTTCAATATATTTGAAAAATTTCCCTTGTGACTTTGTCATCAACCCATGGATTAATTAGAAGTGTACTGTTTAGTCTCCAAGTGTTTGAAGATTTTCCTGTTATTTTTAGTTTGATTCCATTGTAGTTGGAGAACCCATGCTGTATGATTTCAGTTTTAAAAACTGGTTGAGTTTGTATTAGGCTTATTTATGTGCTCTGTGTTGTATATGATCTCTGAGCATTTGAAAAGAATGTATATTCTGGAATTGTTGGGTGTTCTATAAATATGTTGGTTGTTGGTTGAACTCTTCTATACTCTCGTTGATTTTCTGTCTAGTTGTTCCATGAGTTGAAATAGGGTTCAAAGAGGGTGTTTAAATCTCTAAGTTTAATTGTGGATCTATTTCTCCTTGCAGTTCTGTCAGTTTTTGCTTAACATATTATTCATCTCTGTTGTTTGATATGTATATATTTAGGATTGTCTTTATCATTATATAATGTTCTACTTTCTCTGGTCATTTTCCTTGCATATTTTTCTTTTTACTTTCAATCTGCCTGTGTCATTATATCTGGAGTGAAGTTTCCTATAGCTAGCATATGGTTGGTCCATTTTTGAAAACCCATTCTGGTCATCTGTTTTAATTGGTGTGTTCAAAATATTTACATTTAATGTAATTACTGATATATTAAAGCTTAATTCTATAGTTTTTTTTTTGTTGTTTTCTATTTGTCTGTCTTTTCTGTCTCCATTTTAGTTTTCCTGCCTTCCTGTGGGTTATTAGAACAGTTTTTAGAGTTCTACTTTATCTATAGTGGGTTTTAGTGTGTCCTTTTGTATAGCTTTTATAGTAGTTGGCCCACACATAACTTGTTAGGGTTTGAAGTGAAATGAAGTCGCTCAGTTGTGTCCGACTCTTTGCGACCCCATGGACTGTAGCCTACCATACTCCTCTGTCCATGCGATTTTCGAGGCAAGAATACTGGAGTGGGTTGCCATTTCCTTCAGGGTTTACTGGTTGTCATTTTGCATATGCAAGGGTGGAAAACTTAAGTACCGTTACATACCTTTACCCTTCCCCATTTATAATTGTCTTAAATATTTCCTCTATAGAAATTTTGAACATAGACAGTGTTATAATTTTGGATTCAACCATCAAACATAATTTAGAAAACTAAACTCTAAAGAGAAGGAAAATCTATGGTGTTTACACATATTTTTGTTTACTATGTTCATTCTTTCCTGATGTTCCAAGATTCCTTTTATTATTGATTCCTTTCTGTTTGGAGAGCTCCCTTTAGCCATGTTTAAAAGAGTAGGCCTTATGGCAACAAATTTTCTTCCAGGAGGGTATTTTCACTGCATGTAGAATTCTGGGTTAATTGTTCATCAGTTGGAAAATACTGTGCCATTTTCTTCTGACTTCCATGGTTTCTGATGAGAAATCAACTCTTATTCAGATTGTCATTGCTCTATGTGTAATGTGTCATTTATCTGTCACTGCTTTTCAGACTTTTTCCTTCTGTTCAGTTTTCAGAAATTTGACTATATCTTTTCAGTATATTTTTTTGTTTATCTTGTTTTGGATTTGTTTGGCTTTCTAAATCTCTGGATCTCTATCTTTTGCCAAATTTGGAAGGTCTTCTCTCCTTCTGGGATTCCAATGACACAAATGTTAGATCTCTTGTTATTGTCCAACAGGTCTCTGAGGCTCTGTTAAATTTTTAGTCTGTTTTTTCTCTTTTGCTAAAATTGGGTAAATGCTTTGTTGTTATCTTCTAGTTCATTGACTCTTTATCTTCCTGTTGTTAAGCTTGTCCACCAAGTTCTTCAATAATTGTATTTTTAATCTCTAAAATTTTCATTGGTAGTTCTTTACATCTTTTATTTCCTTGTTACAATTTTATGTTTCTTTTCTGAGAATATTTTTTCTTTTATTTCAAGCATGTTTAATATTGCTTATTGAGGCGTTTTTCATCGTCAATTTAAAAATCTTTGTCAGATATCTCCAACATCTCTTTCATCTCAGTGTTGGCATCTTTTAATAGTCTATTTTACTTAGTTTGATATCATTCCAGTTCTTGCTATGACCCGGGTAGCACCTTCCTATATGTGCCTGTACCCAAAAGGAACTCTTGCCCAAGTGCATGAGGAGATATATTCTAGAATGCTTATATCAGTATTGTTATGATAACCAAATTCCTGGAGCAACCCAAAAATCTACAATAAAATGAATTTAAAGGTGAGGGTGTATTTATTTAATGGGATACTGCAGAGCGGTGTAATTGAATGAACTGCATTTAACACTGATGAGTTCAATACCATAATGACTGAGAAAAGCAAGCCCACAGATGTCCATACTATGTCAATCCATTTATATAAATTGCAAAGACAGACAAGATCAAACAATGTATTATTTAGCAATATATGCATTTCCAATACAACTACAAAGAATAACGAGTAATTAATAAAAATTCAGGATAGTGGTTGATTTTAATGCAAGTGGAAGATGTTATGGTGGAGGCACACAAGGATTTCCAACGTCTTGGCATTGTTCTAATTCTTAAGTAGATGATGAACATTTTATTATTTTTAAATTGCACATATACATTGTGTACACTTTTTGGAATGTTTAATGGATTTCAAAATTTAAAAAGTAAAGACAAAAAAGCGATATCTTTGGGGTCAGGCTGCCTGGAGTCAAATCCTGATTCCACTACTTATTAGCTAGGTAGCCTTGGGCAAGTTACTTTAACTCTGTTCCGTTTGTTCATCTCTAAACTTGGCTTACCAGTTGTACCATTATTTAAACGAGTAAATGAGATATGTGTACAGAATTTAGAAAACAGTAAAGTACATAGATAGTATGTAATATGAAAAATATATGTAACATATAATTTTAATAATTAGCCTTCCTCTGCACAGAATCAGACACGACTGAAGAGACTTAGCAGCAGCAGCAGCAGTCTTCCTCCAGACCTTCTTTCAAAAAAAAAGTCTCATTTCTTAAGAAATAAAAAGGAATTTTTTTGGAGAACACTAGAACATTTTGGTAAAGAACAGGAATTCCAGCATAAAATTTTTGTATCCTAACACTTGCAGGGCCACATCCTGAAAAGAGTTCTTTGCCCATTCATCACAATGCTCCTTAAAGTCTGATATTTTATAAACCTGGCTCTGCACTGCCTCATGTGGAGCACCTTGTCAGAAAATCCACTCAGGACAGAAACTTGGGTGCAGACTACCTTATCATATAAAAGCTGATAAGACCTAGCAAAACAGCAATTGCTACATACCAGATACTCAAATTCTTTTTCTTACATATGAACACATCTCTCACCAGACATGAAAACCAAAATTACACAGAAACACACAAAAAAGAAATGGGAACTCCAGGAAACAGATCATTTAGGAAATAAAATTAACTTTGAAAATTCCAAGTGCTACTATGGAAAAGACACATCAGATAATAAGAAAACACCTAGGGATTTAACTACTCCATTAAAATTGAAAATTTAATAAACATACTCAAAGTGACTGAAAGATGTTAAATGAGGATATAGAGGGAAAACCAAAGATATATAGGAGAAATATAAGAAACAGAGAAATGATTTAAATTGTTCAATATCCAACAAGCTCAAGCTTCAGAAAAAATAAGCTAGGAATACAACTATTAAGGAAATAATATTAGAGATGAAATAATTTCAGATATGACAAGGCATGAATTGTTAGAAAGTGTATTGAATATATATGTATGCAATGAAGCAGAATCGAAAACTGCATTTTCAGACATGCAGAGATACAAAAAGTCTGTATTTGTGTACCTTCTCTTAAAAAGCCACTTGAGGGTATATACTGTAGCAAAGAGATGGAATTTAAAAAAAAGGAAAGGAGATTTCCTTGAACCCTACCCAAAATCACCTAACATAAGCCCAGATCCTCTAACTCCTTGGTAGGGTGCTATTATGTGCATGGATCAATGGTTCTCCATGGTGTGCAGTCTCCCTCATTGCTGCTGCTGCTCAGTCACTTCAGTCGTGTCCGACTCTGTGTGACCCCATAGACGGCAGCTCACCAGGCTCCCCAGTCCCTGGGATTCCCCAGGCAAGAATACTGGAGTGGGTTGCCATTTCCTTCTCCAACGCACGAAAGTGAAAAGTGAAAGTCGCTCAGTCGTGTCCGACCCTCAGTGATTCCATGGACTGCAGCCTACCAGGCTCCCCCATCCATGGGATTTTCCAGGCAGGAGTACTGGAGTGGGGTGCCATTGCCTTCTCCGATCTCCCTCATTATAAGTCAGTAAACCTAACTTTGTTCTAATATAATGTGTTCCTGGTGATCTTTAGCTGAAGAGCATTCATAATTTATATGGTCATTAAAGATAAAATTTTAATACTGCTTTTTAGGTTTTAAAACATCTATAAACAATACAAGGAACTCTTAACTATAGTCAAAGAGTAAAAAGTACCATTAATGCTGACTATATAGAAGTAAAAACTCATTTTTGAGAGGTTTGAAAGTGTAAGGGAGAAACAAAAGGAAAAATAAGAATTCTATTAGTTTCTTTCATACAAGAAAATAATAAATGGTTGTTAGTGGAATAATAAGTGGAGGTTTCATTTGAGCAGAGAAAATAATGAGATAACTATATGGATGAGGGAAAGTTAAAGTGTATAGGATACCAACAACAATAGAGTGAAATTGAAGTTTATGAAAAAGTTACAAGCATATTCTTAGTGAGAAGAAAGTATTTAAAAAGCTAGAAGATAAAGGTTTAAAAGTGCTTCCAGAGGGATAAAATAAAAAACAGATAATATCAGATGTTGGCAAGAATGTTGAGGAACTGGTACATCCATATGCTGCTGATAGCAGTCAGTGTAAGTGGGTACAACCACTTTGAAAAACTATTTGGAAATATTTACTAAAAGTGGACATGCACTTACTGAACGAGCAACAAATCAACCCTAGGTACACACAGAACAGAAATGCATATACGTGTTTGTTGAAGGATATGTATGAGAATGTTTATAGCAGTATTATTCAAACAGCCAAACCTTACACGAACCCAAATATCCATATACAGTAGAATGGGTTATAAATTGTGAAATATTCACAGTGGAATACTATATAGTAACAAGAATGAACAACTAAAATTAAAAATAGTATTTATGGATAAATGTCATAAACATATTGCTGAGTTAAAGACACCAGATGCAAAACAGTTCACACTCTACTATTTCATTTATATAAATTCAAAACAGGCAAAACAGCTGTAGCATTGGTTATTGAGTTATCTGTTATGTTTGAACTGGCAGGGATTTTAAAGGGTAATTTGTGTGGCACTTGGGATGCTAATAACTCATTTCTTCAAGATGCTGATATCACGTATGTTCATTTTCTGAAAATACAGTGAGCTGTATTAAGGATTTGTCCATTTTTCTGTATGTAATAATTCCATGAAAATATTCATTAAAAATTATTTTCCAGTAGGATGAGAGCTAGGGAGTGTAAACAGAAGAGTGTTGGTTTTCATAATGCTTTCTTACATATTTCTATGCATATATTCCTTTAAAAACCAAATATTATGTAAACATTTTAAATTTTTGTTATTTAGCATCAAATAAACTTTTAGAGTGTGATGAAGCAGAATGAATGTAGAGAAAACTATTTTATTGTTGCAAAAATTACGAAAAGAAAGCAAAAATTTCAGGAAAATCAACAGCATGCAAAGATTTGGAATGGCACGCTAAAACAAAAACAGCAAGAATCGAATGGAGTTTTCCAAAATTAGACAAGTTCATTGTAAAAGGGAAATCAATGCTATACCTGAATGTGAGATTTTTCTCCATGAGGTTCTCAAATTTTTCATCTGGGGAATTACAGATAAATGACAAATACCTTGCATCACGATGAGATGCCCTAATTGAATCCAGAGCTATTCCGAAAGTTGGCATTTTCCTCTATTCAACGGGAGGTTGGGGAGAATCGGCTTTAAGAATTTAAACTCATTTAATCCCGAGCATAACGTCAAGCACACCTCCTACAGATAGCTCTGGGACAGGGTCCCTCGGCCACCGGGCAGCGCCCCGCCCTTCCTGCACAGCCGCACCGCCACGAACACCAGCACCGAGAAGAGGAAGAGCGACGACACCGACGCCAAGGCCACCACCAGGTAGACGGTGAGCGGGTCGGCGGGCACTGCGGCCGCCGCTTCCGCTTCCGGGGCCGGCAGGTAGGGCTGCGAGAAGCCGTCCACCAGCAGCACGTGCAGCGTGACGCTGGCCGACAGCGGCGGCTCGCCGTTGTCCTTGACCAGCACCACCAGCCGCTGCTTGGGCGCGTCGCGCTCGCTCAGCAGCCGCGCCGTGCGCACCTCGCCGGTGTGCGCCCACACGCCGAACAGCCGGGGCTCCGTGGCCTTGAGCAGCTGGTAGGACAGCCAGGCGTTCTGGCCCGCGTCGCCGTCCACCGCCACCACCTTGGTCACCAGGTAGCCCGGCTCGGCCGCCCTGGGCACCAGCTCGGTGCAGGGCGCCGAGGCGTTCTGCAGCGGGTAGAGCACGAAGGGCGCGTTGTCGTTGGCGTCCGCCACGAGCACGCGCACCAGCGCCTGGCTGCTGAGCGCGGGCGAGCCGCGGTCGGTGGCGCCCACGTGGAACTCGAAGGCTCTTAGGGCCTCGTAGTCCAGGGACGTGAGGGCGAAGAGGTGGCCGTTGTCGGGGTTGATGGACACGAGGGAGGCGAGGGGCACGAGCGGGTCGGGGGGCGGCAGCAGCGAGTAGGTGACCTGGGCGTTGGCGTCCGCGTCTGTGTCTGTGGCGCTGACGCTGCCGATGTGCAGGGCGGGGCTGTTGTTCTCGCGGACCCACAGGGTGTAGGAGGTCTGGGTGAAGGCGGGGGCGTTGTCGTTGACGTCGGACACCAGCACGGTTATGTTGTGCTCGGTTTTCACTCTGGGGGGTTCCCGTGTCATTGACTGTGATGGTGATGTACCTGGCTCTTTCCTCTCCGTCTAGCGGTCTCTCTCACCAGAGTGTGACAGTTTTTGAACGTGGGTTTCAAGAGAAAGGGGAGATCATTCTGAATGGAGGAAATCATCTTACCGTTTTCCCCGGAATCTGGATCAGAAACACTGAAAACAGCTACCACAGTCTCTGGGGAGTTTTCTGGGATAGAGCTTCTGAGTCTCGACATGGTCAGCTTGCGGGCGTCGTCGTTCCCATCCACCACCTCTATAGCTACAGTGCATTTCCCCGAAAGCCTCCCACCATCTTTGGCTACAATCCCCACGTTATAAAATCGAGTTGCCTCGAAATCCAATGCCCTTTTCAGACCAATTTCTCCTGTTATTTCGTCTATTACAAATGGTTGAGTAACTTCATCTCTTTGGAATAGTGCATAGGCTACTTTCCCATATGTTCCTGCATCTAAATCTCGGGCAGAGACAGCGACAACTAAGGAGTTTAGGGGGCTGTTCTCTGGAACCTGGACCTCATAGACGGACTGTAAAAATTCTGGGGCATTGTCATTAATGTCCACGACTTCGATGCGGACTGTAGTGGTCCCAGACCTGGGCGGAGCCCCCCATCCAGCGCGGTGAGGGTTAAACTGAGCTCAGGCTGTTTCTCCCGATCCAGTGCTTTGTCCAGCACCAGCTCTGGGTATTTTCTGCCATCTCCACGACGAGTGACAACATGAAAATGGAAGTTAGGGCTGATTGTGTAGTTTTGAACCGTGTTACTACCTATGTCAAAGTCCTGAACTATATTCAAAGGAAACACAGTCCCTGTCTGGACGCTCTCGGGGATTTTTAGGAGCATTTCTCTCTCTAGGAACTCTGGGGAATGGTCATTTATATCTGTGCGATGAAGATCAGCTTGAATAATCTGTACCGGGTTTTCCAGTAATAGTTGGAAATGCAGTATACAAGGATTTGTCGCCCCGCACAGCACTTCCTGGTCTGGTTTTTTATGCAGCAGCAAATTCCCGGTCTTTAAATCCAGCTGCAAGAGCTGTTTGTTTCGTTTGTAATCGATGCGGGCACCCCGCGTGGCTAGTTCCCCCACCCTGAGACCCAGGTCTTTTGCCAAGTTGGCCACAAAAACCCACTTTCTGTTTCTTCTGTCATGGAATACCTAATTTCTTCAGAGCCAGCCTCCCACAAGAGGAACAATATAGCAAGAAAGAGAAGTTGCCTTTTCTGAAGCGTTTTTGCTGGTGCGGTCTCCGTAAGTCCAAACCCGGTTCAAGAAGGTGCAGTTTCTTCAACTCCCGATATACAATCAACCCAGGTGATCTGGTTAAATAAGCTTGCGTTAAATCTCTCTGACTGCCTTGCACTAGGCCAATGCCCTTTTTTGGAGTCCTCTACGCCTAGATCTTACGTAAAATGCTTCCTTCTTTTAGAAAGCACTGGGAGCTCTGATTCCCAGTTTAATGGCTTCCCAGTTAAGTTCAGTTCATTTCAGTTCAGTCACTCAGTCGTGTCCGACTCTTTGCGACCCCATGAATCGCAGCACGCCAGGCCTCCCTGTCCATCACCAACTCCCGGAGTTCAGTCAAACTCACGTCCATCGAGTCGGTGATGCCAACCAGCCATCTCATCCTCTGTCGTCCCCTTCTCCTGCCCCCAATCCCTCCCAACATGAGTCTTTTCCAATGAGTCAACTCTTCGCATCGGGTGTCCAAAGTACTGGAGTTTCAGCTTTAGCATCATTCCTTCCAAAGAACACCCAGGGCTGATCTCCTTCAGAATGGACTGGTTGAATCTCCTTGCAGTCCAAGGGACTCTCAAGAGTCTTCCCCAACACCACAGTTTAAAAGTATCAATTCTTCGGTGCTCAGCTTTCTTCACAGTCCAACTCTCACATCCATACATGAATACTGGAAAAACCATGCCTTGACTAGATGGACCTTTGTTGGCAAAGTAATGTCTCTGCTTTTCAATATGGCAATATTGAAATGCAATATGACCAACCTAGGTCATAACTTTCCTTCCAAGGAGTAAGCGTCTTTTAATTTCATGGCTTCCCAGGCAGTCACTAATCTCTCCATTCATACTTCTAAATACTATTGCATATAGTATTTGCTGTTTCATTTCATATATATGCAGTCAATATATTTGAAGTCACAGAATTGTTCCCAATTGTATCTCCAGTTCTTAGTTATTGGACGTTCTTAAAAAACATGTGCTGGGTTAACTTCAGTGAACGAATACTTTTCAGAGCAAACTAAAACCCTAGTATTCCTCAGAAAGTGCATTTTGAGCACACAAAGAAACTTTTCCCTTATTGGATCCTTAATTAAGAAATAAGTAATAATAGATGTTTAGAATCTTACAGTATTATAAAATTTTAAAATATATCAGGAAAGGACATAATCATGAGTGTACAACTCAAAAAAGTTCAGGAAGTGAACACATTCATATGCTAAATGTAAAGTAAAATTGAAATGTTAACAAAAACTATAGAAGCCCCCTCTTGTTATTGTCTGGTCACTACTCTTCCCCTGCTAGATAAAGGTATGCACTCTTCTGAGTTATAGTATCATGTGTGTGTCATAGTATCATGGTTTCTGTCTTTTTTTTTTTTAACTTACACAAATGGAGTTATAGAGTGTGTTGTGTTTGCCTTCTTTCACTCAATCTTACCTTTGTAAAATTCATGTTACGTATTGTTTTATTCTCATTGCTTTGTTATTCTATTGTACCACCATTTTTTATTTATTCTCCAGTTGATGGACCTTAGGGTTTTTCAGTTTGTGTATATATTGAGTAGTCTTGCTATAAACATTCTTGTCTTTTGGTGTCTGTGTGTTCATTTATATTTAATATTCCTAGGAGTTAGACTGCTGTGCCTTAAGATATGCACACATATTTATATTTTTGTTTTAGTTTTAATAGATATTGCAAAATAGTTTTCAACTCTGGTTTTACAAAAACTAGCAAAGAGTGAGAGTTCCAGTTGCTCCATATCCTTGTCAACATTTGATATTATCTTTTAATTTTAAACACTCTGATGAGTATGTGATGTTATATTGTAATTTTATTTTTATTTTATGTCACTGTAATTTTAATTAGTGTTCCCTGATGATTCCTTAAATAAGCACATTTTTCACATGGTTATTTTTATTAGGGTATATCCTTGTGAATTGCATAAGTCTTTTGTCTGTTTTTCTATTTAAGGTATTTGCCCTTTTTCTGATTGATCTTTAGAAGTTCCTTATATATTCTTGGCATAAGTACTTTTTTAGAAGTATGTATTGCAAATATTCTCTCCCATTCTATGGCTAGCATTTCAACTCTCTTGAGATATCTTTGAAAAACAAAACTTAACTTTTAGTCTAATTTTCCAATATTTTTAATTTATGGTTTGAACTTTTTGTATTTTCTTTAAATCTTTGCATGTGCCAAAGTCATGAAAGTATCATTGTGTGGTGCTTCTGAAAAATCACTTTACTTTTCACATTTAGAGCTGTAATCCTCCTGAAATTAATTTTTTCATGTTAATGAGGTTAGAGTCAAATTGCTTTTTTTCATATAAATATCCAAATGACCACACTGCCTATTGAAAAGAAGCTGCATTTCCATTTATTTTCTGATGTATCCATTTTTTCATAAATCAGGGGTCCATAGTTCTGTACAAGTCTTTTTCCCCCATTATTCTCTTTGTTTATCCTGTAATACCATATTGCTTTTTAAGTAATAATTCATTATACAGATATACCAGTTTTTTAATTAATTACTTTCTGGTTGCACTGGGTCTTTGTCGCTGCATGCAGGCTTTTCTCAAGTTGGGGGGAGTGGGGGCTACTCTTTGTTGCTGTGCACGGGCTTCTGATTGCAGTGGCTTCTCTTGTTGCAGAGCACAGGCTCTAGGTGCATGGGCTTCAGTAATTGCAGCACGTGGGCTCAGTAGTTGAGGCTTATGGGCTCTGGAGCATGGAGTCAGTAGTTATGGTAGTCGAGTTACTCCACAGCATGCAGAATCTTCCCTGACCAGGGATCGAACCCATGTCCCCTGATTTGGCATGGGAGTCTTATCCACTGTACCACCCAGGGAAGTCCTGGGTGTACAGGACTTGGGTGTACCATATTGTCTTGGGTGTACAGTCCTGGGTGTACAGTCCTGGGTGTACCATATTGTCTTCTTAATTACTATACTTCATAATAGGTTTTATTATCTGATTGGTAAGTCTTCCAGTTTTACTCTTTGCTTTAAAATTGTTTTAGTTATTATTGTCCCTTTGTATTTCCCTATAAATTTTATTGACTCCCCTGGTGGCTCAGATGGTTAAGCGTCTGTCTACAATGCGGGAGACCCGGGTTTGATCCCTGGGTCGGGAAGATCCCCTGGAGAAGGAAATGGCAATCCACTCCAGTACTCTTGCCTGGAAAATCCCATGGACAGAGGAGCCTGGTAGGCTACAGTCCATGGGGTTGCAAAGAGTCGGACACGACTGAGTGACTTCACTTTCACTTTCATAAACTTTATTATCTTTTTAATATTTTTATTTATTTGGCTGTGCCTGGTTTTAGTTGCAGCATGTGGGGTCTATTAATAGTTCCCTGGCCAGGGATTGAACTCAGGCCCCATGCATTGGGAGCATGGTGCCTTCTCCACTGGACCACCAGGGAAGTCTCCATATAAACTTTAGATTCATCTTGTTACCTTTCACAAAGAAACATGCTAAAGTTTTGTTTAGGATTTTATTGCATTTATAGGTTGACTGGGAAGAACTGACATATTCCCAGCATTGAGTCTTCCAGTATTGGAACATTATATATCCGTCTGTTTATTCAGGTACTTAACTTTTCTCAGTAATATTTTATATTTTTCAGTGTATAAGTTTTATGGATATTCTGTTAGGTTTGTTTCTAGAAGTTTGATATTTCTGAAACTTGTAAGTGATAACTTGGAATTCTTCATTTTCTGGGTTTTATTGCTATATAGGAATACAATTATTATTTGCATGTAGACCTTATATCCAGTGGCATTATTAACTTCATTTATTAATCCTAACAGTCTGTGGATTCTTTATGACTTTTAATGTATACAATCATGTCATTTAAAAAAATAATCATATTTATGTATTTAGTTTTAGTTGTTCTGGGTCTTCATTGCTGCGAGGACTTTGCCTAGTTGCCTCAGTCAGGGGCTACTCTCTAATTGCAGAGAGTGGGCTTCTTATTGTGGTGGCTTCTCTCCTTGCAGAGCATGGGCTCCAGGGCAGTCTGGCTTAGGTAGCTGAGCTACTCCCTGGCTGTAGAGCACAGGCTCAATAGCTGTGGCACACAGGCTTAGTTACTCTGAGGCATGTGGGATCCTCCCAGATCAGGGATCAAAACTGTGTCTCCTGCACTGGCAGGTGGATTCTTTACACTGAGCGACCAGGGAAGCCCCATTGTCATTTTTTTAAAAAGACCTCTTATTTCATCCCTTCCAATTACTGTGCATTTTTTCCTTGCTTTATTCCACTGCTTAGAACCTGCAGTAAAACACTGAAATGAAATAGTATAAGCAGGCATTCTTGTTTTATTCTTGATCACTGAAGAAAAGTTTTAAATAATTTTCCATTAAGTATAATGTTTATTGTAAATTTTAAAATACTTTCTGAAAGTTCCCTTCTGTTTTCAGTCTGCTAACAATTGTGTGTGCTGAATTTTATCAAGTGATTTTTTTCTGTATCCATTGAGGTAATCATATGATTTTTCTCCTTTACCTATTAATGTGATGTATTGATAGATTTAAAATATTAAATTGATTTATATTCCCTGAATAAGTTTTCTCATACTTTATTATTTCTCTTTCATATATTTCTGAATTTTATTTGTTGATATTTTGTTTAGAATTTTTCCATCTGTGTTTTTAATAGAGATTGGTCTCTAATTTTCCTTCCTTATGATGTCCTATTCAGATTTGGATGTCATAATTCATTGAAGTCATTCTGGTACCCAAATAATCTGGGAAATATTCCCTGTTTTTTCTATCTTCCAAAAGATTTTGCATAAGTTGGTATTGTTCCATGAGTATTTAGGAGAATTCACTAGTGTAAACTGAAGTGGCAAGGTTTTTAATAACAAATTTAATTTACTTAATAGAACTAATCAGATTCCTTCTTGTTTCAGTTTTAGTAAATTGTGTACTAAAAGATTTTTCCATTTTACATAAATTTTCAAATTTATTGGCAGATGGTTATTCATAATATCCTTTTTTATTTTTTTAATGTCTGTAGGATTGATAATCGGAGAAGGCAATGGCACCCCACTCCAGTACTCTTGCCTGGAAAATCCCATGGACGGAGGAGCCTGGTGGGCTGCAGTCCATGGGGTCGCTAAGAGTCGGACACAACTGAGCGACTTCACTTAGACTTTTCACTTTCATGCATTGGAGAAGGAGATGGCAACCCACTCCAGTGTTCTTGCCTGGAGAATCCCAGGGACGGGGGAGACTGGTGGGCTGCCGTCTATGGGGTCACACAGAGTCGGACATGACTGAAGCGACTTAGCAGTAGCAGGATTGATAATGATGTTCCTTTTTTCATCCCTGATATTTGTGATCGATGTTTTCTTTCTTTTTAAAATTAATCTTAGTAGTCTTAGTAAGAGTCTTTAATTCCATTCATCATGACATAGAACCAACTTTAAGTTTTGTTAATCTTCTTGGTTATATACTTTTAAAAATAATTTTATTTATTTAGTTTTGGCTGTGCTGGGTCTTTGTTGCTACATGGGCTTTTCTCTAGTTGCTGCAAGTGAGGACTGCTTTCTAGTTGCAGTACACGTGCTTCTCATTGTGGCGACTTCTCTTGTTGAAGAGCACAGATTCTAGGGCCTGTGGGCTTCAGGTAGTTGTGGCTCCCTGGGCTCTAGAGCACAAACTCAATAGTTGTGGCACATGGGCTTAGTTGCCCCATGGCATCTGGGATCTTCCTGGACCAGGGATTGAACCTGTGTCTCCAGCATTGGCAGATGGATTCTTCACCACTGAGCCACCAGGGAAGCCCTTCTTGGTTGTATATTTATCAGCATTGTATTTATGTTTATATATATAATACATGCATTATTTTTTCCTTCTTTGTTCTTTTTCTAACTTCTTCAGATGAAAGCTTATTGTTTTTTAACCTTTTTTATCTAACATGTTCATTTAAAGTTTTAAAATTTCTCTGTAAATTCTGTTTTGATATATCATATCTTAATTTTTACCCAGTTCAAAATGTATGGAAATTTCTTCTGCAATTTCTTCTTTTGACTCATGGATTATATTATTTACTTTTGAAGCATTTGGGGATTTCTGGATAAATTTTTATTTCTAACTTAATTTCACTTCTTTAAAAATTTTTAGAGAATTGCTTTATGACCTAGAATATGGATAATTTTGATATATGCCATATGCATATAAGAAGAACATGTACTTTCCTGTGTACTACGTATGTCAGTTTATTCACATATGATTATTGTGGTGTTCAGATTTTTAATATTCTGTTTTTGTGTGTCTTCTATCAGGGGTTGAGTTAATTGTTAATATATCCTCTCCTATGTGGATTTGTCTATTTTTTATGTTCTTTCAATTTAACTTTTTATATTTTGTAGTTTTCTTATGGGGATATATTTAGTCTTATAACTGACATATTTTTGGTATATTTTACCCATTTATCATTATGAAATATCTCTCCTTATCTGTAGTAATGCATCTTTCCTTAAAGTCTCCTTTGTTTTATGTGAGTATATCTACACTTGATTAGTTTGGTTAATGTTTGTATCTTTTTCTATTTTTAAAACTTTCAACCTGTGATAATACACACACAGAGGTATGTGACAACATATAGCTGAATTTTTCTTAAACCTATTCTGACAATTTTGGTTCTTTAACTGGATTATTTAATCCAATAGCAATTACTGTAATATTTTATATCTATCCATTTATATTTACCATCTAAAATTTTTTTCTATTTGCTCTTAAAGTTTTTTTCTTCTTTTGAATAATTTAGATATTTCTTATTTTTTCCTTCAATTCATTTAAAAATTACTCTTATGATTATTCTAAAGATTACAACATGCATCTTTAATCTACAAGCGTCTAATACAAATTATTTCAGTTTACTACTCTTATGATAATGTTTAGAACCTTAGAATTCCTTAACTCTGTTTATATCACCTGCCTTTTACATCACCATTATCATGAATTAAAATGCTACATATACTTTAAATCCTTTAAGAAACTATTATTTCTACCTTTATTAATCAATAAATAACAGTTTATAGTTACCCTTATTCTTGTTCATTTCTTCCTGCAAATCTGTGATTCCTCCAGGACTGTTTTCCATCTTCCTAATGAATCCACTAAAAGTATTTATTTTAGTGCAGATGGGACTGTGATTGATTCTTGAAGTTTTTATTTGTTTTAGAACTTCGTTTTTGCAAGATGTGTTTTCTGGTGATAGAATTCTAGTCTGGTAGCTAATTTTTTTCAGGACTCAAAAGACATCATTCCTTTGTCTTTTGGCTTCTTGATGGTCAGCTCTCCATCTTACTATTATTCCTTTAAAAGCAATGTCATTTTCATGTGATTGCTTTTAAGATTTTCTCTTTGACTTTAGTCTTTAGCAGCCTTCCTGTGATATTTCTAAATATGCGGTTTTTTACTCTTCTAATTAGGTTCACTGAACATCTTGAGGGGTAAATTTTTTCATCATTATTGGTCATCATTTCTTTACACATTCCTTATTCGCTATTCCTGGTCCTTCCAGGATTACAATCATGTATGTGTCGGAGTTTTTCATTATGTTCTACATGTAACTAAATGTTCTTATCTGTATTTTTAATTATTTTATTCTTCAGTGCTTCTATTTGGATATTTAATATTGACCTGTCTTGCATTCACTAATCCTATAATATTTTACGACAACTATGCCATTATACACGGAGAAGGCAATGGCACCCCACTCCAGTATTCTTGCCTGGAAAATCCCATGGATGGAGGAGCCTGGTAGGCTCCAGTCCATGGGGTCGCTAAGAGTCGGGCACGACTGACCAACTTCACTTTCACTTTCCACTTTCATGCATTGGAGAAGGAAATGGCAGCCCACTCCAGTATTCTTGCCTGGAGAATCCCAGGGACAGAGGAGCCTAGTGGGCTGCCGTCTATGGGGTCGCACAGAGTCGGACACAATTGAAGTGACTTAGCAGCAGCAGCAGCAGCAGCATGCCGTTATACAATCTAATATTTTAAAATTTCAGTATTGTATTTTTCAGTCCCCAAATTATATTCTATTTCATTCTGTGGTGAAATTCTCTTTACCTGTTTTCTATATTCCTTATTTTAACATATTAGTTATACTTATTTTAACACCATTGTCAGTCAGTTCTAGTATCTTATTTTATCTGTAGATCACCCGTATGTCTGTTTTTTCCTCTAGGTTTTATTCATGTCAACCAGTTTTTTTTGTATGTATGCCTTATAATTTTTATCGAATGTTGATTATTAATGTAAAAAGCTCTCCTCCAGGGTTCTGATGATATTATATTTTTCCAGAAAGAGTCCATCTTTTCCTTTGTTAGCTTGACAGTGTGTGCTGAGTAGCTTCAGCCGTATCTGACTCTGAGACCCTCTGGACTGTAGCCCGCCAGGCTCCTCTGTCCATGGGATTCTCCAGGCAAGAATTCTGGAGTGGGTTGCTATATCCTCCTCCAGGGGATCTTCCCAACCCAGGGACTGAACCAGAGTCTCTTAAGTCTCCTGCACTGGCAGGTGGGCTCTTTACCACTAGTGCCACTGGGAATCCCCTTTAGATTGATAGAAACATGTCTAATCAAATTGCCTTAATTCAAAACAGGCACTGTGCTTAGTCAAGATTCTTTCCAGTCCTAATAAGTACCTGGCCCTCCAGAATTTTCAGTTCGGAACTCAGTGTATTCTCCACAGTCTCTCAGATGGCAGATCACAAATTCTGATCTCATATATTAAGACTATTAAAACTTCACTTGGCTTTTCAGTAATTTTCCACTTAATATTTTGGTCTTCTTTCCTGGAATGTCCCATAATTTGACAAATATCATGAGGGGGAGAACTGGCCATGAACTTGAATTCTCCAGTTTCCCAAAGACTGTTGAAGTTACTCTATCCCTGGCCTTTCCTTAGACTTTGCAAACTTCTTTAGGGCAAATTGACTATTGGAGTCAGTTCACAGCTCCAAGGATTTTCCTTTTCAGGAATCTTAGCCCCTTCAGTTCTTTATATATCATCTGCTGTCTGTTGCTTCAAACTGAAAATTTCTGAATTTAAAGCAGGTTTAAATAATCCATCTTATCTGAAAACAGAATTCTACCAAATAGGACTATTTAAAATCTATATTTTGTAATTTTAATAGTAAGAATGTTGTTTATTCGTTAAGTTGTGTTCCACTCTTTTGCTACCCCATGGACTGTAGCCCACCAGGCTCCTGTCTATGGGATTTCTCAGGCAAGAATACTGGAGTGGGTTGCCATTTCCTTTTCCAGGGTATCTCTGGACCCAGGGATCAAACCCTCATCTCCTGCATTGGCAGGTGGGTTCTTTACTGCTGAGCCACTAGGGAAATCCAGTAAGAAATATAAGGTCTTAAAGTGATGTGGCTTATATTGCCTTCAGTAAAATGTCTGCCCCTAAAACAGCATGTACTAAACTCACTATATCTGTACCTAAAAACAACAAAGGAATTGTAAAAAATGTCAATATAATAGAAGTACTTGAGAAACTGTGATTGAAATGGGTATTATCCAGTTATTTGGCCTCCATTCTCTATTTTTGTTTTGCAGAAAAGAATTGTCCAATTTTCCATAAGGTATTCATTTTGTGGAAATTATCTGGATTATATTTACTATTAAATTATAATCACTGAATTTTAAAATGTTAACCTGTTCTATACTAGAGTCTGATAGTGATCCCCAACTGGTAAGGAATGATCTATGCTTTATGAATACACACAGCAATTTATAAGGTAATACACAAAGTAATTCATAAATTTACTCATATAAATTCATAAATGTGGGTTCTGAGTGTTTATTTGGCCAGTCTCCTTTGGGTGATTATACAAGTTGGGCTTTCCTGGCATACACAAAAACATGAAGTTATACTTTCATAATGTTGAAACATATTGCTGAAAACTTCAATCATATTTCTTGTCATCATCCATAAAACTATTTCATTTAAATATCTAACAGAAAATGGTGAACTCATTAAAGCTGGCTACTAAATGTCATATATTTGTGTTTAATTCTGTTCATATTTTTATCACTTTCTAATTTCAAGTCTCAGATTGGATGAAAGCTAAAAGCTATGTTTCAATAATAACTTGAATAATTTTTCTTTTTTATTATATTTTTAAAAATGTAATTCAGGGAAACACAAAATAATTAAGTTCCAGTAGGATGACACTTGAGATTTAAAAATAAATACTTAGGTTATAAAGCAAACTCTAATTACTCATATTGTGCCAAAAGATCAATAACTGTTCTTATAGCTATATAAATTTAGTTAGAAATCACAAGTCATCTTAATTGGCCTAATGAACACGACATAAAACAATTATAATTCAGATAAGTTTATTTCTTAATTTCTATTTCTATTCTTATTGTCTTAAAGGAAAAAACAATGCTTCTTATTGAAAGTTAGCATAATTGAAAAAGTAAATTTACGCAAAATATACAAAAGCTACATTGAAAGACAAAACAAGGTCATTTGGACATCAAAAATACATCATCATTTTGTTGATAAAAGCTGCTCAAGTTTACAAAATAGAGTAATCAGACTAGAACATAATCAACAAAACTCAAGAGAAACTCTCCCTTTTTTGAAGGATGTGGAAGAACTGAAAGCCAAGAAAAACACATACTTTGTACTTACATTTGAACTTCTATTAATAGAGCAAAAGAAGGACAGGAAAATATATGATGCCCTCTACCTCTTGAGTCCCTCTAAAGGATTTAGGATTTACTTAAAGTTCTAAGATTTTTAAGTATGTTATCAAGCAGTGAATTAGTTTTATTTTAGTGAAGTGAATTTGATACCAAATTATATAAGATTTTCTCTTATTTATAAATAATAATGTTTTTATTTTAATATTGGTATTCCTGAAGCAATTACAGTGTGCTAGGTAAGTAGGAAACAAATAATCCCTAGCATATATGGTACTCAGAATGGGATAGGGTCACAATTGTAGTGTATTAATAATTTAATAAAGTGCATGTTTAGGTGCAACTTATGAGAAATAAGTATGCTAAGTTATATGCTCATGGCTATTTAGTGGGGTACAGCCTTGTAGAATGAATGGTGAACAGGAAAGCTCTAGGTAGCTACAAAGAATTTCTAACACTCTGCCCTTGCAAATATAAGTAAAGAAACCAAAACATACAGAAATGCAAGATTATGTAAAAGCTTTAAAGTATTTCCTTAAAAAGACATTAAAAGAGGTTGATTTAAATATTAATAGAATTTCTTTACAGCTTGAGTAATTTATAGTTATGGGAACATTAATCACCGAGAAGGTAAAATATGGAGAAATAATATCAACTGTAACTAAAAATGCTAAATCCAATGAATACTATAAAAGGAAAATTTAGTAGAGACATGCATAACTTTTGGAATAGAGATATATATACAAATTTATGTAACAGTACAATCTCTTAAGAGAAAAATATTGCAATGTGACTTAGGCTTAACAAAATTGAGAGCCTCACTTAACCAAATATGGCATTTAACTGAATACAAAGCTATTTCTACTGTTGGGGCTTTCCTTGATTTCTCTCTCGTTGTCCTGAACCAAAAGGTTAGGGAATATCGGCTTCAGGAATTTGAACTCACCAGTTCTGTGGTCTCCCGTCAGACACACCTCGTACTGGTAGCTCTTGGACAGGGTCCCCGTGCCGCTGACGTCCACCAGGTGGCCCGGGAAGTGGCCCTCGGCCACCGGGCAGCGACCCGCCGAGGTCGCCCCGCCCCTCCTGCACAGCCGCACCGCCACGAACACCAGCACCGAGAAGAGGAAGAGCGACGACACCGACGCCAAGGCCACCACCAGGTAGACGGTGAGCGGGTCGGCCGGCGCCGCGGCCGCCGCTTCCGTTTCCGGGGCCGGCAGGTAGGGCTGCGAGAAGCCGTCCACCAGCAGCACGTGCAGCGTGACGCTGGCCGACAGCGGCGGCTCGCCGTTGTCCTTGACCAGCACCACCAGCCGCTGCTTGGGCGCGTCGCGCTCGCTCAGCAGCCGCGCCGTGCGCACCTCGCCGTTGTGCGCCCACACGCCGAACAGCCCGGGCTCCGTGGCCTTGAGCAGCTGGTAGGACAGCCAGGCGTTCTGGCCCGCGTCGCCGTCCACCGCCACCACCTTGGTCACCAGGTAGCCCGGCTCGGCCGCCCTGGGCACCAGCTCGGTGCAGGGCGCCGAGGCGTTCTGCAGCGGGTAGAGCACGAAGGGCGCGTTGTCGTTGGCGTCCGCCACGAGCACGCGCACCAGCGCCTGGCTGCTGAGCGCGGGCGAGCCGCGGTCGGTGGCGCCCACGTGGAACTCGAAGGCTCTTAGGGCCTCGTAGTCCAGGGACGTGAGGGCGAAGAGGTGGCCGTTGTCGGGGTTGATGGACACGAGGGAGGCGAGGGGCACGAGCGGGTCGGGGGGCGGCAGCAGCGAGTAGGTGACCTGGGCGTTGGCGCCCGCGTCTGTGTCTGTGGCGCTGACGCTGCCGATGTGCAGGGCGGGGCTGTTGTTCTCGCGGACCCACAGGGTGTAGGAGGTCTGGGTGAAGGCGGGGGCGTTGTCGTTGACGTCGGACACCAGCACGGTTATGTTGTGCTCGGTTTTCAGTCTTGGGGTTCCCATGTCAGTGACCGTGATAGTGATAATGTACTCGGCTTGACTTTCTCTGTCAAGAGGGCTGTCAGTTACCAGGGTGTAGAAATTCTTGAAAGTCGGTTTTAAAATGAATGGCAGATTGTCTGGAATGGAGCAAATCATCTTTCCATTGTCTCCGGAGTCTCTATCTCGAATTCGGAAGATAGAGACCACGGTCTCCGGGGCATTTTCTGGGATGGAGCTGATGAGTGAAGATATGGTAAGTTCAGGGGCATTGTCATTCACATCTACCACCTCTATTACTACAGTGCCTTTCCCGGAAAGGCCTCCTCCATCTGTAGCCTCAGTTTCCACGTGGTAAGATTTGATTTGTTCAAAATCCAATTTCTTTGTCAGTCGGATTTCTCCTGTGACTTCATTTATTGAGAAAGTTTGTTTAATTTCCTCTGAGGCTTGGAACAAGCTATAGGAAACAGTCCCAAAGTTTCCAGCATCTACATCCCTAGCTAAAACTGTAAGTATTAGGGAGTCTAGAGGGCTGTTTTCCAAAACCTGCACCTCATATGGAGTGTGCACAAACTCGGGAGCATTGTCATTGACGTCCATGATCAGGATTCGCACCATGCTGGTGCCGGACCTAGGTGGAGACCCACCATCCAGCGCCATTAGGGTTAAGCTGAACTCTGACTGCTCCTCTCGATCCAGCACTTTGTCCTGCACCAAATCTGGATATTTCTTGCCATCACTATGATTTCGAGTGAGAACGTGAAAATGAGAATTGGCGTTGATGGTGTATTTTTGAAGACCGTTGCTACCCACGTCCAAATCCTGAGCTAATTTCAACGGAAATACAGTCCCTGGCTGGCTGTTTTCCGGTATTTTCAAAAGCATTTCCCTATTTGGGAATACTGGGGAGTGGTCATTTATGTCCTGTATTAATAATTCTCCTTCAAAAAATTGCACTGGAGTTTCCAGGAACACTTGGAAATGCAGCACACAGGGTTCATCGGAGCCACATATGTCTTCCCGGTCTAGTTTCTCCCTCAAAAGCAAATCTCCAGTCTGACGATCCAGCAGCAAGCGCTGCTTGTCATCGTCACAAACCACCCGAGCCGACCGTGCCTTCAGCTCCCCAATTTCCAGGCCCAGGTCCTTGGTTAAATGGGCTATAAAGGAGCCGCTCTCTGTTTCTTCCAGAACAGAATAACGAATAGGCGCAGGGTTAGCCTGAGACAAGATTACCATCAAAATAAAGGTTGTCACTTGCCTGTTGGGTTGAATTCTCTCTAGCGTCTCCATGTTGGAGCCAGGGTGCTTACATCCAGTCCCCCTTCAGCAACCAGAAGAAGACCAGAGGTGTTAAATTTTCTTGCTTGGTAGAATCCTCACAGAGTCACTTGTAATCTTAAATTCGTTTAGAATATCGCTGCCCAAATTCGTTGGTAACCCAGTACTGCTGGCAGAGCTTACTTGTGGTGGTGTTTCCGTCTTGCAGCAAAGGAATACGTGAGCGTTCTAGGGCTGTTTATTCACAATCTTAGCCGGCAGCGCCACCCTGCGTCCCGATCGATAAACTAACATTCTTAACTCAGCCTATTTTGGAAGTGTTCAAATTAAGCCATTTCAAAAAGTGTAAAGGACTTTTTCAAGTATTATTCCATTAAATGACTTAATGTATACGTTATTCCATTACATTGTGTGAGCTATAATAATTGTGAGCACAAAGCCAGGGACTATCTCCATCTGCCCATACCCTTTACAGTAGAACTTAAAGAACTCCATTTACCCTTTGCCATAATCTAACCAGGGGAGATAAACTCTTATAAAATTACAGTCCATAATAGTTATATCTGTTTATTTCCAAGTATGTGAGAAATTTATGATGATGCAGAAAGTTTGTTAAAGTGCTCTGTACCACCTGGTCTCAGGGAGACTTTTTCAAAGGAAAGGTTCTATGTTTTTACACTGGTGTGCAAATGATAATACAGTTGAATAAAGTGGCATCTTGCCTTATTATAAGCCCTTTTACAATGTGAACCCACATTAAAATATTAGGGAGGTCAGATAGTATTAGAAACAGATTCTTAGATGCATAAAGAAAATGAAAGGATTTTTATAGATAAACAGAAATTCAGAGGATGATAAGACTTGATTATTCTGCGTGACTATTAGGATAATATCAAGCCAAAATTGAGTAAGTGAAAATAATAGAATTTTATTAAGAAAAAGGCTTTAAGATGATTTAGCTCAATAGATATCTATAATTTATGAGTTTACTTCTCACCACACTGACCCTTTGTTTCCTAGATATCATATTCTTTGACTACCCAATTTGCAGAAGACAGGGAGCTATGATTTGAAACATTTTAATCTGTGAACAAAGGGTGCCTCAAGCTTTGTCTACTCATACATGGTGAAGAGGAAAGACTTGTTTATAAAATGGATTTCAGCACAGTGTGCAACCATCCTGATTTCTCTGATACAGTAAGTTAACTGAGACACAGTTAACCAGTTTACTATTTACTATTAGTATATAGAATGGAGTACCATTTATTTGGGATTTCTCCTCCTTAAATATCTTATAATTTAACTAAGTTCATAAATTACAATTCACATTGAATGCATTATTTTAAAAGCAGTAATCTTTGTCAGTAATCTTAAGTTCTTATGATAGAAAGTATTAGGGAAATAAATTTTTTGGCCACACCACATGCATGCAGCATCTTAGTTCCCCAACCATGGATTGAATCTATGCCTCATGCAGTGGAAACGTTGAGTCTTACCACTGGACTACCAAGAGAACTTCAGGAAAAATTATTTTTGAAAGAAACCTGGACAATAGTAGTCATTCAGTAAATGTCAATTGGGTAAATTAATTAATCCACTCTAATCATTGTGTTTCTGCCTATATTAGAAGATTATTGTCACATCATGCATTCAGTCATGAACATGTCTGACACTGAAAACAGAATTCTTAGAGATGAGAGTATAATACGTGCTAAGCACTGCTCAACTAAATTTACATTTTTATAGTTCTGTTAATTCCTATTGTAAGAGATATAGCAATAATAATAATTACACTATTAATATAGTTTAGAATTTTCTTCCACATTTAAGGCAAATCAGAGAAATATATATATATCAACATTGTTGTTGTTCTTCAGTCACTAAGTCACGTCCAACTCTTCGAAACCCCATGGCCTACAGCATGCCAGGCTTCCCTGTCCTTCACTATCTCCCAAAGTTTGCTCAAACTCATGTCCATATCAACATGAAGTGAAAAGAAAAAATAAACATACAGAAAAAAATAATATTCTTTTAGATATAAATGGAAAGCAAATTTCCTGAACAAAACATTGTTTTATACTATTGTAGCAGAGTTTTAGTTCGATTCAAGTTAAAGAGTTCAGGACAAAATTCAAACTAGATTTTGTTTACTTATTCCTACATGTTGACATAGAAATAGTGTTGCAAATTAGCTACTTTTGGTTTCTTTTGTCAATTCAACACAAATGAAATCTAGGTAATATTAACATCTATGTGTTACTACATGTCAGATAGTATTCTAAATATTTTATATTCATTAACTCATTTTATCCCCCAAATAGCCCTGTAATGTGGGCACTCTTACTAGGCATATTTTATAGAAATCGAAGATACAGAAACTTAGTAACCTTCCCATAGTCACACACCGTTTGAAGTGGCAGCGCTAGGATTCAAATTGCTACAGTATGGCTCCAGAATCCATTCTCTGATCTACCTAAGTGGAATTGAAGAAGTGAACAACTTTTTATATAATTTAGATCCAAACTTCAGCCTTGCCTTGAGTAGATGGGTATCATAGGTGAAATATATCTGTATTCAGATTTTCAGTTAATATAAGAATCTTTTAAATGGTTTTCTCTTTTGAGAGATAGGTATCAGCAAAAAGAGGTGCTTACAAAACTTAGAAATTTGAAGGGAAACTAAGAGTGTTTTGTTGAGATCATTAACTAGATTTTAAAAAACTAAGAATGACATGAATAATGAATTCCTTGTAGCCTTAAATGGAAAAATACTTATTCACAGGTCTTTTGAAATGTTATCCAAGTGTAAAGTTAAAATCAAGAAAGGTGGTCTAAGATGACAGTCTAGCATTGAATCATGGATTATTTTGCCAAACTTAATCAGAAAAAAATTATTATATCTGCATGGAAGAGGCCTTAATGATAAAGAGAATGATAACCTGCAAAACCATTCAGTCAGGAAAGCTGCATTATCCATTCTGAAGGATTCATACAACTTCCACAATTGGTTGCCCGCCCTGGAGCACAATATTTAAAACATTTTTTTCCCATTCTGAATACACAAAGAGGAGAGATAGAAGAGTTAGAGGGATACTCTGGCAATTAAATACCAGTTTTAACTCCTCCATTGTAAAATACAGCCAGGAACTTTTAAATATCATTGAGGCAAAGATAAAAATCATTTTAAAGGAATCTGAATACAAAAAGTTCTAAAGTTCAAATGCTGAACACAAACTTTGAAGTTTTGAGTAGTTTCACTTATTTTTTTTTAAATGAGAGAATGTATTTTAAACTTTATGACTTGAGGACTGTTTTGTTTGTAAATTGAAGGGGCAAAGTACAGAGGTATATTAAACATTAATTGTTGAGAGGAGAGGTGTAAATTGGTGAAATAGATATTTTAACTAGTAATTTTAGTTACTAAAATTACACTTCAAATAGTATGCAGTTCAGTTCAGTTGCTCAGTCATGTCTGACTCTTTGCAACCCCATGGACTGCAGCACACCAGGCTTCCCAGTACATCACCAACTCCCAGAGCATGCTCAAACCCATGTCCATTGAGTCAGTGATGGCATCCAACCATCTCATCCTCTGTTGTCCCCTTTCTCCTCCTGCCTTCAATCTTTCCCAGCCTCAGGGTCTTTTCCAGTGAATCAGTTTTTCTCATCATGTGGCCAAAGTATTGGAGCTTCAGCTTCAGCTTCAGCATTATTCCTTCCATTGAATATTTAGGATGATTTCCTTTAGGATTGACCAAGGGACTCTCAAGAGTCTTCTCCAACACCACAGTTATAAAGCATCAGTTCTTTGGCACTCAGCTTTCTTTATGGTCCAGCTCCATACATGACTCACATCCATACATGACTACTGGAAAAACCATAGCTTTGACTGGATGGACCTTTGTTGGCAAAGTAACGTCTCAGCTTTTTTATATGCTGTCTAGGTTGGTCATAGCTTTTCTTCCAAGGAGCAAACATCTTTTACTTTCATGGCTTCAGTCACCATCTGCAGTGATTTTGGATCCCAAGAAATTAAAGTCTCTCATTGTTTCCATTGTTTCCCCATCTATTTGCCATGAAGTGATGGGACCAGATGGCATGATCTTCATTTTTTGAATGTTGAGTTTTAGGCCAGCTTTTTCACTCTCCTCTTTGCTTTCGTCAAGAGGCTCTTTAGTTCCTCTTCACTTTCTGCCATAAGGGTGGTGTCATCTGCATATTTGAGGTTATTGATATTTCTCCCAGCAATCTTGATTCTGGCTTGTGCTTTATCCAGCCCGGGATTTCACATGACGTACTCTGCATATAAGTTAAATAAGCAGGGCGACAATATACAGCCTTGATATACTCTTTTCCCAATTTTGAACCAGTCCATTGTTCCATGTCAGTTCTAACTGTTGCTTCTTGACCTGTATACAGATTTCTTAGGAGGCAGGTAAGGTGGTCTGGTATTCCCATCTCTTTAAGAGTTATCCAGAGGTCGTTGTGATCTATACAAAGGCTTTGGCATAGTCAATAAAGCAGATGTTTTTCTGGAACTCTCTTGCTCTTTCCATGATTCATTGGATGTTGGCAATTTGATCTCTGGTTCCTCTGCCTTTTCTAAAACCAGCTTGAACATTTGGAAGTTCTCAGTTCACATCACGTACTGTTGAAGCCTAGTTTGGAGAATTTTGAGCATTACTTTGCTAGCATGTGAGATGAGTGCAATTGTGCAGTAGTTTGAACATTCTTTGGCATTGCCTTTGAGATTGGAATGACAACTGCCTTTTCCAGTCCTGTGGCCACTGCTGAATTTTCCAAATTTGTTGGCATATTCAGTGCAGCGCTTTCACAGCATCATCTTTTAGGATTTGAAATAGCTCTACTGGAATTCTGTCACCTCCACTAGCTTTGTTTGTAGTGATGCTTCCTAAGGCCCATTTAACTTCACACTCCAGGATGTCTGGCTGTAGTTGAGTGATGATCACACCCGTGGTTATCTGGGTCATTTTTGTTTAGTTCTTCTGTGTATTCTTGCCACCTCTTCTTAATATCTAATGCTTCTGTTAGGTCCATACTGTTTCTGTCCTTTATTGTGCCCATCTTTGCATGAAATGTTCTCTCTCATTTTCTTGAAGAGGTCTCTAGTCTTTCCCATTCTATTGTTTTTATCTATTGCTTTGCATTTATCACTTAGGAAGTCTTAATTATTTGTCCTTGCTATTCTTTGGAACTCTGCATTCAGGTGGGTATCTTTCCTTTTCTCCTTTGCCTTTTGTTTCTCTTCTTTTTTCAGCTATTTGTAAGGCCTCCTTAGACAACCATTTTGCCTTTTGCATTTATTTTTCTTGGGGATGGTTTTGATCACCGCCTCCTGTACAATATTACAAACCTCCATCCATAGTTCTTCAGGCACTCCGTCTATCAGATCTAATCCCTTGAATCTATTTCTCATTTCCACTGTATAATCGTAAGAGATTTGATTTAGGTCATACCTGAATGGTCTAGTCGTTTTCCCTACTTTCTTAAATTTGAGCCTGAATTTGGCAATAAGGAGTTCATGATCTGAGCCACAGTCAGCTCCCAGTCTTGTTTTTGCTGACTGTGTAGAGCGTCTTCATCTTCATCTGCAAAGAATATAATCAATCTGCTTTCCGTATTGACCATCTGGTGATGTCTATGTATAGAGTCGTCTCTTTTGTTGTTGAGGGAGGGGGTTGGCTGTGACCAGTGCGTTCTCTTGGCAGAACTCTGTTAGCCTTTGCCCTGCTTCATTCCAAGGCCAAACTTGCCTGTTACCCCAGGTATCTCTTGATTTCCTAGTTTTGCATTCCAGTCCCTATATGATGAAAAGGACATTTTTTGGGGTGTTGATTCTAGAAAGTCTTGTGGGTCTTCATAGAACCCTTTAACTTCATCTTCTTTGGCATTAGTGGTTGGGGCATAGACTTGGATTATTGTAATACTGAATGGTTTGCCTTAGAAACAAACAGAGATCATTCTGTCATTTTTGAGATTGTACCCAAGTACTGCATTTCAGACTCTTTTGTTGACTATGAGGGCTACTCCATTTCTTCTAAGAGATTCTTGCCCACAGTAGTAGATGTAATGGTAATCTGAATTAAATTCACCCATTTTGGTCCATTTGGTTCACTGATTCCTAAAATAGTATTTCTCAAATAGTGTTACTTCCAAATATTAAGCTAGCATTGATAATGTGTGTGTGTGTGTGAGCACGTGTGTGCTTAGTCGCTCAGTTGTGTCTGACCATTTGTGACTCCATGGACTGTAACCTGCCAAGCTCCTCTGTCCATGGAATTTTCCAGGCCAGAAAACTGGAGTGGGTTGCCATTTCCTTCTCCAGGGGATCTTCCCAAACCAGGGATCAAGCCTGTGGCTGTTGCATCTCCTGCACTGGTAGGCGGATTCTTTACCACTGAGCCACCTGGGAAGCCCAGCATTGATAATGGAATAATGGATTATTATAAATGGTTTGTGGATTTTACTAGAAAATTCTTATAAAAGGAATTATCTTTTGAATGTTTCTATTACATACATAGATAAATTAGATACATCAGCTTCCCATTCAAGTAAAATAACTGTAAAGCAAACAATACTGCTCACAGGTGATAACAAACTAAAATTTAGTATCTGCTGTCCTTCCAAACTAAACCTAGAAGATGTTTTCAAAAATCACACTAATTGAAATGCAAATTTAGAAAGGAGATATTTGAATAATTAGAGTGTTTGGCCTTAGAAGTTTGTGATGAAATCCAATATAATTACCAATAATTCCTTGTATTACATACTAAATTAAAAACAGTGTTAATATGTCAAAATATTCTCATATTTGTCAGTTTGGGGGAGCCCTTCCATTTTGTTGTTATTTTCCAGGATTGTTTTGGCTATTCTGGGTCCCTTGATTTCCAAGTGAATTTTACCTTCAATTTTCCAACTTTTACCAAAAAAAAAGCCTGGGGATTTTTGATCGGGATTCAGTTGAATCTGTAAACCAATTTGGGCACATTTACCATCTTAACAATGTAAATCTTCCAACCCATGAACACTTTCCATTTACTTATATTTTCTTTCTTTCATTGATGTTTTGTAGTATTTGGCATACAAGTCTTGAACTTATTAAATTTATTTCTAAGTATTTTATTATTTCTGATGCTATTGTAAATGGAATTGCTTTTCTCATTTCATTCTGGCCTGTCCAACGCCAGTGTATAGAAATACTATTGATTTTTGTATATTGATCTTGTATCGTTTGCTGAATGCATCTATTAATTTTAGTGTTTTTTTGTGTGTGGATTACTTAGGATTTTCTATATGTGTGATCATGTCACCTGCAAAGATACTTTTACTTCATTTCCAATTGGAATAATTTAATTTCTTGTCACATTGCTCTGGCTAGAACTTCCAGTACAATGTTAAATAGAAACAGTTGGCAGGAACAGCCTTGCTTTGTTTCTGGTCTTAGAGAGAAAGCTTTCAGTCTTTCTCCATTACATGTGAAGTTAGACTTTTATAGTTGCAGCTTATCACCTAGAGGATGGTCCTTATTATTTAGTTTCATGAGTGTTTTTCAACCAACATTTCAATAAAATCCCACTTGGTTATGGTGTATAATCCTTTTTACATGTTGCTGGAGTCAGTTTGCTAATATTTTGTTGAGGATTTTTTGCATCTATATTTATACAGGATATTGGTATTTAATTTTCTTGTATTATCTTTGGTGCTGACCTCATAGAATTAATTTGGAAGTGATCCCTGCTCCTTTTTTTTTTTTTTTTTAAATTACAAGTTTGTGAAGGATTGGTGTTAATTCTTTAAATGTTCAGTAGGATTCACCAGTGAAGCCATCTGGTCCTGGACTTCTTCTTTGTGGAAAGTTTTAAAATTACTGACTAAATTTTGTTGAATAGAATGAAAACTTCAGGAGGAAGAACTCCATTTCCCCATTTAAGGGGAAAAAACTCAAAATGACAATATTTAGAGAAGACAGTTTTAATTTTTTTTTATTATTTTTTTTCAGTTTTAATTTTTGATAAACCTCTAATCTTTCTAGAAGTTGAGTTTTCATCAAAGTCTTTCCTCATGGACAGCCTATATTAATTGGAAATGACTGACTTCAAAAATGTGAACCCATTTACCTCTGATATTCGAGTCAGAAACTTCTCATATTAATAATTCTGGATCTAAGTCCCAGTGATGTTGACACCTCCAGAATGCTCAGAAGATGGCCTTATGAGCAGCAATTCACTGAATGCTCCGTGTTCATCCTCTGCATTTCAGCATCATTGAATAGGAGCAAAGAGAATTGAGAGGAAGATGGCTAAGTCAAATCAGTGATCAAGAGAGTAGAACATGCGTTGACTGGAGTAAACTTCTATAGGTAGTTAAAGGAAGAGAAGGTAGGGCTGGGATAGGTCCTAGATGGGTAAGCCCGACTATGCCAAATAGAAGGTGGCTTCTTCACAAGGTGGCTTGTGCCTTGCTGTGTCTGTTTTTTTAGGATCCTAGGTATGCCTCGGTACTCCATACTTCCAGGTTGTTGGTCCACATGCTAAACATTAAGTACTTTAAATCTTTGAATCATTGATAAGATAGTCATGAGTTCTAGCTCTAGTCACCATCTAGAATTCTACCTTGTTCTACCTGGCACCAACTCAGTACACAATATAGGATTGCTCAGCAGTGGGTTTTGTCATCTAGCAAGCTGTGTGCACCATCCAGGACCACCATGGGTAGCACTGTTTCATGCATATTAATCAAGACCATGTTTTCCCCCTGTAGGTAATTCTGATGTATCAATTACTTCAGTTACAACTCATTTTCCTCAAAATCAGCTTTACTCTATATCAACACACTCTGAAGATTGAAAAGTAAATGCTATCTCCATGAGCTCTCATGTCTATCATCTTATCAGACCCCACGACAGCCAAAAAGCAGAGGGTGACAGTCCCTAAGATTTTGCTTCATAGAGCAAATGCAGAGCAGTACCACCCAAGGGAGACTGGGGCTCAACTCAAACACATCATTAAGTGTTGGCCCAGAACTTCCACCCGTCACAGAGTTGAGCTAAGCTTCTTAATTAAGGCTTTCATTTGTAGAGCCTGAGGCTATAACCACCTGAGCCTCCAAAAGTAGTACTGGTATGGGGGAGCCCTCCAATAGAACACAAATTCTCAATAAAATATCACCAACTAACAAAGAATTACAGTGTGAAAAACAAACTTAAATAAAAGAAGGTACATATAAGAAACAGAGAGTGGAACAATATGGAAATAACTTCAAAGTAAAATATATTTAATTTCCTTCAACAAAAAAGAAATGGTAATTGTAAAAAACATAAATTGTTGTGAAACCTGTAAAACAAATTTTTTTGGGGAAAAAACTATAGTTACTTTAAAAATTCAGTATACTGGGTAAATCTTAGGTTTGGGTCTAGCAAATTATCAAAATATCAAGAATAAAGAAAAAATCTTAAAGGAGTTTACAGATAAAAGAATGCAAACTAGAGTGATATACTCTTCATCAACAGTTTTGAATACCAAATTCTAGAAGAGAAGGAAAATTAGTTTACATTTTAAAATCTATCATCAACTAAGCTATTGGCAAAGAATATGAGGATCAAACATAGAAATAACTCTGAACTATGACTAATATGTTGCCAGCTTTAAAACGTGTAAGTCTAAGAAGAAAAATGTAGTGAGATGTATTTTTTTTAAAACTGTCAATATAAAGTCCAACTGAGGACTTTATAAAGTCCTCATTTACAAGGAAGCCATATTTAAGGATTAAGGAAGATTTATTAAAAGTACAGTAAGTTACTTCACTATTTCTAATGAGTGATATTTGAATATAGTCTTTTAACAACTACATAAAAGTTTAAAGTTCATTTTCATCTCTTTGCTTTTCAGTGTTAAAAAAACTAGTTTAGAATATCAGTAAGAGATCAATCTGGAAATAATTCACTAATAAATTTTTCCATCCTCTTAGAAGAAAATTCTAGAAAAATTATGTAGAAAGTTATCACTTTTACCTCGTGCCAGACTTTCACTTGGGCTTCCCAGGTGGTACAGAGGTAAAGAATCTGCCAACACAGGGGACACAAGAGACATGGGTTTGATCTCTGAGTTGCAAAGAGCCCCTGGAGTAGGAAATTGCAACCCACCCCAGTATTTTTGCCTGGAAAATTCCATGGACAGAGGAGCCTGGCAGGCTACAGTGCATGAGGTTGCAAAAAGTCAGACAAAACTGTGTACACACACACAGACTTTCACTTTAGGGGATTCCAAAAAGTAGTAATGATAGTATTATACATATAGTGCCTTTTGTCATGTACTTAATAAAATATCCAGATAAAGAAGTTTCTGTAAGTTTTCCTCAAAGGGTAAAAAGGTTCCCAGTAGCCAAGAAATAAAAGCAACTTTGAATCAACAGTAAGGTATAATTGTTAACTATCTTCAAATGTAGTCCACATGATCTTTTCTGAAGGCTTTACTAAATTCTGATCACTTTCTCAACAATATGTGAATTCAGTGCACCCATCAACTAAAGTATTATTAGGCATCTATGCTTATTATTTCAGAGTCTAAATGACTCCTCAGTTATATAGTCCCTACAACTTGAGTCCCAAATCATATACCATATTTGCCAAAAAACAATGGGCCTCCCTATCTTCCACAGTTGAAAACTTCCCTGGATCTGACATGACCTGAGACTAAGCCAGCCAAATAAAGAGAAGTTTGATCAAAATTACCTTTTCTCTAATCTTCATGAAAACTCAGCTTATGAAAAGAAAAAAAAATCTGAGCAAGGAGCCTGATCCAGACATCTGTATAAAGTATTTAATGAGTGAAGGGAAATACTACCTCCTCTGATTATTAAGGATTCATGTATCTGATTCTCAGTTATATAAAATAACACCATTTTAATGTGATTATAACTTTACATGATTGAAGACATGTCATTCGGGTTTTTTATTTTGAGCTGTAATTGAAATAAAACACTATGTTAGTTTCAGGTGTGACAATGATTTGCTATTTGTGCATATTGCAAATGATCACATGACTGTAGTTAACATCTAGTTAACATTCTTTCTTTCTTTTTAGAATTTTCAAAATCTTTGAGAAACTTCTTTCTTCTAATCATGAATATTCAATTCCTGGTAAGTTCTATCGTTCTGGATGAGAAAATGTCTAGGAGGAGAAATTTTATATTTTCCTAATCAGATTATTGGGGAATAAATATTCTGTTACATAAAAATAAGTTTTTTCTATTTCATTCAAAATAGACATAAAAATTGGTATTTGGTTGTTTCCAGATTTTAGTCTTAGCTAATTTAGACTTTCATAGGGATATTGCTCTTTCATTAGAACTTCCCATTCTTCTAATCTTTTTATTACTCTACAGGAACTATTGTAGAATGCTGATGTAGATGGGCAGTGTTTATCCCAGAAGGACCGTACCTAATTCTAAGTCATGTCAGGTTCAAATCAGAAAAAGGGAACTAAGAGAGGAAACAAAGAAAATATTTCCTTAATATATAACCATATAAATGCCAAATACGTATTAATTTTTTAAAAGTAGGATTGGATGGAACATCCCTTTTACTATAAAGCACTTAGTATGCATACATGTACTTCCTGAAAGCTGTGTTCAATATACACAATGGAATACTACTCAGCTATTAAAAAGAACACATTTGAATCAGTTCTAATAAGGTGGATGAAACTGGAGCCTATTAAACAGAGTGAAGTAAGTCAGAAAAACACTAATACAGTATATTAACATGTATGTATATATGGAATTTAGAAAGACTGTAACAACAACCCTATATGTGAGACAGCAAAAGAGACATATAAAGAACAGACTTTTGGACTCTGTGGGACAAGGCAAGGGTGGGATGATTTGAGAGATTAACATTACCATATGTGTATATTGCCATATGTGAAATAGATCACCAGTCCAAGTTCCATGCATGAAACAGGGCACTCAAAGCTGGTGCACTGGGACAACCCAGAGGGATGGGATGGGGAGGGAGGTTGGGAGGGGGTTCCAGATGGGAGGGACACATGTACACCCATGGCTGATTCAGGTCAATGTATGGAAAATACCACCACAATATTGTAAAGTAATTAGCCTCCAATTAAATAAATTTTTTAAAATGGCCCTCAGGTTGATAATATTTACATCTCAGAAGTTACAAAACAAATTGTCTTCCCATCAGATGCCTTACTAAATAATGTTTTTACACCAAATGGGAAAGCACAATCAGTTGTTCAAAAAGCCTTAGGTTTAATTTTTTCAGTCATCCATCATAAATAAACACTTGAGACAAATTAAGTAATCTGCCTTATTAACCTATATTTTTGTTCATTTCTGCCCAATATAAGCATATGTAATTTTGAAATACTAACTGCAATTGTCAAAACAGAAAATTATAAGTTTTGATTACTAAACCTCTGGAAGACAATACACTTTAAAATAATACATTTTAAAGAAAACAGACTTTTATCTATACATTAACCACAGACAAAGATGCTTTAGGAGTATTATAAAATAATATTACCTGACTATATTCAACAGGGTAAGTTGTAAGATTGGTGGTTCAGAACTCTACATTGCTTTGGATATAGAATTTGAAATGACTACCTTAAATAAACCTATATGGAATCACCATTAAAACATAATGCATTTATTTTTAATCACCAATTAGAAAAAGTCATTAAGATCAGATTGAAAAGATAGCAGATGAAAAACGGAGAACATTCAAGGATTGACTAAATAGAAAGCAAAATCAATATATAAACAAAATATTGTATCAATGAAGAGCCTTGATTTTTAAAAAAGCATTCTGTCTTGTATCCTGCGTACGCCACTTGTCTCGATGTAGCTCACTGAATCCAGGGTAGGCAAGGTGTGAACGGAGTGGGGAAGGTGGAAGAAGCTGAGAGGAGGCAAAGGAACCGTAGACATTCTTTATTCACCGTGCACTCAAGGCAGACATGCTTTACTCTCTTAATAGCCTACACAGCAGCAACTACAACTACTCGACTCGACTTGTCCCAAGAACTCAGGTGGTGCGTATATAGGGCACCTGCGCGGTGCTATAAATGAGCTCAGCTGTAACATAGGTATTTTTAAAAGCTGGGTGAGAACCAGAGGCCGTGGGGGTGAGAGTCGGATCACCGCCATCTTAACCAATTTGCTCCTTCCCTACACATTCGTAGTCAAAAAACTTTTTGATTCTAATGTTAATGAAACCTACGTCTATTCTTGCAATTGCAGGTCTGCGCTACTCCTGCCCAGTGTCTTGAACCAGACTACTAGCAAGAATCGGTTTCAAGAATTTAAACTCATTTAACCCCCAGCCTCCCGTCAAGCACACCTCGTACTGGTAGCTCTTGGACAGGGTCCCCATGCTGCTGACGTCCACCAGGTGGCCTGGGGAGTGGCCCTCGGGCACCGGGCAGCGACCCGCCGAGGCCGCCCCGCTCCTCCTGCACAGCCGCACCGCTACGAACACGAGCACCGAGAAGAGGAAGAGCGACGACACCGACGCCAAGGCCACCACCAGGTAGACGGTGAGCGGGTCGGCCGGCGCCCGCTTCCGGGGCCGGCAGGTAGGGCTGCGAGAAGCCGTCCACCAGCAGCACGTGCAGCGTGACGCTGGCCGACAGCTGCGGCTCGCCGTTGTCCTTGACCAGCACCACCAGCCGCTGCTTGGGCGCGTCGCGCTCGCTCAGCAGCCGCGCCGTGCGCACCTCGCCGTTGTGCGCCCACACGCCGAACAGCCCGGGCTCCGTGGCCTTGAGCAGCTGGTACGACAGCCAGGCGTTCTGGCCCCCGTCGCCGTCCACCGCCACCACCTTGGTCACCAGGTAGCCCGGCTCGGCCGCCCTGGGCACCAGCTCGGTGCAGGGCGCCGAGGCGTTCTGCAGCGGGTAGAGCACGAAGGGCGCGTTGTCGTTGGCGTCCGCCACGAGCACGCGCACCAGCGCCTGGCTGCTGAGCGCAGGCGAGCCGCGGTCGGTGGCGCCCACGTGGAACTCGAAGGCTCTTAGGGCCTCGTAGTCCAGGGACGTGAGAGCGAAGAGGTGGCCATTGTCGGGGTTGATGGACACGAGGGAGGCGAGGGGCACGAGCGGGTCGGGGGGCGGCAGCAGCGAGTAGGTGACCTGGGCGTTGGCGTCTGTGTCTGTGGCGCTGACGCTGCCAATGTGCAGGGCGGGGCTGTTGTTCTCGCGGACCCACAGGGTGTAGGAGGTCTGGGTGAAGGCGGGGGCGTTGTCGTTGACGTCGGACACCAGCACGGTTATGTTGTGCTCGGTTTTCAGTCTTGGGGTTCCCATGTCAGTGACCGTGATGGTGATGTTATATTTGGATCTTGCTTCTCGGTCCAGGGCTGCGTTTGTGACTAAAGTATAAAAGTTTTTAACAGAGGGTTTAAGATTGAAAGGGAGATCCTCTTGGATGGAGCAAGCCGTCCTTCCATTGTCCCGAGTCAGTGTCTGAAACGCTGAATACAGCAATTATGGTCTCCCGCAAATTTTCTAGGATTTCATTGAAAAGATATGGTCAGTTCCGGAGGGTTGTCATTCAAATCCATCACTTGAACAGGCACCACACAACTTCCAGAAAGGCCCCCACCATCTGTCGCCTGAATATTTAAAGTAGAGGTCTGGATAGATTAGAAATCCAGTTCCCGTATTAAAAGGATTTCTCCCGATTTTGCATTTATTCGAAATGTTTTGCAGATATCTTCAGGTGCTTGCGAAAATATATAAGATATTTCTCCATTGGTTCCAATATCTAAATCTCTGGCAGAGATGATGGCAGCCTGGAATCCAATGGGGCAGTGTTCCAGGACTTGCACCTCATAGTGCAGCTATGCAAACTCGGGGGCATTATCACTGATGTCTAATCCGCAGTCCCAGACTTGGGTGGAATCCCGCCATCCAGTGCTGGGAGGGTTAATCTGATCTCAGGCTGTTCCTCTCGATCCAGTGTTTTGTCCAGCCCCGGCTGTGGTAATATTGTGCCCTTGGAACTGTCTTGTAATTTAAGACGGAAGTGGGAATTGGGGCTGACTGTATAACTTGGAAACTGTTGATTCCTACATCTAAGTCCAGGGCACACTCTATCTGGAAAGTAGTTCCAGGAGTGATACTTTCTGAAATTTTCAAAATTATTTCTTTGTCTAGGACCCCTAATCCATATCTCAGCCTGGAAAAACTGCAAGGGACTGCCTAGTAATATTTGGAAAGGTAGTACATAGGGTTCGATAAGGCCACACAGCTCCTCCTGGTCCTGTTTCTCATTTAACAACAAATCCTCGGTCTACCTTTCAAAATGCAAACGCTTTTTTTTTTTTTTTTCCAATTCGGAAACAACCCTGGGGCCTGAGCAGCTAGATCATCTACCCCCAGTCCCAGGTCTTTCAATAGATTGGCCACAAAGGAGCCACTGTTCATTTCCTCAGCCACTGAATAATGCCTAGGCTCAGAACCAGCCTGAGTTATGCCCAGCAAAACAAGGAATATCAAGACTTGCCTTTGTTTCAGAGAGCTCTCCATTCTGTCTCCTGCCTTCATTGCTTTCTGGTTTCCCAGACGACTTGACCCAGCTCAGATTCATGTTGTTGCTGATCTGTCTCCCAGTATCACTCAGATCCTTGGATAAATAGAGATGTCTAGGGCCCTGATTTCCCCGAGCAACTGCCTTAAAAAGTCTCCCCTTCCTGCTTGCTTCTTAAGCAGAACATCGCTAGAGGAGCACAGGCTGGTAGCTTGCTTTCTCTACTTCTAATGCTCCAGCGCCACCCCGCGTCCTTTCCGACACACAGTATTTAGGAAATCCCAGTCCTTTATTTTCAGACTGATGGTATTCAAATATTTTCAAGTAGTGTCTCTTAATGTACTGAAACAACAATAATTCCAGATTATCTAAAATCTAGTCCCTAATAATTTTTGTTAATTATCCTTCCCCAATTTTCTTCCCGGAATTGGTGATGGACAGGGAGGCCTGGCCTGCTGCAGTCCATGGGGTCACAAAGAGTCAGACACGACTGAGCGACTGAACTTTACTCAACTAAATAAGAATTCGTATTCACTGAATTCCTTTTACAAATGCACTTATTTTTTTAGCCACTTGATATAAGGAATATCACAGAAAATTTGTGTTTTTTTTTAAAAATCAAGTTTCATGATTGTATTGGATGTTACATCTATTTATTCTGGAACGGTCCACTGTATTTTATTGATAATGAATATTTTGAAGTGTCCAGATCAGTTGACTTGTAGGTAAATAAAAAGGTAAAAATAGGTAATATATCAGTACTTGTTGACTATAAACAAACAATTATTTATGTGTCAGAACAAAAGAAGACACTAGTGAAGTTAGAGCAATAAAACAACTATAATGTTATTTGGAAAGGGGATGTTTTTCTCTACTTTTTACCCAGAGCTGAAAAAAAGAATGCCAAGGGCGATAGCTATCTCCACCTACTGTCTTGTTTTCAGCTTCAAAGAACCTAATTTGCTGCTGCTGCTAAGTCATTTCAGTCATGTCCGACTCTGTGTGACCCCATAGGCGGCAGCCCACCAGCCTCCCCTGTCCCTGGGATTCTCCAGGCAAGAACACTGGAGTGGGTTGCCATTTCCTTCTCCAATGCATGGAAGTGAAAAATGAAAGTGAAGACGCTCAGTCATGTCTGACTCCTAGTGATCCCATGGACTGCAGCCTACCAGGCTCCTCCGTCCATGGGATTTTCCAGGCAAGAGTACTGGAGTGGGCTGCCATTGCCTTCTCCAGAACCTAATTTAATTGGAGATAAAGTGATGTTAGAGAGATATATCTCTTGTCTCTCTGTCCTGCACTAGGTTGGCCGAGTATGGGAATTCTTTTTTTTTTTTTACATTCAATGGAAAGAAAATTTTGGAAAGAAGGACCAAGACATTTTCTTTTTATTCCAGAGTTCTGAGATAATTCTTAAAGAGGTGAAGTCGGCTTCTGGATGTACTCTAGGATGAGCAGGTAAGTGTCAACATGACCAGCTTTATATAATTGTCATCCAATGCAGTTGTCATCCAACATCTTTTACGTGAAAGTAAATGCAGTTGTTATCCAACATCTTTTATGTGAAGGTATTTCTGAAGCTATTTCTGATGTAAACTGCCTGAGTGTTTGCACCATAACCCTGAAATTGCCTGGTAATTTTCTTGAAGTGGATGTTTATAATTCACAGATATGAGTGGTATTTATTTATATTTTTAATATTTATTTATTACTTTTGACTGCAGTGGGTCTTAGTTGCTGCATGGTCTCTCTTTAGTTGCCTCAAGTGGGGGGCTACTGTTTAGTTGCAGTATTCGAGCTTTTCATTGTGGTGGCATCTTCTTTTGTGGAGCACAGTCTCTAGGGCTCAAGGGCTTCAGTAGTTGTGGTATGTGGAATTTTCCTGGACCAGGGATCAAACCCATGTCCCCTGCATTGGCAGATAGATTCTTAACCATTGGACCACCAGGAAGTACATGAGTGGTATTTAAAATATTTGGTGAATACGTTCCAGAAATAGGAGAATTTGGTGAACTGTTCCTTAATTTACTGAGATTTAAACCTTTTGCAGTCTTTGATAACCAGGTTGCTGAAAAGCATGCATTGCCAAGATTGTCATTGATTGTCACAATCTTGACCTTAGGAGGTCTGAGACTAGTGTTGATACCTACTGTTCTTATCTGTGAGAATTAAACTTAGCTTAGGTTGTACTTCATCCAGTGATTTTTCCCTCCTGAATGGGCAAAGTACTTACCCCACTATTGCATTGTGTATTATTGTGAATTGAACTCCCTGTGTGGTTTCCAGTGATGGGAAAACCACCCAAATCTCATGCACATTCTGAAACATTAATAAGAATTTCTCAAAGTGGCAACATCTCAGATTCATTGATTTTTTTCTCAGAAAACAAAAAACTTTATAGGTAATACTTGGAAATGTATAGTTTCCATAGGTCTGGCTTCCTATTCAGAAACAAAGGCTTCTTCTGTGGGTACATCTAAAATATTCTTTGATCTCAATGGTTTAGATCCACCCAGAGAAGAGCCTTTCTTTTCTCAGGAATCCCTTATCACTTTGGAAACCACCTTGCTTGGGTGTGTCCACCCACAGCTATGCAGACACTCCCCTTTCCGCTTCCAAATCTCCAGGAACTATAAAAGCAGCTTTACTTTTTCTGGGCCACCTACCCTATGCCCAGGAAGAAAAGGAAAATTCACCACTTGCCTTTTTCTGCCAGCTTTTCTCTCAGTTTCCAGCATCGTCTCTCTCTCTCTTTGACTGCATTGTCTTTAATGAAAGAAGCCTTCGAAAGTTTTTCAGGAGGATATATCAACATATATCTAGTCCCCTTGTGTTTGAAACCTGAGCTTGCTGCCAACATTTGCCAAGGCATGTCGATCCAGCACCTCTCAGATTTCATCTTTTCTAAAATGGAGTCTGTGGCAGGTGCCGGGCTCTACCTGCCCCCCCCTTTTTTTCTGTTGGCAGTGCCGCCAGGCATCTGAACAGAAACTATCAAAAACAAAAACCTGTTCGTGTCATGTGGTCTAATGGTAGTCTGATACTTTAAATAACTTCTCTGACTTTTGGTTTAGCTTATTACAATTTTTAATTAGTATATGGCCTTTTTTTAAATCAGTCAGCTATACAATTTCTTCTGAGAGTAACTTGATTTCTTTCATTTCAGACAGGCCATGCATTCACTGAGTTTTTTAATTCATTGGCAGGTGTCTATTACACACTGATAAATTTCAGGCACTGTGAACGGCATTTGCTGCTGCTGCTGCTGCTAAGTCGCTTCAGTCGTGTCCGACTCTGTGCGACCCCATAGACGGCAGCCCACCAGGCTCCCCTGTCCCTGGGATTCTCCAGGCAAGAACACTGGAGTGGGTTGCCATTTCCTTCTCCAATGCATGAAAGTGAAAAGTGAAAGTGAAGTCGCTCAGTCGTATCCGACTCTCAGCGACCCCATGGACTGCAGCCTACCAGGCTCCTCCATCCATGGGATTTTCCAGGCAAGAGTACTGGAGTGGGGTGCCATCACCTTCTCTGGTGAAAGGCATTTAATCCCAAGAGGTTACAGCCTAGAAGGATGACGCACGTAAAGCGACAGTTACTGTAGTGAGTGATGAGTGCTAAGATGGAAATTTGCACAGGCACTTGGAGGTACTCACAAGGGATATTTAAGTAATAACAGAAATGAAGCATCAGGAAAGATTCTCAGAGGAGACAAGATTTGAGGTAAAAAGCATCACTATGAACAAAGCTAGTGGAGGTGATGGAATTCCAGTTGAGCTATTTCAAATCCTGAAAGATGATACTGTGAAAGTGCTGCACTCAATATGCCAGCAAATCTGGAAAACTCAGCAGTGGCTACAGGACTGGAAAAGGTCAGTTTTCATTCCAATCCCAAAGAAAGGCAATGCCAAAGAATGCTCAAACTACCGCAGAATTGCACTCATCTCACACGCTAGTAAAGTAATGCTCAAAATTCTCCAAGCCAGGCTTCAGCAAAATGTGAACCGTGAACTTCCTGATGTTCAAGCTGGTTTTAAAAAAGTCAGAGGAACCAGAGATCAAATTGCCAACATCTGCTGGATCATGGAAAAAGCAAGAGAGTTCCAGAAAAACATCTATTTCTGCTTTATTGTCTATGCCAAAGCCTTTGACTGTGTGGATCACAATAAACTGTGGAAAATTCTGAAAGACATGGGAATACCAGACCACCTGACCTGCCTCTTGAGAAATTTGTATGCAGGTCAGGAAGCTGTTAGAACAGTTAGAACTGGACATGGAACAACAGACTAGTTCCAAATAGGAAAAGGAGTACGTCAGGCTGTATATTGTCACCCTGCTTATTTAATTTATATGCAGAGTACATCATGAGAAACGGTGGACTGGAAGAAGCACAAGCTGGAATCAAGATTTCTGGGAGAAATATCAATAACCTCAGATATGCAGATAACACCACCCTTATGGCAGAAAGTGAAGAGGAACTAAAAAGCCTCTTGATGAAAGTGAAAGACGAGGGTGAAAAGTTGGCTTAAAGCTCAACATTCAGAAAACTAAGATCATGGCATCTGGTCCCATCACTTCATGGGAAATAGATGGGGAAACAGTGGAAACAGTGTCAGACTTTATTTTTTGGGCTCCAAAATCACTGCAGATGGTGACTGTAGCCATGAAATTAAAAGACGCTTACTCCTTGGAAGGAAAGGTATGATCAGTCTAGACAGCATATTAAAAAGCAGACACATTACTTTGCCAACAAAGGTCCGTCTAGTCAAGGCTATGGTTTTTCCAGTGGTCATATATGGATGTGAGAATTGGACTGTGAAGAAGGCTGAGCGCTGAAGAATTGATGCCTTTGAAGTGTGGTGTTGGAGAAGACTCTTGAGAGTCCCTTGGATTGCAAGGAGATCCAACCAGTCCATTCTGAAGGAGATCAGCCCTGGGATTTCTTTGGAAGGAATGATGCTAAAGCTGAAACTCCAGTACTTTGGCCACCTGATGCGAAGAGTTGAGTCATTGGAAAAGACTCTGATGCTGGGAGGGATTGGGGACAGGAGGAGAAGGGGATGACATAGGATGGGATGGCTGGATGGCATCACTGACTCGATGGACGTGAGTCTGAGTGAACTCCGGGAGTTGGTGATGGACAGGGAGGCCTGGCGTGCTGCGATTCATGGGGTCGCAAAGAGTCGGACACGACTGAGCGACTGATCTGATCTGATTTGATGGTGAATCTTCATTGCTATGCAGTCTTTTCCCTAGTTGCAGCCAGTTTGGGGCGGACAGAGTGAAAGTGAAAGTCGCTCAGTCGTTTCCGACTCTCTGCAATTCTCTAGGCCAGAATACTGGAGTGGGTAGTCATTCCTTTCTCCAGGGAATCTTCCCTACCCAGGGATCGAACCCAGGTCTCCTGCACTGCAGGCAGATTCTTTACCAACTGAGCCACCAGGAAAGCACTTAAATGGTTATAGGGTTCATTATGTCTCATTCATTTTTTTTTAATTGCAAATTATATAGAAAATTTTGCCAAAATTTATTTCAGAGATTATTTTACCTATGGTTCCTTTGTGGTTTTAGGCTGTCATAACTAATATTTATATCTTTAAGTCTTTTTGAGTTTTTGCCCTTCAGTGGTTGATGTGTTATGTCTTTATTATTTCTACTTGTCTGTCCTTCATTTTAAAGACCTCTTGCAGAAGTCACTGTCTTTCCTCTGTGAATATACTCACCACTGTCTTCTAATTATTTGAGAAACAGTGTGTTGATTTACTTTTGTTTTCCTTGTCATTTCATTGGTTTGTATGTGGGTTTTTTTTGGAGGCAGGGCAAAAGCCAGCATAGCTTCTTTAATATTTATCTTCTTGCCTTATTATTATTTAAAATGTATGATTTTCTGTTCCTCTGGACAGTGATTGGAATTTATATATATATATATATGTAGTCTCATTTATCTATTCCCATTTACTTTAGCTTATCACAATATTTAGTATAGTTTTCTGTGGATAGTGTAGGATTTGATGTTTATGCATTCCCAACATTATTGTCTAGATCTTTTGAATCCCAAACTGTCAGTCGCTTCCCTCCTCTTGCCTGTCCCCGCTGTCAACTTCCTTTCTGTTCTCTGTGTCTCTGAGTTGTATTCTGTTTTTAATGATTAGTTCATTTGTGTCTTTAGATTCTAAATTTAAAGGGTTTCCAATCACATTTTTCTTTTTCTTTCTAACTTCATTGAGTTAGTATGGTAACTTCTAGGTCCATCCACGTTGCTGCAAGTGGCATAAGTTCATTCTCTGTTCTGGCTCTGTAGTACTGTGTTGTATATATACGTACCTCGTCTTCTTGATCCATGCATGTTGTGATGAGTCATTGGATTGTTTCCTTCTCTCAGCTATTGTGAAGAGTGCTCCTTTGGCCATAGGGGTGTATGTATCTCTTTGAATGATACTTTAATCTGAATATATGCCCTGAAATGGAATTGATGGATCATATAGTAATTCTGTTTGTAACCTTGTTGATCCTACATCATGTTATCCATAGAGTCTGCACGAATTTTCATTTCCGTCAACAATGTAGGAGGGTTTCCTTTTCCCCACACTCTACCAAGCATTCATTTTTTCAAGCCTATTTAATGATGCCATTCTGGCCTGTGTGATGTGGTACCTTATTATATTTTTGATTTGCATTTTTATAATTAGCCATGTTGGCATGCTTTTCCTATGTCCATTGGGTATCTGAATGTCCATTTGGAGACTTGTCCATTTGGAGACTTGTCCATTTGATCTCGATTCTGCTTTTTTATTATTGAGTTGTATGACTTGATTGTGTTTGGGAAATAAAGCTCTCTTTCATGATGGTGTTTTTAAATATTTTCTCCCTTTCACAAGAGTGTCTTTTAGTTTTGGTAATGGTTTCCTTTCCATTTAAAATGGTTATAGAATTGGTTACATTTGATTGATTTTTTTTCCTTTGGAAGTCATAACTGAGAAACTTCTGCCAGAATTTTCATCAGAGAATATTTTACTTATGGTTCATTTTGTGGTTTCAGGATATCATAACTAATATTTATATCTTAAGCCTTTTTGAGTGTATTTTCCCTTCAGTGGAGGTTGTGTTATATCTTCATTCAGTTCAGTTCAGTCACTCAGTCATGTCCAAATATTTTTTCTGGATGTGTGTGCCAGAAGTACACATTATTTTTTATTTATTGCATTATGAATATTTACACTTTTGTGTTTGTTTTTGTTTTTCTAGACAGTGATTGGGATTTCTATATAGAGAGAGCCCTTTATATATTCTCCATCACACTTTATCACAGAATATTTAATATAGTTTTCTGTGGATACTGTGGAATCTTGGTGTTCCTGCATTCTCCATATATAATTGTTGACATGTTAATCCCAAAGTACCAATTGCTCACCTCCTCATCTCAGTCCTCCTTGGCAACTGCCTGTTTGTTCTGAGTTGTTTTCTGTTTTGTAGATTAGCTCATTTGTGTCTTTAGATTCCAAATTTAAGGGATATCAAAAGGTGTTTGTCCTTTTCTTTGTAACTTCCTTAACTTGGTATGGTAACCTCTAGGTCCATCCATGTTGCTGCAAATTACAGTTTCATTCTCCGTTCTGGCTCCGTAGTACTCTGGTATGTATATAAACTTCCTCTTTTTGATCCATGCACCTTGTGATGGAATGTTGGCTTGTTTCCTTCTCTGGACTATTGTGAAGGGTCTCCTAACCTAGGATTACAGGGGTGTATATATCTCTTTGTTGATACTTTTGTCTGAATGGGATTCCCTGGTAGCTCAGACAGTAAAGCATCTGCCCACAATGCAGGAGACCTGGGTTTGATCCCTGGGTTGGGAAGATCCCCTGGAGAAGGAAATGGCAACTCACTCCAGTACTCTTGCCTAGAAAATTCCATGGATGGAGGAGCCTGGTGGGCTACAGTCCATAGGGTCACAAAGAGTCGGACACGACTGAGCGACTTCACTTTCACTTTATGCCCTTTAATGGGATTACTAGATCCCAGAGTAAGTGTGTTTGTACTTTTGTTGATCCTCCATCATATTATCCATAGAGTCTGCACCATTTTCAATTCCCACCAACAGTGTAGGTTTCCTTTTTAACACACTCTCCCTGCCTTGGTTATTTCAAGCCTTTTCAGTTCAGTTCAGTCGATCAGTAATGTCCCACCCTTTGTGACCCCATGAATAACAGCGTGCCAGGCTTCCCTCTCCATCATCTGCTCCTGGAACCTCCTCAAACTTAAGTCCATTGAATCAGTGATGCCATTCAACCGTCTTGTCCTCTGTCTTTCCCTTCTCCTCCTGCCTTCCATCTTTCATCATTTTTTCCAGTGAGTCAGTTCTTCATAGCAGGTGGCCAAGTATTGGAGCTTCAGATTCAGCCTCAGTCCTTCCAATGAATATTCAAGACTGATTTCCTTTAGGATGGACTGGTTGGATCTTCTTGCTGTCCAAGGGACTCTCAAGAGTCTTCTCCAACACCACAGTTCCAAAGCATCAATTCTTCAGCACTCAGCTTTCTTTATAACTCTCATCCATACATGACTACTGGAAAAACCATAGCTTTGACTAGATGGTCTTTTGTTGGCAAAGTAATGTCTCTGCTTTTTAATATGCTGTCTAGGTTGGTCATAGCTTTTCTTCTAAGGAGCAAGCATCTTTTAATTTCATGGCTGCAGTCCCCATCTGCAGTGATTTTGGAGTCCAATAAAATAAAGTCTCTCACTGTTTCCACTGTTTCCCCATCTATTTGCCGTGAAGTGATGGGACCAGATGCCATGATCTTCGTTTTCTGAATGTTGAGTTCTGAGCCAACTTTTTCACTCTCCTCTTTTCACTTTCTTCAAAAGGCTCTTTAGTTCTTCACTTTCTGCCGTAAGGGTGGTGTCATCTGCATATCTGAGGTTATTGATATTTCTCCAGGCAATCTTGAGCTTCATCGAACCTAGCATTTCACCTGATGTGCTCTGCATATATGTTAAATAAGCAGGGTGACAATATACAGCCTTGACATACTCCTTTCCCAATTTGGAACCACTCTGTTGTTCTATGTCCAGTTCTAACTGTTGCTTCCTGACCTGCATACGGATTTCTCAGGAGGCAGGTCAGGTGGTCTGGTATGGTCTGATATTCCCACCTCTTTAAGAATTTTCCAGAGTTTGTTGTGATCCACACAGGCAAAGGCTTTGGCATAGTCAATAAAGCAGATATTTTTCTGGAATTCTCTTGCTTTTTCTATGATCCAACGCATGCAGAGATCAAATGACAATTTGATCTCTGGTTCCTCTGCCTTTTCTAAATCCAGCTTGAGCATCTGGAAGTTCTCGGGACACATAGTGATGAAGCCTAGCTTAGAAAATTTTGAGCATTACTTTGCTAGCATGTGAGATGAGTGCAGTTGTGCTGTACTTTGAACATTCTTTGGCATTGCCTTTGCTTGGGATTGGAATGAAAACTGACCTTAGCCTTTTAATGATAACCATTCTGGCCTTTGTGATGTGATACTTCACTATGTTTTTGATTTGCATTTCTATAACAATCAGCCAGGTTGATATGATTTTCTCATGTCCATTGGGTATCTGGAGGTCTGTTTGGAGAATTGTACATTCAGTCTCCTGTGTATTTTTTTATTCCATTTTTTATTAGTTTTTGAGCTTTTTTTTTTTTTTTTTTTTTAAGAAATAAAGCCCTCTTTGATCACAGCCTTTTCAAATAGTTTCTCCATTTCACAAGGTTGTCTTTTTGTTTTGGTAATGATTTCGTTTCCTGTTTAAATGCTGATATGATTGCATCTCATTGATTTTTTTTTTTTTTAACTTTGGGATTCATAGCTAAGAAACTTTTGCCAGAATTTATGTCAGAGAATAGTTTTCCTTTGGTTCCTTTTGTAGTTTTATGTGTTATAACTTACATTTATGTCTTAAGCCTTTTTGAATTGATTTTTTTTTTTTAGTGGAGGATATATCTTCATTTCATAAATATCTTTCTAAAGTGGATCTTTCTAAAGAGCAGTTGCAGAAGACACTCTTTCCTCTGTTGAATGACTTGCCTCTGTCATCAAATTAATTGACCCCTGGGGAATGGAGTTATTTCTGGGGTCCTTCCTCAATTTGATTGGGTTGCATGCATTTTTCTTGTGCCAGTGCCACCCTTAGCTTCTAATTTATTTTATTGCATTATGATTATTTATAATGTTGTGTTAATGTCTGTTCACCTAGACAGTGATTTGAACTTCTTTCTATACATGTTTTTTATATATTCTTCTTCTCCATTATACTTTATCACAGAATATTTAATATAGTTTTCTTTGCATACTGTAGAATCTTGATGTTACTTAGTCCTGCATATAATGGTTGACATCTGCTAATCTCGAAGTGCAAATCTCTACCCTCCTCATCTCTATAGCTCTTGTCAACTGCCTGTCTGTTCTCTGTGTCTCTGAGTTGTTTTCTGTCTTGTAGATTAGCTCATTTGTGTCTTTAGACAACACATTTAAGGGATATCAAAAGGTACTTTTTTTTTCTTTATAAATTCCTTCACTTTGTTTGGTAACCTCTAGGGGAACTCCAGGAGTTGGTGATGGACAGGGAGGCCTGGCGCGCTGCAGTTCATGGGGTCACAAAGAGTCGGACACAACTGAGCGACTGAACTGAACTGAGGTCCACCCATGTTGCCTAAAATGACATAATTTCATTCTCTGTTGTGGCTGTGTAGTACTCTGTTGTGTATAGATACCTCATCTTCTTAATCCATACAGGTTGTGCCAGATCATGGGGTCATTTCCTTGTCTAGGCTATTGTGAAGAGTACTGTATGAACATGAGGGTTCATGTTTCTCTTTCAAGTACAGTTTTGTCTGGATGTGTGCCTAGGAGTGGTTTTCTGGACCCCATAGTAATGCTATTTGTACTTTTTGGTGAAAGCTACACCATGTTATCCATTGGGGCTGCACCAGTTTTCATTCTCACCAACTGTAGGAGGGTTTCCTTTACTCCACACCATCTTACCTTTATTGTTTCAAGCCTTTTTAATGATGGCCATTCTGGCCTGTTTGATGTGGTACCTCATTATATTTTTAGTTTGCATTTCTATAATAATCAGTGTTGTTAAGAAGTTTTTTGTTTGTTGATTTTTGTTTGTTTGTTTGTTGATTTTTAAGGAACTGTCCATTAGATCTTCAGCCTATTTTTTTATTCCATCTTTTTATTATTGGATTGTATGAGCTGTTTCTATTTTTGAGGAATAAAACCCTTGCCAGTCACAGCATTTTCAAATATTTTCTCCCTTTCACGAGGTTGTCTTTTAGTTTGGTAATGATTTCCTTTCCTGTTTAAATGGTTATTTGATTGATAACATTGCATTGATTTTTTTTTCAATTTAGGAGTCATATCTAAGAAATTTTTTCCAGAATTTATGTCAGAGAATACCTTCCCTATAGTTTATTTTGTGATTTGAAGATGTCACATCTTATATTTATTTCTTTAAGCCTGTTGAATTTATTTTTCCTATACTGGATGATGTGTTATATCTTCATTACATATATCTGTCTGTTCATCTTTCTAAAGACCACAGAAGATCCTGTCTTTCCTCTGTGAATGTACTTGCCTCTGTTCAAATTATTTGACAGTGTGTTTGTTTCCTTCTGAGGTCCTTCCTCTGTTTCATTGTTTTCTATGTGTGTTTGTGTGTGTATGTGTGCCATTACACACGTAGCCTCTTTTATATTTATTTACTTGCCTTATCATCATTTACAATGTATGTTAATTAATTTCTGTTCCTCTGGACATTGACTTGGATTTATATGTATATATGTCTCATTTATAAATTCTTCTCCATTGCACTTTATTACAGAATATTTAATGTATTTTAGTGGATGTTGTATGATTTGTTGTTTGATATTCTCTATATAATTATTTACATCTGCTAATCCCAATGTGCCAATCCCTCCCCTCCTTATCCCTGTCCTTCTTGGCATCTGCCTGTCTGTTCTGTACATCTCTGAGTTGTTTTCTGTTTTGTAGAGTATCCCATTTGTTTGCTTAGATTCCAAATTTAAGGGATATTGAAAGATATTTATCTTTTTCTAACTTCCTTCACTTAGTATGGTAACCTCTAGATCCATCCATGTTGGTGCAAATGGCATAATTTCATTCTCTGTTTTGACTTTTAGTACTCTGTTGTATATATGTACCTCATCTTCTTGATCCATACATGTTCTAATGGACAGTCATGTTGTTTGTCTCAGATATTTGAAGAATGCTCCTATGAACATAGGGGTGCATGTTTCTCTTTGAATGATCATTTTGTCTGGATGTATGCCTAGGAGTGGGATTGCTACATCTAAGGAAATTCTATTTGTAGTTTTTGTGAATCCTACACAGTGTTATCGATAGGGCCTGCTCCAATTTCCATTCCCACCAACAGTGTAGGAGGGTTTTCTTTTCTCCACACCCTCCCCAGCCTTTGTTGTTTCAAGCCTTTTTAATCCCTTCTGGCCTGTTTGATGTGGTTCCTCATTATATTTTTGATTTTAATTTTTATAATAATGAGCGATGTTGAGAATCTTTCATATGCCAATTGGGCATCTGGATACCTGTTTTGCAGAATTGTGCTTTCTACATCCTGCTGATATTTTGATTAGATTTTTAAATTATTGAGTTGTATGAGCTGTCTATATATTTGAGAAATTAAGCCTCCTAAATCACTGTTTTCAAATATTTTCTCCTTTTAAGAAAGCTGTGTTTTAGTTTTGGTAATGGTTTCCTTTCCTGTTTAAATGTTTTAGGATTGATTATGTTTCATTGATTTTTTGTTTGTTTGTTTGTGTATTTTGGAGGCATATGTCAGAAAATTTTGCCATAATTTACCTCAGAAGATTTCACCTATGTTTTCTTTTGTGGTTTTATGATATCATAACTTGTTTTTATGTCCTTAAGCCTTTTTGAATTTATTTTTCCTTTATAGTGGGAGGATGTGTTACATCTTCACTACTTATATTTAACTGTCCATCTTTCTCAATACCTACTTGCAGAAGACACTGTCTTTCCTCTGTTGAATGTACTTGCCTTGTCTTCAAATTAATTGACATACAATGTGTCAATTACTTCTTGGGTCCTTCCTCTATTTTATTGGTTTGAATTTTTTTTGGTGCCAATACCACACTTGGATTCTTTTATGTTTATTTTATTGCCTTATCATTATTTATAACATTGCATTAATTTCTGTTACTCTGGACTGATTTGGATTTACATATATATAGTCTCTTTTATAGATTCTTCTCTATTACAGTTTATCACAGAATATTAAATATAGATTCTTGTAGATATTGTAGGATCTTCTTGTTCGCTCATTCACTATATAATCGTTTACATCTGCTAATTCCAATGTGCCTGTCCTTCCTCTATCCCTGTCCTTGGCATCTTCCTGTCTGTTCTCTGTGTGTCTGAGTTGTTTGTTTTTTAGTTTAGCCCATTTATATCTTTAGATGACAAATTTAAGGAATATCAACAGGTATTTGTTTTTTTCTTTCTAATTTCCTTCACTTAGTATGGTAATCTCTAGGTCCATTTGTGTTGCTGCCAGTGGCATAATTGCATTTTATGTTGTGGCTCTGTAGTACTCTGTTGTATGTATGTATATTCCTCATCTTCTCGATCCATGCATGTTGTGATGGACCATTGGGTTGCTTCCTTGTCTCGGCTATTGTGAAGAGTGCTACCATGATCATAGGTGTGCGTGTTTCTCTTTGAATGATACTTTTGTCTGAATATATGCCCAGGAATGGGATTACTGGATACTATGGTAATTGTGTGGATCACAATAAACTGTGGAAAATTCTGAAAGAGATGCGAATACCAGACCACCTGACCTGCCTCTTGAGAAATCTGTATGCAGGTCAGGAAGCAACAGTTAGAACTGGACATGGAACAACAGACTGGTTCCATATAGGAAAAGGAGTACGTCAAGGCTGTATATTGTCACCCTGCTTATTTAACTTATATGTAGAGTACATCATGAGAAACGCTGGACTGGAAGAAACACAAGCTGGAATCAAGATTGCCGGGAGAAATATCAATAACCTCAGGTATGCAGATGACACCATCCTTATGGCAGAAAGTGAAGAGGAACTAAAAAGCCTCTTGATGAAAGTGAAAGTGGAGAGTGAAAAAGCTTAAAGCTTAAAGCTCAACATTCAGAAAACGAAGATCATGGCATCTGGTCCCATCACTTTATGGGAAATAGATGGGGAAACAGTGGAAACAGTGTCAGACTTTATTTTGGGGGGCTCCAAAATCACTGCAGATGGGGACTGCAGCCATGAAATTAAAAGACACTTACTCCTTGGAAGGAAAGTTATGACCAACCTAGATAGCATATTCAAAAGCAGAGACATTACTTTGCCAACAAAGGTCTGTCTAGTCAAGGCTATGGTTTTTCCACTGGTCATGTATGGATGTGAGAGTTGGACTGTGAAGAAGGCTGAACGCCACAGAATTGATGCTTTTGAACTGTGGTGTTGGAGAAGACTCTTGAGAGTCCCTTGGACTGCAAGGAGATCCAACCAGTCCATTCTGAAGGAGATCAGCCCTGGGATTTCTTTGGAAGGAATGATGCTAAAGCTGAAACTCCAGTACTTTGGCCACCTGACGCGAAGAGTTAACTCATTGGAAAAGACTCTGATGCTGGGAGGGATTGGGGGCAGGAGGAGAAGGGGATGACAGAGGATGAGATGGCTGGATGGCATCACTGACTCGATGGACATGAGTCTGAGTGAACTCTGGGAGTTGGTGATGGACAGGGAGGCCTGGTGTGCTGCGATTCATGGGGTCGCAAAGAGTCGGACACAATTGAGCAACTGAACTGAACTGATGAATTCTGTGTGTACTTTTTTTGTGGAACCTACGGTGTTTTTCCATAGAGGCTTTACCAATTTTCATTCCCACCAACAGTGTAGGAGAGTTTCCTTTGTGTCACATCTTCCAATGAGTTTGTTGTTTCGTGCCTTTTTAATGATGGCCACTCTGGCCTGTGTGAATGTGATATTTCTTTGAATTTTTGATTTGCATTTCTGTAATCATCAGCAATGTTTAGAACCTTTTTATATGTAAAATCGGCATCTGGATGTCTATTTTGCAGAATTGTCCATTCGATTGCCAGCCTATTTTTTCATTCCTTTTATTTTTTTTTTACTATTGAGTTGTGTGAGCTGTTTATGTGTATATTTTAGAAATTAAGCCCTCATCATTCACAGTGTTTTCATGTATTTATCGCTTTCACAAGGTTATCTTTTAGTTTTGGTAATGGTTTCCTTCTCTGGTTAAATGGTTATATGATTATTTACATCTCATTGATTTTTTTTTTTTTTATTAATTTGGGAGGTGTATCTAAGAAACTTGCCAGAATTTACATCAGGGAATATTTTGCCTATTTTCTTTTTCTGGAGTATGTGTTATATATTCATTACTTACATGTATCTGTCCATCTTTCTCCATATCACATGCAGAAGACACTGTCTTTTCCTGTGTTGAATGTACTTGCCTTGGTCATCAAACTAACTGATGAACTGTGTGTAGATTTATCTCTGGTCCTTTGTCTGTTTCATTTGGGTTATATGTAATTTTTTGTGCCAATATAACACTTAGGTTCTTTTTATTTATTTTATTGCCTTATCATTATTTAAAATGTTGTGTTAATTTCTCTTCCTCTGGATAGTGTTTTGGATTTCCATATATATAGTGCCTTTTATATATTCTTCTCCATTATACTTTATCACAGAATATTTAGTGTAGTTTTTTTGTATATTGTAGGATCTTTATATTCATGCATTTTCCACATTATTGTTTATATCTGCTAAACCCAAAGTGCCAGTTTCTCCCCTCCTTATCCCTGCCTGTCCTTCTTGCCAAGTGCCTGTCTATTCTATCTCTGAGTTGTCTTTTAGTTTTGCTTATTTGTGTCTTTAGATTGCAAATTTAAGGGATATTAAAAAGGAGTTGTCTTTTTCTTTCTAACTTCCTTCGCTTAGTATGGTAATCTCTCTTAATATGTTGCCAGTGGCATAATTTAATTCTCTGTTGTGGCTCTGTTGTGTGCATATATATATACACTTCATCTTCTTGATCCATGCACTTGTTAAAAATTAATTAATTTCCACGCACGTTTTAATGGACCACCGGGTTGTTTCCTTGTCTTGGCTGTTGTGGTGAGTACTCCTGTGAACACTGAGGTCCATTTATCTCTTTGAATGATTGCTTTGTCTAGATATATGCCCGGGAGTGGAATTGCTGGTTCCTATGGTAATTCATTTTCTACTTTCTTGGTGAAACTTACACAGAGTTATCCATAGAGGCTGCACCAACTTATATTTTCTCCAGCAGTGTTGAAGTGTTTCCTTTTCTCCGTACCCTCTCCAGTCTTTGTTTTTGTCCTTTTTAATGATGGTGATTCTGACTAGCGAGTCATGCTAAATCACCGCATTATGATAAATCAAAGCTTATCTTTGATTTGCTTTCTGTAACTAACAAAGGTGTTGAGAAACTTTTCATATGTCAGTTTGACCTCTGGATGTCTATTTTGGAGAATTGTCCACTCGATCTCCAGCCTATTTTTTTTTTTTTAGCTGATTGTATATTTGATAAGTTAGGCCCTTGTCAGTCACAGTGTTTTCAAATATTTTCTCCCATTTAGAAGATTGTCTTTTTGCTTTGGTGAATCTTTCCTTTTCTTTTTAAATGGTAATAAAATTCATTAGGTCTCAATGAAATTTTTATTTTAGTTTGGGAGGTATATCAAAGAAAGTGTTACAAGTATTTATATTAGAGAATATTTAGCCTATATTTTTTGTGGTTCTATGATATTGTGACTTATACTTTAGTCTTTAAACTCTTTTCAATTTATTTGTTTGTATAATAGGAGGATGTATTCTGTCTTCATTGTTTCACATGTGGCTGTCCATTTTTCCCTATACCACTTGCAGAAGACACTCTTTCCTCTGTTGAATGTACTTGCCTCTGTCATCAAATTAATTGACCAATAGTGTGTGGATTGTTTTCTAGGGTCTGTCCTCTGTTTCATTGATTTGTATGCTTCTTTTTATGTCAATACCATACTTAGATTTTTAAAAATTAATTGTATTGCATTTTAGTTATTAACAATGTTTATTTCTGCATTACTGTGCAATTATTTCAATTTACATATATGTACATGCTTTTGTATATTTCCATTATCTTTATCACAGGATATTTAATATAGTTTCCTCTGGACACAGTAGAATCTTGTTCACACATTCTCTATGTATCTGTTAATCCCAAACCGTCTATCCATCCCTTCCTTATCATTTCCCTCTTGACAACCACAGGTCTGTTCTTTATATCTCTTGGTTGTTTTCTCGTTTGTAGATGAGCTCTTTTGTGTCAGATTTTAGATTCCAAATAGAAGTGGTGTCATGAGGTAGTTGTCTTTCTGATTTCCTTCACTTAGTATGGTAATCTCTAGGTCCATCCATGTTGCTGCAAATGCCATAATTTCATTCTCTGTTGTGGCTAAATAAAATTCAGTACCCAGTTGTGTATGTATACCTCATCTTCTTGATCCATTCACCAGTTGACAGACGATGGGGTTGTTTCCTTGTCTTGGCTATTCAGAAGAGTGTTCCTATGAACATAGGGGTGCATGTTTTCCTTTGAATGATTGTTTTGTCTGGATGTATGCCCAGGAATGGGATTCCTGGATCCTTGGCAATTCTTTTTGTATGTTTTTGTGAAACCTACAGTGTTATTCATAGACACTGCAGCAATTTACATTCTCACTGACATTGTAGGAGGCTTCCTTTTCTCCACACTTTACCCAGCATTTGTTGTTTGTAGCTTTTTAAAAAATTAATTTATTTTAATTGAAGGCTAATTACCTTATAATATTGTGGTGGTTTTTGCCATACATTGACATGAATCAACCATGGGTATGCATGTGTCCCCTCATCCTGAACCCCCTCCTACCTTCCTCCCTACCCCATCCCTCTGGGTTGTTGCAGAGCACAAGCTTTGAGTACCCTGCTTCGTGTGTTGAACTTGCATTGGTCATTGATTTTCAGTTCAGTTCAGTCACTCAGTTGTGTCCAACTCTTCGCAACCCCATGAACCTCAGCACACCAGGCCTCCCTATCCATCACCAACTCCCAGGGTCCACCCAAACCCATGTCCATTGAGTCAATGCTGCCATCCAACCATCTCATCCTCTGTCATCCCCTTCCCCTCCTGCCCTCAATCTTTCCCAGCATCAGGGTCTTTTCAAATGAGTCAGCTCTTCGTATCAGGTGGCCAAAGTATTGGAGTTTCAGCTTCAACATCAGTCCTTCCAATGAACACCCAGGACTGATCTCCCTTAGGATGGACTGGTTGGATCTCCTTGCAGTCCAAGGGACTCTGAAGAGTCTTCTCCACCACCACCACAGTTCAAAAGCATCAATTCTTCGGTGCTCAGCTTTCTCTCACATCTCAGTACAGCTCTCACATCCATACCTGACCACTGGAAAAACCATAGACTTGACTAGACGGACCTTTGTTGTCATTGATTTTACATATGGTAATATACATATTTCAATTCTATTCTCTCATCATCCCACACTTGCCTTCTCCTAGAGTCCAAAAGTCTGTTCTTTACATCTGTGTCTCTTTTACTGTCTTGCATATAGGGTAATCGTTACCGTTGTTCTAAATTCTATGTATATATATGCGTTAATATACTGTATTGTGTTTGTAGCTTTTTAATGATGGTCATTTGACTGGTTTGATATAGTATCTTACAGTATTTTTTAATCAGCATTTCTATTATAATCAATAATGTTTAAAAGTTTTTCAGGTCCGATTGACCATCTGGATGTCTGCTTTGAGAAATGTCCATTTTGATTTCCTTCCTATTTTAAGTTTTTTTTTTTTTTTGGTATCGAGTTGTATGATCCGTTAGTATATTTTACAAATTTTGCCCTTGTCGGCTGTAGCACTTACAGATCTTTTCTCTGATTTTGTAGGGTGGTTTTTTTTTTTAATGGTGTTCTTTACTGTTCAAAGGTTTATAAGGTTGATTGGTTCCGTCTGTTTGTTTTTCATTCAGTGTTTTTCCTTGTGAGGCTGATCCAAGAACATACTGCTACAGTTTATACTGGAGCATGTTTTGCCCTTGGTTTTTTATATGAGTTTTATGGTGTCATTTCTCGTATTTCAATCTTGAAGCCGTTTTGAGTTTTCTTTGTTTATGGTGGGAAGGAATGTTCAAACTTCATCATTTTACTTGTGGCTGTCCTATTTTCCCAGCACGACTTGCTGAGGTTACTCTCCTTTCTCCAGGAGAGTATATATATTCCCATTGTTCATCAAAGATTGATTGTTGGTATGTGGATTTATTTCTGTGTTCATATCTTGTTGCTTTGATCTATATGACTGTTTTTATCCAATAACACACTGGTTCTTTTTAATATAGTTTATTGTAGGATAGTTGGGTTAAGTTCTGCTGTATAGCACAGTGATTTATTTATACAGATATAGATTCCTTTTCATATTTTTCCCATTACAGTTTATCATAGTGAAAGGTCATTGTTGAGCCGTGAAAGACACTGGGATTCTTGGGGGAGAGGAATTCAGTCCTGGGCCAGTGATGAGGCTTGATCACTCAGAGCTTTTGTGTAATAAAGTTTTATTAAAATATAAAAGAGATAGAGAAAGCTTCTGACATAGACATTAGAAGGGGGCAGAAAGACTGCCCCCTGCTAGTCTTTAGCCAGATGTTTTATGTCTGTTAGAAAGCTATTAGTCAGATAAGAGAGACACCTTAAGGCTGACGGAGTTTCACCAGGCCCCTCTCCCACAATACGAATTTTTGAGAGAGGATGGCATGACGTGTGTCATCCCCCAGCCATAAAACAATTGATATGAATACTGGTTTGTTGAGCTATTATCAGCCCAAGGTTTGAGAAAAGAAAAAAAGTTAATCTTAAGTGGAACAATTTTGAAGAAAGGCAAATTCCAAAGCAAATACACAGTTTCATTAACATAGTTTATGAAAAACATTTCCATAAGAAAAACGCATTGGTTAGCTCAAGGTTTGAGAAAAGTTAAGTTCAGGTGGAACCAGGTGTCATCGTGGCAACACAGAATTTTAAGAGAAAAAACAATCTGACACTTGTGGTTTGTTTCCTCCTGCCACTTAAGGGAGAGAGAAAAAAATGTCTGACACTTGCAGCCTGTTTCCTCCATTGGAGACCCCTGGCCTTCCTGCCTGTTACCCTCTCAATAGAATATTGTATATAGTTCCATGTGCTATACAATAGGAATGTATTTTTTAATCCATCCTCTATATACTAGTTTGCATCTGTGAATCCCAAACTATCATTCCATTCTTACCCTAGTCCTCTCCTCCTTGCCAACCACAAGTCTGTTCTGTGTGTGTAAATCTCTTTGTGCCATATTTGAGATTGCACAGTGATACCATACAGTATTTCTCTTTCTCTTTCTGACTTCCTTTCTTTGTTTTGTAAACTTAAGGTCCATACATACTGTTGAAAATGGCTTAATTTCATCCTTTGTTGTGGCTGAGTAGTATGCTGTTGCGTGTATGTACCTCATCTTGATCCAGTCACTTATCATAGGACACGTAGATTGTTTCCCTGTCTTGGCTGTTGTGAAGAATGCTCCTATGAACATAGTGGTGCATGTATGTCTTTGAACAATACTTTTGTCTGGATATCTATTTCTGTTTTCTTGACTATGCCAAAGCCCTTGACTGTGTGCATCACAGCAAACTGGAAAATTCTTAAAGAGATGGGAAAACCAGATCCCCTTTCCTGCCTCCTGAGAAACCTGTATGCAGGTCAGGAAGCAACACTTAGAACTGGACATGGAACAACAGACTGGCTCCAAAGAGGGAAAGGAGTACGTCAGGGCTGTATATTGTCACCCTGCTTATTTAACTTATATGTAGAGTACATCATGAGAAATGCTGGGCTGGAGGAAGCACAAGCTGGAATCCAGATTGCTGGGAGAAATATCAATAACCTCAGATATGCAGATGACACCATCCTTATGGCAGAAAGTGAAGAAGAACTAAAGAGCCTCTTGATGAAAGTGAAAGAGGAGAGTGAAAAAGTTGGCTCAAAACTCAACATTCAGAAAATGAAGATCATGGCATTGGGTCCCATCACTTCATGGCAAATAGATGGGGAAGCAGTGGCTGACTTCATTTTTCTGGGCTCCAAAATCCCTGCAGATGGTGACTGCAGCCTTGAAATTAGAAGACGCTTACTCCTTGGAAGGAAAGTTATGACCAACCTAGATAGCATATTCAAAAGCAGAGACATTACTTTGCCAACAAAGGTCTGTCTAGTCAAGACTATGCCTTTTCCAGTGGTCACGTATGTATATGAGAATTGGACTGAGAAGAAAGCTGAGCGCCGAAGAATTGATGCTTTTGAACTGTGGTGATGGAGAAGACTCTTGAGAGTCCCTTGGACTGCAAGGAGATCCAACCAGTTCATCCTAAAGGAGACCAGTCCTGGGTGTTCATTGGTAGGACTGATTTTGAAGCTGCAACTCCAATACTTTGGCCACCTGATACGAAGAGCTGACTCATTTGAAAAGACCCTGATGCTGGGAAAGATTGAGGGCAGGAGGAGAAGGGGATGACAGAGGATGAGATGGTTGGATGGCATCACTGACTCAATGGAAATGGGTTAGGGTGGACTCCGGGAGTTGGTGATGCACAGGGAAGCCTGGCCTACTGCGGTTCATGGGGTCACAAAGAGTTGGACATGACTGAGCGACTGAACTGATGCCCAGGAGTAGAATTGCTGGATCCTATGGCAGTTCTTTTGTACTTGTTTTTTTTTTTTTTTTTTTGCATGTGGAAACTACACAATGTTTTTCATAGAGGTTTCACCAATTTACATGTGTCAATAGGTCAACTGGAAAAATAGATCTTCTTTGGAAAAATGTCTATTTAGGTCTCCTGCTCTTTTTTTTCAGTGGGTTTTTTAAATTGTTTATCTGTGTCTTTCTTTTTCAAACTAAGTCCTTGTTGTTCCTGTAATTTTCAAATATTTTCTCCCATTCCCTAGATTGTCCTTTTGTTTTGTTGATGGTTTCCTGTGCTCTTCAAAGCTTACGAAGTTGATTAGGCCCTTTGTTTATTTTTGCTTTCATTTTTCTTTTTGTGTTTCTTTTTGTGTAAGGTTGGGAGTATTGTAATTTCATTGATTTACATATGGCTCGACTTTCCCAATACCACTTGCTGATGAGCCTATCTTTTCTCCATAGTATATACTTGCATTCTTCATCAAAGATTAATTGACTGTCAGTGTGTGGACTTATTTCTGGGCTCTTTGTTTTATTCCATTAATCTGTATGTCTTTTTTTGTGCCATTACCACACTTTGGTTTCTTGGTTTGTTTTTTTTTTTTCCATTTATTTTATTGAAGTATAGTTGTGTTACAATGTTTACATTTCTACTGAACAGTGCATGATTGAAATATAGATATAGCTATACATTCTTTTTTGTGTTCTTTTCCATTATTTTATATCACAAGTTTAATATAATGTAGTCTGTGTGCTACACCGGAGGACCTTACTGTTTATTCTCTGTGTAATAGTTTGCATCTGCTAATCCCAAACTCTCAACCCACTTCTTCCCCACAAATCTCCCCTTGGCAACCACAGGTCTGTTCTTTGTTCTGACTCAGTTTCTGTTTTGTAGATTAGTTCATTTCTGTCACATTTGTGACTCCACAGGTAAGTGATATCATATTTGTCTTTTTCTTTCTTCATTTAGCGATCTCTCAGTCCATCCATGTTGCTGCAGATAGCATTATTTCATTCCTTTTCATGGTCTAGTTGTAGTTCATTGTATGTAGGTACCTCATCTTCTTGATCCATTCACCTGTCAATGGACATTTAGGGTTGTTTTCATGTCTTGGGTATTGTAAAGAGTGCTGCTGTGAATATAGGGATGCAGGTTTCTCTTTTAATGATAGTTTTGTCTGGATATATGCCCAGAAGTGGGATTACTGGATCAAACAGTAACTACTTTTAAGCCAATTTCCATTCCCATCAGTGCAGGAGTGTTCCCTTTTCTCCATACCCTCTCCAGCATTTGGTACTTGTGGCCTTTTTAATGATGGCCATTCTGGTTGATTGAGGTGATGCCTCATTGTAGTTTTCACACATATTTCTTTTGTATTCATCAATGTTGAACATCTTTCTTGTGTGTAGTGGATGTTATTAGGCATCTAGATGTCATCTTTGGAAAAATATATCTTCAGGTCTTCTGCCCTTTTTTCATTAGGTTGTTTGATTTCTTTTTTATATTGAATTTTATTCATGAGCAATGTATATATTTTAGAAATTAAGGCCTTTTCAGTCACATTGTTTGGAAATATCTTCTCCCATTTTGTTGGTTGGTTTGGTTTTCACTTGTTTTTGCTGTAGAAGAGCTTATAAAGTCGATCTGTTTTTGTTTATGTTTGCTTTTATTTCTTTTTTCTTTGGGAAACTGGTATAAAAAATACAGCAACAATTTATGCTAGAGAATGTTTTTCCTATGTTCTCTTCTAGGATTTTTATGCTATCATTTCTTACAATTAAGTCTTTAAGCCATTTTGAGTTTATTTTGTCCATGGTTGGAGGGCATTTCTAGCTTCATTAATTTTCCTGTGGTTGTCCTGCGTTCCCAGTACCATTTGTCAAAGGAACTGCCTTTTCTCCATTGTATCTACTTGCCTCCTTCATCAAAGGTTAATTAACCATGGGTCTTTGGATTTAGCTTTGTACTCCTTTTTCTGTTCCTCTGATGTATATATGTCTGTTTTTGTCCCTAGCCCATCTGCGTTTTTTGATAATTTTGGACTCTGTGGGAGAAGGCAAGGGTGGGATGATTTGAGAGAATAGCATTGAAACATGTGTATTATCATATGTGAACTAGATCGCCAGTCCAGGTCGATGCATGAGACAGGGTGCTCAGGGCTGGTGCACTGGGATGACCCTGGGGGATGGGATGGGGAGGGAGGTAGGAGGGGGGTTCAGGATGGGGAACACGTGTACACCCATGGCTGATTCATGTGATGTATGGCCAAAACCACCACAATATTGTAAAGTAATTAGCCTCCAATTAAAAAGTATAGTTGAAAAAAAAAAAAGTATAGTTGGTCTACATTGTTGTGTTAATTTCTGCAGTATAGCACAAGTGATTTAGTTTTACAAGTATATAGATTTTTTTTCATATTCTTTTTAATTACAGTTTGTCAAAGGATCCTTGTTCTGTATAGTAAGACCTAGCTGTTCATCCATTCCCTAGCAGTTTGCACCTGCTAATCCCAAACTCCCACTCCATCCCTCTTCCAGTCCCTCTGCCCCATGGCAACCTCAGGTCTGTTTTCTATGTCTGTGAGTCTGTTTCTGTTTGGTAGATAAGTTCATTCTGTCATTTTACTTACCATCTGTAAGTAATAGCATATGGTATTTGTCTTTCTGACTTCATTTACGAGGATGATAATCTGTAGGTCTATTCATGTTGCTGCAGATGGCATTATTTCACTTGTTGTTGGTGAGTAGTTGTCCGTTGCATTTATATATCACATCTTTTTGATTCATTCATCTGTCACTGGACATTTAGGTTATTTCCTTGGCTATGGTGAGTAGTGCTGCTGTGAACATAGTACATGTATCTCTGAATGAGTCTCCTTTGGATATATGTTCAGGAGTGGAATTGCTGGATCGTGTGGTAACTCTGTACATTTTTGAGGAATCTGCATAGCGTTTTCCATAGTGGCTGCAACAATTTACATTCCCACCAAGAGTGTAGGAGGATTTTTTCCCATACTGTCTTCAGCACTTGTTGTTTATAATCTTTTTATTGATGGCCATTATAACCAGTGTGAGTTGGTACTTGATTGTAATTTTGATTTGCATTTGTCTAACAAAGTTGAGCATCTTTTCATGTGCATTTTGATTATTTGTGTGTTTTAAGAAATGTCTTTTGGCCTTCTACTCATTTTTTGAATGGTTTTTAGTTTTGAGGGCTTTTTTATGTTGAATTTTGTGCGCTTATTGTCCTTTTGTTAATTGTTTTGAATTACCTTTCCTAGGGTTTTTTTTTTTCCCTTTCTTTTGTTCTCTTGTGATTTGATGACTGTCTTTAGTGTCATGTTTGGATTTTTTTTCTTTTGTATCTGTATCTTATACATTTTTGGTTTTTTGTTACAGTGAGGTTTTTATAAAGCAATTCGTATATTTATCCGTGGTTCTTTTAAGTTGCCAATCTCCGATTTTCAATTGCATTTGAACAACTCTGCATTTGTACTCTCCTCTTGGGATTATTGTTTTTCCTTTATCTAATTGTTTTGTGTATTCCTTACCTGCTTATTGTTGGTATATTTGGTTTTACTACTTTTTTTTTAATTCCCTCCTACTAACTTTGTGCAAGGATGATACTTTTTCTGTATGTTTGCCTTTACTGATGAGCTCTTTTATTTTGTAATTTCATGTTTATAGTTGTGGCTTTTTATTTTTTACTCAGAAGTTCCTCTAACATTTCTCACTAAGCTGGTTTGATTGTGGCTTTTATTTGTCTTTAAAGCTCCTAGCTTTTGTTTGTCTTTAAAGCTTTTGATCTCTCCATCAGCTCTGAAAGAGAGCCTTGCTGATAGAGTGTTCTGGGTTGTAGATTTTTCTCTTTCATCACTTTAAATATATCATGCCACTCCCTTCAGTTCCTGCTGAAAAATCAGCCAATAGCCTTATGAGAGTCCCCCATGAGAGTTATTTGCTGCTTTTCCTTTGCTGTTTTTAATACTCTTTAGCTTTAATTTTTGTTTTATTTATTTTTATTTTATGTCTTATTTATTTGTTATTATTATTTGTTTTATTCATTTTTAGTGTCTTGGTGTGTGTTCCTCTTTGGGTTAGTCCTGTACAAAACTCTCTGCCCCTTCTGGACTTGGATGTCTGTTTTCTTTCCCAGTTAGGGAAATTTTCAGCTATTATCTCTTCAAATATGTTCTCAGCCCCTTTCTTTCTTCTCCTTTTGGGACCCCTATAATGTGAATGCTTGGCCTTGTGTCAAAGGTCTTTTAAATTGTTTTCATTTCTTTTTATTCTTTTTTTTCCCTTTGTTCAGAATCAGTGATTTTCACTACTCTGCTAAACCTTGCTGACCTGTTCCTCTATATCATTTAGTCTGTTTATTCCTTCTACTGTATTTTTCATTTCAGTTATTGTATTTTTGATCTGTTCGGTTGTTCTTTATATTTTCTAATTCCTTGTTAAAAACCTCTAACTTCTCACTCTGTGCATCCATTCTTCTTGTGAGTTCTCTGATCATCTTTACCATCATTACCCTGAACTTCTTTTTGGGTAGATTTCTTACCTTTACTTCACTTAGTTCTTCTCCTGGGTTTTTAATCTTATTCCTTTCTCTGTAACATGTTTCTCTGTCACTGCATTTTGCCTAAATTGATGTTTTTATTTTCTTATGTATTTGGTAGGTTATATTTCTCAACCTTGGTGAAGTGACCTTATATAGGAGATGTCCTGTGTGTCCCAGGAGCACACACCCCTCTTGCCACCCAAGCTGTATGCTCTAGGGGTTTTCCTGTGATAGCTATGTGAATCTTTCAGTTGTGGCAGTCTGTGGGGGTAGTATGGTGAGTTTGATTGGTCTCCAGTCCAACTGGTTGCCAGACCCTGCCTTATGCAGAGGCTGCTGGCTACTGATTGGTAGGACTGGGTCACAAAGTGGCTGACTGCAGAGCCCCGGGGAGTCCTAGGGCTTACGATGGCTCACTGGTAGGCAGACTCAGGTTTTAGAAGACTGGATTTGCTGCTGACTGCAAATTGGTGGGTGAAGCCAGATCCTGGGGTTAGTGCTGGCCTACTGGTGGGCAGAGGCAGGTCCTGGAGTCTGGCTGTAGGACCCGGGGGCCAGAGCTGGTGTTTGATTGCTGCTGGGGATGGGGGTAGTTTCCTGACACAGTTGGATACAAAACCCTGGGTATCCTGAAGTTTGTATTGGCCTGCTAGTGGAAAAAAACTGTGACCCAGCTGGTCTCAGGGCAGGATCTAGCATGCTAATAGGTAGGCTAGGTTCTCAGGCTGGGGGACTGTGGTTTCTTGAGTCTGCTATCTGTTCCCTGGTTGGTGAGACGGGTCTAGAGGCTAGAGCCGGCTCCCTGGAGGGCAAGACCAGGGACCAGGGGATTCTGGGACTGTTGCATGCTGGCTGGTGGTTAGAACTGAGTGCTGGGCCCTCGGTGGACAGGGCCATGTGCAGAGGTGACCGTGGTGCAGGGGGTCTTAAGGCAGCCTGTCTGCTGATGGGTGTGGCTGTGTGTCCACCCAGGTGGTTTCTTGGCCTGAGTCATCCCAACACTGGCATTATCTGCTGTTGGAGAAGGGGAGCAGATCTTGGTGCAAGTGCAAGAGCTAAAGGGAGAATTCCACAATGATGCTTGCCAGCACCAGTGTCCTCGTGGTAGAAGGAGCTCCCCTGAATGGCTTCCGCCAGTGTCTGTGTCCCCAGGGTGAACTGTAGTCGCCTCTGGTCTCTCCAAGAAACTCTCCACGATCAGCAGGTGGGTCTAACCCAGGCTCCTCTCAAATTACCGCTTCTGCCCTGGGTACTAGATAGAGCATATGAGATTTTGAGTGTACCCTTTAAGAGGGAAGAGGCTTCATCTCTGGTAGCTCAGACAGTAAAAAATCTTCCAGCAATGCAGGAGACTCACATTAGATCCCTGGGCCAGGAAGATCCCCTGGAGAAGGAAATGGCAACCCACTCCAGTATTCTTGCCTGGGAAATCCCATGGACAGAGGAGTGTGGTGGACTATACAGCCCATGGGATCACAAACAGTTGGACATGACTGAGTGATTAACACTTGAAGAGGGGAATCTCTATTTCCCCATCTCTCTGGGACTCCTTAAATGTAAGGACTCCTGGCCTTCAAAGCCAAATGCTTATCTTCCTGCTACAGGCCCCATAAGCTGGGGAGCCAAGACATGGGGCTGAGATCTCTCACTCCTTTGAGAGAACCTCTGCAATGTAACTGTTCTTCAGTTTGTGGGCCACCCACCCAGGAGTATGGCCTTGACTATGTCGCAAGTCTACCCCTCTTACTCATCTTGTTGTGGTTCCTTCTTTGTCTTTAGTTGTAGAAAATCTTTTTGATAGATTCCAGTCTTTTTCATCAATTGGTTGTTCTGGAGATAGTTGTGATTTTGGTGTGCCTGTGAGAGGAGGTGAGCTCATGGTCTTTCTGCCCTTCCATCTTGGCCAGTCTTCCTTGGTTTTTTCATTTGAGACTTTTCCTCTATCCAGATATATGAATTTAGTATTATAAATTTCCTTCTTAGCACAGTTCTAGCTGTTTTCCACAGTTTTGATATGCTTTTATTTTCATTCAGTTCAGTGCATTTTAAGGCTTCCCTTGAGACTTACTCCTTGACCTATAAATTATTAAGATGTTTGCTAGTTTGCAGCTGTCCTGGAATTTTTCATCTTATCCTATTATTTATTTCTAATTTGCATCCATAATGTAGCAGAGCAACTTCTGTATCATTTTAATTCTTTTAAATTTGTTGAGGTTTGTTTTATGACCCAGGATATAGTCTGTTTTGGTATAAGTTCTGTAAGCATTTGAGAAGAGTATAATTCTGCTCTTACTATATTCTGAGACTCTAGATTTAATTTAAACTTTCTGTATTAACTGGCTTTCTCAGACATTGCTCTGGTAGAGGGAGAGAGAAAGCTGACTCATTACTGCCATGGAGTGGTGGAAGTCCAGGTTCCCCACTTGGCCTCTGTTGACATCTGAAGAGGTGGGCTCCTCATTACTATGAATGGGTGGGAGTTCCAGCTTCCCACACTTTCTCCATGGCAGGCAGGGGAGGCTTGTTACACAAGTGTGTGAAAGACAAATCTTTCCACTCAGCTTTGCTGGCATGGGCAGTAGGGGAGCTACATACTTTTTTCTATCATGTTTGTCCAGAGTAATTACTTTCTAAAAGTTTTGTTTTGCTAGGCCTCCCTTTTGCTGATTCCTTAGACAGGGAGTAGTGTGTGTGTGTTCATTTTTTGAGGGTATTTTTTTTTTTTTTTGTCTGTGGTTGACTTTTATTTTTCTGAGCTCCAAAATCACTGCAGATGGTGACTGCAGCCATGAAATTAAAAGATGCTTACTCCTTGGAAGGAAAGTTATATCCAATCTAGATAGCATACTAAAAAGCAGAGACATTACTTTGTCAACAAAGGTCCATCTAGTCAAGGCTATAGTTTTTCCAGTGGTCATGTATGGATGTGAGAGTTGGACTGTGAAGAAAGCTGAGCGCCGAAGAATTGATGTTTTTGAACTGTGGTGGTGGAGAAGACTCTTGAGAGTCCCTTGGACTGCAAGGAGATCCAACCAGTCCATCCTAAAGGAGATCAGTCCTGGGTGTTCACTGGAAGGACTGATGCTGAGGTGGAAACTCCAGTACTTTGGCCACCTCATGCGAAGAGCTGACTCATTTGAAAAGACCCTGATGCTTGGAAAGACTGAGGGCAGAAGAGAAGGGGATGACAGAGGATGAGATGGTTGGATGGCATCACCGACTCAATGGACATGGGTTTGGGTGGACGCTGGGAGTTGGTGATAGACAGGGAGGCCTGGCATGCTGCGGTTCATGGGGTCGCAAAGAGTCGGACACGACTGAGCGACTGAACTGAACTGATTGACATTTCTGGATTGCTAGCAGTCCATGGGGTCGCTAGAGTCGGACACGACTGAGCGACTTCACTTTCACTTTTCACTTTCATGCATTGGAGAAGGAAATGGCAACCCACTCCAGTGTTCTTGCCTGGAGAATCCCAGGGACGGGGAAGCCTGGTGGGCTGCCATCTATGGAGTCGCACAGAGTTGGACACGACTGAAGTGACTTAGCAGCAGCAGCATCTTAAACTCCAAGTGTGAGATACATGGTGGGGAGAAAGTAAGAAACTCATGTCTGTGTTGTTGTTCCAGTTCATAGCTGGTCTGCCCTCTTCTCTCTTCTCTTTTGGATTTTCCTTATGTTTGTTTGACATAGAGTTTGAAAGGTTTTTAGTTGTACTCATCAAGAAATATAGGGGAAAGTATGTTTATTCCATCTTTGACTATAAGTTGAAATCTTATAGTCTAATTTTTTACATTATATTTTATTTTTGGCTACACTGGGTCTTTGCTGCTGCATGGGCTTTTCTCTAGTTGCTTCAAGCAAGGGCTGATCTCTAGTTGTGTTGCGTGGGCTTCTCATTGTGATGTCTTGTTGCAGAGCATGGGCTCTAGGGCATGGAGGCCACAGAAATTGTGACACATAGGCTCAGTAGTTATGACTCCTGGGCTCTAGAGCACAGGCTCAATAGTTGTGGCACACGGGATCAGCTGCTCTGGGGCATGTGGAATCCTCCTGGACCAGGGATCAAACCCGTATCTCCCACATTAGTAGGCGAACTCCTTACCACTGAACCACCAGAGAAACCTGGTGTCTAATGTTTAATCATTGGTATTTTCTCAGTTCAGTCATTCCATCAATCAGTTTAAAAAAAGGGTGGTTGGGAATGGTGGAGGGAGAGAGTCAGTAGGAGGGGGTAGAGTGACCAAGAAATTGGGATTGGTTTTGCCAATATTTTATTTAGAATTTTTGTATCTGTTGATAATGATATTGGGAAATAGCTTTTCTTTTTTTCTAGACAAGTTTTAGTATCATAAAATGAGTTGAGGGGTACATCAGGCATCCACAAGATCACCCCCAGCTTTGATTTGCTAGGAGGAGTCTCACAGGACCTTCGCTGGTGGCTCAGCAGTAAAGAATTTGCCTGCCAATGCTGGAGACAAGGGTTCGATTCCTGGGGAACATCCCTTGGAGAAGGAAATGGCAACCCACTCCAATATTCTTGCCTGGGAAATCCCATGGACAGAGGAGCCTAGTGGGCTACAGTCCATGGGGTCACAAAAAAGTTGGACATGACTTAGTGACTAAACAATAACAAGAGATATTAGAACAAAAAAGTACAAAGCTAAATCAAAGGGTAAAGGGACATGGGCGAAGTCTGGAGGAAAGCAGGCACAAGCATCTAAAAATTCTCTCCCTGTGGAGTTACACAGGTCACATTTGATTCCTCCAAGTGATGAACTATGACAACAAGTGGGAAATGCTCTCTGCTAGAGAAGCTCATTAGAAACTCAGAGACTAGGGTGTTTTACTGGGCCCTGGTAGAGCCCTCTACCTGGCTCTAAAAACGAAAGTTTTTCAGCATAAATCACAGTGAGCCACTCCTGTCATTTAGGGAAAGTTTTATCAATGTAGTGAACTGTTATGATTCAAGTCCCCAAACCACCTCTGCTTTTGGTATTATATCCAAGAAATTGTCGAAGCTTTTCTCTAGGTTTTCTTCTAGGAGTTCTTGTTCAGTTCTTACATTTACATCTTTACCCATTTTGAGGTAATTTTTTTTAATGGTATAAGGTCCCAATATCATTGTTTTGCATGTGGATATCCAGTTTTCCTAACACCATTTATTGAAGACACTGTCCTTTCCCCACTGAGTATTCTTGGCACACTTGTCAAAGATCAACTGACCATATATGAGTAGTTCTATTTCTGGGCTCTCTATTTTGTTTGGTTGGTTAATTCATCTGTTTTTATACCAGTGCCATATTGTTTCTATTACTGTGACTTTGAACTGTATTTTGAAATAAGGAAATGTGATGCCTCCAGCTTTATTTTTCTTGCTTAAAGTTGCTTTGGCTATCTGGGGTCTTTTGTGGTTCTGTTAATTTTAGCATGTATTTTTGAAAAAAAATGCCATTAGGATTTTGATAGATCTATACTAAATCTGTAGATTGCTCTAGGTAGAACAGACATTTTAACAATGTTAATGTTCCTATACGTAAGCACAAGATCTTTTCCATTTGCATTATTTTTCCAGTTATGCTTTATAGTTATCCAGTGTCAAGTCTTTCACCTCCTTGTTAGTTTACTTCTAAGTATTTTATTATTTTTTCTACTAATGTATTGTTGTCTTCATTTCCTGTTTGGATACTTTGTTGTTAGTGCATAGAAATGCAACTGATTTTTGTACACTGATTTTGTATCCTGCAACTTTACTGATTTCACTTGTTCTAACAGTTTTTTTTTTTTTTGGAGAGGGCAGTGGCAACCCACTCCAGTACTCTTGCCTGGAGAGTCCCATGGATGGAGGAGCCTGGTAGGCTGCAGTCCATGGGGTCGCTGGGAGTCGGAAGCGACTGAGCGACTTCACTTTCACTTTTCACTTTCCTGTATTGGAGAGGGAAATGGCAACCCACTCCAGTGTTCTTGCCGGGAGAATCCCTGGGACAGGGAGCCTGGTGGGCTGCCATCTATGGGGTCGCACTGAGTCAGACACGACTGAAGCGACTTAGCAGCAGCACCAACAGTTTTTTAATGTGGAGTCTCTAGGGTTTTCTGTGTGTAAGATCATGCCATCTGCAAATAATTTTACTTTTTTCTATCTGATTTAATTTTTTTTTAATTTCTTTTTCTTACCTAATGGTCTTGGCTAGGACTCCCAGTACTATATTGAATAGAAGTGGTGAGAGTGGACATCTTTATCTTTGCCTTACTCTAGATCTTAGAAGACCTTTCAACTTTTCGTCATTTTGTATGATGTTAGTTTTGGGCTTTATGATGTTAGTTACTATATGGCCTTCATTGTTCTGAGGATAGTTCCTTATATATACCTAATTTGTTGAGAGCTTTTATCCTGAAAGGGTGTTAAATTTTGTCAAATACTTTGTCTGCCTCTGTTAGGATGATCATGTGATTTCTTTTTTTTTGAAGGATTATAATATATTCTCTGGAAAACATTCAGTAGTACAAAAGCCATCCCTGAGCCCTCCTTCAGGTCCACAGCTGGTGGAATGGTCCAGAAATCCTTGAGCTCTGAAATGGTCCCTGGTCAGTCCTTGGTCAACACGGGTTGACTATAATGGAAGAAGCTGCTCAAGAATGGTTCTTGACATCTGGGGAATCCTTTCCAGAAAGATCACTTCAAACTCAACAACGGGGTCCCCATGTTTCTTGGGCACCTTGGGGAGAGGGTGGGCTTCTCTGGGAACTTTTCGCTGCATGCCAAGCCTGATGACATCTTTGAACACAATGGGTATGGTCCTAATGTCCATAGTGAGGACACTGACTGTACAGCCACACAAAGCCTCCCAAAGGCTGATCCTGATGACATCAGAGCCATCTCTCTCAAAGATATTGTGTGGTTTGTCCTTTAAGACAAAGACGATACCGGCTGAAATGTTGTTGGAAGTCTGGTCTCCTTCCTTGGGGAAGGTGATTTTGGTCCCTTCTTTCCACCCTTGCTTCACTTCCATGGTCAAGATTTTATCTTCATTGTGGATGCTCTTTCTGTCGGGGTTCAGCCACGTATGAGAGATTTTCATCTTCTCGTTACAGCTGCTATAGACCTCTTCAAGTGAGACCCTAAGGTCATGGGTGACAGAGGGATCTTGTTTCTTTTGGGTGGGCTCATGGGCAGGACAGGAGCAGCTAAAGTTCATGTTGATGAAGCCACCCATGCCCATAGGGAAGCCGGAGAACAGGTCATCGATGTCCATGCCTTCCTCCCCATTGTGCTGCCCAAAAAAGGTATCAAAGGGATTTTGGCCACCGAAGAACTCAGCAAACATGGCATGAGGGTCTCCGTGGAATGTGTAGCTGAAGGAGGTACCATTAGTACTGCTTCTGCTCCTGCCGCTGGGGCCACCGCCCTACAAGCCTTCCACCCCTCAGCAGTTGAAGATTTTGTGCTTTCATGGGTCACTGAGCACATTGTAGGCCTCCGCGATCTTATCAGGATGATCTTGTGATTTTGTTCTTCTTTCTGTTTAGGTACTATATCACATTCATTTGCATATGTTGAAGCATCTTTGCAACCCAGCGATAAATTCCATTTGGTCATGTTGTATATTTTAATATGCTATTAAATTTGGTCTGCTAGTATTTCATTGAGGATATTTGTATCTATATTCATCCAGGGATATTGACTTGCGGTTTTCTTGTGTCTTTGTCTGGCTTTGGTATCAGGGTGATGTTGGCCTCATAAAGTAAATTTGGAAATGTTCTCTGTTTTTTGAAAGAGTTTAAGAAGGATTAATAATTATTCTTGAAATGTTTGGAATTCATCCATTAAACCAGTTGGTCTTGGGATTTCTTTGTTGAGAGGGTGGTGATGTTTTGACCTGCAATCTTGAAATAGGATTTCTGCAGCTCATGCTAATTTGCCATCTTGGCAAGAACCAGAGTCAATACTATCTTTTCTCTTTCTTTCCCTCCATTTTCTTCTTTTGTATCATCAACTGAGCCCATACTAGGGTCTTTTTCAATCTATGTTCTGTGTATTCTGTGGCTGGTTTAAAACTTGGGCCCAAGATTTTTTGATGCTTACATATTCAAGAGGTAGGCCTGTATCCCTCCCCCCATTAAGTTTTGGGTGGTTTGTTACTTTTTGTTCTGTTATTGATGAATCCCTTAGTTATATACAAATTTACTAATTTGTTCTTCAGTAACTCCCATACTAAATTTTATACCATCTACTGAGGTTTTATTGCATGACTTAATGTTTTATTTCTAAAATTTCTAATCATTTATATATATGTGTGTGTATATATATATATAATCTAGTTTTATTTCAGCCTCATGGTTTGTTTCTCCCATAACTAATTATCTATTTTGTGGGTGTAGTCCTGAAATCATCTTTATAAGTATCCTTTTTAAAAACTGTATTATGAGTAGTACGTTTTAAAAAGTATATTCTCTATCCTTTCTCTCCCCACCAATATTTATCCCTAGACCACCCAGCCATGGTCTAGAATCAGGTCTTATAATAGTGACTTGGGCTTCTGATCCAACATAGTACAAAATAGTACTTATCCAAATTAGTACAATTGATTTCATTGAGCCTGTTAGCTATAAGGTTTAGCATGTAGTCTTTGTATTCCAGCTTCCATAGGTCTGAAACATAGTACAGTGAATAACTTCAGGAATCTTTCTGTAGTGGCTATGTTTGCTTCATTTCTAGTGTTTGCATTTAAAATTTTATCTATTATCTCTGTTTAGAGAAAAGCGTGGTACATAAAAACATTTGCTTCACCAGTTGAAACAAAACACTTGTTACTTTTACTTTTTAATATTATGTTTCAGTGTTCTATAAACACAACAGATATTTCAATAATATTATAAAAAGTTATATAGATTTGGAAATGAGGTCAAATTTTAGGCTGAAGAGGATGTGTGATTAATCATGTACTTTGATATTCAACTCTGTAGAAAATAAACCTTTATATATGAGAATTATACGGATAAATTTTGCTTTTGAGAATGAGACAGATTTATCTTTAAATATAAAACAACAAAAAGCACTGACACAGAGAAAGCAATATATATATTTATCTTTGGTAGAATTAAATAAAGCCAAAGAGATCAATTCCATTTTAATTTCAGCATGTAAATCTATATTTAAATGACATCTTTATTATACTTAGCTTATAAATATATAAACATGTCTAATTTTAAATTTGCATAGCCAATACCTATTTAATAATTTTATAACGAATGGAAATTTAAGATCAAGTTAATGTAATTTTCATTTAGAGTTAAAACATAAATAAACAAACAAGTTAAAAGATTTTTATGCTTGCTTTAAGATAATGTAACATAGTATTACAAAGAAATACTCATTTTGAATAAATTGTGCTCTATATGGATAATTCCAGGCTTAAAAATCTGCTCTTCATCCCAGATAAGAGTTTGCTCATAAAATGGTAACATTGGGTTATAGTCCAAATAATATAGTAAATGTCCATGAATCCATATATAAAGAAATGAGTAAAATATAAATGTAGGAGAAGTGACAAGCATTCTTTAAAGAATTTCAGTTAATTAGTGTAAAAGGAATCAGAAATTCACCATTCACTGCCACAGTTATTAATTGCCACAGGAAACAGCCAGTAATGGATACTAAAATTAGTGGGCAAAAGTTAAAGCAGAAACATTATATTTGCATTGTAGTTTCAAAGTATCTCTCCCCATATTAATTACAAGAGGAAAAATAGTAACATTATAGTAAATAAACTTGACAGATATTATCTTAACCAAGTGCTCAAGATTGATATCACTTTAACATTACTGAACTATATACTTAAAAATGGTTAATATTCTACCACAGTAACAAAAATATTAACATTACCAGATAAGACATTTTGACATCATGTACCCCCTGATATGATGGATTGAGAAGGTCACAGTATCATTTCTGTAATATTCTTCCCAGTAATGCAGAACAATCTAATTATGAGAAAACAAAGACAATGTCGAGTTAAGGGACATACTTGTTAACAATAAGCTTGTTGTGGTAATCATATGCTGTATACCTTAAACAGTGCTATGTCAATTATACCTCAATGTAACTGGAAGAAATTGAGAGACATTTTACAATAATTAACCATTACTCTTCAAAAGTCTCAAGGTCATGAAAGACAAAAGATTAAGGGACGATGGTGAATGGCAGAAACTAAATTCATTGTGAGATCCTAGATTGGATCCTTTAAAAGAAAAAGGACAGTAGGGTAAAATCTGAATAACATTTGTAGTTTAGTTTATACAATTGTACCAATGTTAATTTCTTAATTTTATTGACTGTGCTATGGTTATATGGGAAGCCAGGTGAAGAGTATATGATAACTCTATACTATTCTTGCAGTTTTATGAGTCTAAAATTATCTCATAAGGAATTTAAATCCTTTTAAAAAACTTTTGCTGTAACTCGAAATTTCCAGTAGAAATGTAGATTTATATGCATTTCAAAGTTAAATAGGTAATTGAAGCTATTTGCCCAAACTAGAGGTATTGCTCTATCTACCCTTGGAATACCAGGTACAAATATTGTGCTTATGTGTGCGTAACATACCCTTTGTGGGTCTGCGTTTACACATTATGTAAAATAAGGTACATAACTAAAGACTCATTAAAGCAAACTCTTAAACAGTTAAGGCACAATTGGTAATTGTATCCTTGAAATGTTAATATTTTCATTTCAGTTTTTTAAGTTTAGAATGAGAGAACTTAAAATAGCTTATAGATTGAATTTGATTCCCTACTCCATTTTATGAATGATATTCTAGGAACTACCTTTTTCTTGGTCTCCATGTATGTCATCACATCAGCATGCTCAGAGGGAAAAATGGCTTAAGATCAACTCTGAAAATAGGTGAAAATCTTTCTTTTTTTAAGGCTACTTAATTGGTATTAATGAATTCTTTTTCCTTTAATATCTTCTGTAGATCTACTTGTAGTCTGTTTTTTTCCTCATCCAGTTTTCATTCTCGACATTCATAAAGAGACATAAGACTTGCCTAAGGCTCCCCAACAACCATTAAGAAATCTAACTTAATTTTAGCAAACATTCCTGAACTGAATCTCTTTAGCCTTATATCTGTCTTTATATTTGCAAATAAGGCAAATCCTTTTTCTTCTTCTTTATCCTTCCTCCCATCTAGTTATCTATTGAGGACCACCATTCACCAGACATTTGCATGATTGCGAATGGTGGTATAAGACATTGATTCAGAAATGATCTCTACTCAAGGGACAAAAATCTAGAAATTTCTGAATAATGATAAACTATATTTCTACTTCTCAACCTGACTGCTTTCTGATACATCAAAACTAGAAGCTAGTTCTCTTCCCCTAAGCATGTGTAACTTTCTAATAGAAAATAACATAAAGGCAAAATAACACAGTATCTCTATGGAACTAAGTGTTTCCAGAGCCAGAACTAGTGAACTTCCACAGGAGACATGGGTAATGGTTACATATAGTCATCAGATACTTGGGCATGGCCCTCTGACCCCCGAGACCTGTTCCTATCAGAATCTGGTGGTAATCTGGAACCAGCCTCTGTTTTTGCCTCTCCATTTCCGTGGGGGAAAGGGAAGTTGGGCATAAAGCGCTTAAGAAACCGGAACTCACTATTGCTAGTGCCAGTGGCTGAGCACATCTCATAGGGACAAGGCTGCGATATTGGTCCACTGGCTCCTCCTTGTACCAGGTTGTTAGAGAAATTGCAGTCATCATAGAAATGCTCTTGAATTGTAAACTTTTCTCTGTGTTTAATCTTCTGGCAGATATGTATAATGAAGATCACTGTGACAGAGAGAAGAAAGAGAAAGGAAAGCACAGCCAGAGAAATGACTAAATATTTAGTGGATGGATTTACCCTTGTAGGATGCTTAAATGTATCCCGAAACTGCAGATAGGGCTCAGAAAAGCCATCTACCAGGAGAATGTTAAGTGAGGCAGTAGTAGAAAGAGCTGGTTGGCCATGATCCTGAACAAGGATGACCAGTTTCTGCATCATGGGGTCTCTCTCAGATACCTGCCGCAATGTACGGATTTCCCCATTTTGTTGCTGAACAGAGAATAACCCAAGGTCAGTGGCTTTAAATAGATGATATGAAAGCCAAGAATTCTGACCCGAGTCACCATCCACTGCCACCACCTTGGTCACCAGGTAGCCTGCCTCTGCAGACCTGGGCACCAGGTCATTGCAGGGTAAAGTGCCATTTTGCAATGGGTACAGGATCATTGGGCGGTTATCATTGTCATCCAGGACAACCACTCTGACAGTAACCTGGCTACTCAGTGACAGGAAGCCCCCATCAGTTGCCTTTACCACAAACTGGAAATGTTGAATGGCCTCATAATCCATCGTTCTCAGTGCATAGAGTTTCCCATTGTCTGAATTTATGGAGATGTAAGCAAAGACTGATAGATCTCCACTTTTTGGAGGCAACAGGGAATATGTTACTTTGGCATTCTCACCCAAATCTAGATCCTCAGCAAGGACTTTGCCAATAAAAACTGCAGGGCTGTTGTTTTCTCTAACAGTCAAGATGTAGGAATCTTCCTGAAATACTGGGGGGTTGTCATTAATGTCTGATATTAGCACCTCTATCACAGTCTCCGAGGACAGAGTGGGTGGTCCAGTATCCATGGCAACAAGGGTGATATTATAGCCAGAGACCGCCTCCCGATCCAAGCCTCTGTCAGTGACCAGTGAGTAGGAGTTCCGGAATGTAGGTTTGACTGCAAAGGGAAGGTCTTCTTTGAGGAAGCAGGTGATTTTTCCTCCCACTCGAATGTCCCGGTCTCGGATAGAGAAAAGGGCCACGACAGTCTGTAGTGGAGAGTCCTCAGGGAGAGGGCTGGATACAGAGGAGACTGTAACTTCAGGAGGATTGTCATTAACATCCACCACTTCCACCAGGACTTTGCTGTGGGCAGAGAGGCCTCCTCCATCAGTAGCTTGAATGTCAATGTCGTATGTTTCAATCGCTTCAAAATCTAGGGGCCCTCTTAGTCGAACATCTCCAGTTTCAGAGTGAATCTGAAATGTCTGGAGAATTACTTCTGGGTTTTGAGCTAAAGAGTAAGTTATCTCCTTGTTGGAGCCCTCGTCCAGGTCTGTGGCAGTCACCGTAGCCACCAGGGAACCGTTGGCGCTATTTTCCGGTACCTGAGCGCGGTACACCAGACGAGAGAATTGGGGCACGTGATCATTGACGTCCAGAACCTCCACCCGGATGTGGGCGGTGCCAGACTTGGGCGGAGACCCTCCGTCCACAGCTGTGATTGTCATGTTGACTTCCGGCTGCTCCTCTCTATCCAGGGGTTTATCCAGCACTAGTTCGGCGTATTTGGGCCCGTTGCTGCGGAAGCGGGTGTGCAGGTGGAAATACTCATTGGCGCTTAGGGTGTAGTTTTGGAGACCGTTGAGGCCGACGTCCAGATCCTGGGCGCTCTGCAGAGGAAACCGTGAACCCAGGGGGGTGCTCTCCGGAATCCTTAAAAGAGGCTCCTTGTTTAGGAAAACCGGGGCATTGTCATTGATATCAAATACCCTGACCTCCACGCGAAAGGACTGCAGTGGCTCCACCAGGACTACTTCAAAGTGCAGAACGCATGGGTCGGCTTTGCCACAGAGTGACTCCCGATCCAGTTTCTCCTTCACGAACAGATCCCCTGTTTTGCGGTGGAGCCGGAAATGCAGTTTATTGCCCTCGGAAACAAGCCGCGCCCCGCGCGCAGCCAGCTTCCCTACCTCCAGCCCCAGGTCCTTAGCCACATTAGCTACAAATGAACCACTCTCCATCTCCTCTGCCACCGAATAGCGAATGGTTGCTGCACCCCCCACAGATAAGCACAGAAAAAGGAGAAGAGTTTCCACTTGCCTGCTTTGCAGGAGTTTTTTGCATGCAGTCGCCATTCTTTTCTCAGAAGCGCACTCAGCAGCAGCTGCCACCTGTTGCGGGTACACTTTAAACTTCTCTGCCAACAGGTTCCGGTAACAGCTGCCCTCGGCTTTGCTAGCCTCTAACCGCAGCACCTCCAAAGGCTAACCGAGCTGGGTGAGCTGTTTTGAACTAGGAAGAAAAATTACGTTGAGCAACTCAACTCCCCAGTCCCCAGTCTATCGAATGTATTAATAGATATGTTCTCATTCTGGAAAATTAGGTAGAGGTTGAAATTTGTTGCCAAAGCAACAGCAAACTCACCTTTCATTTCCCTTTCAGGAAAAAAAAAAAAAAAAAAGCCCTTGGGAATGGAGAAGCCAATGAGGATACTCGTTAAGCGAGCTTAAGGCTGAAGTCATCGTATCTGTCAGCCGGCTGGGGATGCTGCAGCGAACAGCGAGGTGTTAAGGTACTGGGCACACCCCACACACTGCGCCTGGAGACCAAGGGAAAGGCAGAAAGATCCCGAAGAGTCTTCTGAAGCCTGAACCAGCTGGGTGGGGGTGGGGGCTTGGAGGAAATGATTAGTAGGAAAAGAAAAGAGGACAGACAGATATCATCCTTCAGGAAACTGGGGTCCAGTAGGTTCATTGGATAGGGCAGCTGTTCACCTTGCCTCATGATATGCATAAATCCATTCTTTTCCCTGGAATCCTCAAATGCTCAAATCCTCAAAAACCAGCAACTGGTTTGTTACTCATGATTATGATGGAATTAGTACTTATTGGGTATATTTCTATATACTGTTATGTGTTAAGTAATTCACATGCATTATCTGATTTAACCCTTGCATCAACAACTCTATAGCATACACATTTCCTTTTTACAGATGAAATTGAGAGGTTATGTTATTCCCCTAGGGCCCTCTACCTCGTAAATATGAGATAATAAAGTTTTATTAATTTATTAAGATAATTTAGTTTTGTCTGACACAATTCATGCTCATAATTAGTATGTAAATCTGCTTCCCAAATAATATAGTAGATAAACGAAATGAAGACAAATGTTTGGCTTTAGATTTTAGAGGAAATTAAATAACAGACTACTTACATATATTGAAAATGGCCCAATAGAAATTGTGCAAGGTATTTGTTCAGAGTTTCTTTAATAGTCATCATAGAATGTTTAAGAATGCAGCTCAGAAAAATTAGGTCCATCTCCCCACCCCCTTTTAAAAAATATTTATATGATTGCATTGGGTCTTAGTTACAGGATTCGAACTCTTAGTTGCAGCATGTGGAATCTAGTTCCCTGACCAGGGATCTAACCTCGGCCCCCCTGCATTTGGAGCACTGAGTCTGAGGCACTGGACCACCGTGTAAGTCCCTCCCCTTTTTTTAAATAGATGAAAAACCAAGTCCCAAATGATTAAATCACTTGCCCAGTCCATACAGCTACTCCTAGCAATATAAGAACTAGAACCTGTCTTCTGACACTGTCTGATGCTCGTTATTCCCTTTGTGAAAAACAAAAACAACTATATATAGTGTATAGAATGATAAAAAAAAAGTGCAGTAGGTAATCTTCAGAATCTGGTCCCTTTTCATTGATACTTAATTCAGGACTTGTGGTATTTAACTGTGTGAAAGGTGATTTGGGGGTGGTTTGAAGTAGGACTATGTCAAATATCAACAAATATAGACTTAGGTAAGGAGAAGCTGCTTTAAAAGACCATTGCAATAATAGAACTCACTCTTCACAAAATCTGCAAATGTCTCAAGCAGAAGAAAACCAAAGTTTTTTAAAATTAGGAGTAACTCAGAAAGAATTTTATTGTTGGATATATTAATAATTCTCATGCAGAAAGTGAAAAAAATGGGAGGAGGCTAAAACTTTAGTTGGTAATTCATATTAGCCAGGATAGAGAAATACTTGGTCATGTTTGTGGATTGGAAAATGTACCTTTATGCCTATTTGTGGCATCTTGTTTTTCTCTTAATCCATCACCATCACAGAGTAGCCATGTCTGATATTGTTGTTCTGTGAACCTGTTTTTGTTCAACATGAGAACAACAGCCTGGCTCTGAGTATCAGGCTAGCTCCTAACTGTCACAGACTTGCTTTTTGTCTTTTTCAGCATGAATACAGCAAAAACTCATTTACTCATTCTATTGTTCCATTGTTCATAGAAGTTTGTCATTATACATGTCACTTTGTACACAAGTGTATACATTTGAAGGAGGGGGCAGATACCTAGAAGTGGCATTGGTGTCACAGGGTTTGCTCTCTTCAGCTTTATCTGATACTGCCAAGCTGCTTTCTAAGAACTTGTACCAATTACACTCTCATCAGCAGGATAACTTCCAGTTATTCTACTTACTACCAATACTTGTCATTACTAATCTTCTTAAATTTTAACCATTTTTGCTATCTCATTGTAGGCTTAATTTGCATTTCTGATTATTAGTGATGTAGTAGGGCACTATTTAAGAATATTTTTGGTTATCTGGATAACCTTTGGTTGGGGCAGGGTTGTTCAGTTCTCTTGCCCATTTTTTTTTTTACATGGATTGTCTTTTTCCTATTGATTTGTTGTAGTTCTTCCTATTTCTAACTATGAGTCCTGCTGCTGCTGCTAAGTCGCTTGTCATGTCTGACTCTGTGCGACGCCATAGATGGCAGCCCACCAGGCTCCCCCGTCCCTGGGATTCTCCAGGCAAGAACACTGGAGTGGGTTGCCATTTCCTTCTCCAATGCATGAAAGTGAAAAGTGAAAGTGAAGTCGCTCAGTCATGTCCGACTCTTAGCAACCTCATGGACTGCAGCCTACCAGGCTCCTCCATCCATGGGATTTTCCAGGCAAGAGTACTGGAGTGGGGTGCCACTGCCTTCTCTGATGAGTCCTGAGTATCTCTTTATAATTAAGAAAAAGAGACATGCTTATCTTTAGTTGATATAGTTTATTTTTATATTTAATATATAGCTATAGAGTTTTTATTGAAAAGGGAGGTATTTCTCCCAGTGATTAACTCATTAACCAGAAGCTTATTGCATCCTAAGAAGTCTTTTTTTAAAAATTAAGATATAATTGATACAACATTATGAGTTTAAGGTATACAACTTGATTCATATATATTGCTAAATGCTCAGCACAGTACGTCTAGTTAACATTCATCACCACACATAGTTAAAAGTTCTCATCACAATAAAGAACAAACTTACAAGACCTTTTCTCTTAGCAGTTTTCAAATATACAATTCAGTGTTATTAACTATAGTCACCACCTAGGAATCTTAATACAGTCAATTTCTAAGTAACTCATTCAAGACTCATAAATTTTAAAAATACATTCTTACAACTTGAAATACAGGAATATGCTGCTCTTTAATTGGATTCCTCTGAATCTTAATTTGTTTAGTTAGTTCCCAGGATATGTATTAATATCTGCTTGATGGGATTAAATTACAAACTACTTACTTTCTCCTCTGAAAAACTATGGACCCTTTAAACATTGTGGTATTTTTTTAAGGACGTTTTTATTCTTTCCGGTGAAGGTAAAATTAGGACCAGATAAATCTACAGCCTACTAGGCTGTAATATAGGGTCTTTACTCAAAGTCTAGTTACTGGAAAGAGGGGCAAAGTACAGCTAGTAAAATATCATGATGTTTTGGGAGAATAAAAAATGCATTCCAAAACTGTAGCTAAGTACTAACTCTTAAACTTTAAAAAAATCTTATTTTGAAATAATTTAAACCTACAGAAGAGTTGTCTATAATTTGGTTTGACCAAATTTTAGTTAGACTTCTCTTCTCCTGCTAGGCCCCTGAACTTTAACTCATCTCCAAACTCAAGTCCTGAAATACAGACATCCCCTCCTTAATGGTTCATTCAGAGAATTGATCAACCATAGAGGGAAAAATACTCCTGTTCCAACACCATGATTATACCGTCTACTTGCTGCCCCTTGCCATACTCCCACACAAAGTTACTGTTAGCTCTGCCTACCTCTCCCTTCCCAGGTGGCTTAGACGGTAAAGAATCTGCCTGCAATGCAGGAGACCTGAGTTTGATCCCTGGGTCAGGAAGATCCCCTGGAGAAGGAAATGGCTACCCACTCCAGTGTTCTTGCCTGGAGCATTCTATGGATAGAGGAGCCTGGCGGGCTATAGTACATGGGGTCAAAAAGAGTTGGACATGACTGAGTGACTAACATATACAGACACCTCTTCCTAATTTTATTTTTTAAAAACTTTTTTTTTTTCTGTTTGAGATATTTGCAGATTTTGTGATCAGTGAGTTCTGGTATTACAATAGTTTTTTAAAACAACTTCTCCTTACCTAAGTCCGGACTTGTTGATATTTGACATAATAAGCAATAATAAGTAACCATCTAGATTCACCAATTAGCTCCATTTGTTCACTTTCTCTCATATATATATATACACACCTATGTCTATATATTTACATATATCATACATTATATGTATATATACACATTTATTATTCAAAAAGTCACTCTCCCTGTTAAATTCTATGGGAAGCGTATACCTCTCTGCTCCATTGATGTTGAATTTGGCCATGTGAATTATACCAAACCCTCACAATGGATTTAGTTTAATTTTCCATTTTTGGGCTTGACCCTATGAGTTCCTTTGGCCAATGGGATATTAGCAAGCAGCATTGAATTGTATCCTTCAGAAAGCTGTGTTTAAATCCTAACCTCTAGTATCTGTGAATGTGACCTTTTCAGATATCATCAAGTTAAGATAAACTTATATGGAATTAGGGTAAACTCGAAGTCTGATGACTGATATCCTTATAGAGATTTAGAGGCATGCAGACACACACAGGGAAGAAGGCCATGTAATGATGAAGCTAAGAGACTGGGCTGATGCTGCTATGAGCCAAAGCATGCCAAGGATCACTGGCAACAACCAGAAACTAGAAAATGGTAAGTAAGGATCCTTCCCTAGTCTTCGGAGGGAGCAGGGCCCTGCTGACAGCTCAGTTTCAGACTTTCAGCCTCCAAACTATGAGAGAATTTATGTTTGCTTTTTTAAGCCACCTGGTTTGTGGTAATTTGTTGTAGCAATCCTAGGAAACTAATACACAGAGTAACCTGTGGCTTGAAATATGCTGCTGCAGTAAGTGCCCTCTTGTTCTTCTGCCATGTCTGGAAGAACATTTTCTGGATAGCCCACTGATTCAAGGATGAGGATGGAACAGCACCAGACACAACCTGTATACTAAAGCCAAGCACAGCTCATCTCAGCCTGTCTTACCTCCAGAGGTATGAGTGAGAAGTCATGTTGTTTTAAACTATTGAGTTTTGTGCTGCATTATGAGAAGGAAAGGGAGGGAAGGAGGAGAAAGCAAAAAGAAAGCAAGCTGACAGAATGGCAACCCATTCTAGTATTCTTGCCTGGAAAATTCCATGGACTGAAAAGTCAGAGACAACTGACCACAGACACACACACAAACACAGTATGTAAACACTGAATTTTGTAGTGAGCTGTTGCACACATTTTAACATATCATCCCTAAATATCTCAACATGTCTTACAAACAAGGGCATTCTGCCACGTGACTTCAAATACAGTTATCACACTCAGCAAATTCAACATGAACACTATTACCCAGTATTGTATTCAATATTCTGATTTCTTCCATTGTTTCAATAAAGCCCTTTGGGGCTGTTTTTTTAATCTAGGATATAATCAAGCTTTGCATATTGTATTCAAATGTCATGTGTTTCTAGTTTCCTTTAAACTAGAACAGTTTAAAGAAAATAGTTGACGGTTTTTCATGACATTGTCTTTAAAAGTCATTTTACCGCATATCCCTCAATTTGGGCGTTGTGTCTTCGTTAAATTCAGATGAAATATTTTGAAATCAGTACTGCCTTGGAGATGTTGTATTTTCTATGCTTTACATCAGAGGGCATATACTGTCATTTCATCCCATTACTGATGATACTAAGTTTGACATAATTTTGTTACAAAACAGTGTTCAGAAACCTTTCAGTTTGAAAGGTACCACCTTTTTAACTTTTCATGATTGTTTATCTTTGGAGGGATGCTTCAAAACTATGTGAATATCATGTGAAGAAAAGGGAAGCTTTGTGCACTGTTGGTGGGAATGAAAATTGGTACAGCCACAATGAAAACAGTATGGAGATTCTTCAAAAAATTAAAAGTAGAGCTTCCATATGACCAGAAATTCCACTCCTAGGTATTTATCTAAACAGAAACACTAATTAGAAAAGATATATGCACTCCTATGTTCACTGCAGCTTATTTACAGTAGTCAAGATACGGAAGCAGTCTGGATAAAGAAGATGTGGTGGGTGGGTGGCTGTAGGGGTGTGACTTAGAATACTGGGGCTTCCCTGGTGGCTCAGATGGTAAGGAATCCGCCTGCAATGCAGGAGACCCAGGTTCAGTCCCTGAGTCAGGACAATCCCCTGGAGAAGGGAATGGCTACCCACTCCAGTATTCTTGCCTTAGCCATAAAAAAAGAATGGAATCGTGGCATTTGTGGCAACATGGATGGTCCTAGAAGGTATTATGCTAAGTGAAAAAAGTCAGATAGAGAAAGACAAAAACTATATGATTTCACTTACATGTGGAATCTTAAAAGTTAACAAATATAACAAAGCAGGAACAGTTATAGCTAGAACAAATAGGTGATTTCCAGGGGGAGAGGTGGGGGATGAAAGAAATAGGTGAGGAAGATTAAGGAGTACAGGGAGATTAAGAAGTATAAATTCCAGTTACTAAGTAAATGAGTCAAGAGGATGAAATGCGCTGTGTGGGGAATACAGTCAATGTTGTTCAGTTGCTAAGTCGTGTCCGACTCTGACCCCATGGACTACAGCATGCCAGGCTTCCCTTTCCTTCACCATCTCCACTATGTAATATTAAATCACTATGTTGTTTACCAGGAACTAACAGTGTTGTAGGTCAACTATACTTCAAAAAAAAAAACAAAGTCACAGAAAGAGAGATCAGATTTGTGGTTACCAGAGGGCTGGGGTGGGAGGGGGAATTGTATGAAGGTAATCAGAGGTTCAAAGTTAGAAGCTTCCAGTTATAAGTACTAGGGATGTAATATACAACATGATAAATATAATTTAGCACTGCCTTATATATGAAAGTTGAGAGTTCTTATCATACAGAATTTTTTTTCCTATTTCATTTTATACCTATATGAGATGATGAATGTTCACTAAACTTTTTGTGATAATCATTTCATGATGTAAGTCAAGTCATTATGCTGTATGCCTTGAACTTATATAGTACTATATGTCATAAGACTGGAAGGGAAAAACTAGGAATATCCTGTTTCTAAATAATTTTAGTACTCAGTGCTTTCCAACATCCATGGGTGATACTTGCCTATATTAATATATACTTGTACTTATACAAGTATCTGTGGTGTGCATTTGTGTATAATCATGGTATTTATATTTTCAATCCATTAAAACAGGTTTTTTTCCTTTCCATCCCCCAGTTCATATTTATATTAGCCTTGTACCAAAGTGAGAATCTTTGGTTCCTAACACTATCAATATATTTACTCATTATGTTACTCATAACTGAAACATGTTATTTTTACAGGAAGATTTGGCAGTCATGATCCTTGGTATTTGCCCTAAGTAGCTGAACTTATGTCCACACAAATGTTTATAGCAGCTTTATTCATAATTGCCAAAACTTGAAGCAACTAAGATGTCCTTCAGTAGCTGAATTAATAAACTGTGATATATCCAGATAGTGAATTAGTCTTTATTATTCAGCACTAAAAAGAAATCAGTTATCAAGCCATGAAAAGATATGGAGGAAAATTAAGTGCACCCTATTTAAATGCATCCTAACAAAGGGAAAGAAGCCAGTCTGAAAAGGGCTGTATACTATATGATTCCAGCTGTAATTCTAAAAATGGCAAAACTACAGAAACAGTAAAAAAAAAAAAAAAAAAAAATGGTTGCCAGGGCTTAGGGATGAGGCAGGAAGACTAGGTGGAGCACACAGGATTTTTTAAAATGAACTATATTATTACACATGTGTAACTGCAATACTGGCTAATATGCCTATTGGCTGTTTCTATTATTATATTCAAACTTGAAATAGTCTTTTAATGTTTGTTATAGTCATATTTATAAGTGTATCAGTATCTGGGATAGCCTCTATTTTCTTTCATATATACTCCATAAGTTTAAAAAAAAAACTTTCTTAGCACAGTTTAAAACACTGAGTTCACACCTGAAGTTTTAGACTTTGTTATTTTAGGGTTATCCTTTTATTATTTTCACACATTTTAGGTTTCTTATTCCATTTGGCAGGAACAAGAGGCTTTAAGGGTATAGACATCTATCTTAGGCAGCTCAACTTACTGCAGCTGCTTTTGATCTACCATCTGTTGCTTTAAATGACAGTACCCCTTATGGTTTACCATGTGTATGTACGTATAATGTTTCTGTCTTCCACAGTAATATAAGAAGCTTTAATATAAACCAATACCATTTATATTCCAGATTTATATTACATTCCAGATTTAGATTACATTCTTACTTTAAACAAATGGCTTTCATACCCATGTTGACTCTAGTAGGAAAAGTTATAGGTCTCTTTCCATGAAATCTGACAGGTGTTTGAGAAACTTCCCATTTTAACCAAATGGAGTCTAGGTTAGAATGTTAATTCTTCTCTTAAACTCTGACCAATTTATCTCCTTTATCAATGAAGATAATTCAAGTAATTTTCCCCACACTTAACACCTAAATTTTTATTGAAATCAGTATTTAAAAAAATGTTTTATGTCTTAAAATACATGATACCTGTATTTTCTGTGTTAAGATCCATAGAAGAGTAAATGAGAAAACATAACAATACTAAATATTAAGTGGGTTGGACTAAGCCAAGTGTGCCTCTTGGATAGTTCTTTTTCTGAGGTTGTCAAGTTTAAGAAAGAAATTCATTTTTACTTAGTTTGCTAGAAGTGACTACACTGTAACCCACAGATCATATAGTAAGCCTCTGGTTATAAAGCAGTGACTTGTTTCAGAATTATAGGGAGAGTGATATGAAATTAATAAGGAAGAAGAGGTTACCATCAAAAACATAGAAATTTTAAAGTCAGTTGGGATTTTGACATTACAGCCTCTTAAAAAGTACCCACCTTTTCATAATATTTTTATAAATATAACATTTGAAAGAAGCATACCATTAACCTCTTTCTCCTGTTTTATTCTCATTATGAAAAGAATATTTACTCAGCAACCTGATTGGTTTCAGGGACTCCCCATCTAAAGTTAAATGTACAAATTTCACAGTGACTGTAAAAGTACACAGAGTGAAAATATACAGGGTAAACATAAGCATACCATAACTTTCCTATATTGCCAACTCTGATAGTTTATATACTAGTCCTGGAAGAAAATAAGAAACATGAGTTTTTCTTCTAGAATTCTTATGACCTCTTAACCACTTCCTAGTTATAATTACAGTTGTTTTTTTTCCTTCCAGAAACTGAAATCAGAGCAGTACTCTTGGCTAAACTTTCTTCAACATATTTGGCTAATGCAGCTTCCAAAGCATTTCTTTCTGTAAAATGTAACTCGGGGAATACTTTAGTAACTATTTCTAAATGTCTATAAAAACATACTTTTCTAATAGCAAGATACACTGAAAGAAATGATTGGGAAATTTTAAACATATTTGCAAATTATTTGGGAGATGGTAGAAGTGGGAGATCACTCTCAGAATTCTCAATTCTCCTATACTTCTGTGACTTTTAAAAATAGCCAGATCTCCCCCAAATCACTTCCTGAGGTTCAATATTCCAAAACCTTTAGGGTCTCAATCCAAAGTCCTTTTTGAACTTTATCAAAAGCATTTTCCTTATTTACCACCAGATGGCAGATGGATCCACTTTTTGGAGAGCGAACTTGACCCCGCCCTACCGGAAGTTGTCATGCAAAGGAACCCTCTCTGGCCACGCCTAGAGTTCAGCACCATCGACGCGGACAGCGACACCGCCCAGTTTAGTCCCATGACTCGCTGCAGAGATTTTCACCTGACAAAGGAATTGGCCAATCCCAACTGCTTCCAAAGGCTGCGTGACTGACTAATTTACAATGCCTGATATGGAGGGGGGAAACTCTTGATTTGGGACCTAAAGGCTGGCAGAGGAAGCAGTTAATTTTAAATAATATTTTATAATGCAAAACCCTGGGTTTTCCTTCTCACTGCCCATCAGATTCTAAGTGCATTCTTGTAAATGCTGTCTTGCTGTGCGAGAGACAGTAGATTAACCAACCTTGGTGTGTTGGTTTATTCCGACACAACGCGTAAGACAACGAAGGCGGTACAAAAGTCCGTGTGAGTTATGGCGGCCAATCCCTTTTCTTGCACAAAGCTGCCTGTCAGCTTTTCTAAGAATCTGGCATGGGGACAGACTGCTTTTTCTGCACGGTTTTCTAGTTAGTCTCAAGAACCCAAAAAGCAGCTCTTTTTCTTCACATGAAATTACTATTTTAGAGAGGTTGGACTGAAACACGAGTGTGCTCTAGAAGGTGACTGTTTAGGTGTCATCTTTCCAGTTGCCTAGCAACGAACGAAACAAAAAGAGCACATTTGCAGGTTTTAATTCACATCTTAGACCAGCAAAAACCCAAGGGCAAATGAAAATGGGCTCAGGGCAGTGTAACATATTAACCAGGTCTAGTGTTTAGAACTACTCTCAGTGTTGGGGCAACATGTAGGGCTAATGGGGAAAAAGTAGCTGTATTAAGATGAACGAGTAAGCTAAGTGAAGCTGATTTATAGCTGTACTTTATTGGTGTGGTATGGATTGCTTTTTCTTTTCCCACTGTTTAGGCAGCAATAATTCATACCTTGAACCAGCAGAGGGCGAATCGACTGCATTTTTTGCCCCTAAGACACTCCCTTCCTTCACCCCCACCTCCTCTCAACCTTTGCCCAGGGGAAATTAATTTACTAGGTTCTTCAAATATAGACCAAGGAAGGAAGGTGTGAAGGAGGGAGAGCAGCAGTGCAGAACTCACCAGGGCGCTGCCCTGTCAGCTTTGGATCGGGGGCTGCTCTCGTGTCCCCTTACTTGGAGCTGCAGAGGGAATTGCAGGTTTTCCCAGGAGGCGGCAGGGATAAAAAGCAGCCCACCCTCAGAAGGCATGGATATTAGTGATTACTAGCTTCAGAGAATTTGGAGAGTCAGAGGTAACTTGGTTACACCACAGATACAACCTATGAAGGTTTGAAAGAGAAAAGAACCAGTACCCTTCTCAGGGCCAGTAATAGCTCAGTATGCTGGAACAGGAACAACAACAAATGGCTCTGCTCTTGCTTCCATACTCTAGGGACAAAAATGGGGTGGGGGTAGGGAAAGGAAAAGATGAAAGACTAAGAGTCTGACTGAGTCGTCTTTAAAACAGAACAAGCAAAGCAAGCCACTCACGGGTCGAGACAATGAGAAAAAGCCTGCCAGAATGCAGGGCAGAGCAATAAAGCGTGCTCTACAAAGTTAATTTATTGTCAGGCGGAGCCCTCTGCATTCTGGACAAGCATACCACTGGCTCCAGAGGGGTGTTTTACCTTGTTTTGTGAGACTTTGCAGAATCTTCTTGGGCAGGCTGCCAGAAATCCCATTAATTGGACATGCCCTTTCTCCTCCACATATTTATGTCTCAGTCTCAAACTAGTAAAATTAATTTTTTCTGGAGGCCATTAAACTAAATTTTATATGCAGCATTGCATTTTCTCTCCTTCAGTCATTAAATTTCTGTCAAGCTTGTTTTTAAAGGACCATTTCATTAATAAATTCAATTCATGAGGAAGTATGATACTCTCTTAAAGCTGATGATGGGTAGACCAAGAGGAAGGTATTTTAGGATAGATCAACATTTTTTAGAAAGCATGATTTGATTCTATTTCACCATTAATCTTACAGGTAAATTCCACTTTGATGGAGTTGTATTGCACACCTTTGTTTCTATAGCATTCCCTGTGTATTTAAGCACTTATAAATTTTCTGTGCATATACCAAACTTCATTCATGTTACACTAGGATGCAGACAAGTGCTTAAAACTGGCTAATATAATCTCCTTATATAAACCAGAATTATCTCTTAAAAACTGGAGTAGTAAGTCACTGAACAAGTACTTAGTAAAAGAGAATGTTTGAAAAGCCAATAAGCATGTTAAAAGGTTTCAACATCATTATCAAAGAAATGGAATTTAAAACCACATTGAAAGACCTTTAGCCACCCAAGAGCTGACATTTTCAAGTGTTGGACAAGGATAGGACAACTTCAGCTATCACACACTGCTGGTGGGGTGTAAGGTAGTACAGTCACTCTGGAAAACTGTCAGCATTTACTCAAGTTCAGTGTATGCATACCCTACAACTCAATCATTGCAGTCTTAGGTATATGTTAAATAGAAGTATGTGCACCCAAAGACACATAAAAGAATGTTCAGTTCAGTTGTTGAGTCATGTCCAACTCTTTGTGAGACCCCATGAACTGCAGCATGCCAGACTTTCCTGTCCCATCACCAACTCCCAGAGCCTACTCAAACTCATGTCCATTGAGTCGGTGATGCCATCCAACCATCTCATCCTCTGTCGTCCCCTTCTCCTCCTACCTTCAGTCTTTCCTAGCATCAGGGTCTTTTCCAATGAGTCGGTTCTTCCCATCAGGTGGCCAAAGTATTAGAGTTTCAGCTTCAGCATTAGTCCTTCCAATGAATATTCAGGACTGGTTTCCTTTAGGATGGAGTGGTTGGATCTCCTTGCAGTCCAAGGGATTCTCAAGAGTCTTCTCCAACACCACAGTTCAAAAACATCAATTCTTCAGTCTTCAGCTTTCTTTATAGTCCAACTCTCACATCCATACATGACTACTGGAAAAACCATAGCTTTGACTAAACGACCTTTGTTGGTAATGTCTCTGCTTTTGAATATGCTATCTAGGTTGGTCATATCTTTTCTTCCAAGGAGCAAGCATCTTTTAATTTCATGGCTGCATTCACCATCTGCAGTGATTTTGGAGCCCCCCAAAATAAAGTCTCTCACTGTTTCCATTGTTTCCCCATCTATTTGCCATGAAGTGATGGGATTGGATGCCATGATCTTAGTTTTCTGAATGTTAAGTTTTAAGCCAGCTTTTTTGCTCTCCTCTTTCACTTTCATCAAGAGGCTCTTTAGTTTTTCCCTTTCTGCCGTAAGGGTGGTGTCATCTGTGTATCTAAGGTTATTGATATTTCTCCCAGCAATCTTGTTTCCAGCTTATGCTTCATCCAGCTCGGCATTTCACATGATGTACTCTGCATATAAGTTAAATAAGTAGGGGGACAATATACAGACTTGATGTACTCCTTTCCCGATTTGGAACCAGTCTTATTGTTCCATGTCCAGTTCTAAATGTTGCTTCTTGATCTGTTCATTGTAACTAAAATTTGTAAGCAATCCAAACCTCAACAGTAGAATATAGATTGTTATTGCTATATACAGAAACATATATAGCAAAGAAAAAGGCTTCCCTGGTGTCTCAGACAGTAAAGTGTCTGCCTAAATGCGGGAGACCCGGGTTCGATCCCTGGGTCGGGAAGATCCTCTGGAGAAGGAAATGGCAACCCACTCCAGTACTCTTGCCTGGAAAATCCCATGGACGGAGGAGCCTGGTAGACTACAGTCTATGGGGTTGCAAAGAGTCGGACACAACTGAGCGACTTCACTTTCACTTTCATATAGCAATGACCTTTTAAAATACTGCTAAATGCAACAATATGTGTAAATCTCATAATATTCAACAGGAGAAACTCAAACACATTTTTTATGATTCTACTTAAATAAAGCTCAATTATTGGTAAAACTAATTCAGAATAGTAGTTGCCTTTAGTGGAGATCAACACTGGAAAGGGGTAAGAGGGAGGCCTCAGAGGGAATTGGTAATGTTTTGTTTCTTGATCTGGGTGGTGGTTACTCAAGTTTGTTCACCCTTTAAATATCTATTGAGCTATGTACTATGATTTGTACATGTTAATTATGTTATACAATATAAGTTCCTTAATGTAGCCTATAAGGCCCTAGAAAAACTAGTCCTACCTAAATTTCCAATTTCTTATTAACTATTTCCTCCCTTCATTATCACACTTGAATTAGTGAGCTTTCATCAGTTCTAGAACGTATCTCTTTTCAATCTTAAGGCCCTTGTCCTTGCTACTCTCTCTGCCTGGAATGCATTATCACCAGCTCTTTTTGTATCATGTTCCTTCCAATCCTTCAACTCTCAGGTCAATGATACCTTTTTAGAGAAAGCTTGCATTGACTCTTCTATCTGAAGTCCCCGTGTCATTGTTTTTATTTGCTGCTATAGTGAATAATCAAAAACCCAGTGACTTTAAACAATACAAACTTATGATCTGAGACTTCTGGAGGTCACCAGTCTGATATGGGTGTCCCTGGGCCAACATCAAGGCACCAGCAGGAGCATCTCCTTCTGGAGGCTCTAGGGGAGGATCCATTTCCTGGCTGTTGCCAGCTTTTAGAGGCTGGAGGCATTTCTGGGCTTGTGGCTCCTTCCACCTTCACCATCAGTAGTGCAGCATTTTCAAATCTCAGATTCTGATCCTCTCTTCCCTCTTTTCCACTCTCTCAACATTGTTGGATCCAGCCAGATATTTCAGTAAACTGTCCTGATCTCAATGTCAGCTGATTTAGCAACATTAATTCCCCTATAACATATTCACAACTTCTGAGAACTGGAATTGTGGACATCTTTGAGAGGGGCATCATTCTGCCTACCACACTCCACCTTTTTGTAGCATATAATATTAGGAGCAGTCATCACAATTTTTACTCATTTTATGTATTTCTCTGCTCATTCCCTGTCTAACTGCCTCTACTCTAAGGTAAATCCTATGACAGCACAGACCCTATATCTGTCTTCTCTGCTGTTTCCTTGTGCTTAGCATCATGCCTGACATATTACAGAAATTCATTAAGTAATTGTGAAAAGAATAAACAATTATCAGCTTAGATCTGTGTTTTGACACTTAACAACTCTGATTTTTAGCTTTTTTTTAATCTTTTCCTTTCATATATAGTGTCTTGGCAGGAAGGGGACTTCTAGTGGAATCACAGTATAGATTTTTCAAGCTCTGTACTCACTGTAAAAAATCATTCCCACAAATAGAGATCTATATATGTCACATACATATCTTCATTTTTGTCATACTTAAAAAGTAGAGTTTATATGTTATTTCCTTCTAGAAAACTGTATATCACAGGGCTCATATTCTAAAGGATAATCCAAGGTGAAGAATTAGAATTCTTTATTACAGTCATGTAAAGTTTTTTGGGGGGCTCCAAAATCATTGCAGATGGTGACTGCAGCCATGAAATTAAAAGACGCTTGCTCCTTAGAAGAAAAGCTATGACCAACCTAGACAGCATATTAAAAAGCAGAGACATTACTTTGCCAACAAAGGACCATCTAGTCAAAGCTATGGTTTTTCCAGTAGTCATGTATGGATGTGAGAGTTGGATTATAAAGAAAACTGAGTGCTGAAGAATTGATGCTTTTGAACTGTGGTGTTGGAGAATACTCTTGAGAGTCCCTTGGACTGCAAGAAGATCAAACCTGTCAATCCTAAAGGAAATCAACCCTGAATAATCATTGGAAGAACTAATGCTGAAGCTCCAATACTTTGGCCACCTGATGCAAAGAGCTGACTCACTGGAAAAGACCCTGATGCTGGGAAAGACTGAGGGCAGGAGGAGAAGGGGACAACAGAGAATAAGATGGTTGGATGGCATCACCAATTTGATGGACATAAGTTTGAGCAAGCTCCGGGAGTTGGTGATGGACAGGGAAGCCTGTTGTGCTGCATTCCGTGGAGTCACAAAGAGTTGGACATGATTGAGTAACTGAACTGCACTGATTACAGTCATGTGAGAAAAAATGGGGCAGATGAGGCTCTAAGTATGATCCTCGCATGTAATTAGAAAGACAGGTGTCAGATAATCATTGTGTCTTTGTTTTACCAGGTTATAATATCTGATACCAAGGTTTAAAAAAATACTTGGAAAAATATACTCTGTGATTCACCTGTTTATTCAGCAGATACTTATTAATCATCTGTTAAGTGTCAGACCCTCTTCTAGGCTCTGGGTACACAGTACAAAGTCTCTGCCTATAGGGAGCCATTTGCAGCAATGTGGATAGACCTAGAGATTTCATGCTGAGTGAAATAAGTCAGACAGATATCATATGATATTGCTTATATGTAGAATCTTAAAGAAAGAAAAAAGGTAGATGTGAACTTATCTACAAAACAGAAATAGAGGGACTTCTTTGGTGGTCCTGTGGTTAAAAATTCACCTGCCAGTGCGGGGGACATGGGTTCCATCCCTGGTCTGGGAAGATCCCTCATGCCAAGGAGCAATTAAGCCTGTGTGCCACAACTACTGTCCTACAAGCTTCAACTGCTGAGCTTCCCATGCCTAGAGCCTGTGCCCTGCAACGAGAAGCTCACGCACCACAATGAAGAATAGCCCCCACTCGCCACAACTAGAGAAAGCCCACATGGCAACGAAGACTCAGAGCAGCCATGAATAAGTAAATTAAATTTTAAAAAATAGTTACAGGTGTAGAAAACAAACATGCTTGCAGGGGATAAGGGGAGTGGATAAATTAGAAGTTTGGGATTAAAATACAAACACTATATAAAATATAATAACGACCTATTGTATAGCACAGGGAACTCTTCTCAGTACTCTGTAATGATCTATATGGGAAAAGAATCTTTAAAGGGGATAAATGTGTATGTATAACTGATTCATTTTGCTGTAGACCTTAAACATAACACTGTAAATCAACTATACTCCAATAAAAAATTTAAAAATAAAAAGAAGGGGATGATGAGAAACCCAGAGGGTTTTGAATGGATATCTGAATGAAATTTTTAAAGCTAAGTCTGGTTGTTGTATGGGTATAAGAAGGGATCCCAGTTAGAAGGCCATTGCAGAAATATGGGCAGAATTGAAAGAGACACATGTACCCTCTGTGTTCATTGCAGCACTCTTTACAATACAATAGCCAGGACATGGAAGCAACATAGATGTCCATTGGCAGTCAAATGTGTAAGGATGTTGTGGTACATATACACAATGGAATATTACTCAGCTATAAAAAAAGAATGCATATGAGTTCTAATGAGGTGGATGAAACGAGAGCCTATTATACAGAGTAAAGTCAGAAACACTGATACAGTATATTAATGCATATATATGGAATTTAAAATGACAGTAATGATGACGCAAGGTAGCAAAAGAAACACATGTAAAGAACAGACTTTTGGACTGTGGGAGAATGCGAGGGTGAGATGATTTGAGAGAACGGCATTGAAACATGTACATTACCATTTGTAAAATAGATGACCAGTGGAAGTTTGATACATGAATCAGGGCACTCAAAGCCAGTGCTCTGAAACAACCCAGAGGGATGGGGTGGGGAGAGAGGTGGGAGGGGTGTTCAGGATGAGGGGGACGTGTGCACCTGTGTCTGATTCATGTCAATGTATGGCAAAAACCACCATAATGCTGTAAAGTAATTATCCTCCAATTAATTTTAAAAAATAGTGATAGTGTGAATTAGGGTGATAGTGCTGGAGTTAACATAAATTGGTTGGATTTGATTCATATTTTAAAGATAAAATTTGACATGATTTGATAATGGTCTTACATATGGAATGTTAAAGAAAAACGGCCCCCTGTTTGGGGTATTTTGGTATTGGTGGTGCCATTTACTGTTATGGAAATTCAGGGTTAGTTTTAGTATGGAAAAGATTAAGAATTGTGGCCATGCACAATTTGAAATGCTTGTTAAACATAAGTTATGTTGATTGAGCTACTAGTTATTTGGGTCTGTGGACTTATGGGGAGATATCACATCTAGAAAGAAAAGATTAGGAAAACTGTAATTAAAGCAATGAAATTTAATAAGATCATGTAGGGATTTAATGTAGTTGAAAAGATGGCCAATGCTAGGGTACATCAGCTTTTTGAGGTCTAGGAAATGGAGAGAAGTCAGCAAAGGAGACTGAGGGGGAGTAGCCAGTTGGTCATAGAAAATCAGAAGAGAAAGTGTTCCGAAAGTCACGTGGAGAAATTGTGTCAAGAAGGAAGTGGGCAATACAGCTGTGTTTAGTCAGATGAAATTTGAGGTTCAAAGATGGAGGTCCTTTGTGACCTTGGCAGAGTAGATTCAATGAAGTGATTAAAACTTGATTTAATGTGACAATGTATTATGAAAATATTATACAGCTTGGATTTCTTTTAAATACTACTACTTGAAGTAGAGATTACATGAACTTCCAGCTTTGATGGCCTATATACATGTAATTCTAAATTCAAAATTCCTTGATATTAGATCAAAGTATATAGGTAATTGACTGTAATGGTGGCTGCCTGAAGGATATACTGAGGCAGTTTCTTCATAGCTCTGTGGATAGTATTTAATCCTCTGCCCATGATTTCCCTAACTGGGAAACTCTCTTCCTCTTTTGAGGTAATTACAGATGCCTACTGTGCCTCAAGATAGAAACATAAACTTCTTTGATGTAGAGATCCTCATTTGAACTTCTATTTTATCTGAACCAGTGGCTTTCAAAGCATTTTCTAAGACCTAGTTCACAAACTAGTTTTTTATGTTCACTTGTTTATATGCCATGTTAAGCTGTTTCTGATAATTGCAATCAGAATCACTAGGCCTCCTACTCTTGCAAATTGTCCATGCCACAGAGTTTTTAAATCCTTCTCATGGGCCAAATAAAGGAGTTTTAGAATGCAATCACTAAAAAAAAAAAAGCCTAAGCCACAAAAACAGAAATATAGACCAATGGAACAAGATAGAAAGCCCAGAAATAAACTCACACACCTATGGGTACCTTATTTTTGACAAAGGAAGCAAGAATATACAATGGGGCAAAGAGAGTCTCTTCAGTAAATGCTGCTGGGAAAACTGGACAGCTACGTGTAAAGAATAGAATACTCTCTAACACCGTACACAAAGATAAACTCAAAATGGATTAAAGACCTAAATGTAAAACCATAATCTATAAAACTCTTTGAGGAAAACACTATGTCACTCTATGACATAAATCACAGCAAGATCCTCTACAACCCACCTCCTAGAGTTCAGTCGCTCAGTCATGTCCGACTGCAAGACCCCATGGCCTGCAGCATGCCAGGCCTCCCTGTCCATCACCAACTCCCAGAGTTTACTCAAACTCATGTTCATTGAGTCAGTAATGCCATCCAACCATCTCATCCTCTGTCATCCCCTTCTCCCGCCTTCAATCTTTCCCAGCATCAGGGTCTTTTCCAAATGGGTCAGTTCTTCACATCAGGTGGCTAAAGTATTGAAGTTTCAGCTTCAGTATCAGTCTTTCCAATGAATATTCAGGACTGATTTCCTCTAGGATGGACTGGTTTGATCTTGCAGTCCAAGGGACTCTCAAGAGTCTTCTCCAACACCACAGTTCAAAAGCACCAATTCTTCAGCGCTCAGCTTTCTTTATAGTCCAACTCAACATCCATACATGACTACTGAAAAAACCATAGCTTTGACTAGACGGACCTTTGTTGGCAAAATAATGACTCTGCTTTTTAATATGTTGTCGAGGTAGGTCATAACTTTTCTTCCAAGGAGCAAGCATCTTTTAATTTCATGACTGCAGTCACCATCTGCGGTGATGTTGTATTCCTCCTTAGAGTAATGGAAATAAAAACAAAAATAAGTAGGATCTGATTAAACTTAAAAGCTTTTGCACAGCAAAGGAAACTATAAACAAGGTGAAAAGACAGTCCTCAGAATGGGAGAAAATAATAGTACATTTAACTACTGACAGAGGATTAATTTCTAAAGTATACAAGCAGCTCATACAACTCAATACCAGAAAAACAAACAACCCAATCAAAAAGTGGGCAAAAGACCTAAACAGACATTTCTCCAAAGAAGACATCAGATGGCTGATAAACACATGAAAAGATACTCATCGCTTATTAGAGGAATGCAAATCAAAACTACCATGAGATATCACCTCACACAGGTCAGAATGGCCATCATCGAAAAATCTACAAACAATGCTGAGAGCACGCAGAGAAAAGAGAACCCTCAGGGACTCTTGGAGGGAAGGTAAATTGATACAACCACTATGGAAGATGGCATGGAGATTCCTAAACAAGCTAGGAATAAAACCACCATATGACCCAGCAATCCCACTCCTAGTCATATACCCTGAGGAAACCAAAATTTTAAAAGATATATGTACCCCAAAGTTCACTGCAGCACTGTTTACAATAGCTAGAACATGGAAGCAACCTAGTTGTCCATCAACAGATAAATGAACAAAGAAACTCTGGTACATACATAAAATAGAATATTACTCAGCCATAAAAAGGAATGCATTTGAATCAGTTCTAATGAGGTGGATGGACCTAGAGCCTATTACACAGAGTGAAGTAAGTCAGAAATAGAAAGACAAATATCATATATTAACATGTATATGGAATCTAGAAAGATGGAACTGATGAACCTATTTGCAGGGCAACCATGGAAACAGAGACAGAGAACAGATTTATGGACATAGGGTGGGATGCATGGAGAGAGTAACATGGAAACATATATATTATCATATGTAAAATATATAGCCAGTGGAAATTTGCTGTGTGACTTGGAACTCAAACCAGGGCTCTGTAACAACCTAAAGGAGTGGGATGGTGGGGGAGGTTTAAGAGGGAGGGGACATAGGTACACCTATGGCTGATTCATGTTGGTGTTTGGCAGAAACCAACACAATATTGTACAGCAATTATCCTTCAACTAAAAATAAATTATATTTTTATAATTATTGTGTATATATATATAATTTTTATATTTTATATTTTTATAATAAAAATTTAACTTATTTAATAAAATTTAATATTTTATTTAACCCTGTTTATTTAAAGTTATTTATTTATATTAAATATTTGTTTAATATTTAATAAATAATAAAATAATATTTAATAAATATTATTTAATATATATTGTTTATATATAAATAATAAATAACTTTATTATTTTAAAATATTAATTTTATATTTTAGAATATTTATAAAATATAGAATATGTATAATATATATATATAATTGTGTGTGTGTGTGTGTGTGTGTGTATATATATATATATATATATATATATATCAGATCAGTCACTCAGTCTTTGCAACCCCATGAATCACAGCACACCAGGCCTCCCTGTCCATCACCAACTCCTGGAGTTCACTGAGACTCATGTCCATCGAGTCAGTGATGCCATCCAGCCATCTCATCCTCTGTCGTCCCCTTCTCCTCCTGCCCCCAATCCCTCCCAGCATCAGAGTCTTTTCCAATGAGTCAACTCTTTGCATGAGGTGGCCAAAGTACTGGAGTTTCAGCTTTAGCATCATATGTATAATGTAAGCCAGCTCTTTTTCATGGACGTGTTAAATCAAGGGACTTCTAAAGTTTCATTTCTCCTAACACTCAATCAGCACTATACCCTTCACCTTCTATGTGTTTGGCCTACTCAGGGCCAGAAAATATGATGAGATGGATACCATTTCAGCCTCAAACTAGGGTCCTAAAGGTAAGATAAGCAGTTAAATTGTTAACAGTAAATATGTTACAGATATCATAAGAAGAATACAGCATAATAGCAGGACTCAAAATTCTAGGTGGGAGATGCAAGGTTATGAAAGACTGGACTCTGAAAGATGAGAAGTTATCCAGGAAAGAAAACAGTGACTTAGTAATAGGGAAGAGCATGTACACAGGTTTAGAGGCCATGGAAGAATGGAAGGCTAGTGCAATATTTAAGAGCACTGTTGAGAAAGGGGATAAACAGTATCACTTTTTCTGTCTTTTAGGGTGATCTGTCTCAAAACTACTTACTGAATTTCAAACTTCCTTAGAAATTGATTATTCATTATTATGGATAAATGTCAAAAATTTTAAAGTATTTTTATGTAATAATCAATATTCATTAGTTATATATAATAGCTAATACAGATTATTACTGCAACTTTTATTAATATTTTAAAAATTCTTTTCAGGTAATTTTAGATACATTTTACAAGTGTTCTCTAGACTTATTGCCAGCCGGGAGGGAATGGAATGGGAGTTTGGGGTTAGCAGATACCAACTATTATATACAGAACGGATAAATAACAAGATCCTACTATAGCACAGGGAACTATATTCAATATCCTGTGATAAACCATAATGGAAAAGAACATTTTTTCTTAAAATGTATATATATACATATATATGTATGTTTAACTGAATCACCTTTGCTGTACAGCAGAAATTAACACAACATTATAAATCAACTGTACTTCAATTAAGAAATTAAAAATGGAAAAAAAAAAAGAAAAAGAAAAAAAAAGTGAAAAAAAAAAAAAGAAATTAAAAGTGTTCCCTAATCCTTCCAAGATTGCCTGACTATTCTGATTGTTCCTTAGTTCACTCTCATGAGGCTCTGGGGAATACTTGTACATATTAAGCATTTCTGCTTACCCCAATTCCACAACAACAGTCATGAAAAATAATCTATTAATAAATATTATTAAATGATGCCTCATTTCTGATATGCTCCAAATACGAAAATTGAGGAAATTAATTTCTAAAATTTAATAAACTCAAGATAACATGTCACTGATGATTCATCCTCTTATTATTTCTGGACTTCTGGATATGGAAGAGGCAAATGAAAAGAGAATAGATATGGAGAGTGAAAATTGTAGGTTGTTTTTCCTGTGAGAAATTGAGACAATACCTAGTATAGGTTTCATCTTATATGTAAAGAAACTTGAGGCCTAGAGAAATAGGATGTCTTAACTCCAAGTTAGAAACAAATTGTCATAGAAATCAGTTTTCTTATGACAAAGATCTTTGGCACTCATAAAAAGTTTTTTGATCTTTAAAAGTTAGCAGGTCATTGCTTAACATTTATTCAGTCAATTAGCCAGTATTTATAGAGGTCCTATACTATTTTAGGACTATGTGCCAGGGATACAGCACTGAATAGACAAAAATTTTTGCCTCTAGTAATCGAGAGATAATCAGACCACCCATATCAGCTTTACCCTGAGACATTCAGAGATGTAAATACGTTTGACCTTTAGGGGTATGTGTGTACATGTCTGTGTGTGTGTGAGTGTGTGTGTAAGTAAGAAAGGGAGATGTTTCATTTAAAGTCAGTTTTATTGACATATAACTGCCATGCAGTAAAATTCACTGTTTTAAAGTATACAGTTTGATGAGTGACAAACATACACAGTCACTTAACCTCCAACAAAATCAAGGTATAGAATATTTCCATCACCCCCAAAAGTTTCCTCATGCCTATTTCTATTCAGTTTCTCACCCCACCCGCAGCCCCTGGTAACCACACTGATCTGATTCCTGTTCCTGTATAAGTAGAATCATCACACTGTATGTGGCCTTTTGCATTGAGCATCCTTCATTTAGCATAATGCTTTGAAACTCATTCAGGATATTGCATGTATCTGTAGTTTGTTCGTATCCATTTGTCTTTAGTAATTGAGCTTCAGTTTTCATAGCCTCTTAGCACAAGGACTAGGTGACAAAGTTTTACAATCAACCAACATGGAAAGTCTCATGGGAGATATATCCCATCAAAGGAGATATTCTGAAAATGATACCCATCACCAGTTCAGGAGCTACATGTACCTTCCACTCAGGGACTACAATAAAAACTGCCTGAAACACTAGCCCTGAGCCTGGAAGTAGAGCAAGGAGGGTGGGGGATAGGAATCACTACTAAGAATTTGGAACCACTTCTAACCCTCATTTAAGTTTGTATCTTGTATGCACTGGATCTGGACACTTGGTAAGGGATGGTGATGAAGGAATGAAACCTTCAGAGAATTATAACTTGATATTGATATCAAACTGGTAATACCCCTGGAATGTGGTAAAAATGAATTATCTCTAGAATAACCCATCTTCATCCTAGGCTTCAAGTTATTTCCAGATACAGAATTCCAACGAAAGTGAACAACTTACCATTAAAAAGAAAAAAAAAGTTCAACATACAGGGAAACAAGATACCAGAGTGAGAATCAGCAGAAATAAGAATAGCTCCAATAGCTGAAGCAGACATACAGTGATGTCAGACAATGGAATTATCAAACACAAAATTGCAGCCATGAAATTAAAAGACGCTTACTCCTTGGAAGGAAAGTTATGACCAACCTAGATAGCATATTAAAAAGCAGAGACTTTACTTTGCCAACAAAGGTCTGTCTATGTTGTCAAAGGTCTCTAAGTCAAGGCTATGGTTTTTCCAGTAGTCATGTATGGATGTGAGAGTTGGACTATAAAGAAAGCTGAGCACCAAAGAATTGATGCTTTTGAACTGTGGTGTTGGAGAAGACTCTTGAGAATCCCATGGACTGCAAGGAGATTCAACCACTCCATCCTAAAGGAGATCAGTCCTAGGTGTTCATTGGAAGGACTGATGTTGAAGCTGAAACTCCAATACTTTGGCCACTTGATGCGAAGTGCTGACTCATTTGAAAAGACCCTGATGCTGGGAAAGATTGAGGGCAGGAGGAGAAGGGGACGACAGAGGATGAGATGGTTGGATGGCATCACTGACTCAATGGACATGAGTTTGGGTAAACTCTGGGAGTTGGTGATGGACAGGGAGGCCTGCCGTGCTGTGGTTAATGGAGTTGCGAAGAGTTGGACACGACTGAGTGACTGAACTGAACTGAAGGAAATAAGTGTTTGAAAATAAGTGGAGGGAACAAAAATCATGAAGAATGAGCAAGTATCTTTGAGTAAAGAACAAACAGAGCTTCTAGAAATCTAAAGTTGTAACAAATGAAAGTTTAAAGTTCAATGGATAGGTTTTTTTTTTTTTTTTTTTAATGGGTAGTTTTAAGAACACAGCAGATGAAATAGACTGGAAGACAAAAAAAAAATGTAGTAAAAAGATACAAGATGGAGAGACAGATCTAGACATATTATTTCACTTTATTCTAACTGGAGTCCAAGGAGGATAAATAAGAAGGGATGAAAGCAGTATTTAAGGAGATAATTAGAATTTTTCATAACACCAAGCTACTAATTCAAGAAGTGAAATGAATCTCATGTAAAATAAAATAAACACATATATAGATCATAGTGAGATGGCACAATACTGAAGGTAAAAAAGATTATCTTATAAGAGATTGATTTCATTTTAAGTAATGGCAGAGAACTTATTTTCCAGAAGCAACAGTGGAAGACAAAATACAAGGAAATGACATTGTCACTGTCTGATATAAAATTACAGTTAAATCAGTTATTTAAAATTCTAAGTCTAAAAAACAAGGGCCTATAACTCCACAGGGAGTTATAACCAATCTCTTGGGATAAACCATAATGGAAAAGAATATAAAAAAAGAATGTATAAACTGGCAAAAAGATTAATATTTTTTTTTAAATGCATAGAAGTTTATAACTGAGTCAGTTTGCTGTACAACAGAGGTTGACATATTGTAAATCAACTATGTTTAAATAAAAAAATTCTAATCCCAGCATAAATCTCTCTTATGACCCAGTAGGACAAGAGGATCAAGATGGTAGAGTAGGAGGAGCTCACCTTCCTCCACAACACTTCAAAAACATGTGGAACAATTCTCATAAAAAAAAAAAAAACTAGCTAGAAACTGGCAGAATAACTCCTAAACAATGAAAACTGCAAGAAAGATCTCCATGTAACTGGGTAAGATGGGGGGAAAGTTACCAGGTCAGAACTACACCCCTGGGAAGGATCTATGATGAAGAGAAGGTCTACATAGGCAGATCCTCGTCCTGGGGAGCCAGCAGGACATGCCACAGCCTGGGCATCCCAACCGTGGTGTGCTGTGCAGAGGGGTCAAGCCCCCTTCCCCACTGAGATAGAAGGGCTGCCAAAGCCTAGACTCTAGAAGTGCACACAAGCTGGCTTGCCAACAATCAGGATGGAGAGAGCCATGCATTGGTGTCTGCAGTCTTGCTATGCGTCTCAATACAAAGGGACTACCACCCCAGTCTAGCTCACTCCACACCACAGCCTGGCGCACAATCTGGGCAAAGACCGGGTCAAGCTAAGCAGAGACAGACGGGGGTAGGTAGGTTGTGATCTGGGTGGAGCCTGGGAGGACACTGTCACAACATGTACAGGGCAGTGCCACAAGAGCATGAGCACCGAATCTTGGGCAGACAGGCCCTGGAGAGGACGCATTTTAGCCACACTTCTGCACAGAGTGTGGTCCGGGAGGGATGGCCAGTGGCCTTGTCAGCGCTTTGGCTCTTGAGAGATCAGCCCTCCCACCCCCCAGCTCCACCCACTCCACAACGCAGCCTCACGCTAGATCTGGGGTAGACGGGTCATGGGAGAAGACTGCCACAGAGACAGCCCAGACCTGGGGGCAGCGCAACCGCCTCAGTTCCTGCAGTCACGACGCCCTAACCCCCAGCCTACTCCACACCACAGCCTTGCACTAAACCTGGGAGGAACGCAACACAGAAAGGGACATGACCTTGGGCTGCTTCTGGGCAAACCGCAGCTGCCAACCCAGGCAGTGCGCAGGCCTCACCTGCTTCGGCACTCACCTCAGGGCCCGCACTCAAGACAATGGAGCCTGCCTGGACCCAAGCCTGAGGGCTTCTAATCCAACATCTGGGGAGCAAACTCCACCTCTGACAGGGCAGCCACTGTCATGGAGCAGAGGGGAAGCCTCACCTCACACCCTGCACAGGCTCTTCGGTACTAACCACTCCTTCCCTTGCCACTTAGGGGATAACAGCCAGCAAAAGGAAAGATGAGGCAAAGATGAGGCAAGATGAGGCTAGTGTCCATACCGAAACCAGCCCTCACACCAAAAACGCTGGACATACAGCCTACATGGGGATGCTTCCACATAAACACCCCTTCAAGACCACAGTAGATAACTTGTTTCTCCTAAATTCATAGAGACAGAGAAATGAAAGGTGATTGAAATATAAGTAAAATGAAAAGGCAGAGTACTCTCAATTAAAAGAACAAGAGAAATTCCCTGAAAGAACGAATAATGAAACAGAGCTCAGTCTACCAGACCCCGAGTTCAAAAAGGTGGTAATACAGCTCCTTGAAATTAAAAGGACAAAGAGAAAGATTGGGCAGGCCTGGGGCATTGGCTTCCAGGATAAAGTTCCCCCTCAGGGAAATACCTCCTTGATGATAAAAATACTAATGCAAATTCAATAAACTTGGGGGTGGGGGGGAAGGTGGTGGACTTCCTGGGTGGTACCATTGGTAAGAATCCGCCTGCCAGTGCAGGGGACATGAGTTCCCCTGGTCCAGGAAGGTCCCACGTGTTGCAAAGCAACTAAGCCGGTGCGCCGCAGCTACTGAGCCCGTGAGCTGTGACTACTGAAGCCCGTGTAACCAGAGCCAGTCCTCTCTGCAACAAGAAGCCCACAGACCACCACTAGAGAAAGCCAGTGTGTAGCAACAAAGACTCAGAGCAACAGAAAATAAAATGAATAAAATTTTTAAATGCTCACTGATTTAAGAAAGTTTATGAAAAGAAATACAGATCACCCTAACAAGGAACTAAAAATTACAAAGATGAACCAGTCAAAAACAGACAATTCAATTGCCAAGATAAAAACCAGTCTAGAAACAATGGATAGAATAAATGACACAGAAAAGCAAATAAATGATCTAGAAGGTAGAGTAATGGAAATCACCCAATCAGAACAGCATACAGGAAGACAAATGGAAAAAAATAATAAAAGCAACATTTGAGATATATGGGATATAAAGCATGCCCAACTATGCAAAACAGGGATTTCAGAAACTAACACATTGAAAATCAACTATACTCCATTAAAAAAAAGAATGAAAGGAGAACAAACAACTGATACCACAGAAACAAAAGAATCACAAAAATACTATTAACAGTTATAAGCCAACAAATTGGACAACATAGAAGAAATGGACCAGTTTCTAGAAACTTACAGCCAGCTAAAACTTAATTAAGAAGCAGATCATTTGAACACACTAATCACTAGAAGTGAAATAAAATCTGTAATTAAAACAAAAACAAACAAAAAAAGACTCCTGGCAAAGAAAAGTCCAGTAAAATGGCTTCACTGGGGAGTTCTACCAAACACACAAAGAAGAACTTGTATCTACCTTTCTCAAGCCATTCCAAAAAACCGAAGAAGGAACACTCCCAAATTCATTCTATGAGGCCACCATCACCCTGATACCAAAACCAGACAGGGATACTACAAAAAAAGAAAATTACAGGCCAGTATCTTTGGTGAATATCAATGCAGCAATCCTCAACAGCAAAATGAATTTAAAAATACATAAAGAATCACATACCATGATCAAGTTAGATTCATTCCAGGGTTGCAAGGATTATTCAACATACACAAATCAGTGTGACACACTGGATTAAAAAGAAAAGGCAAAAAGCCACAAGATCATCTCAATAGACATAGAAAAAGCATTTGACAAACTGAACATCAATTCATGATTTAAAAAAAAAAAATCAGTGAGTATAGCGAGAACATATTCCAACATAATAAAAGCCACATACAGCAAAAAACTATTAGGACTAATAATGAATTCATCAAGGTAACAGGACACAATATACAGAAATTTGTTGCATTTCTTCATACTAACAAATACCAGCAAGAAGAAATTTTTAAAATCCTGTTTAAATAAGAGTCAAAACACCAAAATAACTAGGAACAAACCTAAGATATACTGAGGACTATAAAACACTGATAAAAGAAACTGAATATGATTCCAAGAAATGGGAAGATCCATGATCTTAGATTGGACGAATATTGTTCAAATGTCACCCAAAGCAATTTACACTTAATTTATTCTTAATGCGATCCCTATCAAATTACCCATGACATTTTTCACATAACTAGGACAAATAATCCTAAAATTTACATGGAACCACGAATTGCCAAGCCAATCCTGATGCAAAAGAACAAAGCAGGAGGTTTAACACTTCCAGACTCCAAACTGTAGTGGGAGTACCACAAGATACAACAATCAAAACTATGTGGGACACTGCACCAACTGTATCCCGGTGGCACAGTGGTAAGAATCTGCCTGCCAATGCAGGAGGCATGAGCTTGATCCCTAGTCTGGGAAGATCCCACACGCTGTGGAGCAACTAAGCCCTTGCTCCACAACTACTGAAACCCATATGCCTAGAACCTATGATCTGCAACAAAAGAAGCCACTGCAACGAGAAGCCCACACACCATAAGGAAGAGTAGCCCCTGCTCGCCACAACCAGAGAAAGACTGCACCCAGCAACGAAGACCCAGCTCAACCAGAAAACTAAATTAAATAAATAAAAGTTTTAAAAAATAATAAATCATGGAGACTGAAGACTATCTTCACATCTCACTCAGTCATGATTATCTTGAAGAAAAAAACAACAATGTGGTGTTGGCACAAAAACAAGCATATAGATCAGTGGCACAGAGCAGCGAGCCCAGAAGTAAACCCACACAGCTACATCAATCCAGGACAAAGGAGGCACGTATATACAACAGACAAGAAACTGATATTAGGAAAGCTGGACAGCCACATGTAAACCAGTGAACTCATAACACTCCCTCCCACTATACACAAAAATAAACTCAAAATGGCTTAAAGACTTAAATATAAGAATGATACCATAAAACTCCTAGAAGAGAACAGCTGAGCTGAGTTGGTGATAGACAGTGCTGCAGTCCATGGGGTCGCAAAGAGTCAGATACAGACAGGGGTTCGATCCCTGGGTTGGGAAGATCCCCTGGAGAAAGGAAAAGTTACCCACTCCAGTATTCTGGCCTGGAGAATTCCATGGACTGTATAGTCCATGGGGCCGCAAAGAGTCAGACACAACTGAGCGACTTTCACTTTCACCTCTCTATTGGAAGGCAAAGTCTTAACCATTGGACCGCCAGGGAAGTCCCTGGGTTCTCTGTTTAAAGAGAAGATAATTTGGGGGCTATAGCCTCTGTCACAAAATAGATGATTTTTAAAAAATCTTAAAATGGGGAAAGATTTTCTAAGTATGATAGAATACTAAGAAGACAGAAAAAATATTTTGTATAGGCAAATTTAAAAAAAAATACATTGTGAAAACCACTATGAACAAAATCAGAAGATATCTTTCCATTAATGTCATAGAAAAGGGCTAATTTCTATACATATAAGTATCTCCTACACATTAATAGATAAGAACTCTAAAAGTTAATAGAAAACTGTGCAAAGGACATTTCACAGAAAAGGAAAATATAAGTGTTTTGGTTCAACAAAATCAAAATAGAGCTCCAGTGAAATATCATTTTTTCACCTATTGAAGAAATGGTTAAGGCATTTAATGACACATTGTTGGTAAGGCTGCAAGTCCTGTGCCACATATCAGATACATCTTGTGCCTCATCTCACAGCTTCTAAACTTCACCTCTGATTCCAGCTGTTGCTACAGAAGAAAAATATCCTCTGTAGGCTTAGACTCATTTCTAGCTGACAGTGTTGCTTCAAGTATGCACCCAAGCCTTTTGCTTTCTTTCCTAGAGCTTTTTTGAAGTCTCATCATGGGTCAGTGTTGGTTGAAGGTACAGGTTTATTCTAGAAGTATGGGACTTAATACCTCTGGGCTAACCTTCAATCCGTGGAGGGTGAGGACTGATGGACCTATGTTTCTCCTGTTGACCCCTGTGTGAACAATTACAAGAGGCATCTTACACCCTCCTCTGAAGTTCCTGGCTGGCTGGGGCCCCAGATCCCCACAGTGGCGATCTAGATGATGCAGCCTTGCATTGGCTCTTCTTTGTTTTGCTTTTCTTGGTCCTTCACTTCTGATCCTTTAGATCGCCTCTGTATGATCAGGCCACTCAAGATGCTGTTCTCTTGCTCTCGCTACATCCCCTGCTCAACCATTTCCTGGTTCACCTGCACCCTTCTCACATGACTGACCTTCCCTCTTAATTATAGAGCCTAATCAGTAACTGCCTGCGTGTTTGTCCCCTGCCCTGACTGGTGATTGTTCTAATCCTTAGACCAGAACAGCTCCACTCCAGGTTATCAAAGAGAAGAGTCTGCCCCTCATGATGACTGTTAACCTGAGGGACTGTAAGGAACAGTCTCCTCAGCTGGTTTCCCTGGTAAACAAAGAGCCAAATTCAATAGAGGGACTTCAGTTCCCCCTATGAATGGTAACCTCTTTCTTTTCCCCAGCAGCCATCTTGTTGCCAAGTCCTGCCAGCCCATCTGCTATACATGGTGAGGTGTCACTCCAGGACTTTGCTTCTGACTTGTAAGTTTCTCTTTTCAACAAAATCGTTGATATCTCTGTCACTGCTTCTAGGCATGTTCTTCGGTCTTGTGGCTGAGCAAAGACAAGGTTTGCAGACCTTTGGGGTGCAGCCCTCAAACCTCCCAAACTAGTTGCCTAAACACAGCCCTGCTTCAGGGCTTGCTTTTGAAAGTAATTTGAGCTCAGACATATTGCTAATGGAATATAAATTGGTGAAAGTAATTCGACAGTATTTACTAAAATTTTTGTAGAAACTAATTTGACAGTATTTACTACAACTCAAAAATATTGACTTAACAATTCCACTTTAGGAATTTATTTTAAAGATATATTCTAATGGTTTAGCATGGGTGAAATGATGGTTGCAGAAGAATATGCACTGCAGCATTGTATACCAGTCAGGAATTTTTTAAAAACCACTAAATTCCCCCAAGTACGGGCTTGTTAATGTATCTATATAATGGGATAGTATACAGCCAGTATATAAGGTACCTGTATATGAAAAGATCTTACGTGTGCACATGTACATATATGCTGGTGTATGTAGAGAATATTCCTGAAAGGCATGAGGACTTGACATCAGTGGGTTATTTCTGAAGAGGACATGGTGGCTTTGCTAAGTGCATGAGACAGAGGCTTATCCCTATTTTACATAATTTTGTAGTTTTACAATATTGTGCCATGGGAACACATTACTTATTCAATTTTTATGTCAAGCAATTTTGTTCTTTTGGTTATTAATATGACATGATTTAGTGTTTTCTGTTTAGAATACTGGACCCTGTCTGAATGCCTGCCTGAAATATTTATTAATGTTTTTTAAAATTTCCCAAATCAGAACCACCTAATTCATAACTAGGAATGAGAACCACTGCTCCAGAAAATGCTAATTTTAGGTGAATTAATTAGGCAAATTGGTATCTGGAAATTTGACTGGAGATGAAATGGTATGAGGTGAACTAACTCCCCATCATCACCTTTGCATGCTTCTTACAAAATATTGTCCACCCACCTTGGGCATTATGTCCTTCTAAATATCTAATTCATTTTCTAGACATTACTCACTGGGTCTCCTTTAAATTTGGCATCTGTTTCTGGCTCTCCTCTTGGCTTATGTGAGGTCTCTTCTGAAAAGAGCAGTTCCCATTCCTTGCCTATTAGTTAATAAGTTCTGGATCTGAAGATGTGAACATTCTCTCCAAGTTTGAGGTTGAAATACCCTGGTTTCAAGTCAACAATGTTCTAGAAATCCCCTTTGACACTTTGGGACAGTTTTATTTTTCATTTGCAGACAGAGAAAGTAAAAGTAACTGCTAAAGTGTTAGGGACATACTGCTGCTGCTGCTGCTAAGTCGCTTCAGTCGTGTCCGACTCTGTGTGACCCCATAGACGGCAGCCAACCAAGCTCCCCGTCCCTGGGATTCTCCAGGCAAGAACACTGGAGTGGGTTGCCATTTCCTTCTCCAATGCATAGAAGTGAAAAGTGAAAGTGAGGTCGCTCAGTCATGTCCAACTCTTTGCAACCCCGTGGACTGCAGCCTACCAGGCTCCTCCATCCATGGGATTTTCCAGGCAAGAGTACTGGAGTGGAGTGCCATTGCCTTCTCCAGTTAGGCACATAACCAGAGGCTAACTCCAGTATCCTAACTCCTACTTGAGTTGATTTAAGAAAAAATATCACAGTGAAAGTTTCCAATGTTGCTTAGTGTTGCTCAGAAAAACAGATCAGACTTGCATGTTTCCAGACTTTTTCTAAAACAGTCACCTGAAATCTTTGTCTTTGTAGCTAAGGTGCTATCTGTCTCCCTCATCAGCTCCCAATGACACTATGGCAGAGAAGAATGGGCTGTTATTTGATGCCAAATTGAATCTGCAGAGATTCAGTGAATGAAGGCTAGAGAATTATTACAGTGACTCAGTATGGTGTGTCTATTCGTGATTTTTAACATTGATAGCAAGCAAGACTTACTTTTAATTTCCTCTTAAATATTAGGATATTTCAAAATGTCCGCAGTTTCTGATTAGAGCGTTGTATTTCTGATCTTAGTGATAGAAAGTAGCCAACTTTTAAACTTAAAAAATCTAGTAGGCTCTAGCTAAACTTCCCATGGTTCAAGAGTACTCATCTTGGCCACAGGGAAACATGATTACCCTTCAGCTTAAGTGTTATATTTTAGACATTCCTGTCTCCCTTTGGTTTTCACAGTACCTAGTCCCATGTGAGAACTGGCAGCATTAGCAGCACAATCGTCATCACTGTGTTCTGATCTCCTGAGAGGCATGAGCTTCAGGAGTGGGTTTGCCTTCAAAACAGGTAGAAAGTCAGAACCTTGATTCCTCGTGCTGTGGATAATACCCAAGGCAGCTGAAGGAAGCTCTCATGCCAGATGGCACTGCCCTGGCCTCCGGCCTCCAAACCTGCACTGGCAAGGGTCAGAGGGGTCTCTGTGTGGTCCTGTGCATAAAGAAAGAGATCCAGTTGTAGCTAAGTGAGAGCTCCAGAACTCTGAATGTTTTTAGATTGTTATTCAGTCACTAAGTCAGATCCAACTCTGCGACCCCATGGACTGCAGCACACCAGGCTCCTCCGACCTTCACTATCTCCCAGAGTTTGCTCAAATTCATGTCCATTGAGTTGGTGATGCCATCCAAGCATCTTATTCTCTGTCATCTGATATTTCTGTCAGAAATATCAGTAACCTCAGATATGCAGATGATACCACCCTTATGGCAGAAAGAAGAACTATGCCAACAAGAGTTGGCAAAGTAATGTCTCTGCTTTTTAATATGCTGTCTAGGTTGGTCATAACTTTCCTTCCAAGGAGTAAACATATTTTAATTTCATTGCTGCAATCACCATCTGCAGTGATTTTGGAGCCCAGAAAAATAGTCAGCCACTGTTTCCCCATCTATTTGCCATGAAGTGACGGGACCGGATGCCATGATCTTAGTTTTCTGAATGTTGAGGTTTAAGCCAACTTTTTCACTCTCTTCTTTCACTTTCATCAAGATTCTCTTTAGTTCTTCTTTCTGCCATAAGGGTCGTGTCATCTGCATTTCTGAGGTTACTGATATTTCTCCTGGCAATCTTGATTCCAGCTTATGCTTCATCCAGCCTGGCATTTCACACGATGTACTCTGCATATAAGTTAAATAAGCAGGGTGACAATATGCAGCCTTGATGTACTCCTCTCCCGATTTGGAACCAGTCTGTTGTTCCATGTCCAGTTCTAACTCTTGCATCTTGACCCGCATACAGATTTTCTCAGGAGGCAGATTTTGAGCTGCAAGAGCTGTTTGTATACTTTGGAGAATAACTGCTTGTAAGTTGTTTTGTTTGCAAATATTTTCTCCCATTCTTGAGGGTGCATTACCATCATTATCATCTTTGTTCAACATCTTTTCAGTTTGCCCAGTGATACACCTTTCAGTTAAGCTCTGTGTCCTTTGACATGATCTCCCCATTCTTTGAGTATTCTTTGCTTTTTAGAAATGTGTGATGCCTCAGACTGATTTTATACTTCTGTTGCCTAGACCTGCCTGAAGCAGGTCTTTCTCTAAGGATCTCTGGTTCCTTTTAGTGGGGACAGTATTTAGAAACCAATCTATGTCAAAGATGTCCACTGCTACTAGGTGTCTGTGTTCCTGGGCTCTTTTAGTAGATTTGAATCCTTGAGTTTATTCTAACAATTCCAGTTAAAATCCAAGGGCATTGGGATCCTCCTTACATTTCCTTTCTCCTTCAGTAAAAACTCTGGTTCCAAACAGCACTTACACATTTACTCATTTTTTTTTCTGTCTTACAATATGCACAAAATAGTTTCATAATTACACCACCAACATCACTGGCAGCAACAAACCATTCTACTAAAATGCTGCTTTCAATTCTCGATTCTCATCTTACTTGAACTTTCTGCAGCATTGACCGTCATGAATTTCTTCTTCCTCCTTTAAATGGTTTCTTTACATGTTTTTTTACACCTGGTTCTCCTTAGTCTTCTTGGTTAGTTCCTCCTATCACCACAATCTCTTAATGTTAGAATGCTACAGGCATTGGGTGCTATATTTCTTATCTCTTCTCTCTTCCCTCATGTCCTTGTTTATTTCATCTAGTCCCATAGACTTATAAACCACCTATTCACTAACTGCTGCTTCCCAACTTTATCTGAAGTTCCAACATCTATCCTGAAATCCAGACATGTATATCCAGCTGCCTACTGAATATCTCTGTATGGCTAAGAGGCATCTCAAGTTTAACATTTCCAAATGCAAATTCTTAATCTTCCTCCCCCAAATCTCCTCTTCCCTATGCCAGTGAATGGCAACTCATCCTGACAGTTGGTCAGGCCAAATTCCAGAATTATCTTTGACCTCTCCCTTTTTATATCACATCTAATTAAGCAGATCCTATTTGTCTTCAAAATTTACTCAGAATTCAACCAAATCTACTTATTTTCATTTTAATTAATTTGGCTGAGCTGGGTCTTTGTTGTGGTGCACTGATCTCAGTTCTGGACTCTTTGATCAATAGACGTTGATAAGAGGCCAGATGAGAAATTCAGTCAGGGCTTTACTGGGACTTTTGGTGCAGCACGAGGGAGCATAATCCAGTAATAGGTTCTCCTGCGTGCTCCCTGAGGGTGGCTGAGTCCGTCTCTTAAATGAGGTGAGGATGGGGTGAGGTTAGGAATGGACCTGTGGGTCAGGCCAGAGGGGTGGCTGAAGTGGTTTGCCCACCCACTGGCGCTGTGTGCAGGAATTGCTCCCAGCACCTCAGAAGTGGCAGTTGGGTTTTTGTCTTTTTGTACATTGCTGTTCATAATTTGCCCCAGGTTCGAATTGTTGTTGTTGCAGTTTGGAACTTTATGGAACATGCTGGGTAAGTTTTTCATAGCTTTTCTTCCAAGGAGTAAGTGTCTTTTAATTTCATGGCTGCGGTCACCATCTGCAAAGATTTTGGAGCCCAAGAAATAAAATTTGTCACTGTTTCTATTGTTTCCCCATCTATCTGCCATGAAGTAATGGGACCGGATGCCACGGTCTTAGTTTTTTGAATGCTGAGTTTTAAGCCAACTTTTTCATTCTCCTCTTTCACCTTCTTTAAGAAGCTCTTTAATTTCTCTTTGCTTTCTCCTATTAGGGTGGTAATAGCAGCAGCAGCATCTGCATATCTGAGGTTATTGATATTTCTCCTGGCATTCTTAATTCCAGCCTGTGCTTCAACCAGCCCAGCATTTCGCATGATGTGTACTCTGCATGTAAGTTAAATAAGCAGGGTGACAATATACAGCTTTGACATACCTCCTTCCCAATTTTGACTCAATCTGTTGTTCCATGCCCAGTTCTGACTGTTGCTTCTTGTCTTGCATACAGGTAGAGGTAGGTAAGGTGATCTGTTATTCCTATCTCTAGAATTTTCCACAGTTTGTTGTGATCCACACAAAGGCTTTAGCATAGTCAATGAAACAGAAGTTTATGTTTCTTTTGGAATTCCCTTGATTTTTCTATGATCCATTGGATGTTTGCAATTTGATCTCTGGTTCCTCTACCTTCTTTAAATTCAGTTTGAACATCTGGAAGTTCTTGGTTCACGTACTGTTGAAGCCTAGCTTGAAGGATTTTGAGCATTACCTTGCTAGCATGTGAAATGAGTACAATTGTGTGGTAGTTTGAACCTTCTTTGGCATTGCCCTTCTTTGGGATAATAATGAAAACTGACCATTTCCAATCCTGTGACCACTGGTGAGTTTTCCAAATTTGCTGCCATAGTGAGTGCAGCACTTTAACAGCATCATCTTTTACAATTTGTAATAGCTCAACTGTGCATGCATGCATTTTTTTTTTTTAGTCCCTTATAGTTTCTTTGTATTCCGATGCTTGAGGAGACATTTTCAGTGTAATTATGGTAGTGAAGAATCCCAAGTCCCAGCCTGTCTGTTTCCACTCTGGTCCAAGATGCCATAACCTTTCTCAAGTTGTTACAATAGCCGCTTAAGTGGTCTCTGTGCTTTTTCTTTTGCCCTCTTCAGTCTGTTCTCAGCACAGTTGCCCTAGTGATGGTCAACACTGATAATTCCTTCAGAATCTATTTCTCCCAAGTAAAAGTCAAAAGTTATAATAATCACCTACATGGTTCAACACAAGCTACTCCTTTATAACTTTTTTCTCCTGTTATTCTACCTCTTCACTGATATCGATCCAGCTACTCTGGTCTCTTTGTCCTCGAGGAACATGCCTGACACGCTTCTTTTAGAGGGCCTACGCATTTACTGTTCACTTAATCTGGAATGTGTTTCTCAGATAGCCACATGCCTTGCTTCTTTACTGTGTTCTAGTTTTTATTCAGGTGTTACCTTTTCTGTGGACCCTCCCCTTCTACTGCACTCCCTAATCCCCTTCCCTATATTATATTTTTCTATAGAGCTATTTACCATCTAATACATTATTTGTTTACCCTTCCTCCCAAGAAAGTAAACTCTAGGAAGGCTCAATTTTTGTTGCCACTCAGGTTTTATTGTATTATGCACCAGAGAGCTATCTGAAAGGTAGAGATGTTATTTTTATTACCAATATCTCTCCGCTATTGTCATGGGATTTAAAAGCTATTGCCATGGGATTTAAAAGCACTCCCCCTAGTGCATCTTAATATAGAAATTTCTGTTTTTCAAGCCTTTGGGAATATACTCTCCAATCTTCAGTTGAAGACTTCTGTGTTGACAGAGTAATTGTTAATAAATTTCTACTGAATAGTTGTGTGGTTAATAAAGTAGATAAATGATTTTTCATGTATTGTGAAATAAATTCCAGCATGCTTAGAAAGGAAAAATTGGTTAATCAGAGATTATTGGTGTTAAGTACTATTCAGCGAACTAGAATAATATACCATTAAAACTATACAAACTGTGACTGAACTTCTCTGAAGTGATTTTGGAGGTAATGTAACACATATTTACAGATATTCAGGTTCATCTATATGCAAATAATTATTATTTTGTAGCTGTCCAGGGAATGTGGCTAATGATAGAGCCATAAGAATGAATGTCAGACATAGCTTCATTGATTATTTATTTGAAAATTATGACAATTTAAACTAAAGGAAAAATTATGTAATGATGTGACAGGGTTTCTAATTTACATACACTATGTTCCTGTGTGTAAGGAAATGCTTCTTTATTTCCTCTTACTGATTTGCTCCATGATACCTCAGTTCTACTGAGTAGATGGGAGAAAACTCTCTCTTCTAGAATATGGTTGTGATCTGATTTAAACACCTTTAAATAATCCAGTTTTTTATTTATCCTACAATATGAGTCTACCTGAAGCATTTAGTTCATTTATATTTCTTAGAAATACATATTTGTATTTAAGTACTTATTTGTATCTAAATCTCTATATCATAACTTATGCTATTTTTTCCATCTGTTTTTAACATCTTGCTTTTTTTGAGGGAGGAAGGTGGTTATTATTTCTCATTTAGATTTTCCTACTTTTGCATAGGTATTAAGTATCTATTTCTATTATTCTAATGGTTACTCTAGTAATTACAACATGTATATCTAACTTACTAATGTTCAAACCAGTATTTTCCCCTTTTGAACTAAGGAGGATATTAGACACTTAAAATCCATTAACCTTTATAACCATTTATAGCTCTAATTTTATTGTCTTAATTTTATCTTTATTCTTCTTTAAAATTCAAAACATTATTATTGTCAGTATTATAATGTTAGATTTATTTTCTTTTTTCTGGTTTCTTTAATCCTTCTTGCATCTCATATCTCTTGTATAAAATGAGGTTATTTTGCCTAATGTATAATCTTTAGAATTACTTTAATGTGTGGTCTATTGGTGACAAACTCAGATTTTGGGTCTCTAAAAGCCTTTGTTTCCTATTTGCTTTTTTAAATTGAAGCATAGTTGATTTATTATGTTAGTTTCAGGTATACAGAATAATGATTCAGTAATTTTTTCTGATCACATTCTAAGTCATTATGAGATATTAAACATAATTTCCTGTGCTATACAGCAAACCCTTATTGCTTATTTTATGTATAGTAGTTTTCTTTTTTTAATTTTATGTATAGTAGTTTTCATCTGTTAATCCCTTACTCTTAATCTGCCCCTCTTCCCTTTAACCATGAGTTTTTCTATGTCTGTGAGTCCATTTCTGTTGTATATACAGTTTTATTGGTATTATTTTTCAGATGACACATATAAGCAATATGATGTAGAATTTGTCAGTCTGACTTAGTATAATACTCCTTAGGTCCACTGAAGTTACCATAAATGGCAATATTCTTATTTTTATGGCTGAATAATACTCCAGTGTGTGTGTGTGTATAATATACATATATATATATATATATATATATATATATATAACATATTCTTAGGCCGATCATCTGTTGATGGACACATGGATTGTTTCCATGTCTTGGCTGTTGTAAACAGTGCTGTTACGAACATCGGGGCGCATGTAACTTTTAAAATTCGAGTTCTCGACATTTTGGAATATATATCTAGGAGTGGAATTGCTGGATCATACAGTAGCTCTATTTTTAGGTTCTGAAGAACCCCCATACTGTTTTCCAGTCGTTGTTTTCTGTTTGCCTTCCCAAAAACAGTGTAGGAGGGATCCCTCTGCTCTATTCCCTCTCCAGCATTTGTTGTTTGTAGCCTTTTTAATGATAGACTGGTATGATGTGATACCTCATTGTAGTTTTTATTTGAATTTCTATAATAATCAGTGGTGCTGAAATCTTTCCATGTGTCTATTGGGCACTGAGATGTCTACTTTGGAGAAAAGTCCATTTAGATCTGCTGTCTATTTTATATTGGTTTTTCTTATATTGAGCAGTATAAACTGTATATTTTAGAAATTAAACCCTTATTGGTCACAGCATTTACAAATCTTTTCTCCCATTCCATAGGTTGTCTTTTTGTTCTGTTAATGGTTTCCACTTCTGTTCAAAAGTTTATAAAGTTGATTTGGTTCCATTTGCAGGTTTTTTTTTTTTCATTTCTTTTTCTTTGGGAGATTGGTCTAAGAAAATATTGCTCCAATTTATGTCAGAGCATATTTTGCTGTTTTTTAATTTCATGTATTCATTAAATTTTGGCTGTGCCCTGTCTTTGTCGCTACAAAGGCTTTTCTCTAGTTGCAGTGAGCAGGGGCCCTTCTCTTCATTGCAGTGCACAGATTTCTCTGCACTATTGCCTATATGATAGTGTGCATCTGCTAATCCCAAACTCCTAGCCACTCCTCTCCCAATCCATCTCTCTCTCTTGGAAACCATATGTCTGTTCTCCATGTAAGTCATTCTCTTCGTGTTGCATAAATTCACTTGTGTCATGTTGAGATTCCACATGTAAGAGATATCATATGGTATTTCTTGCTTTCTGACTTCCTTCACTTATTTTGGTAAACTCAAGGTCCTTCCATATTGCTACAAATGGCATTGTTTCATTACTTGTTGTGGCTGAGTAGTACTCCATTGTATATATGTACCTCATCTTCTTGATCCATTCACCTGTTGAAGGACACTTAGGTGGTTTGCCAGTTTTGGCTAGTGTATAGTGCTCCTATGAATTGTATAGTGCTCCTGTGAACATGAGGATGCCTGTATCTCTCTGAAGCATACACTGTCTGGATATATCCCCTGGTGTGGGTTTGCTGGATCACATGTTAACTCTGTACTTTTTTGTGGAACTTGCATACTGTTCTTCATAGAGGCTGCACCAATTTACATGGCTGCCAACAGTAGGAATGTTGCCTTTCCTCCACGCCCTCCCCAATATTTATTCTTTGTAGACTTTCTGATTATGGTGATTGTGACTGGTGTGATGTAATACCGCTTTGTGATTTTGATTTGCATTACTCTAATGATCAACATGGAGAAGGCAGTGGCCACGCACTCCAGTACCTTTGCCTGGAAAATCCCATGGAAACAGGAGCCTGGTAGGCTGCAGTCCATGGGGTCGCAGAGAGTCGGACATGACTGAGCGACTTCTTTCACTTTTCACTTTCATGCATTGGAGAAGGAAATGACAACCCACTCCAGTATTCTTGCCTGGAGAATCCCAGGGATGGGGGAGCCTGGTGGGCTGCCATCTATGGGGTCGCACGGAGTGGGACACGACTGAAGTGACTTAGCAGCAGTAGCAGCAGTAATGATCAGCAAGGGATTCCCTGGTGGCTCAGACGGTAAAGCGTCTGCCCGCAATGCGGGAGACCTGGGTTTGACCCCTGGGTCGGGAAGATCCCCTGGAGAAGGAAATGGCAACCCAGTCCAGTACTCTGGCCTAGAAAATTCCATGGATGGAGGAGCCTGGTGGGCTACAGTCCATGGGGTCACAAAGAGTCGGACACGACTGAATGACTTCACTCACTTAATGATCAGCAATGTTGAGTTGATTATTTCATGTGTCATTTGGCCATCTGGATGTCTTTGGAGAAATGTCTATTTAGATCTCCTGCCCATTTTTTCAATGTGTGTGTGTGTGTTTTTAATTGAGTTAGTTGTTTATGCTCTTTATATATTTTGGAAACCAAGTTCTTATTGGCCCCATCATTTGTAAATACTTTCTCCCATTCTGTAGCTTGTCTTTCTGTTACGTTGATGCTTCCTTTGCTAGTCAAAGTTTATAATGTTGATAAGGCCCCTCTTGTTTATTTTTGCTTCCATTTGTTTTGCCTTGGGAGGCTGATCTAAGAAACTATTGTTACAGTTTCTGTTAGAGCATGTTTTGCCCTTGTTTTCTTACACAAGTTTTATGATGTCATGTCTTTAGTTTTTAAGTCATTTTGAGTTTCCTTTGTGTACAGTGGGATGGAGTGTTCTAATGTCATTGATTTACTTGTGGCTGTCCTGTTTTCCAAACACTACTTCCTGAAGGTACTGTCCTTTCTCCACTGTATATATTCCCATTTTTCAACCAAGATTAATTGACTGCTGGTATATGGATTTATTTCTGGGCTCTTACTTTGTTGCATTGATCTAAAAGACTTTTTTTTTTTTTTTAACCAAAATAACACTTTTTTAAAAACAATGCAGTTTCTTGTAGTATACTTGTGTTAGGTTCTGCTGTATAGCACAATGATTTGGTTATACAGATATAAATATTCTTTTTCACGTTCTTTTCTTCTACTGTATATCATAGGATGTTCTATAGAGTTCCTTGTGCTATACAGTTAGGAACTTGTGGTTTATCCATTCTGTACATGACAGTATGCATCTGCTAATCCCTAACTCCCAATCCATTCCCTATGCCACCCCCAGGTCCCCCTTTCTCTCGGCAACTGCTGCTGTGTTTACTCTGTGTGTGTGCCTCTTTCTGTTGTGTATATAAATTTGTGTCATATTTGAGATTCCACATAAAAGTGATATCATATGGTATTTGTCTTTCTGTTTCTGACTTCCTTCACTTATTTTGGTAAAGTCAAGTTCCTTC